>NC_072373.2:57122500-58372500 GCF_028885625.2 Pongo pygmaeus
CAGGAGTTCAAGACCAACCTGCTCAATGTAGCAAGACCCTACTTGTAAAACAATTTTTTAAAAATTAGCTGGGCATGGTGGCATGCGCCTATAATCCTAGCTACTTGGGAAGCTGAGGCGGGAGGATTGCTTGGGCCCAGGAGTTCCAGGTTACAGTGAACCCTATGCCACTACACTGCAGTAGCCTGGACAAATAGAGTGAGAACCTATCACAAGAAAAATAAAAAATAAAGACTAAAAAAAAGTCTGGTGAGCTAAAGGAATAGCAAAATGTTCAGTACAGTTCTATTATAAAGATAAGTAGCTCCAATTCTAGAAAATAGTGGAATATAAGAACTTACCTCTAAGTATAAGGCCATGACCCCTGAAAGAACAATAATAGCTAAATAAATTGCTACTTTGTCTTTCTCCAACATTGCTTTATAGTTTGCTGTAGGAATTAGATCTAGGCCAATGAGAGTCAATATCTGCTTTCTTGATAAACATTTTCCCTCTAAGCTTCCAACTCTGTATTTATTTATTAAGCTTAAAATAACACAGAATGTCTTCATTATTATTTCAAAATGAAATAAATATTTCATTTTCAGATTTATTTAACAAATATCAAGTGCAAGTTTTGTCGTGGGAATAGTACTTAGTACAGAAGAAAAGCTGATGACTGTGTCTATGACAAGGAATCTTTAGTGAGGAAACAGACATGCAGACGTCAATATAAATCAGATAACTGGTTTGAAGGAGTAATGTACAGAATGCTACAGGATCTCAGAAAACAGCTTTCCTACGTCACCTAGAGACAGCAGGGGCCTTATGGAGGAAGCAGCATTTAAGTGGAGAAGCAAAGGCTGAGTAGGAATATTCTAGATAGTTTAATATGTGAGAGTGGAAGGATATTCTAGGAAAAGGAAATAACATTTCATATATCAACTGTTCTCAGTGAGGAGAACATGGGAACGAGATGAGACAGGAACATAGGACCAGTTGGCCACTGACCTCAAAGGGACTTGCAGGTATGAGATCTGTGTGGTAGAAACTACAAGTACTGCAAGAAGTCGGAGAAGGGAGGTTTCTTGAGGTACAGAGATGCCAGCTCTGTGCAGGGAGTAGAATTTGACTAGGACTTGTACTTGGAAAGACTGAAGGGAACATTGCTCCAGGTTTGGTGAGCAATGTGGACCACTGTCCAGAGGTTGTATCAGTGTGGTCCCCCCGTTGGAAAGTGAAATGTATAAACCTGTCTTTAGCAGAGGCACATTTTTGAGATGGTAAAATTAAAGCTGGACACGTTACTGGGACATGTTATCAAAAGCTAAAAATTCTGGGGGGCACTTAAGGCAGTAAGACAGAAAAGTGTAGCAGAAAATGCTGTAGCTGGGAGTCAGTGGATTCAAGAACTGGTGGGGTCTATCATTGGTTCTGTAATGTTGGAAATATCACCCAGTCCTCAAGCTTCTGGAGCTATAATGTATAAAATGAGGATTGTTAAACCTAATACTCTGTAAGGCCACTCCACTTCTAAGTTGCCACATGTGTTCAATAAATAGGGACCTGTTGAAATTTTTAGTGCGTTTTATTGTGGTGCTGTTATTTGGCCTTAAGAAGGCAGTATTAAGTTTAGGGAACTGGGATTTAGATTCAAGGGTTTTGAGTTCAAGTTTTGTTTCTGCCTCTTGCTAGCTTCATGACATTGATTAAGAAAGTCATTTAGTCTTCTTGAGACCATTTTCTTATCTGTGAAGCTGGGATGATGTTTGCTTTGCTTAAAACATAGGTTGTTTGAGGATCAAATGTGATGAATATATAAAATATTGTGTGTTCTATAAGGTGCTACAGGAAATATTTTAAAAGACATAAAGTGGTAGACTATTATGGTAATCTTATGCGAGGAGATATAATTTGGAGATAAGTAGTACCTATGAGAATAGAGAGCTACAAACATATAAGACATTTTGAATGAAATATAGATAGAAAATAGATAGTGACTTATCTTACAGGTTGATGAAAATGAGAGATGGAGAGAGTGAAGATGGCAACAGTGACTAAGGAGTGTTGACCACATTTATTTAAAATCTCTGTGCTGGACACTGTAGAAATTCTATTTTAATGTGAATGGATAGTGTAATAAAGTAAGTTTTTGAGGTCTAGTTCAAAAGTAGGCCAAAATGAAAATTTTACTTGCAAATTTCAAGAAGCAAATGGAAAGAGAACCAGGCCTTAGAAAAATATTTGTGTTTCTGTATTGCCCACTAATATTTTTGTATAACACATTTTAAGTAATAAAAATCTGATAATTTATTTGTCTACTCTGGAAAGGAAAAAAAGATAAGCTATAAAGCAGTCTAATTTTATCAAACCATTTTTTGATACCTTATAAGTAAAGTCAGAAAACTAGAAGTGAAAAGGGAATGCTTCTAGAAACTGTAGTGAGGTCTGCATCAAATCCAAAGACATGTTTTTGCTCCAGGTTTCCTGCAATTGCTACCATAAAGGGAGCATTTCAGACCCAGCGCTCTCTGTAATGTGGTTTCTTTCCTCTGGAATTCCTCCAATCCTTCATGAATAGCTGGAGGAATGCAAACCTCTGGAGGCTGTATTTTACAGGTTGCTATGGAACTGTCTAAATATTATGAACAGTGCAGTGGTATATGACATACGACAGCCCAATGCCATGAAATTAGGGCAGCTAGCAATCATTTCCATATCCTTGAAATGTAAGCTTCTAGTTTAAAAGAATGGCATGAATGTTTTTCATAAATAAATTATCCTTTATCACACTAAGTTAGATCCTGCGTGGAGATATGAAGTCTGGGACTTCAAAAGAGCTTTAGTTCAGAGAGAGGCCTGTAGACCCTAAGAAGTAAATACACAAGCAGGCCAGGGGAGGCCTAGTGAGGGGAAGGAGGAATATAAAACTTGGTAGTTTTCGGGATATAAATTGTAATGTTGATGTTACAAAGAGAACTGCTTTAAAATCTCACTCCAAAGGTGTGCTTGGAGGTAAACAAGCTAACATAACTTCAGGATCAGGCAAGTCACTTAGAGCAAAAACGGGGCTTCCTCTTTCAACACCCTTTTTTTTTGTGCTGTGAGACCCCCAAACTCTCAGCTACTCAGGGTTTGATGCTTGACTTTTTCTCAGATTCCAATAATTGTTTATGAAACCTGATTCAAACTTTAAGTCAGAAGTTACCCACCATAAAACACACCTCCCCTCCTCCCTGGTTCTACTTAAGTTTCATTTAAATAAGAAATATAGCTCTCTGGGTACAATTTTTTGAATAACAGTTCTGTGAATGCTATTTGCTTCTGCAGGTTATGCCAAAGGCAGTTTCCTCTCTGAATGAATGTTTTTAATGTGCAAATTCAAAATACAACAAGCCTACGTCATAAGCTGCACTAAGTGAACAGGAACTAAGTGCAGCTGGGCTTTGTGGCTTTTCTTGTTTTCTTTCCTTTTTTCTCCCCTTCTTCAGACAGTTGCTATTGAATAGTTTTTTTTTCTTTTTTAATGAAAGAGGGTAAAACATTTCTCACAAATCCTTTTGCCTGCACCAAGAAATTCAAATTAAGCAATTGAAAATGTAAAAGGAACAAATAAATTTTACTTTGCAAGATGTAGGGGAACCCATCTGTCTGAGTATCTGGTTCAGTTTCATTAAGAGTTGCAAGTATCCATTTCATGTTGCCTCTCTATTTTCTTATCTACCCTGCCTGGGAGGAGAGGAAAATCGCCTTCCCATTTTTCTTTTTTGGTTTCTTATTTAAATAACATAAAATATATTTTAAAAATACATTTTTGTTTATGTAAGGTTTTTTAGATGTGCCACCACCTGAATATCCCTGTGTAGAAAAAAAGTATAAACTCCCACTAACAGTGGAAAAGCATCCGTATTTCTCCACATCCTCTCCAGCACCTGTTGTTTCCTGACTTTTTAATGATCACCATTCTAACTAGCATGAGATGGTATCTCATTGTGGTTTTGATTTTTCTAATGACCAGTGATGATGAGCATTTTTTCATATGTCTGTTGGTTGCATAAATGTCTTCTTTTGAGAAGTGTCTGTTCATATCCTTTACCCACTTGTTGATGGGGTTGTTTGTTTTTTCCTTGTAAATTTGTTTAAGTTCTTTGTAGATTCTGGATATTAGCCCTTTGTCAGATGGATAGATTCCAAAAATTTTCTCCCAATCTGTAGGTTGCCTGTTCACTCTGCTGATAGTTTCTTTTGATATGCAGAAGCTCTTTAGTTTAATTAGATCTCATTTGTCAATTTTGGCTTTTGTTGCCATTGATTTTGGTGTTTTAGATGTGAAGTCTTTGCCCATGCCTATGTCCTGAATGGTATTTTCCAGGTTTTATTCTAGGATTTTTATGGTACTAGGTCTTACGTTTAAGTCTTTGATCTATCTTCAGTTGATTTTTGTATAAGGTGTAAGGAATGGGTCCAGTTTCAGTTTTCTGCATATGGCTAGCCGGTTTTCCCAACACCATTTATTAAATAGAGAATCCTTTCCCCATTGCTTGTTTTTGTCAGGTTTGTCAAAGATCAGGTGGTTGTAGATGTGTGGTGTTATTTCTGAGGCCTTTGTTCGGTTCCATTGGTCTATATATCTGTTTTGGTACAAGTACCATGCTGTTTTGGTTACTGTAGCCTTGTAGTATAGTTTGAAGTCAGGTAGTGTGATGCCTCCAGCTTTGCTCTTCTTGCCCAGGATTGTCTTGGCTATGCGGGCTCTTTTTTGGAAGGATCTAGAACTAGAAATGCCATTTGACCCAACTATTGCATTACTGGATATATACCCAAATGATTATAAATCATTCTACTATAAAGACACAGGTACATGTATGTTTATTGCAGAACTATGCAGACTAGCAAAGACTTGGAACTAACCCAAATGTCCACCAATAATAGACTGGATAAAGAAAATGTGGCACATATACACCATGGAATACTATGCAGCCATAAAAAAGGATGAGTTCATATCCTTTGCAGGGACATGGATGAAGCTGGAAACCATCATTCTCAACAAACTTGTGATAACAAGAACAGAAAACCAAACACTGCCTGTTCTCACTCATAAGTGGGAGTTGAACAATGAGAACACATGGACGTAGGGCAGGGAACATCACACACTGGGGCCTGTCAAGGGGTGGGGGCTAGCAGAGGGATAACATTAGGAAAAAAACCTAATGTAGGTGATGGATTGATGGGTGCAGCAAATCACCATGACATGTGTATACCTTTGTAACAAAACTACGTTCTGCACATGTACCCCAGAACTTAAAGTATAATAATAAAAATAAATAAATAAATTGAGGTGGGCAAAGTGAACAAAAAAAGAAAAAAATGTAGAATAAGTACGGGAAGTTTAAAAATATCTGTTAAATGTCTCAGGTTTTACGTCATCAAACCTTCCAATTTTCCTTTCTTTTTGAGGCTCTTGGTGTACAGTGGAAGAAAGTCAGCAAGACAGGATTAAAGTTCAAATACAATCAAGAGTAAACATAATAAACTCATAGAACAAATCAAATTCTGTGACTTCCTTGGTATTATCTTTTATATATTTTTTGAAATAAGTGGCTCATTCATCTAGTCTTGAAAGTAAGTTTTGCTGTTGAGTTTCTCTTCATATATTCCACATAAGAAATGCTTTATATGCATGAAGCCTGTGCGACTGAGTTTTTCTTCAAGCATCAAGCAAGAGATGGGAGTGTAATGGACCAATATGAAAAAATGCTTGGTTTTATTTATGTTCCATTCAGAAGTTTCTAACCGTTGCTTTTCCCCTATGAAATGGAAATCTACACAATCAACATATAACTTTAAAAAATGCCTGACATGAAAGATAATTGTATTAAAAGATACTAGTGTTAGAAGTGCACACAAAAGTAAAAGCTGTTATCTGTAAACAGATTAAAAACCAACAGAGTTCTCCAGTACCGATCTGTAATCTTTCTGCCTGTTGCCCAGTTTAATGAGACACAGACTCTACTGAGTGGACAAAAATCACCTGATACTTGCTGTTGTTGAAATTTCTGAAGGAAATTGATTAGTCAACTGTGTCATCTATGAGTAGCATGAATATGACCCAGAGGTAACTGATATTTTCTACGCTTCATCAAATGATAGTGTACATGGTTTCATTTAACAATTTTGGGGAGATATGATGTCTTACATTATCTGTTTGGCAAAACTCTGTTGTCTTCCTTTGGTTGAAGACTTCAAATGGTTGCTCGAGATGATTGAATAATAAAATATATTATGAAAATGAATTTAATTCTCTTTTACATTCTGTAAAGTAATAGATTCTTTATGAATGGTTCTCAACTAGGGCACCACCAGGGGATATGTCACAACTTTAGAAGACACTTTTTATTTTAATGACTTCGGGTGGTGAGGTAGGAAAGTGCTATTGGCATCTAGTGGTTAGAGACCAGGGATAATGATAGACACGCCACAGTGCACTGGATAGCCTCCCACAACAAAAACTCATACAGCCTCAATGTCAACAGCACTGGGGTTGAAAAACTCTATTTTATATGAATAATCAGAATAAATAAATTACCTCATATGTATATGATATAATTCTAAAGTGTTTTACTTCTTTTAAGATTAGAAAACTAAATGCTTTCTTCATTTTTTTTAAAAAAGAAGTTTATTAAAAAACAAAAAAAATTAGTCATGTTGTACCTGGTTTGAAACTATAGGTACAACAACTATAGGTACAACAACTATAGGTATATTTAAAGACATGAAAAGGAGACATAATTCTTCTTCTGCTTGTGTGTGAGGATCAATTTACCTTTCTCCACCCATTCATAAACCCCCAATCTTCAAACTCGAGAATAAGTTAAAAGCAAATTACAGGAAAAAAAGTTCTAGTTCACATTTAAGTTGTAAGCACTGTGTATATTATTATAACTCATATTATGCTGAGTTATTAAATAGTAACATGTCTGGGTTTTCCTCTTCTTGTTGGAGTATGAGAGTGGGGTGAGGTATATAATGTCATTGCATGGTTAGGTATCACTGCACTTCTAAGTATAATAAGCAATGGAAATCTGTATTTGTTTTGAATTTTAATCATGAAAACTCTCTTCCTATCAATCTCTCTCATTGTGACAGATGGCAGGAAAAAGAGGACCTGGCAGAAGACTGGAAAGAATATAGAAAGCAGTTCACTCAGCTTAGAGAAATAGACTAGACTATATTACTTGGCCTTAGCCAATGGGCCATATTGAAAGAAACCTAGTTTCAAAGAAAACAGCTGACAAATATCTCGGTGCCTAACTGGAACTAGTATATATGTGTACATCCAGCTGTTACCAAACTGAGGGTAAAAATGGCATCATACATCAGTAAACTACATCAGTAAATTACAGTGACCCTGACCCTCTATCACGCTCAAAGTTTCCAAGGAAGTAATTACTGAATAGCAATCTTCTCCTTGCAAAACATTTCCAAGTTTATTTCTGGGCTCTTCAGAGGGTGCCTCACATGCATTCACCATGGGGCCTCTCATTCCCTCCTCTTTCCTATACTGCTCCAGCTGGCTGGTGTTTACTACCTCATGCACCTGGAAGTCACCTCTCCTGGGCCTCTTGGTTGACCAGTTGACCAGGATCTTGCTAAGGAAGCACTCTCTGCCAGATTCTCTCAGAGCTGCCACTGTCAGATACACCGGCATTGTGGATCAGTTTCTGAACAGAGCCAGGAAAAACATTCTTCTCTTTAAATTCTTTTAGATAGTCAGACTCTTACACAGCATTGTTTGTACCTAGAGATTCCTAATATCTTTGCAAAGGCAGCCCCTCTGTTTCATGTTTTAGCAACTCCTAAAACTAACAAAAAATACCCCCAACTCTTTGACCAGGTGCAGGCAGAAGTCCAGACACATTGGTAGTCCTTCTCACCCCTGGATAACTGTTCTTTTTCCCTACTGACAAAAATAATATGCAGCCTTAGCTCAACCTACTAGTTTACATTCCTAAACCAGAATGTTTATTATTATCCAGAATATTTATCTGCATTTAGATTAATGATGATATCATAGATTTTATAGATGGATATTTTCTTTACATTTATGTAACAGGCCAGTCTGGAGATTGCAAAAAATCAATAGTCTGTTCCAAAATCAAATAGAAAAGTCTACTGCTGGTAGAGAAATCTAATTATGATATTTACAAACAGATTTCCTCAACTTCTTCTTAGTCACATTTTAAACACCTTGGTGTTCAGTTACAGCCGAGGCGTACTGTTAAATAATAGAGAAAAAAAGGACTTTTTAATAAAAGATGAATGGAGTAAGATGTAAAAATTTCAGTACAGGTGTCATTAGCCAAGAGCAATGGGGTATACAAAGAATTTTGATTAGCCTAGAACTTCTGAAGAATCTAGATGTGTTGAGAACTCTACTTTTTGCTGCACTGAAGAAAAAAGGCTTTCCTGATTACTTTTCAATTTATATGTTCAGCCTGACCACTCCCCTGAACGCTGGACTCATGTGTCCAACTGCCAACTCACTGTCTCCACTTGAGTGTCTAAACATCTCAAACTCTTGTGTTGAGAATTGAACTCCTGACCCTCCCCCTCCACCACTGCCTCTTTCGGACTCTCTCCCACACTTTCTTATCTAAGTCCATGGCAACACCAGTTTTTCAGGTCCTCAGGTCAAAAACCTTGGAGTCATTCTTTATTCTTCTTGAAATTTCTCTTCTCCCTTAATAAAACCCATCACCAATCTTGTGAGTTCCAGAGTCTGTAACTTCTCAGCATTTGAGCCAAGCCACCATCATCTTTCACCTGGATTATTGCAGTAGTTTTCCAAGTAGTCTCCTGCTTCCACTTTGGGCTCCTAAACTAATTTCAACACAGATCCTATACTTGAAATTGCTCATCTTTCCAATTATGTCTCATTTATCTCAGATTGAAAGTCAAATTTCTTACAAGAGTTTAGAAGGCCCTTCAAAATATGTTCTCCTACTTTCTTACCTGTTTGTCCTGACCTTATCTCCTACCAAAGCCTGCTTTTTTGGTGTGTGACCTGTGCAGCCACTCAGGGCCCTGTGCTGAGAATGGTTGGGCTTATGCATGATTTAAGGTTCTGCTTTAGTTGCCATGAAATTCTTAAGAAATTTTAACAAAGGCCAAACCAAATCCAGCAGCACCTCAAAAAGCTAATCCACCACAATCAAGTTGGCTTCATCCCTGGGATGCAAGGCTGGTTCAACATACACAAATCAATAAATGTAATCCATCCCACAAACAGAACCAACGACAAAAACCACATGATTATCTCAATAGATGCAGAAAAGGCTTTTGACAAAATTCAACAGCCCTTCATGCTGAAAACTCTCAATAAACTAGGTATTGATGGAACGTATCTCAACATAATAAGAGATATTTATGACAAACCCACAGCCAATATCATACTGAATGGGCAAAAACTAGAAGAATTCCCTTTGAAAACTGGCACAAGCAATATCGTGAAAATGGCCATACTGCCCAAGGTAATTTACAGATTCAATGCGATCCCCATCAAGCTACCAATGACTTTCTTCACAGAATTGGAAAAACTACTTTAAAGTTCATATGGAACCAGAAAAGGGCCCACATTGCCAAGACAATCCTAAGTCAAAAGAACAAAGCTGGATGCATCACGCTACCTGACTTCAAACTGTACTACAAAGCTATAGTAACCAAAACAGCATGGTACGAGTACCAGAACAGAGATATAGACCAATGGAACAGAACAGAGCCCTCAGAAATAATATCACACATCTACAACCATCTGATCTTTGACAAACCTGTCAAAAACAAGCAATGGGGAAAGGATTCCCTATTTAATAAATGGTGCTGGGAAAACTGGCTAGCCATATGGAGAAAGCTGAAACTGGATCCCTTCCTTATACACAAATTAATTCAAGATAGATTAAAGACTTACACGTTAGACCTAAAATCATAAAAACCCTAGAAGAAAACCTAGGCAATACCATTCAGGACATAGGCATGGGCAAGGACTTCATGTCTAAAACACCAAAAGCAATGGCAACAAAAGCCAAAATTGACAAATGGGATCTAATTAAACTAAAGAGCTTCTGCACAGCAAAAGAAACTACCATCAGAGTGAACAGGCAACCTACAGAATGGGAGAAAATTTTTGGAATCTACTCATCTGACAAAGGGCTAATATCCAGAATCTACGAAGAACTCAAACAAATTTACAAGAAAAAAACAAACAACCCCATCAAAAAGTGGGAGAAGGATATGAACAGACACTTCTCAAAAGAAGACATTTATGCAGCCAACAGACATATGAAAAAATGCTCATCATCACTGGCCATCAGAGAAATGCAAATCAAAACCACAATGAGATACCATCTCACACCAGTTAGAACGGCGATCATTAAAAAGTCAGGAAACAACAGGTGCTGGAGAGGATGTGGAGAAATAGGAACACTCTTACACTGTTGGTTGGACTGTAAACTAGTTCAACCATTGTGGAAGACAGTGTGGCAATTCCTCAAGGATCTAGAACTAGAAATACCATTTGACACAGCCATCACATTACTGGGCATGTACCCAAAGGATTATAAATCATGCTGCTATAAAGACACATGCACACATATGTTTATTGTGGCACTATTTGCAATAGCAAAGACTTGGAACCAAGCCAAATGTCCATCAATGATAGACTGGATTAAGAAAATGTGGCACATATACACCATGGAATACTATGCAGCCATAAAAAAGGATGAGTTCACGTCCTTTGTAGGGACATAAATGAAGCTGGAAACCATCATTCTGAGCAAACTATCGCAAGGACAAAAAACCAAACACCGCATGTTGTCAGTCATAGGTGGGAATTGAACAATGAGAACACTTGGACACAGGGTGGGGAACAACACACACTGGAGCTTGTCATGGAGTGGTGGGAGGGGGGAGGGATAGCATTAGGAGATATACCTAATGTAAATGACAAGTTAATGGGTGCAGCACACTAACATGGTGCATGTATACTTATGTAACACACCTGCACATTGTGCACATGTGCCCTAGAACTTAAAGTATAATAAAAAAACAAAAATTTTGTGATGAGAATTATCAATAGAAAAGCAACTGAGAATAAACATGTAAGTGTAAATAAAAAAAAAAGAGAGAAAACCAGCACAAGACAAGGATGCCCTCTCTCCCCACTCCTATTCAACGTAGTATTGGAAGTTCTGGCTGGGGCACTCAGGCAAGAGAAAGAAATACAGGGTATTCAATTAGGAAAAGAGGAAGTCAAATTGTCTCTGTTTGCAGATGACATGATTGTATATTTAGAAAACCCCATCATCTCAGCCCAAAATCTCCTTAAGCTGATAAGCAACTTCAGCAAAGTCTCAGGATACAAAATCAATGTGCAAAAATCACAAGCATTCCTATACACCAATAACAGACAGAGAGCCAAATCATGAGTGAACTTCCATGCACAATTGCTTCAAAGAACATAAAATACCTAATTCAACTTACAAGGGATGTGAAGGACCTCTTCAAGGAGAACTACAAACCACTGCTCAATGAAATAAAAGAGGACACAAACAAATGAAAGAACATTCCATGCTCATGGATAGGAAGAATCAATATTGTGAAAATGGCCATACTGCCCAATGTAACTTATAGATTCAATGCTATCCCCATCAAGCTACCACTGACTTTCTTCACTGAATTGGGAAAAACTACTTTAAATTTCATATGGAACCAAAAAAGAGCCCACATAGCCAACAGAATCCTAAGCAAAAAGAACAAAGCTGGAGGTGTCTTGCTACCTGACTTCAAACTATACTACAAGGCTACAGTAACCAAAACAGCATGGTACTGGTACCAAAACTGATATATAGAACAATGGAACAGAACAGAGGCCTCAGAAATAACACCACACATCTACAACCATTTGATCTTTGACAAACCTGACAAAAACAAGAAATGGGGAAAAGATCCGTATTTAATAAATGGTGCTGGGAAAACTGGCTAGCAATATGTGGAAAGCTGAAACTGGATCTCTTCCTTACACCGTATACAAAAATTAACTCAAGATGGATTAAAGACTTAAATGTAAGACCTAAAACCATAAAAACCATAGAAGAAAACCTAGGCAATACCATTCAGGACATAGGCATGGGTAAAGACTTCATGTCGAAAACACCGAAAGCAATGGTAACAAATGCCAAAGTTGATAAATGGGATCTAATTATACTAAAGAGCTTCTGCACAGCAAAAGAAACTATCAGCAGAATGAACATGCAATCTGCAGATTGGGAGAAAATTTTTTGCAATCTATCCCTGTGACAAAGAGCTAATATCCAGAGTCTACAAAAACTTAAATTTACAAGAACAAAACAAGCAACCCCATCAAAAAAGAGGTGAAGGATATGAACAGACACTTCTCAAAAGAAGACAGTTATGCAGCCAACAAACTTATGAAAAAATGCTCATCATCACTGGTCATTAGAGAAATGCAATTCAAAACCACAATGTGATACCTTCTTATGCCAGTTAGAATTGCAATCATTAAAAAGTCAGGAAACAGATGCTGGAGAGAATGTGGAGAAATAGGAACACTTTTACACTGTCAGTGGGAGTGTAAATTCATTCAACCATTATAGAAAACAGTGTGGCGATTCCTCAAGGATCTAGAACCAGAAATACGATTTGACCTAGCAATCCCAAAGGATTTTAAATCATTCTACTATAAAGACACATGAACATGTGTGTTTATTGCAGCACTATTCACAATAGCAAAGTCTTGGAACCAACCCAAATGCTCATCAATAATAGACTGGATAAAGAAAATGTGGCACATATACACCATGGAATACTATGCAGCCATAAAAAAGGATGAGTTCATGTCCTTTGCAGAGACATGGATGAAACTGGAAACCATCATTCTCAGCAAACTATCACTGGAAACCATCATTCTCAGCAAACTATCACAAGGACAGAAAACCAAATACCGCGTGTTCTTACTCATAAGTGGGAGTTGAACAATGAGAACACATGGACACAGGGAGGGGAACATCACACACTGGGGCCTGTTGGGAGGTGGGTGGCTGGGGGAGGGATAGCATTAGGAGAAATACCTAATGTAAATGATGAGTTGATGGGTACAGCAAACCAACACGGCACATATATACCTATGTGACAAACCTGCGCTTTATGCACATGTACCCCAGAACTTAAAGTATAATAAAAAAAGAGAAAGAAATTTTAACAAGAGTCCCCACAAATTTTTATTTTGCACTACAAATTGCATAGCCAGCTGATCCTGTCATCTATTCTTCTTCTCATTTCTACTTTTAAGCTGACCTCCTCACACTGCTGCAAACACTCCAGGCGCCCTCCCTCCTCAGAGCCTTTGTACTTGCCGTTCCGGCTGCAGAACACAGATGACTCACAACTGCGTCTTCTCCCAGTCTTTGTTGTAATGTTAACTTTTCAATGAGACTCACTCTGACCACATGATTCATACTGCAAACTCTCCCCAGTCTCCTTACTATGATGCATTTTTTCTCATTGTACTTATGATCTTACTACATATTAAATTCTTTTCTTAGGTATTATGTTAATTGTGTACTGTCTATATTTCTGTCTCTTGAATATAATAAACTTCACAAACTCAAGAATATCTGTTTATTCACTGTTGCAAACTAGGTACTTGACACATAGTAGTTCTTAACAAATATTTGTTGAATGAATGAATAAATATTGTAGATTGATAGCAGAATTCAAGATATAATCTCTATAGTTAATCACATAGAATATGGAATAACATGCTATATGTAGTTTTATTATAGAATGTGACACATTTTATTCACGGAGAATGGTTTTGTTGAGTCCATATGCTATGCGTTTCACTCTAATTCAAAAAGTAACATGTCAAGATCTTCTAAAACATCACTAAAACATGAGAAGATTTTAATTTATATAAAGATAGTCAACTTTAGGCCAATATTGAAGCATGAAATATTTTGTGAGAAGGGGCATCAGTGTCTTTGCGACATAAAGATAAAACTCTAGTGTTTGGGATTCCCCATTAAAAAACACAAAATATTTACCCCTCCATTCCACATCCCCATTAAAAAACAACCAACTTTAAGTACACAAAGAACTTATTGTTTAGTAAAACTGAAACCTACTGATATAATGTCTGAGTCTGGACAGCACTGAAGGCAGAAGTGAAGAGCCAAATCTGATTTAGTTTTACTGTTTCATTTCCTTTAAGTGAGGCTTCGAGTACGTGGCTTTCCTCATCTCTTCACAGATTATGCTGCAGATTTAGACTTTTTATACATCAGCACATCTTGTCCTGTCCTCAGCCCTTGTACAGAAGTTTGTCTATCATGAGATATAAGGTTATTAGGAGGGATCAGTCCTTTCTCTCTGTGCGTTCCTTTTATTTTTTCCTTGAATTATGTTATGAGTTTTATTCTTTTAGCTTTTACTATCAGGTAATAATCTTGCTTCTCATTTTACTGAGAAGATAGAAGCAATTAGAGGAGAATTCCTGAAAACTCCCACTACCTCATCCATTCAACCTCTGGCCTCCGTGCCCACATATTGTACTTTCTCTCTTATTCTCAAGGATGAATTATCCATGCTGGAGTCTTGGGCAGCTCTCCAACCTCTGGAAGATATCACTCCAGCAATTCTCCTCCCTCTGGAATTTTCCCCTTGCTAGCATGATCTTTCCCATCAGCATGTAAATATGCTATGACTTCTCCCATTTAAAAAAGTGTGATCTCTTTATCTCATTATCTGCCTCAGCTACTGCACCATTTTTTCTTTCTTTGTAGTATGAGTCAATTATGCTTACTATCTCCAATAGTGAATAAAATAGATTTATTAAAGCTTTTGTTTTCTGCATTCCATAGAAACTGCCCTTGTCTATGTCATTAAAACCAAGATCTATCATCAAACCCCTCTTACCTGACCTATGAGTAGAATCAGACAAAATTGACTATTACTTCCTCCTTGGCAAGTTCTTTCACGTGTCTTCCAGGACAAACCTGGTTTACCTTTGACTTCACTGGCTTTTCCTTTTCATTTTCCATTCCTGGTTCTTCTTCGTAACCACACTTCTTAACTTTGAAATGCCCAAGGCTCAGACCTCAAAACCCTCCTCTTTTCTCATTCTTAATGAATGAGTGATCTTTCATTCTTATGGTTTTGGTACCATTTGTATGCTGAAAATTCCCTAAATTTAAATATTTATCTGAATCCCTACCTTTAATTCAGGATATAGTTGTCCCTCTTTACTTGAATGTTTAATTGGCCTCTCAAAATTAGGATGTCTGTATTTTCCATCACTCTTAACTGGCCTTTGGTAAATTCTTTCTACTCTCTGTGTATTTATAGGAACTCTGTTTTTTCCAGGTGCTCAGGCTACAATCTTTACAGTCAATCTTTATGCCTCTCACATCTAGTCTGTGGTACATCCTGTTAATTTTAATCATTGAAATATATTCAGAGTATCTGATTCTTTCTTGCCATTTCCTCTGGTACTAACCTTCTCTAAGTAAGACTGATTATCCTTTGTTTGGATTATAGCAATGACCTCTTAGCTAATCATCCTTTTTAAGTTTTCCATTCCATCTCACACCTTTAGTCTATCCTAAACACAGCTACCAGAGTGATCCTTTTAAAAAAAAGTGTTGATTATTTGTTCCTTTGCTCAAAATCCTCTATTGACCTTCTATTTAACTTAGAGCAAAGCCAAAGTCCTACAGGCTATAAGTAATATGACCTGTAATTCCTCTAACTGTATTTTCTTTTTGTGTGTTTTACTTCACTCACAAATCTTCCTTTACTGTGCTGGGCACTGTTTTTTCCGCCCCCTCAAATTGTGACCTCCACCTGGAGGAATATTCCTTGAATACCTGAATAACTTGCTCTCTTACTTCTTTTAGAGTTTACTAAAATCTTAGCTTCTCAATGATGCTTTCACTGACCATAATATTTAAATTGCAACCTCTCAAAACTCTTTATCCTCCTTTTCTGATTTATTTTTATTCACAGCAGTTATAACCATATAAATTCTATATATTGTTGCCAGTTTTTACTGCCTGTCTCCTCACACTAGAATGTAACTCCCAGCAGGTATTTTTGTCTTTTTGTTCATTACTATTTTCCTGGTGCATAGAACAGTGCCTGCCACATACTAGTGCTCAAGAAATATTTGTTTAATAAATGATGGGTATATTTTTTACATACTTGTTTATATGCATATATAATTAAAGTCTTCAATAAGTGAAGGGAAAAGTTATAGATTTTACTTTAGTCCACTGAGAGAAGCTAGGTAAAAAAGAAATCACAGAGATTCAGTGAGATATAATTATTTTTGTTTTAAAAAATGAAATATTATGTTTTATTATATATTTTACATATATACACACAACTTATTGAGTTCTGCATATAATTTTTCTACTACTCTCCTAGCTTAATTCTTTTTTGTTTGTTTGTTTATCACTGTGACTAGAAGGCAAGTTCCATAACCACATCATGTGACATCTTGACTCTAATAGTTATTTTCAGCTCTAAAAGTTTGCATGGGTCAGTAAGAGTTCTCTGGTACTGGCCACTCACAGGTTCCCAAGCTGAAGAGGAGGCATCTTCTGATTCTGCTACCATTCAGCCTATGGAATATGAGTGAAAGAGTGAGAAGAAGGTAGAGAGTACCTGATGTTACATCACAACCCTCTTTTCCATGACTGAGTTTTCCCAAATTGTGCAAATACCCTAATTTCCAGGCATGTCTAATTATCCTTTCCAAAACATGAAAATGACAATAAGAAAAAAAATTTAGAAGAATACATGCATGACCCATGTATCTTTTGTAACCTCTTATTATATATCTTTGTTAGCATATGTCTATATATATTTGTGTGTATGGATGTGTATCTCTGGGCACGTGCCTAGTTTTAAAATATATTTGAAGCTGCTCAAGAGAAGGAAACTATTCCTGAGAAATCCCCAATATTTTGTCATGGAAGCTGAGCACTTGACTTTACTCATGACTCCCTTGGCCAGAAGTAAATGGCATAGAGCTCTTGTGAAAGCGAGTAAAAGCGAAAGCCTTTTTGTTCCTGGAATCCAGTAGGAGTCTTAACTTGATATTCATGGATAGCTTCCTTTAGGAAACCTATATTCTATTTAAGGTGTGTGAGTTAGCCTGGGTTTATTGTGTTATCATTCAGTGAGCCTCTCCTCTGACAAATGATTATTCCTGGATCTAGTCACTGAATGGTTTAGTGAGTAGACCTCATACTGTCTTCTGGAAACTCTAGAGAGAGGCAATAAATGACCATAGCAAGTTCTCTTTTTTCCTGTGGTCATGTGAAGGTGAATCAAATGATTTGAACTTGATCCTTTCCTATCATGATTTTGTGATCTCAGGCTGATTACCACATGAGTGGTACTCATTTGCTTTTTCATTGTGGGGGTTCTTTGTATTGTTTGCAGTGTTAAGCTCTTTGATATTACGTACCTTCAGATTTCTTGATAATATTTTATTAACTCGCAGTTCAATATGAACTTGTTAATATCCAGGTTTAGTTATTATTTTTGTAAGTTACCCTTGCATTTAGTTGTAAATGATATGTTTGTTGCTTATACCGACAGAAATGGACAATAGAACTTTGCTATTAGTACCAGGCAGGTCTGTAGAGATTAAACTGAAGGCTGTGTAAAGTCAAGATAATTCATTGAGATTGACTAAGTCCATATAAACTTGTAGTTTACTAACAAATAACTTACACATATTCAATTAGTAATTTTTGTATTCAGAATTTTTGTATTCAAAAATTATTTACTGGTTCCCATGATCTTTTGGGAATTGCTCTAGACACTGAGAATATAGCAGAGAATAAAACAAATCAAGTCCCTGACTTCATGAAACTTATATTCTAGTGGTGATGGTGGTGAAGACAATAAGCACATAAATAAATGATATAATGCCTGATAGTGATATATGAACCATGAGAGAGAGAAAAGAAGTAGAGGACAACGTTGGAGAATAAGGAAGGGAAATCAGGAAAAGCCTCTTAGAAGATCTGACATTTTAACAGAGACCTGAGAAAAGTCATAATGCAAGTTATAACAATATCTCAGGGAAGTGCATCTGGACAAAAAGAACAGCAAGCGCCGGGCGCAGTGGCTCATTCCTGTGATCCCAGCACTTTGGGAGGCCAAGGTGCGTGGATCCCCTGAGGTCAGGAGTTTGAGACCAGCCTGGCCAACATGGTGAAACCCCGTCTCTACTAAAATACAAAAAAACTAGCCAGGCGTGGTGTCGGGCGCCTGTAATCCCAAATCCCAGCTACTTGGGAGGCTGAGGCAGGAGAATCATTTGAACCTGGGAGGTGGAGGTTGCAGTGAGCCGAGACCACACCATTGAACTCCAGCCTGGGCAACAGGAATGAAACTCAGTCTCAAAAAAAAAAAAAAAAGAAAGAAAAAAGAAAAAAAGACCGCAAATCTAAAGGCTCTGTGGCAGTAGTGTAATGGGTGGTGATGAAAAGATTGATAGGGTTAAAAGTATCAGCTGTTACTGGGCCAGATAAAGGAGGATCTCATAGACCAACCTAATGAGCTTGGGTTTTATTTTGAGTGAGATGGGAAACCAGTAGATGTTTCCAAGGAGGAAAATGATAGAATTTTGTTTATATTTTCAAAAGAATTCCTGTTTTCTTTGGAGAATAGATTAATGGGAGAACAGGGTAGAAAAATGGAAGCAGAGAAACCAGATAGGAGACTATTGCAGGAATCCAGGGGAAAACTGATGGCGCTTGGTCTAGGATTCAGGTACAGTAAAATTTGGACATAGAGTGGCCAGAGCTTGCTGAAGGAGACGATGTAGTTGAGAGAGAAAGAGAGGGAGCCAAGGATGCCTTTAGGCTTGTGGGTAGAGCAACAGATGAATAATGGTGGCATTAAGTAACAAGGTGAAGACTGTGGGAGGAAGCATAGGTTTGGATGGGTGGGTGGGAATCAAGAGGTCATTTTGAGAAATGTTAAATTTGCAAAGCCCACTAAAGATCCAAGGGGAGATATTGAAAAGATAGTTGGATACAGGAGTCTGGATTTTAGGAGAGAGGGGAAGGCCGGGATATAAACTTGGAGGACATCAGCACATAAATAGGACTTGATGAGAACACCTATGAAGAAGGAGCAATATTGAAAGGTTGGGAAGAAGGGGAGGATCCAGCAAAAAGGAGGGGAAAGGAAGAGGGAGAAGACCTAGAGACTGAGATCTCTTGGAACAAAGTGAAGAAAGTACATATTTTCATAAGGAGGGGGCCTATGTGTTAAATGCAGCTGATAGATTAAGAAAAAGAATGACAGTTAATCACTGGAATTTGAAGCATGAAGGTCCTTGGACAATCATTAGCAAGGTATGGAAACATATTTCAGTCTCTAGAAGATTCTTTTTTTTTTTTCACCTTAGAACTCCATTGTCTGGTAATACTTTTCTGTCTTTCTTAGTAGTCAAAATTCTGTGGTCATCTAATTTGCAGTAATTAACTCTTTGTAGAAAACCTTTTGTTTTCCTTTATAAGCTTTATAGAAGGGCCTTTCCTTCTTGGTCGTTACTTAAAATTTGGAATTTAGACTGCTCATCTATTATTGTACTTTCAAACATATTTTACTGCTCACTCTCTCTGACGTGTGTGTTAGAAATTTTAAGGCAGCTTTTGAAAATAAAATTCAATTTATCTTTCCCTAGGAATGTCCTAATAATGTCCTACTTCACATGTTCTTATTAAACCCACTTGCCAATGTTGCTCCAACTATGTGCTTATTTTCTGGGACCTTAATGTTTCAGAAGTAATGATTTCTCTAGTAGGGATAGATTGGTCTCCATGTCTATCAAAAGTGTTCTAGGTAAATCTGTGATGAAAATAGTATTTCCTAGGGAAGATTTATTTATCCTCCTCTTCCTTCTCAGTATTTCTGTTAGATGTTTGCCTATATAGTCATTGGTTATTCAGTGGGAAAAATTAACTGTACAGTTCTTTAAATGTTGAAGAGGAAAACATCTTTAGAAAGGGCAGAAGGTCAATGAGGTTGTGTTAGGGGAAACCACACTTTTTACCAACACCTTCTCACTAGCTGCCTGGAACATAGAAAAAGGAGGAATTGGGAAAATTCTGTTTTAGTTGGCAGTTGGTAGAACTTTAAATGTGGATTTTGGAATTTGTAGTTCATATTGTGTTTCTCTCTGGGAACTGGGAGGGCACTGAAGGCAGAACAAAACTATCCATTTATTTGGCAGGAATTTTTGAGACATGAGAAGTCTCTTCAGGATATGATAAAAATAGCCACTGCTGTGAGCATGAGTTCTACCAGAAGTGCCAGTGCCAGAGCATACTGGCCATTCTGATTTCATCAGCTCAGGTGGCATTTTGAGCACTTACTCTGTATCCAGCACTGTACAAGGCCCTCTTTATAAATATTGTCACATAATATTCCCAACAAGCCCATTAAATAGATATTACTAATTACATTAAATAGAAGAAAATTGGAAAACCAATAGTGTTTATGTAATTTTATTAAATGCCCATAGGAAGTAAATGATGAAGCCAAAACCTTCCGAATTCAAAGCCCATGTTCCTTGCACTCTAACATGCTGACAATTTAAGTGATAGACACATACACAGCTAAGCAGTATACAGTATGATAAACATGGTTCACTGTTGTGAACTAGTGGCAGGAACAAGTAATTATCCATTGAAAAGGCCAAAAACAGTCACAGATGTCTATTTTCTGCTGTGCCTTAACACATAAGGATGAGAGATAGTGACATTTCCAACTTTTGGAGAAACACAAGAAAAGGCACAGAATTATCAGTGATGACTTTGGTGATCGTATGCAAAAGATCTCAATGGCTAATAAACCAGTTATTGAAAAGTTTTCCAAAGTAGAATTTCAGGTCACTTTGTGTTTAAATATTCATTCATGCTCTTTCAAATTGGGCATAGGCTGGTGGTGTTGGGAGGTTGTGGTGGCATACATACCCAGAAGCTTACATGAACAATTATGTAACAATCATTTTTCCCATTTTATCACCTACCATAACTGCCTTAGATGCTTTTTACAAAGCATATTCCAGAGCCCCTCTCAAGATATTGTGATTTAATAATTATGGGACAGAGCCTCATAATCATGTAAGGCATGTTGGGGATATGTGTTAGGAAAGCTCCTCCAAATTCTGTGCTATCAAGTCACTTAGAGGAGCAAGAATCAAAATATAGAGAAAAAGAGGGAAGGCAGTGGGGCAAGTTATTCCCTCTTCAATCCTACACTTGCTTCTGAGCATCTCTTTTGTCAATATTTGTTGCCCTTAGAATATAACATCAGAAAGTAATATTATTTGGAAGGCCTGAAGTCAAGTCCGGCAAAATTAAACAATACAACAAAGAGTTAAGTGCATGCAGGTGGGGAAATCATAAAATTCAGTCCAGACCAAGTCCCATCAACCCTAGAGATTAAAACATGAAAGAAGGATTAGGCATCCCGGTAAAAAATCCTGTTTAGCAAAGTACCTGACTCTAGGCAGCAATTTGGGAAACAGGGATGGATAATGACAGTTAAGTTTGTATGTTGTTTTATCCTAAACGAAAGTCTTTTTGGTGCAGGTCGGAGCCTATATCCTTTCCAAGGCTGTAACTATCACAGGGGTGGGCAATTCTGATTTCATAATTGAAGGCTTTTTTACATTTGGCTGGAGTGGGAGAACGAGGCCTGAAAAAACGGGTTGAATTCCTAGATTATGAATTTGCAGTGACTCAGATCACCTTTCCTGAATCGATTTTCACGGGGGGAGAGAGTTGAAGATACAGTCCTGGCATTCCTGTGCTCTGTCCACGTGTGTTTTGCACTATCCTTTACATTTCCTAGGACATGCGTAGTTGAAGAAGTTGGACAGCACTCTGCTGCACAAATATTTCCCCAATCATGACTAGAACTTCTAAAATGTCACTTGGTCTTTCAGCAAAGTATCCCAACTAATGCTTCTTCATGCATTTTATAGAATTCACAGGGTTCTGGCCTCATTTTTGCCTTATAGTGTGTACCCTAGGAGGACATCTAGTTGCTGCAGCTGAGAAGCTGCTATTTTCATTGATCTCTAATGCCTGGACTACTAAGCCATTTATGGGTTCCATTTGTTTGGGCATGTATCCTGACAAGATACTGTGTTAATTATAATTTCAAGTGTATATGTCTTATCACCTATCAGCTATATTTTGAGTACCTTGTGGTCAGAATACATGAGTGTCTCTTTTGATATTGTATGTAACACCTAGTTTAGTGCCTAATCCAGCATTTTTCCCATTTTATCACCTACAATAATTGCCTGAGATGCTTGTTACAAAGCATATTCCAGAGCCCCTCCCAAGATATTGTGATTTAGGAATTATAGGGTGGAGCCTCATAATATTTTTTTAAATCAATTATCTCTACAGATCATTACTATACTTTGAAAAATACTAGAGTCAGTAGTAAGAGTTCAGAAAACACATATTGACTGATTATTGATGTTCAGGGAATAAGTGAAGAACAAAGAAAATTAGGAAGTGTGACTTTTTTTTCTGTAATAACTGCTGGCTCTCTTGGTTGTGCACACTGTTGAATATTTCTTCTTAAATGGCTAAGTTCAAAATGTTCCTTAGTGTAAAGTCACTCATTCACACATTTAACCCATCTCTCCACCCCACCCCCATGCTTGATTCACTCTTTCCTGTCCTTCCAATTTTGGCATAAATGTCACTTCCTCAGAGACTCTGCTGAACTTCTCTAAGCCTGTTAAGTGGACCCTCCCTTAACTCAGCTTTTATTCTGTTGTAGCACCTATTACAGTTGTAAGTTTTGTGAATACACATATACAAATACACACACACAAACTCACTTACTGTCTGTATGCTTTTTCCATGTAGGCAGGAACTCTACTTAATCACCAATGCACATTTGGTGTCTGATATCATTCCTAGTATTTTATTAGTTTTGGCAAATGTTTAATAAAGGAAGGGATGATACACTTGGAAACCCATATGTTCATATGGATAGAACTTTAAAATTGATTCCGAAAAAACAACAAAACTTTTGAAAATTCATGCTGTATAGTTTATTCTGGTATATGCTATTTTATTTGTTTAGTCTACTGGTGAGGTAGATAACATTATCTTTAAGGTGCAGATGAAAGTGCTGAGATTTAGAAAACTAAGTGTCTGTCTCCAGGTGTCCTAGGTAATAAATGGCAGTGTCCACACATCTTCTCACGGTGAGTGTTGTGTGTGTTCTTCTGTATTACATTAGATATGCAAGGTAATCAAACCCAAACTATAGCAAGACTGTGTTTCTGTAATAAGGAAAGGATCTCATAATTATTATTTCACAAATGCACAGTTTTGGAACTATGTCTTGGGAAGATTATATATATATACATAGTTATATATATATAGTCTATATATATAGACATAGTTTTATATGTATATATAGCCTATATATATATAGACATAGTTAACTGTATATATATGTATATACACAGTTTGAATATCCCTTATCCTAAATGTTTGGGGCCAGGAGAGTTTTGAATTGCAGATTTCTTCTGATTTTGGAATATTTGCATACAGATAATGAGATATCTTGGAGATGGGACCCAAGTCTAAATATGAAATTTATTATGTTTCATATATACCATATACACATAGCCTGAAGATAATTTTATACAATACTTTAAGTAATTTTGTGCATAAAACAAAGTTTTGATATTACCCTTGTGGTTGCGCTTGTGTGGGGGAAACTGGGCATGTGTGAAAAAGATGTATTTAAAGAAAGAGGGCAGAGTGGGTGTTTTTTTTCATTGGGGAAACAATAAATTGTGTTGGGCCCTTGTGTTTTCACACTGACCTGTTAGATGAGCTCAGGGGTGAAATTTTCCACTTGCGGCATCATGCAGGTGCTCAAGAAGTCTTGGGTTTTGAAACATTTTGGATTTTGGAATTTTGGATTAGTGATGCTCAACCTGCACTTCAAAGTGTATTTCTGTTGGCAGTAGGCTTCACTGCAGACCCTCAGACAGCAGCAGTTGGGGGAAGGTTCTTTTGAGGGAGAAACAGCATCCCTTCTCTCATATACTCAGGATTATGTGGACAGAGTTTAATCTTGGGGTTGAAAAGTATAACAATACTTGAAGAGAATTAATATTCCTTTTGGCATGCAGGCTCACAGAAGTACTTCTCATTGGTTCTTCCCTAAGACTGTTAACTAGGTCTATACTTTCAGCGGTGATGTGGGTTTTCTCATATTCATCTCTGGCGTGTGTGGACAAAACCACCAATGTATTCCCCACAGCTGACAGAACACTATGCAGACAGAATTGCGACTTGTTTGTCACAATATTCTACGCATATAATACATGCATATGATCAGTTTTGAAACCTAGAATAGTTTTATACATTGTTTATGATGGCCTCTTAGAGAACTAAGGTTTCTAATTATGATAATGTTTGTATATTTTTATGGCCTTAAATAAGAATCCTTCCTTAAAATGAAAACACAAAACAAAGCCTGTGTTAGTCTTTCTGTTTAGAATTTTGTTTTGTGAATTTTACTTTTGGAAAGTTTTTTGTTTGGCCATGGGTGTGAGAAAATGGGTAGGTATATTTTAGGGTGTTTTGATTTATTGAAGTAGCCTACTTTAAAAAAAAAAGTTTGCAAATTAATTCTGTAAAGCAAGTTGCCTTATTACTTATGGATTTCACTTCTCTTCAGATGGTTCAATGTTACAGAAATTTACAGCCTAATAAAGGTACTGTGGGTCATGTGGTAAAATCATGTAATTTGGGGCTGGGTGCTGTGGCTCATGCCTGTAATCCCAGCGCTTTGGGAGGCAGGCAGATTGCTTGAGCCCAGAACTTTGAGACCAGCCTGGGCAACAGAGCAAGACCCCATCTCTAGAAGATGGCCGAATAGGATCAGCTCTGGTCTATAGCTCCCAGCGTGAGTGACGCAGAAGACGGGTGATTTCTGCATTTCCATCTGAGCTTTGAAGAGAGCAGTGGTTCTCCCAGCCCACAGCTGGAGATCTGAGAACGGGCAGACTGCCTCCTCAAGTGGGTCCCTGACCCCTGATCCCTGAGCAGCCTAACTGGGAGGCACCCCCCAACAGGGGCAGGCTGACACCTCACACGGCCGGGTACTCCAACAGACCTGCAGCTGAGGGTCCTGTCTGTTAGAAGGAAAACTAACAAACAGAAAGGACATCCACACCAAAAACCCATCTGTACATCACCATCATCACAGACCAAAAGTAAATAAAACCACAAAGATGGGGAAAAAACAGAGCAGAAAAACTGGAAACTCTAAAAAGCAGAGTGCCTCTCCTCCTCCAAAGGAACGCAGTTCCTCACCAGCAACAGAACAAAGCTGGGCGGAGAATGACTTTGACGAGCTGAGAGAAGGCTTCAGACGATCAAATTACTCCGAGCTACGGGAGGATATTCAAACCAAAGGCAAAGAAGTTGAAAACTTTGAAAAAAATTTAGAAGAATGTATAACTAGAATAACCAATACAGAGAAGTGCTTAAAGGAGCTGATGGAGCTGAAAACCAAGGCTCGAGAACTACGTGAAGAATGCAGAAGCCTCAGGAGCCAATGCGATCAACTGGAAGAAAGGGTATCAGCAATGGAAGATGAAATGAATGAAATGAAGCGAGAAGGGAAGTTTAGAAAAAAAAGAATAAAAAGAAACGAACAAAGCCTCCAAGAAATATGGGACTATGTGAAAACACCAAATCTACGTCTGATTGGTGTACCTGAAAGTGATGGGGAGAATTTAACCAAATTGGAAAACACTCTGCAGGATATTATCCAGGAGAACTTCCCCAATCTAGCAAGGCAGGCCAACATTCAGATTCAGGAAATACAGAGCACGCCTCAAAGATACTCCTTGAGAAGAGCAACTCCAAGACACATAATTGTCAGATTCACCGAAGTTGAAATGAAGGAAAAAATGTTAAGGGCAGCCAGAGAGAAAGGTCGGGTTACCCACAAAGGGAAGCCCATCAGACTAACAGCGGATCTCTCGGCAGAAACTCTACAAGCCAGAAGAGAGTGGGGGCCAATATTCAACATTCTTAAAGAAAAGAATTTTCAACCCAGAATTTCATATCCAGCCAAACTAAGCTTCATAAGTGAAGGAGAAATAAAATCTTTTACAGACAAGCAAATGCTGAGAGATTTTGTCACCACTACGCCTGCTCTAAAAGAGCTCCTGAAGGAAGCGCTAAACATGGAAAGGAACAACCGGTACCAGCCGCTGCAAAATCATGCCAAAATGTAAAGACCATCGAGATTAGGAAGAGACTGCATCAACTAACGAGCAAAATTACCAGCTAACATCATAATGACAGGATCAAATTCACACATAACAATATTAACTTTAAATGTAAATGGACTAAATGCTCCAATTAAAAGACACAGACTGACAAATTGGATAAAGAGTCAAGACCCATCAGTGTGCTGTATTCAGGAAGCCCATCTCATGTGCAGAGACACACATAGGCTCAAAATAAAAGGATGGAGGAAGATCTACCAAGCAAATGGAAAGCAAAAAAAGGCAGGGGTTGCAATCCTAGTCTCTAATAAAACAGACTTTAAACCAACAAAGATCAAAAGGGACAAAGAAGGCCATTACATAATGGTAAAGGGATCAATTCAACAAGGAGAGCTAACTATCCTAAATATATATGCACCCAATACAGGAGCACCCAGATTCATAAAGCAAGTCCTGAGTGACCTACAAAGAGACTTAGACTCTCATACATTAATAACAGGAGACTTTAACACCCCCCTGTCAACATTAGACAGATCAACTAGACAGAAAGTCAACAAGGATACCCAGGAATTGACCTCAGCTCTGCACCAAGCAGACCTAATAGACATCTACAGAACTCTCCACCCCAAATCAACAGAATATACATTTTTTCAGCACCATACCACACCTATTCCAAAAGTGACCACATACTTGGAAGTAAAGCTCTCCTCAGCAAATGTAAAAGAACAGAAATTATAACAAACTGTCTCTCAGATCACAGTGCAATCAAGCTAGAACTCAGGATTAAGAATCTCACTCAAACCGCTCAACTACATGGAAACTGAACAACCTGCTCCTGAATGACTACTGGGTACATAACGAAATGAAGGCAGAAATAAAGATGTTCTTTGAAACCAATGAGAACAAAGACACAACATACCAGAATCTCTGGGATGCATTCAAAGCAGTGTGTAGAGGGAAATTTATAGCACTAAATGCCCCACAAGAGAAAGCAGGAAAGATCCAAAATTGATACCCTGACATCACAATTAAAAGAACTAGAAAAGTAAGAGCAAACACATTCAAAAGCTAGCAGAAAGCAAGAAATAACTAAAATCAGAGCAGAACTGAAGGAAATAGAGACACAAAAAACCCTTCAAAAAATTAATGAATCCAGGAGCTGGTTTTTTGAAAGGATCAACAAAATTGATAGACCGCTAGCAAGACTAATAAAGAAAAAAAGAGAGAAGAATCAAATAGATGCAATAAAAAATGATAAATGGGATATCACCACCAATCCCACAGAAATACAAACTACCATCAGAGAATACTACAAACACCTCTACGCAAATAAACTAGAAAATCTAGAAGAAATGGATAAATTCCTCGACACATACACTCTCCCAAGACTAAACCAGGAAGAAGTTGAATCTCTGAATAGACCAATAATAGGCTCTGAAATTGTGGCAATAATCAATAGCTTACCAACCAAAAAGAGTCCAGGACCAGATGGATTCACAGCCGAATTCTACCAGAGGTACAAGGAGGAGCTGGTACCATTCCTTCTGAAACTATTCCAATCAATAGAAAAAGAGGGAATCCTCCCTAACTCATTTTATGAGGCCAGCATCATCCTGATACCAAAGCCGGGCAGAGACACAACCAAAAAAGAGAATTTTAAACCAATATCCTTGACAAACATTGATGCAAAAATCCTCAATAAAATACTGGCAAACCGAATCCAGCAGCACATCAAAAAGCAAGTATAATAATAATAATAATAATAATAATAATAAAAAGGAAAAAAGAAAAAAAAAAAAGCTTATCCACCATGATCAAGTGGGCTTCATCCCTGGGATGCAAGGCTGGTTCAATATATGCAAATCAGTAAATGTAATCCAGCATATAAACAGAACCAAAGACAAAAACCACATGATTATCTCAATAGATGCAGAAAAGGCCTTTGGCAAAATTCAGTCATGCTTCAGCCACGCTTCATGCTAAAAACTCTCAATAAATTAGGTATTGATGGGACATATCTCGAAATAATAAGAGCGATCTATGACAAACCCACAGCCAATATCATACTGAATAGGCAAAAACTGGAAGCATTCCCTTTGAAAACTGGCACAAGACAGGGATGCCCTCTCTCACCACTCCTATTCAACATAGTGTTGGAAGTTCTGGCCAGGGCAATTAGGCAGGAGAAGGAAATAAAGGGTATTCAATTAGGAAAAGAGGAAGTGAAATTGTCCCTGTTTACAGACGACATGATTGTATATCTAGAAAACCCCATTGTCTCAGCCCAAAATCTCCTTAAGCTGATAAGCAACTTCAGCAAAGTCTCAGGATACAAAATCAATGTACAAAAATCACAAGCATTCTTATACACCAATAACAGACAAACAGAGAGCCAAATCATGAGTGAACTCCCATTTGCAATTGCTTCAAAGAGAATAAAATACCTAGGAATCCAACTTACAAGGGATATGAAGGACCCCTTCAAGGAGAACTACAAACCACTGCTCAAGGAAATAAACGAGGATACAAACAAATGGAAGAACGTTCCATGCTCATGGGTAGGAAGAATCAATATTGTGAAAATGGCCATACTGCCCAAGGTAATTTACAGATTCAGTGCCATCCCCATCAAGCTACCAATGACTTTCTTCACAGAATTGGAAAAAACTACTTTAAAGTTCATATGGAACCAAAAAAGAGCCCACATCACCAAGTCAATTCTAAGCCAAAAGAACAAAGCTGGAGGCATCACACTACCCGACTTCAAACTATACTACAAGTCTACAGTAACCAAAACAGCATGGTACTGGTACCAAAACAGAGATATACATCAATGGAACAGAAATAACGCCGCTTATCTACAACTATCTGATCTTTGACAAACCTAGAAAAACAAGAAATGGGGAAAGGATTCACTATTTAATAAATGGTGCTGGGAAAACTGGCTAGCCATATGTAGAAAGCCAAAACTGGATCCCTTCCTTACACCTTATACAAAAATCAATTCAAGATGGATTAAAGACTTAAACGTTAGACCTAAAACCATAAAAACCCTAGAAGAAAACCTAGGCAATACCATTCAGGACATCGGCATGGGCAAGGACTTCATGTCTAAAACACCAAAAGCAATGGCAACAAAAGCCAAAATTGAGAAATGGGATCTAATTAAACTAAAGAGCTTCTGCACAGCAAAAGAAACTACCATCAGAGTGAACAGGCAACCTACAAAATGGGAGAAAATTTTCGCAACCTACTCATCTGACAAAGGGCTAACATCCAGAATCCACAATGAACTCCAACAAATTTACAAGAAAAAAACAAACAACCCCATCAAAAAGTGGGCAAAGGACATGAACAGACACTTCTCCAAAGAAGACATTTATGCAGCCAAAAGACACCTGAAAACATGCTCATCATCACTGGCCATCAGAGAAATGCAAATCAAAACCACAATGAGACACCATCTCACACCAGTTAGAATGGCAATCATTAAAAAGTCAGGAAACAACAGATGCTGGAGAGGATGTGGAGAAATAGGAACACTTTTACACTGTTGGTGGGACTGTAAACTAGTTCAACCCTTGTGGAAGTCAGTGTGGCGATTCCTCAGGGATCTAGAACTAGAAATACCATTTGACCCAGCCATCCCATTACTGGGTATATACCCAAAGGACTATAAATCATGCTGCTATAAAGACACATGCACATGTATGTTTATTGTGGCACTATTCACAATAGCAAAGACTTGGAACCAACCCAAATGTCCAACAATGATAGACTGGATTGACAAAATGTGGCACACATACACCATGGAATACTATGCAGCCATAAAAAATGATGAGTTCATGTCCTTTGTAGGGACATGGATGAAATTGGAAATCATCATTCTCAGTAAACTATCACAAGAACAAAAAACCAAACACCGCATATTCTCACTCATAGGTGGGAATTGAACAATGAGAACACATGGACACAGGAAGGGGAATATCACACTCTGGGGACTGTTGTGGGGTGGGGGGAGGAGGGGAGGGATAGCATTGGGAGATATACCTAATGCTAGATGACGAGTTAGTGGGTGCAGCGCACCAGCATGGCACATGTATACATATGTAACTAACCTGCACATTGTGCACATGTACCCTAAAACCTGAAGTATAATAATAATAATAAATAAATAAATAAATTAATTAATTAAAAAAAGACCGTGTCTCTAAAAAAAATAAAAAAAAAAAAATGTAATTTAATGTTGAACCCAAGACAGATGATTCTGCTGCCTTCCTGCATTTTTAGCAGAAAAGAGTAAGAACCCCAAAGACAGCTTAATAAATTCAGGACCAGGCCAGAGATGTCAAACCACCCCCAAACTGGACCTTAAGCTTGGATGATCCTATGGAATGTGGTTGCACAAATATAAACTCTAGTGTGTGGCCTACTCTGGTTTCTGATAGGCTATGCAGCAACCATTTCAGAGCTATTAAATAGATTGTATTAAACTAATTGTTAAAAGGGGAAGTTTGATTTGTTGTAATCATATTCAGGTTAAGAGGAGGGCTGGTCAACCAGATATCTGGGCTATTTATTTATGTGACCTTATAATATATATATAATAAATCTATATAATCTATATAATAAATCTATATAATAAATTATATACTATAATACATATATCATAGAAACATATAATATTTATATAATCAATGAAGTGCCAGGTCACTCAGTTCTCCAACTATACCATTTTCAAACTTGGCAAAATGAATCTTGGTCTTACTCTAGCCAAAGGAAGCAATGCCCAAGGCTGAAAATAAATACATAGTAAAATATATAAAATAAATACCTAATATAAACATGTAATGAAAAATGAAAAGTACATAATGAAATCAAATACATTCTTACTGACATTGACCTATCTTGGCTTAGTATTTGGGGAACATACATGGAAGCTCTACGGTGCATAAAGGCCACACCACTAACTTGAAACTAGTCAGCTGAGAGTCATTCTCAGCTTGTGAGGTGGTGGGTGGCTAAGTAAGTACACTGAAACTCTGAAAATGAATAATGCATGACATAGCACTATTTACTGAATATAAATATTATTTATATTCTCAAATCTATGCAAAGTAGCCAAATGTTACAAGAAATCACAGAGGAAAATAGAAGGAAAATATGAATTTTGAAAAGTAGGAAACAATTAACCTGAAAACCAGAAAATTCGAAAAGAGTGAAAATGCTATATACTATTCATGCTAGGGATCGTACACTTGGAAATCCATATGTTCATATGTTCATATGGATAGAATTTTATAATTGATTCTGAAAAAAACGACAAAGCCTTTGAAAATTCAAGCAAAAACTTCTACGCAAGGCTCAGTCAACACAATAAATCTGTTTTTAATATAAAGTGGAATATAATCTACACTAATAGAAAGTTAGTTTCTCCCAGGCTGTAATCTCAGAACTTTGAGGGGCCGAGGCAGGCAGATCACAAGGTCAAGAGTTCAAGACCAGCCTGGTCAATATGGCGAAACTCCGTCTCTACTAAAAATACAAAAATTAGCTGGGCGTGGTGGCACGCACCTGTAGTCCCAGCTACTCAGGAAGCTGAGGCAGAAGAATCACTTGAACCCGGGAGGCAGAGGTTGCAGTGAGCTGAGATTGCTTCACTGCACTCCAGCCTGGGTGACAGAGCGAGACTCCGTCTCAAAAAATAAAATAAAAATAAAAATAAAATAAAATAAAGTTAGTTTCTTCTAATCCTTCTAAAGAAATATTGAACATTCTATTTAAAGAATATATATATTTGAAGAAATGTCAAGTTGTTAGCCTGATGAAGTTCTTACGTCTCTCTCAACATACCTAGTTCTAACTATGACTCCTAGCCTTTTTCCTTCATGCAACCTCCAGGTTCATCACATGACTCAGCTAACAGAAAATATCCAGTGGCTCATCGTTACCTGTGGGAGGAGGTCTGAACTCCTTGGCTTTGCATTTATGTTCTTGTTTATCTCACTTCAACCTTCATTCCCTCCAAGTCCTCGCTGTCCTCCCAGGGTTCCTCTGCTACAGCCGGGGGAGTCTGATCCCTGTTTCCTAAATTTCTCTGAAGCTTATCTACACCTATGTTTTTGCTCCACTCTTCTTTCTCCTTTATACACCAATTATTCTCCTGTTTTATCCAAATTATTCCCTTCTGCAAGACTCACATCAAGTACAATTTCTTTCTAGATAGCTCTAACTCAGTTACTTTTATCTAACTGCACACATATCTCTGATTATTGGCATTAGTTATTTGGAAATTTATTGTATGCTGCTTTGTTTTATTAGTTCTCTTTTCCACCTGCCTTGTGCTTACTTCCCCAATTGGACTGCAAATTCTTTAAGGATTAGAAGGCTAATTTACCTACTTTTTGTCTCTATAGCATCTAAAACAGTAATCTGCAAATATTAGGTATTCAGAATATAATTCAATCTAGAATCATTTGGAAAGTTTAATTTTTAAAGAACTCTGAATCATTTTTCTCAAAACTGTCATATAATGCTAAATTTTCATTTCACATTCTGAGAGATTCTTTTCTTTTAAGCCCAGCATTTATGACTTTCAAATTTTAGTAAATAGTACGCCCAAAGTTGTCAACAGAAACGTCCTAAATTAACGTGGGTGACCTAAGTTCCTTTGCTGTATTTTGTACACGTTTTATATACTGCATCAAGAAAAGCAAATGATTGCTGAAATGAGTAATAAGGAGGTTCACTGGTTAGTCAATCTTATTCCGGAAGCAAAAACTTCCACGCAAGTCTCATTTACATGTGCACACTGCAAAAGGAAGTTTTGGGCAAAATGTCTGCAGACTCTGTTCAACATGCGTGTCCCACTTAACCACATGATCCTTATAAAACCACCTATATCCGTTCTCATACACAGTGTCTAGCCATTGTGTTAATCACTACTGACAGCTGCACTTCTTTTTTTTTAAACTTCTGAGCTCTTTTGTGGCAACGTGGCGGGTTGTAAGTAAAGCAAATGCCACTTTAAAGGTAATCATGCTCGGTATAACTTTTACATACCATCACAAAGAGTTATTTGCTTACATATTCAGGTCTTGCTCTACACTAGGAGTTCTTCGAAGGCAGGGACTATTTGTTATTTATTTCTTCATCATCTCCAGCACAGGGCCTGGCAGGTGCTTAGTGACTGTTTATTGAATGAGTGTTTGCAGAAAAAATAAAGAAATCAAGGGATGGAGAAATAAAGAAATCTGAGAGGTGGAGAAATTAATAGTAGTCCCACAACCAATGAATTAATTGATAAATGTTTACTAATCTCCTACTTTTGAGCCCTGAACTTCAAAGAGAGTGAAGGGAAATATGATAGAACAGACTCATTCAGGATCACTTTTTACTCAATTTAAAATGCAAGCAAGTGAAAACAGAAACCGGGAGGAAAAAGAGTTCTCCTCTATTCTCCCCTAATTCCTTTATTGAGAGGAGAACTTGCATGGATGTTCTTGGATTATCCAAAGCTTGTTTCCTCCATTCTAGACATTATCATGAAAGGCACAAACTGGTGGTTTATTTAGCCTTCTTAATGTTAAAAAAAATGGAAAATTTTACACTGATACTCAGATTTACACTGATACTCTGTTCTTGAAAAATATCTAGCAACCGTAGGTCAAAATTTCTGCATAGCAATAATTTTTTGAAACTAAACAGTGGCTGCAACCTTTAAACAGGGTACATGGGTGGTATCTCCAGATTGCCATTGTATCCATTTTTGAGGCACATAGAACTTTACAATCACTATCTGCAGTAAAAACCTGGGTGCTGAAAAATTCTTGACTGAGTTTAGAATGGAAGGGATTCTGGAGGGTGGGTGAAACATGAACTAACTTAATTTAGCTATAGACATTATCTAGATAGAGTGAAAAATACATTGAACTTTGGATCATTTTTTAGTATATTTGCCACTGCTTAGCTGTGTTTATACCTTTAAACACTTGGACCTTATTCTCTTTATTTTTTAAATAAGGCCACTACAGCCGCTTTCAGCTTTACCATTTTCGATTTTAGTTTTTAGTTACCTATCCAACATAAGTGGATTATAAGACAGGAGAGAAACCTATAGGGGAAAAGGAAGGAGAAGAAGAAGGAGCACGTAGAAGAAGTAAACTGATGTTAATTTAGTCCCTACTTCATAGCTACTGTTTTACATTGTCTCTTGTAACCATCACCAACCCATCATGAGGTAGTTTTATTATCCCTGGTTTATAAATGAAAAACGAGGATTTGGAGTTTCAGAACACACTGTAGAGGCAGAATGTGTGTCCTGGCTTCTTTGGCCCTAAACAGCAGATACTTTCAACAGGACTTGTTGATTTTAGTGCCTTTCCTTTCATAGAAAATTAGATTCGTGGGCCAAGTATGGTGGCTCATACTCATAATCCCAGCACTTTGGGAAGCTGAGGTAGGTGGATCGCTTGACCTTAGGAGTTTGAGACCAGCCTGCGCAACATGGCAAAACCTCGTCTCTACAAAAAATGCAAAACTTAGCTGGGCGTGGTGGTGCACAGGCCTGAAGTCCCAGCCACTAGGGAGGCTGAGATGGGAGGATTGCTTGGGCCCAGGAGGTCGAGGCTGCAGTGAACCATGATTGCACCACTGCACTCCAGCCTGGGGGACAGAGCAAGACCCTGTCTTAAAAAAAAAAAAATTGGATTGGCTATACGATAGCTTCACGTCAACTCTGAATCATGGGGTTAGATTTAGAATGCTATAAAAATTTAAACAATATAATAAATATAAAGCATCTGGCATGAAACCAAGTATATAACAGACACTTATTAAATATAAATCTTACTCCTTTTTGATTGCTTTAGAAATCATTGCACTGGCCGGGTGCAGTGGTTCATGCCTGTAATCCCAGCACTTTGGGAAGTTGAAGCAGGTGGATCACCTGAGGTCAGGAGTTCGAGACCAGCCTGGCCAACATGGTGAAACCCCATCTCTACTAAAAATACAAAAATTAGCCAGGTGCAGTGGTGCACACCTGTAATCCCAGCTACCTGGGAGGCTGAGGTGGGAGAATCACTTGAACCTGGGAGGCGGAGGTTGCAGTGAGCCGAGATAGTGCCATGCAATCCAGCATGAGTGACAGAGTGAGACTCTGTCTCAAAAAAAAAATTGCACTTGTATATTTGATGAATTCATAACCTTAGACACTTAGTGGTTGAAAGAGTTAACAGCAATAAAATATGAACTCTTTACAGTGGTAAATATATATCTATATCTAGTGGTATGTATCTGTCTATGTATGTATCTATAGACATATATATCTTTGAGTTTTAAGACGTGAGCTGGGACCATAGCCTATTTAATTCAAATAATATAGGAGATATTTCACAATCACTGACTGGAATCTTCCTAGCATAGTATATGTATCAGCAGAAATCACTATGACAAAGAGAATCTAAGGTAAATCTTGGCATACTGGTTGCTAAATGTAGTTTTATAAAGGGCAATCTAATAAATGTCTTTGGTTTCCAAGGTGCTAACAACAGATTGGAATAATAAACCCTTCTGTTCTCGGAAACCAGAAATGTCTTTAGGAATCCTGGCAAAGGAAAAAAAAAAAATATCTGTAAACTGATCAATCCCAAACATTTGCAAAAGAAAATTAACTCACATAACACTGGCCCAGATCTTATTATTTAGAACCATTTTTGAGATCATGAGGCATATATTTTGCTTTGCACTCATAAACATGTAGCCAAAGTGAATTAATTATGAATAATTTAAAAATAAAAAAATAAAAAAAACCAAAGTTTGTTGGTTAATAATAATGAATCAACTTGAGTTGATGGTGGGTTCTGGGATGAAATGAAAGAGAGAAGACCAGGTAGAGATGAGGAGTACTTTGACTGATTTGATTACACACTTAACAGTGTGTAATCCTACTTCCATACTGAGAGGGCCTGCACCGGCCCCAAGAGCCAAGCTTCCCGCCTACCTGTGGAAGTTGGGAAAGCAGTGGTATGCTGAAGAGAAGCCAACAGCTTACCTTATAGTACAAGCATCCTGTGTAGGGTAAATTAAAAAACAAGAGATGTCTTGTATTTTTTTTTTTTTTTTGCCTGATTCTATTTTATTTTTGGTCCAAATCACACTAAGAAGGCGTCTTAAGATTTTGAAATGATAAACACCAAGAAAATTGATTATTTTCTGTAACTTTAAATTATTTAAAGTTAGACAGCATCTTTCTGACAATATTTATATATCTGTATCAACGCTTAGGGAGAAATGAATGTGGTTGTATTTTTGTATTTAATTTAACTTGAAACTAAAATGAAGCTAGCTATTTTCTCCCTCCTGCCCTTCCTTCCTTCCTTTCTTCCTTCCTTCCTTCCTTCCTTCCTTCCTTCCTTCCTTCCTTCCTTCCTTCCTTCCCACTGAAGCCCCATCATTAATGCAAATCCACCCTCTCTTCTCCCCTACTTCTCTACATCCACAGAGCTGTCTTTTCCCTGTTTTGAAAATATGTGCATTAGCTGAACTAGAGAGCTAAGGTATTTTACTATTCAAAGAAGAGTATTTCTTACATATATGGATATCACAAGGCTTTTAAACTATTTTTGACTCCTATAATTTCTATAACTCTTTACAAGTCTGATGTAGACACCAATTGGAGAACTTGAGAATTAAGTTTAATGTAAAAGATATCAAAGAGATAAAAAATTATAGAATTTCAACAGTGAAGTGTCAGATTCATTCTTGTGTGGCAGTGTGTGATTGCTCTCATTTCTGCCACCCACAAGTATTATAACTGAGATAGAGAAAAAAGGGCAGTCCCTTCTCAAGTTCAGATAAGGAAGTTGATCCTGACCCAAGACAGCACATTGATGAATACTGTTTAGAGTGAATGCTAATGGCTTTTTGTGGACTAACCATTAGGAAGTACAGTTGTTCCCCTTATCTCCTCCATTCTTGTTATTCAAACAAAACATAAATTGAGAAAGTAGGAATGTAAAAGGTGGAAGATTAATGTTCTTTACTTTGCAAAATACAAGATTTTACTTAAAGTACTAGGTTACAGATGAGTAATGTGGAATAAGGGAGAAGCCCTGACAGGACTAAGCGGCTATTGAACTCCCTCTTTGTGGCAAATGACCTCCAGGCCAGCAGTGCTTCCTCTGAGTACTATGATCATTCTTCTGTAGCTTCGGAAATGAGGAAAGCCCCAGTTGTGGGAAGTGGTTTCTCTTCCTTTTCCCTGTGGGTTGTTCTGGGGTGGGAGCAGCTGGAAATCCAGGGTTAGAGTCACTTGAGCTGTGCACTTCCCCAAATGTGTATTTCCTCCATGTATAACACCATGGATGGGGTGGAGAAGTTATTTCCTACGTTAGTTCTAGGGTTTAAGAAAGAGGTTCAGAAATAATATTCACAAATTAGAGATGGAAGAAGGGAACACAAATCTGTTGAGTACTTCATTTGTGCCAAATACTATGCTATTATTATAGTGTCTTATTTATTTATCAGATAAGAAATCTGAGAAATGAGATAAGGAAAATGAGGCATGGAGAGTTTATGAAACATGTCTGAGATTGCACAGCAGAATTGGATTTTGAACTAATAACTGTCAGTTCCTCAGGCTTGAGCTCTCTCCACGTCATTAGTCTGAACAGCAGGAGGCAGAAAAAGCTGAAAAGCAAAGCCATTATAGATGATCATCTCTCTGGGTTCAAAGATTAGGCAACAAACAAATAAATCTTGTTTATATTGTTTCACTTTGTATAATAGTTTTCTTAGAAACAGGGACCAAGGCCTTCTCAGTCAGGCTGCTTCTGTCTTTCGCTTTTTGGATACATTCATAAAGAGTATCTAGGAATATTTAAAAAGTTCTGGAATAATACAGCTATCCCAGGCATAGTTTTGCTACCTAAGGCTGTGAGGTGACTTCCAGTGTGGAAAAATGCCTGAGGTGATTTTACACACACACACACACACACACACACGTGCATGTGCACACACACACATACACACACAATTATATATAAATTATTTAGTAACCTATAGTCTGGTCCAGGAACCACACTTGGAATATCACTGGCCAAGAAATTCAGCAGGACAATGGATGAATCTAGACCAATTCTAAACATTTTATATTTTGATATTCAGTCTTTAATAGATACAGGGATAAGGCTAGAAATTATTCTTTTTCTTTGATAATTTTTAAGTTTCAATTAAATTCATTTCAACTCAGGGAGTATTTCCGTGCGTCTTCTTTGTTCCAAACATAGCGCCACACACTCAATGAAATTTAATCTTAATGCCTTGAAAGAAATAGATGCTAAAGGCTCTTATATTGTTCTAAACTGTGACTTTAAAACAAATCAGCAAACAAATCTTAATCATAATATAAAAGAAGGAAGAAAACATTAAATGTAATCTAATACAACTTTATTTATGGATGAAGAAACTGCCCAAATTTACACAACTAATTGTGGACATGGCATGGATTGTGATTCAATATTTTTAATAAACAACTCAGAACCAAATTCTGTCCTGGATTTTGAAAAAAAATTCTGGGAAATATGCTGACATTTACCTCTCAATCCCTAGTTTTACTAGTTCTTATTACCTCATATATAAATGATCATGTTTGTTTCTTGCTATTCTACTTGCCAGATCTCTACTGCCCCCAGCTCATCTTGCACCTTGGAGCCAGAATAATCTTAAATTAATTTTTTGGCTGGGCGTGGTGGCTCATGCCTGTAATCCCAGCACTTTGGGAGGCTGAGGCGGGTGGATCACAAGGTCAGGAATTTGAGACCAGCCTGGCCCATATGGTGAAACCCTGTCTCTACTTAAAATACAAAAAAATTAGCCAGGCGTGGTGGCACATGCCTGTAATCTCAGCTACTCAGGAGGCTGAGGCAGGAGAATTGCTTGAACCCGGGAGGCGGAGGTTGCAGCCAGCCGAGATCACGCCATTGCACTCTGGCCTGGGCAACAGAGCAAGACTCCATCTCAAAATAATAATAATAATAATTTTTCTCCTTCCATGTTCATCTTAGATTCCCAGGCTCTCCTGGATACAATGAAAGCTTTTTTGGCTAGCTCTGGAGGACTTCTAAAACCTGTTTATACTTTTCAGTCTCCACTATTTCTTTTACTGTTCCCCAAAATGAACCTTCTGCTCCAGACCTGCCATTCTCATGCACACACAAGACATATGAATTCCTAACCTTCACTCACATGGATTCACCCATTTAGAATGTATTCTTTCCCCCTCCACCTATATGGCAAATCAGAATAGCGTGTCAGTGTTGAGCTTGGGCTCTTATAAAAGCCAAATCATGATGAAATTACAGCTACGTCCTTTGAACAATTTATTAACCTTTCCAGATATTCTTTCTTTGATTTGCTCTTATAGCATATAGGAAATGGGACAGTAGCAGCAACTTATCATAGGTTTTTGGTGGAGATTATTTGAGATATCACACATAAAGCACTATGCCTGGCACCTGGCATGCAATGAACCCAATGAATGTCAGCAATTATTACTTTTATTAAAACACTATTAATCAGTCACATTTCTGTCACATTGTTCAATTTGCTTTTCCCAAATCCCTCTTAAATTTGTAATTGTACTCATACCATTTAGCTTCTAATGATTTATTTCTCTCTTTTTTAAAAAAACACGTTGTTAAAGTTTCGCAGACTTTTTCTCCTAACTGGGCTATAAACAATTTGACAGTAGAGTTGAGGATCCAAATACTTCTCACAACATTCACTGCAACCATCCTGGTCCAAGCCCCTATCATCTCTTCACCTAATTGCAATGATAACTTTATAACTATTCTCTCCACTTCACCAGTGACACCAGCCAGAATAATCTCCTACCATAAACAATAATTTCATTTATCTGGTCACGACCTTCTAATGGCTTCTTACCTTAGTAAGAGTGAAGACAACGTCATTATAAGACGCTGTGCAGCTTCACCCTCCTTGCCTCTGTGTCTTTGTCTCCTATCATCCTCCTCTCACTCTTGCCTCCAGGCACACTGCTCACCTGGCTGTTTCTCAAACACAACAGGCCTCACCCCCGTCAGAACTGCTACTGATGTTGTTCTTCTACCTGAAATGCCGTTCCTCCAAATAGTTACATGTCGTTGTTCCTCACCTCATCTCTCAGGTCTTTGCTCAAATGAGACCTTTTCAGTGGGGCTGTCTCTGGTCATCTAAATTGAAATTACAATTCCCCCCACCAACCCGTAATTTCTATCTCTTTTCCCTGCTTGTGCTTGTCCTTAGCATTTCTCAACGTGTACCATACTACATATTTTGTATTTATTGCCTGTCACCTTATGATATGTATTTATGAACACATTTTTACTGGTATGACAGATAAAGCAATCAAATATTTAATGAATGTAATGCTTTATAAAAATTCTTACCTTAGTAAGAGTGAAGACAACATCATTATAAGATGCTGTGCACCTTTGCCCTCCTTGCCTCTATGACTTTATCTCCTATCACCTATGTCTCCTATCATCAAATACTTGATGTTATGTGATACTTTATAAAAATTCTTTCATAATTGTTAAAGCAAACTAAATATGGCCTGAGAAGGACTCTATACTTCTATATTTGAGTCCTTGTGGAGCAACTGCAGCCTAACCTAGTGGGTAGACAAGATTGAAACCCTAATTTAGGAGTATGGGCCTATTAACAGTGGCTGAGTCTTGGCCAGTCCCAGCAGCCATACTTCAACCAGTCATTCACCGCTGAGTCTTCAAGCTGTATTCAAATAAGGTAAATGCCAACCTGTAATCACTCCAGCTGTTCTGTACCTCACCTCTGATTTCTATACGTCACTTTTCTTTTTTTTTGTCTATAAATTTGTTCTGACCACGAGGCATACCTGGACTCCTTCTGAATCTGCCGTGATTCTGGGAGCTGCCTGATTCACAAATCATTCATTGTTCAATTAAACTCCTTTAAATTTAATTTGGCTGAAGTTTTTCCTTCAACATTATTAAGCATAGGACTACAAATGTTGTGGATACTCATCATGGTTGCAGTGTCTTTGTACGTGAATTTAGAGTTTTTTTTTACTTCTGTAAGCCTGTTTTCACCTGGTCCATTTTAATTTCTTTTTTTTTTTTTTTGACGAGTCTCACTCTCTCACCCAGGCTGGAGTGCATTGGTGCAACCTCCGCTCACTGCAAGCTCCGCTTCCCGGTTCACGCCATTCTCCTGCCTCAGCCTCCCGAGTAGCTGGGACTACAGGTGCCTGCCACCACGCCCAGCTAATTGTTTGTATTTTTAGTAGAGATGGGGTTTCACCGTGTTAACCAGGATGCTCTCGATCTCCTGACCTCGTGATCTGCCCACCTCGGTCTCCCAAAGTGCTGGGATGACAGGCATGAGCCATCGCGCCCGGCCAATTTCTTATATATATAGTGGGTACTTAACTCTTCTTATATATATTATTATTTCATTTGATATTTAAAACATTCATAGGAGGTTATTAGTTCTGTTGTGTAGATGATAAAGAGAAGGAAATGTATCTCAGAGCACTCTTCAATTATTCTATCCTTTAGATTTTAAATAGCCCTTATTGCCCATATTTTTGAGGCACCTGATTATTTTCCGTCTCACATTGTTCTCTGTTTTAGTCTTCTATGCCATATTTCTTTATAAATATTATTCACTCATTTATGGATAGGTAGCATTCATATACTAAGAGAGTATTAGGGGCATAGTAAGGGCTCAATTAATATGTGTTGAATCAATCATAGGGAGTCATAATATCTTAAATCTAATATGCTTTTTATTTTAGTTGGAGCAACAGGTCTGTGATCCTAGGGAGAAAGAGACACTCACTTATATATTTCTCTCCTACTAAATCCTTTGAAAATAAGTACCACTCAATTTGTGCATAAGAATATATATGTATCTATATGCAAGAATATCATATATATTTATATTACTGGAATTCACTAAATATAGTGGAATGGCATCCACTGGGTTGAGGATGAAATAGTACATTTAAAAGAAATTCCTGTAATTTTTTCCCCTTGTTTGGAAATTAAAATCATAGCAGACATTTTAATTAGGGATAATTGAAATATAGAATCAATAAACCATAGAATCAAGCTTTATGTTGATTTTTTAAGTCATTCAGAGAGAGAGCGTTTATGCCTAAGAATTTAGAAGATAAAACCAAAGTCTTTTAAAAGATTCCCGATTTTGTGTACTTGCAATTTCTACATTTCTTCTTTATCTTCATCATCTCTTCCCCCTTCTCCTCCTTTGCTTTCTTCATTTTCTTTTTCCTCCTCCTCCACCATCTCCCTGTCTTCCTCTTGATCCATATATTCCCTTTTTAAATTGTATTTTATAATGATTTTGAGAAAAAATTTTACAATTAATCAAACGCTTCCAGAGAGCTGAAATCAAACTTATGGATTTACTCAATGGTTTTATTCAATGGTATAGAATAGGATAACTCAGTGGAGGGTCGGGGGGAGTGTGGGGGGTGGCTGGGGAAGGGAGCCTGAAGTGAATTAACTTATTTTCCCCGGGCAAAGCCAAAACAACACACCTAATTTATTCATCAATTCAATTGCCAAATATACATATCCAGGCTGTCTTCGTTTTTTGGCAGACACAGAAAAATATTAACACATGATCTTAGCCTGTGAGGAATTTATAGTACAGCTGGGAAATGGATATTTAAGTGAGCTAAGTAGTTAACAACACATGATACACATGAATATAATTAATGTGTTACATTTTAACTGTAATCTGTACCAAAATAATGAAGAGATTAATTATAACTTTCACTCCAGTTAAAGTTTCCTGTTTGTTGTAAATATTGACTGAGTTACACTGAACCTGATTGGGATGAACTGATCACCAACCTGAAGTTGGATGTCTAATAAGAGTAGTCGCACACTGCCTGCGTGACCTGAGGGGTCCCCCTAATGGTTAAACAAGTCTCTGAAAGATGGCCAGGAAAAGGAATGTAGACAATGGTTAGGAGGTTAGAGTTGATGTTAAGTCACTCCTAAACATCTACATATGTTTTATTCATTGTAGCTACATCTACAATGAATAAAAAACGTAACATTTGAAAAATTTATATTTGAAATATATTTGAAGTAAATATATATACATAGTTGAAATTTAAGGTAATATGTAATTTTTTCATGTTGTTTTTTAAAGATACAATTTACACAGAATGAAATGCATAGATTCTGACTATTCAAGTCTCTGAATTTTGACAAAGGTACATATCCATGAAAACACCGCTGAAAACAAGATATAGCACAATTCCATCCCTCCAGGAAGGTCCCTTTTGTCTGTTTTCAGTCAATATCTATCCTCATTCATCTACCCCAGACAGCCATTTTCTTATTTCTATCACCATAGATGAGTTTTGCCTGTTCTTGGGCTTCATCTAAATGGGATGATGGAGTATGCATCCTTTTTTGTCTGGCTTTTTTTTTTTTTCCATGCGGTATAGCATTTCTGAGCATTATCCATGTTGTATGTATGTATGAATATTTTGGTCCTTTTTATGACAGTAGTTTTCCATGCATGACTGTAACATGTAGAATTCTCCAGAGAAATAGAACCAGTAAGATTGAATTTAAGAAATTGGTTGTCAGTTGTAGGGGCTTGGAAAGTATAAATCCATAGGGTAGGTCAGTGGACTGGAAACTCAAGAAACAGTTGATGTCCCTGTCTTCAGTCTGCAATATGCAGGGCAGACTAGTGAGCTGGAAACTCAGGCAGGATTTCTATGTTACAGTCTTGAGGCAGAATTCCTTTTTCTCCAGGACATCTCAACCTTTGCTTTTAAGCTATTCAACGATCGGCTGAAGGTGATGCACATTTGAGAAGGTTGCCTCCTTTTCTCAAAGTCAACTAATTATATATGTTACCACACCTATAAAATACCTTCATGGCAACATCCAGCCCGGTGTTTGACTAAACACCTGGGCATGGTAGTCTAGTTAACTTGTTACATAAAATGTAACCATCGTGATGACTGCCCATTCCGAAGTTAGTGGTCACTTGGGTTGTGTTATGGGCTGAATCATGTCCCCAGAAAATTCTTATGTTTAAGTCCTAACTCCCAGTACCTTAGAATGTGACAGTATTTGTGAGAGGTGACAGTGTGCTGGCAGCCATCACAGCCCCCGCTTGCTCCCGGAGCCTCCTCAGCCTTGGCGCCCACTCTGAAGAGCCCTTCAGCCCGCCAGTGCACTGTGGGAGCCCCTTTCTGGGCTGGCCAAGGCTGGAGCCGGCTCCCTCAGCTAGCAGGGAGGTGTGGAGGGAGAGGGAGAGGTGCCAGCGGGAACCAGGGCTGCCCGGGAGGCTTGCGGGCCAGCTCAAGTTCTGCGTGGGCGTGGGCTGGTTGGGCGGGGGGCGCACTGGGAGCGGCCAGCCGGCCCCACCGCCAGGGGCAGTGAGGGGCTTAGCACCTGGGCCAGCAGCTGCTGTGCTCGACTTCTCGCTGGGCCTTAGCTGCCACCCCACGGGGCAGGGCTCGGGACCTGCAGCCCGCCATGCCTGAGCCTCCCCCTACCGCCGTGGGCTCCTGTGCAGCCCCAGCCTCCTCGACAGCACCACTCCCTACTCCACAGTGCCAGTCCCCAGCCCAAGGGCTGAGGAGTGCGGGAGCAGGGCACAGGACTGGCAGGCAACTCCACCTGCGGCCCCAGTGTGGGATCCACTGGGTGAAGCCAGCTGGGCTCCTGAGTCTGGTGGGGACTTGGAGAACCTTTATGTCTAGCTAAGGGATTGTAAATACACCGATCAGTACTCTGTATCTAGCTCAAGATTTGTAAACACACCAATCAGCACCTGTGTCTAGCTCAGGGTTTGTGAATGCACCAGTGGACACTCTGTATCTAGTTAATCTGGTGGGGACTTGGAGAACCTTTATGTCTAGCTAAGGGATTGTAAAGGCACCAATCAGCACTCTGTGTCTAGCTTAGGGTTTGTAAATACACCAATTGACACTCTATCTAGCTAATCTAGTGGGGACATGGAGAACTTTTGTGTCTAGCTCAGGGATTGTAAATGGACCAATCGGCTCTCTGTAAAACAGACCAATCGGCTCTCTATAAAATGGACCAATCAGCAGGATGTGGGTAGGGCCAGATAACAGAATAAAAGCAGGCTGCCCTAGCCAGCAGCGGCAACCCACTGGGGTCCCCTTCCACACTGTGGAAGCTTTCTTCTTTTGCTCTTTGCAATAAATCTTGCTACTGCTCACTTTGGGTCCACACTGCCTTTATGAGCTGTAACACTCACTGCGAATGTCTGCAGCTTCACTCCTGAAGCCAGCGAGACCACGATCCCACCGGGAGGAACGAACAACTCGCTGCCTTAAGAGCTGTACCACTCACCGAGAAGGTCTGCAGCTTCACTCCTGAAACTGGCAAAACCACGAACCGGAAGGAAGAAACTCCGAACACATCCGAACAACAGAAGGAACAAACTCCAGACACACCGTCTTTAAGAACTGTAACACTCACTGCGAGGGTCCGCGGCTTCATTCTTGAAGTCAAGGAGACCAAGAACCCACCAATTCCGGACACATTTGGAGATAGGGTCTTTATTTATTTATTTATATATTTTATTTTATTTTTTTTGCTCAATTTGCCTAACCCCTGCTAATTTATTTATTTATTTATTTTTTTATTGTTATACTTTAAGTTTTAGGGTACATGTGCACAATGTGCAGGTTAGTTACATATGTATACACGTGCCATGATAGTGCGCTGCACCCACTAACTCATCATCTAGCATTAGGTATATCTCCCAATGCTATCCCTCCCCCCTCCCGCCACCCCACAACCAAGAGATAATTTAGTTAAAGTCAAGTCATTAGGGTAGGCCCTAATGTAATACTGACCATTGCATGCACACACTAGGGGAATACCATGTAAACATACAGGGAAAAGACAGCCATCTGCAACTCAAGGAAAAAGGGCTTCGAAGAAACCAGCTCTGCTCACATCTTGATCTGGAACTTGTAGTTTTCAAAATTGTGAGGAAACAAATTTCTGTTGTTTATGGATTCTAGTCTGTGGTACATTGTTATGACTGTCCTAGAAAACTGATACAGGTTGTTTCCAGTTTTTGGCCGTAATGAATTAAGCTTCTATGAATATACACATTTGCTTAATGAACAAACTTTTTTTTTTTTTAGAATGAAATTGCTCTCTCATAGAGTAGGTGTTTGCTTTTATAATCCACTATGAAATAGTTATCTAAGGCAGTTCTAGTATTTTACAATTCCAGCAGCAATATATGAGAAGCGCAGGTGCTCTCCATCCTCAGCAATATTTGATTTTACCGATCACAGTGGGTTTGAAATATAGATCACTGTGGTTTTAATTTGCATTTACCTGATGAATAATGATGGTGAACAACTTTTCATATGCTCATTTTTACTAATACCTCCTTTATGAAGAAGATGCATTTTTGTATGAATACATTTTTCCATTTTTTTTTGCAAAAGCTTGATAGTTTCAGCTCTTGTGATTAGGTCTGTGATTCATCTTAATATACAATATCTGGTCAAGTATTTGCTCATTTAAAAAAGTTTTAGATTTAGAGGAGTTCTTTGTGTATTCTGGATATACATCTTTTGCTAGTCATATGTGTTGCTGTTTTTGCCTTGCCTATTTATTTTCTACATGGTAACTTTTGATGAACAAAAACTTTTATGAAGTGTATATTTATGAAATACATATATTTTTTCTTTGGTGCTTTTCATATCCTGTTTAAGAAATTTTTGCCAAAGTATATTAGTTTTATAGAGGTGCTGTAACAAAGCACTGTAAACTGGCTGGCTTACCAAAACAAAACTATTTATTCTCTTATAGTTCTGCAGGTACAAGTCTGAAATCCAGGAGTTTTCAGGGTTAGTTTATTTTGGAAGTTCTGAGGGAGAATCCATTTCATATGCTTCTCGTAACATCAGTGGTTATTGGGAATCATTGGCATTCCGCTGTAATTTCTGCCTCTGTCTTCATAAGACATTCTCCCCTGTGTGTGTCTGTGTCTGTTCTCTTCATCTTATAAGGATCCAAATCATATTGGATTAGGGCCTGCCATACTCTAGTATGACCTCATTTTAACTTAACTAATTATATCTGAAAAGACTCTATTTCCGTCTAAGGTAATATTTATAAATATTTGGGGTTAGGACTCGAACATGTCCTTTTCAGAGATACATTTTAACTCACAAACTTCAGGTTACAAAAATATTTTTTCATTTTTCATAAAAGCTGATAGTTCCAGCCCTTATGAGTAGGTCTATGATTCATCTTAATATACAAACATTTGTACTGAATGTGATTGTGATAGAAATCAAAGTTTAATGTTTTTCAAATATTCGTCGAGTAGTTGGAGGACTATTTGTTCTTATGCCCATATTAATCTGTCATGATCACAGTACCTTTGTATTAAGAACTATTTGTTCTTATGCCAATATTAAACTTTGTTCTTATGCCAATATTAAACTGTCATGATCACAGTACCTTTTTATGAAGTTTTGAAATTGAGTAGTATAAGTCCCCAACTTTATTCTTGTGTTTTAAGATCAATCAGACTAGTCTAGATCCTTTGCACTTCATATAAATTTTATAATCACTTTCATAATTTCTTCTAAAAAGCATACAGAGATTTTGATTGGGATTGTGTTGAATAGGTTAATTAGAGTAGAAAAAATGTATTAGAAATAAGAAATTTTCTGTGTTACATATATAAAATATCTATTTATTTAGGTCTTTATTTTTTCTCAGCAAGGTATTATTTTCAGTATAGAGATCTTTTCTATTCTTGTTAGATTTATTAATAGATATTTGATTTTTTATTTTATTATAAACAGTATTTTATTACATTTTATTATAAACAGTACTACTGTCTATAATAGTATGGAAAAAATCAAATATCTACCAATAAATCTAACACAAAATATAAAAGATCTCTACACAGAAATAATACTGTTTACTGCCAATATATGTCTATTTCCTCCTTTTTTTACTGCTATTGACAGCTTGTATTTTCTGTCTTTTTCATGGTCAATCTTGAGAGAGGTCAATCAATTTTATCGGTGTTTTCAAAGAACCACTTTTTGACTCTAATTATTGTTAGTTTTCTATTTAATTGGTCTGATTTAATTTTTATTATTTCCTTTCTTCTACTTTGGTTTTAATAGGGTCTTTTTTCCTAGCTTATTTAGATGAAAGGTTAAATAATTGATTCTAAATCTTTAAAAAATTCTTGTATCCATTTAAAGCTAAACATTTCTCCTAAGTACATTTTTAGCTGAATCCCATAAATTTCAACATATTATATTTTTTATTATCAGGTCCAAAATATTTTCTAATTTCCACATGATTTATTTATAATCTCTGTTATAGGATTGTTGTTTCATTTTTAAATATTTGGAGGCTTTTTTAGACTTACTGTTATTGATTTATAGTTTAATTCCATTGTGCTCAAAAAACATTCTATAAGTCTTTTAAGTTTTTGGGGTTTACTGAAATTTATTTTATAGTATTTCACGTGGTCTCTCTTGAAGAAAGTTCCATGTGCACTTGAAAAGAAAGTGTTTTATAAATGTCAGTTAAATCAAGTTGGTTGAGAGTATAGTTTAGACTGTTTATGTTGTTACTTATTTTTAAAACTCTACTTGTTCTTTTATGCACAAAAAGATTTTATAATCCCCAAGTATAGTTGTTGGTCTATTAGTACCTCTACTTCCGTGATTTTTGTTTCACATATTTTGAATTCTGTCATTAGATCCATATGTGTTTATGATTGTTAAATCTTCATGATGCACGGTCCCTTTTATTATTACCAAATATCTTTTTTAATATCTGTCTCCTTCCTTGCTTGCATTTCTTATCTGATATTAACATAGCCACACCGAATTTCATGTGCTCACCCTTTGCTTAGCACATATATATTTTTTCCTTTAAACTTTCACTTTTTATATTTATATTTAAGCTACAAGACTGGGTGTGGTGGTCGATGCCCGTAATCCCAAAACTTTGGGAGGCCAAGATGGGAGGATCACTTGAGACCAGGAGTTTGAGACCTGGTGGGATCTTGGCTCGCTGCAACCTCTGGCCCCCAGATTCTGGCGATTCTCCTGCTTCAGCCTCTCTAGTAGCTGGGATTACAGGCATGCACCACCATGCCTGGCTATTTTTTTAAATATTTAGTAGAGATGGGGTTTCACCACATTGGCCAGGCTTGTCTCAAATGCCTGATTTCAAGTGATCCACCCACCTCAGCCCCTCAAAGTGCTGGGATTATGGGCATGAGCTACTGAGCCTGGCCTCCATACTATTTTCTATAGAGGTTGAACTAATTTATATTCCCACCAACAGTATATAAGCATTCCCTTGTCCCCGCATCTACACCATCTTTTGTTTTTTGACTTTTTAATAGAAGCCATTCTGACTGATATAAGATGATATTTTAATGTGTTTTTAATTTGCATTTCTCTGGTGATTAGTGATATTGAGCACTTTTTCATGAGTTTGTTGGCCATTTGTATTTTTTCTTTTGAGAAACGTCTGTTCATGTCCTTTGCCCAGTTTTTAATGGGGTGGTTTGCTTTTTTCTTGAGTTATTTGAGTTCCTTGTGAATTCTGGATATTAGTCCTTTGCCAGGGACATAATTTGCAAATATTTTCCCCCGTTCTATAGGTAGTCTATTTATTTTGTTGATTATTTCTTTTGCTATCCAGAAGCTTTTTAGTTTAGTTAAGTCCTATGTATCTATTTTTATTTTTCTTGCTTTTGTTTTTGGGGTCTTTGTCATAAATTCTTTGCATAGGCTAATGCCCTGAAGAGATTTTCCTAAAATTCCTAACATTTCTTAAACTTAATTACCTCATAAATTCTTAACTCAATCTTTTGATTTGGTATTACAAGTAGAGTAACATTAAAGATGTAAATAATTATTAAAAACTTATTTTGGAACATTTTAAACATGTACTAAAGTTGACAATACAATGAATTCCTATCTACCCATCACCCAGCTCAACAATTATCAACGTTTTCCCATTCTTATTTATCTATACCCTATCTTATGTATGAGTTTTCTCTAGATTATTATAAACCACATAACAGATATTGCATAATTTCACCTATAAATATTACAATATACATCTTTAATAGATAATTATAAAAAAGGTTTAGCTTAGCAGTATTTCATCATGAATAACAACATTTTACAAATAATGTCACATCATCCGATAATTGGCCCAATGTTCTATTTTCTTCTTTTATCTAAAAACATGTCTTTTTACAGTTTTTTGAATCAAGATCCAAACACAGACCACATATTGTATTTAGTTAATATGTCTCTAAATGCCTTTTTAAAATAATGCCATATATTTGTTGAAGATACTGGTTTATTATTTTTCTACCTCTAGGTATGGTGGTTGTATCTCTATCACCCATATTTCCTGTAAGTTGATAATTTATAGACTTGATTAGATTCAGGTTCAACTTTGGAAGAAATACTTTATAGGTGGTGCTATACATAGTATCTTTCATCGCATCAGGGGCATGTAGGGGGCATATTATTGAGTTTCACTTTTAGTGATGTTAAGATTGATCAGTAGGTTAATGTGTTGCTTGTTATATAGTGATGAGAGGCCAGATAATTTCATTACAGTTTGCCAATGGTGATTTACTAATTCTATAATCTTTTTACATTTATTAGCTAGAATTCTTCCACGGAGAAGATTTTCATTAGGTATTTGGTTACTATTGCAGATTGATTTTCCCGAAAGGCAGACATTGAGACAGAGATAAGTGGAGGGCATTTAGTAAGCATTGCTTTTGGGATCAATATTTTTTAGAAGAGAGTTTAAGATGTTCAGGTACACCAACCTAGCTCTCCCTACCTCATATGTCAAGATCATACTTTTTCCCAGACAGAAACCTGATGTTGGTGTTGCAGACCTGCCTTGGTTGGAAGTTTAACCTTTTTTGGAGTTTTGCTACTTTTATAGGCCTCGTCATCAGCTTTTACTGTACAGTCTGCCTTCCCACCTTAGGAGAAAGGACATGACTCCCCTTCCTCCAGTCTCTCTCTCTCTCGGACCAAGGTGACCTATGACTTTTACACTTAACTTTTATTTGTAAATTAATCACTCTTAGTTTTTATCTTTCTTCCCAGAGTGTTACTTGAGCTCACTCAAGTCTCCTTATCATTACTACTCCCCCATGTTTCACAGTTTCTGACACATTGCACTAGCTAATGCATTTCTCTTCAGCAGTGCACCAACCTATTGAAAATGTTACCATTTGCATTGCTATCTTGTGCCAGAGGCTATTTGTGCTCCACCTGCCATCAGCGGTAGGCTCCTCATTGCCAGCTCTGGAGCAGGTTAATTCAGCTCTAAACCCCTGTTTTAGGTTTTTCTTTCTTGAACCACACATGACAATAACTGCTTGCAACAGGTTAGATTTCTTGGGATGCAAACTGTCATGGAGGTTAGCATCCAGGATACTGACTAGGGAGTGCCCTTGGGAACAGGAGTGGGCAGAGGGAGGAATTGACCTGTGATACAATTTCAGCAATGGCTTCAGCTGATCCCACAGAGAGTTCGGTGCTCTGGTAGACTTCTGAGTCATCTTCAGTTGAGAAAACAGGATTTTATACTGAACAGCTACCTTGGGAAAACAGCATGAAATACGCTACACACAGGAAAGGCAGAACAAACAATCCATAATGCTTTCTCTTTTTAAAATCAGTATTTGAAATTTTCTAGTAATTATCAAAGGTGACCAATGAGTGTGTGTGTGCGTGTGTGTTTTGTTTTAGTATAATTAGTAACTTATGGATATATACGACCTTTCCAGTCATTTTTATTGTTGCTCCAACTGTTCCACAGTTTCGCCAGTGGGAGCTGCTCTAATTGGGTTCTCTGTCTCTTTGACATGTTCCCTGTAATCCTTGATTGCTTTCTTGCTTTTCAGCACAACAAGATGTTCCAGACTTATTCAACATATTGTCCAGCCAGTCCTGGAAACAATCAGTTCCCTGAGGACAGAATTAAAGTTTAGAGACCTGAATCTGGGCCCTAGAGGTGGTCATTACTACTGGTTTGCCACTGCTTCTGTAGCTTTTCAGTGAAGAGGTAGTTATGTAATATGTATCTAAAAAAATAAATTCAAGTTATATATTTTAAAAATAAATTCAAGGTCTATATATTTTAGGAAAAGGAAAAATCGTGTTCATGTTGATATTTATATTTAAATATATGCTTAATTTATGTTGTTCTACCTTGATAATTCTATACCTCTATTATTTTGCTTTTATACCTTTTCTCCCCAAATTTTCTTATATTGACACTCTTGGTTCCTAATTACATGTACATACTTATTTATTTATCTTATACCATATACATATAGTAATTTCAAAATAACAATACAAACATTATTATCATTAATAATAATGCTACCGAATAAAGCTTGTGATTTCTTTGTGGAGATTTTTATACTTGGGATATATCTCACTAGTGATAGTAAAAAAACCTGCATTTTAAAGTCACTCGAAATAATTTTTCTCTGTGTGGTTTTGTCAACAATTTGATATGCAATTAGATCCCTTTGCTTCAAAAAATTTTGAGCGACTGCTTAGCTTTTAATTTTCAAATAATCACAGTTTTTGATTACATAGAGCATAAAGCATTTACAGGGTTCCAAAGTGTGTGTGTATGTGTATATATGTATACAGATATGTATACATGTCTATGTAAACACACACACACACACACACACACACACACACACACATATTCCGAGACATCCATTTTCTGTCCCTGTGTCTTTTGCCATAAGTAACCATCCTAATAATTTTTATTTTATCATTCTATGGTTTCAAAATAAAAGCAAATTTATATTTATAGTCTTTATTTGAAAGTATTTCTTTAAATTCAAAAATCAGAAAAACTTTCAAACATTGTCTTATTTTGCTTGACCTGGACTTGTAATTAGACGACTATATCAGATAGAAGATTGCTTCATTTTGCAGTGTTTTAGAGCCAGAGAGTAGGACAACTTCTAATCAGAGACAGCAAGTACTATAAATCCTGAAGGAAATGTAAGTGGCATCTTATAAATGGAATATCAACTCATATTCATATAGTGATTTTCATTTTACACAGTAATTTCACTATGCATTTATTAATTTAATTTTCACAATAGCCTTATAAGTTTATCTCCATTTTAAAAATTTAAAAATGAGACATGGGATAAAAATGCCTTTCCCCAGGCCTTCCCAAGTTCACACAGCTAATTCTTGACAGAGGTAAGAGAAAAATTCAGGTCTTCTGCCTCTAACTCCACATCATATGATACTGCATCTCAAATTACTTGCAAATACATATGGAACTCCTGTGTGTCTTAAACCACATTTTCTGTAGTTGCCATAAGTTACTCCAAATGAGTGTTAGAATTAGAAAATTCTCTATTCCCTTTTAGGAGAGTCATGATACAAATTGACATTAATTAGTCTCTAAAACTTTATGTATTATTGGAATATGTTTAATTTTGTATTTCTTAATGCTTCCCAATTTTACAAGACCACAGAACATCCCTCTACCTACTCCCACCAAATCTGGACTAAACCTGAAAAGATATCAAAGGAGCATAGCTTTTTATTAAGTGTGAGTTAATCCACGAACGATAGCTTCAATCAGCAGTAATTTTCTTAACATAATTCATGCCTGAATATTATATTCAGTTTAGCTGGACATCTATGGCACACCATAAGCCAAATTTTGAAGATTATTCATGTTAGAATTGGATTCAGTCGATCCTTAGTGACTTAACAATCAGGCCTTAATTTAAACACACACACACATTGTTATTGACAGTAGAGAAATACTGACTCATAGAAAAATTCACCCATATTTAGTTAGCAGATTAGCAGGAACAGCAGCAGCAGCAGCAGCAGCAGCTGGTCATGCTTCTGTGTGTTGCTAGCAACAAGAAACCATGACAGCAAGGCCCCAAACAGGAACCTTCTGCATTTTCTCATCTGTGATGAGGCACACTGATGCTGGGGATTAATGAGCCTGAAGATATAAAGCAGTGTTTACCATTGGAAAATGTCTCCTACACTAAAAGCAGAGGTAAGTATCAATGCAAACAGAGTGCAGCTATAAAGCCTTGATTTCTCTGGAAATTTATGTACAAAGTAATACAAATAAATACTACAGTTACTTGAAATAACATGATATTCTTTATTGTCTTAATTTTTGTAATTTTTATGATGATTATTTTAAGTCAACTTGACATATTTTTAGAAAACAGAGAAAACTGTTTTGAAGAAAGAATAGGCACTTAGCAAACTGGATTTTTTTTTCTTTCTTAAATTCTAAAAATTTCCTTAAGAATTAAAAACTTTCAAGAAGTAGTTTTATAGAGAGGAAGAGAAAATCTCTGGAGAGTTACATGACACTCAGAGGGTAAAGGGTAAATTAAAAACATGTGTCATGGATGAATTCTTATAAACAATGGGGCAATTAATTACAGGATTGATTTTTTTCCTAAGGTAATTTAAATTTAGTCATCCATCAAGGACCATCAAATTATTGTTTACTGAGTACACAGGATCCTGATGAGCTCTGTGGGAAATGAAACCCAGATGTGGGGAATTCTAGGTTCATAGTTGCTGCTCTCAGTGGGATGGCAGGCCAGCAGGATCACTAGCCATATGGTAATTATAACATTAGTATCTATACAAGTGTAACTACCAAGTCATTCATTAGATTAAAGCACTGAGTGCATGTGTTTGCTTGCTAGGGCTGCCATAACAAAGTATACCACAGACTGGGTGGCTTACACAATAGAAATTTATTTTCTCACAATTCTGGAGGCTAGAAGCCTTAGATGAAGGTGTTAGCAAGGTTGATTTCTTAAGAGGCCTCTCTCCTTGTCTTCACCTTGTGTATTCACATGGTCCTCCCTCTATACATGTTTATGCCCTAATTTTCTCTTCTGATTGGACATTAGTCATATTAGGGCCCACTTTGCTTATTTATTTTTAATTATCATTGCTTTAAAGACTCTATTTCTAAATGCATTCACATTCTGAGTTTTATAACTTCAACATGTGAATTTTGAGGGGACCTAACTCAGTTCATAATAGTGTATTTAAAAAACTAAAAGACGTTTGAAGAGGGAGATATGATGCAACTTGAGGGAGTATAGTATCAATTCAAATATCAACCCCTTACCATAAAATATCTACGCTATGAATAGGCCAGCAGGCATGCAGGCTAGCAGGATGACAAGACATATGACATTGGCATGTTTGAAGGCCCAGACCCGTTTTCCAGAATAACAATTTGAATAGTATTCTATACAAATATGAATAGTATGCAAATATGAATATGAATAGAATACTATTCGTAGTGTAGAATATTTTATGGTAAGGGGAGATATTTGAATTGAGCAGTGAACAAATGGAAGCCTTGAAAAGTTAGAGAAAAAGTGGAAAGAGGTTTTTCTAAAGGGAAGGCTGTATCATCAGAGGCCAGGGGAAATAAAGCCCCTGATGGGTCCAGGAGATGGATAATACCATAGTTTGCCTACAGGGGACATAGAAGGGAAGTAGGAGGTGAGAAACTGTTATCAGTTGCCCCTTCTGGGATATACCAGGAAAGACACACTTTCATCTGTACAGCATTCTTGTTCAGAATACATAAACTTTATCTGATCATCTAAAATATCCAAATTGTTATTCTGGGAAACAACTGGTCTGGGCCTTCAAATATGCCAATGCTGTGAAAAACAAAAGAGGCTGGGAAACTGTTCCAGGATAAAGGAGACTAAAGAGGCAACTAATTGCAGTGCATGATTAGTGATTGAATCTTAGGAAAACTTAAAAAAAATAAAAAGAGGCTGGGTACAGTGGCTCATGCCTACAATCTCAGAACTTTGGGAGGCCGATGCGGGCAGATCACTTGAGATCAGGAGTTTGAGATCAGCCTGGCCAACATGGCAAAAGCCCGTCTCTACTAAAAATACAAATATTAGCCAAGTGTGGTGGTGTGTGCCTGTAAAACCAGCTACTCGAGAGGCTGAGGCAGGAGAATCACTTGAATCCAGGAGGTGGAAGTTGCAGAGAGCCAAGGTCGCACCATTGCATTCCAGCCTGGGCAACAGAATGAGACTCTGTCTAAAAAAAAATAAATAAATAAAAAAGAGAAAGAAAGAAAGAAGCAAAAGATACAAAGGACATTATTGGCATAATTGGGAAAATTTGAAAATGAACTCTATATTACATTGTATGTTGTTTCCTCAATGAGATCATTGTATTATTGTTATATAGGAAAATGCCTTTTTTCTTAGGAGATATACACTTTGGTATTTAGGGATGAACTGCAAATAATTGTTAAATAATAAATAATAAATAACTGCAAATAATTGTTAAAGGGTTCAACACACACACACAAACACATACACACCATAAGGAAATCAAATATAGGAAAGACTTGGAACCAACCCAAATGTCCATCAATGATAGACTGGATTAAGAAAACGTGGCACATATACACCATGGAATACTATGCGGCCATAAAAAAGGATGAGTTCATGTCCTTTGTAGGGACATGGATGAAGCTGGAAACCATCATTCTCAGCAAACTATCGCAAGGACAAAAAACCAAACACCATATGTTCTCACTCATAGGTGGGAATTGAACAAAGAGAACACTTGGACACAGGGTGGGGAACAACACACACTGGGGCCTGTTGTGGGGTAGGGGGAGAGGGGAGGAATAGCATTAGGAGATATACCTAATGTAAATGATGAGTTAATGGGTGCAGCACACCAACATGGCACATGTATACATATGTAACAAACCTGCACATTGTGCACATGTACCCTAGAACTTAAAGTATAATAAAAATAAAAATAAAATTAAAAAAAGGTTAACATTGAGGAATCAAGACAAGGAGTCTATGGATGTTATATTATTTTTGCATCTTTTCTGTTGATTTCAAAACTTTCAAAATAAAATGCGAAAGGAAAATGAATTTCATGCTAACATTTGTATGCTCACAGTTTTAAAGTTTACAATTTCTTGTATTTATTTGATCCTCATTGAACATCTGTTAGTAAATCACCTTATAGTCACTTCACTCTAAGTTTGTGGTGATTATTTTTGTGGAAGTATTGCTTTATGATCGTCATTAATAAATATGTTAATATAGTGTGATCTCATCATTTACCCTAAAAATGATTACTGAGTTTGGATAACTACATGCCAATTTATTTTCCTCTTAGGTAACAGTGTTGTGTAACACAGTAGTCGTCTAAAATGGTCTCAACATGTACCACCATTATAAAATATTTGCTTGCAAACTTATTTTTTAAGTTCTCATGAAACTGTGGTAGAATTTGTCATGAAGTAAAATTCAGTAAATATTCATTACATATGTATGATATGTCTATAACTCCACCAGGCATAGTTCCTGTCCTCAAGGAATTTATGCAATTACCAATATACAACTGGTCAGTTCACTCTAGGAAATATAAGGCAATAATGGGATGACATTTTTCATCTGCCTTAGGAATGAGTGATATGGTGTAATTTTCTGGTAACAGTGAGATTTGGAGAAAGACACTTTGATAAATTGCATTGAGGCCAAACATTTGAGTTGTTCCTAAGGAATATGGCTTCCAGAAACTTCTAGCAGTAGATAATTCTTTTAATTTAGAATGTAGTAAGTGTTTTAACCTTTAATAATTTTATAGGAAAAGTTTTGGCCAAATCAGTTCTTTGGTAACCTATTTTCTGCTGGCATCTAGAAGGAATTCTTTTTTTAAATAAGCTTTCCACCTACTAAGTTGATTAATACCTGGTCAGACAGATATTTGTTTATTCTAGAGGAGTTAGTGGACATGCACTGACTCACTCACCCACTCATATTCTTCCCTAATGTGACCTTGAGCATGTGTTTTCAAGAGCACTGGTTGGGTCAGTGCCAGGCTAAACCATGGAATAAAACCAAGTAAAATGTTACACAATCTTAAGAGCTTGGCTGGGGAGACACCACACTCCAAATAATAAGTCTACTATTTTCTATGAAAATTATTAGAGTTTATTTAATCTAGTTTTACTTTCATGGGGACAGGGGAGAATTAGCATTAATAGAAAATTCATCTCACCATTCAATAGGGTACAAATAATGCAGCCATAAAATTGAAGCAAGATTGGCACTAATGTAAATTCAAATTGTTCAACTTTCAATGCAAACCTGTTAACCAAAGAGAATTGATCAGAAAGCAGACATAGTGGAATTATTTCTTAAAAATATTGTGGTGGCAGGCGCCTGTAGTCCTAGCTACTCAGGAGGCTGAGGCAGGAGAATCGCTTGAACCTCGGAGGTGGAGGTTGCAGTGAGCTGAGTTTATGCCACTGCACTCTAGCCTGGGTGACAGAGTGAGACTCTGTCTCAAAAATACACACACACACACACACACACACATATATATATCTAAATATATATATATATTTAGAACCCTGACCATTCCTAAATTAGAACACAGAGAAAGATAAATAATACTTACAGTTGTGAGGAGAAACTTCATAGACCGCATGAGTTTTCAGAAGCAGACTAACTGATGGGTCAAGCGTATTCTGTTGACTGCAGAGGAAGGGCTAGACCAGATGTAGCCCTGCCATGGAGAGTCCCAAAGCTAGATTGGTAGTGAAATGGGAGAGTTCCCTGATCCCCCTCACAGTACTTGCAACACGGGTGTGGCTCGCCTGTTCCATTGCCACCACTGTTCACTGCTTAAACCCCTGACAAGAGGGGGAGCATGCAGATGGGCATGTGTAGGAGCCGGGGTGAGTGCTTTGGGCTCCAGTCCCGTGGGTGGGTGCCTCCAGCTATTTTTGCCTTGCCATCTGCAGATGGCTTAAGTGTTACCAGCTCAGTGGTCCCTCTGCCTTTACAGAAGGGCAGAGGGCCAATGTGACAGCTTTCTGTATCCCAAGCTTTTGCCCAGCATCCCAGGAGAATTGAGCCTTCACAAGCCATGAATGTGGGGTTTTATTGAGTGGTGGAGGTGGCTCTCAGTAGGATGGATAGGGAGCTAGAAGGGGGATGGAGTGGAAAAATGACCTGACCCGGGAGTCTGGCCATCCAGCAGCTGAGCTCCTCTTCCACCATCCCCAGCCAAACTCCTCTCAGTGTTCAGAAATTCCTTCTCTTTGTTTTCTCTGCTGTGCTGTTCCACTGTTTGTCTTTTTATCTCCTTGTCTCTTTGTCTGCTTGTCTGCTTGTCTGCTTCTGGAGCCTGGAGTTCGGAGTTTTATGGGTACAGGATAGAGGGGCATGGCGGGCCAAAAGGCAGCTTTTTGGGTACAAAGACAGAAATGACTGTTCCCACTTAGGGCTGTGGGTCTCCAGGCTTAAGGGTGAAGCCTTTGCTGGGGAACTGCCCTCTTCTACTCAGTATTTCCCTATCTCCTGTCCATATCAGTAGCAAGTGCATCAAACGTGTTTTGAGGTGAAACATTACACACCAAGGAAGAGAACAGATATGGAAGACTAGAAAAGGCACAGTCTAAGGACACAGAAGGATGATTTTAATCTATATAATATTGAAAAATTACTAAATAATTTAATTTCAGAATGAAGATGCTGAGACTTCAGGTGGAATAATTTTAATTTATTATTTTCAACTCAGTTTTTATACTTATATGTACCAATTATATAACTGATCTGTCCTGCTTCACCAACAACTTCTACAAAACAAGGTTATATTTATCAAGATATGCTATATAAACACATTAATATCGGACAAAATAGACTTTAAGGCAATACATATCACTAGAGATTAAGTAGACTACTTCATAATTACAAGAAGTTTAATTTAGCAAGTGGCAATATAAATTCTAATTTGGAATGGACAAACTATATGACATATATATGTATAAAAATGAGCAGAACTAGATTGAGAAATAATTAAATACACAGTGATATGGGAAGATTTCAAAGCAGCTTCCCCTAATGGTAATACAAACTTTGAAACTGCAAAATTCATATCCCTCTATCACACATAAACCATCTATAAATTTCGGTGCATTTAAAATAACAGTGTGTTCTCTGACCACAGTAAAAATAAAGTAAACCAGACCACAAAAAAGAAAACCAAACTGGAAACAGCCTGTATACTTGAAAATTAAAAAATGTGTTTATATAAAAACTATGAGAGAAGAAATCACAATGAAAATTAGGAATATCATGAAATACATAATAAAAGTACAACATGTAGAATTTGTGGGACTGTATTAAAGATGAGTTCAAAGAGAAATTTAAATTGAAAATCCTATATGTCTATATTTTACAGGAAAGTCTAAAAATCAATCAACTAAGCGTCCATTTCATGGTGTTGAATGTAGGAAAAAAAGAGCAAATTCAATCCAAGGCTATAATAGAAACAAAAACAAGATAGCGGAAAAAAAGGAGTAGAACAAACACATAAACAAAGGCATCATCAAAGTTGCTAAATTTAAAATATTGATAAAATTGATAAACCTTTAACAAATATTATGTATAATTATAAATAAGTTCTCCATCTATTTCAATAAAAAGGCTAGGAGACTACTGTCATTAATTTAAGTCTTCATATACTGGAGGATATGTGGCAATGCAGTAGGAAGAAGAAATAAAAATAAAAATATAGCAAAGTAAGAAAATTGATATTATTTGCAGAACAGAGGATCATATATACAGAAAATTCAAGAGATTCTACACATAGTGAATATCAATTAATAAAAGAATTTAGCAAGTTAGATAACTTCAGCCATGTACAGAAATTGTATTTATATGTAACAGTAACAGTTAGAAATTAAAATTAGGATATTATTTAAAATAGTATAAAAATATTTACACACCTAACTCTAAATATGTTCAAGAACTCTGCATAGAAAAGTGTAAAATATCATTTAAAAGAATTAAAATGAGACTCAAATAAACAAAAAAACAGAGGGACGTACTATATTCATAGGTTGTAAGACCCAATATTGTAAAGAGGGCAGTTCTATGAAAATCATTTATTGCCATTCAATCACAATTCCAACAGGTTCTTACTGTTTTGGGAATATTGTTTGTTAGGTTGTGTGCATATATGTGCATGTGTGAGTGTATAAATAAAAAAAGTCTCCATTTCAAAGTCTGGAATCAATTATTTTACAAGTTTCAAACATTTTTCTAGTATCTTGAAAGTTTGTCGGCCCAAAGCACTGTGCCTACAACAACTAATAGGTAAAATGACCCATTTGGAGTTTGGGTCTTTGTATTCCCAGATTCATGATCCTCTTACTATGCTACCTTCTCTCTCTGTTCTCATGAATATATATCATTTAATTATCTTGTTAATTTTAAAAATTAATGTATGTGTTGTTGAATGATTTTACTTTAAAATTTACATAAGTATGAGGTAGAAAATTGTGCTTACTAATTTTATATAACTATAAAGTTAAAATAAACATATAAACTTTTAACTGATATTTGTGTCCTTACATAGTATCTTTGTTCTTCTATTTTCATGTTTGAAAAATAACGGTTTCTACCCATACTCAGAAAGCTCATTAAGAATTTACTGCTTTAGCTGGTACTGATTATTCACTGTATTTGTCTGCCCTCTAGTGATTTTAGAACAAAGTCTAAGGAAAAATTACCAGAGGTAAGAGTCAGTCGATTAGTTTTGCAGAAACTCTCATTATTTAGGTTTAACCTGGCTTCTTGTATAACACATTTCTAAATTTAGAAATCTACTACATGTCAATAACATAGACATTGGCATACAACAGTTTGATGCTGTTATAGTGTTATACTATGTGTGGATTAAGCTAAATGACTAATAAAATAATTTATATGTTGAAAAAATGAAAATGAATAAAAGGAATATATAATTATACACAAAATTTACTGGGCACCTACTCTCTGTGCTAAGCTCTTTTCATACATTATGTTATTTTATCTGTACAGCAGTTCCTCAAGAAGGTCCCTGTTTCATAGATAAGAAAATTCAGGCTTAGTGTGGTTAAGCAACTTGATTAAGGTCAAATACCAGATAATAATAATAATATTAATAGCTATATTTATCAAGCATTTTTTAGTGCCACAAAAAGGTGCTCTGTTAAGCACTTTGTATGTCTATATTAGTCAGTGCTCAGAATAGGAAACAGAAACCACTCTAGAGACTGGAAACAGAAGTGGGTTAATACTGCAAGTGAGATCTGACAATCAGTGGGAGGGCCAGAGAAGTCGGTTTTTGAGTGGATATTGTGGGATGACTGCCAAAACAATGTGGAACTGACTCATTAGGAGTGCCTGCTCTGAGGTCATTACTGCAGTGATGTCACAAATCTCAAAACACGGAAAAGTCTGAAATATGCATGCAAACTCTGTTGCACAGAAACCTGTTCCTACCACGCTGCTAGCCAGCAGGGACAGCCAAGTGTTCACGTCCAACTTCTCCCTCTGGTTGGCAGACACAATTCACACTCAGAGCCCTTGCTGCCAAGGAGTCTGCTAAATGTAGCGTTTATTTCCTCAGCTCCTATGTACAAAAAAGGAACATGGAAACGGGTGGGGTTGGCTGCTGGGAGCCAGTCAACCACACCCAGCATAACGCGTTATCCAATTTAGTCCTCATAGAGATTCATAGGATTGTTTCTCCATTTCGTAGAGGAAGAAATAGTGCACCGGCAAGTTAAATAATCTGCTAAATAAACAGGATAGGAACCTATGTCTCTCTCATTCCAAAGTGCAGCACATCTCACTATCTCAATATGACTACACTATGTTATCATTAATTCATTAATTCTATGTTAATGTTGAACATCTCTCCCTCAACCCCAACCAACACGCACACACACATGTTTTTTTCATATGCTTCTTATCAGGATACAACCTAGATTCCAAGAAAAGTGAATTCAAGGTGCTGCTCTCCAGTTGTCTCCTGAGTGAGCTGTCCTCCTAGGCTTGGGATAAAAATATGCAGAATCAATGTACAGCCCTCCCGCATCTCATATTCTTGCGGGAATAATAAATATATTCTCTAATACATATGATTTGGCCTGAAAAAGGGAGCCAATGGCATTGCTGGCACTGGAATGTGACTGTAGCCGGCATACTTGGAGAAATCAAGGTGTATGATCTCAGCGCAGAGAAACATCATGTGGTGGTAAGGAAAGATGCCAAAACAGTAGATGCTATTCTTGTCTGTGCAGCTTGATTCACATAGCACCCCTCCCAACAGGCACATGCCACTGGCCCTCCACGACACCTGCTCACCAGACACTGTCCTTCCACTTCAGAAGGATACCGGATCCACATCAGGCCGTCTGACTTCTTACCTTGGGAATGAGAACCTTGACAGACGAAGCCTCGGAACTGAAGGTAGTCAGATAGAAACATTTAGATGGCAGTCCTTGTAGCAGTCATATGCTTTAAGGAAATGCCACGATGCTTGCAGAGATTCCCAGAAGTGCCCTGGTTCTTGTCTTTTCTGAGATGCAATTGTTCACATTTTCCGTCTTGAAACTGAAGCTTCGTTATCTGGGGTAAATACCCGCAGTTCATTGTCTCACACCAAGAAAATTTAGGACATAGACACACATGAGGATTTTAGGAGCGAAGGTTTAATAGGTGGAAGAAAGAGAAAGAACAGTTCTCGCTCTAGTGAGAGAGAGGGGCTTCCGAAGGGAAAAGGCCAAACTGTGGCAGACTTTGCTGGATAAATCCAGCCTTGAGGAGGAGGTGTCTGATGTACGTAGGGCCCACAGATTGGTTTGATCAGGTGTGACATTTATGAAGTGGGCAGGGAAGGCTGGTCACCCCGCCCTAACCTTGTTATGCAAATGACCTTTCCATTTTAACCAGCGCCATCATGGCTGCTCCTTACTGTACATTGGCCGGCAAAAAGAAGAGAAGATGGAGCCGCCATTTTGAACACGAATGGCACAACTGCTGGTATCTATGTCTGCAGCTTGATTTCACAGGCTGATTTTTGTTAGAAAAGAAAATGATTTGGGGCCGCTTTTCATTAAAAGCAAAACCTTACCAAAGACTCCAGTACCCTCACTATTTGCCTAAGTAATTTCTTCTTAACTCCTATATCAGAACTACTCTGAATTCTTCCTAGAAAACGTCTCCTTTTGTTTAAATTAGAGCCAGTTTTTATAAAGTACCTGTTACCAAAGGTGGGAGACCATGCTGGTAAAGGAGGTAAAGAGATGAAGTGGTAACTTTTTTTTCCTGATGGTTCGCAGATGTGCTTTTCTGAGGAGTCCAATGAAAGACAGGCTATTTTATCATTATGCTTTTGAAGAGCTCGCCCTCGCAGTTGGAATAACATGAAAATTGTCCAGGTATCACAGTCTACTTTTTAATATTTTCTAGCTGCCTATGACAAAATTTAGGCCAGTTTCCTTCTCTGTGCCACCACAGCTGAGCATATTACTCTAGAAAGAGAATGTGAGCAACGAAGAGCTGCTTAAAATGCGGTGGTGAAGGTGGAAACGGGGATATAATTCTTTCCTTTACAGGGAGCTGGAACAACAAAAAGCAACCAGGAATCTAGGAAGAATAAGAACCCAGGAATGCAGTGAATACTTTTTTACTTTGTGCTCAGATTCTGTGGGTAAGCAGAAGGAGTTGTTTGGATTTTGTTTTATTATTATTATTTACATGGCTGGTTGGAGACATTGGCCCTGTCCCTTGTTCTCATCCAAGTATGTATCAGAAGCACCTGGGAAGCTTTTTTTAAAAAACTCTTACACTGATGTTACGCCTTTGATGGTTGTGATTTAGTGCATCTGAGTGGATCAGAGTGGGGCTGAAAAAGGCATATTTTGATAATTCTTCCACATGATTCTAGTATTCACCCTAGTTGTTGATCATTAGCCTAAAATGGATAGTGCTGTGTTCTCTTCATGAGCGAGCAGCCAGAAGACAGAGTTGGGATAAGAAAGTTGAAAAAGATGATGCCATGAGTTAGTAATGTTGATATCTTGAATTAATAGTAGCTGATTTGAATTTTAGGAATTTGAGGTTTAAGTGTCAGAATCAGGGATATAATATTAGGGAAAGTGATTTTTGCCTCTTTGAAAGGAAGCTGGCTTTTTTTTTTTTTTGGAGCGTTTATAAAGGAGCTAAAGTGCCCTCAAGTGGCCAATCTCTCAATTACATCTTAGTGAAAAAATTTTCTATGAAAAAGATGAGCAGAGAAGAAAAATAACCTTGGAACCCAGGATTTTTAATTTAAGATACTGGTAGTTGTGGCCTGAAAAGGAAATATGGATACAGAGAGGTGTGACTGTTATCTGAAATAACCTGCAAAAATTGGTGGTGAATTTTTTTTCCATACCCATACTTCCCGTGTGCTAGGGATATATATCACCTTAGAAGACCCACATTTTACTTTTAACTAGGTTTCTTATTGTAATCTAGACTATATTGTTACATGGACTCACATCCTTAGATTTACTTTCCATCAAAATGCACAATGATTAGATCTTCTGGGTTGATACTGAAAAGTAAGAGTCTTTATTTGTTTATAATGAAGATTATTCATTAATTTATCCAACAAGTATTAATTCAGCAGGTTTTTTTTTTGTGCTAGTACAGCTCTGGACATTTGGGTAACACTGCTCAACTAGACCACAAAGACCTCTGACCTCAGTGATATGTATGGGGTGTATGTGGAGCATGTTTAGAGAGAAAACAATGCCCAATTACTGCCCAGTGTAACTCATCATCACTCCTCAATAATAAGCTAAATCAATATATATCGTTTTAAATGTTTTGAAGGAAATAAAACTTGGAGAATATAGAATCTGATGTGTGTGCTGGCAACTTTAGGTAGGATTGACACAGATAGACTGAGGTGGCTTGAGTTGATATATGAAAGAAGAATGGTAGACTGTAGGGAAAATAGGGGAAAGAGCAATTCAGGTAGAGGAAAAAATCAGAGACGAAGATTTTGAGGAGGAAAAGAACTGATCATGTTTACGAGAAGAGAAAAGAAACCAGAAATGCCAAGCACAGAGAAATGGGGCAAATGGATCAAGCTGAGGTAGACACGAAGAAGAGTTGCCCATTGTATTTTATTCCAAGTTCTTTAGGAAGCCATTGAAGGCTTTTAAGCAGTGAGGTATGAAATGAGTCAATCAATCAGATAACATTTTTTTAAAAGTCACTCAAATACTGAGGGCAGTGTTGATTGGGGTGAAACAAGAAAAGAAACAAAGAGATCAGTTAGAAGGATATTGCACTAGTCCAGGCAAGACTAGATGCCAGTTTGAACTAGAATGGTAGAAATGGGGATGTCAAGAAATGGATATTTATCCAATATAAATATTTGAAGGAATGGATATTTGAGAAGTGGATTTGTATCCAAGATAATATTTGAGAGAAAAATTGACAGGTCTTGTTCATGAATTAAATCTAAGGGATAAGGGAAAGAGGGAATGACGATGACTGTAGTGTTTAGGTAGAGCATGGTGCTGTTTATTGCTATAGGTAAAACAGAAACAGACGAGGTGGGAAAGTGAGAGTTCCCTTTTGGACTTGTTACTTTTAAGATGTATGCAGTGTATACACTAAAATGTCAACAGACAGCTAGCTCTAAGAGTTTAGCGCTCAGAACCGATTAAGAACTAGAGCTATACATTTGGCAATCAAAATCTATTCATATCATGTTATTTAACACTATGGAAACTAGTGAGATCATCTAGAAAGAGCTTAGAAAAACAAAAATAACCTGAATTGAGCCTGGGGAATTCTAACTTTTTGAAGTCTGGTGAATACAGTGAAGTCATCGAAGTAGATTGAAGTGACATATGGTTAAAAAAAATAATAAAAAAAAAACCACGAAAAACAGAAGGTGTGATCTCTCAGAAGTAAAGGATAAAGTTTCAAGGAATGAGTGGCCACTTATGTGGATGCTACTGAATATGAAGTAAGAGAAGAATTGAAAAAGGCCCACTGAATTTGCCAACATGGGATTTTTTGAGATTTTGACAAGAACAATCTCAGAGGAGCGGTGTGGAGGAAAGGCAGACTGGAAGGTGTTTGAAAACACGTTGGAACATCATCAAGAAGATAGATCAAGTACAAACTTCCGAGAATTTCGCCCTAATGGGCAGCAAAGAAATAGGTGATAACTTGACATTTTTCAAGTAATCTTTTCCCAAAAGGGAGTTACAAAAGATTGTTTTCATAGTCAGTGGACCAGCATCTCAATAAAGAAAAATATCAACAAAAAATTGATGATGTAGGAATGAAGTCATTGAGAAAGTTAAACTAGGTGATAAGCAGAGTCAAGTGGGACAGCAAACCTTTAAACAGAAACAGGACACCTTTTACACACTACAAGCAGAAGAGACAGAGATTTGGGGTATATATGCAGATCATATTCATCTTTAGCTGATGCCACTTGACTATCTTTAAAAATCTTGTATTTTGAATTATAAGGTATCACATTCTTTGCCAAAATTTCTTTATGCTATCCAAAATTTGGGAAACATTGGGCTAAACAATTTTTTTTTACCTGTGGGACTCTTCGGACCCTTTAATTTGTGCGTGTGTATTGTGAATTTCCAAAAGAGAGTTTATAACATATAGCATTTCCCAAACTGATGTGATCACATAAACATTTTTTCTTGAACTATCTATTATACTTGTGGGAAGAAGTTTTCCAAGAAACATACTTTAAGAGATTCTAAATAAACAAGATGATAGTGTTTATTTTGTTAAATTTAATTTTTTAGAGAGGAGTTTCTCTTTCTATGCTTCGTCGTAAATCCTGTTTTTCTAGCACTCATACAAAATAAAGAGATTGGAGATAATATGGTAAGCTTGTAGACACATGTTATTTATAGTAATTTCTTGATCTTCCCTTAATAAACCTAACACTAATATCAAAAGGACTACTTTTAATCTGATATCAAAATATAAATAAAAATTTCTTTATTTACAAATAGAACTAAACATGTATCACAATTGCATGTCACTTATGCTTTGAATATAGTAAGATCTGGGAAAATCTCCTGCCTAATATATACTATAGCATCTTACAAAGAGAAGTCATTTTATACACACTTATTAAATAAGTAAATAAGTGTATGATTTCCCATTTACCTTGTCCATTTATTATTAAATAAAAAAGAAACCCAGTTCACATCTGCAATTTATAAATTTGAAGTATCTATCTGCTCTATTGCTATATTAAAATGGTAGCTTTTTTTTTTTTTTTTTTTTTGAGATGCTCTGTCGCCCAGGCTGTAGTGCAGTGGCGTGTTCTCGGCTCACTGCAAGCTCTGCCTCCCGAGTTCATGCCATTCTCCTGCCTCAGCCTTCCGAGTAGCTGGGACTACAGGCACCCACCACCACGCCTGGCTAATTTTTTTGTATTTATTTTTAGTAGAGGTGGGGTTTTGCCGTGTTAGCCAGAACGGTCTCAATATCCTGACCTCGTGATCTGCCCGCCTTGGCCTCCTAAGGTGCTGGGATTACAGGCGTGAACCGTAGCAATTTTTTTATGGTCAGAATATATTCCAGAATGGGTGAGAAGGAGAAAATAGCATTTTCCCTTCTCTAGATCAATCAAGAACCTTACTTCTTTTAAATGAAGAATTTAAGGAAGGCAGAACAAGATGGCCAAATAAAACTATCCAGAAAATCCCCCCTCATACCCCTCGTAAAGGAACACCAAATTGCACAACTATCCATGCAAGAAAGCAATCTTATAAGGATAAAAATCAGATAAGTGATTATAGTGCTTGGTTTTAACATTGTATCAAAATAACAGACATTGAAGAGAGTGGGAAAGACAGTCTTGCATTGCCAACACCACCTCTCCCCAACCCCAGCAGTGCCGTGGAGAGAGTATATTGAGTGCTTGGGGGAGGGAAAGTGAAGTGATTGTGGGAATTTGCGTTGGAACTTAGTTCTACCCTTTCACAGTGGAATACATATTACACATGGCAAAATTCTGCCAGTGCCCATGGAAGGAACGTTTAAAACAGCCTCAGCCAGAAGGGAAACTTCTGCTCCAAGAGTAGGGGCCTGAGCTCCAGCTAGCTCCACTACTGGCTGACTAAAGTGGCATGGGGTCTTGAATACATTTGAAAGGCAGTCAGACTACAAGGGCTGCAGTCCTTGGGCAACTACTGGTGCTGTGCTGAGCTCAGAGCCAGTGACTTGAGGTGAGCACAACCCAGTAAAACAACAGCTAGGGTGATGAGGAGAGTTTTTGTATCACCTCACCCCCAATGCTAGGCAGCACAGCATGGAAAAAGAGCTTCCTTCAGTTTGGGAGAAAGTAAGGGAGGAGAACAAGATACTCTGCCTGGTAATACAGAAAATTATCTTGTCTAAAATTCTCTTTTTTGGTTGTGTCTCGGCCAGGCTTTGGTATCAGGATGATGCTGGCCTCATAAAATGAGTTAGGGAGGATTCCCTCTTTTTCTATTGATTGGAATAGTTTTAGAAGGAATGGTACCAGCTCCTCCTTGTACCTCTGGTAGAATTCGGCTGTGAATCCATCTGGTCCTGGACTTTTTTTGGTTGGTAAGCTATTGATTATTGCCACAATTTCAGAGCCTGTTATTGGTCTATTCAGAGATTCAACTTCTTCCTGGTTTAGTCTTGGGAGGGTGTATGTGTCGAGGAATTTATCCATTTCTTCTAGATTTTCTAGTTTATTTGCGTAGAGGTGTTTGTAGTATTCTCTGATGATAGTTTGTATTTCTGTGGGATCGGTGGTGATATCCCCTTTATCATTTTTTATTGCGTCTATTTGAGTTTTCTCTCTTTTCTTTTTTATTAGTCTTGCTAGTCATCTATCAATTTTGTTGATGTTTTCAAAAAACCAGCTCCTGGATTCATTAATTTTTTGAAGGGTTTTTTGTGTCTCTATTTCCTTCAGTTCTGCTCTGATTTTAGTTATTTCTTGCCTTCTGCTAGCTTTTGAATGTGCTTGCTCTTGCTTTTCTAGTTTTTTTAATTGTGATGTTAGGGTGTCAATTTTGGATCTTTCCTGCTTTCTCTTGTGGGGCATTTCGTGCTATAAATTTCCCTCTACACACTGCTTTGAATGTGTCCCAGAGATTCTGGTATGTTGTGTCTTTGTTCTCACTGGTTTCAAAGAACATCTTTATTTCTGCCTTCATTTCGTTATGTACCCAGTAGTCATTCAGGAGCAGGTTGTTCAGTTTCCATGTAGTTGAGCGGTTTTGAGTGAGTTTCTTAATCCTGAGTTCTAGTTTGACTGCACTGTGGTCTGAGAGATAGTTTGTTATAATTTCTGTTCTTTTACATTTGCTGAGGAGAGCTTTACTTCCAACTATGTGGTCAATTTTGGAATAGGTGTGGTGTGGTGCTGAAAAAAATGTATATTCTGTTGATTTGGGGTGGAGAGTTCTGTAGATGTCTATTAGGTCCACTTGGTGCAGAGCTGAGTTCAATTCCTGGGTATCCTTGTTAACTTTCTGTCTCGGTGATCTGTCTAACGTTGACAGTAGGGTGTTAAAGTCTCCCATCATTATTGTGTGGGAGTCTAAGTCTCTTTGTAGGTCACTAAGGACTTGCTTTATGAATCTGGGTGCTCCTGTATTGGGTGCATATATATTTAGGATAGTTAGCTCTTCTTGTTGAATTGATCCCTCTACCATTTTTAGACCAGTATCCTTGATGAACATTGATGCAAAAATCCTCAATAAAATACTGGCAAACCGAATCCAGCAGCACATCAAAAAGCTTATCCACCATGATCAAGTGGGCTTCATCCCTGGGATGCAAGGCTGGTTCAACATATGCAAATCAATAAATGTAATCCATCATATAAACACAACCAAAGGCAAAAACCACATGATCATCTCATTAGATGCAGAAAAGGCCTTTGACAAAATTCAACAATGCTTCATGATAAAACTCTCAATAAATTAGGTATTGATGTGATGTATCTCAAAATAATAAGAGCTATCTATGACAAACCCACAGCCAATATCATACTGAATGGGCAAAAACTGGAAGCATTCCCTTTGAAAACTGGCACAAGACAGGGATGCCCTCTCTCACCACTCCTATTCAACATAGTATTGGAAGTTCTGGCCAGGGCAATTAGGCAGGAGAAGGAAATAAAGGGTATTCCATTAGGAAAAGAGGAAGTCAAATTGTCCCTGTTTGCAGACGACATGATTGTATATCTAGAAAACCCCATTGTCTCAGCCCAAAATCTCCTTAAGCTGATAAGCAACTTCAGCAAAGTCCCAGGATACAAAATCAATGTACAAAAATCACAAGCATTCTTGTACACCAGTAACAGACAAACAGAGAGCCAAATCATGAGTGAAATCCCATTCACAATTGCTTCAAAGAGAATAAAATACCTAGGAATCCAACTTACAAGCGACGTGAAGGACCTCTTCAAGGAGAACTACAAACCACTGCTCAATGAAATAGAAGAGGACACAAACAAATGGAAGAACATTCCATGCTCATGGGTAGGAAGAATCAATATCGTGAAAATGGCCATACTGCCCAAGGTAATTTATAGAGTCAATGCCATCCCCATCAAGCTACCAATGACTTTCTTCACAGAATTGGAAAAACCTACTTTAAAGTTCATATGGAACCAAAAGAGAGCCCGCATTGCCAAGTCAATTGTAAGCCAAAAGAACAAAGCTGGAGGCATAATGCTACCCAACTTCAAACTATACTACAAGGCTACAGTAACCAAAACAGCATGGTACTGGTACCAAAACAGAGATATAGATCAATGGAACAAAACAGAGCCCTCAGAAATAATGCCGCATATCTACAACCATCTGATCTTTGACAAACCTGACAAAAACAAGCAATGGGGAAAAGATTCCCTATTTAATAAATGGTGCTAGGAAACTGGTTAGCCATAAGTAGAAAGCTGAAACTGGATCCCTTCCTTACACCTTATACAAAAATTAATTCAAGATGGATTAAAGACTTACATGTTAGACCTAAAACCATAAAAACCATAGAAGAAAACCTAGGCATTACCATTCAGGACATAGGCATGGGCAAGGACTTCATGTTTAAAACACCAAAAGCAATGGCAACAAAAGCCAAAATTGACAAATGGGATCTAATTAAACTAAAGAGCTTCTGCACAGCAGAAGAAACTACCATCAGAGTGAACAGGCAACGTACAGAATGGGAGAAAATTTTCACAACCTACTCATCTGACAAAGGGCTAATATCCAGAATCTACAATGAACTCCAACAAATTTACAAGAAAAAAACAACCCCATCAAAAAGTGGGTGAAGGGTATGAACAGACTTCTCAAAAGAAGACGTTTGTGCAGCCAAAAAACACATGAAAAAATGCTCATCATCACTGGCCATCAGAGAAATGCAAATCAAAACCACAATGAGATACCATCTCACACCAGTTAGGATGGCGATCATTAAAAAGTCAGGAAACAACAGATGCTGGAGAGGATGTGGAGAAATAGGAACACTTTTACACTGTTGGTGGGACTGTAAACTAGTTCAACCCTTGTGGAAGTCAGTGTGGCGATTCCTCAGGGATCTAGAACTAGAAATACCATTTGACCCAGCCATCCCATTGCTGGGTATATACCCGAAGGATTATAAATCATGCTGCTATAAAGACACATGCACACGTATGTTTATTGCAGCACTATTCACAATAGCAAAGACTTGGGACCAACCCAAATGTCCAACAACGATAGACTGGATTAAGAAAATGTGGCACATGTATACCATGGAATACTATGCAGCCATAAAAAATGATGAGTTCATGTCCTTTGTAGGGACATGGATGAAACTGGAAGCCATCATTCTCAGCAAACTATCGCAAGGACAAAAAACCAAACACTGCATGTTCTCACTCATAGGTGGGAATTGAACAATGAGAACACTTGGACACAGGAAGGGGAACATCACACTCTGGGGCCTGTTGTGGGGTGGGGGTAGGGGGGAGGGATAGCATTAGGAGATATACCTAATGCTAAATGACGAGTTAATGGGTGCAGCACACCAACATGGCACATGTATACATATGTAGCAAACCTGCACATTGTGCACATGTACCCTAAAACTTAAAGTATAATAATAATAAAATTAAAAAAAACAAAATTATCTTGTATCTTACCTGAGCCCATTAAGGTGGTACAAGTCTGCAAGATTTGCAGGATTACCAGGTTTGGGGTGCACCCAGTGCAATATGGCTGCAGTGACCAAAAGACACTATGCACAATATGCAATTTCCTTTGAATACCTGGAGAACCTTCTGAAGAAGGATGGGTACAAACAAGTCCAAACATTGATGAACGTCCAGAAGTATCAAGACCATCCAGAAAACATGACCTCAATACATGAACTAAATTAGGAACCAATGACCAATCCCAGAGTGGCAGAGATATGTGATCTTTCAGACAGAGAATTCAAAGTAGCTATTTTGAGGAAGATCAGTGAACTCAGTATAACACAGGAAAGGAATTCAGAGTTTTATCAGAGAAATTTAACAAAGTAATATTTTTTGAAATATTTTTTGAAAATCAAGCAAAAATTCTAGAACTGAAAAATTCAGTTGAGAAACTAAAAAATGCATCATAGTTTATCAACAGCAGAATTAAGCAGAAGAAATAATTAGTGAGTTTTTTTCTTTTTTATTTATTTATTTTTTTCTTTTTATTATTATTATTATTATTATTATACTTTAGGCTCTATGGTACATGTATGCAACATGCAGGTAACTTACATATGTATACATGTGCCATGCTGGTGCGCTGCACCCACCAACTCGTCATCTAGCATTAGGTATATCTCCCAATGCTATCCCTCTCCCCTCCCCCCACCCCACAACAGTCCCCGAAGTGTGATGTTCCCCTTCCTGTGACCATGTGTTCTCATTGTTCAATTCCCACCTATGAGTGAGAATATGCGGTGTTTGGTTTTTTGTTCTTGTGGTAGTTTACTGAGAATGAAAATTAGTGAGTTTTAAGACAGGCTGTATGAAGATACACAGAGAAGAAGAAAGAAAAAAGAATAAAAGGAAATGACGTGAAGCATATCGATTAGATCTGGAAAATATCCTCTAAAAACAAATCTAAGGGTTATAGATTTTAAAGACAAGGTAGAGAAAGAGATTGGGGTAGAAAGTTTATTTAAAGAAACAACAACACAGAACTTTCCAAACCTAAAGAAAGATATCAATATTCAGATACAAGAAGGGCATAGAACAACAAGGAGATTTAACCCAAATAAGACTATGATAAGGTATGTAATAATCTAACTCCCAAAGGTCAAGGATAAATAAAGGATCTAAAAGCAGCAAGAGAAAGGAAACAACATATAAAGGAGCTCCAATATGTGTGGCAACAGACTTCATAGTGGAAACCTGATGAGCCAGGAGAGATTGGCATGATATATTCAAAGTGATGAAGGAAAATAATCTTTATCTTTTATCAAATAATATTTTATCCAGTGAAAATAGCCTTCAAACATGAAGAAGAAATAAAGACTTTCATAGACAAACAAAAGCTGAGGGATTTTGTCAATACCATACCTGTCCTATAAGAAATTATAAAGAGGGTTCTTCAATCTGAAAGAGAAGGACATTAATGAGCAATAAGAAATCATCTAAAGGTACAAAAACTCACTGGTAACAGTAAGTATACAGACAAATACAAATATTCTAATACTGTAATTGTGGTGTGTAAACCACTCATATCTTGAGCAAGAAGACTAAAGACAAACTTATCAAAAATAATATCTACAACAACTTTTTAAGTGATAGTATAAAAAGATGTAAATAGAAACATAAAAAGGTAAAAAGTGGGAGGGGAGATAGAGTTAAACTATAGAGTTTCTACTAGTTTTCTCTTTGCTTCCCTGTTTGTTATCATTTTGTAATCAGAGTTATGTTGTCATCAGTTTAAAATAAGATGGTTCAATATATGCAAATCAATTATTGTGATACATCATACCAACAGAATGAAGAACAAAAAGCATATCATCGTTTCATTAGATGTTGAAAAAGCATTCAATAAAACTCAACATTCCTTCATGATAAAAACTCTCAAAGAACTGGGTATAGAAACAACATACCTCAAAACAATAAAAGTCATATGGACAGACCCACAGTTAGCATCATACTGAACAGGAAAGTCCAAAAGCCTTTTCTCTAAGATGTGGAACGGGACAAGAATGTTCACTTTCACCACTGTTATTTAACATAGTACTGGAATTTCTAGCTAGAGCAATTAGACAAAAGCAAGAAATGTAAGACATCCAAGTTGGAAAGTCAAATTATTCTTGTTGCAAACAATATAATCTTAATGTTTAGAAAAACCCAAAGACTCCATCAAAAAGTTATTAGCACTGATAAATTCAAATATAGCACTGATAAACAAATACTCAAATGCTACTGATTATTGTATGTTAATTTTGTTGATCAACATACAATAATCAGTAGCATTATAATATGCCAACAGTGAACACTCTGTAAAAGAAACTAAGGAAGTAATCCCACTGACAATATATACAAATAAAATTAATACCTAGGAATAAACTTAACCAGAGAAATGAAAGATACCTACAATGGAAACTATATAACATTGATGAAAGAAATTGAAGAGAACATGAAAATTGAAAAGATATTCCATGTTCATGGATTGGAATAATCAACTTTGTTAAAATGTTCATAGTACCCAAAGCAATCTACAGATTCAGTGCAATCCCTATAAAAATACCAATGACATTCATCATAGAAATAGAAAAAAATCCTAAAATTTATATGGAAACACAAAAGATCCAAAATAGCTACAGTCATCCTGAGCAAAAAGCACATTACCTCCTACTGTAATCAAATTATACTGCAGCATTATAATAACCAAAGCAGCATAATATATAAAAACAGACACAAAGTCTAGTGGAAAAGAATAGAGAATCCATAAATAAATTCAGACATTTACAGAGAACTATTTTTTTTTGATAAAGATGTATGTAAGAACATACATCGGTGAAAGGATACATCTTCAATAAATGATGCTGGGAAAACTAGATATCCATATGCAGAGAAATGAAACTAGATCTCTATCTCTTGCCGTATATACAAATCAAATCAAAATGGATTAAATATTTAAATCTAAGACCTTAAACTAAAGGAAAACATTGGGATAACTCTCAAAGACATTGATCTGGGTAAAGATTTCTTGAGTAATACCTTAAAAGCACAGGAAACTACAGCAAAAATGGACAAATAAGATCATAACAATCTGAAAAGCCTCTGCACAGCAAAGGAAACAACAAAGTGAAGAGACAAGCCACAGAATGGTAGAAAATATTTGCAAACTACCCATCAGACAAGGGATTAAAACAAAAATGTCCAAGGAGTTCAAACAACTCAATAGAAAAAGAACAACTAATCAAATTTTCAAATGGGCAAAAGATCTGAAAAGACATTTCTCAAAAGAAGACATACAAATGACCAAGAGTATATAAAAAATGCTCAACATCATTAATCATCAGAGAAATACAAATTAAAACTACAATGAGATTTCATCTCACCCAGTTAAAATAGCTATTATCCAAAAGACAGGCAATAATAAATGCTGGCAAGGATGTGAAGAAACAGGAACCCGGGAACCCTTGTAAACTGTTGGTGGGAATGTAAATTAGTGCAGTCACATACAAAACAGTATAAAGCTATTTATAAGAACTAAAGCTTATGGAACTCCTTAAAGAACTAAAAATAAAGCTACCATATGATCCAGCAGTCACACTGGTAGGTATATATACAAAGAAAGGAAATCAGTATATCAAAGAGATATCTGTACTCCCACGTTTATTGCAGTATTATTCATAATAGCCAAGATTTAGAATCCACTTAAGTGTCCATCAATAGGTGAATGGATAAAGAAAATTTAGTATGCCTATGTACATTGGAATATTATTCAGCAATTAAAAAGAATGAAAACATGTCATTTGCAACAACATGGATTGAACTGGAGGACACCATGTTAAATGAAGCCAGGCACAGAAAGACAAAATTCACATGTCTTCATTCATTTGTAGGAGCTAAAAATTAAAACAACTGAACTCACTGGGATAAAGAATTGAATGATAATTACCAGAAACTGGGAAGGGTAGTGGAGACAAGGGGTAGGGGGAAAGTTGGAATGATTGATGGGTACAAAAATATAGTTAGGTAGAATGAATAAGATCTAGTATTTGACAGCATAACAACGTTACTATAGTTAACAACAATTTATTGTGTATTTTAAAATAACTAAAAGAGTAAAATTGGAATATCCCTAACACAAAGAAATGATAAATGCTTGAGGTGATGGATACCTTAACTACCCTTATGTGATTATTATACATTGCATGCCTGTATCAAAACAGCACATGTATCTCTTAAGTATACACATCTATTATGTACCCATAATAGTTAAAAATTAAAAATAAAAAAACTAAGAATTGAATTAATTAAATAGTAGCTGTGCAACTTGAGGTCTTGTTTTTAGATCCAAGGTAGAACCTCGCAAATTGATCTGCACATAGTAAAGAACACAACAAATATTTGTTGAATTAATTAAACTTTTAAAAGGACCTGCCTTACATTGGCAAGGACTTCATGACTAAAGCAATGGCAACAAAAGCCAAAATAGACAAATGGGATCTAATTAAACGAGAGAGCTTCTGCATCGCAAAAGAAACCACCATCAGAGTGAACAGGCAACCTACAGAATGGGAGAAAATTTTTGCAATCTACCCATCTGAAAAAGGGCTAATATCCAGAATCTACAAAGAACTCAAACAAATGTACAAGAGAAAAACAAACAACCCCATCAAAAAATGGGCAAAGAATATGAACAGACACTTCTCAAAAGAAGACATTTATGCAGGCAACAGACACATGAAAAAAATGCTCATCATCACTGGTCATCAGAGAAATGCAAATCAGAACCACAATGAGATACCATCTCATGCCAGTTAGAATGGCAATCATTAAAAAGTCAGGAAACAACAGATGCTGGAGAGGATGTGGAGAAATAGGAACACTTTGACACAGTTAGTGGGAGTGTAAATTAGTTCAACCATTGTGGAAGACAGCGTGGTGATTCTTCAAGGATCTAAAACTCGAAATACCATTTGACCCAGCAATCCCATTACTGGGTATATACCTAAAGGATTATAAATCATGCTGCTATGAAGACACACGCACACATATGTTTATTGCAGCACTATTCACAACAGCAAAGACTTGGAACCAACCCAAATGTCTGTCAATGATAGACTGGATTAAGAAAATGTGGTACATATACACCATGGAATACTATGCAGCCTTAAAAAAGGATGAGTTCATGTCCTTTGCAGGGACATGGATGAAGCTGGAAACCATCATTCTCAGCAAACTATCACAAAGATAGAAAGCCAAACACCACATGTTCTCACTCATAGGTGGGAATTGAACAATGAGATCACTTGGACACAGGGTGGGGAACATCACACACTGGGGCCTGTTGGGGGCTGGGGGGCTGGGGGAGGGATAGCCATAGGAGAAATACCTAATGTAAATGATGAGTTGTGGGTGCAGCAATCCAACATGGCACATGTATACCTATGTAACAAACCTGCACGTTGTGTACATATACCTGAAAACTTAAACTATAATAAAAAAAAGAAAAAGAAAAGAAAAAAGAAGATGTAAAACCACATCTGTGAATTTACATATTACCATGATGGGAACAACTTTTCATTAAAACTTTAAGGATACTGAAAAAAAAAAAAAAAAAGGACCTGCCTTAATTAAACTTAGCACAGAAAATTACTTATATTTCTTTCATTTCAGAAAATCCAGGAAGGCTCAATCACCCCAAGTAATATTCTCGAGAAGATCAGTAATATTTGAAATGCTACTTTAGAAAATCACTTATTTATTCATCAAATCTAGATGCACTATTTATTAGGTACAAGTCACTCTGCTTCGTGCTGGGAATACAAAAATAGTGGTTTACAGTCTGGTGCAGGGAGTCAGGTGTGCAGATAGCAATCACTTATTTTGTTGTATTTATTTTTTGACCAATGATCATCTGCCTTTTGTTTAGTGAATTCCTCTCCTCATCCTTCTTCTATTTCTTTCTTTATTTTCCTAAGTATTGCTCATTTTGGACAACCGGTTAGTTTTGAAGAAGAGTTGGGAGAGGTATCAGAGAGGAAGGTGGACTTGAGGTTTAAAAATTCAGACAGATTTCTCTAAGTGTTTTCTTATACTCTTCCATATTTTAGGGTAGCAGGATGGTCCCCTGGGGGGCTCTGTGAAGTCCACTGTGTCACCCACATGTGTGTTTTTCCAAATGTACACACGCAGGAGTGCTGAGATCTTTTCTTCTTTTCTAGCTGGTACAGAACTGCTTGTTATTTATATTTTATTTTCTATGCCGCCACTCTCACAGCAAAGGAAGTTTTCTATATATTTCCTCTTTCAGTTCCACCTTCCCGGCCACTTCTTTGTAATACAAAGGCATCAGGGAGGCTCCCAATGCCTGTCCACCCACTGTAATCTTGCTATTCTAACAGGAGACCACTGTTTGTCCCTTAAGGTGCGATGCAACTAGAGCAAGCCCTGCCCTGAGCACTGTACCGGGGCTCTGCTCAGATCTCCTACAAGCAGTCAATGCCCTGGTCCAATTTTCACTGTACTTCAGAACTCATCTTTATATATTTCCATTCAGGGTTATGAGCTTTTGTTAATTTTACTGAAGGTGTAGTGGTCTTTTCTGTTCTTCCCCTTGTTACTTTTGGGTAGTTTCTAAGAAGAGAAAAGAAGAGTCAGAGACGTTGGCTCAGCCTTCTTTTCCCAGAATTTTCTCAAAAGACTTAAAATGTAGTCTTAGTGAGAGGGAGGGAAAGACGGAATGCTGAAAATTGTTGGTGATAGGAAATTAAAGTTTAAGATGTAAGAGGTGAAGGAATTTGAGATGGTGACACGTTCTAATTTCATCTACATTCTATCAGAGGTAGAAAGGAGATGAAAAATAATGGAGATGAAGAAGTGAGGAAACTGTAGAGCAGGGATTTTTACTCCATCATTCAGGTAAAAATGGAAGGATAATTACAGTAATTGGGATTGGAGGAAAGATTGCGGATTATATAACAAAGTTTTCAGATAAAGTGCATTAACTGAAGCTAAGTGGTGAAAGAATACAAATGCAAGCATTATAATGCTGTGTTTAAGAGAGAAGCTGCAGCGCATGGCAGCTTAAGGGATGAATCATTGTATAACAGACGTAGTGAGAAAGTGCAGGCTTAGGGTGGCAATGTCTGCATGCATCAGCAAGAGCTGGCTGGAATTTGAGAGGACAACAGATTACTGAAGATGCATCTCTGTGTTAGAAGAGATGGTTCCTGCTTTTAATTGAGTTACAAGAGCGTCAGCAGAATCTGGGTTCACGCTTTTCTAGGTATTTTTTATGATACACAGAAATTCTGCTAAAATCTGTGGGGGAATTTCTGATTTCATTAAATTTTCACAGTTGTATTTTTGCTGCTTCTTAATTAAGTAATAATAGAGTATGAAGAAAAATGCTATTGAAAGTAAAGATTGTGGCTGTTTCCTCCTCCTCATGGAATTGCTTAGTTTATCTCTGGGGAAGATGGTTCTTTTGTTAATAAAAGCACGGGGTAGGATTTGATATCATTTTTGCTTGAGAAATGCACGGCTAAGGAGGCAGTTTGGATGGAGTAGCTGGGAAGAAGACAGACAATATAAACTTAGAGGTATTTGGAGTTACTATGAGTAAATGAGAAGATAGCATTAAAAAGAAAAGTCAAAATAGAGAGGAGGAGCTCCTTAAGAGCATGTCAGAAGGAAAAGACTTATGGACACATCTAGGCGATGATGAACATGTCTGTGGCAGAGAAGTGATAACAAATATCTAGAAACAGTGATGACCTCTATTGAATTTGCAGTATTTCCTTCCTATTCAATACTTCCTCATCTGTTGCCATCAAGTTTCCACTGAACATTTTTTTAATTTAAAATAGGCTTGTGTTTCTTATAATTTGGGGAATTAAAAAAAAGATGTTGTTATGGTTATGACCAGATGCAGCTCTGTATGGCAGAAAGCTTGAAAGAACGTGGCTTAAATATGATGGGAAGCTTATTTGTTTCTCACATAAAGAATTCCAGGGAAAAGCAGTCCATAGCAGGTATGGTGACTCCATGGTCAGTCATCAGGAACCCATGCTCCTTCTAGATCTCCACTCTGCCACTCTGAGGGTGAAGCTCTCATCTTTGTGGCTCCCCATGTAGTCACTCCCACAGAACTTCTCATCTGCATTTCGGGGGATAAGACAGAGAAATGGAGGAAGAACATATTTTTTCTTTCCTAATGAGGCTTTCTGGAAGTTCCACAGAACACTTCCATTTATGCAGAACTTTACACACATCTTACTGGCCAGTACGTAGAGATAAAGAAAATCGGAAAACATAGACTTTCAGCTGACTGCAATTTATGAAGGTCAAAATTAGGAGTCTATTATTTTGAAAGATAAGTTAAGAATGTGAATTTGAAAGGTGACAATGTGCCTCTGCCACAGAAAGATGAAATCCAGTATGAAGGGACATGGTGGGCCAAATGGGAACTGTGGCTGGGTGAGCTGGACAGCAGCAGGAAACCAAGCTGTGAAGTGAACTGACAGAAAATCAGCCCCACTCCAGCCCTAACCCCTCAACCCCACCCTTTAGAATGTGCAGGAATTTATTGGAGGACACTAGTACAATTGCTATAGGATACACAGCAAGGGCTCAAGCCATTCTTCTTGAATATTCTATTTGATCTCAATAAGACTTACCTATACCCAGGGGGCAGACATATGAATCATGGGCTAGGAAGTCCTCTTGTCCACTTCTTGGACTGTAACAGCTTAGATTTTACTTCACTGTCAGAACTCCTCTTTATACCCACCCATCTCACCTCCGATTTATACTTCTATATTCTGTCATCTGAAACATCTGTTTTGGTAAAAATATCTGATTAGGTACCTTTTAAAGTATTTCTAACAAACATCATCTCTTTTTTATTAAACAAATGTATGTTATGTGAATTGAGGATTATTGCCAACACCTCGGCCAGTTATATAAGTGTTAATCTGTGAATCAAATTTCTGATTTTTATTGTTGATACCCTATTTGCAGGCTTTGCTTGGGCTATTCTGGATAAATACGAAGGGAGCATCAGGGTTTGTGTTAAGGTCTCTATATGGTTAAGGTTCCCAAAGGAAGGAGAAAAATACATGCAAAAATTATTCTCTCAGGCTCCTAAGCTGTGCTTCCAGAAAACAAAAGAAAAAAATTCTCTCTGAGGAGGGAAAAAGTCAAAAAACCTGTTTTTCAATTTGGGCCATGACAATAAAAATTGGTGTACGTGGTGGGTTGCCAGTACAATATTGGTGCAAAAGTCCCTTAGGCCTACTTCCACAAGACTTGTTTTGCAGTTTTGACAAAATGGCAGAAAAAGAGAGGGGTCCATAGATTTTTAATTTTATTACAATGAGATGTGTTTCAACTCTTTTGCAATAAAACGTGAGGGCCAGATTTTTTTTGACTGGCATAAATTGTAAATTAGTGGTACTATAACATTTAAAATTAAATAAATTTATTTATGGATATAATAGAAATCATGGTTAAAGGTAAATTTTGCTCAACAAAATCAGAAATTATCAAAACTTTCGGTTTCAGGACCCCCTTTATACTCTGAAACTCTACTAAAGACATCAAAAAAATTTATATATTTATATTTACAATAATATAAATTAATGTTTAAAAAATTTATATTAATTTATTTAAAAACAAATAATAATCCCATTACACACTAGCTTAAATAATATATTTTAATGAAGTGACTGTATTTTTCGAATAAAAGTTTAGTGAGAAGAATGGCAGTGTTTTACATTTTTGCAAATCTCCTTAATATTGGGTCTAATAGAGGACTGCTGGATTATTGTAACTGCTTCTGCATCCAATCTTTTTTGACATGTTGCTCTGTTTGAAGTAAATGAAGAAAGTCCAGTCTTGCATACATGTATGCAGTTTAAAATGGAGGAATATTTTAATAGCTTTTAAAGATAGCTGTGAATAGTCTTCTTTGGAACTACATCCAAACTTGGCTATAGTAGTTTCTTCAAGGTTAATTGTAATGTAGAATCTAAAACTATCTCAATAAACTTCTCATGACATTAAAATCCACTGGTCTATTGTGTGATGTGAATGTTGATTCTGTAATATGATGCATTGAACACTTAGAGAATATTGTTATGCTGAGTTACACAGATCTTCCAAATGTTGATGAATTTCATTACACAATATCAAAAATTTCATCCATTAATATCACTACCAAAATTCATCAGGCAACTCTTTAAGTATTGGAAAGCTGTCAAGCTAATGGAAGCTTTCACTTGAAGCTTAAATTGTGCTATTGGCAATAAATACTGTCAGTTGTTTTCCTTAAGTGACAGGCTCATTTTGTTCATTTTTGAGGAAATGTCTGCCAAATAGCCAAGTCTGAATAACCACATTTATCTACAAGTTTTTCTTTTCAGTAAAAATTGTTTCACAAAATAGCAGCTAGTTCAGCTCATAACCTAATTGCACAAATGTTTTTTTTTTTTTTTCTCACAACCATCATACTTCAGTATGCAACAGCAGGGCTTTATGTATACTTTCCATTTTATCACACAGAATGTTGAAAAGATAAGTACTCAAGGGTCCAGATTTAATAACACTAATACTTTTTGCTGTTTCACCAAGGACTTTTTTAAAATTTATTGTTTTATTTTTATTTTTTGGCAGAGTTTTGCTCTTGTTGCCCAGGCTGGAGTGCAATGGTGAGATCTCGGTTCACTGCAACCTCCGCCTCCCAGGTTCAAGTGATTTGCCTACCTCAGCCTCCCGAGTAGCTGGGATTGCAGGCGCCTGCCACCACACCTGGCTAATTTTTTGTATTTTTAGCAGAGACGAGGTTTCACCATATTGGCCAGGCTGGTTTCGAACTCCTGACCTCAGATGATCTGCCTGCCTTGGCCTCCCAAAGTGCTGGGATTACAGGTGTGAGCCACCACACCCGGCCAAGAACGTTCTTAAGTGAAAGTGGATGTATTGGCAGTGAGGAAAATAATACACAGATTAATATCAAACCACTATACAGTTGGTACCACTGCATTGATTCATCTTAAAATGTCAGCTGTTGGACTCATCATTGTTTTGCACATTCAGTGTAAATCTCAACACAGTGAAAACAGCAAATAATCTTATTACTAAAATGGCTCTGAGGTTGCTGACCCCCTGAAATTGTCTTGGGGGACTCTCTGGGGTCTGCAGACCACATTTTGAGAACTGCTAAGCTAAAGTGTTCAAAGGTATGATTCCACATAACTAGATACCATTGGATTTTAGTGTTCAGTTCTTTTTTCGAACTCCTTGAAAGTTAATACAACACAAATTAATTTTTGTGTTCTTAATTGCAATCAAATAAATAGTTTAGTGAGCAAACTTATTTTGGTAATTGAAAATGTCTACTAGTGACAGAAATAGTTGAATATTATGTCTTCCCTGCTAATCCTCTTCCTTGAAGAATATAAATTATGGAGCAGCAGAAAGTAGACGATACTCTGAGTTCTGTCTTGAAAGATGATGGGTTAAGGAAAAAATTGCTGTTAATATATTATTTAAAATTATATCTGAATAACTATCACATTTTCTTCAATGACTCTTGATCTCTTATTCTTTTTAAAATTTATTTCAATCATTCATTATAACTATTAAGCCTCATTATCCAGTAAGATAGATTATTTCCATGCAGTGAGTATATATTACATATAGTAGGAATTGATTTTTTTTTCTTCTAGTTATCTGTGTTTCCCTTTTACTAGCCACAGGGCACAATTTTATCGGCGCGTCCATGGAGCTGTCTTTCAGCTTCCTTCGTTCACCTTCTCTTCTCTCCTGGAAACTTCACTTGCCATTCATTCTTCTTTGAAGTTGTCAGCTTCTTTCTGCCTCTTAGGTTTTCTCTCTCCTGAAGTGTGTTTGCAGAGCATACCCCAATCACCCGCGTCCTTTCCTGCCTAAGTAAAAATAAACCTACAGACCTTTATTTACTTCCCGATATTAACTGAAAGTCTACATGGGAGATATGAAACATTACATAGTTATCTCACTGCATCTTTCTTCTCCCCTGTTGGAGCTGAGTTGTTCCTATTCCATATGTTTTCTCGCCTCCTTGGGGTGCCATCACTTTCTCCCTTGCATTGCTGGTCTGTACTTCCTTTCTCATTCATTATAGATTCTCATGGTCCAGCTCTTGAACTTTTTATTTTTTAAATCACATATTTAATCACCATTCATTTTTTTTTCCCATCTGCTATGGACTGAATTTTGAACCCCACTCCCAAATTCATATGTTGAACCCCTAATCCCCAGGGTGATGGTATTCGGAGATGTGGTCTTTGGGAGGTATTTAGGGTTAGATAACGTCATAAGGAGGGGGACCTCATGATGGGGTTAATGCCCTTATAGAAAGAAAGACCAGAGAGCTTGCTCTTCTTCTCTGTTAGCCATCTGAGGACACAGCAAGAAGGTGGCTCTCTGTAACCTAACGAGAGAGCCTTCCCCCAAAAGTAACCGTGCCAGCAGGCTGATTGCAGACTTCCAGCCTTCAGAACTATGAGAAATAAATACCTGTTGTTTAATCCACCAAGTTTGTGGTATTTTGTTATGGCAGCCTGGGCTGACGGAGACATCATCTATCTGGAAAATGCTCTTCCAATCTGTCAGTTCGACTGCTTACTTTTCCCATGTCCACACTTGATCGAGCTGCTGAGCAAATCTCACATTTCCAAATGACTGGTGACACAATCTATTTCTACTCATCTTCAGCACTATCTAGCAGCCCTTGTAATTAGAATGTAGTTAGAATGGGAGAAATTAGTGGCTATTTTGATCCTTTTCTACTCTCTTCATACTTGTCTCTGTTTCCTGGTCCATTCTCAGAGCAGAGAATGGCTTCTGCCTTATTGGAGGAACCGTAAATAAACATATGGTGTGGAGAATCTGGACTGTTATCTTTGACTCTGTCGCATTCTGACTGTGCAATGTTGGAAAAAGTATCTTCTCTCAAGTATTTTTTTCATCTGCAAACTGGGGAGGTATCAGTGTCAATGTCACAGGAAGTTCCGAGTATTAGATAAACTGATCACACTGATTGGGACGTAAAATATATTCAATTATTATTGATTGCTATGTTTGTTCATATTAAAAAATTGAAACCCTTTTAGGGGAATTCTCTCAAATTCTTGCCACTGCACCTTTAAATTTATCTATATCTATGTTTATTTTTTAACTTTCTCCTTCCGTTATAGTGCAATAAGAGTCCTTCCTCAACTTAAACACTCATTCTGCAGCAGTGCTGTGCCTTTGCGAGGTATTTGCTCCGTTAGTTTTACCCACTGCCTCCTCTCTTCTTCATCTTCTTCCTCAAGTGGAGCCTTCCCCTTAACCTTTAGACCTGTACAGGGTGGCTGATATTTTAATGTAAAGCTGTTTGTTTCCAACTCTCATTGCTCTATCTTGTTCTTTTTCTTAGAACCACCAATCCTCCTTCATCTGGCTAATGACTCATCACTAAAGATTCTGTTTAGATGTCACTTTATCGAGAAATACTTCTGTAATTACTGCAATTCTGCCTGGATGCCTTTCTACTGCGGTTCCTTAGAAAACTGCTCCTTCCTGTTAAAGCATGTATCATGCTGGAATTGCCTCATTGCTTGCTGGTGTCTCCAAAAATATTGCAAACTCTTTCAGGGTAAGGAACCTGTGTTTATCTCATTTACTATCATATATTCAATACCGTGCACAGTGCTTGGGATATACTAGGCATTCAATAACCATTTATTAACTGCGTAAAGAGAAACAGGTAAAGCTTATGAAACACAAGGAAGTTGAAAATGTTGGGGATATTTAAAAATCATTATTTTGACTACTTGCTAACTTACATATTATCCTGGAGCTCTGTTAGAATTTGTAAGATATATTATAAAAGTTAGCAAAATAGAGACCTGGTGGTGGAGAGGCCTAATGCTAATCCTATGTCAAATATAATTTGAGCAATTAAATGGTCAGTGCAATTTTATACTTGCTGAATTGCTTCTGCGTTTCTATCTGCAGTCAGACTTATTTCATCCAACGTAATAATGGTGAAAGGATTTGTACGAAGAATTTTCTTCTTGTTTCTGAATAATCCACAATAATATGTTTAAATTCCCCATATTCCAAATAGAACTCACCTTACTTATAAAGGGATTTTGGGATGTTCTGAGTATGATGCAGAATATATTGATGATGTTAAAAATGTTGGACCATTGAAAGAGGCAATAAGCCAAACTGTCCCACTCCTTTTGTTTTGTCATGAAAATGGGAAGAGCTTCTGACAGGGAACATCTTGAAGAACACAGTGTACTACTTTGACTCAGAAGATTTTATGAAAGCTGTGCTCTCTGAGTTAAAGTATATTGCCTGACTCCTAGGACACAGAGGATACCCTGTGACCAATAAACTGTTTTAACATTTTTTCAGTCATGGTCTCTGCTTCCTTTTTGAAATTACACCAGTCACAAAAAGCCATGATGACCATCATAAAAAAAAGTGGTGGGCTGATAGTTATATGTAGCCACAAACAAATAGCTCTCCCTGTTTTTATACATAGGGCTAGACCTTAATTATTACAACTTTCCATCATATAAATCTTAGCAACCTCAATGTTAAGGAAAGTTTTTCTTCTGGGGAAGAAGTATTGACATAGCCATTAGAGGGGAAAAAAGAGAAATGCTATAGCTTGATCAGGACCCATGAAATGCTCTCTTACTCAAGTGAGTCATTTGCAATTCAGTGATCCACATTCTGGTTTCATCCTAATATTCTTCTCCACCAGATACTCTGATAATATCACCTGTCTATCCTCCTACATGCAGGTCTTTTCTCCCCCTCCTCTTGAGAATAACAGAGAAAAGAAAGAGAGATGTAATTCTCCTTATTGTGCTGTGTGTGTGAAAGTTGCAGAGGCACAGCATATAAAAAATGAAGAGGCTGGACCGATGACCATTGTCTCAGGGTACTTCCTTATAGTTCTCTGTCCTGACTTAATAATAAAATCACAGGAATATTATTTTTAATATTATCCTATTTATGATAATATATAAAAGAATGACATGTTATAGTACTTCTCTAACACTTTTTCTGAACCTAATACTTTTGCTGATTAATCAATACAAGTTTTAGTCAAAGTTCTTAATTTGCAATCCACAGATTTGGATGTGATTGTATCCCTGTAGGTAGCCTTGGTTTTTGTTTGTATACAGGTTCACTTTCCTTGGGCCACTTTATTGGATTGCCCAAGGATTTCAAGATTTGGAAAATATTAAGTATTGTTTATATCTCTTCATAAAGATTTATAAATATTGCTACAGATAAAGATATAGCTATAACTCTGCGAACTGTATGTTATATAGATATAGTATGTAGAGTATCAGTTAAATATGTGTGTATGTGTATATTGATGTGTGTGTGTTTACAGATATAAATACATTGGTACATATATGCTTACAATATCTAAACACATGCATATAATATCTATCAATATATAAAATTCTTGACATTTAGAGATGATCAAGAGTTTTACTGAAAAAGATCTTGAATATATTGAACATTTTTCTTGTAAGGAAACACAGATCAGAATAATTTTATACAGGGATCACTAGGATGAGAAATTGCTTGGAGAAAGAAAAAGAGGTACAGAAATAACTGGCAGTAAAATCAAAGCACATGAAAGAAAGAATAAAATCAACACCTTTTGTATAATTTCAATCATCTTACACTTTTCTTTGAATTTTATTCTTGGTTTGATTTTACTAAAATGACTATCAATGAATGGCCATGCCAATATTAACAATGAATGAATTAAACATAAATAATGAATTTAATTGCTGTCTTTCCATCACTCACCATGGACACATATTCATTTGGAATAAAATCAGGGCAAAACTAACTGAGATTTAATGCGATTTCTATATTTAACCCCCCCCCCCACTACAACAAATACATAGAGAAAATCCTGAGAATATATTTATTCTCTGCTAGAAAATGGCAGAGAAAAATCCACCATCTTTTTATCATGAAAGATTTACTGATGAGTTCCACAAACAGTTTTGAGGGCCTAAGATGTGACAATGGAGTGCAAATTTTTTACAGATGCCTTAATTCGTTTTTTGACTGTGCTTTGGATTTATCATCTTTGTGGCTAGGCAAGATAAAATGTCCCAGGTGTTCACCAATTTTGCTCTCTATTTAGTTGGGCAAATGTTGTGTTGAACAATCCGGAGAATACATACTTTCAAAGGGTCTCTAAGCACAGTTTGTTCACAGTCAGTGATGCACTTTAGCCAGCAAGTGTTTAATTTCTAACTTAATAAAATTACCAAAATGTGGATCTTAAAATAGAGAGGTATTTAAGAAATGTCTCTTTGGGGAGTGATTGCTATCAACCGCACGTAAAGCACAATTGGATATTGCAATAGTACTTACTGTAAAAGAGCATCTGTTCCTGGGCCTATTAATCCTCTTGCTTATAAAAACCATCCACCCCTGAGTGCAAAGAGGAGAGTGGGGGTGGCAGAGCTCACTGCTGGAATCCTCAGGCGGGGAGGGCGCGGGCCATTGAGAGCATCCCTTAAAGCCACTTTAAGGCACTAAAGTCCAGCATCTGTTTGCTAATATTGTGTTTTCATTCTGCTAGGCCATGTCCAGTTTATTCAATCTAATGTAGATAATGAACATGAAATCTTTAGGGTGGCTAAGGACATTGCCTAATGAATATAAGAACCTTAGAAGGGGAAATGATGATAATGGATGGAGCAGTGTTCTTTGAATCACTAGACTAAATAAATTGGACATGACATAATAGCTTCCTGTTTTTGCCAGAGACTCACTCTGGCTCCTTAGAGAGAAATTCAATCACTTCTGTTTCGGTCAACTCTTTATCAGCTGTTAAACTATTTGATGAATAGCTCCAGCGAATATCCCCGGGCCTGGAATTTTTATGAATAGCTTAAGGTGCTTGTCTATATAACAGAAGAATTTAGAATGTTTTGGCTAAGCATATTTTCCTTGCCAAATCTTGTATCCAAAATTAATTGCAATCAACTGATGTGCCTAATTGGTGTCTTTTGAGACTTGCATTCATTTTCATTTTTATATTGCAGTGGACTAATAATGAAAACACATTGGGGGTGAAGAACACCAGTTTCCTCAAAGCTGAATCATCCTCTTTTAAGTAGATGATGCTTTTTAAAAATGGGAATATAATCTTCTGAAGTTCAAATTAGGTTCCCATTTAAATAACAGTAAAATAGTAAGTAGTTCTTATACAGTGCTTATTATCTGCTGAAGTTCTAAATGCTTTACATATGCTAATTCGTTTAATTTTCCACAAAACCTCTAGTCACAAAAACTCTATGAGGTAGATAAAATTAGTATCTCTGTTTTACAGATGAGGAAACAGATCCAGAGAGGTTTAGAAACATATCCAAGATCACAGAGCTATCAGGTAGTGAAGTTATGATTTGAATTATAAAGCCTATGCTTTTTAACACTATGTTAGTACTTCCTCTCGAAAATTTATAATACCAGTTAGGATTATTCAGTGTTGCTGATTTACTATCTGGTAGCAGAAAGGATAAGTTGGAAAATATTAATGTCATTACTAAATAGAGGAATTAGCACGGAAATCCAGTGATATTTAACCCTGTTGATCACTTCCAATAAAAGATGTTTAATGCACATGACCTTATGCTTTTTTGAGGCTGCAAGTAACAGAGATAGGTTTGGTTACAGTGTGCGGTGAGGATTTTGATGAAGGAAGAACAAGAAATAGACTGAAAAGCTACATAGGCCCTATATTGAGAATGTAGCTGTAATTCTGTAGTCATGCCTTGAGAGAAGTGGAACTTTGTTCAGCATTCAGCATTACTCTGGTAATAACCTGGTTATCTTGTGTTGCCTCCAGGAGGATGAGTCCATCATGCTCTTCTCTTGAGCTCTGCTAGTTAATGCCTTTGTCTCTGTTTTGACTGCTTTTCCTTCTCCTGCTGCTAGCTGACTCTGTATTTATATGTTTCATATTCAAACTCCCTGAGAGAGAGAGTATTTGTTTTAGTTGAATTGTCACCATCCAGTCTAAGGGCATTTCTTATGAACAGAATCCTGTGACAATCCCCTGTAGATGGCTGCCTTAGGGTCCAACATCCACTCCTGCATCAGACAGTTGCAGCCAAGATTGACAACCTATGCCTTAGAAATTCCTGGGGCCAATTCCCTCAGAAGAGAGCCAAGGGCAGTTAGACATTCAGCATGTTACGTCGAAACTGTGCTTACATATATTTTCGCCCAAATTACTTAAATGCTAACCAGCCTAATAGCTTTTCTCAGTTAAGCTTGATATCAATTATAGTTAATAAAGTTCCTGTTTAAAATAAATGAAAGTAGTGTTTTCTAAACACATAATTCAGGTAAAATTATTAGCTAAGTATTAAACCTGAAGAAATATTCTACAGTTTGTATGAATGTAAACCTACACAGTCAGCTTCCTAATCCTCACACTTATTTTCTTACAAAGATTTAAGAACAGAGAGCAGATGTGTCTCTCATTGAAGAACTAGAAGTTTAATGTTGAAGTAAATTCTTTCACATAAGCCTTAAATTATTCAATTCTGTTACTATTGGCTTCCTTTTATTTGGCTGTTAAAAAAAAGAAAGAATTACTCTGAAATTCTAGGGCACTACATGTCTTTCAAATTTTAAAGATTGCCAGCTCCAGTAAAAAGATACATTAAACAGAAAGGATTCAGTCCCTGCGGATGGTTATGTGTCCTCATACGTGTGTTATTGCCTTGACTTAGTGATGGCACTTCCTGATGGATTATTCACCTAAGCTTCTCTCACTAGCAGGCATCTTGTATCCCCCCGTATTTTTGTGACAGTTTCATATGGCAGACCTCCGAACTGATCCTCGTGTAGTAAGGAAAATGATCAGTTGGGAAAAGAGGAGAAAACGAAAATGGGAATAAAAATGAATTGTGGTTAGCTGGAGTTTTCTCAGAAAACTGAGATACCAAGGTCAGAATTTTTTTAAAAAAACTTTTCCTTCTTTTGTTAAAATTTGATATGTTTTGAAGTAACAGGTCTTCATTGATTTACTTCTTTATTCTTTACTTGATAGACAGATTCCAAACTCAATATGCCACTTCTTTTTTGTTACAAAGCATTTTATTTTTATGTTTGCCATTAAAAAATGTCTTCAGTACACTTTACCTGAATGCAAAACTGTGTTGTGCATTTCTTCCCCCTGCTGATCTCTGGCAATGTGTTGTGAATTGTCTATTGTACTAAATTCTGGCTGAACTTTGGTTCCAAGTAGCTTAGAGACAGCTCTGTGCTGCTCATTAGTGGAGATGTTTTTAAGCCCATGGTGTCAGGTAATGGAGAGGCTCGTGAAATATTTATAAGAAATAGAATAAACTGGATTAGGAGTTGGGAGTGCACCACTAAATTGAACCACAAGTTGAGGTGAGTCGCTTAACCCCTTAACCCTCAATGTCTTCATTGGTAAAAGGGGTAGATTCATATTTGTCCTCAGAGGTGGTTGTGAGTTTGAAACATTAGTACCAGCTGTTGGGGACATGATGCCATTTCTGGGCCATTTGAAAATACTGTTTTTATTAGTTGAATATAATTCCCTAAGAAAACTCTATTAGCTGAATAATGCATTGTTGGGAGAGAAATAGTCCAGTAAAACAGCTAACGTAGAGAGAATTTATCTTGAATTTAGCCGTGATACCACAGAATATCAGACTTTTATAGACAGAAAGGACTTTTGTAACTGATATGCAGATTTTTATCTTAGATGCTATGGAGTTTTCATGTAGTTTCCTGAGAGACCACAGGGATGTTATGGAAAAAAAGGAGATTGGATGTTTTCCTTCTCCATTTTAAAAAATGGAATTCAACAGTTTTCCACCAATTCTGTGTCTCCAAAAGATTTCAAATGAAGTATTTTGCCAAAAAATATGTGAAGATCCCTAATCATAGATCATGAATCATATTCAACATCCTCATTTACAGAATAAACTGATCTCCAAATCTGTCCCTAAATTATGCCAGCCTGTCATTTTAATTGACGAAAGAACTGTAGACTTTTTTAAAAATGTGCTTAAGATCCTACAGGGGTGTTTTTCAACCTTGGCTGCACATGGGAATCACCTTGAGAGATTAAAAAAAAAACAAAAAAAACTCAATGCCCAGGTGGCTTCCAGGCCAATTATATCAAGTCTCCACAGGTGATTCCAACGTGCAGCCAAAGTTGGAAACCACTGGCTTGGCAGGAGGGAGAGGTGACTCTGACTTAAGTTGGTAGGGAAGTGTTTATGGAGAAAGTAGTTTCTGAGTAGGATTTGAAAGATGGGCTGAATTTTGATAAGAAAAAACTTGGAAGCATTTAAAGTGATATAATAATTGGTTTCAGAGAGTAAAGAGTAGTTAATGTAGAGAGAGAGAGAATCAGAAGTATAGGATGACATTACGAATCAGAAATAAATTTAAATTTCAAATTCTGGCCCTATCATCTACTACCTGTATAAAGGTGGCCAAGTTACCTAATCTCTAAATCTTTTTAAATCCATCTATAAAATGAGAAATAAAAGCGCCCGCTGATAAGGTTTAATAAAGGCCAAATGAAAAAATTCACAGAAAGCGCTTCCCTCAATGTCGGGTAATAGAAAGTGCTCGATACATGGCTAATACCAAAACATTTTTACCAGCTGAATATCACTGAAAGTTAAGGAGAGCCACTAATGGAATTAAAGCATTTAGGGCCAGATTGTGGGAGCCTTGAATGCCGAGATAAGCAGATTTTTCTTTTCCCTTTTCTTTTCTCTGTCATTGAAGCCTGTTTTTGAGCACAAGGCCAAAGCAACCAAAGGAATATGTTGAGATCTGTGCAATGGCAGTGTGCAGGAATGATGGAAGAGAGCAGAAAGTGGAGGCCGGGAAACCAGCTAGGGAAGGTGTACAGTAGCCTAGGAATGGGCTCCTGAGTTATAACTGTTGAAATCTATGAGGAAAATTTGTAGATGAGATATGGTTCAGGAAAATTCAAGTAGAAGACAGTAACTGGCAGTAGGGAAATCTGAATGAAAGAAAAAAGTTAGTGACTTTAATATAGAAATAATGACAGAGAAGCCAAAACCTAGTTCAGACGAAAAGATAAGGAGTTCATTATAGACCTTTTAAGTCTGAGGTTGGGGCAGAACTGTTAAAAAGATGGGGAGCAGAGAGTGGAAATGTCATGTGAACATCAGGAGAAGGGTCAGGCATGACAAGAGAGTTTGGTATCACTCACCGTCATTGGCATTATGATTGATGGGATGAGAGTAAAATCTCACAGGAGGATTGGAAAGTCAGAGGAACACAAAAATCGTTCATATTTCACAAGTGGCTCAAAATTTGCCTTTTACAACCCTCCTTTTCATTCTCTCTTCCCCTTTCCTGCCATTTAATATCTTCTCTTAATCACTCTTCCAAAACCTATTTACTGTTTCAGTCCCTCTAGAATGACACTCACTATTTCTAATCTTCTTCTATACAACTGAGATTTTGCATATTCTGTTCTTCGTGACTGAAATGTTCTACCCTTCTTCTCTTGAGCTATTCTTCTAGGTCCTTCAAAACTGAGGTAATATTTTTTTCATCCTCTCTATAGCCTTATCTAATTTTACCAGTAACATTTTTCTTTTTTATTAACACTTTGTGTATATAAGTTACGTAAGTTAAAGTGTGATTTCATGTTTAGTTTGTTGTCTCTCCAACTAGATAGTAAGTTACCCCTAATATGTTAATTGATTTATAATCACAGATGTTTGACGACTTGTTGAATAAACGAATGAGTGTTTCCCTCATATCTGTGTCAATACTCATGCTCTAAGCCTCTAGGGTGTCATCGGAAAATATATGAAAGTGTTTTGTTTTCTAATAAAGGCTGATAAATGCTGCTGGTATTTGACACATAAGACCCAGGAATGCTAAATATTCTGCAATGTATGAGACACTGCTTCACAGTGAATAATAATTTCTTTCTAAATGTCAAAAATGGATCACTAGGAATGCTGATCTAAGGAGTGGTAAGTAGCTACTACCAAGTAAAGCAATTGAAGTGGGCAAAGTCTTCCTCAATTGACAACATAGTCTGGTATATCCCTACTTGAGAGGCAGAAACAGGTGTGCAGTAGTTTTTAAGTACTCTGGGCAAGAGAGAAAAACACTGGGGGTAGGGAGTGATAAAGGAGTTTTAAATGAGTTCTTCTCTTGATACTATCATTAAATGACACCAGTATGCTCTTTTTTACTCTAAAATGTAAATTATACAATTTGATTAAACATTGGAAAAGATGGTACTGCAGATCTCAAAATAATCAACTGCTTGTTTAAATTCTTAGCCTCTTGACAGTTGCAAGAGGCAGTCAATATCATTTTTTAATATCCTCAGGATAGTGAAAAGTCCTCAAGAAGTGTTTTCTAATTAAAATTGTTTTGACTCCTTCTGAAATATAATTATTTAATGTATTTGTGTTGTAACAAAATTATATTGAATCAATGTCAGATGATCCCAAGAGCCAAAGAAAAATGAAAGAAAAAATGTTTTCTGTTTCATGAATTGTCTTAATTTGGATAGAATCATAGGATTATTCCATAGAATTTCATTGTCTTTTCACAGAGTTGTTTACCCAGTACCCCGTCAGAACTGCATATTTACTAAGTGGCTTTCTATGGTGCTATTTCCTATCCATTCATTAGGCATCTTCCCAAGTTCAAGGCAAAGGTTTTCCCCACTCTGAAGTCATTTAGTAAAAACACAGTATGAGCCAAAACAGCCTGTTTCTAAGAAGTCTATTATTTGGCCTCTCGCAGAAAAGAGGGAACTGCTCTCAAGAGCACTATGAGAAGTGGGATATGCAGTCAGTGGTCACTCTTGTGTGCCATAGGATTTCTGAGGTGTGAATGCAGAGAAATGATCTACCTCCTAACAGTGCTGAACCATTGTTGCTGTGGCACTCTAGAAAATTCAGTGAGAAAAATAATTCATTGTATAGCCTTTTTCCAGGAACTGCTTCTAAAGCTTTCTCAAACAGATGATGTCATTCAGCTGGTCACCGAAAGGTGACTTTTTAAAAAAAAAAATCTCCTACAAAGATGATAAAATACAGACATTGTTCTCACTTCTAGAAAGGGTAATGTAACAATACATTGTGTCTGTATCTCAGCCCTAGGCTTGTCTTCAAAACACATACTAGAAATTAAGCCCCTTAAAAATGTCCACTTATTATTTGTTTTGTAAACCTAGTGGCGAATGATATTTCCGATCCCAATATAATGCTTAAGAAATAGTTCTTGAACAGATGCTGGCGTATAGTATTTTTAAAATTTTATTTTCTTTAAGTTCTGGGATACATGTGCAGAACGTGTAGGTTTGTTTCATAGGTATATGTGTGCCATGGTGGTTTGCTGCACCTATTTGACCCATTCTCTAGGTTTCCTCCCCTCATCCCCCACCCCCCAACAGGCCCAGTGTGTGTTATTCCCCTCACTGTGTCCCTGTGTTCTCATTGTTCAACTCCCACTTATGAGTGAGACATGCAGTGTTTTGTTTTATGCTCCTGTGTTAGTTTATTGAGAATGATGGCTTCCAGCTTCATCCATGTCCCCAAAAAGAACATGATCTCATTCCTTTTTATGTCTGCGTAGTATTCCATGGTGTATATGTGCCACATTTTCTTAATCCAGTCTATCATTGATGGGCATTTGGATTGGTTCCAAGTCTTTGCCATTGTAAATAGTGCTGCAGTAAACATATGTGTGCATATGTCTTTATAGTAGAATGATTTATAATCCTTTGGGTATATACCCAGTAATGGGATTGCTGAGTCAAATGTTATTTCTGGTTCTAGATCCTTGAGGAATTGCCACACTGTCTTCCACAATGGTTGAACTAATTTACATTCCCACCAACAGTGTAAAAGTGTTTCTTCTTCTCCACAGCCTCACCAGCATCCACTGTTTCTTGACTTTTTAATAATCAGCATTCTGACCGGCATGAGATGGTATCTCACTGTGATTTTGATTTGCATTTCTCTAATGATCAGTGATGTTGAGCTTTTTTTCATATGTTTGATGGCTGCACAAATGTCTTCTTTCTAGAAGTGTCTGTTCATATCCCTTGCCCACTTTTTGATGAGGTTATTTTTTTCTTGTAATTTTTTTTTAAGTTTCTTGTAGATTCTGGATATAGTATTTTTAAAGTTTTCTACAGCAAATTAAAAAAATGGTATTTACCGGGACAGTGTCATATGAAAAGAAACCACAAGGTGGCGCCAGAATACCTAAAGTTACTGTGTTTACTGTTTTATTCTCTTCTAAGACAAGGATAGGGTAATGTTCTTTTAAAGGACATTTTTAGATTTTCATGTAAATGACTTAAAAACGGGATTAGAAATTTAAATTTTAAATATTTTCTGGGTCTGGGTACTATTTTGCTGTCAAATGTGAGAGCACACCTGGTAAGCATTTTAAACGACTAAACTGAGGAGCAAATCAGAAATGGAGGGCCGAAGAAGGGATGTGTGATCATAGCATTCCAGAGGCTGATGAAAATGTGACTGCTTTGCTCTAAACAACACAAAATCCATATATGTGTCTATTGACATGTGTGTATACGTATGTATATACGTACATCCATTTATTGTGTATATTGATTTTACAAATACATTTTACACATATTATGTATAATATGTATGTCTTGTATAAAACATATAGTAGTATCTGTAATATATGTCATATGTAATGTTATCTATATATCATATAGCACACACACACATGCACCCACACAAAGCAGTAGATCATTTTCTTCAAAGGAACCTTGCTGAGTTATTTTGTGTCTCCACGCCTTTCCTGGAATTGCTGCCTGTCGCACATTCCTGTTCAGAGGCCACTCAAAAATTCCTTCCTTAGTAAAGCACTTCCTGACGCCTGCCCAGGTAAAACCTATTACTTGCTCTATAGTTTGTGCCCCATTGTTTCCTTACACAGTTTTATGTCAGCATCTATGCCTTTTCAGTGGACATATTTATTTTCTAACCTGCCATATTTTATTTAATTGTACAACCTTTGAGGAAAGAACTGTATCTTGTTTGCTTTTGCCTCTGAGAGCCTGGCACATAATGGGAATCTAAGAAATGCTTCATGAATGAATGTCAGGCATTTCATACTGACAGAGGAGAATGAAAAAAAAGCGACACAGAACACAGAATGTACTTTAAATAATGGTCCCAAAGTGAACATTTTCTAGCTAATATTGTTATGAATCACATTTAATCAATAACAGTGAGTATAAATTCATCATTAACTTGCTAATATCATGAATGTGAATATTATCATTAAATGATTACTATTCTTCCTATTTCTTGGGGTGTGGAGTAAAATAAACTAATTTTAATAGACATGAAGATTAGAGAGATAAACATTATCTTAACCACTTTGCATATTAACATTAACTTGTACTTGCAAAACTCTCCATCTCCTCACTCACTGCATCTATAAACTGAACCAAATAAAATTAGACTCAACACTGATCTTTCCATATGCTGGTTGGCACTCCCTCATCAGCTAGAAGTTTAAGTTTTAAGTTTTTTAAACCCCCTGTTTACAAACCTTCTGCTTATTTCCAAATAATGCTGCAATGCTAACATCTGAGCCAACAAGACTTACTTTTCAAGAACCAAATGCTCAGCTAAATAAAGACACAGTATCTTGGAGTTACGTGGGTTAATGAACACTTTTGTGAGTAGCTTAGTTTCTTTGAAGGAAAAGTGTTTCAGATAAATAAGTTTGTATTGTATAAAATTGGAATAATATTTTCAATGGCAACATTGTAACAAACAGTGTTTAAATTTCCATTGTAAAGCTGGAAAATGGAATTGACTAAGATCTCATTTCTGCTACATATCAATATGCTAAAATAACCCATACACACACTCACACCTGCACACACTTTCTATCTCCACTAATTAAGATCTTAAATGAGTTGAGATTAAAGACAGGTAATGATAATGCATTCTGACCAAACACAAAGTCTCCCACGATGTTCACTGGGCAAACTGAGAGGCAGCATAGAATCTGGGCACTGCAGCTCTAACTCTGCCATTTTCATGGACTTTTTCATGTTTTCTGACTTAAAAAATGAGCTATTTAACAATGAAAATCTAGAAGAGATATGAACATTTTCTGTGTCTTCAAAGGTGATCCTTATTCTTCCCAGGAATATGAGAAAAACTGTTTCTCCTTCACAATCTATGTAGATTTTGTAGAAAGAAATTTAAAAAATATAGATAGTAGACTCTTAAATCTATGCATATAAACCGTTGCTCTAAACATGGACAACACTAACTGCCACACATTTATTCTTTGCAGAAACAATCTCATGCATACTCTACTCTCTGTATCTCTCCTCTATTTCCTCTCCCATCCAGGAACATACATACATATTTTGGTTATTTCTTCCATACTTTTTGTACTTTTTTAAAATCCAGTTTTCTGTGCATGAGTCATGTATCACTTTGATGAATCATTTCCACAAAACTTTAACAATACAGATCTGTTTCTTTTATTAACAAAGTGTTTCAGATACCTTACTTCCAGAATAGAGGACAAATGGGTGATTTGTGAAAGTTCCCTCTCTTTCATTACACTACTTTTTGTTCTCTCTGCCTATACCTTTGGCTGGTTTTCAGATTAATACAATGTTAGGCACCCAGTGGCCACTTATTGAAAGTCTGATTAATGAATAAATGCACCATTTGCCCAGTTGTTGAATTAAGATTTTGAGATGAGAGCAGTTGTCACATATATGTGTTTTGACTTCTTACATTGTTTACAGAAATCTCAAAATATGGGTTATTTTATATATTCTTTTCATGTTTATTCAGTGCCTACCAGAATTTTCTTACCCAAAGGATGTATAATTACGCTGTCTTTACAATTTCTAATTCTGTAATTGTGTTTGAATGGTGACTGTATCATTTATTAGCTGTATTAATCATTTTTTTTCAGGCTGGGTTCCCTTTGTAAAATGCAGAGAATAATAACTGGCTAATAGGTTTCTCTAGAAGATTAAATGAAATTATATGATAAAAACTGTTAACAAACTTTATGCAGTCATTTATTGCTGCTTAATAAACCACTTCTAAAATTTAGTGGAATAAAATGAAAACTATTGTATTATGCTCATAGATTCTGTGGTTTAGGAACCGGGGATGTCTGGTACCTCAACCCAGAAGGCTCAAATAGCCAGGGATCCCTCAAATGCTGGTGGTGTAATCATGTGCAGAGTTCCTTATATACACACATAGTTGTAATGACTTGAATAACAAGCTCCTCTGTGGTGTCCACTGGGGATTCCACATGTGTTTCTTCCACTTGGTGTGTGCTTCTTGCAGCATGGTGACTGGGCTCCAAGAGGGAGTGTCTTCAGAGAGAGTATATGGAAAGCAAGCATTCCAAACGACGAGGTGGAAGATGTGTGGCTTTTCTGACCTAGCCTCAGACTTCACAGGAAGTCACTTTCCCTATGTTCTTTTAGTTACCAACTGTTCACTACATCCAGCCTAGATGCCAAGGAAAGGGGAACTAGACTTCATTTAAGAATGCGCAAGGTCACGTTGCAGGAGGACCTATGGGTGGAAGATATTTTTGTGGTCATCTTTGTAAAATGCAATCTGTGTAAATAGTGCTTGGCATATACTAAGTGATCAAAAACATTTTGCTATTATTGTAAAGGGTCCTATATAATTATAGTGTATACTTACAGATATATATATATATATATATATTTGAGATGCAGTCTTGCTCTGTCGCCCAGGCTGGAGTGCAGTGGTACAATCTCTGCTCACTGTAACCTCCACCTCCCAGATTCAAATGATTCTCCTGCCTCAGTCTCCTGAGTAGCTGGGGATTACAGGTGTGTGCCACTGGGCCTGGCTAATTTTTATATTTTTAGTAGAGATGGGGTTTCACAATGTTGGTCAGGCTGGTCTTGAACTCCTGACCTTGTGATTATCCAGCCTCGGCCTCCCAAAGTGCTGGAATTACAGGCATGAGCCACCACACCTGGCCTACTTATGGATGCTTTTGTATTTGTAGTCTGAGCAATAGGCTCTGAATTTAATAACTCCGAATTCATCACCTGGGACAGTGACTTGCTTACCTGGCTCTCAGTCATTATTCGTTGAATGAATATGAATGTTTTGGTGACTGAACTAGTTCTATCTCCTGATCACATATTTGAGTTATTGATCTTCAGTGCAACCTGACACCTTTTCCTGGAATGAGCTAGAAGAGTTTGTCCACTGAGATGACTAGAGCCTGTAGATTTGTGATTCTTACAAGGTGAGACAACGGTGCCCAGTTCTAGCCGGGTGCCTTCCCTTTATCTTTGGGTAACTTACGGCAACATTGTGAAGATGTTTCAGTCCTTTGAGGTTAGGAGGGACAGAACGTTTTCTTGTTTGGGCAATTTTTTGTGTATATGTGTTGTAACTTTATCTTAGTTTTCTTTGCCATTTCCTCACCTTAACTTGCCTTCCCCTATGATTCAGTCCTTGCTTTTGTTTTATTTGCTACTTAAACTTCCTGCCTTAGTAATCTTATCCAGTAACATGACCTTAAAAACCTGTCTGTGTGTATCTGCCTATCATTCTGTGAATCAATCAATCAATTGACTTATCAAAAACTGTCACATACACATAATTTCTAGTCCAGGCTGTCTACTCTACATCTTCACTTGTCCATCTTATAGCAATCTTAAATTTCATGTTTCCAGAAATAGATTTTCTGATTTTCCACTACCCTCAGGAACCCATCAACCTGCATCCAGAGACCTCCTTCCCCTTCTGTCTTTATACTTTCAGTTGCTCTGATTGAAAATTGTCTCATTATTTCTGCCTTCTCTTTTTCTCCTACTGTCTGATTCAATATGCATGGTAATTCTCTTGGCTCTGCCTTTAAAATACTTTGTCACCTTTCTCACATTCCACTGCTGTGGCTCTGATCCATTCCATTATCACCTCTCTCTCGTATTCTATTTTCTTAGTCTCCTCATTGGTCTCAGCACTTCTGCCTTTTCTTCCTGCTTTCTATTTTCAATGAAGTGGTCAGAATGATTTTTAAAAAATATAAACCAGTTCATGTTACTTCTTTATTTAAAACCCTCCTATCTTACTCAATATCTTTTTCTGTCTAACTCAGACCTCAAGTCAAAGTTCTTACAATGGCCTAAAACCCGAGAAATCCACACCTCATCCTCCACCACACACATCCCCATACGACTTTCTTCTTGGTTTTCTTCCCCATTCTTCACCGTATCTACACTGACCTTTTACCAAGCATGCTCCTGCTTCGGGGCTACTGCAATTGCTCTTTCCTCATCCTGAATTTCTCTTCTTCCAGGTAGTCCCAAGACTGGCTCTCTCATCTTCAGGCCATTGTACAAATGTCGCCTTTTCAATGAGTCCATCCTGATCATCCTATTTAAATCATAACTACTCCAACATTCTCTATCATCCCTCCCCGCTTTATTTTTCCCACAGCACTTTTTCACCATCTGACATTTATTTTAATTATTTTGTTTCTTGTTCATTCCCTTACCAGAAAGCAAGTAGGATTTTCGTCTTTTTTTTTATTTAACTTAATCTCTCCCAGATCCTAGCACGATGCCTTTCTCAGGGACTCAGGAAATATTGATCAAATCAATGAGTAAATTAATAATATCCAAAATATAATTATATGTTTATATTCAAATGAAATAAACTTTGTCATCTATAAGATATTTATCAAAAGTATTACCCATCAAAAACAATATGTATTTTTTCCACAAGTTAGTTTTTTTAGTATTCTAAGTTTATTTCATGTTATTTTGCTTTCCTAAGAGTATTGACAGGCTATTGGTCCTTTATTAAATGTTTTGTGCTTATTGATGCAACTTTTCTAGTCAAATAACTTATGAATTTAAATTCCAGGAGAATCTGACTCAATTTGTATCTTCATTTAAATATATTATTATTAAAAATGAAAATGATTTGCATCATTTGGGATCTATTGTTATGTATTTTTAAAATATGATTTTGTAAGTTATTTTTTAACAAACACAGGGAAGTAGTGATTTCATCTGTAAGACAAATTGAGACCAAGTGTAGGCAATATTATAAAATTATAAATGTTCTGGTCTTATAAATATGCTTAATATAAAAATACTTGGCCAAGTGTGGATTGATTCTTCATGCTTAAAAATAAGATCAAGAAAATAATTTAGCAATCTTCTAAACCAAGGGTAGTAACAATTGTGAATTATATGTATCATGGAATTTAGATGTATAGTCTAGCTATGTGATCTGCTTTTTAAAAGCTTATATGAAGAACTGTGTAAATACTGCTATTTACTGAGCTTTCCAACGAATGAGGTGCTTTACCTCTGTGGATTTCTCTTAACAGCCAGAGAAAACATTATATGAACAAAACAAAATAAAACATTCATTTTGTTTCAAAGATGAACTGTTTTGCTATATTTAAGGGACTTATATTTGGTTCTGTCACTTTTGCTTTACTTTTAATTCAGTTATCAGTTTTGATACATTATTTGAATATGCTAAATTTAAATTTGAGCTGTAAATAAGACACAATTGGTTAAAATTTAGGAATATTGAAAACTGAGTAAACATTTATGAATTGGTTTATTATAATCACAAAGCTTGCATTAGAGAATTACAATGCATGTTTATTTCTACAATACGATTAATTTTCTGCGATGTTAGAAAAGTTTCTTAAGGTGATATACTTAATAAGGTGAATATAAGAAAAAATTTCTAATTCAGAAGGGATTATGCCCTGTTAGAGTATTCTTTAGGCAAATGATGCACTTTATAGCAGTGTATTAGTCCAGGTTCTCCAGACAGATAAAACCAATAGGATATATGGGTGGACGGGTAGATAGATGAATGGATAGACAGATGATAGGTAGATAAGAGGAGATTTATTAGGAAAATTTGCTTTTTTATTTATGGAGGCTTAGATGTCTCACAAAAACCTGTCTACAAGCTAGAGAACCAGAGAAACCAGTAGTATGGCTCAGTCCAAGTCTGAAGGCCTCAGAACTAGGGAAGTTAATGGTGTAATTCTCAGTCTGAGGCTGAAGACCTGATAACCCAGGGGAATGCTGGTACAAGTTACAGCGTCCAAAATCTGGAGAACCTGGAGTTCTGATGTGTAAGGGCAGGAAAAGAAGGATGTTCCAGCTCCAGAAGAGAGACAGAGAGAACAAATTTGTGCTCCAGAAGAGAAAGAGATAGAGAACAAATTTGCCTTTCCTTTGCCTTTTTGTTCCATCTAGGACCTCAGCTGATTGGTTGCTGTCCACCCATAGTGAGGGTGAATCTTAATCACTTAGTCCACTGATGTAAATGCCAATCTCTTCTGGAAACACCCTCATGGACAACCCAGGAATAATGCTTTAGCAGCTATGTGAGCATTCGTTAATCAAGCTGACCCCTAAAATTCACCACCACAAGCAGAATAACTAATGTTGTTGGACTACAACACAATCTAAACTGGGATTCAGACTATGTAAACATGAGCAGAGAACTGATGGGGGTGAATCATGAATGAATCACTAGGTGTTTCATTGAGCGGGGAACTCTGAAATCCCCTAGATGGTCCTAATAAGCAGAGACAAAGCCAGTCATGATGGGCTGTACTTCCCAACAAAGCCTTGGTCATTGTGGAAAGCAGTGGTCCTGAGTTCAGAGTGGTGGCTGGCATATGAGTTCACTCAAGGCTAATTGCTTGTGCCTGGGACTAGAAGGAAAAGTAAACAAAGACTTAACCACTTTTTTTACTAAAGACATTTTAAAATCTTGATAGAAAAGCAACATTGCCTTGGGATTTCTTACACAAAAGGGGATGAGAAATATTGGCCCATTTTACCAGAGCCCACTCTACAGCTTTGACATTTGAAAAGCCCAGTTGCAGATTTTGCTGCCCCATGAGAAAGAGTAAAGCAGCGTCTCAGAGCTTCTCTTTGAGTACAACCTTCAGAACTCTCAAAAGTATTTTGAAAAAGAAGCCTTGGCAATTATTTCGGATCCTGTGATGTAAGTGTTAACAACAGCATGAGAATTTGAGCTAATATTGTTTATATGACTTTGTTTGTTCCTGTGATGGTTAATTTTATTTGGCAACTTGACTGGGCTAAGGAATACCCAGACATGTGGTAAAACATTATTTCTGGGTGTGTCTATGAGGGTGTTTTCAGGAGAGATTAGCATATGAATTGATGTGCTGAGTGAAAAATCTACCCATACCAATGTTGGCAGGCATCCTCCAATCTTTTGAGGGCCTGTGTAGAAAAATAGGCAGAGAAAGGGCAAATACAGGCTTTCTCTGTTTGTTCTGGGATATCAACCTCCTCCTGCCTTTGGGCATTGGTGTTACTGGTTCTTAAGCATTTGGGCTTGAACTGGAGCTACACCACCAGCTTTCCTGGGTCTCCAGCTTGCAGTTAACAAATGGTGGAACTTCTCAGCCTCCATAATCTGGTGAGCCAATTCCTCATAATAAATCTCTTTGGATATATTTATACATATTCTATTAATTCTATTCTTCTGGAGAATCTTGACTGATACAGCCCCCATAAGCTGGTGAGGTCCAGGGAGAATCATATTGCACTAAAATCACAATAACAATTTCTGCTTTATGGGACTACACACAATAGCTGTATGGCTACTCACGTCTGGTATATAAGTTATTCAATACAAGTTTACTCAATGAGTAAATATTTAGAAATAATAGAATACTACCAGAGGGCTGAAGAACAAATCTACCTTCTTTGGAATGCAGGATTTATATTCTACGGACTGAGTGTGAAATCCATCAATGAGACTAGTTCTGTGATCTTGATAAATCATCTCCCTTCTTCATGCTTATTTTTCCTTGAGAGAGTATAAAATGGAGACCTCGTTAGGATCAGATTAGGTCATCGTTTTGCCACCATGTGATGTAATAGGAAAAATGCTGCAGAATGTTCCATGGTAACATCACTTCTCTTTTTTGTTCTTTCTTTAGGTCCCAAGTGTCAATTTTCATAAATTCAGGACTCTGACTTTGTATTTCTCTTTCCTTCAAATCCAACATTAATTTATGTATATGAATATATTCATATTTATTCAAATTTAACAGTAATATACATTTCCCCCATTTTTATGCTCTCTTTTTTAACAGCTTTATTGAAATACAATTTACATACCATAAAATTCACATTGTAAGACTACAATTCAGTGATCTTAGTAAATTTATAGTGTTGTGCAACCTTCATTACAATCCAATTTTAAAACTTTTCTATTTTTCCCAAAAGTTCCCTTGTGCCTGTTTACAGTTAATCCCCTTTTCTGCTGAGTGATATACAGTTAAGCACACGTATTACATCTTTCACAGATAATTACATTTATCCTCCACTTTAAAAAAGCTTCAGATATTAAAGAAGAGATATTGAAAGAATAAATTATTAACCAAGCAGGCTGAAATCAAGTAGCACAAGTGACTACTTAAAAAAAATGTTTCCACAGCGCAGCAGCTATAAGTATCTAATGTCTGATTTTTCTGATAATATCTAATAGGTATCTTTAACTCTCTGTCTGAGGTAGTATTCTAAGGTGTCAGTAGTGTTGGAGGAAGTGATCTACCCAGTAACAATTCTGGTGTGGATTTCTAAGAATGCTTCATATCTGCATAGAATGTCAAAAGAAACATACATATATTTTACCTCTTTCTTTGACATTTTTCTAACTATGTGATGTTGAATAAGCTATCTGAGGTCACTGAACTTGTTCCTCATCTGTAAAGTGGGAATAATATTGATTTTTCTTTTGTTGCTTCATAGGGTTGTTATAACAGTAAATAAAATGTCTATGAAAATATCTTGTAAACAATTCTACACATAGGTTAGTTTCCCCCTCATTATGAATAAGGACCAACTGTGTTTACAGTGAACTCATTTTACAAAGATCTAAAACTGAGTTGATGAATAAATGAGGTAAAGTATTTTTCATCTGTGTGTTTATAGACTCTGGTTCATTAAGTACATGGGTTGAAAGTAATTAACATCCATCAGAATTACATTTTCGCATAGCTTAAATGACTGAAATCTTAATATTAGTAGTGCATGTACAGAGTTTATTGAAATTTTAATATAATTCCATCTTTAAGTCCCAGAAATCTAATGTTTGACTTTTCTTGATGAAATTTGCCAAGAACTTTCATCTTTCCACTTGAGCAAGAATTTTAAGTTGCTAGTGGCACTCGGTGGGAAGCCTCCTACACAATGAGATTGCAGTTTCACACTCTGTCAAGGTTAAAAGCTCAATACTATCTTGTCATATAGGGCAGAAGCAAGCTATTAGAATTGTCTTTAAGTGGAAAGAAATGAAATGAGGAATTTATAAAATTCTCCAAATCCCACTTCTCAAACATCTTTTCTGTCAGATTCCTCTGCTTTTGAATGGAACCCATTGTTGATAAAACCATACAAGGCTTGTATTGCAGAGGTTTCTTTATCTTGTGCTTGACAGAGAAAAGACTCATTCTTTGCAGGCGTACATTGCACAGCTTGACAGTATTGAACATTGTAGATTTTAAGTTCTATTTAAGTATTAGTTCCCATTAGGTTGCCGTATTTAGAGGGTCAGCCGTCTTGGTATTGTTTGCAAAGAATATGATCATTCAAAAGAACTCAATTTAAAAGTACATGAAGACATCAACAAGAATTTTTCAAATACTCATTTATCACCATCATTGTCTCAGTAATTCTTTCATTAAAACTAAATCATAGATGAATAACGAATAATAAATAATTAATTATCCTTTTTGTTTGTCGATTGCTTTGATAAGAGAAACCTCCATTTTTCCCTTTTTCAGGTATTTTTAATTCTCTGGGTAAATATTTGTTTGCATGTTTTCATCTTTACTTTGGATTGATTTTTATTGATTTTTAAAATATTAATTTAAAAGTAAAATATAAATCATTTTCCATCACATTGAAAAATCAAACATTCATATCCTGGCTTACACAGCCTACATGAGCTAACAGTGGCCTCCCCCAGCCTAATTTTCTGCCCTCGAGTTAAGCCATTTTTCAGCACAGTTAAACTCCAGCCCTTCACTCCTTTTTTTTTTTGCTTGTCCTTCCTACTTGAAAAGCCTTAGCAGCCCTAGCACTACCAGTCTCCTCTTCCTGGAATGTTCATTGCTCTAATCATGCCATAGCTACTGTTGCAGATAAGTTTCCCAGGAAACAGGCTCTGAGGTGAAAATTAAGATGCAGAGAGTTTATCAGGGAGTGCTGTCAGGGTCAATGTTTTGCAAGACAGGAAAGCAAGATTAGGCACAAAGAGAAGTTGGGCTGCAACACAACCTCAGTAAAGTCCTTAAGTGGCCTCATAGGGAAATTGAGACCCCTAAGAGTTGTCTGGAGCTGGATCAAGGAGGTCAGGACTTTATTCTGCATCATTAATTGTTAGGGAGTGCAAGATGCTCATGGAAGGAGCGTGATTGGGCAAGAAAGCTCTTTCCAATAAAGAACATTTCCAGAGGGGCCTAATGACTGAGAGTTCTTAGTCAGCAGTACTTCCAGCAGTGAGCGGAATATCCACTCTAAGCGGATCTTCATAGGGTCCAGTCAGCTGCCTTTTTCTGTCTTTTTCAGATCTCAGCCTAAATGTCATCTATTCAGAAGGGCTTTTCATTTTCACTGTGGAAGATCCCCAGTGAGTTACACCCTGTCTGCCCCTCTCCTTAGCTGTGAGTGTTCTCATCAATAGGACATGGCAAAGGTGATGGGCTACCACTCCCATGATTATGTTAAGCCATATAAGGCTTTGCCTTAGCTGGCCAGGCAGGGTGGCTCATACCTGTAATCCCAGGTAATCAAACTGTATGTTTATTTAATCAACGACTCTTCATCCACCCTCACCCGCCACAATGAATGCACTATTCCCAGCTTCTTGTAACTATCATTCTACTCTCTACTTCTATGAGATCAATGATTGTAGCTCCTGTATGAGTAATAACATGCCTGTCTTTTTATGCCTGGCTTATTTCACTTTACATAATGACTTCCAGATCCATCCATGTTGCTGCATATGACAAGATTTCAGTGTTTTTTTTTAATGGCTGAATAGTACTTTATTGTGTATATATACTACATTTTCTTTATCCCCTTATCCATTGATGGACACTTAAGTTGATTCCATATCTTTGCCATCGTGAGGCTGCAATAAAAATGAGGGTACATGTATTACTTTGATATACTGATTTCCTTTCCTTTGGATAAATACCCAGTAGTGGAATTGCTAGATTTTATTCTAGTTCTAATTTTAGTCTTTGGAGAAATATCCATACTAGTTTCTATAATGGTGCTACTAATATACATTCCCATCAGTAGTATATGAGTTCCCTTTTTTTTGTGTCCTCATCAGTGCCTCTTATTTTGTGTATTTTCTGTAATAGTCATTCTAACTGGGTTAAGATGATACTTAATTGTGATTTTGATTTGCATTTCCCTGATGATTAGTGATGGTGAATGTTTTATCTTAAATACCTGCAGGCCATTTGTATGTCTTCTTTTAAGAAATGTCTGTTCATGTCCTTTGCTTCTTTTTAATAAGATTATTTGTTTTTATTTCTTTGCATTGTTTGAATTTCATGTATATTTGGATATTAGTCCCTTTCCAGATGAATATTTTGTAAATGTCATCTCCCATTCAACAAGTTGTCTCTTTACTTTGTTGATTGTTTGCTCTGTTGTGCAGAAAGTTTTTAGTTTAATATAATCCCATTTGTCTATTTTTGCTTTTGTTGCCTTTGTTTTTGACGTGTTAGCTATAAAAATCTTTGCATAGACCAAAGTCCTGTAGTATATCACCTGTGTTTTCTTCTAGTCGTTTTATAATACCAGGTCTTATGTTTAAGTCTTTAATCCATTTTGAGTTGATTTTTGTATATGGTGAGATATAGAAGTCTAGTTCCATTCTTCTGCATATAATATCCAGTTTTTCCAACATCATTTATTGAAGAGGATATTCTTTCCTCAGTGTATGTTCTTGGCAGTTTTGTTGAAAATGAGTTGGTCATTAAGTGTGTGGATTTTTTGATGGGCTTTCTATCCTGTTCCATTGGTCTTTGTGTCTGTTTTTTTGTGCGTTTTTTTCCCTTTACTATATTGTTTTGGTTGTTCTAGTCTGTAATAAATTTTGAAGTCAGGTAGTATGATGTCTCCACCCTTGTTGTCTTTGTGCAAGATTTCTTTGGCTATTTGGGTTCTTTTTTGATTCTGTATCAATTTTAGTATTGCTTTTTCTATTGCTGTGAGAAGCGACATTGGTATTTAGATAGAGATTCAATTGAATCTGTAGATTGCTTTGTTAGTATGGTCATTTTAACAATATTAGCTCTTTTTATACATCATCATGAAAAGTTTTTCCATTTGTTTGCCTCCTCTTCAATTTTTTCATTAATGTTTTGTAGTTTTTCTTGTAGAGGTCTTTCACCTCATGATTATATTTATTCCTATTTTTTGTAGTTATTTAAAATGGGATCACTTCTTGCTTTCTTTTTCAACTATTTCATTATTGCTGTATAGAAACATTACTGATTTTTGCATGTGGACTTTTGTATTAGTCTATTTTCACACTGCTATAAAAATACTACCTGAGACTGGGTAATTAATTTATAAAGAAAAGAGGTTTAATTGACTAACAGTTTTGCATGGCTGAGAAGGCCTCAAGAAACTTACAATCATGGCAGAGGTGAGTGGAAAGCAAGGCATATCTTACATGGTTGCAGGTGATAGAGAAAGCAAGCAGGGGAAAGGCTTGCTTATTAAACAATCAGATCTTATTAAACAATCAGATCTCTTGAGAACTCCTTCACTATCGTGAAACAAGCATGGGGGAACCACCCACATAATCATATCACCTCTCACCAGGTCCCTTCCTCAACATACGGGGATTACAATTAGGGATGAGTTTGGGTGGGGACACAGAGCCAAAACATATAGTTCCACCCCAACCCCTCCCAAATTTCATGTCCTTTTCACATTTCAAAACCGATTAGGTCTTCTCAACAGTTCCCCAAAGTCTTAACTCATTCCAGCATTGACTCAAAGTCCAAGTCCAAAGTCTTATTTGAGACAAGGCAAGTCCCTTTGGCCTATGCATCTGTAAAATCAAAAGCAAGTTAGTTACTTCCAAGATACAATGGGGGTACAGGTACTGGGTAAATCTTTCTATTCCAAATAGGAGAAACTGCCTAAAACAAAGGGGTCACAGGCTCCATGCAAGTCTAAAACCTGGCAGGGCAGTCATTAAATTTTAATGCTCTGAAATGGTCTCCTTTGAATCTATGTCTCACATTCAGAGCACACTGATGCAAGTTGTGGACTCCACGGCCTTGGGCAACTCTGGCCCTGTGGCTCTTGGGGGTACAGCCCTGCAGTTGCCTTCACCGGCTGGCATTGAGTGCCTGTGGCTTTTCCAGGGGCATGGTGCAAGCTGTTGGTGAATTTACCATTCTGAGGTCTGGAGGACAGTGATCCTCTTTCAAAGCTCCACTAGGCAGTGCCCCAGACAGGATTCTGTATGGGGGCTCCAACCCCACACTTTCCTTCCATACTGCCCTAGCAGAGGTTCTCCATGAGGTCTCCGCCCATGCTACTTCTGCCTGGACATCCAGGTGTTTCCATACATCCTTTGAAATCTAGGCAAAGGCTCCCAAAGCTCAGCTCCTCTCCTCTGTGTACCTGCAGGCCCAACACCACGTGTAAGCCACTAAGGCTTGGGGCTTACACCCTCTGCAGGAATGGCCTGAGCTGTACATTGGCCCTTTATAGTCGCAGCTATAGCTGGAGCAGCTGGGACACACAGCACCAAGTCCTGAAGCTGCAGAGGGCAGCTGGGTCCTGGGCCTGGCCTATGAAACCATTTTTTCCTTCTAGGCTTCTGATAGGAGGGCCTGTCGTGTAAGTCTCTGGCATGCCTTGGAGAGATTTTCCCCATTGTCTTGGCTATTAATATTCAGCTCCTTAGTACTTACACAAATTTCTGCAACAGGCTTGAATTCCTCCTGAGAAAATGGATTTTTCTTTTCTACCACATGGTCAGGCTGCAAATTTACCAAATGTTTATGCTCTTCTTCCATTATAAATATAAGTTCCAATTTCAAAACAACTCTTTGTGAACATACATAACTAAACACTTTCATAATAAGCCAAGTCACCTCTTGAATGCTTTGCTGTTTAGAAATTTCTTCTGCCAGATACCCTAAATCATCTCTGTCAAGTTTAAAGTTTCATGGATCTCTAGGGTTTGGACAAAATGCTGCCAGTCTTTTCGCTAAAGCATAGCATAAGTGACCTTTACTCCAGTTCCCAGTAAGTTCTTCATCTCTATCTGAGACCACCTCAGCAGAGACTTCATTGTCCCTATCGCAATCAGCATTTTTGTCAAAACCGTTAAACAAGTCTCTAGGAAATTCCAAACTTTCCTACATCTTCCTGTCTTTTTCTGAGCCCTCCAAACTGTTCCAACCTCTGCTGTTTATCCAGTTCCAAAGTTGCTTCCACATTCTCAAGTATGAGATCTTATAGCAATGCCCCATTACCTCAGTACCAATTCTCTGTATTAGTCTGTTTATACACTGCTACAAAAATACTACCTGAGACTGGGTAATTTACAAAGGAAAGACGTTTAATTGGCTCACAATTCCTCATGGCTTGGGAGAATTCAGCAAACTTACAATCATGGTGGAAGGAAAATGGGAAGCAAGGCACATCTTACATGGTGTCAGGTGAGGGAGAGAGCAAGCAGGGGAAAGGCCAGACACTTATCGAACAACCAGATCTTGTGAGAACTCCCTCACTATCACAAGAACAGCATGGGGAAATCACTCCCATGATTCGATCACCTCCTACCTGGTCTCTCCCTTAACACATGGGGATTATAATTTGAGATGAGATTTGGGTGGGGGCACAGAGCCAAACTATATCAACTTTGTGTCCTACAACTTTCCTGAATTTGCTTATCAGCTTAAAGAGGTTTCTTTTTTGTTGAGTGTTTAGGTTTTTCTAATTAAAACATAATGTCATCTGCAAAGAGGGACAATTTGACTACAACTTTTCCAACTTGGATGCCTTTTATTTATTTCTCTAACCTGATTGCTCTGGCAAGGACGTCCAGCACTGTGTTGAACAGGAGTGGTGAAAACGGGCATCCCTGATTTAGTTCCAGATCTTATAAAAAAGGCCTTTAACTTTATCCATTTGTTATACTAGCAAAGGGTTTGTCATAGATAGACTTTATTATGTTGAGATATTTTCCTTCTGTGTCTAGTTTATTGAGAGTTTTTATCTAAAATGGATATTTGATTTTATCAGTTGTTTTTTCTGCATCTATTGAGAGGGTCATAGGATCATTTTCCTTCATTCTGTTGATGTAATGTATCATGTTTATTGATTTGCATATAGTGAATCAACCTTGCATCCCTGGCATAAATCCCACTTGATCATGGTGGAATCAAGTGGGATTAATGTCAGGGATTTATTGATAATAAATTGATAATTAAGAAAATAAATAATTATCTTGTAATTACTACATTATAAATAATTCTAAGAATAAATCAAGTGGAATTTATTATCTTTTTGATGTGGTGTTTAATTTGGTTTGCTAGTATTTTGTTGAGTAATTTTGTGTCTGTATTTATCTGAGATATAATTCTGTAGTCTTTTTTTTTGTTGTTATGTTCTTGACTGGTTTTGATATCAAAGTAATGCTATACCTGCAGAATGAGTTAGGAAGAATTCTCTCCTTTCAAATTTGGAATAGTTTGAGGATAATTGGCATTTGTTCTTCACTGCATATTTGTTAGAATTCATCAGTGATGCCATCTAGTCCTGGGCTTTTCTTTGTTGGAAGACTTTTTTATTACTGATTTAATCTCATTACTCATTATTGGTCTGAACAGGTTTTCTATTTTTTCCTGATTCAATCTTGATAGGTTGTATGTGTCCAGTTATTTATCCGTTTCCTCTAGGTTTTCAAGTTTGTTAGCATGTAGTAGTTCATAATAGTCTCTGATAATCTTTTGTAATTCTCTGTTGTCAGTTGTAATATTTCCTTTTTAGTCTCTGAATTTATTTGATCCCTTTCTCCTTTTTTTCTTGGCTAGTCTAGCAGTGGTTTTCTGACTTCGTTTATCTTTTCAAAAAAACCAAGTTTTTGTTTTGTTAAATCTTCATATTTTTTTAAGTCCGTATTTCCTTTAATTCTCTTTTGATCTTTATTGTTTCTTTCTACTATTTTTTGTTTGGTTTGCTATTTCTTTTTTGTCCTTTGAGATGCATTAATCGATTGCTAATTTAAAATCTTTCTACTTTTTGGATGGGGGCATTGATTGATGTAAACTCCTGCTTCATTTTTGCTGTATCCCATAGGTTTTGGTATGCTGTGTTTTCATTTTCATTTGTTTCAATAATTTTAAAAATGTTCTTCTTAATTTCTTCATTGGATAAATGGTCATTTAGAAGTATGTTGTTTAATTTCCATGTATTTTTACAGTTAAAAAAATTTCTCTTGTTATTGATTTCTAGTTTTATTCCATGTTTGTCTGTGAAGATACTTGGTATGATTTTAATTTTTAAAAATTTGTTGAGTCTTATTTTGTAGCCTAACATATGGTCTACACTGGAGAATATTCCATGTGCTGATGAGATGATTGTGTATTCCACAGACGCTGGATAAAATGTTCCATAGATGTCTGTTAGATCCATTTGGCCTAAAGTGCAATTTAAATCCAATATTTCTTTGCTAATTTTCTATCTTGATGAGCTGTCTAATTCTGAGACTGGGATGTTGAAGTCCCCAAATATTATTGTATCAGAGCCTATTTCTCCCATCAGCTCTAATATTTGTTACATATACACATACTAATATATACTTATATTACTTATATATTACTTATATATACTTATATTACTAATATATACTTATATTATATACTATATACTAGTATACTTACATATACTAATATATGTATATGTAACAAATATATTTATATATTTTGTGTGGGCACCAGTGTTGAATGTATATATTTAGAAGTGTTATATTTTCTTGCTGAATTGATCACTTTAATATTATGTAATAATATTCTTTGTTATTTTGTACTGTTTGACTTAAAAACTGTTTTATCTAAGTATAGCTACTTTTGTATATACATATGGCTGTTTCTGCATATACTCCTATACTTCAGTGTATGTGTCTTTACAGGCGAAGGAAGTTTCGTGTAGGCAGCATATAATCGGTTGGTATTTTTTTCTCTATTCAGCCAGTCTATCTTTTAAGTTGAAAATTTAATTAGTTTACATTCAAGGTTATTATAGATAGGTGAGAACTTATTCTTGTCACTTTGTTAATTGTTTTCTTGTTGTTTTTAAAAATATCCTTCGATAGACAATAACAGAAAAAATGGAACAATCATTGTGGTTTGATCATTTTGTAGTATTGACATTTGAGTCTTTTCCTGATTTGCATATTTGTTCTACCACTGAGATTTATATTTTTGTGTGTTATCAGGATGGTAGATATTTACCTTTCCTTTTCAGGTGTAGTACTTTCTTAAATATTTCTTGTAGGGCTGGTTGAGAGGTGACGAATTCCCTTAGTTTTTGCTTGTCTGGGAAAGACTTTGTTTCTTCATGTATGAAGGATAGCTTTTCTGGGTGTAGTGTTCTTGGCTGGCAGTTTTTTGTCTTTCAGCACATTGACTATATCACCCATTCTCTTGTGGCCTGTAAAATTTCTCCTGAGACATCTGCCATTGGTCTAATGAGACTTCCATCATAAGTGACCAGATGCTTTTGTCTTGCAGTTTTTAGAATTATCTCTCATTTCTGAGTTTTTACAGTTTACTTTTATGTGGAGAATAATGTTTTGGGCTGTATCTATCTTTTGGGTAGCTGTGAAGAAGACCTTTTTGGGTTGCATTTATTTGGAAATTGATGAACTTCCTGTATCTGGATGTCTAAAACTTTTGCTAGAGTTGGGAAGTTTTCAGCTATTTTTTAAAAAATATTTTTTAACTTTGGGCTTCTCTTCACATTTTGGAACACCCCAAATTCAAATATTTGGTTTCTTAACATGTCCCATATGTCACTTATGCTTTGTTCTTTTTTATTCTTTATTCTTTTTTTTCTGACTAGTTTATTGCAAACAACCTGTTTTCAAATTCTGAAATTCTTTCTTCTGCTTGATATTTGAGGGCTTGTTGAAGCCCTCAAATAAATTTTTAAAAATTTCATTTATTGAATTATTTAATTTGAGAATTTCTGTATGGTTCTTTTTTTTTTTTTTTTTTTTTTTTTCCCTGAGATAGGATCTCTCTCTGTTGCCCCGGCTGGAGAAAAATTTTCACCATGTTGGCCAGGATGGTCTAAAACCCCTGACCTCAGGTGATCCACCCATCTTGGGCTCCCAAAGTGCTAGGATTACAAGCATGAGCCACCATGCCTGGCCTGTTTGGTTCTTTATTATGATACCTGCCTCTTGGGTGAATTTCTCATTTATACCCACAATTGTTTTTTTTTATTTCTTTGCATTATTTATCTATGTCCTCTTATATCTCACCAAACTTCTTGAATATCATTATCTTGAATTCTTTTTGTGGCATTTTAGATATTTCTTTTCCATTGTAATCTGTTGCTGGAGAATTATTGTGTTCCTTCAGAGGTGTTCTGCTTTTTTATATTTCTTGTGTCCTTTATTGATACCTGCACATTTGGTGTAACAACTGCTTCTTCCTATTATTTGAACTGGCTTTCATAGGGGAAGGTTTTTCCTGAAGATGTATCTATGATATTTGTTGGATAGAGCATTTTAGCTTTGATTCTGTCTGTGCGCAGAATTGTAGTCTTTGTATGATTTCTTCAGCTGCAAACAGCATTAGTGATATCTGTTATTTCCTCAGTGGATTTTGCTATGGTGCTAGTGGAGGCTGTGGTGAGGTTTTGCTTGGGACAAGGATGCCAGGTGGTTCAGTCTTTAGGCCTCAGTGGTGGCAGTGGCAGGCTGAGTGTTCCTGTCTTTGTGCTGTTGCACAGCATATGCATGTAGCAGTATTAATGATTCCAAGCTGGCCAATTCTTGGGCCTTCAGGTAGCTTGCTTAGGAACTGGCAGTGGTAGTGGCTGGCCAAGTAGATGGTCAGGTTTTCAGGCCCCTGGGCAGTATGTGAGATGTGATCAATAGCCATAGCAGTGGAGGGAAAACCCTTTGGCTCCTAGATGGCACATGCTTACGTTAACATTGGCTGCAACAGTCTGGGTAGGCCAGTCCCTAATGGTGCATGGATGTGGGTACTGGCTGTGAAAATAGTGGTCGTCAAGGTGGGTCCATCCCTAGGTACCTGGGAGGAGTGCACAGATGCCAACAGTGGTGGACAGGGCAGGGTAATCCCCAGGCCCCTGGGTGGTGTGCTCAGGCACTGAAGATGTTGGTGCCAGCAGTGGCAGACCTGTCTTCAGGATCCGCATTGGTGGATACAAGTGCAGAGCTGTGTTTGGTAGAGTGAGGCGATTCTCAAATGTCCTGGTACAGTGTTCAGGTGACAGTAGTATCAGCGTGTGATCAGGGAGAGCCCATCCTCAGAACATGTGCAAGTGTATTGTGGTCCTGCTGCTGGGGGGCTGACAGCATTCATGTTAGTGGCAGTAGCGACAGGTAGTAGTGGCAGTATCATACTTTGGGGAGCATGCACTTTAGCCCACAGCAGCAGCATCAGTGACTGTGGGCATGGAGAGCCTGTCCTAAGGGTGAGTGCAAGTGCACTTTGGACCTCCTATTGGTGGGGATGGGTTGCTGTCAGTGGTAGTGGCCACAGACAGGCAGGTTTCAAGCTCTGGGGAGCACATATTTTGACTCCATTCATTCTGGGGGCAGCCTCCTGGTTTGTCACACTATCTATTCTCTGGGGTGTAGGACACTGTGTGTGCTAAAGTGCTAGGGACCCCACTGCTCTGCTGGGTCCAACAGGCTTTGTGCCACTACAATCCTCCAGGTATATATGACGGGATGTCAGCGGGGCTTCAGGGGCATAGAGATTCAGAGGCTATTGGGCTCTGGGGCAGGATGCAGTCTGGTGGGGGCTGGGTTCTCAGATTGGCACTGTGCTGCAGCTGCTTAGGACTTGGGGTGTGTATGGGACCCAGTTTGAACTGCTTTCCTGGAGGAATGTTATTGTGCAGTCTCCAGGAAGCTCCTTGTAGTAGCCTCATGACCCACAAGGGTTGAGGGCAGTAGTCCATGGTGGGAATGTGGACCACTGGGGATTACTTACTTACCCTTTCTCCATGCTGGAGAAACTCTCTGGGTTCCTACCCCATCCCAGCTGAGCTGACTGCAAGCTCCGCTTCCCGGGTTCAGGCCATTCTCCTGCCTCAGCCTCCTGAGCAGCTGGGACTACAGGTGCCCGACACCACGCCCGGCTAATTTTTTGTATTTTTAGTAGAGACGGGATTTCACCATGTTAGCCAGGATGGTCTCGATCTCCTGACCTCGTGATCTGCCCACCTCAGCCTCCCAAAGTGCTGGGCGTACAGGCGTGAGCCACCATGCCTGGCCCCCGACAGAATGTGGGAAATCACGTAGACCCAAACAGGTATTTCCTGTCACTTTTTCATTAAATTCCCAGTGATCTCTTAGATGCTTTATTCAATGTGTGAGTATTTATTTACTATTTTGGTTCTTTGTAGAGGAGGCAGATCCTGAATGCCTCTAGTCAGCCATCTTGACGTGCCTTCTCATATACAACTTAATGTTTGTCTATTGTAACTCAATACAAGTAGGGTTTAAAAAATCAGCTCCACCAACACCTTGATTGCAGCCTTGTGAGACCTGGGTGGAGGATCCAGAAAATATGGTCATTGAACTTCTAATCCATGGAAACTGTGAAATAAGAGGTTTGTGTTGTTTTGAGCCACCATATTTGTGGCAACAGAAAACTAAAATATCAGTAAATTATTCCTTCAGTAAAATATCAGTAAATTATCACTCTGTTTTAATTCTCTGCATAATACTTATATCCATAAATATTTTATTTATCTACATATTACTTGTTATTTGTTTCTCATTACCAGAATGGAAGCAACATGAAGACAGTTATCTTGACTCTATTATGTAAAGTTTTATTTCCTTTATGTAGATCAGTGTTGACTGGCATGAATAAATGTGGAAAAAAAAAAAAACAAGGGAAAATACTACTCGTACACCTCTCTGTACTTACACCTTTCCCAGAGTTTACCTCTACTGATATTCTGGTATGTACCTCACATTTCTAGTTTTATTTATTCATGTATACATACAAAAATATATACTTAAAACATTTTATGAGATTTTTCTTTATGTCTTGATCATTGACTTTCCATTTAACACCAAAATATTTAGAAATATTTCATGTCTTAGAAATATTCCAAATATTCCATGTCACCTCACATCAGCTTAATTCTGTCTTTTTATTATGGGACAACACTGCACAGTATGGATGCACCGTAACTTACTTAACATTTCATTACAACAGGTAGTTTTTATTTTTTTAAACAAAATCATTGTTTTAAAACAGTTACACAATTTCTCTTTACATATGTTTTCATGTAAATATATCCATATTTGTGTATAGTAGATCCTAGAAATGGAATTTCTAGAATAAAGGTTGTGTGCATTTTATTTTAATCAGTTTTTCTTACCTGAACTGTTTCAATAATTTATTAAGAGATCATGCCATCTTCACGTCTTCCCCACTCCTCTATTCCACAGACATTTTAGTGTTACACTAACATATCTCTGACCATGCAATCAATAACCTTTCTAAAACTTTCAGTGTTTTCTTATAGTCTACCTAATAACATCCCAACTCCTTGGTTTGGCATTCATGGCTGCTACCTTAATTTCCTAACCTTCCAGTCTCATATTTAACTCTCTACCTCACATGTTTTGTTAGTGAGCAAACGGGAAAATCTATTCTCCAAGCATTCCTGGCGATTTGTCTTCTACGTATCTCATTCTTATTCTTCCTTCCTGTAGAATTCAATTCTTTTCTTACTCACTATTGCCCCTGCCCTGCCAAGCAGCTCAAGTGCTGTCTTCTCTAGTGAAAGATTTCTTGGGTTTTTTAGTCTTTGATAATGCTTTTATATCTGTAAATTTCTCATTTGTTTATGAACATTTTACAAATATAACCCATAATCCTCAAAACAACCCCTTGAAATAGCTATTAGTTTGCAGACAAGCAAACTATCCAAGGTTGGATAATTTAAATCAGTGGTATCCAACCTTTTTGGCACCAGGGACTGGTTATGTGGGGGACCCCTGGTTTCAATCATTTACCTAAAGCCACACTTTTAATTTTTAGTGACAGGAATGTAATGCTAACCTTCTAATTCTAACTCCAGCGCATAGTCCACTGTACAATGGCTGCCTCTCCTTCTGAATCCCTGTAATTCCGCACTTGTACCAGTCTAGTCTTTGGGACTTATTCAATTCTATTATACATTTTAAACATTATTCTTGTTACGTCATGGTTCTTTCTGTATTGTAAGCTCCTTGAAGTCAGGCAACTTCTCTTAATTTAACTTAAAAAATTTCCCACAACCTCTTAATTTCTCAGTTATGCTTCATTGGTGAGTGAAGAGGATTCAATTACATATTCATTGTATTTAATGGGAAAAGTCATATTTATGTAGAAAATGTAAGGAGTCTAGTTAAGGCAAGCTCCTTTTGGGGTCGTGAGCTCAGCTTTACATACGACCAGCATCTGTGATGCACAGTGTAACCTAGCACTGTCCTTCATGTCCAGGGTCTATGTTCACTTAGTTCTCAGGTACTTATGCATGTGGCTTAACCACTGTTTCTACCAACCAGTTTACAAGTGTCATATGTATTCCATTTCTAAATAATGCCTAATTATCAGTAATCAATCTAAGGAACTCAGTAGAGTTCTTAGCCATGCTGAGACTTTGCATCACTTCCAGCAGATTGAAGGTCAAATTCTCTCTCCATTCTTGTGCCAGAGGTTTTTCTTGGGACAGGCTAGGGCTAGGTCATTCCTGGCTGCCTGGGTTTCTCCTGTTTTACATGAGAACCAACAACAATCTTGTTTATAAATAAATTTGTAAAACCACCCATGCGTACTCAGGGACAGAACCACTGATGAAAATGAAAACTGAAGATGATGTTTATATATTTGCTTGCATACATATTTTAAATATTGATTTACTTCATTCTCTTAAGAATTCTTGACACCTAAAATGTAATTAATTCTCCCTCAATACCATGCTATCAGGATGAATAATCTGATAAGAAAACTGATTCTAAGTAAAATTAAGTAATCAACTAATTACTGCTTACATCTAGACCAATATATTTTCTGTCTTTCCAGTCCCCAATGCTCTGCTTGATAATTAGATGAAATACATTGCTGGAGACCGAGACCAGGTTTCAAAGGTCAGGGCATATTAAAAATTGTCAGACAGGTCCCTCTTTTTGTCTAAAGGCAACATATGATTTTAAGCCTTCCTCATAGTGATTTTAATTATTTTATTTTAAGTACAGAAGTAGTTTTGCAAAAAACAAAAAAAGTTTAATAATAGTGAAAATGTCCATTGGTCCACTTTTATTTCCATGAATATGTCTTTCCAGGTGTGTATGTGTGTGCATGCAGATGTTTAAAATACACTCATTCTAACTCACTATTTTGCAAATTATTATTATTTTTCACACCAGAATATATAATGGATCCTTTCGGTGTTAATACATAGCCTCCATCTTCCAGATGCCTCAGGCTTCAGGCTGACTTTTTTGCAAAACTTCCTCAGCAAGACTTGCTTTGTTTATATTTATTATATGTACTTGTCAAACCGTCTGGGAAGAGTGTGGTCAAAGGTGAAGCAGTGCATGTGGCAATATCTGCATTACCTGAAGCTCCCTGGTGAAGCATCACGCATTGTCCTTTGACACATGTTGTATGAGTGCAAAATGATATTTCCTTGTGATAGAACTTATCACCTTAATATTAGAACATAAGCTGGAAAACAAACTAGAGCATTTTTCTTTTTAATTATTGATCACTGAGTCATATCAGCCTCTGAATGCTTCTCTGGTGATTTGAAAGAAAACCTCATTAGCTTGTCTGTGTATTTTCATTTTATAACAATAACTAGTAGTTTTTTTTTTACCAGCTTATATATTTTTGAAGCCACATATATAAATATAATCAAATTGATTAGAACATTTAACAAATCTTCTGGGTTGATGCTCATTTAACAGATTCAACTATTCTTCTTCTTCTTCTTTTTTTTTTTTTTTTTGAGGTGGAGTCTCGCTCTGTCACCCAGGCTGGAGTGCAGTGGCGTGATCTCGGCTCACTGCAACCTCAGCCTGCTGGGTTCAAGTAATTCTCCTGCCTCAGCCTCCCAAGTAGCTGGGACTACAGGCGCACACCACCATGCCTAGCTAATGTTTTGTATTTTTAGTAAAGATGGGATTTCACCATGCTGACCAGGCTGGTCTCGAACTCCTGACCTTGTGATCCTCCCGCCTTGGCCTCCCAAAGTGCTGGGATTACAGGTGTGAGCCACTGCACCTGGCCCATAAATAATGTTAAAATTTCCTCTCCACTTGACTAATCAAGACGTGAAGATTTTTCTTTTCCTTCATATCTCCCTACCTACATATGTATATACACATAGATATTTATGTACATAAGTCATTGCTTCTTCAAATTAAATAAAATTTTCTCATGACAGCCTCCTTAAGGTGTAGAATAGAGAGAAAATAATAACATATTCTAGTATGGGTTGAGAGAAATAAAAATATCTTATAATTCAAATACACATTTCAAATTAAATGGGAAAAGGTCTTTCTGATGTGTTCATTTTCATTTGTTTTGTCAATTTACGTTTTCTGAAATACAATTTTATATATCTAGGATATAACTTTGTTATAACATTTTTTTAAATATCCCTCATGGCTAGTTTTGGAAGATGCTCTGCCTTTCTAAGAAGGAACAAAAATACCTCCCAGATACAGAATTCATTCATACCCTGAGAAAAGGGAATAAAAAATTCTCTATGTCTGTTATTTCACATTGAATACTGCTCAGCTTCAAACCTGAACAACCAACATGATTTCTCTAGAAATATTTAATTCCTCTTGTTATCCAAGTTAGTGAGTATGATTAGAATAAATGTTTCTTCTCAAATTGGATAATGGCTTATATCTTTGGGATTCACAAAGGTGAAGCCATTCCTCCCACAAGGTCACAGAATAAATATTATGTATCTTAACATTCATATTTGAAGGTATTTTATTATTCATGTGTCTGTTTTGATGATTAGTTCTGATTTTCAGCTTCCCTTTGCAAAAGCTTGCAAGAAAGTACTCGTCCTTGAGCTTGGGGGTCAGCAAATATTTTCTGTAAAAGGCCAGATATTAAATATTTTAGGCTTTGTGGACTAGGTGGTTTCTGCTGCAAGCACTTAACTCTGCTTCTGTGGTGGGAAGTAGCCATAGACAATAAGTAAACAAATGGGCATGACTGTGTTCCAATAAAACTTTATTTACAAACACAGGTGGTTGGTCAGATTTGTCCACAGGTCTTAGTTTCCTGATACCTGCTTCAGTTCAGTGTTATTTATAGCACCTGGTTCATGGAATGTCTATTACCAGTCTAGAATGTGATAAGAAGCTTTTTCCAGAATGTAAATCTGTATAGTGTTTCTTTCATTGAGGAAGTCTTGCAATATATGTGAAAATGTGAAAAATATGACAGTCGAACTAAATACTTCTTCATGACTATGTAGGTTGATTTATATTCTGCCTCAAGCTCCTTGTCTCTCCATGTACTGAGAAAAGATTTTTTTGGCCAGCACTGGTCCCTGGAGGACACTGAGTAGCACTGCTCAAGCTTATTTTTCTGTATATCCATCTCTGAAAATGTTGCAATTCATGATTAAGTTAAATTTAAACTTTTTCTTCCCCAAATAGAGAATAATTCTTCTACTACTTATTTTGTTGCTGTGGTTGGAACTACAGCTCTGCTGAAGGGCAGAAACAGGAGTTGTGCCAGCAATCCCTTCTTTAGCAGCTGTGGAAGTGCTGTGTCTCCATTTCCTTCATTGAGCTGATATTCATGCTGTATTTGTCTTTAAGGACTACAAATGTTGAATCTTTAACTTTTATAGTAAATTGCTCATTAAAGGAGATAGTTATTGAGAGATAATTTTAACTTTTTATGTCAAATAATAACAAAAAGGATATTTAGAGAAAACGTATACACATTTGCCAATTGCTCTGTTTATTTATATCAAAACCAGAATTAAAAATGTTATGATACGTTGCCACTATAAACACATGTGAAAAGTGTTTCCCTTCACATTCTAGGTAATTTGGGGGAGTGCTGATCAGTGGATGCATAATATTTGAACAAATATGCAATTCAATACCTACAATTTAAAACTGCTTCTGTGAATGTATTTCCAGCATTCCCAGTCTTCCCAAAACAGTAACAGACATGAAGATGAGGTTTTCAATGCATGAAATTAGGAGATGATATTCTTTCTTTCTTCAGTTCTTATCTATATGTGATAGAATTTCCAACTTCTTAAAGCCTGAACCAACTGGTGTTTTTCTGTGCTGCGTAATCTTTCTTAATCATTTAAGCTTAAAATGGCTATACACACTGGCCATTTGGTTTGGAAATGTTGTCTCCATTTTTTATAACCTATCAAATGACAATTTAAAGTTAACTATATTGCTTAACATGTCAGATGTGTAACCATTTTGAATTTTTTGTTTTACCATTATAATTAGTGAATAATTTGTGGGATGTGATGATTTCCTACTGAAAACAAATAATCTTATGACATATACTGCATTTTCGTTTATGCTTTTAAAGAACGTAGCAATATTCAAAATATGTAGGATTTCTCCTTTGAGCAATACAGCACCTTTCTTTGTCACACAAATCACTTAGAGTATGTTGCAAGTCTTGGCTTCATGTGGATTTCAGAGATGTGAGAGAAAGTATCACAAAAGATAAAGCATGGTTTGGTAGAACCATATATTCATTCCTTCGTTAAGCATTTATTGGGCCATTATTCAGTGTTCAGAATTTCTGCTCAAAGCACTTGAAGATAACAATTGAGTTTGATAGGACTTCATAAATGTGCTTTATAATTTAGGTTTAGGTTTTCATAGCTTTTATCAATTTAGTCACATACAAGCAGAGATGTTTGATCATACTCTATTTCCTGGCTTCAACGTTTCAAGCCTCTCCAGGGCAGAAATGAAAGATTATGAGTGTGCTACATTTCTATAGCTCTTTCATTTCTACCCCAACCCTAGCTTACTTTCATGTCTACAATACAAATTTTGATCCAGATCGGATTTATGTGAACATTATTATTTTCAGATTGACCTACCCTGTGACTGAATTTTGCAGTGAAACCTTATCGGGTTGTTATATACCATTGCAACTGGGCACCTTAAAATTAGATGGAAGAAACAGAATATGTTACCAAAGGATGGGCTGACTGGGTAAAAAGTGGGTTTTACATTGCTTCATATTTTTTGAGCATATAAACCACTTTAAAAGTTTGCAAGTCTGTAAAGCATTAGCTCTAGGTATTTCAAATGTGCTAAGGTTAGAAAGTGCAGTGAAAAATATAAAACATCATGGGAAGGAAATTCTGATATGCTATTATATTAAGGAAAGTAGATGGAAGTTCAGGAACATGTTGGAAGGAAATCAAGATAACTAGATTTTCTTGTTTTAACTTCCCTACCAACTGGTTGTGACATGAAGGATAAGTGACCTTTGTGTCATGGATGTCTACAGACGTATGATCAGAATTTGTCATCAGTTAGTGTTGTCACTCCGAACTGTTTCTCAATTTTGAAGAAAGTCAAAGAAACGGTGTTTTACTCAGTTCATCCAAAATAAATAAATGTGCAATACCTGTAGGGAAAATTTGGAAGTGAAAATAGCTCACACACACTCCATAATTATATTGAAAAGTGGTATGCATATTGACTAAAATAGCTGGGTTGCTTGGGTTCAGATTTAAACTCAGCCATTTACCGAGTGACATTGATGAGGCTTCTTCAACTCCCCATGCTTTAATCTCCTCCTCTGTAGATTTAAGGACACTGACTTCATACTTTTGTTGTATTTAATACATGTAAGTGCATGGAAGAGTTTCCGGAACAAAGTAGGCACACAATAAATGTTACTTCTTATTATTTATCAATGCAGTCGTTAGCATCACTATAGTTACATTTGAACTCATTTTGGAGTGAACCCTGGAGTCCAGGGTTCTAGATTGAACACCATTGCTCTAAACTCATAAACTTACAGAACTGAATTTTAATTTAGAAAATAATTTAAATCAATAAAACAGGATTTATAAAATAGTATTCTCCTTGTTTATTAAAGTTATAAACTATTAGGCATTTTACATATGTGGTTAATTAAAAATTATTTGCCCCATTTTATTTTGACTTTCTACACTGAGTTGACAAAGAAAAGTTAGGTATTTGCTGACAAATACACAGAAGACGACTTTCTATCCAAGGCTGACCACAGACTGAAAGCTGAATTGTTCTTTTGATATTGATATTATTTTATCCAGAAGTCACTTTTATTCTTAATTTCTAGCAGTGCTGTTTTGCTTCTCTTTCTTCTTCTTCCTCCTCTTGTTCTTCTTATACTGACAGATATAAGTTAAATTTTTCTGTGCTACAGACTGAGGATGCTACATTTGGACTATCTATCTAAGTGCATGGAAGAGTAGAGATGTTTCTGAATTATTTATAGTCATCCATACTATATAAAATACTCTGAGTAAATAGGATTATGTATAAAAGAGTGCATAATCTAATATATTATGATGTTTTATAATATATTAAATTATTCTAAATTATAGACGGCACCATGTGATATACTTCCACAAAATATAATTCTGGTAACAAACACATTTAGTTTATTGTTTCACTTGTGAATGTTGGTTTTACTTGGGAAATTCTGCTTTAAAAGTAAAACAAGTCTTACCTAGTGAAGCGTCTTATCTAAATGTTGTTTGAAACCCTTTGTGTTCTATAATAACATGACATAAAACAATGTGAATTTAAACTGCTGTTTGGCTTTTCTACATTTAGTTTTGAACCATGTAGACATGTATTATCAAGCTTCAAAAGTTTACTCGACATCATATAATAGCATATCATTGGCATGAAATGTTTTATATATAAACTGCATCATTTTACATTTTATTTAAATGTGCAGGTTTGCCAAGGGCCACACTGTCACTTCCTTTTACTAAAATAGATTGCCTTAAAAATTGCTATCACAATTACCCTCTTCAAGGTCCTATAGAAATCTCAGGATTTCAAAAAGTTATATTCTGACACTTCCTTCCAGTGATTAAAAAAAACAGTCTGTCTTAAGCAAGGCATATTTATAGAATATCATAGGAATTCAAATTTTTTAATTGAAAAATTATGATTATAGAAAATATTATTATAACTATTTTAAATTAATTCTTATTGTATTTTTAAAATTATACTTTAAGTTCTGGATTATATGTGCAGGACGTGCAGGTGTGTTACATAGGTATACATGTGCCATGGTGGTTTGCTGCACCAAAAAACCGCTCATCTACGTTAGGTATTTCTCCTAATGCTATCCCTCCCCTAGCCCCCCACCACCTGAGAGGCCCCAGTGTGTGATGTTCCCCTCCTTGTGTCCATGTGTCCTCATTGTTCAACTCCCACTTATGAGTGAGGTTATGTGGTGTCTGGTTTTCTGTTCTTGTGTTAGTTTGTTGAGAATGATGGTTTCCAGTGTCATCCATGTCCCTGTAAAGGATATGAACTCATCCTTTTATATGGCTGCATAGTATTCCTTGGTGTATATGTGCCACATTTTCTTTATCCAGTCTATCATTGATGGGCATTCCCTAGTGGAGGTTCTAAACTTCATCTTTAAGGACTTTGTACTTTCTCTTCTTCACACATTTATAGAATTTTTTTAGCTTTCTGACATTGTTGATAAGGAAAAATACCAAAATAAATATAAAAAATGAATTACTAAATAGTTATCAGTTGATAAATACTTAATTTTAATAGCAAAAAAATATATAATATACCTATTTTTATTATACTTTAAGTTCTAGGGTACATGTGCACAATGTGCAGGTTTGTTACATATGTATACATGTGCCATGTTGGTGTGCTGCACCTATTAACTCATCATTTACATTCATTAGGTATATCTCCTAATGCTATCCCCCGCCTCCACCCACCCCACAACAGGCCCCAGTGTGTGATGTTCCCCACCCTGTGTCCAAGTGTTCTCATTGTTCAATTCTCACCTATGAGTGAGAACATGCGGTGTTTGGTTTTCTGTCCTTGCCACAGTTTGCTCAGAATGATGGTTTCCAGCTTCATCCATGTCCCTACAAAGGACATGAACTCATCCTTTTTTATGGCTGTATAGTATTCCATGGTGTATATGTGCCACATTTTCTTAATCCAGTCTATCATTGTTGGACACTTGGGTTGGTTCCAAGTCTTTGCTGTTGTGAGTAGTGCCACAATAAACATACATGTACATGTGTCTTCATAGCAGCATGATTTATATTCCTTTGGGTATATACCCAGTAATGGGATGGCTGGGTCAAATGGTATTTCTAGTTCTAGATCCCTGAGGAATCGCCACACTGACTTCCACAATGGTTGAACTAGTTTACAGTCCCACCAACAGTGTAAAAGTGTTCCTATTTCTCCACATCCTCTCCAGCACCTGTTGTTTCCTGACCTTTAAATGATTGCCATTCTAACTGGTGTGAGATGGTATCTCATTGTGGTTTGGATTTGCATTTCTCTGATGGCCAGTGATGATGAGCATTTTTTCCTGTGTCTTTTGGATGCATAAATGTCTTCTTTTGAGAAGTGTCTGTTCATATCCTTCGCCCACTTGTTGATGGGTTTTTTTTTCTTGTAAATTTGTTCGAGTTCTTTGTAGATTCTGGATATTAGCCCTTGGTCAGATGAGTACATTGCCAAAATTTTTTCTCATTCTGTGGGTTGCCTGTTCACTCTGATGGTAGTTTCATTTGCTGTGCAGAAGCTCTTTAGTTTAATTAGATCCCATTTGTCAATTTTGGCTTTTGTTGCCATTGCTTTTGGTGTTTTAGACATGAAGTCCTTGCCCATGCCTATGTCCTGAATGGTATTGCCTAGGTTTTCTTCTAGGGTTTTTATGTTTTTAGGTCTAACATGTAAATCTTTAATCCATCTTGAATTAATTTTTGTATACGGTGTAAGGAAGGGATCCAGTTTCAGTTTTCTACTTATGGCTAGCCAATTTTCGCAATACCATTTGTTAAATAGGGAATCCTTTCCCCATTTCTTGTTTTTGTGAGGTTTGTCAAAGATCAGATAGTTGTAGATGTGTGGTATTATTTCTGAGGGCTCTGTTCTGTTCCATTGGTCTATATCTCTGTTTTGGTACCAGTACCATGCTGTTGTGGTTACTGTAGCCTTGTAGTGTAGTTTGAAGTCAGGTAACATGATGCCTCCAGCTTTGTTCTTTTGGCTCATCACATCAAAAAGCATATCCACCATGATCAAGTGGGCTTCATCCCTGGGATGCAAGGCTGGTTCAACATACCCAAATCAATAAATGTAATCCAGCATATTAACAGAACCAAAGACAAAAACCATATGATTATCTCAATAGATGCAGAAAAGGCCTTTGACAAAATTCAACAGCTTTTCATGCTAAAAACTCTCAATAAATTAGGTATTGATGGGACATATCTCAAAATAATAAGAGCTATTTAATGACAAACCCACAGCCAATATCATACTGAATGGGCAAAAACTGGAAGCATTCCCTTTGAAAACTGGCACAAGACAGGGATGCCCCCTCTCACTGCTCCTATTCAACATAGTGTTGGAAGTTCTGGCCAGGGAAATCAGGCAGGAGAAAGAAATAAAGGGTATTCAGTTAGGAAAAGAGAAAGTCAAATTGTCCCTGTTTGCAGATGACATGATTATATATCTAGAAAACCCCATCGTCTTAGCCCAAAGTCTCCTTAACCTGATAAGCAACTTCAGCAAGTTCTGAGGTCACAAAATCATTGTGCAAAAATCACAAGCATTCTCATACACCAATAACAGACAAACAGAGAGCCAAATCATGAGTGAACTCCCATTCACAGTTTTTTCAAAGAGAATAAAATACCTAGGAATCCAACTTACAAGGGATGTGAAGGATCTCTTCAAGGAGAACTACAAACCACTGCTCAATGAAATAAAAGAGGATACAAACAAATGGAAGAACATTCCATGCTCATGGGTAGGAAGAATCAATATCGTGAAAATGGCCATACTGCCCAAGGTAATTTATAGATTCAATGCCATCCCCATCAAGGTACCAATGACTTTCTTCACAGAATTGGAAAAAACTACTTTAAAGTTCATTTGGAACCAAAAAAGAGCCCGCATTGCCACGTCAATCCTTAGCAAAAATATTTTTATTCTTATATTTATGGCATGCAATTTAGTTCATAATAGTAGATTTATTTGGAAAACTCAGAATGTTTCTTTCTTTATTCTATTATAGTGTTTTTTCATTTACTTATAGTTTGTTTCAGTTAAGGTGGAAGAAAATAGAAATCATATCATAATGTAAATAGCAAATTGGTATAGATTATATAGGGGGTTTCCATATTGAAATTTGTGTGAACTTTAGAATTTTAGATTTATTGGGTTTTAATCAATGAATGTGACTTTTTTATTTATAAAGTGATCGTATATGCCGTATTTAGAAATGTATTTGTGCATGTGACTTTTCCTGTATTTGAATCATGTCAGAAAAACTTACATAGAAACTCCTTTATAAGAGTTCAACAAACCAGATTCTCACAATTGATTGTTGTTGTAATTGAATGTTTCACTTTATTTTTCTGTACATATTCTTGACAAGATGGTGCAGAGATGTAATAATTCATATTTGTTTTTTAAACAATACTTGAAAATACATGATAACAAGAATTTGTCAATTTCTTCATCATATTATTTATAAACAACACATTCATAATTATTTGAAATCTGTCTAAAATAGCTAAATACTCATTTAGTTTAAGTCTCAGGGAGAAAAGAGTAATAAAAGTGAGACTCTAATATATTTTAAAGATGATGTAGTGATAGTGCCATAATAAACACCTGAAAGAAAAGTACTGGTTCATATTTTGTATATTGGATTATGTATTTTAATATTCATGTTATCCTTACTCTTCCCCTCACCATTCAAACATCAGTAAGGGTCTTTTATGTCTACTGCCTCAAGCATACAATATTCAAAAGCACTCCTACTTTTAATTGTAAGAATAAAGGGTGCTTGAAGGAGAAAAGTGTTTATTGAATTTTGTAATCTTATTTACAAACATCAACAGCCCAAACGTGAGTGACTCAGAGCATAGGGTTTATACCAGTGATAAGGAATTGGTAATGAGTCTCAATAACACAAAGCATTGGATTGTCAAAGCAGACTCAAACGAGTAAGAAGTCTTACCCAATAACAAGTGTTGCTATCATGTTGAGAAGATGTAATCATGAGGTGTAGGTAAAACATGGAGAGATCTAGGACCTTCAATGCAGTTACCCAGTTTATTTCTTGTCAGTCAGAATGTGCTCTGGGTTGGCTTACTATGTGAGACCTCTGTGTGATATTTGTGGCTGCATAAATGACACAGGAGAGAACCGTTTTTCTATGACACACTGTCATAGCAAATTATTTCAAATGGTTGTATAGCTTACGTGACATCTTCTAGAGAGCCATATTCTATAAATTCATAGATTCCTGGTTCACTTAGTGCAAACAATCCTAGACAAACTATGTATATTCTGCTAAAATCTTTTCATAGATAACAACTCTCTAGATAGATAATAGGGAGTCTCCCCATCTGCCTTGTCCGGCCGCAAGTAAGATTATGTATCGCAGGCCTTGTGCTTAATTATTTTCTTTCTGGGAGAAATTCCTGAAGATACATTCAGCTACAGGACAGGAAAGAGAATGGAGGAAAGGTGCATTCAGTTAATGGCTATTGGGTCTTTGGAAATAAATCCAGTGTTTGCCATATCTTTCAGCTTGGTCCAGGGAGAATATATGACTCTGCAAATACCACATAAATTTGTAGGTATCTCAGTGCTGAATATACCGTGGAATAATTTTCCCAGGGCACAGCCAGCAAGGTAACAAGAGTCTCTTGGAATATCAGAATCATGAATTATCAATGGTTGCATGAAGGACTTAGTGGACCAGCTTGAGGGCAGTATCATAGCTTTGCACACCCAAGCATGTTGATGAAGGGATTATAAAAGTTAGTGTATCTACAATAAAAATGGGAAAACAGATGTGAATACCAGTGATCTAGAAGAGGTGTCACCATAGGAAGAAGAGGTATATTGAATGTGGACCTGTCAGCTGGATGTCATGGCAGATCGGAGACATCAGTAGCAGATGCAATAGAGGTAAATGATGATACCTAGATGAGGAAAGATCAGCTGGCCTTGATGATGGCCAGTGATGGCAGCAGACATTACATGGACAAGACATCCTTGACTCAGTGCCAGGAAAACATGTGAGGCCACTTAGAGTTTATATTATTTCAGGGATAGGAGAAGAAGGAGATAGAGAAAGGAAACTTGGTTTGACTCATGTTTATCTTGGAAGAGGCTGTATTACCTTGAGTTGGTAAGATAAATTCTTTTAGTTAAAAATGAATGTTGTAAACCAAATTGCATTCAGTTTTAGAAGTAAAAATTACATTTTTTGAAAGACTGAATTCATGACTGTGACATTCAAACATGCTGTTCACCCTTTGCATGCGTTTCATCCTTTCCTGAAGAACAAATAAATAATAGAGGGAAACTGAATAAGAAAACACCTCTGCTCTTATCAGTTGTGTTACCTTGATTATGTTGCTTAATATCACTGACTTGTAGTTTTCTTATAAAGAATAACTATTCATACAGTTGCTCTAAAGAATAAATGTGATACTGGTGAAAATACCTAGTGTGTGGCCTGGCACACGTAGATTTCCAATATGTGCTTGGAAAAGCATAATCTGAAGCAATTTAATGGAGTAATATTACTTCTTACCATTTCATATGCTATTTAGCTGTTGTTTCCACACTGAAGCAAACCTTCTGTGACCCACTGAGATTTTTAAGTCATCATTTTTGTTCTTCTGTTTCTGGAGTGGAAACATTCCACCATTCAAACACAAATGAATCTGCACACCTCAGTGGATATGTTTTGAAAAGGAAGACACTGGTCGACTTTTGACTGCTGCTTTAAAAAATGCCCTGAGGAATGTCCTAAGTTTTCAACTGTTATTAGAAGTGGAAGTTTCAGTTTTGAATTAGGGAGAAAACATACCATGTACCCCGAAGTCTCTTTGTATTAGGGTAGTCCTAGATGTAAGCAATGAACCCTTGCAGGTGCTGATCTGAAATAAGCCTTGCTATTCTAGAAGTAATCCTCTATAGCATTCACCTTTATTTTTAAACCTCTGATACTTAATTATCTGAATTTATTGTGAGACTTTTATAGACTCATTATAATTTACATGAAAAGAAAAGGTGAAGGCATTTGTGATTTTTTCATTTATTATTCATGTATTCATTTTATTTTATATTATCAGTGGTTGCACTGGTATTACAGGGATGTGTGCATTTTCAAGAGGCTCTGCTCACTGCAAATGTAATAAATAATACCTGCAAGCTATTTGGGAGCTCTTGTTCTCCTATGTGATCCAGAATGTACAGGTATAAAAGATGCAACATTTCCTCAGGACATTTTTTTAAAGCAGCAATCAAAAGTCAACCAGTGTCCTCCTTTCCAAAAGATGTCCACTGAGGTTTGCAAATTCATTTGTGTTTGAATGGTGGAATGATAGGCATGAAACTAATTAGAGACCAAAGGATACACTGCCATTCTGTCTTCTTCTGGGGACAGCACACTCTAGGAGTTTTCTGACACAGAAGCTTGAGGGGGAACATATGGCTGAGATACTCATTCTTCAATAAGTCAATACAAAACAAAGCCCAACATTCTGCCCCTAGGTTTTTGAATTTTAACTAAAAGCCTGAAGAAACAAGAGGAAGTTAAAAATATTCTAAACAGAACTTTTAGAAGTGATCATGGTGGCAATCTTTAATAAAGTAATAAATATCTTGATTGGCTTAATATTTTTAAATAAGTAATATGGACTTTAAATTTCACAACACCATGTAAATTATTTGGATTTTATAATTATAATAAAATCAAATATGATTGGTAAAATAATGATATGAAGAAGCAATCTGTCATTTTCTTCCCGAGACCCATATTTTCTTTTAGGTACAATGAAGACCTAGTATTAAAAGATCTGTAATTTCCATTGCTGCTCACACATTTTCTGAAACTACTTCATCATTTTTTGTTGTTGTTGATTTTGCTTCTGACTTTCTCAGCACTTAACATAGATGTATGATAGCTTTATCTTTTATAACCATGCTTTTGAGACTACACTCTTGTGAGACTGTGGATTAAAATGAGACTCGTGTGGAGAAAAATACTATAAGAAAATGGACACTATATAAATAGCAAATTAAAAACAAAGTGTCATCACTTGGAACCTGGAACTCCAGGTGTTCAGTGAGAAACATGGTATCTCCTATATGACATTAGGAACTTGTTAGGAAGTCAGTGACAAATTTTGCTCTTTCTTACATTTTTATGACATTATTGAAGTCAGCAGAAACTTAATATAAGTAATAGGGTTAGAAAATGACCTTTGCAATAGGTGTCATTGTTATCTGTAGCCCTGTTCTTATATCAGTCTCAAAGAGTGTTTTGTCAAATTCAATTTCAAATCAGAAGTGAGTTGTTTTTGCACCTGTGGGCTGAAACAAGCAGAAACAGAGGGATTGCTGTGCAGGATGCATTTTCTGGCCTGGAGCCACTAATTACAGAGGCTGTGTTGGAGGAAGCTGAAATGCTTAGATGAAAAAATCTGAATGCTTAGATGAAAACTCCTCTTAAAAGGATTGCAAGGAACATTTTCATCTAAGAAAACAGTCGAATTTTAAATTAAAAACAATTGGGAGATGGTTGTGTAGTAGTTTAAAGTCATCCTAGGTGTTGTGTTATATATTATCGACTCTGGAATCAGTCATGAAAGAGTAATACTTAAATTTGATTCTATTACTCTTTTCTTTAGAAATCTAGAGATGAGAGAGATAATCTTCATTATGCTGATAACTGACATAAACTGGAATTAGACATGAGAATACAGTTAAAATTTTTGTAGAAAGAATAGAACAGACCTATATCCACAATGACCTGGAATTAACATTTTCCATCCATAGTAGATACAGCCTCTCTTAAATTTTTTTTTTTTTTTTGGATCAGTGTGGCCAGTTCATAAGAAGTTTTCAAGTCTATCTAACATAATCAAAATACATAAATAAACAAAACTGGATTTCATCTATCTGAGAAATTTAAGGAAATTCAAGATGAAACCTAAAGTTTTATGAGATAAAATGTGTTGTTTATATGTAAAATACTTAATGACATATTTTAAGTTTGATTATTAATTTAATTCAACATAAGAAGGGATTTAGTCTCAATTCCACAGTTAATAAACTGTAAACATTTATAAACAGAAGGAAAAAATGCTAAATATTTAACAAAATGACAAATTAGAAAAAAAAAGATTATGGGATTGTTTTTACCCTTCCAATAGCAGATCATGCTAGTTTAGGTTATATAAGTGAAAAACTCACTTTATATAATCTATTTGAAATTCTTAAAAGTATCTTTGGGATTCTATGAAGAACTAGAGTCCAAATTATTATATGTGTATAACATAGATAGTTATTTTCTCAGGAAAATGGCTTAGAAGACAAAGGGCAAGGACATACTTACTTTGTATTAAGGAGACATGCCATCATTTGCATCAGTTTAAAATGGTGTCAGGTTAGTTTTATGTTTGGTAAATGGTAAAACACTATAGATTTTTTAAGCAGTTAAATATTTAATAGCTATTGACGTTAGCTCCAGAAAAGCATCGTTGATTCAGAGATGGTATTCTAAGATACTAGTATACAGTGATGCAGCAGCCAAAAGAGCTAGTGTAATTTTTGAAAACAAACCAATAAATAGTTTACTCAGAATTTTCTTAAGGCTATACAATGCATAGAGACAGGTATAAACTTTCAGGCTCAAAATACTAAAAAATAGAAAAACTGGATAGAAATTAAATCTAGATACATAAATTCCTTAATGTCATGAATGAGGTAAAGAACTTTTTTTACAAAAAATTATCAAATGCCAGAAAAATGCACATATTTAAAATGTTATCAATAAAAAATGAACTTTTACTTGATACAGTCAACAGAATTTCATAAATCTAAAGGTTTACAGTCAATAGAGAATACAGTTTAATAAAAGGAGTTAATGATTTTTGCCTTTAATCAAAGAGCCATATATAACTCATTACAGAAGCCATGACTAGTTGTCAAGGAAAACATCATATCCTTCCACAGTGTGGCTCTTAAGGCCCCAGAATGCAAATAAATATAAAATTCACTAGGGGCCTACATATAATAGCTTTTGTTTGGATCATTTGAAAAAGTTACTTCAATAAATAAAATTAAGTTCAATAGAATACGTTTTTATAATACATGTAGGGAGAAATCATTGAAATAAATATTGGGCAAAAATGATTAGTTTTGTTAAGTATTGAAAAAAATCCACTAAAATATTAGTGTTTATAATAAACTAAACAGTCTCAATAGCAAAATATTGTTGTTAAAATTGTTCATTGTATTTATGCATTTTAATATTTCTATATACAATTGGACAAATTTATATAACTTCATTTATTATACATGGATATTATTATCTATAAATATATGCTTTAGTTTTCAGAAAACTTCAAACATTGTTACCAAATCCATTCATATATGAACATGAACACCTGACTTTTGATTAGAAAGTTGTTATGGTTTGTCTGTGACCCTTTAAGATCCAAGGAGTGATGTAGAGTCATACATTAGCTCTCTGTCTTTCCCTCTGCTTTTAGAAAATGAATTATTTAGTAGCGACTTTGTGTATGTCATTAAGATTAAATCTCTGTCAAAATTGTCCTGTAGGAATTCTAAATGGCCTGGGAAAATAGCTTTGGCATTAACAACATTGCTGTTTTTTACATTAAAAATGTTGCTTTTTTCTGACATACTACTTTGTGTATTTATGTGGGGAGGGTGTGTGTGTGTGTGTGTGTGCGTGTGTGTGTTTGGAGGGCAGAATAAAAATTAACTTAAAAGTGGGTAGACATATATTATTCCATTAGAGATATGACATTATTTTTTTGTGCATGCAAGTATTAAAAGTTTTGGAGTGCCAGAGGATGAATGGGTATGATTTGTTAAAGTTGGATATATTGAGAGATGATATATTTTTCTATTACATAAATTGAAATGGAGAAGTGCTAAACTATGAAGTACTAAAGCCAGTAATATAGTTGTTTAAAATACCACAGGAATGGAATAAAACATGTGATGACTTGGGATGTTATTTTTCTATTTCAATTTACAAAATTAGTTTAAAATAATTATTTAATATATATCAGATGTTGAATATGATTATGGCTGAAAGACAACTGCTTTTATTATGGATGCCCTGTGCTCACACACAATAAAAAGTCTTACATCCATAGCTGCTAGTAAACGTTTTATTTTCTTCCAGATTTGTTGTTTTCATTCTTTAGCTCATGAAAAGAAAGAGAAAGTCTAAAAATTACTACTCTGAATTTCTACTTGAGAATTTTTTGTCATGATGAGAAAAACCTTTTGATCTTCATATTCTTACAGTTATGATCACACAATGTTTTCTTCTGCATTCTACTTAGTCAACCATAATAGTAGCATACCTAATCTTATTCAAGAGAACTGTAAAAGTGTTAAATTATTTGCAAGCATTGCAGCTTTATTTAATTAAAATCTCACTTTACTCTTAGAATATTATAAGGAAATGTGAGGTGAAGACAGTTTATAGAAATTCAGCATACTAAATATTATCAGGGAGCGGAATCTAGTTCTTGATCTCATATCGCGATAAACTCACATTGACTGGGTTTCCATACTTTATTAATTACTATTCTCATGAAACAGTTTTTGTTTGGACAGAGATATTAACCTGTATATTAGTTATGGCATCATACCTGTTTGTGTGTCTCATTGGTGCATAATCTTCAAATTAGTTAAAATTTAGTGTATATAATTTCTTCAAATGGTCATTGTAAAATAAGTAGAAGCCCACAGTGTGAGGATATTTGGATTGTGTAGATACTGTGAAAGCTTTCTATCTGAAAAGAAACTCTGTTCTGATAGTCTTATACAAACAAACCAAAGCTCATTTAATTTGTAAAATAATAGACAACTGATAAAATTTGTAATAGTAGTAGAAGTTATAGTAATAGTTATCAAAATATCTTCTATTTTATTAATAGTTTAATATAAATATGTATATGTATGTCTTTACAGATATGAAGAATTTCATGATAATTAAGTCAATGTTTATTGATGACCCAGGTGTTCAGAAGGGGAGAGGAACCCAAGAACTGGTGAGCTGCACTGAATACTGCCATGAAGTTAATTTCCACTCAACTCTGATAGTACTGGTCTAATTTTGTTTTCTCACTCACATTTTTATTTACCCAATATTAATGGGGAAATTTTCACCCTGAATTTTTTGAGAGAGTATGTAGCCTAAGAATCCAGCTCTATAGCAGATGGGTCAAAAAACCAGAGGTCCCTCTGAAGGGAAAACAAACACACAAACAAAAAACAAACAAACAAAAAAAAACCAACAAACAAAAAATGTGTATGGTTGAAGTAACGGAATGAGGGATTCTGAAGGATAGGAAGCTGTAGAGTAGTTTATTATTTCTTAGGAAGAACTGTTAGGTTATGACGAAGTCCAGGGTGTGGTCATGGAAAAGGGTGAATAAGTAGAAAGGAAGTGAAGTTGTCTGGAAACAAGTAACCAAGACGATGAGAGATGTTGAAGAGCTATAGACATGAACTCTGTAGGCACCTAAGATGATGTCACAACTGAAAGAAGAAAGGACATAAGGAACAAGGATTTGAGTCTTAAGAGCCTCAAATGCCATGCTCAAGCAAGAATTATATTCAATGTCTCTCTTTCTTCTAGATGAACACAGACTGCATTAGATACCAACCCTGACTATTTAAGTCTGTAATTTCAGTGAAATATATCAATTCTTCCTCTTAAAAAAAGAACTGGACTCTATAATATTGAAAATAATATTTACATAAAAGGAAGGAAGCAAAATAATTTATTTATTGAGGTCAAAATGAAGTGACATATTAAAGTTTCAACATAAAATGTTAATTATTTTCTTAAAAGCCTCAGTTACATTTCATGAAAAAGACATTGTAAAAATGAGAGCCTACATCAGGATTTTCCAAGTTAAAAAAAGCACCCTTAAGACAAAAGCACCTTAGAGGCTTCACTATAGGGAGAGGGATAATTCCTATAATGTCAACATGGAATTTAGACTGTAATTGCTTTGCACTTCAAACTATGTGAACAAGTCTGATAAGGAGAGGGAAGTATATCTTATAGTTTTTTCTTGATGTGATAACAATGTGTAAATATTTTTACCGTGCTTCATTTTTTTCTGTTTAGACAAAATTAAAAAAACAAAATTAATAAGGTTTAAAGTAGTATAGGAACATAGTTTTTTAGTTCAAATAAGAAATTCTGAGTTAATAATCTGATCCGTTTTCTTACCCTCAGGTGACAAGTTAAAATAAAACCCCAAAGCCTATTCTATTTTTAGATTCTTTAAGACTATTCTGGAATTAATGTAATTTGGGGGTTACTTTTTACTCATGATTATGAAAAAAAGCTAGTAAGTTCACCCTTATCAAGTAAAATCAGGCAAGAGAGCCTGGTGAAATCCTGTTTTTACAATTATCATACATTAAGTAATTATGGTTTGGGACATAATTCTTTTCAATATTCATACCTCTTTAGAACTTGTAATGCTCAGTGCTTGCTTTGAAGTTAAGAAAGCTCTGGGTTCAGTTAAGATGCCTAAAAAGTACTGTGAAAGTGTTAAATCAGAACAAAATTGGTGATAAAAGGGAAAGTAATAATAGGAAATATTCATTTTGTTTTGAAGGGTGCCCAGACAGTCATGTCAGGACAGCTAATATGCAATTGGTTTTGTATTCATGCTGTTCAATTACATGTGGGATCATGAAGAATTCCCACTGGCTCTGCTGCATTTCTTTCCTATTATTGTTCTTATTTTAGAACTTCGGTTTCACTTTAAAAAAATGCATGAAATGCCTGCCTCAGAGCAAACTATCACACCCCATGTGTCTTCTATTGAAATAGCTGCAATTTACAGCATCTATAGATAAAGAGGTCAATTTGTTTTGTATAATGTGCTATTATTCAGGAAATACCCTTGATTTTTAGATTCAGAACTTGAGGTTTCAAATATTTGCTGTTCACCTAGTAGTGTACCCTAGATATATAACTGTCACCTGTTCCTGGAGTCACTGCTGCCTTCTGGGTCCCCTGCTCATCATCTCTTGGATTCTCTTTCGCCCATCTTCTCCCCGGAATGTCAGTCCTGTCACTCCTGCATGCCACTCTTACCTACCAAGTGGATTGGAGAGAGTGCCTTCCTTGTTAATGTGGAGATTCACACACCTTATAGAGAGATGCTAAATATAGATTAGCACCTACATTACGCTTTCTTCTTGATATAGCAGAAGAATTAAAAGTTCACAAGAGAAAATTTTCAAGAGAGAAACAAAATATGAACACTAGGCACTTATGTGAAATGTTTTGTGTCTGGAATATTTCATATTTGCAATTTTGTTCTCTCTTCTCAGGGATCTCTTGTCACTGAGATGAGTATTCTATATGAATGTTTTGTTTGAGTTAGCTAATATAATTATTTATTTACTAATTCTTATTTTATGAAAATTTCAAAGTGACATAAGTAATTAGCACAACAAATATGAAGCATGCAGGTAGAGTGCACAACATACTAACTGTCTTAGCTGAAATTCCAGATCTTTCTGTGCAGCTGAAATTCTAGACCTTTCTGTGTCTTAAGTTTGTTTGTTTAATGTTAATGTATTGGTAACTACTAAAAAGCCTAACTAGTAATTGTTAATTAGTTAGTGACTGGATTTGTTCATATACATTGATCACATTCTCTGAATGTTAAAAACTCCTACAGCTAAAGGAAAAATCCAAGTAGCTATTCCACTATTATCCCATGGAAGGTGGGATGAACCCCAATACCAAATTTGGTCTGGATGTTGAGACTAATGACACCACACACACACTACGAAGGTATGTAGAGCTGTGCTACTTTCCTAAGGAGGATTTCTGGTGAAGGCAGCAGAGGCTCCAAAGCTGGTCTGAGAGAAGGAACAGGCCAGGGTTTTTTATTTTTATTGTGCTTTGAGGGTAGGCAAGGTGAAGTTTCCCAGGTTAAGTGGGGCCTTACATAGTTGGAACTTTCTACTGTCACTAAAGGAGGGAACCCACCTGGCTTTCTTATGGTCTGCCCCGATAATGGAGCAAGAGAGAAAATGGAAGAGATGGGGTCTAAAGCTGTCTGAGGTCAAACACCAAAAATGGAGTCAAACTCTAAAATGACCTTTCTAAAACCAGTCCCTTGATAATGTCTCTTATCTCTGCCTGCACTGTCATCTTTAATTCTCTACCACCTTAGGCTGCTTTATTTATTGATTTTCATGGTGCAGGTCAAACCGACCAACATACAAGTGAGCCTTGGTTCATTATTTGCCTCTTCCAGCTGAAATTGTAGTCTCCCCAAAGCAAAGATTATGCCTGTTAGTTTACTGTTGTATCCTCAGCATCTGGATACTGTGGAAAGAAAAATAGGCACATGATAATTTTTTAAAAATGTCTATCAGGTTTACTAGACTATAAGCCCCGTGAAGGCAAGACTATGCCAGTTTCAGCCATGGTTGATTCCAGTGACTCAGAGAGATGCTTCACACCTCAGTAAATATTGGTGGAAAGAGTTCATTCTTTCAGTTACTTTAATATAGCACTTTGGTATGGCTCTCCTGTATCTTTTACTTTCAAAAGAGACTAAGCTATCTTTAGCGAAATCTTGTCTCATTTAAGTTCCAAAACACAGCAAGAACATGTTAACTGAATCTTGTTAATTTTTAATTAAATCCTGTTGATTTGTTTAAAAGTTTGGGCAGAGCAGCAACTTTATCAAAAAAGTAAAAATTGGGAACTCACTTCCAATGATGAAGTGATGCTGAAATTATAAACAATTTAGGGGTATGTAAACAGGACTATTCTTTTGTTCACAGAAAGCAACAGGAAATGTCTTAATTCCTGAAAAACTAGTTGAATATTCAATTTAAAATCAATTATATAAATTACAGGACAGCACAACTGAAGTCAGGGAAAATCTAACAAATAACCTTCTGATAGAATATGTATGCTTATAAATAAACCCAAATCCTCCCAACATAAATGAATAAATGTATAGATGGATAGATAGAGAGATAGACAGAGAGATAAAAACAAGTAAATTAGATGTTGCCATGCTTCTCAGTGTAAGCCACATGAGAATACAAAAGTTATTGCCTTAGGACTAAACAATACTTTTTTGATTCATTAAATGTTCTGAGACCTAGGCTAGTTAATTTTAGTTCTTCTAAAACGTTCAGTTCACTCTGATTTAGTAACTGTTATTACAAAAGTGTCTGGTATTCTGCAACTGTGCAATTATTTGGCTGACAAACTCCAAGATTGACTGCAATGCTGTTCCAGCCTCGAAAAAGTGGCTTAGCTTATACTCCTTCCTGGTGTCCAAACCTTAGGTTTGCTTGCATCTGCCTGCTTTTTACTAGCAAAGGAAGGTGGAGCGCTACAGCTTTTCCAGAGTAGTCTGTTGCTCAGCAACCGGGCTTGTCCTCTTAGGAAACAGGTCAGGAAAAAGGAAGAGAGATGAGGGGGTGATTAAATGTTTGTCTGCCATCTCTGATAAAGCAGATATCCTCTGAATGGAAATTGTTACAGACATATCTCCAACTCACGGGGAAACAAATTAATCTCATTAGGCAAGGGGTTAATATCTATTTGCTAGAAATACTGTTTCACCATCACCTGGTGGGAAGTTTTAGTAGCTGTTAATATTATAGCATGGTAAGATAAACAGCATTATATTTGGTAAGTTCCAGAATTTTAGTATAGTATGACTATCATCTCAAGGTCAAAGAAAAATCATTCCAGAATGACAAGAAACAATGTTTTATTTTAGATAGTAGACATTATTTAGTCATTCAGGACACTTTAAATGTCATAACAAAATCTAGGTTCTTTTTAATGACAAAAACTTACTGAAACATCTTCTATTTCTTACTTAAAAAAACTGATTGATAGTATTTCTCAGGGAATATTCTAAATACAAAACTGCATTGCAGAATCATGAATACCTCTAATTACAATTTTTGAGATAGGAAAATGCTTCTTTTAAATAAAATTTTCTTTTGTATCGTTAGGACTCTGAAAACGATACCCCAAAGTATGGTTCTTTGGCCTGATGAGGACTTTGAGCTGAAGGACATTGGAAGGGCCTCAGAAGCGAAGTCTCTTTCTGATTCTTTCTTGCCTTTCTTTCTCCTGCTCTCCTTCCTTCCCCAAGGAAGGCCATAGAAACTGGAAATATTACTCTCTCCTTCCCCCACCTTTCTGTGTAGGAGCTGGCCGTAAAGAAATTATCTGACCTACCTTGTTTGCTGGTAGATTATAAGACCTTCATTCCAGAAGGGTCTTGCCTTATACCCGGGAGCAAGAAATGCCACACAAAGAGGCCAAGAAGAATCTGAACCGAAGGCCTTGCTGGGTTTTCTGCCTCAGTCTATTCCTTTAGCTCATACCCTTTTGTCCAATCATATTTGCACATGGCTGTCCATTCTTCATCAAACCTAAGAGTAAAAATAGACATTTTTCCTTAAGTCTTTGGGTCTTCATTTCAGAAGGCTTCTGTGTCAAGAAAACATTTTGAATAAATACATTTGTTATTCTTTTCTCTTGTTAATCCATCTTTTCTTACAGGAGTGTCAGCTGTGACCCCTATGATGGGTAAGGAAAGGTATCACACCTTTCTGCCCTTACAACACAACATATTCCATGTTGTGAGCTTGTGTTAACTACATAGCATTTGGCAGATTTATAACCCTGAGGAATTAAAAATAAGAACAACATATGCGAAAATAGAGACTGTGGAAAAAGGGAACTATGATTCTTTAAAAGCCCTCTCTTGATACTTTTCTTAAATCAAATTTTCTTTATGTGTACACACACACACATACACACACACACATCTCAGCTGGCATAATTATACACACTAAAAATCAATATTTCCTATATTACTTGACTGGCACACTGTTCAAAAGAGACAATATGTTACTTCAGTTATTTTTCAGTTAAGTTCTTTTTAGTGCTATTAGGAAAGCAGAGCTTATCAGTTTTAAGCTCAGGGTCAGAAATTAATATAAAGTTTTAGTCAAGCAAGATGAATAAGCTCTTGAGATATGCTATATAATGTTGTAATATAGTCAAGAATAATGTATTCTACACTTAAACATTTAGGAAGGTAATCTTTTGTTGCGTTACCATAATAAAATAACAAAATAAAATAAAATGTAGGGGATAGTTAATGGAAAGTGGAGTTTCCTCACAGGGAATAGCAAAGAGTCTACCCAAGACACTGTGGGTAATTATAAATATGTCTTGATATCTCTGCCAGAATCTAAAACTAGGTCTATGCATCTCTTTGTTTACAATTCATTTATTCATTCATTTACTATTCAGCTTTTAAAAGGCAAACAAGAAATATGAATAAATTAATTTAGCAATGATTTACTGCCTTTAATCCTGTTTTCTCAGTACACAATCTATTGGCTTTGAGAATTGAAGACAGCTAAGCAATTTAAAACCAATAGAAAAATATGGAGTGAGATTCAGCCCTTTCATATTCATGATGAACTCAATATACTACAAATCCAAAAATCAACCTCAATTTTACTTTGTCTTCTATAAAATGGGGTTTTAACATCATCTTACATCTTTAATGAAGTATTGGAGTGCTATATGAGATCTTACCTTTGAAATATTTTAGACCTTAGTTATAGATAATTATGTTATAATTAAAAAATTAAAAATAATATTGTTCCATGACCAAAAGTTAATAATTTTACTCTTTAGGTATCACTGTATAATGCACTCACATTTATATTTACATATGTATTTTATGTACTTTGTAGTTTAGCTTAAGTAGTTATGATTTTTAATAATGGAAAATTTTTATCACAAACACATATTATGTATGTTTATATCTATCTATCTATCTATCTATCTATCTATCTATCTATCTATCTATCTGCCATGACCCTGTAGATTTAGCTCAACTGGTTACAATTGTTATACTTTTGGTTAATATCTCTATCTCTGTATTTATATTTAGAACTGGAACATTTCCAGTCACATCATTTTTACTCCCACTTTTTAGGTCTCGTACTTGCAGTAAAACCCCTGAGAATCAGAGAGCAGAGGCATTCTATCCACTTCCAAGACCATTATATGACCCCCTGTATTACTGCTTAACTTTTATCACTAAAATATAGAGAGGCCACATTCTATGTGAGGGATGGCATTCCTCATAACTCCCAAAATTTAAGACTGATTTTCCATAGATATTTATATTTTAACATGATCTGGTTGAATTTAGCTGGGGAATAAAAATGGCAAAAATATGTTATATTATTTAGGCACGATGGACTTTTTAAAAAAATAAAAAAAAACAAGGCAAAGTTAGCTAACTTTTGCAGCGATTTTGAACCTATGGAATCTCTTGCTTTATAAGTTTCTTCACAACTGTAATAGACTAGCAGTGTATCAAACAATTTGCATTTAAACGTGATAATAAGGAAAAAGAGATTCTTTAAAATATAAAGCTCAGATCAAGAATAAATTGTACATGCAAATGTGCTGATTTATATGCAGAGGATGAATTCTAACAGTGGGGCAACTAAAGAAATTAAGGCTAACGCTTTTCCTGAGTGCCCAGTAATGTTGAATTACAATTGAATACCTATAGAAATGAGTGTGACATCCAAATGGTTACCAAATGAATATATTATGCTCTGTGATGTTTCACTGAATTCTAAATGAGTTCAGAATGATGACATACCAAGAAGTGCTGAAGTACTTCAGACACACTCAGTCAAATGTGTGTGTGGTTAAATAAAACTCCACGGAATGTTCCTTACATAAAATTAGTTTTTCCTATTCAGAGGGAAAGTAGAGCAATTTATTTTTTCCTTATAGTCTCATCACAAGTAGAAGTTTAATAAACTCGCTTTTGTTTTTAGAGAAACTTGCAATTTGAAAGTTATTTTGCAATGCTTTGGAACCACAATGCACTAAACTTGTGATCTTGCCTTTAGTGTGCCCTACAGCATTAAGTATGCTACCTTCTCTGTTTAATATGAGAATAAATAGTCACCTGTATAAGTGAACTAATGGCAGGACACTCTCTGCTACCAACAGGCTTTCTAGGGTACTGGGGAATTGGGACATTTTGATTAGTTATATTATTAGTTTTTTTTTTTTTACCATGTTTATATAGGAAATAGTAAATGCCGTAAAATTATATTACAATAAAATACTTATATTCTAAGTTCCTACTCCTTTTGAAAACACTGAATTTATGTTGATAGAATTAATTTCAAGGATTAAACTTAGAGTGGTCCCGCTGAAGATGATTTCTCTGGGGTGGGATCTGTCCTCTAAGAGTAGTTTGGAGGAGCAGCTTCCTAGACCAGAGGTTCCCAGCGAGTTATAACTCCTCCTGTTCAATTACTGAAGCAGAAGACAGGGCTGAGTCAGAGAAGAAAGCAGAGAGGAGCCTGGAATGGAATCTACTTCTTGGGGCTCCTGGAGAGAAAGATAAGGACACATTTAGCAGGCAGAAAAGGGCTCTTATGTTCCTGTCATGTCTTTCACCAAGGAATCAAATCCAATAATTCATAAAATATTATAAATTCTGATTCTGCAATTTACATGCTATGAAGTCTTAGTGAGGTCATATCACCTCTCTAAACTCCAGTTTTTCAAGCTGTAAAATGGGGTGAAGCTTAGATTGTTAGGCAATTGAAGATATAACAAAAACATTTGTAAAGCAAGTGGTATGGGTGTTATTGAACCAATTCATGGTTGTTGTTACTCTTATTCAATTGGGTCTCCCAAGGATCCAGTGCTCTAGGACTTGGCTTCCAGACTTAGTCCATAGTACAAATGCCTTGAATTGCTGTTCTTCCCATTCTTGAACCCCTCCCATGCTCTTCCATGCCCCCATTTTATCCTACTCCCTATTTCCTTTCCATGTGTTAGCCCACTGAGATTCTTTCCATTCTTGCTACAATCAAGTCCTTTGCCTCAGAGTCTTTACACCAGCTGTCTCTTGATCTTCAAAGGGTCAAGCCCTTCTTGTGTTCTCTTTTTTTTAAAAAAAATTATTTTACTTCAGGTTCCAGAACACCTGTATAGAACGTGCAGGTTTATTACATAGGCTGGCAAGGCTGTAGAGAAAGAGGAATGCTTTTACACTGTTGGTGGGAATGTAAATTAGTTCAACCATTGTGGAAGACAGCGTGGTGACTCCTCAAGCATCTAGAATCAGAAATACCATTTTCCCAGCAATCCCATTACTGGGTATATACTCAAAGGAGCATAAATCATTCTATTATAAAGATACATGCACAGGGATGTTTATTGCAGCACTATTCACAATAGCAAAGATATGGAACCAATCCAAATGCTCATCAATGATAGACTGGATAAAGAAAATGTGGTACATATACACCATGGAATACTATGCAGCCATATAAAGGAATGAGATTATGTCCTTTACAGGGACATGGATGAAGCTGCAAGTGTTCTTAGTTTAAATATCTTACCCTCTGCTAGGTCTTCCCTGAGTAACCAATCTAATTATAAAATTATGGAAACATTTTCTATCAAATCATCCTATTTTAATTGTCTTCTAGCAATTATCATTTCTTAAAATATTCTTGTTTGCTGCATTGATTGACTCTTTTTCCCTCCAATAGAATGTAAGCTCCATGAAAGCAGGGCTTGGTTAATCTTGTTCACTTCTGTGTCTATTCTACCTGCTATGGTGATGGAACATACAAGATACTCAGTACACATTTGTTGGGATGAATACATTTCTAATGTAAGGTGGCTGTGATGTTAAATTTGCGTTGTCTAAGTGTATGGAAAATTCTCTCCTCTGTGCAGACAGTAATCCCTTACCCATTTGAAGTAGGTATTTCAGTTTTCTTGATATTCTGAGGACATTTTGCTGTCAACTGGAAATTGAATGCTAATACTCTTCTTTTTCTCCTCCTTCTCTTTCTTTTTCTTCATTTTCTCAGTGACCCATGACCAGATTTACTTTAGTATGTCATGAAACTCAACTGAAATTTCCCCATTCAGTGTTAGTGTAGAATATAAGTAGCTTGAGATTCCAGTCAACAAAGAATAAATTTTAAAATATGATGCTGTGACTTCAGGTTTCTGTGCAGGGCTCTTAACAAAAGTATTGAGCTTCATGTCTGTCCACTGAAGAAGACAGCATCATTGAATAAAAAGAGAAAAATCATTTTCAGCAGACCTTTAATGACCTCTCTCTTTTTAAAGGGACACATGAAAGCTGTCCAAATAAATAACGTGGGCCCTTCACCAGTCATAGTCTTCAGAATGTGGTAGTGGAAATCTGCCAAAATCCTAAAACTGAATGAGGAGAGCTGTTTACCTGAAACAAGCATTTTATTTTATTCTCTGAATTTCAACTGATTGACCTCCAAGAACAACTGATTCAGATAATCACATATTATTAAATCTTCATACTGAATATAAATTAAAAAGGATCTGGTATTTGCTAATGAGCGAAAGCAATCTCCCCACTCTTTTTCCTTTTAATGAAATGTTAGAGAGGCGCTATATGAGTGGTCTGCCCTGAGAGCCTTCTTGCTCTCTCCATTCTGCTCTCAGCCTCCACACGATTCTTAAAGAGTTTCGCCTCCCAATGAATGATAGATGCTCTGTTCTTCTTCTCTCCTGTGCTTTCTCTCCCCTGTGATATTAAAATCCTTTTTTCTTTGGATATGCTTCTTCCACTGCAGAGTGGAGGGATGTGATAGCTTCCAAAATTATGGAACTAGAATATTTCTGCCATAATCTACCCCTGCTTCCGTTAATAATTTTTTTTTTGGTTCTTGTGCTGACAGTTAAACCCCTAAGAAACAGAAAGCAGATATGTTCTATCCCCTTCAAGAACTATTTTCTGACCCCTTGTATTATCTGCTCAGTGCCCATCACTACAATATAGAGATGCTACAATGTATGTGAAGAATGGTGTTCCTCAAGACCCACCTGCTAAATAAATCACACCAAACAAGTTTAATAGTAGTAAGTTAATTTTTTCATTTTTTTTAAATTTAAGATTCAGGGGGTACATGTGCAGGTTTATTACCTGGGTATACTGTGTGATGTTGAAATTTGGGCTTCTACCGATACCATCGTCCGAGTAGTGAACATAACACCTGACAAATAGCTTTTCAACTCTTCATCCCTCTGTCCCTCCCTCCCCACTTTTTGAATTCCCAGTGTTTATTTTTTCCATTTTTGTGTCTGCGTGGACTCAGTGTTTAGTACCCACTTATTAATGAGAATATGTGCTATTTGGTTCTCTGTTTCATTGTTAATTCGCCTAGGATAATGTCCTGGAGCTGCATTCATGTTGGTACAAAGGCCATGATTTTATTCTTTCTGTAGCTGCATAGTATTCCGTGGTGTATGTGTACCACATTTTCTTATCCAATCTACCGTTAATGGGTACCTGAGTTTATTCTGTGTCTTTGCTATTGTGAATAGTGCTCTGATAAACATACAAGTGCATGTGTCCTTTTGGTAGAACTATTTATTTTCCTTTGGGTATATGACCATTAATGATATTGCTGGGTGGAATAGTAATTCTATTTTTAGTTCTCTAAGAATCTCCAAACTGCTTTCTACAGTGGCTGAACTAATTTACAATCCCGCCAACAGAATCTAAGTGGTCCTTCTTTTTCTCTGCAAGCTTGCCAGCATCTGTTGTTTTTTTTTTGTTAATTTTTATTAATAGCCATCCTGACTCGTGTGAGATGGTATCTCATTGTGGTTTTGATTTGCATTTGTGTTTTTGTATGTTTGTTGTCAGCTCGTATGCCTTCTTTTGAGAAGTTACTGTTCATGTCCTTTGATGGGATTATTTTAAATGGGATAATTTGTGTTTTCTTTTATTTTCTTGTTAACTTCTTTAAGTACTATATAAATTCTGGACATTAGTCCTTTGTCAGATGCATAGTTTGCAAATATTTTCTCCCACTCTGTACGTTGTCCGTTTACTCTGTTGATTGTTTCTTTTGGTAATATATTCTACTAAAATAAAAAAAATGAGTTGGGCATGGTGGCATGTGCCTCTAGTCCCAGCTACTTGGGAGGCTGAGGCAGAAGTTCCTGCTTAATTAGATTCCAATTTTTTTTGTTCGTTTTTGTTGATTTGCTTTTGAGGAGTTGGTCATAAATTATTTGCCTAGGCCAATATCTGGAAGAGTATTTCCTAGATTTTCTTCTAGGGCATTATAGTTTGAGGTCTTATATTTAATTATTTAATCGGTCTTGGTTCATTTTTGTATAAGGTGAGAGTTATGGGTCCAGTTTCACTCATTCTCCTTCATATGGTTAGCCAGCTTCCCAGTACCATTTGTTGAATGGTGTTATTTTTGTCAACTTTGTTAAATGGTGTTGTTTATTTTTGTCAACTTTGTTGAAGACCAGTTGGTTGTACGTGTGTGTCTTTTTTTTTTTTTTTTTTCAGGGGTCTGTATTCTGTTCTGTGCCTATCTATTTTTGTACCGGTGCTGTGCTGCTATGGTTAGCGTACCCTTGTAGTATAGTTTGAAGTTAGATAATGTGATGCCTCTGGCTTTATTCTTTTTACTTAAAATTGCCTTGGCTATTTGGGGTCTTGTTTGATTTTATATGAATGCTAGAATAGTTTAGAAATCAGGAAGAGAACACAGACCAAATCTGGATCCCCAGATCTACTGAAACAAAGGGCAGAGATTTGTTAAGAGCTAGGGTGGAGGAAGGTAAAAGTCATCTGTGTTTGCTAATTGACATTACCAAGTGGAAAATGAAGTTTTCCTTATCTTTATGATAGGAGGTAATTTTACAACTTCGAACAAGCTGCCCACCAACGTTAGGCTCCTACCCTCCCATAGAGACTGGGAGGTGAAGGTGCTATCTTCTTTGACGATTACATTTCAAAGGGATGGCTCCCAGGTCCTTGAGAAAGACATTCCTGGGTTGTAAAACTGACAAGAGGCAGCCGGGCATGGTGGCTTATGCCTGTAATCCCAGCGTTTTGGGAGGCTGTAGGCGGGCAAATCATGAGGTCAGGAAATTGAGACCATCTTGGCTAACATGGTGAAACCCCATCTCTACTAAAATACAAAAAAAAAAAATTAGTCGGGCGTGGTGTCATGCCCCTGTAGTCCCAGCTACCCGGGAGGCTGAGGCAGGGGAATCACATGAACCCAGGAGGCGGAGGTTGCAGTAAGCCGAGATCCCGCCACTGCACTCCAGCCTGGAGGCAGAGCAAAACTCCATTTTAATAATAAATAAATAAATAAATAAACCAGACAAGAGGCTTTTAAAAACATTACCTTCTCAAAGAGGCAGAGAAAGCATTTACAATTACAAGATGTTTTCCAAGTAAATGCTCTAAGAAAAGGGAAGTCAGGGTCTAGAGTCTAAAGTCAAGTAAAGCTGAGGGGAATGTTAAGGCCCTCTTGGTCATCAAACATAAAACTAATTTCCCTTAGGACCACCTAAACTTAGGGGCACTTTATAATGAGAGATTGCTTGTATTTTTCCCATTTGCCCTGCTGACATGTGGTCCTTTTGGCTAGCTTAAAGGTATGCCTGGCCTAATGCTATATTTATTTTCTCATCTTTGTCTCTAAAATGTCACAGAGTGTGCTTTCCTAAGTTAACAGCACAGTGAGTCATGCAGGCTCTTTGACCATCATTATGGTGTTTTTTTTTTCATATTAATTTACATTCCAAAGGTATTGATTTTAATCATTTATTTTCCAGCACCAGCACTATCACTTGATGAATCCTTGCATGATATTATTAGAATTTTAAAGAAGATGTAGGTGACTTTATGATAAAATACTAGCACAGGGGTAATCAAAATCAACTGTAGAAGTTCCTATGTGTGTAAATAACAGCTTGAATCACAAGATACTGTAAAACTTTAGAAGTGGAGATTTCTGTTTACCAACAAAAGTACTTCCTCCATAAGAAGCCTACACTTTATAATTCATATGCCTGTCAGCTCTGCAGTTTTTTTATTATTAACTGAATCATAAAATTATTTCACATTTGTATCATTTCAAACTTTCTCATGAAATTGCTTAATAATATTAATCAATAGCAAATTGTGGGGCCAAACTTTAATTTGCAAATAGCATATTTGCACCTTAGTTAGACTTGGATTGAGCCACGCTACTGGCTTCCCTGTTTCTCTGGCTTGCAGGCGGCTCATCGTGGGACTTCCCAGTTTCCATAATTGGGTGAGCCAATTCCTCTAATAAATCCCTTTTCATATATATCTCTCTCTACATCTAACTTATTTGTTCTGTCTTTCTGAAGAAGCCTGATTAAAACATCCCTCTTTCCAATTTCCTGCCAGCACTTCCTGGCAAACACTGTTCTACTTTCTGTTTCTAAGAGTTCGACTATTTTAGATACTTCATATAAGTAGAATCATACAGTACAGTCATAAGCCACATAACTATGTTTTAAGCAATGCCACACTGTAATCTTAAGGGACCATGTTTATATATATGCTATATATATATATACACTCTCTCTCTATGTGTGTATATATATATATATATATACACTCTCTCTCTATGTGTATATATATATATATATACACTCTCTCTCTATGTGTATATATATATATATATATATGTAAACCATGGTCCCTTAAGATTATAATGGAGCTAAAAATGAATGCCTAGTGATGTCATAGCTATCATAATTTTACAGTACAATGCATTACTTATATGTTTGCAGTGATGCTGGTGTAAATGAACCTACTGCACTGCCAGTCACATAAAATTATAGCACATATAATTAAGTACAGTGAATAATACTTGATAAAACTAATAAATGACTATGTTACTAGCATGTGTTTACTACAATACACCTTTAATGTTATTGTAGAATTACTCCTTCTACATATAAAAAGAAATTAACTATAAAACAGCAGCAGACAGGTCCTTCAGGAGGTATTCCAGAAGAGGGTACTGTTATCACGGGAGATGACAGCTCCATGCATGTTATTGCCCCAGAAGACCTTCTAGTGGAGGTGAAAGACAAGGATATTGATGATCTTGACCCTGTATAGGCCTAGGCTAATGCATGTGTTTGTGTCTCAGTTTTTAACAAAATTTTAAATAAATAAATTCAAAAATAAATACTTACAGAATAAAGATACACGGAAAGACAATGTTTTTGCACCGCTGTACAATGTATTTGTGTTTTAATGTAAGTATTATTATAAAGGAGTCAAAAAGTTTTAAAACATTAAAAAAGTTTATAAAGCCAAAAAGCTACAGTAATCTGTTCTTATTGAAGGAAGAAAACTATTTTAAAATCAATTCAGTGTAACCTACGTGTACAGTGATTATAAAGTCTACAGAGTGTACAGTAATATCCTAGACCTTCACATTCACTTGCCAATCACTCACTGATTCACACAGAGCAGCTTCCAGTCCTGCTAACTTCATTCATGGTAAGTGCCCTACACAGTTGTACCATTTTAAATCTTTCATACTGCATTTTTACCGCACTTTTCTATGTTTAGACACACAAATACTTACCAGTGTGTTACATTTGCCTACAGTATTCAGTAGAGTAACATGTTGTACAGGTTTGTAGCCTAGGAGCAATATGCTATGTCATTTTGCCTAGATGTGCACTAGGCTATAGCACTGTGTTAGCACATTTTCACGCTGCTGATGAAGACATTCCCGAGACTGGGCAATTTAAAAAAGAAAGAGGTTTAATGGACTTACAGTTCCGTGTGGCTGGGGAGGCCTCACAATCATGACAGAAAGAGAAAGGTACTTCTCACATGGCAGCAGACAAGAGAAGAGAATTTGTGCAAGGAAACTCCCTTTTTTAAAAACCATCGGATCTCGTGGGACTTCTTCACTATCATGAGAACAGCATGGGAAAGACCTGCCCCCACAGTTCAATTACCTCCTACCAGGTACCGCTCACAACATATGGGAATTCAAGATGAGATTTGGGTGGGGATGCCAAACTGTATCAACCACATATAATAAGTTTGTGTAAGTACTTTCATATTGTTTGCACAAAGATTACACTGCCTAATGACATATTTCTCAGAACATATTTCCATTGGTATATGATGCATGACTGTATTTTTTCTTATGTGACTGGCTACCTCACTTCCTATCAGGATTTCTTCTTTTTAAAGATTGAATAATATTCCATTTTATGGATAAACCACATCTTCTCTATTCCTTTGTTGATGGGCATTTAGGTTTCTTTTACTTCTGGGATTTTATAAATATTGCTGCTATAATGCAATGAACATGGGTAACATGTAAATATCTGTTTGAGATCCCTTTTTCAATTGTTTTGGATACATGCCTAAAAGTGAAATTACTGGATCATATGGTAATGTTATTTTTAAATTTTTGAGAAATCTTCACACTGTTTTTCAATAGGGGCTGCACCATTTTATATTCCCAAAAAAAGTGCAAAGAGATTTCAATTTCTCCATGTCTTTAGCAACACTTATTATTTTCTGTTTTGTTTTGTTTTGTTTGACAGTGACCATACTAACAGTTGTCAGGTTATATCTCATTTTGTTTTGACTTGCACTTCTTTAATGTAAGGGAGGTTGAGCATCCTTTCATTTGCTTGTTTGCCATTTGTATTTTTATTTTGGGAGAAATGTCTGTTTTTGTTCTTTGCCCATTTTTAAATTAGATTTATTTTTCTGTTGCTGTTGAGTTGTAGGAATTTCTTCCATTTTTAAAGTTGCCTTTTCACTCTGTTGGTTGTTTCTCTTTGCTGAGCAGAAGATTTTTTGATATACCCACTTGTATTTTTGCTTTTCTTGCCATATACAAGAAATTGCCAAATACAAAGTCATGAAGTTTTTATCTATTCTGTTTTCTCTTTAGAGTTTTATAATTTCAGGTCTTGTGTTTAGGTCTTTAATGTATTTTGAGTTCACTTTTGTATATGGTGTGAGGTTAGGGTCCAACTTAATTCTTTCACATGTGGATATCTGGTTTTCTCTACACGGTTTGTTAAAGAGGACCCCCCCCCCTTTTTTCCCCCCATCATAGCTTTTGTGTAGCTTTTTCACCTTCGTTGGAGATCATTCAACCATATGAATCAGAGTTTATTTCTGGTATCTCTATTTGGTTTTGTGGGTCTATATACCTGTCTTTATATCAGTAGCACACTGTTTTGATTACTGTAGTTTTATAATATGTTTTAAAATCAGGAAGTATGAGGCCTCAAGCTTTTCTTTTGTTTCTCAAGGTTGTTTTGGTTATTCAAGGTCCTTTGGAATTCCATATGAATTTAATGATTTGTTTTTTATTCCTGCAAAATAATGCCATTGGGATTTTGATAGGGATTTCATTGAACCTGTAGATTACTTCAGATGGTATAAATTTTTTACAAATATTAAGTCTTCTAATCCATGAACATGAAATGGCTTTCCATTTATTTGTGTCTTTAATTTTCTAGGAGCATTTTTTAGTTTTCAGTGTACAAGTCTTTTGCTTGCTTGGTTAAGCTTATTACTAGGTATTTTATTCTTTTTGATGCTATAATAAATGAAATTATTTCTGAATTTTCTTTTTGAATTGTTTGTTAGTGTATTAAAAACACACTAATTTTTGTGTATCGATTTTGCATCTGACAACTTTATTGAATACTTTTATTAGTCCTAACAATTTTCTGTTTGGGGGGTGGAATTTTTTAAAAATATATAAATAATGTAATCTGCAAACAGATAATTTTGGTTCTTCCTTTCTTATTTAGATGACTTTAATTTCTTTTTCTTCCCTAATTGTTCTGATTAGGATTTCTAGCACTTGATATGTAGAAGTGATGAGAGTGGGCATCCTTTCCTTATTGCTGACCTTAGAGGAAAAACTTTCAGTTTTCACCATGAGTGTGGTGTTAGGCCCTTTGCTTTTGATACATAGTCTTTTACTATGTTGAGGTAATTTCCTTCTGTTTCTTGTTTCATTAGTTTTCTTTTTCTTTTTTAATTCTAAAAGGGTGCCAAATTTTGTCAAATGCTTTTTCTTCATCAATTGAGATGGCATGTGATTTTTACATTTCATTCTGTTAAAGTGTTGTATTACATTGATGGATTTTTATATGTTGAAACTTGCTTGCATTCCAGGAATAATTTCCACTTGGTCATGATATATAATCCTGTTAATATGCTGTTGCGTTTGGTTTATTAGTATTTTACGGAAGATTTTTTACATCAATATTCATCAGGGATTTTGGTGTGTAATTTTCTTGTAATGTCTTTGTCTGGTTTTGGTACTATGGTATTGCTGGCCTCATAAGATGAGTTCAGAAGTGTTTAATTATCTTTACATTTTTGGAAGAGGTTGAAAAGAATTGGTGTTAATTTGCCTTTAAGTTTGGAGGAATTCTCCAGTGAAGCCACCTGATCTTCGGATTTTCTTCCTTGGGGGTTTTTGATTACTAATGCAATCTTATTAATTATAGGTCTTTTGAGACTTTTTATTTCTTCATGATTCACTCTTGGCAGGTTGTATATTTCTAGGAATTTACCCATTTCTTCTATGTTATCCAATTTGTTGGCATAAAATTGTTATTAGTATAATCATAGTAGTCTCTTATGAACTTTTTTATTTCTGTGACACCAGTCCTAATGTCTCCTCTTTCTGTTTTTATTTGAGTCTTTTGTCTTAGATAGGATGAGGGTTTTCTGATTTTATTAATCTTTTCCAAAAAAATTGGTTTTCCTCTTTCATCAGTGTTTGAAGTCAAGTCAAGTGAGACAGAAAAGAGTCCTTTGGGAAGCCCCCTGAAGAGCCAGAATATTGGACATACATTCCAATTTCTCCATCCCTCCTAAGGAGGAAACTGAGCTGGGTACTTTCTCCCAATCACGGTGGACTTTATCTGCTTCTGTCCACAGTATTACAAGTTCTGTAGTTCTCCCATGAGCCACTAGGCTCTCTTTTGTTGTCAGCACTCCCTGGGCTTCTAAAGTAAATGAGTTTCCCATCGAGTTGGGCAAGACAGACACCAATCTCTTGGGCAGCTTTCTGAAAAGCCAGAATGTTGGATATACTTTCCATCTTCTCTTTCCCTCCATAGAAAGACAATGAAAGTTGGGATTTTCCTCTCAACCATAAACTGTGCTGTCTTGGGGGACAGGCTGATGCAGTTAAAATTAAGTCACTTTTCTTACCTACTTCAATGTGATTAGCCTTGGGTTTGGACTTGCCTTGGATATTACGACGTCTTAATGGGTTTCTGAAGTTCTTAGAAAGGCTTTTCAGACTGTATATTATTGTTAAGCCTTGTTTCTATGGGTTAAGAAGGCTCAGGGTTTCCTATTCTGCCATCTTGCTGATTTCACCTTCCCATATCTGGTTTTGTACTTAAGATCAAAATGGTTCCAAGTAGAAGGTCTACAGTCCCTTGTCTGAAACCCCTAGAGCCAGGTATTTTCCATACCTTTAGATTTGAAAAAGGTAACACAGTACATATGCTGAAAAGTATATAATTTCCCAAGGGAGGATGGGGAAATCACTGAAATCAGTAGAAATAAACTTGAATCAAATCAAATTTCTACAATAACATATGTAGCTATTCAAGTAATAATGACTATAAATATACTCTTGTTAGAGTGTATCAGGACTTTTTTTTTAATAAAAATCATTTGGATTTCAAATCACTTTGAGGTGGAGAGTGAGGATAAGTAATTGTGAACCAGTAGTACTTTATTTTCATTGACAAGGCAATAATACAGTGTCCTTAATATATAAATGATATGTACATGCAGGGGTGGTGGTAATGATTTAGTGGATGTGGTTATTGATTTATTGCCTCTAAGCTCAAAATTCGCCCTTTTATCGTATTTGTGAAAATGGACCTGAGCTTTTTAGATATTTTTCCTTTGGTAGCTGGCTCTAAAGATTTGCAAATAAAGGGTTTACAGCAACTTCAGTGCCTGGATCATTAAGTACATGACAGCAAGCAGCTTTCCCTTGATACCACCTTAGGCAGTCCTGTAGCAGAGTGTCTCTGGTCAAACATCTCTCCATGAGTAGGTTTACCTGGCATTACAAAGAATTTGTTTCTGGCAAGTTCTACTGGTACAGTACTACAGTGATTTCTTTGTTATAAAACGAGCCACAGTTCTAAGTTCTAAATATCGTTCCTGTGGGAACTTTCAGGAGCTCTGTCTCAACTCTAGAGGTAATAGATGCACCTTATATTTGTTAATTTTGGATTTTTAAAGTTCTTTTTACATCTAACTAGCAAATATGTTTTTACTCCAATCCAATACAATAGTTAGTAATTCTTTATATTAAATGTTTCCTGTCCAAATTGTTCAGTTTCTCTCTCCTGATCAGACTCAGACTGATATAGTAGTCTCTTCATACAAATGTTTAGCCATAGTTCAAATAGAGAAAGCTAGTGGAAAAATAGGGATTATCTATGCGATATACTAAAATAAAAAAAAAAATACTGTAGCTGCCAAAAGCACATTCACATTCTGAATTGTAATTTGACAACAGCAAACTAACTTTTTTTTTATCATGATAAGTTAGTGATGTTAATTTAAATTTACCTAATTTTAATATAGTTAAAATTTGGAGGGAGGTTATTTAGTATTATGGGAATTATAAAAAATAGGAATTTATTCAGGTAACATTAAAATGAAAATAATATATCAATATTGGTTATACGTTCACATATTTTTCCAATTAAAATAGGTTTTTACCCGTTATGAGTTAAATTCTATATCCTTCCAAACTGGTAAGTTGAAGTCCTAGCCCTCTAGGACTTCAGGATGTGAACTTATTTGGAAATAGTATTGTTGCAGATATAACTAGTTAAGATAAAGTCATAAAAGTGGGAGGCCCCTAATGCAATATGACTTATGTTTTTATGAAAGGGGAGAATTTGGACACAGGCATGCATACAGGGAGAACATCGTGCATATGTGAAGACAGCCATTTACCAGTCAGGGAAAGTAGCCTGGAACAGAGTCTCTCTTCAGAGCACTCAGAGGCAACCCTGTCAATATCTTGATTTCAGACTTCTGGCCTCTAAAACTCTGAGACAATAAATTTCTGTTGTTTAAGCCACCCAATTTGTGACACTTTGTTCCAGCAGCCCTGGAAAACTAATACAATATCTGATGAAGTTATAAAAAATATATAGTTTTATTCTCTTCTGCAGATTTGCGCAATATTCTTGAAGCTTTTATACACAATTAATTGCTTAGCTGAAAAAAATTTAAGGTGTATCTATTTATAAACTTCATTTTCTTTCCTAACTGTTCCAAGAATTTACTTACAATATTATTTATTGAACTAACTAGAGCTTGAAAGTATCAATTTAAAATAATCCTTATGATATCACTTTTTTTTCTGCCCCCTTTTCTCTGTTTTCATGTTTATGTAATTTTAGAGAATTAAAAAACCTTAGGACCAAATTGACCATCATACAGAAACTGTTAAGGTATAGCATATATAAATGTGATATATAATTAGACTGTAATGACACTTGAATTAAAAACATGTAAGGTAGAATGCATTGCATTCTTTATAATCATAATTAGTATAGTACTTACATAATATGCCTTTCTTTTTTTGGTCTTTACCTTTTTTCATGCTTCCTACCTGTCAAGGCATTGATGCTTCTCTTTCTCTATCACTCGTTTTTTTGGTATTACTCTTATGTAAATTTATTTTTCCTGTCTCAATTGACATACATTTTTTTCTTGAAAGATGGTAATTATTTAATTACATTTTAGTAATTTTTTTTCCCAACATTTGTGTTCTTAGAGGTAAAGAAAAATGGAAGTCAAGAAATCAGTAATACCACCAGAAAGAAGAAAATTAGCCTCCGGATTCAATCTTTTCCTATAAATCATATTTGTTTGTTTCTATGACTAATGAATGCAGTATGGAAATTATTCACACTTCAGCAGCAACCTGGATAAAAACCCATTTTCAGAATGCTTTGAATAAGAATAAAATTCAGCATTCATTTATTTTAAATGCAAATAGTGGAATCTGAGTAGGATAAGAGTGTCAGAGTGGAAGGGCGTGTTTTCAGGCATTGCAGAAAGCTGTCATGGTGACTAGGAGGCGTAGCAACTTAATTATAAAAATAAATCTAAAAGAGTGAGTCAGGCACAGGTTTGCGATTTTACTCCTGTCAAAGTTAGATGGAGACTATATCCTGAAAATCTCAGTTATCAGGATCCTGAGAAAAGCATTAGAACAGGATAACAGAAAACCATACTTTTACAAAGATAGAGATATAAAATATATTTATCTACAGGTTATTTGAGATTCCAGCAACTATTTCTGGGACATTTTCTAAATTACAGTCAAGGAGTAATGTCTTAAGTGTGAAACAAAGAAAATAGATAATATGTACTGATTTGTATTATATCACGTATCTTGGGTTTTATAATGATAATTCTACACTCATCTTTTCCCACGAGTGTATTTTTCTCTAGCATTTCTCTTGATTATCATAAACTTAAATAAGTAACAAAAACTAGGGCATATATTGAAATTCAGGGCAGAATAATAATTGGAAATCAATCCTAAACAATATGGCATCATTCTAAGGGTACAATATGTCCTCTCTCAGCTTGAGTGTATTAGGGTAAAATATCACTGAGATTAGTTTGAGAAGTGTGGGGTTGAAACCCTGCTCTGGGCAAAGAAGTCCCTGTAGCCACTGCTGTGAGTTCTGTAGGGGCCAGACCGGAAGGCCCTGGTGAGCAGCAATTAAGCTTAATTGGCTAGCTGGACTTCTTTGGGGGATTGTGGAGGAGCCTAATTAGCAGCAAGCAGTTGATTTTTCCACCAAGGTGCTCTTTCACTTCCTCCCACATTTAGATTTTGAACTGGATGAAAGTTTAGAGGTGAATTTTCCCCCTAATGGTATGAATTTTGATGTGGAATGATCAGGTAGGAGGTTACTCTCACCATGATGGAAACATTCATTCTAATTCTGTAACACATATGCAATTCCCACTGGGAATCTCATCTGGCGATTACCTGGAGAGTTTCATGTGTTTAGTTTGTGAAAAGTGGTTTTGTTAGTTGTTTCCCTACTCATGACTCCACCCTTCTAGAGAACAGGACCAAGGAAATAGGCAAGAGAGAGGCTACTGGATATATTTAAGGAACTGGTTACAGACATTTAGTCAAACTTTGATTTTTTAAAATTTAATTTCACATAGACCATGAAAGGATAACAAAATCAAGGTGCTTTTAAACATGTCAACCATGTTTGTAAGCACTTTTAGAGTTTGTGACCAACTTATATATAGTTTACAGAAAGCAAACAGACACTTCCAGCTTCAGTTTGTTGTGTTTTCTGCTTCCAGATTAGACATTACAGGAGTATTTAAAATGTGTTTACCGCATATGAAGCACTGTCAAACTGCTTTGTGAAAGAAATGTTTCGTGCCCTGGAGGAGCTTATCACTCATGTAGAAAGAATGTCAAAGAAATATAATATTTGGGTCAATAGAATTTTAGATGACCATTTTATTTAACATCTGGAAGCAGAAGTCTTCTTTTCCAAGGCATTTCAACATTACATACATTTATCTTTCTACAGAAAATTTTGATTTTGTTATTCTGTTGCTCAAACTCAACTCCTTCAAAGCTTGCTCCTTACCCTGTACACAGAATGTTAGATGTTTTTTGGAAAGCTTTGTCCGAACCCTCCATCCCAGCCTAAGAACTTGATATATTCTTCCTTGAACCTTGCCGTTTTCTTTTCATAGCAAATGCGTCCTGGGCTTGTTTAATTTTCTCTGTGTTACTTAACTGTATTTTCCAAAGAAGCAGATATCCTACCTACCCTATGCATTTTTGTATTCCTAGAAACGAGCTCACTGTGTGCCTCATCAAGTATTCAATAAAGATTTCTGGAGTATATGAATATTAATACCTCTAACTGGTGGCACATCAGCAGGCAACAAAGCAAAACCAAAAAGAAAAGTTCTATTTCTCTTTTGTGTGGACACCTACAATCTTGATTTGTTATGTGTAGCTTGTAGAGAGGAGTGGTGGAATATCTAGGCACACCATATCTCCACATTCGGATTCAGCCGTAGTAATAAGGAGATCAATGAATACCAACAGATAAGACTAAATCATTTATTTAAATATGGAGCTGGCTGGGCATCTCTCCTTTCTTTCCCCCATATCTTTGCTTCCAAAAGTATGGGGGAAAGAAAGGAGACATCACCATGAGTTTCCCCCATTCCTTTACATGCCCTATCTATCACTCTGGTAGGTTTTTAGGAGCAGTTAAAGCATAACTTTTCCCTCATATTTCATTTGAGGCTGTTCCTATTCCAAACAAACACATAGGCACATACACCCAATCTTTCTTTCTCTCTTAAACTTCCCACTGCCCCACTTCATCAATACACATACCCACAGGGCCCTCTATCAGTGAATCCCTGTGATAATTTCCCTATAATGTGATCAGTGAAAGTAATATATTATTTAACCCATTGAAATAAGTTTCTACCTCTTATTTACTTTTCTATCCTTCACAGTTAGGAAACAACCTAATGGTTAGTTATTTCCTAGACTGCTTAATGGTTGAAAGGACCATTTAGATGATTGAGCAAATGGATGAATGGATGGATGGATACATGTACAGACTGGAGCAGTAACTCTTTTTTCATTCATTGTCTGTCAACTTGGATTATTCTTACATTCCAACATCAGATTAGGTAGGTGAGAGTAAAAACTCTGCAGGAAGAAAATAATAGCAAAATAAGCAGTAAAATAAAATACATAAAAAACTTATTGCAAGTACTCATCCTCATTCTTAGATGCTATGCATCAACATATCATTTTACTTAAGACATTTTTGTATTTTGTGGAGATTTTTGTTGGTGTTGGAGTACAGATAGTATAAATTTTAAAATTTTAACACCAAAAAATAAAACTAATTTTAATGTGTTGTTTCGGTTTTAGTTTTTCTTAAAACTTCTTACTGTAGTATATTTAGTGCATTCATAAATTATATCTGTGTACTGGATAGATTAGCAAATTGATAGGCAGCTGTCTTGTGCCACTTATAGAGGAAAAGGTGTTTAATTATTTTCAAAATTTGTATAATACTAGAATTTTGTATCATCCTCAATATACACAAAATGATTTAAACAAAGGGAATTATGGCTTTGTTATACCACAGCAAAGGGCTCTCAGGAATACAGCAACACAGTAAATGAAGCTGACTTTCAAGTGGGAAACCTTGCTGATCTGCAATGTTGCATAACTACGATATGGAACCACAAGTAGTGTGATAAAACTAAAACTATGTATGGTAAATTTAGGATTTACAATGATGACTTCTTGTTAGAAGACAGCAAACAGTAGATTTGAGAGCAGTAAAGTTTCAGTTGAGTCATCACACTTGTGACACTTATTTTAAATGCAATCTGTTTAGCCCAAAGTATTACCAACTTTAGAAAATACACGCCTCTTTCCCAGGGCATTTCTCTTAACCATTTTTAGGCAGCCTGTTGAAGAGCTTTCAAAGAGAAAAATCTCAACTCATACAAAATAATGTACTTTAATATCTTTTCATAGAGAGTATCTTCTCTAACAAAAGATGACTATTACCTTTTCCCTATCGATTATTACCTCCTGCTCTCAGGGAATGGCTTCCTGCAAGGTCAAATGTGCCTCTATAGTCACAATTCACACAACAAAATGTCTGAGGATTCTCTCCATGTTCCTTGAAATAAGACTAGTTATTTTCTACTCTTTGGGTGGTCGTTAGGACACAGTTCTTTACAGGCTTCTCACATCTTTGCCCATTTTGCAAGCAGAGGCACTGACTGCTTTGGTTTTGGTGCAATTTTTCGAGAATATTTGTATAGCAAACGACCTTGGAAAGAGGCATAGTGTCTCTCTCCAGAGCAGAAGATAGGCATGTTTACTGCCCACTATAAAAGATTCAGGTAGTCTAAGCTTAGCTTTTCTCTTCCGAAACGCAGGCTGCAGAGTTTACAAGTATCACCTGGCCCTCTGAGCATCACCCTGTGGAAACTGGGGCTTGAGTTGCTGATTCTCTGGCTACTATTATTAGTAATACATATTACTAATAGTAATGTATATTACTATTGCTGTGAACTATAACGTCTTTTTTCCAGTTCTAGGAGTCTGTATCTTCTGCTAGTATTCATGAAATTGTAGAAGGCTAACTTGTTAGCTTGAAAATAGGTTAATCTATCATTCACAGTAAGGAAGAATGGTAAGGTAAGATATATTAAGCACTGAGACGTAGAATTAATTATGCTTTGGTTTTAACACATACTTGTAACATATGTTCACTAACGTCTGAGTTGTTATATGGGAGTTTAGAATACTACTAGGAAGAAATGCTTCATTATAATATAGTATGTGCATTTATTCAGTGTTATAGCTAGGGTAAAATTATATTTACATAATGTATTGCATAGCTCTTGAAAGCCAGTACACTGCCTCTTTTTGTCAAAAAGTTGGTACTTAGAATTCTAAGTTTAACATTTTAATCTTGAGAGGAAAGTAATCTTAAATTAAATGTTTTGCATTAAAAATTTTTCAGATACTTCCTATATAAAGTTCTTCAATTACTTCCGTATATTTCATGGTCCTAAGAAATCATATTTTTCCTAAGCATCTATATGAAATGCTCATACTTAATAAAAATTTTTTCAATTCAAATAGATCATTTATATATGTTTAATTAGTGCTATATTATTTCAAATTCATGAAATATTAAAAATTATTTATAAGTTTGAGATTATTCTTTTAAAACTATTCTGAGGCCTAATTTGAACAACGATTTTAGACAACTCAAATACAGTTTTATAATGCATGCATTTCATAAAATAAAAAAATTAAATACCTAAAGATTTAAATATCTTTTATTTCATGTTTTAGATTTAATAAAGTAATTCAGCATAATCATATTGTTATTATATATTCAGAATTTTGAATTACCTGAGAAACACAAATGCAGTGGGATATAATAGTATTCTTCTTATGCAAATTTAGTACGTCTTAATGTTAATTTATAATAGTCAGTGTCTGATAATTATAATGTTAATAGTGAGAAATGTGTTTGAAATTAATGAGTTATGTGTATTTCATAGGTTTTCTTTTTTCAATGCCCTGCCTTTCATAGATTAACCTGGATGTGTTATCAGGGACTGGCTATTTTTATTGTGGGAAAATGAAATTTTACTCTGAAGAATCAATAGTTTAGTAGATTTTACTCTCAAAAATATGCTTTATTATGCATTGCACTTTTTTCCCCCGTGATTCATCTCTGGTTTTTGTTTCCACTACTCTTTTCATATTTACTTCTTCATTTTACTTTACTCTTCATTCCAAGTTTCTTTGCTTTTTCCTTTTAGCTTTTTACTCTTAGACATTGACTTCTTAAAGAACAGCTTCTGATTGCAACTACCCAACATAACAGTGAAAAACAATAGCAACTGGACTCCTTACTAAGTATCTTTTTTTGTATAATGTAAAAGGAATAAGAAAGTGAAAAAAATTATTTGAAAAATAGTTCACCAAAACTGTATGTTTGTGAATGTGCTTGTGTGTGTGCATCAATGTGATTACGAGAAATGACAGAGTAAGCTGTTTAAAGTCAAACTCAAGTCCCAGCTATGCAGCTTGCTTTGGGACATTTAGCTACTTAACTCTTTTTTCCCTGTGCTTTCTCATTTGTATAGTTAACAAATTATCCAAAATTTGGAAATAAGGCAAGGGAAAACTGCGATTTTTTTTCAGTGTCACAATAAAACATTGTGCCACAGACTCACTCAGGGATTATTTTATTGGCTAGGGTAGGCGGTTGGCGAATTTTAACCCACAGATGAAATCCAGCCCAAATCCCATGCTTGTTCATTCTTTGAGCTAAAAATAGATTTTGCATGTTAAAAAAGTTGTTAAAAAAGGTAAAGAAACAAATATGTGACAGAGACTTGAAGTAGCTCACAAATATTAAAATATTTACTATCTGAGCCTTTACAGAAAACATTTGTCTACCCCTGCTCTAAAGGAATGAAGCATTGTTTGATTTAACTATTTACTATTGATCAGGATTCAGACTCAGTGAAAGTAGATGATAACCAGTAGATTAATAAATTACAAATGATTTTTGTCTCCTGGTGAGGCAATGATTTCTGTCTCCTGGTGAGGCAATGATTTCTGTCTGCTTTAAAAAAAAACAACAACAACCCAGCCGGGGGCTGTGGCTCACGCCTATAATCCCAGCACTTTGGGAAGCCGAGGCAGGCGGAACACCTGAGGTCAGGAGTTCGAGACCAACCTGGCGAAAACCAGTCTCTTCTAAAAATACAAAAATTAGCTGGATGTGGTGACGAGCACCTTTAGGTCCCAGCTACTTGGTAGGTGGAGGTAGGAGAATCGCTTGAACCCAGGAGGCGGAGGTTGCAGTGAGGTGAGAACTCGCCATTGCACTCCAGCCTGGGAGTCAGAGACTCCATCCAAAAACAAAAAACAAAAAACAAAAACAAAAACAAAACAAACAAAAAAACCCTAAAGGACATAATGGTATTACTCTTTAAGACATTAACCATTTTCATATATCACTTTGTAATAATATTTCAGCATCTTTTTAATTGGCCGTAACTTCTTCAGTCTCATTCTCTTTTGAAAAAGCTTTACTATCCTGCTGGTTTCCTCATTAATTAAGAAAATAATCTTATTGACATGTCTTTATTTTATATTTGTATCTGAATCATCTTTTTAACTTTTAGATATTTAAACGTCAACAATAAATGGGTAGTCTGCCACAGCTCTTACAGGGTTTTAATACAACATGGTCTTAGACAGTAAGTGGACTTTATTTGCTCACCTTAAATATCAGTCTAGATGTTCTTTTAACAGAACTCCAATTAAGAACCTCTCAGGTTTATTCCATTCTCTCCAGATTTTTCAAAGACCATTTTTTAGACTAGTTTTAGGTTCACAGCAAAATTAACAAGAAACTACAGAGATTTCTTGCATCTGTCCTCACACATGCATAACTTCGCATTATCGACATCCCCAACAGAGTAGTATATTTGTTAAAATTGATGAACCTGTATTGACACATCATTATCATCTAGAGTCTAGATTTTACATTATGATTCTCCATCTTTTTAATGATCATGTTTGTGGAATAGTGACTTCTTATTGCTAGTGCTCATCTGCTGATACCAGTAGAGTTGTAGGTTTATCAACGACAGTCATGTTTCTCTTTTTCCTCAAGCTTCTTTATGCAAATTTTAATTATTGTTGTTTCATGATTTAATTAAATAATATACAATGAGATGAAATCAGTGCAGGGGGAGATTTAATTCAATGAAGTTGAAATTGAATGCTTTGCTATGTCTTTGTTAAACACATAACAAAGGTGAATTGCTAAATAATTGCCATGCAATTAAGTGTGGGTGAAGCAATAGCAAGAGATTGGTGTGTTTGGCTGTGACCAGACCTCTACTTGGAAGCATCTAATTTTGAAAACACATGTGCTGCATAAAAAGTAAAAGTTTGCCTATCAAATGGATAGTTTTGGAAACATAAAATAAGTCATGCTATTTTGCCTCTATTTTTTATTGTTTAAACAATATCAAAATGGAAATATCAATACAGATAAATCTGTACAAATAAAATGGAAACATGGAGGATCTGCTGAATCTTCACAGCTTCTCCTATTGACATGAAATTTTTTCCTATTTATCAAAGGATATTTATTTATAGAAAGAAACCATTTTAGAAGCATTTCAAAATAAATGTTTTTTAAATAAAATTTGTTCGCATTTCATAAATAGGTTCCAGTGATGAATGAGTACATAAATAATTGAATAGACAATGTTGCTGATTGGGGTTAATTAGTTTAAAAGCCCATTCCCAGGGAGATTCTTCTCTCCTTAATCAACCCAAAGATCCAGGGTGCACTTAGTGAGGCATTCGGAAGGCATGGGGGAGCAGGTGTACCTTTTGCTCTAAATAGCTGAACTCTTCTCCTTTCTCAAGTAAAGAATTCAGACAACTACTGTAAGATTCTGAGTGCTGACTCCACAACTAGACTGGGGTTTCATATGCTTTTTGCATGCTTTGCCCATGCTCTCTCCTTCTCTTCTTTGCATTTTTTTCACACATCAATTTACAATTTCTCTTTGTGAAGTCTCAATTGACTCTGGTTTAACTAGTCTATGTCTTTACAATTATACATTGATACATAGTGATATGAATTACCAATATTTATATCCATGTACACTATCCTGCAATTAACATTTATGCTGTAGTTTAGTTGTATATTTTATGTGGAAATAGAATTACTTTTCTTCTGTGAAAATACTTTGAACTATGAGCTGTTATCCTAATGCTGTCTTTTCAGCTTACTGTACACTTTGGAAAGACTTATAAAAATATTTTTTTGTCTTTCCACATTGCCTACCTCAGAAGTGTTAATTCAATGAGAAATTCTTACAACTCAACTAGTCAGACAGTAGTTATTAAATGCTTAGGCATTTATAGTCATAGTCCTTCAAACTTGAGTTAAGAAATGTCCATTCACATGTCAGGGCTAATGACTGCATTTTAATCGTGGAATAAGAAGTGTGTTCTACTTATATTTAGCCTATTTTTTTAAAGTTATTGATTTAGAAAATAGATCTTCCGATTTGATTAACGCTGATTTCATTTTATGTTTTTCTGAGGCTTTAATCCTTTTTGAAATGGAGATATTATGAAACACAACTTATACAGACTTAAAAATAGCCAGGTGATATATGCCATTAACACTTTCAAAAAACAGAAATTTAAATAGAAACAGAGTCCATTAAGTAAATATATGTGTATATTCATATATGCATGTAACCTCAGATTTTTCAACAAAGTTCTAAATTTACTTTAAGCTACTATGTAATAATACTATTTAATTTCCACTGGCTTCTACCACTTAAAAGCCATTTTCCCAGATGTAGTTTCTATATTATTTAATTTAAAACACAGTTAGGACTCATGGATTGAAATTTAAATCAGTCTTTAACCTTCTAGTGTTAGGGTTTATTTATTCTTTTAAAAGACTGCTTCTAGGTTAAAAACAAATAAACCTGCAAAGGAATCTAGAGAATCATTGGACAGCAAACAATACTTTAAAAGAAAATTTTTAGCAGGTCAGTGATAACTCCAATGGTTTAAATCTCCTTTACAGTGTTTTTGGTCTTTTACATTGGATTATGGTATGTTGTCATAAAAGATTCATGTTCAGATATTAAACATTACTTTGAGTGATTAATAATAAATTTATTTTTTTCTAACAAGTAATAGGCATTTTCTTTGTCTTTTCCTCATAATATGTAAGAAAAAACTGTTATAACTTTGAATTCATGATTATATCTTTGGGGTAAACATGATATATTTGGAAACTGCAATAAAAACAACAATTTAAAGGTATCATGACCAAAATATTTACTTCTTTAAGGCTAAAACTGACACTATAAAATAAGATATTTTAACTAAAATCTATAAGAAATAAACACAATAATATTTAATATAATTTAAAAAATTAACTTTTTTCATGTTAGTTTTTAAAAAGAGCCTGCTATTTATTATATTTTTTCTCTAAGCCATCATCATTTATAATATTAATGATCTAACTATTACGGCTTATTTTCCTAAATGCACAAAAGAAATAAAAGTATTAAGACAAAGAACTCAAATCATATTCATAAGGAATTAATTGCTTTAAAATCCTTATTTGTGAAAACAGAAATAAATGAAATTATGTTTTATGTGAAACTTCCAGGAATAATTGAACAATCATCACCCAAGAAAACAATGTGCATTGAATAAAGCAATTTTTTTTCTTAGAAATACTCATAGCTGACTTTATTCTAGATATAACACAAATCATAAATACTCAATGGCTACCCAATAATCTGATTAAACTTCATTGGACATATATATATATATGTGTGTGTGTGTATATATATATACATTTTTTTTCTTTTCCAGATATCTAGCCCTGTTTTTGCTTCTTAAACAAAAGAAAAAGAAAGGCTAATGTGATTTCTTAAAAACAAAAATGCATTTTTAAGTAAATGTTATTTTCCCACTTTCTGTTATACTTGGAAACACACTAATATATGTTCATTTATTATTAGAATGAATTATACATATTTCAACACACTCTATAAGTAGTATTTATACAGAACATATAAAAATTTCTCCAAAATGGCATAGCCTAGGTAAATAAGTTATCACTTAATATTCATTCCTGTTTGTTGCCCATTAAAATGCAGTGGCAAATCTGACAAAACAATAAGAGGAAGCTCGCCTGTGTGACTCTTTATTCGTATAATAATTGATTACTGCTGTGACAACATCCCACCTTTCTCACAGTTATGAAATGACTTCACTTTAAATTAATTGGCATCACCCTGAAATAAATTACCTGGCCGTGTGGTTGGGAAGCAAATCAGGCCCACATCTGATATAATTGGGGTGAAACTGTTATATAGGGATTGTGTGAGTGAAAACTAAAGATATAATTTTTACGTAGGAAATAAATGTGCAGAGACTAGTGATACTGAGACCAACTTGTCTGGTTTTGTTTTTAAGGAGAATTTTCTGTTTTTAGAATAAATTTCTTAAGTTTTCCAATAATTATTTATTTATGTTAGGCATAGCCTACATGATTGGGAATATTGGCTAATTATCTTCCATATAGACAAAGAAAAGAAAGTTCAATCTAAATTTCAAGTCTAGGATAATGAACCTAAACTTTTCTTGAAATTTCAGGAAAGAAATCTAGACCATTTTCCAAAATTATGGCCCAGAATGCTACTATGGTATAAAAGGCCAGGTTGATACTAAGCTTCATTAGAAGGGATATTGGAAAAGAAACTGAAAACACTTTTTTCTCTCCTTTTATTATATCAATATGTGTTTTCATCAACAATATCCTGAGTACACATAGTTGCTACACCACACAGAATTTTAAAAACTGTAGAGCAAAGTAACTAAAACAATGAAAGTGGGTAGAATGAATTCTACATATAGACAGACTGAAGAAAAACCCAAGAAATAAAAGCAAATTTGGGAAGGCAAAGTTGGAGATGAGATTATGTTTGTAATGCCCTAAAGATTTTAGATTTTTACAATATAGTATTAGAAAAAAATTTGATTATATCTTGAGGCAGAAATAGATCCTTTCTAGGCAAATATAAGAAACTACATATAAACTTAAAAGAATCATTATGGATGGAATTATTAATACTTGAAATACAAATAAATTCAAAAGGATTTTAGATAAATTCATGGATTATAGCTCCATAATTCATTGTTAAAAAGGTAAGATTAACTTAGAAATATACCATTTTACTTCCTTAGGTCTGACTAGTGGAGGGCAAGCAGAAATTTCATTAAAACACATTCTGTGGAAACTATAAGAAAGTGGAAAGCACTGTGCTTGGAAAAATCTTACAATTTGAAGGTCATTTCTATTTAAATATCTTGTAATTGTATTAATGTTTTACTGCTTACCTTAGTTTTTAATGTTAGCACCTCATTTCTTAAAGTTGATGGAAACATTTTTAGGAAATGGCATTAAACAATCATTGAATATTTAAATACATTTTCAGGAATGTTAATATTGTTATTCATTTCTTGCAAATTAATTTTTTTTACTTAAAATTTCATCCATAAAATTACTCATCGATGATAACTGATGAAATAAAATAACATATGGCATGAAAGAGACCACGTGTGTAAGATGTACATCTGATATTTTATTAAAAATCCTGACTGATAAGTATTCAAAAACCTGCAATTTTTTTCTTTTCTTTTATTTAATCAGAATACCTAGAATTGTCACTTAGGGTGGGAGTGAGTTGAGGAGGTAAATATTGTTATTGAGGGTCTTTGGCTGGGATTCTATTAGAGGTCATTTAACATCCAATTTTCAACAAACCATTTTGACACCAGCCATATTTTTTTAGGTACTATCAAGCACCTACTGTTTCTAGGTAGTGAAAGTTTGATTTGTGTCTTCTTTCACATCATTAGAGAAAACTTGAGAGGCAATCATTAAACATAAAGTCTTACTCTGTGGTAACGAGAAAGAAGTTGCAAACTGACTGGAAAGAGAAAATTGAAATACCTGATGAAAGGGATCATGTCTGGGCATTTGAGGATTAGTTGGAATTTAGATTCCAGACCTCAGAACAGTTCTAAATTGGAGAGGGGACTACACTGTTCTGTCAGAGCAGGGAGCCCACGTGGGAAAAGCACTGGTCAGAGCAGTGCTTTTTTTTCTGAGATTTTTTTCTTTTCATATCTAAAAGTGGGAATGTGATTTTAATTTCTAAGGTTCCTTTTATCTTCAAAAGTCAATTTTTTCTCCGAGAATAATTTTGAAGTTTCCCATTTAAATAGAGGTGAATTAAGGTTGGAATCTCTAGAATAAATGTTAAAAAGTGTAGCTATTTTCCACTAAGTGCACCTTAAGGCACATTGAATGCTTCACAACCAATTTCTATTTATGTCTTCTTTTAAAGAATTTGCAAATGTACGGGGAATATTCCATTTGCATATGTTTAAATGTTTATTTCTCATGACGAAGGGAAGACAAAATTTTGTCTATCAAATGAGTAGTTTGTGAAAACATAAAATAAGCCATGCTATTTTTCCTCCATTTTTTAATGTTCAAACAATCTAAAAGTAGAAATATCAATACAGATAAATAAATCTGTGCAAAGAAAATGGAAACGTGGGAGATCTGTTGAATCTTTACAGCTTCTCATATTGAAATGAAATTATTCGTATTTATCACAAGATATTTACATATAGAATGAAACAACTTTAGGGACATCTCAAAATAAATGCATTTAAAAATTGTTTGGGTTTTATAAACAAGTATCAGTGCTGAAGGAGTGAATAGATACTTCCCCACAATTGAGTAGATAATCTTGCAAATTTTTAAATTTTATGACTTGCTATATACTTCATCTTATAAGGATTTATCCATGCTCCTTAGTCTTCCACTTTCTTTTATATTTCTGTTAATATAAGAAAATCAGTATTCCCCACCCTTGAGGCCTTTTCATACATAACTCATCACATTTCATATGTGATGCCATTGAATTGAGCCAAGTGATATATTTTGAAAAACTTTGGTCCATGGTGCATTCAAGACATACATATAAATGCATATACATTCCTGTGACTTTAAAAAAAAATAATTTGAGAGGTGTAGCAGTTTTCATAACCACATTATTAGAAATAGTTGGAAAGAAACGGTAGAAGAAAAACAGTTAAATATATTAAATGAAGGCTTGTATTTTGGTTCAGAAATTCTCTTTTTACAAAAGTGAGATTTTTTTGAATAAAGCAATGGTATTTAAAATTGTGTATATGATGCTCAAAAGTCATTCATTCTGCCATGTGAAGATATGTATAATTCCTTACATTATAATGTAATAAGAATATTCAGTTTTGGTTTAAGACTATATTGTATCTCTATAAACTTTCTTTGTACTCCCCCAGTAGGAGATTAAATAGCTGGTAAAGCAAATACATTCTAAACAACTGAGTTAGAAATTCAGGCTTGATGTATAAAACGTTATTCATCTGTTTGGATAAAAGATGTTTTCTAAATCCTAAAAACAAAACAAAAGACAACGCATCGTGCTTGTATATTTAAAATATTGTAGCCCTGAAGTATAGTGATTAATTAGTTAACTTTGACCTTCCTCACAAAAAAGGGAGCCATTTTTTATGATTTGGAACCTGTTGGCTATTTACCAGTTTTTTATAAATCTCTGACTTTAGAAATCGAGGGAAAGAATCCTTGGCCATGAGACAATAGATTAATTTCTGAGCCTCATCAAAGCATTTGAGTGTTGGTTCAGCAATGTTCTTTGAGATGAGGTCTCTGGTACTGAAGTCAATGTTAATCTGTGGAAAATAAGGTTGCATATCATTGAATTAGTTTAATCAAAGAATGTATAGTTTATACATATATATTATTTAAAATTCTTTCTAAACACAAAGCTAATCTGATGTAAAACAGCAGAAAGGTCATGTATTCATTTTCTAGAATGCAGAACACATGCTTGGTTTAATTATTTTTCTTCCATGCTTGAGAGGGGTGGCATTGACAAGAAACAGTGGTGAAACCTTATTTTGAGATTTATTTTAAAAAAGGCAAAGTGAAAAAGCAAGCAAGATATTTTACGACTTTACATTTTTTTTCACCTACCTTTTCTTTTCTAACACTTTGACCCGAGTACATAAAATGTAATTTTCCTAGGCAGAACTGTTTCTAGAATTTATTAGGTTTGAATATACCAACTCATTCCCACTCTCCATATTTTCCTTTGTTCCTCACAACACTGCTTTTCTTTCTAATTTGTGTTTCTTTTTATTTGATAAATGGATCAAATAACATCCCCTCTTTACTGATTCTCATCTCTCCCACAGAACATATATCTACATATAATCTCCCTGTTTCTTTGCCTTTACCACACATAGGCATTTCCAGTGAGATCTAATGGAGATCTATTACATTGAAACACACCATTCACCTGCAAATACGTAAAATGCTCCAAACCTTCTTGTGGAGATACTAAGATCCTCACATATTCCAGGATATATTTTGAGAAGCAGAAAAGTGTATATCCAAATTATCTAACTTAAACTGAAAATATGAAGTTCAAAAGAGCTTTTTTTTTTTGAGATGGAGTTTTGCTCTTGTCGCCCAGGCTGGAGTGCAATGGCACAGTCTAGGCTCACTGCAACCTTTGCCTTCCAAATTCAAGCGATTCTCCTGCCTCAGCCTCCCTAGTAGCTGGGATTACAGGTGTGCTCCACCACGCCTGGCTAATTTTTGTATTATTAGTAGAGACGGGGTTTCACCATGTTGGCCAGGCTGGTCTTGAACTCCTGACCTCAGATGACCTGCCTGCCTCGGCCTTCCAAAGTGCTGGGATTATAGGGATGAGCCATCATACCTGTCCTCAAAAGAGATTTTAATCTTAAAATTAAAAGCTCACCATAGGCGGATTCTGTATCTGTCTTATTCATCATCCTATTTTCTAGCACTTAGCAGAATACCTACCACATAATAGTCAATCAATAAATATTTGTTAAATGGAATTTAAATGTCCCTTGGAAAAATGCAGGAGATGGTAAAAATGTTAGAATTTTGGAGTCTGGAACTATAAATGACAATTTATGGTGCACTAAATTGAGATTAAACAATAGGCACAGACACCTGCAATCAAATTCCTCCTCAGCTACTTACTTGCTGTTTGCATGAGTGCAACAGTTTTTATAATTTCCTTTAATTTTCAATTTCCATAGTGTAAAAGAGAATGGTAATAGCACCTAAGAGAATAGTAATAGCACCTATCTTAAAATGTTTTAAGGATTAAATGACACAAGAATACCAAACTATTTTAATATTATTATTCTAGGAAGAAAAGAATAAAAAAAAGTAATTTGAAAAGAATCATCAAAAGGCCACTATTTGCTCATAGATCTTTCCTTTCCTTTGGAACTTCAGCTACTCATGATCCCAGAATATACCTCCACTTTTCTTCCTTTGATTACCTTCTTGAGTCCCTCATCAAAGTTCCAGAACAAGTGCCAAAATAATCTTAAAGATCTGAAAATCTGGAATCAGTTGTCCATTTATTATACTGGAAGATGGTGCACGGCAGTGGAAACACTTGGGGATCCTTTTCAAGTCTGTCCTCTAACACTTAGGGCTTGGGTGACCTTGGGTGAGTTAGCTTAATATTTCTGAGTTTCTGCTTCTTCAGTTTTAAGCTGCTGATAGTTTTTGACCCAGTGATATAAGAATTAAAGCAGGATGATCCATATATTTATTATTTCACAAAAAATTTTGAGTGTCTGTTATGTACAAGATGCTGCTGTATTTGGGGAAACAAAACCAACAACTAAATAAATGTTTTAGATTTAAAGTTGAAAGATAAGAAGAAGATGTTGCTCTAAGAATCTGGGGAAAAACACTTAGGGCAGAAAAAATAAACAAATAAACACAAAGTCCCTAATGCAAGAAAAAAATTGTTAGGTTCTAAAGAGCCACTACACCTTGAGAGCCAGAGTGTAGGGTGTAAGCAAGGAATTTTTGTTATAATGTTGTAAAAGGAGATCCAGGCTAGGTGTTGTAGAGCTTATGTGCTGTGTTCAGGACTTCTTATTTTCCTGCTAGAAGCAATAGAAAGATACTGAAAGGTTTTGTGCAGTTAAGTGGCACAACAACTTATATAATGAACCTATACAGTGTCTGCCTCATCGTGGGAATCAATAGTGGCTATTATCAAGATCTTGTAGTGGTTTTTAAACATCTACTATAGTCTGTTTCATAAACTTATCTGGTGTTGTGGGAATATGAGAATATATGTAGCCTGTTTCTTCAATTAAACTGTATTGTTAAGTCTTTAACAGCATCATCTGTGATTTGTCTAACTTTGTATTTCCCCTAGTGGTTAAGCAGAGGAAACTAACCTGTTTAGACAATCATCAAGGGAGTTTTTTACTGACAGCATGGCCAAGGTGTGGCTGCCAAACAGTGCTAGCTTATTATTATTATTGTTGTTGTAACTGAACACCTATAATAATTCCCCATTTCCTACTTAAAAAGTCCAAAGCCATGATTTTGACATTCATGGCCTTTACAATGTAATACCTACTTACACATTTCTTCTCTTTTATGTCTGCCCTGTATTCCCATCAAGCTAGACAATTCCACTTACATTTCTTGTATATTTTTACTTTTAAACATTTCTCATAATATCTCAATCAAACTGAAAGTCACTCCTTTTATCCTAAGTCTTTCACAAGTCTTTTTGTCTTTAAGACTAAATTTAACTAACACCTAACATTGAAGTTTATGTGTGGATTTTTTTTCTTTCTGATCTGTTAAGGGATTTTGCATTGCTAAGATGATATTTACATTTTGAACATCCTTTACTATGCCTTGCACACTGTAAGAACTCAATAAATACATGTATAAGCGAGTGAAATAATGGTTCAATATTTGTTCAAAATCATGTCTAAATTTTAGAGAGAACTCTTCAATTTCAACATAATAATGCTAATTAATATTATTACTGAAATATATTAACCTTGTACTTCCGACTTATGCTCGTCATTTTTCTGAGTTGCCTATTTTCCTACCAAGGAACTGCCAGCATCAGCAATTGGTAGCTAAGTGATGAGCAGGTTTACTGTTCTCAGGAGATGATCAGTAGTCTTATAAAGCTGTGTCTTGGCAATTCAGCTTAATGTCAGTGACAAAACATCACACCTCCATGTTTGTGTAAATGTAATTATATTTCTTAAAGTTGTTCCAGCTAGAAACATAGGAATTGTCTCTGACACCTCTTTTTTCTCTGATCACTTATGTTGTGTGTTTGTGCGTGTGCACATGCGCATATGCATGTAAATTCTTTTTTTTATTTTCTAATTTCACAATGGTCTTTTTCATTCTCACTCTTATTTTTCCAGCTTAGGGCTTTATAACCAACATTTCCCCTAAGTTATGGAATTTATCATTTATCTGATACCTCTTTTTACAGTATCTTTCCCTTCTGAACACAATAAATAATATTACTAAGCCAGTTTTACCAAAATATAACTTTTATCATATAAAAATTCAGCTGAAAACCCATTATTTTCTATAACATAAAAGTTAAACATCTCACTGTGGCATTTGAGATTCTTCACACCCTGACTTTAATATGTTGTTTTGAAATCAACTTCTACTTTTTCCTATTGATATACATAAACTGGATTACTCTCTGTTCCCAAAGTGAATATTTTACCTAAAACTTTTGCTTACACTATTTCACCATCTAAAATTCCTTTTGCTCCCTTAATTATATCCTGTACAGATTGTCTTCCACTTTTATCATTTACCTTAAGTTGAATATCCTCTGAGAAGCCTTCCTTGTTCACAGAAAGAAAGTTACTATAATTTCCTTTATATTATATTCAATTTTGGTTTAAAAATCTCCAGAAGATTGGCCGGGCATGGTGGCTCATGCCCGTAATCCCAGCTTTTTGGGAGGCTGAGGTGGGCAGATCACCTGAAGCCAGGAGTTAAAGACCAGCCAGATCCAACATGGTGGAACCCCGTCTATACTAAAAATACAAAAATTAGCCAGGCGTGGTGGCGGGTGTCTGTAATCCCAGCTACTCGGGAGGCTGAGGCAGGAGAATTGCTCGAACCCAGGAGTTGGAGCTTGCAGTCAGTCGAGATCGTGCCACTGCACTCCAGCCTAGGCGACAAAGCGAGACTCCGTCAAAAAAAAGAAAAAAAAATTCCAGAATTGATTTTTTAAACAGATTTGAATACAAAAGCTTCTGATAATATTAAGTATTCAATGTGATTATCAGAGAAAGATTTGTCACTATAGATGGATTCAATAGTTCATGAAGTGGAATTAAGCTGTCTTTAATTTACTATCTTCTCTCTATTTCTTTTACTAATTTTTTATTCTCCACAGGTCTTTGAAAAATACAAGCAGAGCGTGTATGTATTCTCCAAGTTCTGCCTTAAGTCTTTTCCTTCTTGACTTTTTCCTTAGTGATTTTGTCTTCTCCCATGGCAAAGTATTTTGAACAATAACATCAACTCTAAAATCATCATAAGGATACTTCAAAATGATTATTTTAACTGTATATAATATTATTTTAATTAAACATTAGTACTGATGTGCTAAGTCTTCATATGGCTGCTTTATGCTAAATATCACACACCCATATAAGATGGATAATATTATCCTCATTTGGTGGTGGAGGGGAGAGTCTTAACATATTTTGGAAAGCTATCTACTTTATTTTTAGTAATTTTTTCAATTTATTTATTTGGAGTATTTATGGAGTAGGTGCTTAGGAACTGTGCTAGGATTTGAAGATAAAAGATGATTAAGGTAAAAAGTCAATCAAGAAATCAGATTTTGAAAAAGCAACCCAAAAGAAAAAAATTGCTTCCCTAAGGAAAAGCTTTCTGAAGGAAATGAAATTTTAAGCTGATTTTTCAAGTAATATTATGACTATGAAATATTAAAAAGGAAACTTGCACATGGAATGGTAAACTGGAAGAAGCCCTGTGGGTTTTGAGAAGAAAGATAAATCACAAAAGGCATAAAAGTGCCAAATCATGTAGGACATTGTAGGTCTTATTAAGGACTTCTTTATTTATTCTGAGGCCAATGAGAATTTTAAGTAAGGGACTAATGTAACCACATGTTTGAAAAAGCATCTCTGGCTCACGTGTGGTATAATAGCTGGCTGTGGGTGAAGGAAAGAAAAATTAGGATACCACGCCAGGAGATCAGGAGGACAATTGATGGTGAATTAGGTTTGGTAATGTCACAGAGAATAAAGAGAAGTACATAGATTTCAAAGCTATTCAGAAAGTAGAATGAATGGGACTTGTGATTGAATAGTTATGAGCTAGGGCAAGGGAGAATATCTTTTTAAGAATAGCTGGATATTAGAAATAGTCTAAAGAAAGAGATGACAGAAAATGCTGATGGATTGAATATAGGGTATGTGAGAAAGAGAAGAACCAAGGGATGACTACAAATTATTTAGCCAGAAGAGTGGAAGAACAGAGTGGTTATTAACAGAGATAGAGAGAACTTGGGTTGGAGAAAGCTTTGAGCAGGAAATCGGGACTCAGATTTAAATTTGTTAAGTTTGAGATTCCCTTTTAAAGCCATAGAACTAGAAGAGATCATCAGGAGAGTGAGTGGAAGCAGAAAATAGATGACGAGTGTGTCTTCTCATTATAATACATGTTGGATTATGAGTAGGAACAGGAAAAGAAATGGTGAAAGAGCAGTCAGTAGGGGAGAAAGAAATCCAGTCCTAGAAGCCAGTTTAAGGTATTTCCATTAAGAGGGAGTCATATGTTTTGTTAAATGCCCCAGAAGTCAATTCTGGTGATGTATGGAACTATGCTATAAAGAGTGCCTTATCTTTCCTTTTCAACTCCCTCGAAATTTTAGTAAGATAGACATATATATCTTACTAAATAATATATATAACTTAATATGTGTATATATATATATATAGAGAGAGAGAGAGAGAGAAAGTTACATATAGAGTTATATATAACTGTCTCTCTCTATATAACTCTGAAATATTAAAGAGGAGACTTGCACCTGGAATGGTAAATAGGAATATATATATATATACACACACACATATAAACATATATATACATACACATACATACATATTTCTTCCTTTAATAGAGTCACTCCTTGGGACATGTCTGTGAACTGCACTCCCAACTTGGCACTCCTCTCAAATGTGATTTTTGGTTGTATTCTACCAGAAGATACTTGGATACATTTCTATCTCTAAAAGTAAGACAGATGAAATACTGAGTTTGAAGTATACTGAAGGTGGGACTCCATCAGGAGGTGACACTCTAGAAATTCATACTTGCCAGTTGCATGTTGAAGGCACTCCTGAGACGCTTGGAAGCTACAGAGAAGCTTAGACTTTGCTGAGCATCTCTAACTATGAACTACAGAGTGTGGGCTGAACATTATATCAATTAATCAAAAAAACAGTGCCGTATGTATTTTATTTACTGACATAAATAGCTACTTGTATTGTTTGTAGGATACCCTTTGGTTTCAATGACTTTCAATATTGTGTTTGTGAAATATAATATTTTATTTGCTTATTTTTCAAAAGGTCATAAATTATCTTAGATTTCTGAAACCACTACACTGCCAATCTTAGAAAACAAGACACAGGATTGTGGTTCTTAGAAAATGACAGCTGAGATGTCATCACAACCATTTAGAGGCTTTTAAATCCCATCAGTTTTGAAAAGGTCTTGACACAACTGACATTGACAACAATCCATTGCATTAAAATGACTGCTTTATGAATGATGTTTCAGGTAGTTGTGTAAAACAATTTTATTAGGAAGACCCAGGATATTTTGATACACATGTGATTTTTGTTAACTGAAAGTGATGCAAACCAAATTTATTTTCTCTACACCAACAGTCTTAAATTCTTTTGGCTTTCAATAAATTACTTTAGCAGAAAGAATACATTTTAAAATGTACCTTTTGGCTCTCTTGTGACCCTAATCTGTGCTTTATGTATTTTTACATAATTTGAATGAAAAGTTTTCAACTGTGCTCTCATATTCAAATTAGATAGCCTTTCCTCATTTAGAATATATAGTGTAGCAGGAGACTGTCATTATGCAAAGGGTGTGTGCATGCATAAGTAAAACGCCTTACAAAAATGTAGCCGGCAGCATCTTAGACCTCATTCACAACCGAGCTTTAAAATTACTATTCAAATTAAGGCCATCTATAATAATGTTTTTGGTTACATAATTCTTTTAATCACCACTAACACCTCAAGTATTACTTCATTTTGGCATCATTAAAAGCAAATGAATATCCTAAAATGTATTCTCAAAGATGGCTATTAAAGTTGAATATAACAAAGTTTGTAACATCTAGAAGGAATTCATCCCTGCATAAGACTGTATCCTTTTGTTGTCATTGGCTTTGGAGGCAGAAATAGATGATACAAGGTGGGAGGTAAGATTAACACCTTAAATTGGGAAAGAGAAATGAGAGAAATATAATTCAAAAGCATCCTGATTAATTAGACAAGTAGTCAAAGCAAAGATAGAACTGAATAGAAACCAGATGCTTCTCCGATTTCTGTGGTGATAAAGGAGATGACACATATGAAATCATAACGTGTACGGATGGCTAAAAATAGATCTACAAAAGCTACAGCTACACTGGAGCAGCTGAAAGGGAATCAGATTGATCTGTTTCCATCACCAATCCCAACATGCTAAACTAAGATCATTTTAAGTGGCACAGAGACACATAAGTGTAAAGAACACCTGAGCCTTTTGTTTTTGAGTTGAAACGCAGAAATTATTTTTTGAAGCACAGAATGATTCTGCAGATTATTAGAAGAAATACTTCTGACACTTTTTTCCTTCTAATGTCATATTTGAATCTAGGCTTCATAGTCTAAGAAGTTACACAAATTGGAGAGAATATGAGAAGAGAAATAAAACTGTTGATAGGAAGATATATTGTATGTGACTAGATAATTTTATGCTTCTACTTTTATCATAAACATCAAGTATCCCAGGCTATGTCATAAACACTTCAAATTAGTGGTAGATCTAGGGGAAGAAATTTGAAACTTAAAAGTATGGGCTGAAGACCTCCCTCTCCATGGATCTTAATGACTGCAGGGCTCATCATTTTATCTCTAAGCCTCAATTTTCCACCTTAAAATGTGAATGAATGTAATACTTCCCTAAGAGAGAGAACGTGATGACCAAACGAGATAATCCATGTAAAATCTCTGTACAGATATTATAGTTTCTTTAGCTCTCCTTTTCTCTTTCTCTCTCCCTCCCTCTTTCTGTTCTCCCTTTCTTCTTTTGAAGGAGAGGTCTTTAAGAAGGAATGAATAAAAATGTGGAAATCACTGGGATCCAGAAGGTGCAGTTAACTTCAATTTATACTTGAACACACACAATAGTAGGCTTCTTTCACTGCTGGACCAGTCTTCTAGGCACTGGCTAGTCCTTTGCTTGGCTCTTCTTCCTCTTCCTCTCCTATTCTTCTCTCTTCCCATCTTGTCTTGTTTCCCTCTATAGTCAAATTTCTGGTCAAAGCTTACCAGTTACTTCTTCGAAATACATTCCCTGATCCTCTAGACTTGGATTTTCCTGTTGCAAACTACCATCTCACCTTATATTTCCTTGTTAGGACACTCATGGAAGTTTATTATAATTATTATTTTTTATCTGGTGTCTTTCTACCAGAATATGAGGAAGGATCTACTCAGAGACCATGACTGTCTTTTTCTTAGCTGCACCAGCATAATGCTTAGCAGATAGTAAGTATTCAAGTATTGATTAATGAACAAAAACCTAGAAAATTAACAAATAAGCAAGCACATTATATCCAGAGATGATTCTGTAGTTGGGGGAGCACTGTTGGCTAACAGTCACTAGTAGGGCAGAAATAAGCTATGCAAAATAACATCAACATATACAGGAAGTGGCATTTAAAAATGCAAAGAAAAAATACGAATATAAAATGCAGATTACAAATTGGCATCACAGTAATAGGATAAAATGCTCCTAGATGCCTATTTTCATGGGCTTTTCTCTGTCAACAACTCATATCTGTTTCTTCCCCTAAGACTCAGTTTAAAACTATCCTTATTTATAATGAAGGTCTTATCTCAATATGCTGCTGTCTCACTGGTATTTAATCACCATATCCTTCCAGGTAGCATAAAAATAATTTCGTCTTTGTTTTGCACTTAATCATTTGTTGCTTTGCCATTTTCTCTAGTTCTATACACTTTATTTTTTAACCCAACTATATTGAAAAGTTCTTTAGAGTCAAACTAAGGTTTCTATTTATTTTCTTACATTTCGTTATCGAGAGCTGCCTAGCACAGCAACACATTGTGTTATACTTACGTGTTTATTATCTGTTTTCCTGCCTAAACTGAGCTTCTCTTCCATGGAGGGATTTTATCTTATAAGGATGTGACTAGGCACAGAATAAAAAACATTTATTGATGTGAAAGATAATGTGACTCAATAAGCAACATTGTGCTGCATCAAAAATAAAAGTAAAAAGCCAAACACAAATGTTAAAAAGTGTCCTGCGCAGACACGTGAAGATGTACTCTCCTTTATGACTATAATTTCTTCTTTGTTTTATGAGATATAGTGTCCTCACATTTGGTAGATACATTTAAGAATTAAACATTTTCTGCTGTTTTTTGGCTTAAAAAACTACCAATGTGTTTTTTCCTGGATTGTTGACAGTGTGAAATTGAATTTATATAATTTTTAAACATTACACCATGATATGATTTGATACTATTTTCTAATTTCATAGAATGACAATCAACATTAAAAATTTCCCTTTAATGACATATTTTTCATCCTCTATGACTTTCTTTTCAATATAGGGGAATGACGACATAAATATAATATAAATTTTAAATATGTTAATTTCTTAGCTGAATATGAAAATATTATTAAAATTTTCAAATATTATTTTCTCAAAGTTAAGTAATATTTTCTTGAAAATTCAATAATCTGAAATTAGCAATCCAAGCTGAAGCAAAAATAAGTACAAGTTTAAGAATTTTTTTCTTTGCCACTCCCACATTATTAGTATGTACAAAGTAGAGATACTTTAAAAATATCTATTTCTCTAATAATTTTCTTATTTTCAAGCCACTTAGTCAAAATACTTGGGTCATGATTTTTTTTTCTGCTATATTTTCTCCTGAAGCCATCTAGGTACAATTTACTCAATGAGCAACTCTTTTTATTTGGACCTGGCAATTTGCAAACCCATTTTTATAATAAGTGTTCACATTTCCACTTCTCTCAAGTCTTAACATTGCTTATCTACATATGTTCTTAGAAATAAACTAAGGGTTGTTTCAATAGTTAGTTTCAATAGCACTTATCGTGACTTGTTTAAAGAAAGAAAGGAATTAACATTCCTTAAAAACCATCCTGCATGATGTAAACCCTAGACACAATCTCATGTATCATTCTCGTTTTTCCTATGTAAATGTATCATTATGCTTTTTCAGATGAGGAAACTGAGGCAGAGAGATAAATAGCTTATGACAGAATTACACAAGTGAGGGATCAGGATTTGAACCCAGGTCTAGATAGCTCCAAACTTTAGTTTTTCTGCTACATCATACTAACACCCTGTTAATTTGGAAACCAGAGAGAATGTAACACTTTAAAGGAGAGGACATAAAATCCAGCTGAAATTATCATCTCTCATAGAGACCTGAAAGTTCAATATATAGTCTTTCCTATTAGAGTAGGAAACTGATACCCATTAGTAAAGTCAATTTATAGTCAGGGATAATTTAGTAAATTTCATATAGTTTAATTGTAAATTGCCCAATTGCATCAGTAAATAATTATTAAGTCATGTTAGCAATGAAATAGGTGAAATAAAGGTATAAAACTTTGAAAAGAAAGTAAACGGAATATAATAGGCATATGAGTAACATGACCTTGTTGTTCTTTATTTTACCAAGGAAACTGGTTATAATTTAGATTCTTTGTAAGAGTCTGTTATACAACTACAGTGTAATATAGAATATAGAAAAACGGAGAATATTCTCATATAAATCTCATTCTTGATTTAATTTTCCACTTGTGCAAATCATATTTTCCAACCATCTCAAATATGTCACCGAGTCTTGTCAAGTCTGCCTACTGAATATATCTAGAATACATTCCATCATTTCTTTATCCCCACTGCTGCCTACCTATCCAACCTCATCCCCAACTCCTCTACTCACATTAGCAATATCAATATGCCTGCAATTTCTGGAAAATGCTAGGCAGCTTTATACATTGGTGCTTTCAGTGCTGGAATAGTGTTTCTTCATTCATTCTTTTCATAAAATATGACTCATTTTTCATGTGTGAACCACACTGCAAATCTAACTTTAACTCTCTAGGTAGATTAAATCACTCTTTCCTACCGTGCTAATAATGAACTTTAAATGAAGCTTTATTATTATATCACCCATTGTGTATTTGACTAGTTTTATTATGTGTCAGTCTCTTCTTTCACTCTGTAACTTCACTGTGGGAACAGATATTCAAAAAATCAGTTTAATGAATAAACATACTAATAGTATCACTATATTTAACACATAACTGATGAACTATAGAGAAATACCTTGAAGATTGCAATTAGTATAATATAGAACAAGCAAACTTCCTTTAGTAATTTGAATAGGAAACAACTAATAGAAAATGATGGGAAACAGAATAAGTATTTCATATATATATATGTATATATAAACATGGGGTATATATATTTATACTTGCATATTTTCAGTTAATTTGGTAATATCTAAAAGCATTTTTAGAGACACTTCAAGGAAAGACTATAATTTATTACTTGGAAAGCAGCCATCAATTTAATTATATTTTGTTTTATCAAAATTAATTAGATGTACAATCTATAAAAAGCTGTGAAGTTTTATATCCCAAAATAATAGCTACACTATTTAGTTAAATTATTACAATATAAATTAATTTGGGAAGAAAAGGTTAGGAAAATAAATAAAACTATTTTATCAAAATTGATGGTTTATTATATATTATAACCTTAAATTCAGCTATAATTAAAAGATGGCATTTTGTGTTAGAAGATTTTTCACACACAATGTTTCAAAATATTATCCTAAAGCAACTACTATTAATTAGATGAATTCATAAAGGAGGAAAAAATATGTTTTTCAGACCAATATAATAATAAGTAGGATATCTTTAGGGTTAATTTCAAAGCAAAATGACACATCAATCAACCTGACAAATCCTACATGCAACATTTTCAATTTTCCAGAATTATTTATTGATTCTTAGATGATGACTTGGAAATAAATGTTGAAATAGCTCTACAGGAGTTAAAGTTCTTTTTCCACCCCCATGAATTCCAGGCCATGCTTCAGTGGTTCACGTGACTATTAATGTTATACTAGACTAATATAAGCTGCAGTAATTAATGTCTATCTAAAACTTGAACTATTAGTAATACGGTAACTAACTTTATGTCTCACATTTTCTGAAAGTGTTTTCATTTCATCTAGTCTATCTTTTTTTCCTATAAGAACAACCATCCTCTCATACCACGAATCCTCGTTTTGGATCAGAATACATAGTAACTGTCACTTATAAAGATGTCAGCATTTCACCTCTGTAGGAAAGATGATTGGTAATAGTAGTTGGTTTGGTACTAGTAGTTTAATGGAGCTTCCTGTTTGTAGGTTACTTATACATTAACACTCTTTGTTCATGTAACGTATTCAGCAAGAAATCCAAAGCAGTTTACAAATGTAAATTGCTTAAAGTTTACAGTTAAAATTTTAAAAGGATTTGAAGATGATTATGGTTTTGGCTCTGGAAATTAAATCAACTGTAAATGAGATATTCCACATATAAAACACTTTTGCGGGGCTATTATCAGAGTCATTGCAGGTTTCTCCCCAAGGCTCTTCCTAGTTTCCTGATCTTTATGCAGCACAGGTGAGTCCTGGTCACTTGATACAGAGCCCCACATCTTTGGTTCAATTTTACCGTCAAAGAAATAAAGGCAAGCAACATATTAATTTGTTTAAATTAATCCCCACACATTAATTTGTTTTTAAATATTCAAGAATGTATCCATATTGACTTTGTCTAATTCCTAGTTTGGCAAAATAAAAGCAAGAAACTACACTGGAAATTCAACAGCATTTTGAAGTAGGATTTATATTGGGTTGACTTTAGCGCTGTTTGAGATATTTGACGTTATTTTTCAAGGGCCTGAGTATTGTTCCAAAGAGACAGAAATATTAGTCATACCTAGCCCATAATAAGTGTTGAAAAATACTTACTGAATCAATGAAAGAAAAGAGAGTCATCTTAAGGAATTTCTCTTGGAATCTACTGACATTTTCCATTTAAACACATAGCGAGAATTTGATTATCTTTTAGATGGATTTAAGGTCTTCTAATTCGGAGCAGATCTGTTACAGGATGACTCTTCACTATTCTGAAGTAGTTCACTCACCTCTTTAGGTGCATCAGCTTCAATGAATTCAGAATAAATCATCTTGGCTTTGGAAGCAATTTTTTCTGCATTTTTCGTTTTCTTAAAGTCTTCACAGGCAAGCCAGAACTCAACATTTTCTTCACTAAACTCTGATTTTAGAAATGTTCGAAAAGCATCTAGACCAGCTATGAAATACATGAGAAAAAGTTTTATATAATAGCATACAGAGTAGTAATATGACCAAAATGAGTACATTGTATAATATGAGCATTTACTGGATATTCAGTGGCAAATATTGATCATTCCACCTAAATGTAATGTATGTTTTAGTTGCTGACTTTAAAAAACTTTATTTTCAATCAGTAATTGTTAACATATATAGAGCATATATATAACATATATAACACATATATAGCATACATATGTTATATATATGCTATATATGTGTTATATATATTATATATGTTATATCTATTATATATGTTATATATGTTATATATGTGTTATATATATTATATACGTTATATATTATATATGTGTTATATATAATATACGTTATATATTATATATGTGTTATATATATTATATATGTTATATATATTATATGTTATATATATGCTATATATGTGTTATATATATGCTATATATGTGTTATATATAGCATATATATTTCTACAATTAGCTTCATTAACAAAGAAAACCTGTACTTCTTTCTTTCTGTATTTGAGAAATCTCAAAGTTATGTTTACGAGATCTTGATGGTAGTTACTTCACAGGAAGCCCCACGGATTTTGCTTTTAAGATTTATTGCACTACGCTCAGGTCAAATTAATTACGTTATACTCAACTCAGAGTAAGAATATCTTTGTTGCTATGAGTTGGTGCAGAAACAAAGTTTGATGCCAAAGTGTTAAATTGTATTGGTTTGGGCTTAAAGCAAAGAAGGAAGAGCTAGCATTTATTAGTTTTGGGTAAATATATAGGCCAACTCAATCTCAAAACCAAGAAAGTAACTGGCAACATATCTGATGTGCATGCTTCTCCCCTTTATGTGGCGATAAGCAACTTTAATTTCATAAGGTAAATACAAATACGTAGGGTTTTTCTCCAATGTTTCCTTAAGGAAAACATTGATGCTTCCCATTCTCCCTTGTAGTACCTGTTTATAGTGTTTTCCTCGTCCTCCCAGGTATTATCCTTAGCATGTACTTCTCCAGAAACTTTAGATCAGAAACTGCAATGGACTCACTTATTCACAGGCATGTTTGCTTTCACTTGATCATGATATGCTCTTTTAAATGTAATAACAACAGGCAGGTCTTGCAGTCGGTGATTCCCATGAGTCTCACTTCTTTCCCTTATCATACTTTCAGTCAAATTTACACTTATATCCCTTGCTCCTAAAGATATTTGATATTGTGACCACTTGTTTAGACCTTTCCTTCTCTATTTTCCTCATCAAAACGGGCCAGGAAACATTCTTCTTTGGTATATCCAGAGCTTATGTGAGAAGGTAAGTGCCTCTAGTTAGACAACAGGTCAGAAAGATCATTATCACATTCCCACTGTGGACAAAACTAAACCGATACATTTAGGTCATGTTATTCAGTGTCACAGTTTGCACCCTTTTGCTGGCTGTCTCTATTTTTGAGAATGTATATCTTTCTGAGGAGTAAAACACGTCAGCACTTTTTCCACTCAGAGAAATTTGCCTTCCAAAACGTTGGTGGTTTTCTCCTTCACCTGCCAGGGAGGCCCCCTTTGCATGTGCTCCAAGCAGCTGCTCCTTTCCTGCAGGTGGAGGGAGTTAATCCTTCAAGCTCCAAAGTACAGGAAGAAGAAGTTTATGGAAAAGCAGGGGATAGGCAAAATTGGCTAAAGAAATAGAAAACAATAAGAGAAAAGTGAATGAAAAAAGGCTTAAGTCCGTTGTTTATGGGTTGCTGCCCGCAGAATGCAAAAGTGAAGTTTATAAAGATAAAATAGAAAAGGACTTCCTGGAGCAGAATTAAAGTGTCTAAAAACACTGGATTAAAATAGATTTAACAGATTTTTTTTAAAGTTATTGGAAATAAGTTTGAAATAACAAGTAATTGCAAAAGGTTATCAGGTACCAATTAAAATTCTTGGTTGAAATACTGGAGAGTGTGGATGAAGTTAATATATGAGAACTATATAAAAATTCAATTAACTTCACGGTCCTTGCATTTAAAAATACGTTCAAGAAGTTTCTGTGACACCAATTCAGGTTATAAAAATCCTCTTAGTAACACTCAATTAAAATTTGTCTTGAATTCAGTTCAAACAATGATGAAATTTCAGAGATCTAAACAGAATTTATGCTAAGATGTATTTTTATAGAGAGAATAAAGTGTTCTCTAATAACACAGAAAGAATATTGTAGATTCATGCCTGGCAATATTTTATATGTGCATCATCAAGGCATATGGAGCTTGTCCCCAGGAGGATTTTCTAAACGCATCCCAGAGAGATGGGAAGTTAGAGATCAAGATACAATTATTATTTTCTCTTGCTGTCCACTTTTAATGATGGGCTACTCTCAACTAAAAATTACTATCTTTCCTCCTCCTGTAGCTTGGTTTAGGACCCAATGGAACAAAATAAACAGCTTAAAAAACTAAACCTGGGGCTAGCTATCTATATCTTGAACATGATATTTTGTTGATTTACTCTCCTATACATATCGTTTGAATGTTCAAAAGATGCCAAATGATTTTAAAGTAATATGGTACATAAAATTAAACTTATTATCTGAGGGCACTCTCCATAGAATGGAATGCTTACTGGTTAGTATCAACAAAGGGTGTTAAATAGAATATGTTAGCATTATGGGGTGAAAACTAGGCTAATGCCTATGCTTAGTACATGCAAAGTATGTCTGCAAATCAACAAAAATAACTAGGTAATTTGGTGAGTCCTTTAGCTGTTTAAAGCATTAAAAAGCATTCATACTATTGCCATTTCTCTGGTATTATAAAAAGCAAAACCGAACAACTGTTCAGATGTATATATGACTTTTCTATTTCATGTGGGCATGAAATATAAAATCCCAGAGGGTATGCAGAGGAACCAGTTTGCCTTCATCTTACCCTTCCTGCCTCTCCTCTGTAGTACTGTTGTATGGGCATCTACCACTCTGGAGCCTTCTGAGTCACAACACACAGAGAAATAATTCAGTGAGCCTTTTAGCAAACTTGATCTGTCCCATTGGTTATACACTTAAGGAGAAAGGAAATACACCATTTAACACTTAATAAACTGCAATTCCATATTCACATCTTTTTAATATATGCTCTTAGGTGGATTCTGGAAGTTATGTGGATCCTTCGATGTTTATACTTTAAAAATTAGTCACTTAGAAATAATATGTTTATAGTATCTAAATTCATCTAAGTCTATCTAATTTTATACATAAATAAGCAGCTGTGAATTTATTCAGCTTTATTGTGTTTTATATTTTTCTAATATTCTAATTTTTATTTATGAATTTAAAATAAAATGCCATTTGATTTATACAAATAATATATTATAAACATTTTCTCTCTGTGTTTCACAGTGTCATTTTTCCCCTTTCAGATGAGATAGAATTGCAGATTATTTGTAACACAAACAGAAGTTATACCTTTGTAAATGATTATTTTGTATATAAGTTGCGTTGACTAAGATATTTTATTAAAGACTAGGATGTTTCATTTATAATTGGCCAAAATTGCCTTACTGAACCATTCTATCAATTATAAATACATATTCACACATATACATATTAATACACACATATACATTTAAATATGTTTTCATATTCACTGAAAGTGAGAACAACACAGTTGATATAAAGTACTTTAAAATATTTTTTATTTTGACCAACAGTACATGTGAAACAAGTGATTTATTTAAATTTTCAAATTTTTCAACAGTTTGTATGTTTCTTTCAACTTGTACCAAAGGCAGTCATGATCAAATTATAGTGAGGCAGCTGGGCGCAGTGGCTCATGCCTGTAATCCTAGCACTTTGGGAGGTCAAGGTAGGCAGATCATCTGGGGTCAGAAGTTGGAGACCTGGCCAACGTGGCGAACTCCTGTCTCTACTAAAAATACACATATTAGCTGGGTGTCATGGCACGCTCCTGTAGTCCCAGCTACTCGGGAGGCTGAGGCAGGAGAATCCCTTGAACCCGGGAGGCAAGGGTTGCAGTGAGCAGAGATCACACCACTATACTCTACACTCCAGTCTGGGTGGTGAAGCAAGACTCCGTCTCAAAAAAAAAAAAATATATATATATATATGTGTATATATATATACACACACACACACACACACACACAGCAAGCCTAGGGCTGGCGCAGTGGCTCACACCTGAATTGAATCCCAGCACTTTGGGATGCTGAGGTGGGTGGATCACCTGAGGCCAGGGTTTGATACCAGCCTGGTCAACATGGTGAAACCCTGTCTCTACTAAAAATACAAAAATTAGCCGGGTATGGTGGTGCATGTCTGTAATCTCAGCTACTCAGGAGGCTGAGACAGGAAAATCGCTTGAACCCAGAAGGTGGAGTTTGCAGTGAGCCGAGATCATGCCACTGCACTCCAGCCTGATAGAGAGAGTGAGACTCTGTATTAAAATAAAAAATAATAAAAAAAGTTAAAGTGAGTCTAAGGAAATGGAAAACATCACTTGCTAGATTGAATTTTCCTTTTGTTTCAATGTGCAGAGTTCCTATAAACTTATTTTAGCCGCATCCTGATTCTATTTAGATTTTGGATTTTTATGAATATATGATTGTTAATAATTTTATACTTCATTGATTAAACTCATATTTTATGATGTTACCAACTTTCAGAATTTAATAATTTATATTTAATGATTGTATTTTAAGCCTATTATTAGTTAGATCTTACCTTGGTTGGCTAAAAGTGTGTCCATATTTTCAGACCATGTCATTGTTTCCGCAGTTGGTGACCTGTAGAAACAGCATCTAACCTTGACAATAGCATTGTGATCTTTTTCTTCTCTAACCAATAATAATATTCGAGTTATGTGTACTTTGAATTACGTCATTCAAATGGACTTCATGCTGTTAATCAAACAGCCAAATGTCAAAAAATTATACAATGCTATTTACAGTAGTTATAGTGACATAAAGTGGGATGTAATTTGACATCAGCAAATTATTTATTAATCTACCTGACAGTGTTAATAATATTTGAGAATTATTAAATTCTAATAAAAGTATAAAATATATCGGTTCTGTGGATCAATGGTGAATTTCTTTTCAACTATGAGTGTATTATTTCTTAATTTATGTGACATTACTCTAGTCAAAAAGTTATGATAGCAATGGTGATGAATAAACTATTTTCTAAATTTTTATAGTGTAAAGATTATTTCATAATTATGCATCTCAAAAAAGTTAAAAAAAGTTTTAAGAATTTCTAGCATGTGATGAACTTGAAAACATTTCATTTGTAATATTTCAAAACATCTTTACCTACTCTGAGGCAGCTTTTATTTCTCTTTAGACTGGTATACTTCTAGTTCTGAGCTGATTTATTTAAATCTAGGAATCTGTCAAGACAGAGTAATATCTTTTCCAAAGCAGTCAAAAAATTTGTAGACTTAAGTCTTCTGAAGAAGGTTACTTTTGGGGATGTGATGTAGAAATAATAAATCAGGTTTAAGATATAAATTTTCTGAGATGCAAATATATCATACATTATTCCTCTTAATAAACAAAGATCCTGATGAAATAAGCCCCTATTCATAGAAAGCATCTGCTGCCCAGAAATAAAACCACGTTGGATTATGTAGCTGTGATGTGCAAATGACTTAGTTATGGAAAGAGAGGGTCCAATTTAAAGTTTGTATTGAAATTACCAATAATAAAATAGAGAAAAACTCATATATCGCAATTCTTATAAAACTTTTGTATTTGCACGGCAAGATAACTAATCTTAAATATACTAGTGTGAAGTGATTCCTATGCTTCTGTATTACTTCCTGTAATTTGCTGCAGTTTTTATAGTTTTTGCTAGGATTGATTGTACTTCTTCTACTGATGCACTTGTAGTTGCATCTTCAGTTAATAATGGTCATCCTCATTGAAGACACATACAGAGGACAATGTAGCTAAAAATTCATTTTACTATTTTCCATTACTCACATTTCCAATCTCAAATTTCCTTCTCCTGTTGTGAAGAAAGGCTGACTTCCCTTTCTTCCTTGACTTACTAAATCTTGGGGACACAGATCACCTGGGAAACCATTTGGAAATGGTGTTTTTTTTTTTTTTTTTCATTCAAATAGACACAAAAATTGGGTTGTTCAGTTTCTGTCTTTCATAAATGGAGGATGAGACACAATGCTAGATTTAATTTTACATTTAAGAGATTTTGTGTACTCTATAACCTGTTATTCAAATAAGCTTATGTTATATTTCATATAACTCAAATATTAGATTTTGTAGGAATTCTAAAGTTATACGATCATTTAAAATACACATGCTTAAAAAATATTCCTGTTTGTATACTAAAATTTGGTTGTTAGCAGGGTATTCAGATTAAAGCTACTTAGACCTGTGGAACATATGCTAATGAATAGGATAGAGAGGAACCTGGCCATGCGGGATGCCCATTTTGAATGAGGAACAGGCATCCAGGAAAAACTGAAAAATAAAATCTAGACAAATTCATTCAAAGATGAACATTTATATTCCCATTAGTATGTAAGTTATCTGATGACAGGACTAAATGTTATTTTCTAGCACCAAGAACAGTGTGCCTGGTCTATGAAATATTGAACATATTAACAAATAAACAATGGATGACCAAACCCCAAATATTGACACATATTAAAGCCTTCAATGGAAGAGGGTAAATGGCCTTCAAGATGCTGATAAATTACAGTGATAAAAAGTATTGAAAGGTATAGCTAAATTGTATTAGCTTCAAAGACATAGAGTGTTCTGGGCAAGAGAAGATGAAAAATAATGTGAAAACGTCACTGGATCATCATGGACCTCACTCTCAACTCTGAGGTATGTGAGGTTGGAGAGAATAGCTGACATCCATTCTAGAAGGCAGTGTCCTTTAAGGACAGACAGGTTTTACTTAAGCCAAAAGCAAAAAGGCATATTCCATGAAGATCTTTTTGGATATAAAGGAGTATTTATAGAATGAAGGTGTTTACATAAATAATAGCTATTTGTATTGTCTTCATTAATGTAGAGAAACAGTAAAAGAAAGAAAGCAAAGTGTGGGAGATGGTGCAGAACCAAGGATAAAATAAAAATTCCTAATGTTTTGAATTACAGAGAGATGCTAAAATGTTACAGATATTTTATAGATATAGACATGGAATGCTATGGATAATATAATAGAATTAGTTATATGGGTATATCCTAGTATTAATCAAGGTCCACAAAATGCTGACATTGTTTTAAGGAGAAAAAAATTGCCCATCGGCTCTGAAGGAGTACCTCTGCTGGTGTGTAGCGATGCCTGGAATACCCTCAGCTCATTCCTTTATAGCCTATTTCTTATCCAGAAGGTTAAATTTTGACTATCTGAGATGTTGAAAGAGTTGGAGGTAACACAGCATTTACTTTTCAGAAATTAGGTGAAATGTAACTATTTTAAGGAGTAATGCTTGTTTGTTGCCAGTTAAATTTGTAAAATTTGGAGTTTCCTGTAATTCTGTGAAAGCGCAAATTGATGGTATCTATGAATAAACTGAAATACAATATTTATAATAGCACTAAAATGCACAACTATGTATTGGATGTTTACAGTGTATACCACATTGTGCTAAGTATATCATAGACTTTACTTCATTTAATCTTGAAAATAGCAGTCTGTTTTATTCCAATATTACCAATGAGTAAAGAGGTTCAGAGATACAAATAAGTAGTGCAATATTCCACAGACAGTAACGGCCAGAGTTAGAATTGAAACACAAGTGCGTCTGCTTTAACCCAAGTTATTTCATACTTCTTAAATGGATGAGTTAATACATATATATTTGTACTTTATTCATGTTTTGGAACATTTATAATAACTATCTAAAAAGTGTTTTTTTTTCTGCAATAGAGATTTATCATACTTCATAGAAATACTATATTTCCTCTAAATAATAGTTAAATTGTGGTAACCAGCTGCTCAACTGAAAGTTTACACGAAACAGAATTTAAGAATTCATGAACAATATTATTCATGAATTCTTAAAGCTTGTACGCTATCAAATAAAAATAGGGCATTTCTTATGGTAGATGGGAGTAAGAAATATCATCTTCTGTTTTTAAAAAATGTAACTACATAAATGTTAAGAAAGAAATCTATTGAATAAAAGTTGGAGAAAAAAGAGGGTGGTTAATTTTAAACTCTACTGAATTGGTTGACTTTTACTTGATATGTGCTCTCTGAAAAAATGGACAATGGCCACTCCCTCATTTCTTTTTTTCTTCCTTTTATTGAATTTTAACAGAAGTTTTGTCTGGCTCTTTTCATTTCTGTGTTTATTTCCTGTAAAATTGTGATGCATAATCAGAGTAAGTTTTTGTTTGTGTATGATTTGCCATGAAAAGTCACTGTGTATCTGAAGCCAAAATTACACTTAGTATTTCATGGGGTTTTGGCTGATTTCCTTTGTATTTTCTTCATTAAGCAAGTGCCATCAAGGCCAGCAGTACCCATATTATACGTCCAGAGAAGAGCCAGACCAGATGGGAACTGCGTGAAAGCTACCAGTTATCTTGCTAATTGTGCCAGCTAGAACCAGTTGTATTGCATTAAAAAATGTGGAATCCAACAACTTAGCTGTTCACACTCAATTAACAGTGTGCTGGAGAATGGAAAATGCAAGCAAGGAGTCCATGTGCTCCAGGAAGTGACAGCTGCTTCCTTACCCAGCATTTAATATCCATGTAAAATTTTTTCAATAAACGTTGTGATAATTTTTGCAAGGATCATGTATATTATGTCTCTAATTCATCTCATAATTTTAAAAAAATTACATAAAGTTCAGTGGTCTATCTCCACTTTATAACCTTTCTTTAGCCCACATAAAGAATAAAGTGCAAAAGTAAGCCACAAATTCTTGACATGTTTTCGAAAAGAAGAAATCAATAGAGAAAGGAGAAAAAATCAGGAAGAAAGACAACAATTAGCGTATTTATCATAAATGAAGGAAATAAAACATTGAGACTAAAAGAAGACTCAAGTGTTTCATTTGTACATCTTCTGAGATAAAAATAGCTGGAAACAGCACTCACTTCACTGGCATTTTTCGTTCCACTGTCTGTCACAGATGATGCCGAGTTTCTCTTTCTGACTGATCTTCAAGCTGAAGGTAATGTGACAGCAGGAACATTACAATTAGTATGCAAATACCTATCCCCTGGGTTGCAAATTGGCATTCTTTAAATCCTGCTATTCTCAGCTTTTTTCTTTTTGTTATTAACTTTTCATTGGTCAAAGCACTTAAACTTCTAAGTAATAAATAACTCTTTGAATAAATGTGACATTTCTCTGAGTCTGTGGCGTAATTGAAATAAATTCCATCTGAAAGTTTGTTTTCTGAAGTTCATATTCATCTGTTTGCAAGACAACTATTGTTCACAGGAGGTTAAATCAATATATAATGATATACATATTATAAGTATATATATTTATAATTAATATTCACCTTTAAGTCTTTAATCTGCCTAAGAGATCATTTTGTTTTCCTTTGTTCTTTGATTTTCAGAGAATCTGAGGAAGGCTCTACATTTAGTATACTTATCTTAAACAACTATATATGTTTAACTGTTTAAGCAATTTTATTCTGAACTAAAATGTTCTAATATAAGACATTGCAGTTTTCTTTGAAATTTACGCAGTTTTTATGGCTTAATAACATACATTTCTCTCTTTTAACCATGGATCTCATGTCATTTTATGCCAATATTTCTTTATGCAATATGATGTTTAATGTAACAAGGCTAATATATTTATCAAAACAAAGACCGTATATTGGCAATTTTAATTATAGTTAAAGTTTTATAACTTCATGCTTTGTCAAGCTTTTATCTCAATGTAATACAGTTCTTTGGTAGTAAAATTCAACTGGTATGTGTTCATGACCCTCAATGTCAATTAAAAACTCTTGAAAGACTGACAATTTTTCAGGTGGGAGAAAGAAAGGAGTCAGAAGAAGGTATAAAATGTTCTTCTCCTTGACTTACCGTGGAAATGCCCTAGTTGATCTGTAGAAATGGTTAGTATCAGTGGCCCTGGACTAATGAAACTGAGAGAAGTAGAAGAAATGACCTAAAAAGTCAGTGTATCATTAAGAAGGGAAATCATCAATTAGCTCAATCCCTTTTTTAATGCAAGCACCATTAAGTAATGTTCTTATGATAAGCAAAAACTGAATCATTAAACATATTTTCACTTTTTGTTTTGCTCAGGGGGAATAATGAAGTATTAATTTTATAATATATGCTTGAAAATAGTACAGTTTGGAAAATACACTGTCAAAATTTAAAGACCCTCTTGGTTAAAAAAAAAAAAAAAAAGAACAATGCAAAGTCTTTAAGAAATAGGAGCCAGGAATAAGCTTATTTTACATTAAAATGTTAAAACAAAAATTTAAATTTCTATTTTGAGTTTAGTGCAATTGCAAGCATGCTTTTTCTCATAAATCCTTCCACAAACCACAATTATTACTTGTTTAATGTGCACTTTCCATTCCTTTCAATCTTCTTTTCATTGTTTAGAAAAAACTAATAATTGGATTTTATTTATCAGAATGAAGCCTCATAATACAATGAGCAGGTGAGGAAATAAGCTTTCTTATTAGGCTGAATGATGCTTTATAGCATACAATGTATCTTGACAAAAGATTGCCATATGGATACTGTTGGGACATCTAAATACCATCAGCTTTTGGTCCAATGGGTTTAGGCTCCATTATCAGAGCTTATGCCCAGTGTGATAAGCTAAGTATACAACCCTCCCTGAAAAGATGTCTGTGTCCTAATGCCTGGAACATGTGAATATATTACTTCATGTGACAAAAGAGAAGTTGATTATCCTAGATTATCCTGGTGGATGGGGTGTAATTATAAGGGACCTTTTAAGAGGGGAGAAAGGAGGATTAACGTCTAGTAGTAGGATATTTCAGGATGAAAACAAGATGTTGGAGTGATGTGAGAAAGGGGTTAAGAGCCAAGGAACGTAGGCGGCCTCTAGAACCTGAAAAAGGCAGGGAAAGAGAGAGTCTCCTCAAAGACTCCAGAAGCACGCAACCCTGCCAATACCTTGATTTTGACCCAGTGAGACTGATTTTGGACTTCTGGTCCTGATATGGTTTGGCTGTGTCCCCACCCAAATCTCATCTTGAATTGTAGCTCCCATAATTCTCACGTATTGTGGGAGGTACCTGGTGGGAGATAATTGAATCATGGGGACAGTTTCCCCCATATTATTCTTGTGGTAGTGAATAAGTCTCATGAGATCTAACAATTTCATACGGGGTTTCCCCTTTTGGTTGGCTCTTTCTCTTGTCTGCGGTCATGTAAGATGTGCCTTTCAACAGCTGTGATTGTGAGGCCTCCCCAGCCACGTGGAACTATGAGTCCATTAAACCTCTTTTTCTTTATAAATTACCTAGTCTCAGGTATGTCTTTATCAGCAGCATGAGAACAGACTAATACGCGTCCCCTGGACTCTGAGATAATAAATGTATATTGTTTAAGCAAATAAGTTGGTGGCAGTTTTTTACAACAGCAATAGAAAATGAATACATCTAGGGAACTCCCCTCTTTAAAACCCTCCATAAAAGAAGGGAGGTAAGTAATAAAACGGGCATAAATTTTGAGACAAGAATAACAAGTTCATATGCAAATATGGATTCTTCATCCTGGACAATAACCTTGACCTTTCTGAGTCTCTTTGCTACTGATAGTATTGATAATACCTATCTCACAAAGGTATTTTGTGAAATTGAAAGAAAATACAGCAAGCCAACATATCTTACATAGGTTTACTTATATATGCTTATTTATTTTGTTTCCTTTCTCCTCATTTGACATTCAGAGAACCGTGGTAAAGATAATAATATGGGAGATCTTATGGACAATACTGTCATGCCATCAATGGGAATTTCTGTGGAAAGATATGAGATTTATTCTGCAATATTTTTAAATACTTGTACAAGAAATCATAGATAGGTGCTGGAGGAATATAAAACTTTAATCAGACAGTATAAAATTGGTCATTCTGGAGAATTAACATGATGAGAGTATGTGTGGAATAATTGGAAGACTGACAGGCAGATGGGAAAGTTAAAGATCACGTTTAACTCCATAATATATAACAATTATATAAGTTTTATTTGTCAATTACAAAATTAATTAACTAATTTAAAAAGTAAAGGGGAATTAGCAGAATCATAGAAGGTATTTCTTTTCAGTTTATGGGTTAATGACACAAATTTTACTCATAAACCACTTTAGAGCTATAATATTTTTGGAAACTGGACTCTGCAGTCAACTTTCTAGTTTAAAAAGTAACATAGTTTTTTCTCCTTGAAATTGCAAAACAAAGTTTAAGAAAATGTTTTTAAAAAGTATAGTATGCTGGTCCAAACATGTGAGAACAAGGGTGGCTACAGATGGATGAGACAGTAAACATCAGTGGTATTATGTCTGTGCAGAGGAGATGGGGTTAAGAGGGTCAAAGGAACAGATTTCAAATCTGGTAGCTAGAAAGAATGGTGATTCCACTCATGATCATGGCAATCCATTAAAAAAACAGGGTTAGGAAAATCAATACATAAAACAAAGTTTAGATATGTAGAACATTTAGATATGGTTTGCTTAACCTTCCTGTCAGAGGTCATAGTAATTTCATAGGCATATTCAAAGACAATATAGAGCATTTAAATCTACATGAGACCCCTCTATTAACCTAAGAAACTACTGCTGTTTCTACTTCATCATTAAAGATAGGATAAAAAAATTAATAAGAACTTAATTCTGGTACTTGCATAATTTAATTTAAGCAAAAGTATCATATTTTATCTTGATACAAGTGCTAAACAATGTTCTTTTTTTTTTTTTTTAAATGCTGATTTGATTGCATGACATCCAAGTGAGAATGTCATAAAAGATTTGTGGGAAAAACACCATAACAGTTAAAATAATTGAGGATTTTAACCAATAATAGTTAAAATACTTCAGACATACGTGTCAGAAACTTTCTGAGCATTATCTCCTTGGTTATTATTCTATGAGATAGTCAATATTTTTATTCATATTTTAAATATGAGGAAACTAAGACTCAAAGAGGCTAAATAACTTGCTTAGGGTTGCATAACTAGAAAGGGGAAGGGCTAGAGTAAGATAGAATGGGGGCAACTTGGTATTTAAGTGGTAGTGATAGTTAAATCTGTTAGATTTAGTTTAAGAGGTGAAATGACAGAGGAAATGGAGCTGAGAACTGAGGGCTTCAATGTTCATTTATTCAATAAATATTTAAATACTTTAGTGACTGCTGAACGTAGAGTAACACTTATATTTTAGGAATAGAAAAGGGAAATGAACTAGGGAAGAAGATTTAATGCAATAAGCCAGAGAAAAGTTAAGGGTACACTGTGGCATGGAATTTCCTTTAAAAACACTGTTCACAGCCTATTGGGAAGAAGAATGATCAAGAGGTGAGGTGACAAAGGTTAAGGAGAATGAAGAGCAATAAAATACTGTGAAATTTGTTAAGATGGTCTCTTGCACAGGTCACAGCAAAGAAGATCAACAAGAATCAGATCAGATGAGCAGAACAGTTCACCACAAAATCGCATTGATTGTTATTTACCCATATTATGTTTCTATTCAAATTATAATAGGAAAGGAAAGAGTAATTATTTTTTTACAATTGTCTTCTTAGATTTATATAATAGGGTTATATAAGTGGTTTATTTTAGGACTAAATAATTTGAAAGTTAATTTTCTTTTCATAAACAAATGGGAAGAGAAAATTATATTTTCTTGATTCTGCTTTGCCTCAAGTTACTGCTATATGAGGTTCAATTTATAAAGCAATGAGCCTGAGTTGTGTATGGTTCGTCAATTATTTCTGAGAGCGGTTCTAATGGAGAAGTTAGAAATGTTTTGAGCAATGGCAATACAACTGAAATGTGTCTGATCTCCCAAAGTGGCTGCTTGGAAATATAATGCTCATTTGGATGTATAGTTCTTAGTATGCTTGTTGACAAATTTGTCGCATTACTTGCTAGTCACACTTCATGATTGTATGTCCTAAATGTATTTCCTTTGTGTTTTCTTAGAACATGTACTATCATTGATAGTCAAAGAAATATCTGCCTTAGTAAAATAAAATATTTAGAAGTTCAAGATTTCTGATGTAAGTAAAAATGTCTTTTCTTATGTTTTTGTTTTTTTTTAATTTTATTATTATTATTATTATTATTATTATTATTATACTTTAGGCTCTATGGTACATGTGCGCAACGTGCAGGTAAGTTACATATGTATACATGTGCCATGCTGGTGCGCTGCACCCACCAACTCGTTATCTAGCATTAGGTATATCTCCCAATGCTATCCCCCTCCCCCTCCCCCCACCCCACAACAGTCCCCGAAGTGTGATGTTCCCCTTCCTGTGTCCATGTGTTCTCATTGTTCAATTCCCACCTATGAGTGAGAATATGCGGTGTTTGGTTTTTTGTTCTTGCGATAGTTTACTGAGAATGATGATTTCCAATTTCATCCATGTCCCTACAAAGGACATGAACTCATCATTTTTTATGGCTGCATAGTATTCCATGGTGTATATGTGCCACATTTTCTTAATCCAGTCTATCATTGATGGACATTTGGGTTGGTTCCAAGTCTTTGCTGTTGTGAATAGTGCCGCAATAAACATACGTGTGCGTGTGTCTTTAAAAGTCAGGAAACAACAGGTGCCAGAGAGGATGTGGAGAAATAGGAACACTTTTACACTGTTGGTGGGACTGTAAACTAGTTCAACCCTTGTGGAAGTCAGTGTGGCGATTCCTCAGGGATCTAGAACTAGAAATTCTATTTGACCCAGCCATCCCATTGCTGGGTATATACCCAAAGGACTATAAATCATGCTGCTTTTCTTATGTTTTAAAAGTAAATAACATTTTTTCACTTTAGTGAATTCATATACTTCAATGAATTAATTAAAATAGTATGATAGATATAAAAGTGTTGTATAAATTTAAAAATCAGCTTTTGGGAGGTAGAGAATGTTTAAATCCACATTATAATCTCATAGTCATCATCATATTTGTTATCATTTGATCTGTTGCAATTTTCTTTTACTGTAGCTGAATATTTTTCGAACACAAAGATAAATAATCATTTAATTGACCCCTTCCCCTACATTTCTGTGTTGCCATCGTGTATACACAGCATCCATTAAACTATTCTCCTGAGCTAACCTTTCCTGTCTTTACTGTCTAGTGAAGACCTCAGTATTCAATGCAAAAATATGCAAGGCAGAGTAGCAGTCATGGGAGATATTGATAAAGCTAAGTAATATAATTTTAAAAAGAGTATTTTAACTGAAGTCTATGTACACACTTAGCCAAATTTTTTAATTAACTTTTTAATAAAAAATTTAACAAGAAATTAGCTCAATGGAATACCACAGTCTGGGTAGTAGCACAATTCTATTAGGTAGCATCACAGTCTGGGTAGTGGAATGTTGACATGCTGAGAGGAATGATTCTTTGTAAATTCTAGCATTTTAAAAATGTACAATATTTGAGATGGTACTAAGAGTCTCTTAATATTTTGGGGCACTGATGCCTAATAAAAAATGGAAGTAACACAGATTTGAGCTGTATGTGTCTATTACATCCAAATACATTTTAAGTATAGCATACAAGATCGTTGACTATTTTATAAGGGAATGGCTCAGTATCTTTTATAATATATTACTAGAATAAATTGTCAAAGCCATGATATAAATTAAAGTTTATTTAATTGTGTTATTGCAACTATATCCACATTTCAACTATGGATAACTTGTACCATCCTATTTATAAACTATTCTGAATAGAAAAGGAAAAAGACAAATAAAATTCTCACCAAGCCAATCACTTTTTTCCCCTCAACTCATAACAAGATTATTTTTATTTATTTTCTTCATGACCAGGTATCTCCTCCTGCATGGTCAGTTTGCGTTCATATCATTTTTTTTTAACCCTTAACTTGTAAACTTCATTTTTTTTAAATGGAGAAGGAAAAATGGCAATTAAAAACTATTCACTCTTTCTTGCAAGTATTATAAAATACCTGGCTTGATTCTTAGGGATATTCAACCACTCATTTTTTTGACAGGTTAAGTGGGTTTCTCTTAATATGTAGATTATTGCTGAAATAACTCTCTTTTTAACAGTATAAAGAAGGCAGGAAGTCATCTAATATGTGCACTGCCAGGAATCAGACAGTAACCACGTCTTGCATTGAATTTATCATTCTTTGACTACTTGAGCCTTTTATTTCATTTATTTTTTAGATGGTGTTTCACTCTTGTTGCCCATGCTGAGTGCAATAGTGCGATCTCAGCTCACTGCAACCTCCGCCTCCCGGGTTCAAGTGATTCTCCGGCCTCAGCCTTCCAACTAGCTGAGATTACAGGCATCCGCCAGAGTGCCCAGCTAATTTTTTGTATTTTTATTAGAGATGGGGTTTCACCATGTTGGCCAGGCTGGTCTCAATCTCCTGACCTCAGGTGATCCACCCGCCTCGGTCTCTCAAAGAGCTGGGATTGCAGGTGTGAGCCACTGTGCCCAGCCTGAGCCTTTTAATCTTCTGATTAGTGGTGCTTTAGGCATGACTTATAGACTGGCTACAGGAAATTCCGAAATGTCATACATATATTAATTTTCAATTAATTGATTTTTAGATAATATGCTTTACACGGAAGAACATTACACAAGTTGTTAATCTGGATGCTATTACAACAAATATACTTTGTTCAACAGCAACTAAAAAAATTTTTTGTTGTTGATTTCCCACTGATTACCTAGAAGTCCAAAATGCTGTCCTGGTAGTAAGTAAACTGTTTTTCCAAAACACAGGTGTTTGTGTTTTTGTTTTCCCTCTCAGACACACTGACTGCCTGGTATTCCCTGAAAGTCCCACTGTTTTATAACTACTTCTGTTCATGAAATTTCTTCTACTTGGAATTCTCTACCCAGTTTTGGTCTTCTGTAATTTCTCAAGGCATAGCTTAAAAATTATCCCCTCTTAGAAGCCTTTGGTGTTCTCCAAAGAACCAACCTGTCAATAACCTTCAGTCGGTAGCATTGCGATGCTGCTGACTACGTATTTTCTACTGCAATATCCAGTGTTCCAGTCTTTTTCCTTATCTAAGGTAGAGACACAGTCTTGTACATCTCACAGCATATGGCGTAGTGCCTGGCACTATATGAATGTCCAGTGAATATTTGCAAAAAGAATAAATGAAATGGATAGGTAGAAAAACAATATGTAAAACTAAGGAACACACTCAAAAAAATGAGCAACCAAAAATGAGGAAGAGGTTCTTAAGTAAATTATTAACGACAGTGATCTCTATTAGTAAGCTGCTATCACGTGCAACACACTGCATACTAGCTTTAAAGAGAGTATCTAATTTCATTCTTATAAAAATTCTAAGAGAAAATAAGCTCAGAGAATCATTTCCTTCTTCCCAAAAGTTACTTAGTTTAGGTGGTGGAGAAAGGATTCAAACAGGTTTAACTGACTCCAAAATCCATCTTCTTTCATGATTTAAAATTTCAAATTATGTTCATCCTTTGCTGCAACAAAAGAATAAAAGTAGCAAGCTTTATCCTGATGACCTATGAAATGATTTTTTTTAGGGAAGCCAAGCTCTGTGAGAATAATACAACGAACAGGTTTATTCAGGATCATACCTTAATACTGTTATTTATAGGTCCAGATATGGTGATACATATTTAATTAGAAGAGTATATGAAATACATGTTAAAAAGAGGATTTGTGCAAACTCATTAGGCAGACTTTCAAGCTTTGTAATGACATAAGTGATAAGTGGATTATGGTTTATTTTAAAAGACGTGTCAACCCAATCTTGTTGGGGGAAGGGAAAGAAAGTGGAGAAAGAGAAAAAGAGAGATGGAACGCACATTCTTTTGCAAATTTAACAAATGATTTCACGTGCTTCATGCTGTTTATTCTGTGGGATTGTTCTCTTAGTAGTTAAATATACACACTCATAAATACCACATATTTCCTACTGTCTGTTTAAACTTTTGCGATTCATTATTTATTTCCAATAACTCTTTTCTCTTCAGCATCTGTGTTTTTCCGTGTTTTTGTGTCCCAAGTTTCTTACATATATTACAACACAATTCAGAGGCCGCTTTTTTATTTTATCAAGTTTTTAAGCTAGAAATAGAAACAATGTCCAGTGACCTTCCATGATATAACTTTAAAAGTATATTGTACTTATTGTCCTATGAAAAGATCTAATTCTTCCTGAAATAGAATTCAATATAGAATCCCAATATAGAATATAATTCAATTCTAAAACAAAAATGGAAGAATGATAGTAGAAAATACTTCATAAACTGTATTTGATCTTGACTGTAATAGCATGTAACTATTTATTATCTCTTCTTTAAAGGTGATAACCTAAAGTGAGCATTAAGATTTTTTACTCATAGTTACATGACAAGTACGCTTTTTAAATTAATAACTGCTGGATGTGGAATTGAAGCTCAGGTCTCTTTAAGTCCAAATATACTTTCTACTACACTTATGTTGAAAAGTTCACTATCTAGAAATGTAGCCTAGATTAGCAAAGGCATGCAGACCCAAAGACAATGCTGTATATACATCTTTTTATAATCACGATGTGTTTAGAGAGCCACATGTTAAAGTAGACTTTTTCCAAAAGATTAATAATTTTGAATTATATTTTAAGTCATAAAACATGTTTTGTTTTACTTTTTTCAGCTTTTTATTTTGACATAATTATATATTCACAGGAAGATATAAAGACAGAACAGACAGGTTTCAGACCCTTTGCACAGTCTATCCCAGTGGTTGGCATGGTTTGCATCTTATATAATTATAGTACAGTAAGAAACCAGTAGTTGACACTGGGGTATATGTGTTTGCTCTTTGTCATTTTATCACATTTCTAGATTTGCATAACCACCAATGAAGTCAAGACACAGAACTATTCCATTACCTCAAAGATCTCCCTCATGTTATGCCCTTATAGTACCTTCTCTGCATCATCCCTAACCCCTGGAAACCACTCATCTCTTTTTTATTTTTTTTTATCATTTTGAGACTATTATAAAAATACAATCATACCTTACATGACCTTTTGAGATGGGCTCTTTCCAATCAGCATAATGTTCTTGTGATTAATCCACATCATTTCCCATGTAACTAGCCCTTGCCTTTTTATTGCTGAGTAGTATTTCATAGTATGTGTGTATTACTGTTAATTTAATCATTCTCTACTTAAGGACACTTTGCTTGTTTAGGGGTTTTGATCTATGACACATAGAGCTGCTATGAATAGTGTGGGTATTTGTATAGACATACATTTTATTTATCTGGATTAAATGTGTAGGATTACAATTGGTGGGTCCTATGGTAAGTGTGTGTTTGTGTGTATGTGTGTGTGTGTGTATTTAAGAAACTGCCAAACTATTTTCAGAGAGACTATCACTTTATATGCTACCTGCAGTGTATGAGAGGTGCACTGTTTCTTCATCCTAATGAGATTTTTGTTTTGTCATTAAACATATTTTTATCTGTTCTAATAGATCAGCAGTGATAACTCATCTTGGTCTTAATTTTAATTCCCTAACAGCTCGTGAAGTTGACCCTTTTTTCATGTGATATTTGCCATCTATGTTCTCTTCAATGAAGTGCCTCTTGTATTTTACCTTTTTTCTAATTGAATTGTTAGTTGTTATTATTTTTTTTAACAGTTGAGGTGTTTTTTTTAATTAAAAAAAATTTTTTTTGAGACATTTGGATAGGAGGAGAGTATCTCGCTCTGTCACCCAGGCTGGAATGCAGTGGTATGACTGTAGCTCACTGACTGCAGCCTTGAACTGCTGGGCTCAATCCATCTTCCTGCCTCAGCCGCTGGAGTAGCTAGGATTACAGGTATGAGGCACAGGCGCCATGTCTGGCTAAACTGTTGAGTTTTGAGAATTCTTTATGTATAGTAGATATGAACTCTTTATTAGATATGCAGCTTGCAAATATTACTTCCTAGTATATGGTTTGCCTTTTCATTCTCTTAGCAGGCTTTTTCACAGAACAAAGGTTTTTAATTTTGGTAAAGTTCAATTTATTGTTGTTTCTTTTATGAATTGTGCTTCTGATGTCATGTCTAATGACTCTTCCCCAGGTCCTAGATCCCAAATACTTTCTCCTGTTATATTCTAACCATTTTAGAGTTACATTTAAATCTATGACTCATTTAAAACTAATTTTTTAAGTATAAGGTGTGAAGTTTCGAACAAGGTTGACTTTTTTGCCTATTGATATTCAATTGACAGTTTGGCAGGGATTAAATTTTAGGCTGAAAAACATTTCCCTTTATAATTTCGATGGTATTGCTCCACTGTCTTTTTCTATCCAATCTTACTGATTACTGATCCCATATAATTCTCATTTCTTTGCATTTTTATTATTGGTATTATGAGATATTTTGATTCTGTTCCTTTGCATTGTTCTTCTTTCATTTACTGAGTTGATTTATCTTTTAAATATGGAGCTTTATGTTCAGATCTGGGAATTTTTATTTCATTATTTTAAAAATAATTTTCTCTTTTCAATTCTGTTTTCTTTTTCTGTACCTTAAGCTTATCAGTTAGATGAACATCCTGAATTTTTCTTCTTTATTAGTAATTTTTACCATGGTAATCCCTCAGTCTAAGATTCTACTTCATTTTCCTTGTTGTATTTTTTTTGCATCAAATAATTTTCCCCAAATTAAAAAGGATTTCTTTTTATTTAAGACCGTTCTCTAAATATCTTCATTATTGTGGATATATGCAATGTTCATTCGTTTAATATTACTTTTAAATGGTCTCAAGGGAAAAGAGATAAATACATTTTCAATCTTTTAACAAAAGTAGAGACCCTTGTATCTAAATTTTTAAAAAATATTTAAAGTAGTAAATGTTTTAAAATGTTTTATTATTTTTCTAACTCATGATTTTCATAATCTTCTAGTATTTTATCAAATCAAATACCTGTACCTTAATTTTTAAGTTACTCTCATTGTGCCACTCATTAGGTTTTCAAGTATGTCAAATTTTTTGAATAATATATTTTAAAGTCAATTTAAATTATACAGTCTTATTTATTTATTTATTTATTTAGAGACGGAGTCTTGTTCTGTCACCAGGCTGGAGTGCAGTGGCACAATCTGGACTCACTGCAACCTCCGCCTCCCGTGTTCAATTGATTCCCCTGCCTCAGCCTCCCGAGTAGCTGGGACTACAGGAGCCTGCCACCACACTAATTTTTTGTCTTTTAGTAGAGACGGGATTTCACCATGTTGGCCAGGTTGATCTCGATCTCCTGACCTCGTGATCTGCCTGCCTAGGCCTCCCAAAGTGCTGGGATTATAGGCGTGAGCCACCACACCTAGCCACAGTCATATTTATTTAAAATATAATTTTTTAAATCATATCACTTACAACTTTTTGATCCAGAAACAAGGGAGAAAATAAATTCCACAAAATTTGCATGGCTGCATACAGCCAGACATTAACAAGAATGTAGAGCTATTATTTATTCAAGGATTCATATGTTCCATTATAGTCTTTCTTAAAGTAGTCTAGTTGAGTAGAGCCAGAACATATACATCAACCATAGGTTTCAGTTACTACCACATACACAAGCACTGATACAATCTACTACATCATAATCTCCTAATTAATTACAAAATACATCTCAGTGCCACATTCCCAACTATTGCACAGATACGCTTGGTTACCCCTCAGCTCATCAAACTCAAAGTGTCTAAAACTGAATTCATTTTCCATTGTCTATCATTTAATCCTTATTTTTTGTTTTGACTTAACTATACTTGTAGTCACTGAAATTAAAAGCTTCAGAGTTATCATTAACATAACTTCACATGAAGATAATGGCTTGTCAGGTCTCATTTAGATATCTCTCACATTTATCTATAACTCTCCAACTCCAGCAACATTCCCTTTGTCCATGCCTTCACTTCTTAGTGATTAATGCGTCTCTTAACTAATTGTACTGTCTCCAGATTCTTCTCCTTCCAATCCATCCTACATATCTTAGAAGAGTCTTACTGAAAAACATAAGATCTCATTTTTTTTGCCCTAGAATCTTACATGCCTCCGTCATTTACCAAATTTTGTGTAAACCTTTTAAAATGACTTTCAATGTCTGCCAAAATCTGGTTTCAACCTGATTTTCTAGATTTTATTTCAAAGTTTAGTGGGTCAAAGTAGCTTCTACTTTAGGAAAATTCTTCCCCCCCCACACTTTTCTTGAATTCTGAACCATTTCGTACATCTGTCCATATTTTAAACTCCCTCTGGAATTTATTTAACCTCACCGTCTTTAGTTGTCTAAATTCTACCCGTGGATTTCAAAGCTTTGCTTACATGATTTCCCATCTCTGATCCACAGAACTGGAAATGATCTGTTGCTCCTCTGAACTTTCGTAACACCTATTATATGCTTTATCACTTTCTATCTTGTGTACTTCTAGTGTGTGACCATGTCTTATCTCTCCTTTTAGACTTCTTATTCCATAAGGATAAGTTAAATATTTATTCAGCTTTAAATTCTTCTCAACACCTAACATATTACCTCATATATAACAATACCAGTTGATATATAATATTAATAACAATGTTGGATGTAGAAATATAAAATGTTTAAAAATTTATATTTTTCTTCCTCCCTCAACCTTTAGGGAGCTCTTCACCACATGATTTTAGCTTACTATAAACAAGTATAAAAGATGAAATTTATCACTGAATTAGAATACTTCTGTTTAAATCAATAAGCTCGTATACCTAATCCTACTTATAATATGGAAAAGGTAAAGAATATCTAGTCTGTGTGTGTAGGTTTTTGGGGTTTGGAGCATGATTCAATTTTTTTTTTTTTTTTTACTTTTCCCTGCCTATGCTGACCTCCTTTTCTCATCTGTACTATTGCCTGAGGCAGTAAGATTATAGCACACAGATTTGAGTAGAGTTTTATATTAATTGCATGACACACCTCATTTGAGAAACATCTCTCTTCTTCATAGAATCTATGAAACTGCCTTAGGACTTTAATTCCTTTGTTACAGATATTCTTTTAAGTTAGAGTAATAGGTCGTTCTATGTTTTTATTTTTCTTATGTAAGTCAATTTACATAGATGCCCCTTTTCTCTTAATAATAAGCAGAGAAATTAAAAGACACTTGCATATTCTTTTCAAAATAGAATCAGAAATAGAAAAAATGTAGCTTTGGTAGGCAGAAGTCCTGGTTAATCTCAGAGAAATGGCCTAGGGAAGCAAAATTAACAATGAAATGAAGTATATCTCTGCTCATAATGAAGCTAACATATATCCAAGGAAAAATGAATAGGTAATTGAATTTTATGCTCATACTAGTGGGATCAGTTCTGTATATTTTAGATAATGAGTATCACTGAATTCACTGAGGTGTTATCAATTTATTTCCAGTTAAACCTGACAATATTGGCCACTAACATCTATGTAATATCTGTTAATATTAAATTTGTGATTTATTGTATCAAAAAACTTATAACCTACATCATTATTTGTGATACTAACTTCCCTGATTTTCTTCTTGTCGTTTAAAAAGAAAAAAAAATGCTCATGGAATTGTAAAGTTGATCTATGAGAAATAATTTTAAATTGTATAACATTTTAAAGGAGTGAGTTAATTGAATTTAATCATATTTACCATGTGAATGTATGAGACTTCAATATCAAGCTTTAATATTTCTATATCAATAAATATGATTCTTGAACATAATAGCTATCACCTGCAAATTATTTGTTGATTTATTTAATCAATCCCCTATTAAACTTAAGGGTTATTTCTCCTTATCCACTATTGTAATACTGTGATGAACATCCTAGCGTGCACATATTTTATACATATATAGCTATATCAATGTAAATTCTTAGAAATGAGATTGCTAGGTCGAATTTTATGCACAATGTGTATTTTGATAATTATTTCCAAACTTCCCATTAGACACACTTTACCAATTTGCTTTTGCAAGTCCTATTTCTCTAAACTTTTCCAACAATGAGTTTTTATCATTAAAAATAAAATTCTTTGCCATTTTGATTAAAGAAAGTAATATAATGGCCTAGCATAGTTGATGGCCTGTTTTATTAAGATTCTTATCTGAAGCTTGGAAACATTTAACTTAGAAAAACATAATGAACCATAGAGACAAATTATTAATTCAATTACTAAATTATTAATTCAACTACTAAGCACTTACTCTACAAATAATAAAATCAACTAATTTCAGGTAACCATCTGTGTTTAATTTTTATCTCTAATTCTTATACCTCTTGTCCTGTAAATTGAGCCAATACATTTTACATATGAAATTAGTATTAATTCCAATAGTCTTGTATCATACGTCTGTCCCTGGCCGCCCTCAGAGCCATGCCCAGCCTGGCATGCATATGTGGTGGTTAAGGATACAGTTAAAGGATCAATCACACGTGTTCATGACAGAGACGCATGCGGCCCTGTATGCCTTCTTTTTTAAAGTTGAGAATATGGTATTCATTTTGCCTATGGGATATTGTTCACATTGCCAATTACATGGATTTTACTCCTCAAAGTAAAGACAACGTTATTGGTTTCCACTTTGATCAGACAATATGACTTAAATATAAGCATTTCATGAAAAATTATAAATCTTCAGTTGCTATAGAAGTCAGAGTTTTTATTTTTTGCCATATTAATTCATTCCTCGTGTCATCATTTCATGCATATAACGGGGGATATAACAGGCTTTCTTTATTTACTAAATGCTCAGTTTGTTACTTAATAGAACTTTGCTTTCCAGGTGGCAAATTCTTTGTAAGACTGTTTTTTGTGGCCAAGAGCAGTGGCTCACGCCTGTAATCCCAGCACTTTGGAAGGCTGAGGTGGGTGGATCATGTGAGGTCAGGAGTTTGAGACCAGCCTGGCCAACATGGTGAAACCCTGTCTCTGCTAAAAATACAAAAATTAGCTGAGTATGGTGGCACATGCCTGTGATCCCAGCTACTCAGGAGGCTGAGGCAGAAGAATCGCTTGAACTTAGGAGGTGAAGGTTGCAGTGAGCTGAGATCATGACATTGCACTCCAGCCTGGGCAACAAGAGTGAACCTCTATCTCAAAAATAAATAAATAAAAAAATTTAAAAAAATAAATAAGAATGGTTTTAAAATGCAATAATTTTAAATCTTGTAGACTTTTGAAATTTAGCATTATTACTAGATTTTTACTTTCTGGATTTCTTGTATTTATATGATCTGTGTATTTTATAACCTACTTGTTGCTAGAATATTTTGTTGTCACTTCTTTTTCTGATGCTTTTTTGGAGGCTACTGTCATTTTCATGAACTCTGCACATTTTATACTGCACTTATTTTCTTTTTATTCATTGCTCTTTGCCACTTGGTAATATCCACCTCTTTATTAAGGTCACATGCTGTTTGGGTGACTTGTATAGCTTCTTAGGTCAGTTAAATGTTTAACAATTTCTCTATTATTCGATGCACGTTGAAAGAGTGTATGTGCTTCTACACACTCTATTATTATTTTTGAAGGAAATGGCTGACTTCTCTAGGACTCATTGAAAAACCATTTTATTAGAACATAAAGTGGATTTTTCTACCATCCTTGACAATACTCTAAAACAGGATAAAAGAGCCCTAGAACTTTGTGTGTGTTAGAACTTTTTGGAGAGCTCTTTTGACTTTACTATCTATAATATTAGAATTATGCAGATCGGTACATTAATTTATTGGCATTCTTTACCTGCTGTGAACAAGTGATTAGTACAATTTCTGTCCTTCTTGACTTAAATGATAGGCACATAAAGATGCTACTTCCAAAGTTTGGGAAGAATATTGTGTTTGAAAACAGTTGTGTGTATTATAAATACAAACTGAGTTAATACATATTGCATGTAAAATACTTTTATTTCAACAGGACTCTATCATTGTGTGCATTTCCATATTGTAAAACTGAGAAAATTGTATTTCACTTTGCATATTCAATTTCTTGAATTATACTCATCAAAATAAAGACAACTTTCTTGGCTTTCATGTTGATTAAGCAATATGACAAACATAATGAGTACACACATAAGTACTTTTCAATTTATAAAATTATTTCCTTATGTCATTCCAAGTTGTTAAAAATAATTGTGAGGTAATTATTATTAACCGTATTTTTTAGGTGTGGAATCTGTCTTACTTAAGTCATAAAATTAGCAAGCTGTAGAGTTAAAATTTGAGCACATTTTGTTTAGCCATTTTTAGAGAGTCTAATTTGGCTTCTTTCTTTCTCTATCCAGTTCAATAACACTGGATACAACACCATTGTTTATATCATAATGGCTTAATGTATTTTAAAATAACTTTTATATCATTAAGTGGTATAACATAAAAAGAAACATCATTATTTTAAAGTCATGTCAAACCTTTTTACAAATCTAGTGCCACAAAGGCTACCTAGATTTGTTAGTCCATATAGACAAGTCATTCCATATTCCTTATATTTAAGTTGTAATATTTGCAGGATGCATAGCTTTCAAGTATCCATTATGAGTCACAGAAGAGCCATATTTTATCTTAATAATGTAAATAATTAAAATCATTCCTATAGAATACAACTTCTGTTTTGCAAGGTAACATATACAGATCCATATTCTTTCTGCAGGATCTATCTCCAGTTAATCGAATGAAAGTTTTTATTAGTATTACAAGATGATTTAAAACTAGAAAAACTCACACAAACTGCATCTGACAAAGGTCTAATGCCCAGAATCTATAAGGAACTTAAACAATTCAACAAGCAAAAAACAACCCAATTACAAATTGGGCAAAGGACATGAACAGAGACTTCTCAAAAGAGGACATACATACAGCCAACAAGCATATAAAAAGTGCGCAATATCACTAATCAGAGAAATGCAAATCAAACCACTATGAGATGCCATCTCACACCAGTCAGAATGGCTATTATTAAAAGTCAAAAAATAACAGATGTTGGCAAAGTGGCAGAGAAAAGGGAACACTTATACACTGGTGGGAATGTAAATTAGTTCAGCCTCTGTGCCATGCAGTTCGGAGATTTCTCAAAGAACTTAAAACAGAACTACCATTTGACCCAGCAGTCCCATGACTGGATATTTACCCAAAGGAATATATATTGTTCTACCAAAAAGACACATGCACCCATATGTTCATCGCAGTACTATTCACATTAGTAAAGATGGGTACTCAACTAAGATGCCCATCAACTGGGTAAAGATAATACGCTACATATATACCATAGAAAATGCCACAGCTATGAAACAAAAACAAAATCATGTCCTTTGCAGCAATGTGGATGCAGCTGGAGGTCATTATCCTAAGCAAATTAATTCAGAGACAGAAAGCCAAATACCTCCTGTTCTTAGTTATAAGTGGGAGCTAAACATTGTGTCCATGTGAACACAAAGATGGGAAAATAGACACTACCTGTTGGGTACTACGCTCACTACGTGAGTGATGAAATCATTTGTACACCAAACTCCAGCATAATGTAATAACCTAAAATAAAAGTTGAAAAACAAAACTAAAATAAGATATTCAAGCCAGATCATCCTTATTCCCAAGGATAGTGGAAGTTAAAAACGGAGAGAAGAGGCCAAGATTTAACTCTATTATCACCAAAAGGATTTTTGTAGCTTATAGAGTCTCACCTTTCCAGCCTTCTCTTAGACTCATCAATTTCCTATTTTTCAGTTAAGCTTCTGAATGATTACCATGTTACTAAGACATTTGTTGGCCTGGGATGGACTTTGTAGGCTTACCTTTGATGAGATTCAATATAAAACTTTTTAACATCAAAGTTGAGTAGTGTTTAATAAATATGAATAAAGCAAATGTAATTTTTTTCTATGGATGGAGGTTTTCGAATGCCAAAATTTTATAATTATGTGTGTGTGTGTTTTATAATTATGTGTGTGTGTGTGAATGCCAAAATTTTATAATATGTGTGTGTGTGTGCACGCACACACATACACAGATTCCTCTGTGAATATTTTTGGTGTTTTATGTGCAGATTTCCAAGTGCAAAGTAATCATTATTTCAGTTTTTTCCAATGTGAAATTCACATTGAAATGAAATACTATTCTTAAGGGAACAAGAAGTCATATGCTTAATACTCAGTTCAATTCTACAACTACTGCTATATGAAATCGTTGTTAAGTGTAACTGCTAATGCCTTATCTTGCTGTGAAGCAGATCTCTTTCAACAGAGGAATCTAAACAAGGAAAAATTATATGTAAATGTAGATCAGTAATCAAACTGAAGTGAAAACTTGCCTAATGAGAAAATTGTTTAAATATTTTGTAGAATTGGTCATTCAAGAGCTTTACTAACTTCATTTCAACCAAAATGTAACTAAAGATATTGTTAGTAAAAAGACCCATTGATCCTTTAATATTAAAGAAAACTCTTTATGCTGTTTTCATGAAGTTATGACTGTAGAGAAATAAACATGTGTCTGTGGAAACACTTAAAAATGATTACATGTGTATTATTTCTATCTATATTTAGCTATGTATTTGCTTTTGTTTATTAACTGTGGTATTTCTTAGGGATGAACAATGAAACATGATGTAAACATTTACATGAGGCAAAATTAGCTTTTTAACAATCAGCTTTTTTTCCTTACAAACAACTTTTTTGAATACATTTCTTAGCATAATACTTGAATCTGTATAAGGAATAGCCTGATTTATAATCTCTGGGCTGTGCATTTATATGATTTGGAACTTTAGTTTTTATTCCTTTCTGAACCTATGCATTCTACTTGGATCATCTTAGTAACTTTTTGAGTAATCTTCAGGAAATTTATCCACATCACTTTCAGGCTGATGGTTGTCCAGTCTTCACCTGCAGTTCAACCCTTCTTCTGAGCTTATTATCATTTCCATTGCCACTTAAAATCTCCATAAGCATCTAAGCATCTATATGCTCATCATCTTTGCCCTCTATCCACATGTCTCCTTCTATAACTTTTTTTTCCCAGTCAATTTTTCAATCATCTACTCAGTGACACAAGCAAATCTGGGAGTCATTTTTCATTCTTCCCTCACTCTTGCTATTATCTATTTTCTTCATGTTATATATTTTCTTCATATTTCCTGATTTATTCATTTCAGTTTCTCTTTACTTTCACTAGTCTATCACAACTTTTGCCTAACATTCCTGCAACAGAGCCTTAAGTGCTCACCTGCCAGCTTCTCTTTCCTTTCTAAAGGCCATACTCCATAATGCAACAGGATTCATCTCTCTGAAAAGCAAATCTGAGATTATGTAGTTGCCTGAGCAGATGCCATGCAAATAAATGGAATTTCCTTCACAGCCAAACTTTATGCAAAGGCAGAAAGAGGCAACTGCGTTTGTGGGGTAAAACAAGGAGTGACTACACTTTATCTCAAACTTCTCTTGTTGCAAAACTAACACTGTATCTGCAATTTCTATCTTCCTCATCCTTTGTGTCAATACACTGAAGTCTCTTTTAAAAATACAACACTTATTTTTTAAATAAACTGTTTTGGAATAGTTTTAGTCTTACAGACAAGTTGCAAAGATGATATAAAATCCAGATAGATGCTTCATCCATCCCCGCCCCCTTAATATTTTACATCATCATGACAGGTTTTTCAAAATAGAAGTCAACAGTGTTATATCACTGATATTTAAACTCTGAAATTTATTCAGATTTCATCTGGTTTCCCACTGATTTCCTCTTTCTACTTCAGAATCCAATCCAGAATATCAGGGAATTATATAATGCTTATTTTGACAGAGAAAACTTTTTTCAGTTATTAGAATCTTAGTTTAAGACAGTTTAAGACACCCTTTTAGAAGGGTGAACAAATAGGACAATAGGCAGTGAAATTTGGGGAGATGATGTTGGGGTGTTTGAGTGGTGTGCTCTAGCATGGGATCCTGGCTGGAAGTGTCTGGCATTAGTGGAAGAACTTGGGAAACCAGGTAATGCCATGAGGAGATTTGATTTAGAAGATACAAATTAAGGGGATTGTTAGAACACAAAATGGGTTGTTAGAAACAAACATTTCAGTTGTATGTTTGAGAATGTTTATTGATTACATAGAAATGGATAAAATCATGAGTCCAGCCTCAGAATGGGAAAATAATTGTGGAAGTAAATGAAAGCATATGTGCCATTCATTAGAACTGTGAATTCATAAATTTCTTCCTAAGAGAGCCTTCCTGTGGCATTTGACGGGCCTGTTGGTCTGGGAGTGTGAAAAAATATTCTGAGGTTTGGAACAATTAATTTGATTGATTAGATTGATCCTTTCCATGATAGGATTTTTTTTCTGGTGACACAAAATTTATAATGAACTTCAGACACTTGAATGTCATGCTTCTATATTCAAATGAATCTTCTCAGGTTCTAAAGGAACTGAATATACCTTTCTTGTGAAGTCATGTACAGTTCTGAGGGGAAAGACTGGGTAGTTGTCAATTTCCCTGGAAGTTATCAGCTGCAGTCCCCTGCAAGGGGCAGGATATTAGATTAGCCGTTCCACTTGTAATTTCCTGGGAACATATTGTGTGTTTAAAAGATATTATAAGAAAAATCTGCATCAAATTACTTTTTAAAAATGAGACTTGCAGAAGATTTACTTGCTATAATCTCAGTGTGTGTGTGTTGGGGGAAATTGTGGGTGTGCATTTGTGGTTTTAGCTGTTTTTTATTTTTTAGTCAAAGTTTTCAATTCTAATATAAGGACCTACTCAAAATGAAAGATTTATTTCAAGTATTGAAAATAAAAACATACTCAAATATCATATTCTCTTCAGATCAGGGCTCTTTTTAATACATCAAAGAGTGAGTATGTCAGATTCATGAGAAAATAATTTGATTTATACTAATTGTACATGCATATGGTACATCTTTTAACTTATGCTCATATTATAAATATACAAATGATTAATATAAGAGTAAAAATGGCATTAAAATAAAATCAATAAGAATTAGCTCCTTTTTATGAAGTGTCAATAACTTTTTAATTTATTTACTTTTGTAGTGTTTGGTACCTAAAGTTATAATCAGAAAACAGCAAGGATCAGGATGATTTTATATTAGAGTTGGATTTCATCAATATGCCTGGGGATTAGAAAATCCCCAAGTTACAAAACTTTCCACCAGTTCCAATGAAAATTCAGCCCTAATGTCAAATCATTTTAAGTTTATTAGGCACTTGTCATAACACTAATTATAAATTAGATCATTTTATATTCTCGAGATTGAGAAAAGCAATTAAATTGGTGGTTTCATTAGTTGATGGACAGTTTTAAAGAGTTTATTTCTTCTGGAAAATCAAGGTGTATTATTCTTTCTGTTTCTAAAGAAGTGCTTATTAGAAAAAATGGGGTTGAATAGAAATCTAAATCTAACAGAAAAGGGTGATTTTGTCATGAATATTGACTTAATTTTATTAATAGCTTTTAATATACATATTTTAAAGACATGAAGTCTTAGCTTTAGAATTTAAATATTAGGATATTTCTTCATTAAACTGAAAATTCAAATGCAAAATAGATATTTAATTAGATGAATTAAAAATATAGAGTCATGATAATATTACCTGTTATACAGTCAATCCTTTAAAAATATGCTAATTGCAAGGTTTATAAATGATATGGGGAGTCAAAGTTTTGTAAATCCTTAAGCATTATAATTAGTCTTTAGAATCTTTTTTTGTTGTTGCTGCCAGACATAAAAATGTACAAATGTTTAATTTAAGGTCAGCCAAACTGAAAAAATATAAAAATATTTTTAGTCAGTTAGCTAATTCTAAATTTGCTTTGTTTCTTCTCATGTTATTTCTTATTCTCTTTCTTTCTGAAACTTCTAATATAGCAGTAGGAAGTTAAATTAATAGTGTAGTAAATCATAAAAGTCATGTTCAAGCAAGGTTTTAGCTTTATCACTGGTAGCCCTGCTTTAGATTGAATGTGTTTTGTTACCATGAAATTCTGGAGAGGTTATTACAACACACCCTCACACATACACATACACATACACGTTCCTTTACATTTTACATGGTCTGTGCTGGAAGATTAGCATTTATTGAGTTTCTACTATATGAGGTGCTCTGATTCTCAACCTCCCATGCCACATTTGTGATGTTGAACATCTGTGTGCATGTATTCTTGCAAAATGTGTGTTGCAATTTTTATGCAAATATTTTAACTTAAACAAATGTCATTGTGTGATATATTTCATTTTGCTTCTTTTTAACTTTTAAGTTCAGGGGTACAAGTGCAGGTTTGTTAGGTAGGTAAACTTATGTCATGGGGGTTTGTTGAACAGATTATTTCACCCAGATATTAAGCCTAGTACCCATTAGCTCTTTTTCCTGACCGTCTTCCTCCTGCCACCCTCGATTCTCTGAAAGCCCCAGTGTGTGTTGTTACCCTTCTGTTTCTTAATGTCTTTCGTCTGGTATTGTGGTTTTAAAAAGATCTATCTATATCGCTGCGTGACCTTTGCTTCTAATTGCTATAATATACTTCACTGTGTGGACCCATTGTCTTTTCCCTTTACCCAAAGGCTTCTGACTTCCAGCAACCACAGGTAAAACACAATTGAGTATCCTTCTTCAGCTCCCCTTTGTCACCATTTTTAGATGAAGAAACAGAGGCATGGAGAGTTGAATAATCTTATCAGAATTGCACAGCTGGGATTAGAACCAGTCTAATGGCAGGCACATAGAGGAAAGAGAACCATCAGTTATTAAACATCTACTATGTATCACACAATGTAGCAGAAGTTTTATGTCAAAAAATCAATTTTATCCACTTAGGTGCCTTATGTAGTAGCTAAAATGACTCAAAAAAATCAGAAAAGTAGCCTGAATAATCACAATTGATATCTGGAAGATTCAGAAGTTTACTTAACACTGGTCATCCCTTAAAGCTCATCTTGTTTTTTAATTAACCAGTGTCTCATTTCAATGAATCTAATATTTTTAAAAATATGGAGGTAAGGTTGCTTGATTACTCAGGTATTTCTCTCATTTTGGAAAATTGCATACATAGCCTTAGCAAAGAGCATGTAAAATTCTTTGCAAATATCAATTTTTATTTGCTTGTTTGTTTTCTTATTTTTGGATAATCTATAGCAGCAGAAGAAAATTATATATATGTACACACATACATATAGATTGGGGGATTAATTTTCCTAGAAAACAAACATTTTGAAACAACTGATATAAAAAAAAGTTGGAAGGGATTCTCGTGTTAAAAGCTTATTGCATTATTTTTGGATTTTTAGAGAAAGTGTTCTGTTCTCTCACCCAGTCTGTAGTGCAGTGGTGCAATCATAGCTCACTGCAGCCTTGAATTCCTGAACTCAAGTGACACTTCCCTCCTCAGCCTCCCAAGTAGCTAGGATTACAAATGTGGACCACCACACCACACCAGGCTAATTTTTAAATTATTTTTATAGAGATGGGGGTACAGAGGGGACCTTGCTAATTTTCCCGGACTGGTCTTGAATTTCTAGCCTCAAGCAATCCTCCCATTCTGGCCTCCCCAAATGCTAGAACTACAGACATGAGCCACTGTACCCACTCTTGAACTCTTAAAATGGATTTTATTCTGCCCTTCTTTTTGTTTATTGATTTACAGATAGACACCGTGACTACATAAAATTATTCCCATCTTTCATTTATATCTAAGTAAAAATTACCAGCTGGTTTTTATGGTGATAATGACATGGATCAGCAATAGTTCTTGGAAGTGTTATTTTTCAAAAAACTGTTGAATAAAAAGGGTTTTTTATTCTTTCAATAGACATTTTTTTTTCCTCCAAGCTTGAGCAATGATGAGTATGAAGATTAATCAGTATCATTTTAAGTCCTAGAATGGCCCCTGAATGATAAAACCCATCAATAAAGACAGACTAAGCCAAAATTAAGAAGTAAATGATATCTGACCTAGGAATTTCTCCTTTAGATACAACATTCTCCCTGTTTTTCTGCTGGGAGATAAATCTTGGGCGAGGACAACAACGCATAAGGGCCTGAACAGAGAGTTGAGCTCAGCGTAAAACTTCTGGCAGATTTTGCTGTTCTGGGAGGGACAGAGTCTAGCCCCAAGGAGAGGGAATGTTAGAGGCAGTCTGATGGGGTGAGATCCTGTGATGTCCTTCAAATCAAACCAGAGGAGATTGCTTTACTTCTTTCCCAATTGCTCAGAGGCAATTAGCAGAAGTAATTAATAGTGTTACTTCGAGAATGCTGTGGCTGCTTGATTTATTTTCAAATCAGATAGAAAATTATAGTGTCCCCTTAACAAATTCACAGGTGTACTTGACATTTCTAAGTTTAATGACTAGGTTTTTTTTAGATAACGCAATATTTTGACATTGTCTAAAAATAACAGGATATTATATTGATTTCTTAAAAAGGCAATTATATGATGAATATATTAATATTTACTAATATTTTAGACTATAATACATTTTAGAAAGCAGGAGAAAGGGTTGCCAGCATTTGGTGTCATAAGTGTTAGGGCATGGTACAAACCACTAATATGTTATACATAAACTATAATACATGTACTAGTAAATGCCAAAACAAGGTAACAACCATTTCATCTTGAGTTGTGAATGCACATGTTGACTAAAAATTTTATGAAATTACAAATTAAAATTATATAAACTAATTTTAGAGAACTTAATATAAGTTATAAGTTAATAAGACTTTACTTAGGGTGGTATGAAGATGCATTTTTCAAAATTATTTTAAAAATAAAATTTGAAGAATAGTGAAAGTACTAACTGAAATATATCTTTAAAACTTTAAACATTGTTGAAGTAGTGCTTTTATCCTATCAAGTTCTACTCAAGTCATTTAACCATATATAAGTAAAGACATAAAAATAGTAATATTATATTTAATGTGCTTTTGTATGCTGTATATAACATCTTTCTCACATTTTCTTTATTTATATAATTCATTACTTTCAGGTATGGTAATTGGCCACCTGCTGTGTGTCCTTGAGAAAGATGTTATTATTACTTGTTCTAGTTGCTTTTCCAAAAGGATACGAGAAAAGTATGAGATATATATATTTTTTACATTTCTTCTAGCTGTAAAATTCTATGGGTTCTATAATCCTATGTCTTGTCTTTTTCTCTCCCCCCTTGTGGAGTCTGATATCCTTTGTTCATCTTTTTTACAAATTTGCATCAGACTAGTTGGCAAAGTGTCAGTTCTCTGACAATCTGTGATAATATATTATTTTGTGCAAATGTTACCAAATGAATAGCTAGTAAAATTTTTTCTTTTTATGATTCCAAACTCGGAGTTTGATGAATAGGATCTAATATTTGGCATCTTTATCTCTAAATGTCATCAATTTAATCTTTGTAACAAGTTCATTTATATAATAAACCTTAAATCTCTTTATACTCACACAAATGCAATGCAGGGGAAATCACTGTCCTTGCTCTCTTGATTCCTTCTTTGTTGACAGGATAGATGAGAAAATCTGTGCTTCTTTCAGATGAATTGTTCTCCAAGTGGTAACTTTTCTATATTAACATACTCTCTACCATATATTTTTCTTTTCTACACAATCTTCATATAACCACATTATTTTTGAGGTTAAGTTTAATATCTAAATGCCATTGAATCCATTCCATAATCAAGGTATTTAGATTTTAGTTAGTTTTAATTTGAAGAATTTTGGTGGTGTTTCTATCAAATATATAATAAATGTAACAGTAACTCTGACTATCTGAGTCTCTTTTTTTAATGACCTGGTACCTATTCGTGTCAGTGTCCTAAAATCTTCACATTGTGAAATCACATACATGTGGTATGGAAATTATTTTTTCAGTCAAAAATATGTAAATCTTTACTTTGCAATTGTACTCTGACAAAGTAGCTCAGTTTGAGGGAAAAAAATAAAACAAGCCTTTGTTTTTCTTCTGAAGGCAGTATTTGCATGGCTTTCGTATGGTATGCATGTTTGCATAGGAAATTTGTCTTTAGTTTCACATCTGCCCGGATTATAGCCTTTAGTTTCAACGATTCAAAGCTTATGTGGAAGACACTTAAAATACTAAAAAGCATGAAGTCCTTGCCCATGCCTATGTCCTGAATGGTATTGCCTAGGTTTTCTTCTAGGGTTTTTATGGTTTTAGGTCTAACATGTAAGTCTTTAATCCATCTTGAATTGATTTTTGTATAAGGTGTAAGGAAGGGATCCAGTTTCAGCTTTCTACATATGGCTAGCCAGTTTTCCCAGCACCATTTATTAAATAGGGAATCCTTTCCCCATTTCTTGTTTTTGTCAGGTTTGTCAAAGATCAGATAGTTGTAGATATGTGGCATTATTTCTGAGGGCTCTGTTCTGTTCCATTGATCTATATCTCTGTTTTGGTAACAGTACCATGCTGTTTTGGTTACTGTAGCCTTGTAGTATAGTTTGAAGTCAGGTAGTGTGATGCCTCCAGCTTTGTTCTTTTGGCTTAGGATTGACTTGGCGATGCGGGCTCTTTTTTGGTTCCATATGAACTTTAAAGTAGTTTTTTCCAATTCTGTGAAGAAAGTCATTGGTAGCTTGATGGGGATGGCATTGAATCTGTAAATTACCTTGGGAAGGATGGCCATTTTCATGATATTGATTCTTCCTACCCATGAGCATAGAATGTTCTTCCATTTGTTTGTATCCTCTTTTATTTCCTTGAGCAGTGGTTTGTAGTTCTCCTTGAAGAGGTCTTTCACATCCCTTGTAAGTTGGATTCCTAGGTATTTTATTCTCTTTGAAGCAATTGTGAATGGGAGTTCACTCATGATTTGGCTCTCTGTTTGTCTGTTATTGATGTATAAGAATGCTTGTGATTTTTGCACATTGATTTTGTATCCTGAGACTTTGCTGAAGTTGCTTATCAGCTGAAGGAGATTTTGGGCTGAGACAATGGGGTTTTCTAGATATACTATCATGTCATCTGCAAACAGGGACAATTTGACTTCCTCTTTTCCTAATTGAATACCCTTTATTTCCTTCTCCTGCCTAATTGCCCTGGCCAGAACTTCCAACACTATGTTGAATAGAAGTGGTGAGAGAGGGCATCCCTGTCTTGTGCCAGTTTTCAAAGGGAATGCTTCCAGTTTTTGCCCATTCAGTATGATATTGGCTGTGGGTTTGTCATAAATAGCTCTTATTATTTTGAGATACGTCCCATCAATTCCTAATTTATTGAGAGTTTTTAGCATGAAGGGTTGTTGAATTTTGTCAAAGGCCTTTTCTGCATCTATTGAGATAATCATGTGGTTTTTGTCTTTGGTTCTGTTTATATGCTGGATTACATTTATTGATTTGCGTATATTGAACCAGCCTTGCATCCCAGGGATGAAGCCCACTTGATCATGGTGGATAAGCTTTTTGATGTGCTGCTGGATTCTGTTTGCCAGTATTTTATTGAGGATTTTTGCATCAATGTTCATCAAGGATATTGGTCTAAAATTCTCTTTTTTTGTTGTGTCTCTGCAAGGACTTCATGTCTAAAACACCAAAAGCAATGGCAACAAAAGCCAAAATTGACAAATGGGATCTAATTAAACTCAAGAGCTTCTGCACAGCAAAGGAAACTACCATCAGAGTGAACAGGCAACCTACAAAATGGGAGAAAATTTTCGCAACCTACTCATCTGACAAAGGGCTAATATCCAGAATATACAATGAACTCCAACAAATTTACAAGAAGAAAACAAACAACCCCATCAAAAAGTGGGCAAAGGACATGAACAGACACTTCTCAAAAGAAGACATTTATGCAGCCAAAAAACACATGAAAAAATGCTCACCATCACTGGCCATCAGAGAAATGCAAATCAAAACCACAATGAGATACCATCTCATACCAGTTAGAATGGCAATCATTAAAAAGTCAGGAAACAACAGGTGCTGGAGAGGATGTGGAGAAATAGGAACACTTTTACACTGTTGGTGGGACTGTAAACTAGTTCAACCATTGTGGAAGTCAGTGTGGCGATTCCTCAGGGATCTAGAACCAGAAATTCCATTCGACCCAGCCATCCCATTACTGGGTATATACCCAAAGGACTATAAATCATGCTGCTATAAAAACACATGCACACGTATGTTTATTGCCGCATTATTCACAATAGCAAAGACTTGGAACCAACCCAAATGTCCAACAATGATAGACTGGATTAAGAAAATGTGGCACATATACACCATGGAATACTATGCAGCCATAAAAAATGATGAGTTCATGTCCTTTGTAGGGACATGGATGAAACTGGAAATCATCATTCTCAGTAAACTATCGCAAGAACAAAAAACCAAACACCGCATATTCTCACTCATAGGTGGGAATTGAACAATGAGAACACATGGACACAGGAAGGGGAACATCACACTTCGGGGACTGTTGTGGGGTGGGGGGAGGGGGGAGGGATAGCATTGGGAGATATACCTAATGCTAGATGACGAGTTGGTGGGTGCAGCGCACCAGCATGGCACATGTATACATATGTAACTTACCTGCACATTGCGCACATGTACCATAAAACCTAAAGTATAATAATAATAATAATAATAAAGAAAAAAATACTAAAAAGCTACATACTATTATTTTATGATTTCAGCTAATAAAGACATAAGTTTTAATGTATAAACAACATCTTTATCAAGTCAAGCAGATAGTGAAGGGAAATTATCAAACTATGGTCTCTTTTTTAAAGTAATGGGCCTAAAATTGGACAGATATACTTGAAGTGGTGAAGGAGGAAAATATTATACAACCACTTCATCTGTCCAGATTATTTGAGCCTTTCCTGTATCAATGAAACATCAGCTGTTGCGGTGAGATCTTTTTAATGCCCATCCTATTTTACGATCTAGATGCATTAATGATTAATTTATTGAATACGTTTTGTTTTCTATGCTGTAACACTGGCATATCAAAAACTTCAATAGATTGTCACATTTTAACTCTCGACCTTTGGGTTTTAGTGCAAATAATTAACTGTTTACTACTCACATAGCCTCAAATGTGTTTAAGTATTATTGCAGGAAGAAATATATTGCTTTACTAAGTGGTTTACTTGACATTTTACTAAACTCTGTTAAATATATGCTATGTATGTAGTATTTGAAATGTGATACATCTATAAAGGAAAATATTTAGCATAATTGTTAGCTTTACCCAAACAATTTTGAAAGTTATGTTATTTATTTTCTTTTTGTCTCAGTGTGTGTATACTTAATGTCCCTCTTGTGCTACACAAAATGACTGAAGAACAGTAAGCTTCATGAGAAGAAACATTCACATAGAAATCTTGATCAATTTCTCAGAATTAATAAATCAATGGGAAACGCTGATACTGTGTAATAAATTTGGCCATATGTAACCGACTAGCTTTCACTAATACAGATCTGTGCCTCCTAATGATGTTACAGTCAATAATGAACCACATAGATGATGATGATCCTGTAAGATTATAGTACTTTCCAATCTTACTATGCGTTTCCTATGTTTAGATATACAAGTACTTGCCTACAGTATTCAGGACAGTAGCATGGTGTACAGGCTTACAGCCTAGGAGCAATAGGCTATGCCATATTGCCTAGATGTGTAGTAAGTTATGCCACTTAGGTTTGTAAGTTCATTCCATGATGTTCATACATTGAAATCACCTAATGACATATTTCTCAGAATGTATCCCTTTTGTTAATCGATACATGACTGTATAAATATGCCATTTCATTAAGCAAAACAAAACAAAAACAAAATGGGGCATTAGATAGCTCAGGGAAAAAAATAGAAAACAAATCCTCTATGGAATAATAGCTCTTACTTCTTAAGTTCTCTGTAATGATTTTGATTTCATTTTGAAACGCATATTGAATGTAATGAATTATTTTAATTCTGATTAGAGGTAATGACTTACTTTTAAGTCTGATTTTTTTTTAACCTATGAGTAGTGGTAGTCTAGTCCAAGTAAACAGATTTTATACTACTTTTCTGAACCAGTTCAAATCTAAAGCTAAGTTACCAAATACAGTGTTTTTTATAGGCAACTGGTAAATTCTGAGAAAAAGTAATGTTGCAGGTTTTTTTAAAAACTCTCAATTTATGGTAATTGTTTAGAAAAAATGTTTACAGAAATGACAAATAGGGATGTGCTTTGGTTACTTTAGTCAAAGTCTGAGTTCGGCTACACACTATGTACATTCTTGTGCAAGATAACCTTTAAAACCCTTTATTTTTCTCTCAGTAATATATTGAAAATAGGATTGAGTTCTTATACCTATTACACTAAGAATTAAATGAGGTACCATCTAAGCATTTATCAAAGTGATCACTACATGGTAAACATTAACACATGTTAGCTATTACTGCTAAGGAAACTATTTTAATACTTAAATTTCATATGACCATAAAAATAAAATTTAGAAGATGATTCTCTTAATCGTTATTGAAAATAGAAAATACATTTAAAATACACAATCACTTCTCAGCCTTTTGGCTAAGGTCAAGTGTAAAAGGGACACAAATGTAGTTTAGAGCAAATTTAAGTGACGTAGTTAAAAAAAGGAGGTAATCACAGTATGATAATCAAGTCAGATTATTTCACTATTACGAAGAAAAAGTGAAGTTACAGAGAGAAGTATTTAGACCTTAGTAACCTAAAGCCTGCTAGCTAGCCTGTGGCAAAGTTTTGAAATAGAAATGGTGAATTCTGAGCACAGGGTTAGAAAGAAAGGTCACCTGAATGACAGAATTATGCATATTTTCTACAGATGCAGGATTCTAAAAATGTGATTTACAGAGTTTATAGGAAAGGCAGTCAAAGAAGAAAGAACTAAAGATACAGATTGAGGTTTCAACTGAAGCATAGTTTAAGCAGGGCTATGGGTGTTGTGAGAGAAATTTTAAGGATGAATGTGGTAATATATATGAAACACTCTCTGTTCCCTGGAAGAAAGGTTCTATAAAAATGTAACATATTGCTGATTCTTAGAATGAATGGTGAAGGCTGAAAGATTTTCAGATGTAGGGAAAGGGCACATTCACAAACCAGTGAGAGGCAAAGGATATTGGAAATGGAAGGTCAGAAACAAGAAAGGAAAAATGAAATTTGAATGCTTCTTACAAGACTACACACACATGCACATATACACTACAGTTTTAAACAATTATTTTCATAGGAAGTACTCTGTAAACTAAGTTTATTGATTTCTAAGGTAGCTTCACTTAGAATTGAATAATTTAAGCACATATAGTTAAAGTGAATATAGTGGTCGGGGTGAGGAAAGAATGAATTTGGATTGTCTAAGGAAACAATATCATAAAAAAAAAGGTATAATAAAAACAGTAAAGAGATAGATTTTTGAATAAAAATTATTTTGCCAAAAAGTTCAAGAAAATGTTTTGAAGGATAGACTTTAGAACTGTTCTAAGAAGTTCTGTGTGTGGTAGATAAAGCAATAACTTGCCAGAAGATATATGGCCAATTTTAGATATATAAAAAGAGTTGGAGGAAATACAAGGAAATTAGAGTGTGCCACCCAGAGTGTCTCATGTGGAGCTGCTGATTGCATGTCCGGATCTCATAATTGATGCAGAGGTGGCTATCAGTTAACTTAGCCAACAGACACTTTTGAAATAAATCAAGCATCCAAATTACAAACAGTATTGAAATATGTTATTGAAGGTCTATACCTCCTTAGTGATTTAAATCTGGATATAGTATTGATGCTCTAATTAGAATACCATATCATATTTTTTCTAAGTAGTCTTATCAATTAGAATTTTATAGTTAATTGGGGATCTAATAATTAATGTCTTATGACTTGAGGAAGAGGCTTTGGAAAACATATTTATCAGACGCTCATGGGAAACAATTCAATACTATAGTGTTACAATAAATTCAAATCGTGTGTTTTGTAATGTATCTGAAATATACTTGAAAAGATAATGGACTTTTCCATTTGTAACACCCATGGCCATAAAAATCTTATGAAAAAGTAATTCAGTGCCTTTGAGTTCAGAATGTTACAAGATTATTTTATTATATTAACTTATCACATATGTAAGTGCAGAAAAGTAAAGAATAATCTCGGGCTTTCCCATTATGGTTTTTCTTTACTTGCAGAGAGGACATAATTTTGGCTTTGTTAACAGTCTTTTTCTTTTCCCCTTCTTTTTCTTTCATTTCCCCCTTCCATTCACTTATCAAACCTATTTGATTCTACTTTCAAAATATAATCATGTCTTTACTCACTCACCTCTATCTTCATTATATTGATTCAAGCCTAAACTGCCTCTTCCCTGGATTACTACAGTTGTCTCTGAGCTACCTCTGTGCTTTTCGGGTTTTAATCCTGTAGTGTATTCTCAGTGTGGCCAATTGCGGGATACTTTTAAAATGCAAGTCAGATCATATCACTCTTCCACTCACACCTTCCCTTGGCTTTACATCTTGCTCAGAGTTAAAGCCATGTCAGCTGGGCATGGGCTCACACCGGTAATCCCAGCACTTTGGGAGGCCGAAGTGGGTGGATCACTTGAGGTCAGGAGTATGAGACCAGCCTGGCCAACCTGGTGAAACCCTTTTTCTACTAAAAATACAAAAAAATTAGCCAAGTGTAGTGGCAGGCACCTGTAATCCCAGCCACCAGCTACTGAGGCAGGACAATTGCTTGAACCTGTGAGGTGGAGGTTGCAGTGACCCGAGATCATGCCACTGCACTCCAGCCTGGGCAGCAGAGTGAGACTCCATCTAAAAACAAACAAACGAACAAACAAAAAAAACATGTCCTGGAGTGGCCTGAGCATCCCTACAGAATATGTCCCCATCCACCTCTCTGATATGGTTTCCCATTACACAACTTTTTGCTTGCTCCACTCTTGGCACATTGGTCTACTTGCTGCCTTCCTACCTGTCCAAGCACCCTTATTCCTAAGCATCTTTACACTTGCTTTTCCTTCTTTCTGAGTATTCCTTCCCCAGCTAGCTATTCCCATGGCTTACTACAGCACCTAATTTACTTAAATGTCAAATGAAGGCTTCTCTGACCAGTACACTTAACATGGCTAACACACTGCAGCTTCTCCTTCCTAATTGTTTTTTTCCCCCTTCCCCAGTTTATTTTATCCATAACATATAATAGCTCTTATTACCAACTGGTATACTATACCATTTATTTTATTTTTCTGTTTATTTTCTCTCTTACTACTTGACTACTTGAATGGAAAACTCCAGGTAAGCTTAGATTTTTGTTTGTATTGTTTACTTTTGTATCATAGCACCTAAAACAGTTTACAGCATGTAGAGATTCTTAAAAATATTTATTAAATGTATAAATGAAATATGTTACCCCCAGAAGCTGGCTAATGTAATGGCAACTTGATAATGCATTATTGTCTAGAAGTATTAAAATACTGGACAGAGGTCACTAGATAAAAAGTCAAGGAAGCAGTACTCAGTGGGAGAGGGAAGTTAGGGAGAAAGGATGGCATAAGGGGAATGAAAAGCCTGTGGATATTCATGAAAAAATGAAACTATGCCTGTATCAAAATATCTCATGTACTCCATAAATATATACATCTACTATGTTCCCACAAAAAATTAAAAAAAAAATCTTATCTGCTTTCATAAGTTAACCAAACCCTGCCTGCTTACTTTTGCCAATAGATGTCAGTGGTTGACCATATGAGGGAAATTATTGCAGATACACTTATTTTACGCCACTCTTAAAAGGCTAGTCTCTAAGGAGTGTCTCATTTCTTAAATGATCCTTTTTATTATTTTACCTTGAGAAGTAATATATATTATGATATGATAGAGTTGACAAGACGAAATGTTAATAGATTCCCTAATACACTGAAACTATTGAAATTTAAGGGCTATAGGAAGTATTCAAATTAAAATGACTTTTTAAAATGGTTGCTTTGTTTATACAGATTTATGTATATTCCTCCAACGATGCAATTTTCAAAGTGCAAAAGAAATTGTTCATACATACAGTGTTTTATTCACATTCATGCTTGCTATGGAGACATTTATCCAGGTTTCAATCAATTTAGTTTAATGCAGTACAATTCCCAGGCAGTTTGAAAAGAGTTTTATTTTTTAAATTATAAATGGTAATTGAGTAGTCATAATCTTATATCTTTTAAGAATGATTGTGAACATTGATTTTAACGTAAATATTCTTGTTCCAAAGTCCTAAGTACCTCCAATGAAATACAATTGTTTTCCATTTTTTATTCTACTACTTAATATTTTTTATCAATGTTTATTTCCTTAATTGTATCTTTCAGAATTAAAATTATGTTAAAAATAAACAATATATGTTATATTTACATGGATTTATAGTTTCAAAAATACCTGCGAACAGGTGTTTAAAACTTTCAAGAATGATATCATGCTTCTCTTCTTTGGTCAGTGGGAAATTCATAGACCTCTGAGATATTTAAAAATTCTCCTAATCATGATTATTTTTTCTAGAAAATTGCTGTTACTATGTTGGACAAAATAATGAGGCAAAATATTTTGATAAGGGTTTTATTGAACAGAACTAAAAGGTGTGCCATCATTTATTGATTAATTCAACATATATTTATTGAGCTCCTACTAGAGATCATTAATTTAAGATGTCTTCTTTTTTTTTTACTATGGCTATCTGTTGCCATGTAAAGAAGGTTTTTTTTTCTCTTTTTCTACGTATAAAATAATTGAAAAAAATAAATTCAACTGGGTGTGGTGATCCCAGCACTTTGGGAGGCCAAGGTGGGAGGATTGCATTGACCCAGGAGTTTGAGACTAGCCTGGGCAACAAAGTGAAATACCACCTCACCAAAAATTTAAAAATTACCCCAGTGTGGTGGCAAGCACCTGTAGTCCCAGCTACTCAGGAGGCTGTAGTGGAAGTTTCACTCAAGCCTGAGAGATTGAGCTTGCAATGAGCCGAGGTCATGTCACTGCATTCCAGCTTGGGCAACAGAGAAAGACTCTGTCTCAAATAAATAAATAAATAAAAAAAATAAAACTCATTGGGTGAGAGGACGTACAAGACACAGAGTTGGAGAAAATATTTGCAATACTTAATCTGACTGAAGTTGTGCATGCAGCATATATAGGGAATATATTAAATAGTCAGTAAACATATGAAAAAATGCTCACCAATATTCGTCATTAGAGAAATAAAAATGAAATCACTATATACCCACCATAATGTCTAAAATTTAAAAACCATACTGTGGAGCAACAGGAACCCTCACTCAGATTTGATGGAAGTGTGCATTGTTACAACCATCTTGCAAAACTGGTTGGAAGTATCTTTTAAAGCTGAACGTCTGCAAACCTTATGACCCGGTAGTTTCTTTCCTAGGTACCTATCCAAAACAATTGCATATACACGTGTATACCAAAAGATATGCATCAGAATTTCATCTACAGTGTTATTTGTAAAAACGCTATACTAGAAACAATCCAAATGTTCATTTATGAAAGAAAGAATGAATACATTGTAGAATATTCATACAAAGAATACAGCAATGAAAAAGAATGACCTCTTGCTACATGCAACAACATGAATGCATTACAGATTATATTGAGGCCGGGTGCAGTGGCTGATGCCTGTAAACCCAGCACCTTGGGATACCAGCGTGGGAGGATTGCTTGAGGCCAGGAGTTTGACACCAGTCTGGTCAGTATGAAGAAACACTGTCTCTCCAAAAAAAAAAATAAATAAATAAAAGAAAATAAAAGCTGGGCCACGGTGGTGCGCACCTGTAGTCCCAGCTACTCCAGAGGCTGAGGCAGGAGAATCGCTTGAACCCACGAGGTAGGTGTTGCGATGAGTCATGATGGCACCTGTTGTGGGAAGTCAGGGACCCCGAATGGAGGGACTGGCTGGAGCTGTGGCAGAGGAAGATAAACTGTAAAGATTCCATGGACATTTATCACTTCCCAAATAATACTCTTATAATTTCTTATGCCTGTCTTATTTTATTTTTATTTTTTTGAGATGGAGTCTCGCTCTTTCGCCCAGGCCAGAGTGCAGTGGCGCTATCTTGGCTTACTGCAAGGTCGGCCTCCCGGGTTCATGCCATTCTCCTGCCTCAGCCTCCCAAGTAGCTGGGACTACAGGCACCCACCACTGTGCCTGGCTGATTTTTTTGTATTTTTAGTAGAGACAGGGTTTCACTGTGTTAGCCAGGATGGTCTCGATCTCCTGACCTCGTGATCTGCCCGCCTTGGCCTCCCAAAGTGCTGGGATTACAGGTGTGAGCCACCGCGCCCGGCCATGCCTGTCTTATTTTAATCTCTTAATCCTGTTATCTTCGTAAGCTGAGGATGTACGTCACCTCAGGACCACTGTGATAATTGTATCTAACTGTACAAATTGATTGTAAAACATGTGTGTTTGAACAATATGAAATCAGTGCACCTTGAAAAAGAACAGAATAACCGCGATTTTAGGGAACAAGGGAAGACAACCATAAGGTGACTGCCTGCGGGGTCGGGCAGAATAGAGCCATATTTTTCTTCTTGCAGAAAGCCTATAAACAGACATGCAAGTAGGGAAGATATCAATAAATTCTTTTCCTAGCAAAGAATATTAATAATTAAGACCCTGGGAAAGGAAGTGCATTCCTAGGGGGAGGTCTATAAATGGCTGCTCTGGGAGTGTCTGTCTTATGCGGTTGAGATAAGGACTGAAATACTCCCTGGTCTCCTGCAGTACCCTCAGGCTTATTAGGGTGGGGAAAAAACCACTCCCTGGTAAATTTGAGGTCAGACCGGTTCTCTGCTCTTGAACCCTGTTTTCTGTTGTTTAAGATGTTTATCAAGACAATACATGCACAGCTGAACATGGACCCTTATCAGGAGTTTTTGATTTTGCCCTTTACCTTGTGATCTTTGCTTTGCCCTTTGCCTTGTGATCTTTATTGGCCTCAGAAGCATGTGATCTTTGTTCTCCTTTTTGCCCTTTGAAGCATGTGATCTTTGTGACCTACTCCCTGTTCATACACCCCCTCCCCTTTTGAAGTCCTTAATAAATCCTGCTGGTTTGTGGCTTAGATGGGCATCACCATCCTACCGATATGTGATGTCACCCCTGGCAGCCCAGCTGTAAAATTCCTCTCTTTGTACTCTTTCTCTTTATTTCATGGACCAGCCAACACTTAGGGAAAATAGAAGGAACCTATGTTGAAATATTGGGGGCAGGTTTCCCTGATAGGCACCACTTCACTCCAGCCTGAGCAACAGAGCAACACACTGTGTAAAAATATATATACAAAAAGAAACTAAACAAGTAAATATTATAATTTAATTTTATTTATATAAAGTTCAAAAGCAGTCAAAACTAGTTTATGGAGGCAGAAACAGCAATACCTTTAGGAGAGGTATTGACTGAAGGAGGTCATGAGAGAGGCTTCTAGAAAGGTGGTGATTTTCTCTTCCTTGATCTGGATGGTTTTACACAAGAATGCGTACTTTACAAAATTATTGCAATTTGCCTACCTTTCTGTATATGTGCTATTATACTTCAGTAAATATTTAGTTGGAAATCGAACTGATTACTCTTTTCATAATTGTTAACAGAATAACACTAATACATTTTCTATCACTTCATAAACACTTGACTATTCCAAGTAAAAGATTCCTTGGGACTCTTTGCAAGGTAGGCAAGAATGCTTTCCTCATTCACTCATTTACATTTTTAACCAGTGTCTATATCATATTATGTGGGTGAAAGAACAGGACTGTGGTAATGAAGGCAGAAGTGAGATTATTCTATTTGAGATGCTGCACTAAACACAGCCATTTAAAGCACAAAACTAAGCTCTAAAATTTTTGAAAGAACATTATGAGAGAAACACAATGGAATACAGGCTTGTTTGTTTGTTTTTTTTTATTTTATTTTGTTTTTTACCTCATATAATAAGGCATATTAGAATACGGATCAAACTTTTTACTAGCTCTTAATTCTGAGAGAATCTTACTCTATTTTTTTCTCTTTTTCAAAAATATAAGGGTCATTAAACAATATAATGCCTGTGTTTGTGCCATATACATTTACATGTACCCTGTACCATATACATATACCACCAACCAAATCAAATCAAGAAGCATGTTACCTATGTGTTTAAATGCTGCCTTGTGATAATTCTTTATATTCAGTTTCTTGTAGATATCTGAATCCTATCATGAAAAACAACTGAAATAACCAAATTCCCTGGAAAGGAATATTTCTCTAGTTGAAAATATATCACTCCCTCTCTCTTGTCAACAATATTTTGTAAAAAAGTATTACTTAATACCACAAATACTTACTGATTGCTTATATTTTGTGTAACAAGTGCACAACATAGCATTAAATAATAATAGAAACTTCCTTATGAGGAAAACACTTTAAAGTGAGATTCTTATTGTCCTTTTTTCCTTGCTTATTTTGCTCTAATATGACATTCACTTAATGACGCACACGGCTACATGGACTACATTCAGTTCATCTTCTCCCAGTTTTTTTTTTTTTTTTTTTTTTTAGTATATCATTTGTTTAAGTTATATGGCTAAAATAATGTGAGGAAAATAAGTACACAATTTAAGCTTAGCCAAAAATCACATCTTCTCTTTTTCATTTGTTTTTCAAACTTGAATGAATGTAAATCATTTCCTTCACCTGTAGTCTGCAGACCTTCAGGAAATGAGCTTCAGGCTGTTCCTTCTCAGCTATGATCACCTGTGAGGAGCTTGAATATTTCTGATAAGGCTTTCTCATCATCGTTGATAACACCATAGCTAAATATATGTAGAATTTATGTGCTATAGATACTGAAAAACTTAAGTGCTCCTTTCAAAATTTTCAATATTATAGTCTGGAAACATTATTATTATCTAGAGGAATATCCTGGGTTGATGACTATACAGAAGAAAAAAGGTGAATACTGAAAAATCTTTTCAGACTTGAAGTTGTTATTGGGATTGGGATCTGAGAGACTGAGCTTATATACATTCTCTTAGTTTTCTGCACTTGAAACCTGAAAATACAATTATAATGCTGTTAGATTTTGTTCATGATGACGTATAATGACATAAGTGCAAGAAACATGATTATATATAGTACATATACATATATGTGTACATACAAATGTACATATAAAGTTTATGTGCAATTGTATATGTATAGTATACATACATTTTACATATACAAACTAGATAAATAGATATACATTTGATACTTGAACAATGCAGGTGTTAGGAGTGCTGATCAATTGCTTAGTCAAAAATTCATATATAACTCTGACTCCCCAAAACTTTAACTACTAATACCCTACTGTTGACTGAAAGACTTACCAATAACATAAACAGTTGATTAACACACATTTTGTATGTTACATGTACTATATAATGTATTATTATAATAAATAAAATAAAATGTTATTAAGAAAATCATAAGGAAGAGAAATTATATTTTAAGAAAAGAAAATATATATTAAGTGGAAGTGAATAGTCACAAAAGTCTTCATCCTCGTGGTTGTAATGTTGAGTAGGCTGAGTAGGAGGACAAAGAGAACAGGTTGCTTTTGCTGTCTCAGGGGTGGCAGAGATGGAAGAGGTAGAGAAGGTAGGAAGGTAGGAGAAGCAGGCACATTCAGTGTAACTTTTATTGAAAAAATCTAGGTATGAGTGGATCCATGCAGTTCAAACTCATTTTACTCAAGAATTAACTGCACATATATCATGTATGTATACTATACATATATAAGCTTCTTGTCTACTATACACATTTGTGAATATTTATATAGAAATAGAAGTAAAAATTATTAGGAAAACTAATATTTTACTTGAAAATTTTATTTTCTTTTTCTCCGGGTTTGTGTGATGTTTCTCTTGAGGTTTCTTACAACAAAAAGGAAAAAATAACTGTTTAAAGCAGAAATATTTCCCTTATATTTAGCCTGGGGCAACCTCCTGAAAATTGATAAACTTGAATTTTGACAGAAGGAAAGTGAAGATAATTTAAAGGTCAAGAACCTGTCTTAGAAAATATTTCTGGAGCTCTCTGAAATTTGAGTTGATGAGTTTCTCATAGGCAAAGGCAATTGAAAGACCAAATTTAAACATCACTCTTTCAAAAAAATAAAATTTAGAGACAGGATCTCTCTTTGTCACCTAGGCTGGAGTGCAGTGGTAAAAACATAGCTCACTGCAACCTCGGACTCTTAGGCTCAAGCAATCCTCCCACCTCATCTCCTGAGTAGCTAGGACTACAGGTTCATGCCACCATGCTTGGATAATTTTAATTTTTTTTTTTATAGAGACAGAGTCTTGCTATGTTGCCTAGGCTGGTCTTGAATTTTTGGCCTCAAGTGATCATACCACCTTGGCCTCCCAATGAGAAAAGATACTCTTAAAGCTAGTGAAGGCAGAAGTTATAAAATAATAAGCAGGTTAAAAGTATTACTCTTCAGTTTTGAAAACTGAAGATTTCTCAAAGAACTTAAAACAACTACTCTTGGACCCAGCAATCCCATTACTGGGCATATACCCAAAGGAAAATAAGTTCTTCTACCAAAAAGACACATTCCCTTTTATGTTCATTGCAGTACCATTCACAATAGCAAAGACATGGAATCAACCTACATGACCATAAATAGTGAACTGGATGAAGAAAATATGGTACATACACACCATGGAATACTACACAGGCAAATAAAGAACAAAACCACGTCCTTTGCAACAACATGGATGTAGCAGAAAGCCATTATCCCAAGCGAATTAATGTAGACACACAAAAAAAACTGCATGTTCTCACTTACAGGTGTTAACTAAACATTGGGTACACATGGGTATAAAGATGGGCACAATAGGCACCACAGACTTCTAGTAGGGGGAGGAAGAGAGGAGAATAAAAGTTGAAAAACTACCTATTGGGGTCTATGATCACTACCAGCGTGATGGAATCAATCATACTCCAAACTTCAGCATCACTTAATATACCCACGTAACAAACCTGCACATATACTCCCTGATTGTAAAATAAAAGCAGTATTTTTTAAAGTACTGCTTTTTTATCATAGGCCACCTTCTATAGGAAATTCCCACCACCTTCGGGGGGTGAGAATTTCACTAGAATTGGTATTAAAATACATATGTTCAAAATTTCATTCTGCTACTTATAGCTAAATGATGTTGAAGATGACAATTATTTTTGGATCTCAGTTTATCCACTAAAATGGCTGAGTTAGGAAGAAAGATTTGGAACCTTCCTTATAGTTCCAAAGTAATGCTATACATTCTAACAAATGTGAATATCAGCAATTCAAAATAAACAAATGCTTTCCATAGAGTGTTCTAATTATCACTGCTAAAAAAAAAAAAAAACAAACAAATGAAAAAGCAATATAAATCCCACACAAAACCACTCTACTCTGCTCATGAAGAACTCGCAGTCTAAAGGGGCAGACCATAAGAAATCTAGCAAGAATGCAAGTGAATTTAAAAGTTAAGCTTGAATATATATAGTTACCTTTCATACTTTTCTATCACTTGCAAAAACATATAAGAAATACAGCTTTATCATTTAATTCCAGTGAAAACTTGGGCAAGCTGAATTTTTGTTCCCTCAATTGTTAAATAGGAAAAATAATTTAGCTAATTTGTCAAGATTTTGTGACATATGTGAAGCTCCTAAAATTGCGTGCAAAACGTCTGTATCTGCACATTGTTCAAAATTGCTAGTTCCCTGCCTTATCTAACCTTACTATTTTAAACAAATTATAGTCTGTTTATTAAAAGAGGACAATAAAGAGGTCAAATATAATAATGCAGGATCATGGGAGACATAAGAACGATAATATAGGATTCTTAATTTTGTCACAGAAAACTGTCCCGTACTTCTGGATCTTTGACTCAGTATCTCTGTCTCATAGCTATCTGGAAATGCATGCCACTGTTCACAAGGAATGATATTCAGGAATTTCTCAGAAGTAATTCTGATATCCCAGGAAAATGAGTCAGAGCATAATACTAATGGACTGTGAGCCACATGTATTGTAATTATTTCTAAAGAATGGTGACTTTATATTTTGTTTTAAAGAGGTTGAATATATATTAACGACAGCAACAACAAAAATATGACTTCGAGGTACAAAACTTTTGTCCTTGAACTTCACTGGAGAACTTCAGTACTTCAAATAAAATGTGTGATCATGTATATATTTCCACTAAAGGATAGATTCTTAGAAATTTCCAGATAATGTCAATTCAGTTGAGTTAATATCATTGCTTAACACTTACGGAAGCAGTATCTTTCTAATAGATCATTAAGAGATTATTAAATTAGAGTAAGAGAAAATAAAAAAAGATTTGACTTTCCAATTACATTCTTTAGCTTACATCCATTTTGCCTGATTGTAACAGTATTGATGATACAGGCAATTACCCAAAGGGACTGTGATTTACACACTTATAATCTTTAGCTGTAGCTTTAAAAAATAAAGTCTTGGTTCATTATAATAAAGTCAGATTCTTGGTTCATTAAACCCAATGTTTATCTCTTGCACTGGTACAAATGAAATAATTTTGAAAGTTAGTATTCTTTCTAAGTCAGCTATAGCATCCTCAAAAAGCTGACTAAATTTCTCCCAAATATCTTAATGTTCTTCTAATACAGTCTGTTACAATCATATTATCAATTATTGTGTAGAGATTATAATAGAATCTATTTTTTTCTCAGATTGGAAATAAAATTTACCATCAATTTTCTCTCCTTCATGTAAAGCACTTCTTTTATCTTTTCAATTTTTCTCCCTTTTTAGATTTTAAGGTGCATCCCTATTTCTTGCACTTCAATTATTTAGTTTAAGATGTTTTATTTTGAGGGTAAAATTCTATTTCTCCTTGCTCATGGTATTATAATTTTTTTTTAGCCAGACCACACTGCACTAATATATTCAGAGAGTATGTCACAGTGAGTTCTACTTCTTTTTACCTAGTAAAAATCAATAGCCTTGGAATCCATCATTCTATTACTATTAATTGGATAGTTTTTCTCTCAAATTCCCAATGCATTTATTTTTACCATCTAAAGAGCTTTGCTCTGTATTCCTATAGCTCAGTTTGTTTTTGAGATGTCTATTTGTGTAGCAGAATCTGCAAATTACGGCAACCACTATCCCATTCTTTCCTTTGCTAATGAAATCCCTGAGTTTTAGCTAAGCTGATTTCCCAGCTATTCTTGCAACTAGGTGCAACCATGTGACCAGGATTTTGCCAAGAATAACAAATTGAAGTGATGGTCATTAATTCTAGATTGTAATTTTATGAGAAAACTTCTTGCCCTCCAGTTTCTCTCTTCTTATTGGCTGTACTGTGGATGGGACAAGGATGAGGAACAAGTGAAAGGCTAATTGGATTCCGGGATGACATGGCAAAGCAAAATACTGGACTGGTAGGTGAGAGTAAGTCAACTTCTGAGTTAGCTGAGCCATTAAATTTTGGAATATCTTTGTAAGTGTAGCTTAGCCTAATAACTGATTAATACATCAAAATTCCATTGGAAACTCTTCTAGATACGTGTAAGTGCCACAGGTACCCATATTCTTGATAATTTTCTTTTTTTAAAATTATACTTTAAGTTCTAGCGTACACGCGCATAACGAGCAGGTTTGTTCCATGTGTATACATGTGCCATGTTGGTGTGCTGCATCTTCACATTTATCTTTAGTCTTTTCATCTCCCTCTAAAAGTAGTTAATAAACACTCACTGAAAGACAACAGAGGGCACACTACTGAAATATGTCTTATGGGATCACTTAATTCCATTTTGGAAGAAGGTATTTAAACAAACCAAACCACTCTAATGTTTTAAGAAGATCTACATACCCCAAATTTTTAATTTTGCTGCTGTTCCATAGGGGTTCTTGAATCTAGAGTATGAAAGAATAATGAAAATGAGATCAATTAACAAATTGCAAACAAGTAAAAAATGACATAATATTTTTACATATAAAATTTTGAAAGGTGTAATAATGTTAGTCTGAGCAGGGAAGGGGCTTGAAATAATTTTAACTTTTGTCTGGAAAGAAGAAACATTAATATTTTCAAATTAAATGTTGGAAGATGTGCAACAGTATCAAAAACTAAAGCACATGTGTGGAAACAGACATCCTTTGTCACAGTTTATTTTCACACATTTGAACACTAATTTCTTTCAATTCTGTGCCCTAGTATAACGTCACATCCTGTAGTTCTCTTTTTTGTACCCTAGGGTGTGGTCCTATGAAAGTATTTTAGTTCCAAAAATACACTATCTTTCTTTCTCCCTTCAGATTTTTCAGATGTTGTGCCTTCAAACTGCAACAATTTTTTCTGCCATGGTTTAATTACCAACTTTTCATTATCATTCGGTCTAAATAAGCCTTCCTGACCATTTTTCATGTCTTTTCCCACTTTCCTGTTCTCCCAAAGTCTGGAATTATGTTAATCTCACATGTGCCAAAGATTTAGCTAAAAGTAACTGTTTATTTATTATGTTAGAATATTATGACAATTAGTTCTATTTTAAAAAGCTATTATGTATATTTATATTTAAATTATATCATAAATTAGATATTATGTTGTATTTGTGAGCGCAGTCTGGGTAGACGGATGCTTTTATTCCTAACATAATATGATTTTATTTCTGCCACAATCAAAATATAAATGATAACTTACTGGGATTACTTTCCTTCTTTTTTCCTTCCATTTTTTCTTCTAGAATGTGTCCCCCGTGAAGCCAACATCTTCATTGTTCAGTACTCTATCTTCAAATATGTAGAATTAACAAAAGACTGAATGCAAAAAAATACATATGTTATTTGCTGTAATGAAGATCTGCAAGGAAATCGCTTTGATTGTATTAATTCAATTATTATGTAACGGATGATTATTTAAGAAAGTTTAACCAAGCTTTATTTGCTATCTATGGTTCCATTTTGGGCACTGTGGAGGATTTAAAATTGAATCCGCAAAATTGCTATCCTCGGCTGTTTTCTAATTCTATGGAGGATAAGAAGTGTAAAAGAACTACATTAGGCTGGGTATAGTGGCTCTCATCTGTAATACCAGCAACTTTGGGAGGCTGAGCTGGGAGGATTGCTTGAGGCCAGGAGTTCAAGATCAGGATGGGCAATATAGTGAGACCTTGTCTCTACAAACAATTTAAAATAAAACCAGGCACAGTGGCATGCCTCCGTAGTCCTAGTGACTTGCGAGGCTGCAACGGGAGGATCACTTCAGTCCAGGAGTTCCAGGTTGCAGTGAGCTCTAATCATGCCACCGCACTTCAGCCTAGGTGCCATAGTGAGACCCTGTCTCAAAACAAAACAAACAACAACAACACACACACACACACACACTCCACAAAACTTAACTGCAAAAAGAAGGCTGAAAGTGGTATATTTCATAATCAAGTCACTGTGGGAGTTCAGAGGAAGAATCTCGTTGAGTCAGGGAAAGCATCATCAAACAGATGACATTTGAGTTGGGTCTTAAAACAAAGTAGTAAATTGGCTAAGAGAGGAAGGTCACAAGAATATGAATAGTGAATCCTATGAGCAAATATATGGAATTTTACAACTCTGGAGAAATTCTGAAAGTTAGGTTGTCCAATCGCTCCTTATATGCAAGCCTGCAATTGCACATTTTTCTTTGAGCAATGGAAAATTGATCAAGGTTTTGGAACAGAGATATGACTTGAGGATAGCTGTATTTCATAAAAATATGGCAGCTGTATATAAAATGGATCAGATATGATATAGACATGGCAGAAAGCAAGTGAAGATGCCTATCATAGTAGCCTATGGGGAAATCTGAATTCAGATAGTGGGTTTAGGAATAAGGTAATTAGTATATACAGAAATACAATGCAGAAAAGTTAGCATATTACTTGTGGGCAAGGAAAAGGGGGAGTCACAGATAAGTCTGACATTTTAAACATTTATTGCTTAGAAAAGTAATTTATATAAGAACATGATTCTCCAATATAAGAATGAATATAGTACAGACTATGAGGTATGAAAAGTTGAAAATTGAAAATGTGTCTTCTTGGGGATACAAAAGAAATATAAAGACATTTGTAGATATAGAAGAACTTTAGAAAGAACAAAAATAACATGAGAAGATATTTCTAGAAAATATCTTAGATGGTTTAATTTTCCAGGTTATGAGAACAACATCAGTCCTTGACAAGGTTGTGAAATTAGCTGATAATGCCTTTATTTTGTCCCTTGCCCTCTCTTGGACCAGATATTTAGTATGGGATTCATGTTGAAGAGGCTTAGAAAGGTTGCCCCTATTTTCTGGCCTCTGTTCTCTCACCTCTGTGCAGTTGATAGTCTCTGATCTGTCTATATCAATTCTTCAAGATCCCTTTCTCAATATTTCAAGGTAAAATGAGGTAACCAATTGAGCCAACTTGCATTAATGTTAATAGTAGCAGATTTGGTATTTTCTTTTCTCCTTCCATAAAATATTTCTATTTAGCCATTTGGGTACTATAATTCTGCTTTTATTGTTAATTTGTCATAAGGACTACATCATAGTAGTTTTAGAACAGATAAAATAAATATAGATACAAGAAAGGAATATTGGGTGGTTGTGTTTTAGCACCTCAATCCTCTAATTTCGACTATGTGTCTTTGCAGTTTACCAAGGGGTAGGCTTTTTGGGCTGGATTAAAAAGATTGAAATTACTGAATTTATTTAATCTGTAAATTTGTTACATGCATTTGACAAAAATATTGAGTGACATTATACACAGAAAACAATACAATGTGTCTCTCATATGGCATTTGGGAGGCTTCATGCCTGTTTCCTCATAATTAAAATAGCAATAATATACTCACACTACTTAGCTTCTGAAGTTGTTATATGATACTAATGAAAATAGTAAGTGTGATTTGTGAATTATAGAGTGCTATAAAGTGTATAGTATTATTGTTTGCTGTTATATATACTTAGAATATAGTTATACATGAAAATTCTGGCATTTTTTTCTGGTATGACCTTTAATATGCTCAATTTCAGAATCTCACTCTTTGTTTACTGATGACTACTGAAGGTATTACTGAATGATATTAATTCCCAAATCCCACCCTACAAACCAGTTGTTTGATGAGGTATCTTTATTATCATAAAACAAAAAGTAATAGGAGTGCAAAAAAGCAAACCAAAGACCAAAAATTCCATGTGGTATAACATACAGCTAACATTTAACTGAAAAATCCCAAAATACAGATGCTAATTGGACTATATGAATTATTAACATAAAGGTAATGAATATTCAGATATGTTGCAATCAGTAGTTCAGTAAACTATTGTTGAGAGAACCTCTAAATCCTAAATGAGTAAAAACGTAAAAGCTTAAAATTATGTCAAAACATTCCAAAATTCTTTTCTATTTCAGTACTAACTCTACAAATAATTTAATAAGTTTTTATATTTCTTAATGTTTGTGTATGAGTGTGTGTGTGTGTGTGTGTGTGTGTAAGGAATTTTGTTCTGAGGTAAATCTCTAGTCAAAAAATAAATGACATAAATTACATGTAATTTATTACACTAGACTCAGATTTTGTATACTCTTATTGTTTTATAGACTTTCATAGCCAAAGAAATATTTATTTCCTCACATGGTATCTCTAGGCATTGGGATTAATAGTCTAGAAATCTAACAGCGTAGGTATATAGCAGGGCCTATACTAGGGTAAAGGGAGTGAGGTGCTCTCAGATATAAATGTGCACATTAAACCCCTCAGTAATCAAGATAGATAATGTTTAAATGTGATATTTAAAAAATTAAAATTAGTGCAAAAATCAATGATGAATAAAATTTTACATCTTATGTAAAAACAGGATGAGAATGACTAAATTTTACTTTTGTTTCCGGCTGTATCATGGCTCAGCACAGCAACACTGTACAGATATTTCCTAATGTCTAAGGCTATACATTATAATATTATCTTTTCAAAATTGGTTCCAAGGTCAATACTCAGAGACAGTACACATTTATTCTCTAAACTGATCAAATACACACACACATATATATATATATGCACTGTTGATGGAGCGCAAATTATTTTTTGTGACTTAAAACATAATATATATTTTTAAATAAATATAATTTTAGAAATATGTTTTTTATACAAACATAACAATCAAGAGATTTTTCTAATATATAGGTATAAAAATGATAGGAAAATATTTGTACCACACAAAGAATGTGGACCTAATAGTCAAAGATATGTATGTACTCATAACGATAATTTTAAAAATATAGTTGATTCTCGGTTGGCCTTTATTTGGCTCAAGTTTGGAAATGAATATCAATAATTTATATTTTGTATCATTCCATGAAATGTCATCATTGAAATATCAGAATTCCCCCACCAATCGTTATTTAGTAATTATATTTACATAGGTCATTTTTTTTCTTAGGAATTCAGGTATGAGTTTGCTTTCTGCCTCATGAGAGAAATTTGAAGAAGAAATGCAGCTTAGCTACAAGCAGTGAAGGGGGTGATATAGAATCTGAATTTGGAGTCACAGAAATCTGGGTATAAAGAAGACTTTCTAGTTGTGTGAATAGAAAAGTTTCTTACATTCTCTAAGGTTGATATCAGGTTTTACATCTTTATTTTCTCTAAATTAATTTATATTTACTAATATGTACCTCAATCCACTAGACTACTAAACAGTTTAATATCATTCATATTTAAGTTCTGTCAACATATTCCTACACTCACCACTAGTGGAGGTAATCAGGAGGCCTTAAATTAAATAACATCGTTGGGCGAAAGGTTAAATCCTCCAATAATTTGAATATTAATAAATTTAGGATCTTACACAAGAAAACAATAGGTCGGTAGTTTGGTAGTTTGACATTCTGTAGAATATTGACCTTAAAGAATATTTGTTGTGCTGATGAAAGGTGAGAGTTAGAGTAAAAGGAAAGGAGGGTATTATGAGATGGTGGTGGTGGTGGTAGCAGGCAATGGGTAAGCTACAGACTATCTTTACAGTAAAAAAAAAAAGATAAATTAAAATTAAAATTTTAAGTAAAAGAGAAACCACTGTTTGAAAGATACCACTAAAGGGTTTTCACAAAGACCAAAATTGGCAGCATGCCATATTATTTGATTTTTGTTTTCTGCTTGGCCATGAGCAGAAAATGGAGAAAAAAAAAATCTATGACAAGTTGTGCAGAAGTTGAAGGTTTCTTATTGTAGAAAGAAACCAAAGTCTAATTTAAAGTTGTTTTTTAATGTGCAGTTGTGTCATTTTGTCATTTTACTTTGCCCTATGTAAAATGCTATACTAAAGCATATTGCTGTTTTATTGTCTAATTAGCAGGTTAAAACGAAGCTTATTGGACAACCAAACTCTTCAGTAATTGATTATCAGAAGATACAGGCAATTAATTGAAAAGTCTTTTCTTTTTTTCCCTACCCTGACCCTGGAAAAGTATTTCCTGTCTCAAAATTGTATCAAGAAGTATGCAACATTTCTGTAGATGTTGCGATCAGGAAATATTCATTAGATATACTTAACTATTTTAATCATTTTAAAACCATTTTCTTATGGTCAAGTATGCAGAATTGGATTAAAAAGGCAAGATTTCAGCCTTACCCACATCTTACGGTGATTTCCTTGAATTTCAGTTGGGGGCATCAATATTTCAAGTCCTTTTAATAAATAAGCAGCAAAAGAATCAGAATCAACTATGATAGACAAGATTCTAAAACAAAATCTGACCATACTACTTCTAACTTAGAATCTTTTAGTGGGCTTTCATTTTCCAGGAGACAATGCCTATATCTTTTTTCTGGTCCTCTGTGACCAGTCTTCAACTTCTTCCTCTTGGAACTTACTGTCCCATTGTGCTCCTTCTCCCACCTAATACACGAATTGTAATCACCTACTTATTCATGACAATCTGTTTCCTTGTACATTGTGGTATGGCTCTGTGTGAGAATCCTGAAAAGTCTGGCTTGAATTTGCACACATTGAGAGAAAATTTGCATTTGTGTCTGCCAGAGATTCTAGGGTCTGGTGAATCAACTTGACAGTGTACATTTGAATTGCTGACCCTTAGTAGGGTAGACCTGTGGCTAAAACCCTCAGGAACTTTTTCCACTCACACTATTTTATTTTATTTTTTTTCCTGCATCAGTGTCTTTTCTAGCCCACCCTTTCACTGAGTGAGGAGACCTCAATTGTCTCAAATTTATGTAGAGATCTAATTTCTATTTCCTACCAAAATCTTTGTCTCCTGTTATTGAACTGACCTTAAAATAATTAGCCTCCTGTGGCTGGGTGCAGTGGCTCACGCCTATAATCCCAGCATTTTGGGAGGCTGAGGCAGGCAGATCACCTGAGGTCAGGAGTTCCAGACCAGCCTGTCCAACATGAAGAAACTCTGTCTCTACTAAAAATACAAAATTATCTGGGCATGGTGGTGCATGCCTGTAATCCCAGCTACTCGGGAGGCTGAGGCAGGAGAATCACTTGAACCCGGGAGGCGGAGGTTGTGGTGAGCAGAGATCGCACCATTGCTCTTCAGCCTGGGCAACAAGAGTGAAAATCCATCCCTCCCCCTGACAAAAAAAAAAAAAAAAAAAAAAAAATTAGCCGCCCAGTTTCCAAGATTGGCAAAGCTTCATGTACCTTGGAGTTCTCACCTACCCATCTTTTTTTCCAAGCTCAGTTATTCATTGAAAAGAATATTTGTTATATTTGGCCAAAAGCTATGTGTCTTCAAAAAAGCAATTTTGTCATTTTTGTCTTCAGAATATATTGTCTGGCATATTTCCAAGATTGAAAACCACAAACTTATACAAGAGAATTAAATGTGAATAACTCTTCTTCCAGCAATTCAATATATTCTAGATTGATGCCACTTTTATATGTAAAAAATATGTTTAGTGCATGTTACTTAAAAGTATTTTGTAAAAAATCATGAATTTGTGATGCTCTAGTTCAGCCCTGTCCAACAGAATTTTCTACAATGATAAAAATGCTCTATATATCTATGCTGTTCAATATGGTAACCATTTGCCATATGTGACTATTGAGTATTTGAAATGTGGCTGGCATGCCTCAATTTTTAAAGCTCAATTAATTTCAATTTCAATAGTGACATGTGGCTGCTGCTACTGTATTGGACAGTGCAGTGGGTGAGAGAAATGGTTTTAATTTTACCGTATGTAGCAGAGTAAGAAAAAAAAGCAGGGGGGAGGAGACAAGATGGCCGAATAGGAACAGCTCCAGTCTACAGCTCCCAGCGTGAGCGACGCAGAAGACGGGTGATTTCTGCATTTCCATCTGAGGTACCGTGTTCATCTCACTAGGGAGTGCCAGAGAGTGGGCGCAGGTCAGTGGGTGAGTGCACCGTGTGCCAACCGAAGCAGGGGCGAGGCATTGCCTCACTCGGGAAGCACAAGGGGTCAGGGAGTTCCCTTTCCAGGGGTGACAGACGGCACCTGGAAAATCGGGCCACTCCCACCCGAATACTGTGCTTTTCCAACGGGCTTAGGAAACGGTGCCCCAGGAGAGTATAGCCCGCACCTGGCTCAGAGGGTCCTACGCCCACGGAGTCTCGCTGATTGCTAGCACAGCAGTCTGAGATCAAACAGCAAGTCGGCAGCGAGGCTGGGGGAGGGGCGCCCGCCATTGCCCAGGCTCGCTTAGGTAAACAAAGCAGCCTGGAAGCTTGAACTGGGTGGAGCCCACCACAGCTCAAGGAGGCCTGCCTGCCTCTGTAGGCTCCAACTCTGGGGGCAGGGCACAGACAAACAGAAAGACAGCAGTAACCTCTGCAGACTTAAATGTCCCTGTCTGACAGCTTTGAGGAGAGCAGTGGTTCTCCCAGCACGCAGCTGGAGATCTGAGAACGGGCTGACTGCCTCCTCAAGTGGGTCCCTGACCCCTGACCCGCGAGCAGCCTAACTGGGAGGCACCCCCCAGCAGGGGCAGACTGACACCTCACATGGCTGGCCAGGTACTCCAACAGACCTGCAGCTGAGGGTCCTGTCTGTTAGAAGGAAAACTAACAGAAAGGACATCCACACCAAAAGCCCATCTGTACATCACCATCATCAAAGATCAAAAGTAGATAAAACCACAAAGATGGGGAAAAAACAGAGCAGAAAAACTGGAAACTCTAAAAAGCAGAGTACCTCTCCTCCTCCAAAGGAACGCAGTTCCTCACCAGCAACGGAACAAAGCTGGACGGAGAATGACTTTGACGAGCTGAGAGAAGAAGGCTTCAGACGATCAAATTACTCCGAGCTACGGGAGGATATTCAAACCAAAGGCAAAGAAGTTGAAAACTTTGAAAAAAATTTAGAAGAATGTATAACTAGAATAATCAATACAGAGAAGTGCTTAAAGGAGCTGATGGAGCTGAAAACCAAGGCTCGAGAACTGTGTGAAGAATGCAGAAGCCTCAGAAGCCGATGCGATCAAATGGAAGAAAGGGTATCAGCCCTGGAAGATGAAATGAATGAAATGAAGCGAGAAGGGAAATTTAGAGAAAAAAGAATAAAAAGAAACGAGCAAAGCCTCCAAGAAATGTGGGACTATGTGAAAAGACCAAATCTACGTCTGATTGGTGTACCTGAAAGTGACGGGGAGAATGGAAACAAGTTGGAAAACACTCTGCAGGATATTATCCAGGAGAACTTCCACAATCTAGCAAGGCAGGCCAACATTCAGATTCAGGAAATACAGAGAACACCACAAAGATACTCCTCGAGAAGAGCAACTCCAAGACACATAATTGTCAGATTCACCAAAGTTGAAATGAAGGAAAAAATGTTAAGGGCAGCCAGAGAGAAAGGTTGGGTTACAATCAAAGGGAAGCCCATCAGACTAACAGTGGATCTCTCGGCAGAAACCCTACAAGCCAGAAGAGAGTGGGGGCCAATATTCAACATTCTTAAAGAAAAGAATTTTCAACCCAGAATTTCATATCCTGCCAAACTAACCTTCATAAGTGAAGGAGAAATAAAATACTTTACAGACAAGCAAATGCTGAGAGATTTTGTCACCACCAGGCCTGCCCTAAAAGAGCTCCTGAAGGAAGCGCTAAACATGGAAAGGCACAACCGGTACCAGCCACTGCAAAATCATACCGAAATGTAAAGACCATCGAGACTAGGAAGAAACTGCATCAACTAATGAGCAAAATAACCAGCTAACATCATAATGACAGGATCAAATTCACACATAACAATATTAACTTTAAATGTAAATGGACTAGATGCTCCAATTAAAAGACACAGACTGGCAAATTGGATAAAGACTCAAGACCCATCAGTATGCTGTATTCAGGAAACCCATCTCATGTGCAGAGACACACATAGGCTCAAAATAAAAGGATGGAGGAAGATCTACCAAGCAAATGGAAAACAAAAAAAGGCAGGGGTTGCAATCCTAGTCTCTGATAAAACAGACTTTAAACCAACAAAGATCAAAAGAGACAAAGAAGGCCATTACATAATGGTAAAGGGATTAATTCAACAAGAAGAGCTAACTATCCTAAATATATATGCACCCAATACAGGAGCACCCAGATTCATAAAGCAAGTCCTGAGTGACCTACAAAGAGACTTAGACTCCCACACATTAATAATGGGAGACTTTAACACCCCACTGTCAACATTAGACAGATCAACGAGACAGAAAGTCAACAAGGATACCCAGGAATTGACCTCAGCTCTGCACCAAGCAGACCTAATAGACATCTACAGAACTCTCCACCCCAAATCAACAGAATATACATTTTTTTCAGCACCACACCACACCTATTCCAAAATTGACCATATACTTGGAAATAAAGCTCTCCTCAATAAATGTAAAAGAACAGAAATTATAACAAACTATCTCTCAGACCACAGTGCAATCAAGCTAGAACACAGGATTAAGAATCTCACTCAAAACCGCTCAACTACGTGGAAACTGAACAACCTGCTCCTGAATGACTACTGGGTACATAACGAAATGAAGGCAGAAATAAAGATGTTCTTTGAAACCAACGAGAACCAAGACACAACATACCAGAATCTCTGGGATGCATTCAAAGCAGTGTGTAGAGGGAAATTTATAGCACTAAATGCCCACAAGAGAAAGCAGGAAAGATCCAAAATTGACACCCCAACATCACAATTAAAAGAACTAGAAAAGCAAGAGCAAACACATTAAAAAGCTAGCAGAAGGCAAGAAATAACTAAAATCAGAGCAGAACTGAAGGAAATAGAGACACAAAAAACCCTTCAAAAAATAAATGAATCCAGGAGCTGGTTTTTTGAAAGGATCAACAAAATTGATAGACCGCTAGCAAGATTAATAAAGAAAAAAAGAGAGAAGAATCAAATAGATGCAAAAAAAATGATAAAGGGGATATCACCACCGATCCCACAGAAATACAAACTACCATCAGAGAATATTACAAACACCTCTACGCAAATAAACTAGAAAATCTAGAAGAAATGGATAAATTCCTCAACACATACACCCTCCCAAGACTAAACCAGGAAGAAGTTGAATCTCTGAATAGACCAATAGCAGGAGCTGAAATTGTGGCAATAATCAATAGCTTACCAACCAAAAAAAGTCCAGGAACAGATGGGTTCACAGCCGAATTCTACCAGAGGTACAAGGAGGAGCTGGTACCATTCCTTCTGAAACTATTCCAATCAATAGAAAAAGAGGGAATCCTCCCTGACTCATTTTATGAGGCCAGCATCATCCTGATACCAAAGCCTGGCAGAGACACAACAAAAAAAGAGAATTTTAGACCAATATCCTTGATGAACATTGATGCAAAAATCCTCAATAAAATACTGGCAAACAGAATCCAGCAGCACATCAAAAAGCTTATCCACCATGATCAAGTGGGCTTCATCCCTGGGATGCAAGGCTGGTTCAATATACGCAAATCAGTAAGTGTAATCCAGCATATAAACAGAACCAAAGACAAAAACCACATGATTATCTCAATAGATGCAGAAAAGGCCTTTGACAAAATTCAACAACCCTTCATGCTAAAAACTCTCAATAAATTAGGTATTGATGGGATGTATCTCAAAATAATAAGAGCTATCTATGACAAACCCACAGCCAATATCATACTGAATAGGCAAAAACTGGAAGCATTCCCTTTGAAAACCGGCACAAGACAGGGATGCCCTCTCTCACCACTTCTATTCAACATAGTGTTGGAAGTTCTGGCCAAGGCAATTAGGCAGGAGAAGGAAATCAAGGGTATTCAATTAGGAAAAGAGGAAGTCAAATTGTCCCTGTTTGCAGATGACATGATAGTATATCTAGAAAACCCCATTGTCTCAGCCCAAAATCTCCTTCAGCTGATAAGCAACTTCAGCAAAGTCTCAGGATACAAAATCAATGTACATAAATCACAAGCATTCTTATACATCAATAACAGACAAGCAGAGAGCCAAATCATGAGTGAACTCGCATTCACAATTGCTTCAAAGAGAATAAAATACCTAGGAATCCAACTTACAAGGGATATGAAGGACCTCTTCAAGGAGAACTACAAACCACTGCTCAAGGAAATAAAAGAGGATACAAACAAATGGAAGAACATTCCATGCTCATGGGTAGGAAGAATCAATATCATGAAAAAGGCCATCCTTCCCAAGGTAATTTACAGATTCAATGCCATCCCCATCAAGCTACCAATGACTTTCTTCACAGAACTGGAAAAAACTACTTTAAAGTTCACATGGAACCAAAAAAGAGCCCGCATCACCAAGTCAATCCTAAGCCAAAAGAACAAAGCTGGAGGCATCACACTACCTGACTTCAAACTATACTACAAGGCTACAGTAACCAAAACAGCATGGTACTGGTACCAAAACAGAGATATAGATCAATGGAACAGAACAGAGCCATCAGAAATAATGCCACATATCTACAACTATCTGATCTTTGACAAACCTGAAAAAAAGAAAGAAATGGGGAAAGGATTCCCTATTTAATAAATGGTGCTGGGAAAACTGGCTAGCCATATGTAGAAAGCTGAAACTGGATCCCTTCCTTACACCTTATACAAAAATCAATTCAAGATGGATTAAAGACTTAAATGTTAGACCTAAAACCATAAAAACCCTAGAAGAAAACCTAGGCATTACCATTCAGGACATAGGCATGGGCAAGGACTTCATGTCTAAAACACCAAAAGCAATGGCAACAAAAGCCAAAATTGACAAATGGGATCTAATTAAACTAAAGAGCTTCTGCACAGCAAAGGAAGCTACCATCAGAGTGAACAGGCAACCTACAAAATGGGAGAAAATTTTCGCAACCTACTCATCTGACAAAGGGCTAATATCCAGAATCTACAGTGAACTCCAACAAATTTACAAGAAAAAAACAAACAACCCCATCAAAAAGTGGGCGAAGGACATGAACAGACACTTCTCAAAAGAAGACATTTATGCAGCCAAAAAACACATGAAAAAATGCTCACCGTCACTGGCCATCAGAGAAATGCAAATCAAAACCACAATGAGATACCATCTCACACCAGTTAGAATGGCAATCATTAAAAAGTCAGGAAACAACAGGTGCTGGAGAGGATGTGGAGAAATAGGAACACTTTCACACTGTTGGTGGGACTGTAAACTAGTTCAACCCTTGTGGAAGTCAGTGTGGCGATTCCTCAGGGATCTAGAACTAGAAATTCCATTCGACCCAGCCATCCCATTACTGGGTATATACCCAAAGGACTATAAATCATGTTGCTATAAAGACACATGCACACGTATGTTTATTGCAGCATTATTCACAATAGCAAAGACTTGGAACCAACCCAAATGTCCAACAATGATAGACTGGATTAAGAAAATGTGGCACATATACACCATGGAATACTATGCAGCCATAAAAAATGATGAGTTCATGTCCTTTGTAGGGACATGGATGAAATTGGAAATCATCATTCTCAGTAAACTATCGCAAGAACAAAAAACCAAACACCGCATATTCTCACTCATAGGTGGGAATTGAACAATGAGAACACATGGACACAGGAAGGGGAACATCACACTTCGGGGACTGTTGTGGGGTGGGGGGAGGGGGGAGGGATAGTATTGGGAGATATACCTAATGCTAGATGACGAGTTAGTGGGTGCAGCGCACCAGCATGGCACATGTATACATATGTAACTTTCCTGCACATTGCACACATGTACCATAAAACCTAAAGTATAATAATAATAATAATAATAATAATAATGATAGTAAAAGAAAAAAAAAAAAAGAAAAAAAGCAGGCTGGGCGCGGTGGCTCAAGCCTGTAATCCCAGCACTTTGGGAGGCCGAGGCGGGCGGATCACGAGGTCAGGAAATCGAGACCATCCTGGCTAACAAGGTGAAACCCCATCTCTACTACAAATCCAAAAAAATTAGCCGGGCGTGGTGGCGGGCGTCTGTAGTCTCAGCTACTCAGGAGGCTGAGGCAGGAGAATGGCGTGAACCCGGCAGACGGAGCTTGCAGTGAGACGAGATGGCATCACTGCACTCCAGCCTGGGCGACAGAGCGAGACTCTGCCGTCTCAAAAAAAAAAAAAGAAAGCAAAAATACTGAAATGAAAACACTAGAACTATGGAGCTGTAGTGGGGTGGGGTGAGAGGCTTTAAATAAACTGGCACAATTGGTAAAATGAAAAATTGACAACAGAGCTGCTTCCAGTGGTTTTCAAAGGTTAATGTGGTCTGAAACCTAAGTGTCCATCAACAGATGAATGGATAAAGAAAATGTGGCACTAATGCACAATGGAGTACTCTTCAGCCATAAAAAAGAGATTCTTTTATTTGCAGCAACATGGATAGAACTGGGGGTCATTATGTTAAGTGAAATCAGCCAGGTTCAGGAAGACAAACATTACATGTTCTGGCTTATTTGTGGGGTCTAAAAATCAAGACAAATGAATTCATGGAGATAGAGAATAGAAGAATGACTACCAGGGGCTGGGAAGGGTAGTGGCGGAGGCAGGGAAGGTGGGGATGGTTAATTGGTACAAAAAATAGTCAGACAGAAAGAATAAACCCTAGTATTTGATAGCAGAACAAGGGGACTATAGTCAATAATAATTTATTTGTACATTTTAAGATAACTGAAAGGATAATTGGATTGTTTGTAACACAAAGGATATGTGCTTGAGGGGATGGATGCCCAATTTTCTATGATAATATTGTGCGTTGCATGGCTATACCCCAATATATCACATACCCCATGAATATATCCACCTACTCTGTACCCACAAAAATTAAAAAGAGTTTTAAAATGTTAACATGGTCAGAATCACCTGGAGGACTTACAAGTCCTCACAGCCAGAGTTTCTGATTTAGTAGGTCTGGGCGGGGTCCAAGAGTCTGTGTGTTCAAAAAGTTCTTAGGTGATGCTGATATTGCTGGTCTGAACAAAGCACTTTGGAAACTATCAGTCTGATTTTGTCATACAGTTGCTAGTTCAGACATGGAAGTCACTCAAAGAGCTATGGCCTGAGACCCACCATCCTATTTCTCTTGGAAAACTCTGGCTTCTAAGCAAGGTGATTGTGTGATTTCTCCAGGAAGTGATATAAAAATTAGTTGGAAATCCAGATCTTGTCATTATTTTAAACAAAGGTGACCAAGTAAACATGTTTGCCTACATGTTTATATATTTATAATCTAATTAATGTATAAAATCAGTAAACTATTATCTAACAAATTTTGGTATTTTTTTCGTGGTAGTGAAAATATGTTCAATGTAGCAAATACTGTTAGCTATCTACCCAACCCATGTTTCTTTCTAACAGAGCCTTGATTTTCTAAAAAAAAAAAAAAAAATTCTACTTCTTATATGACAAAGTTAACCTTATCTGTAGTTTCAAGATTAGATCTTAAATTTTGAAAATTGCTTAAGACTTTAAATGAATTATGGTAATCTCATTCTCCTTACCAGTGGACATCTATCCCAAACAGTGAGGAAAAGTTTATTTCATTCTAAGACAGAAGCACAAGAATAAATGCTATTTTTCTGTTTCTGGATTTGCTGCATTTGGTTGTGAAACAAATGTAACTACTACATTCCATCATCTTCTTACAAGAAGTTCTTAAACTATCCCTGAGCAGAGCACAGACACTAGGGAATATCAGAGAAAGAGAAACGAGAGCACTGAGGCCTGGGGCTCATCCCACCCCTTGACTTATTTTTACATGAAATAAAACTCCAATATTTCTTATAGTTTAAGTCAGTTTGGGTTGATGTGTTCTGCCATTTAAGGCAGAAAACTGCCTAACAGCTACCTTCAGGGTGTGAAGATCAGGATTTTTCAAATCACAAAGATAATGTAGAAATTGCAGAATTATTTTTTTGTTTTAGGTGACTGTGCTGATATGCTACATCTAATTATTTCCCACTACGGCTTGTCTGTAGAACAAAATGGCAACAGACATGACCTACTTCCTTTTTCTCCCCCTAATCAGATCAAATAACAAAGTAGAATAAATGGCAACAGAAACAATAACATTGCCATAACCTCTGGTTATATTTTTCAAACAGAAGAAAGACTTCCAATATGTCCTTTGGCATCATATAACACTAACCTTTAAAATGTCCTTTTCCTTTCCTTTGACATTCTATACACCAGCAAAAAGCAAATGTGACTTGATGACATGTAATGGCCAGTGGGTGATTGGGGAATGGCAACATTGCCATTGATTAACTTGTCTCTAGTTTATAAGTAGCAGCATTTACTTTTAGATGGCAGATAAGTCATGTAATAAGCATGAGCTATTAAAAGTATAAGTGTGAAACAATCACAACTGAAAAGTCTGTTTCTCAAGTTTCTTAGATGAGTTATACATATCCATAATATTTATTATCATTTAAGATTAAATTTTATATAAATTACATACTTCTCAAAATTAAGCCTTAATTTATGAGATTGGGTAGTAAACAAAGGATGGAAAGAAAATCGCATATAAAATATTTAATAGTATAATTTGCTTAAAATTGCTAGGCAAATAAAAATATTAGCCAGATACAATTGAATATTTGTAAAGAAAAACATTCTATTTTTTTGGAATTCTTTCATTTTTAGGATTTTTTTTAAGATTATCTGTCCACTTCTGTCAATGTTATTAGTTGTTCTTTTCTTTCCTGTTTAGTGAAGATACGCAGAACAGATCATTTCCCATTACCAGTTATGTTCCTCTCTCTAGCCTTTGAGTTTGGAATTTTTTAAAGCTCAGTCCTGGGTCCTTTTTCAGTATGGACTTTCTCAAATTTGGAAACCTTTGGCTACAACTTCAATCGTACAATAAGGTCAACCGAATTTCCATATCTCCTGTGTTCTAAACATGTATATTAATCTGCCCAGTTGAATATTTCATAAACATTTTAAATTTAAAATGTTCAAAACTTAATTCATGCCATCCCCCTTCAAACCAAGGACTAATTTTAGTGATTGGTACAAAAATTTACCCACTGTAACAAAGGAGATATTTAGTTATCATCATTGATCCTCCTATTTCCTACTTCCCATTCCAATTCATTTTGAAATGCTTGAGATTTTAAAAATAGTTTCATTGATACAATTCACATACCATTTAATTCATTTAAAGTGCATAATTTAATGTCTTTTAGTATTCTCAAAAGGTATACAGCTATCTCCACAATGTAATTTTAGAACAGTTTTGTCTCCTGACAAAAGAGACCCTTTACCTGTTAACATTCATCATCACTGTTCTCTCTCCCAACACTACGCAACCACTATTCTACTTTCTTTCTCTGTATTTCTTCCCATTCCAGACATTTAATGCAAATGTAATCATGCAATATGTGGTCTTTGTGACTTTTTAATTTTTTTGTTTGTTTGTTTGAGACAGAGTCCCGTTCTGTCACCCAGGCTAGAGTGCAATGGTGCAATTCCGGCTCACTGCAACCTCTGCCTCCTGGTTCAAGCGATTCTCCTACCTCAGCCTCTCAAGTGGCTGGGACTACAGGCATGCATCACTACACCCAGCTAATTTTTGTATTTTTAGCAGAGACAGAGTTTCACCATGTTGGTCAGGCTGATCTCAAACTCCTGACCTCAGGTGATCCACCTTCCTCGGCTTCCCAAAGTGCTAGGATTATAGGCGTGAGCCACTGCTCCCTGGCAACTTTTAAATTTTTAATTGATATATCATAGTAGTAAATATTTTGGGGTACATGTGATATTTTGATACATGTATACAATGTGTAATGATTGAATCAGTAATTGGAATATATATCACTCATTTATCTTTTCTTTAAATTGGGAGCATTACAGTTCTTCTAGCTATTTTGAAATATATGTTATTGTTAACAATAGTTTCCCTATAGTGGAATATGTAAGTTATTGTTAAGGATAGTTTCCCTATTGTACTATCAAATACCAGAATCTATTCCTTCAATCAAACTGTATTTTGTACCTATTAACCAACTCCTATTCATTCCCACCCTTCCCCTTCCCTTCCCAGCCTCTGGTAACTAACATTCTCTTTTCTACCTCAATGAGATCAACCTTTTTAGCTCCCACCTACAAGTGAGGACATATGCTATTTGTCTTTCTGTTCCTGACTTATTTCACTTAACATAATGATCTCTGATTCCATCCATGTTGCCACAAGTGGGAGGATTTCATCATTTTACGGATGAATAATAATCCACTGTGCATTTTCTTTATCCATTAATTTATTGATGGACAATTAAGTTGATCCCATATTTTGTCTGTTGTGAATAGTACTGCAATAAACTTACTGATTTCTTTGCTTTAGGATACATAGCCAGCAGTGGGATTACTGGATGACATGGTAGCACTATTTTTAGTTTTTTGAGGACCCTCCATACTGATTTCCACAATGGCTTTACAGCTTTACATTCCTGTCAACAATGTGCAAGGATTCCTCTATCTTCATATCTTTGCCAACATTTGTTTTTTGTCTTTTTGACAAGAGCTATTCTAACTGGATTGAGGTGATAGTTCATTGTGATTTTGACTTTCATTTTCCTGATTATTAATGAGGTTGAGCATTTTTTCATATACATGTTGGCCATTTGTATGTCTTCTTTTGATAAATGACTGTTTAGTTCATTTACCCATTTTTAAATAGGATTGTTATTTTTTTGCTATTGAGTTGTTTCAGTTCCTTCTATATTCTGGATATTAATTCCTGGTCAGATGCATAGTTTGCAAATATTGTCTCCCATGCCATAGATTTTCTCTTCACTTTGTTAATTTTTATTTCCTTTGCAGTGCAGAAGCTTTTTAGCTTGATGTAACCCCATTTGCCTATTTTTGCTTTGGTTGCCTGTGCTTTCGAGGTCTTACTAAAAAATTATTTTCCCAGATGAGTGTCCTGTAGCATTTCTCCAATATTTTCTTCTAGTAATTTAATAGTTTCAGATATTACATTTAAGTGTCTAATCCATTTTTAGCTGATTTGTATATAGATTGAATGATAAAGATCTAGTTTCATTCTTCTGCATGTGGCTTTCTAGTTTTTCCAGCACCATTTATCAAAGAGTCTGTCCTTTCTCCCGTGTATCTACTAGGCATTTTTGTTGAAATGAATTAGTTGTAAGTGCCTGGATTTATTCTAAGTTCTCTGTGTTCCATTTATCTACATATCTGTTTTTATGCCAGCACCATACTGTTTTGGTAGCTATAGCTTTGTAGTGTAATTTGAAATAACGTAATTTGATTCCTCCAGCTTTGTTCTTTTTACTCAGTATTGTGCTTTTATTTAGCACATTTTCAAAGTTCAGCCATGTTGTAGCATATATCATTACTTCACCTCTATTTATTGCCAAAAATATTCCATTGAAGGGATATGCCACACTTTATTTATCTTTCAGTTGATAGCCATTTGAGCTGTTTCTTCTTTTGGAATAGTATTAATAAGACTTGCATAAGTATTCATATACAAGTTTTTATTTGGAATATATGTTTATTTCTCTTGGATATATAGTGATAGAATTTTTAGATCAAAAGCTAATTATATGTTTGACATTTTGAGGAACTACCAAGCTATTCTCCAAAGTAGCTGTACCATTTTACATTTCCACTGGAAATGTATGAGAGAGTTGCTATTTCTACACATTCCTGGCAACATTTACTATTATAGGTCTTTTTATTTTAGTTATCCTAATGGGTATGATGTTAGGATCTCATGGTATGGACTTGCAGTTCTCTGATGGCTAATGATGCTGTGTATCTTTTCATATACTTCTTGGTGATTTGTATATCTTCTTTGGAAACTTATGTTCAGATCCTTTGTCCTTTTAAACATTAGGCTATTTATCATTTTATTAATTAGTTACAAGTTTTTGAATATTGTGGATAAAATTCCATTATAAAATTGATAATCTGCAAAGATTACTTCTCTTTGCAGTAATTTTCTTGATTGAATCATTACAACACAGAAGTTTTACATTTTGTTGAAGTCCAATTTTGTAATTTTTTATTTTGTCACTTGTGTTTTGGTGTCATGCATAAGAAACCCCTGTCTTGTGCAAGTCACAAATATTTGCTCTTATATAATATTTTCTTCTAAAGGTTTTATAATTTTAGTTTATTTAGCTCTATGATTCATATGAGGTATTTTTATGTGTGTGGCGTAAGCTAGGAGTTCAGTTTTATTATTTTGCCTATGGCTAGTCCATTGTCTCAGCACCATTTATTAAACGACTATTTTTTATCCATTAAATTATCTTGGCACTTTTGTTGAAAATCAACTGAATACAATGATTTTATTTCTAGGCTATAGATCCTATTCCTTTTATTGCTGTATCTATCCTTATGCAAGTACCACAGTGTCTTGATTACTGTAGTTTTGTAGTAAGTTTTGAAATCAGGACATACGAGTGTTCCAACTTGGTTCTTTTTCAATAATGTTCTGGCCTTTTTGAGTCCCCTGTATTTCCACATAAAATTTACAATCAGCTTATCAATTTCTTTAAAAAGCCAGCTGGGATTTCTATAGGGATTACATTGAATCTGTGGATTAAGTTGAAAAATAGCTATCTTAACAATTTTATCTCTTCTGATCTATAAACATGGGCATATAGTCCTAAAATTTGTATAAAATCACAAAAAATCTGTAATAGCGAAGCAATCTTGAGCAAAAAGAGCAAAAATGAATCAATTTCGCTGAAAGATGAAGGCATCAGAATACCTGACTTCAAAATATATGACAAAGCATAGTAACTAAAACAGCATGGTACTGGCATAAAAACATAACTTGCCAAACTTGCCGATTTTTGGGTCAAAGTGTTTCCTTTTTAGTTGAAAAAAAATATATATAAATGTATATATACACATATGTGTATATGTATATATGTGTATATGTGTGTGTGTGTGTGTGTGTGTGTGTATATATATTTGAGATCTTAACCCTGACTCAAATACACAGTCTGCAAATATGTTCACCTGTTCTATATGTCATCTCTTCATTCTGTTGATTGTTTCCTTTGCTGTGCAGAAGCTTTTAAGTTTGATGTATTTCCATTTGTGTATTTTTGCTTTTGTTGCCTGTGCTTTCTAGGTCTTATCAAAATGGCCTTTGCCTAGAACAATGCCGTGAAGCATTCCCCACCCCATTTTTTGTTTCTAGTAATTTTATGATTTCAGTCTTACTTTTAAGTCCTTAATCCATTCCATGTTGATTATTGTATACGGTGAGAGATAGGGCTTTAGTTTTATTCTTATGCATGTCAATATTGAGCTCTTCCCACATTATTAGCCTGTTTTTTCCATTTTAAAAATCCTTTTATATTCAGTTGATGTGTAATAATTATCCATATTTATGGGATACAGAATAAATCAGGGTAATTAGTACATCAATCACCTCAAACGTTTGTCCTTTCTCCAACATGTGTTCTTTGTGCCTTAGTCAAAAATCAGTTGACTGTAAATGTGTGGATTTAATTCTGAGTTTTCTATTCTGTTCTATTCATGTATGTTTCTGTTTTTATGCCAGCACCATGCTGTTTTAGTTACTATAGCTTTGTAGTATGTTTTGAAGTTCAGTAGTGTGATGCCTTCATCTTTGCTCTTTTTGTCCAAGATTGCTTTGGGTATTCAGGGTCTTTTCATACAAATTTTAAAATTATTATTATATTTCTGTGAGGAATGTCATTGATATTTGATAGGGAATGAATTGCATCTGTAGATCATATTGGGTAGTATGGACATTTTAAGAATATTAATATTTTCCATTCTTAAACATGCAATATCTTTCCATTTATTTGTGTCCTCTCCCATTTGTGTCGCTAATGTTGTATAGTTTTCATTGTAGAGATATTTCACCTTCTTGGTTAAATTTACTCCTATGTGTTTTATTATTTTTGTAGTGATTATAACTGGGATTGTTTTCTTCATTTCTTTTTCAGATAGGTTGCTTTTAGCATTGTCTTAGTACATTTAGTGTTGCTGTAACAGAAATACCTGAGGCTGGATCTTTATAAAGAAAAGAGGTTTATTTAACTTACAGTTTTGTAGGCAGAGAAGTAGTACAAGAAACATGGCACCAGCACCTGCTCAACTTTCTATGAGGGCTTTCTGTGCTGTCTTATAACGTGGTAGACAAGGACAAAGGGGAAGCCAGCACTCTTGTGTGGTGAGCAGGTACATGCCGACCTACCCCAAAGGCTGAGGGAGCTGAGAGGTTAAAGAAAGGAAGACAAATGCAGTTTGTCAAAAAGAAACATTTAATAGGACTTAGAACAAAAGCCACGTCTCAGGTGTCTGTGAGATGGTGGGTCCCTGCACCTGCCCTACAGAAAGCTTTCTTTGTATGGCAAGCTTTTAGGGTAAAAACTGTTTTACTCTTAAAGAGACGCAGCTATTCATATTTCCAGATTTTCTTGCCAATACTCACGACCACTGGGGAGGTTAGATAAGTACTTTTATAAGAGTCATCTATGCTACAGGCATTGTTTAATATCTTACTGCAGAACACCTTCGCATGTAGGGGTCTAAAATCAGTCATAATGGCATTTTTGCTTCAAGATGGCATCACTTTTGCCATGAAATAGGATATTTCCTACAGGCACATGTTTAAAAGGACAACCCTCAGGGGTGTCCTGGCTTTGTAACAGCCTACTCTTACAGGAACTAATTTAGTTTTGCAAGGGTAAAAACTCACTCACTTTCATGAGCATGGCATGAGCCACCCATGAGGGAGCAGCCCTGAGGCTAGGTAATTTGTAAAGAAGAGGGAGAAGAGGGATTTATTGTGGGACTGTAAGCTAGTTCAACCATTGTGGAAGTCAGTGTGGCGATTCCTCAGGGATGTAGAACTAGAAATACCATTTGACCCAGCCATCCCATTACTGGGTATATACCCAAAGGACTATAAATCATGCTGCTATAAAGACACATGCACACGTATGTTTATTGCAGCACTATTCACAATAGCAAAGACTTGGAACCAACCCAAATGTCCAACAATGATAGACTGGATTAAGAAAATGTGGCACATATACACCATGGAATACTATGCAGCCATAAAAAATGATAAGTTCATGTCCTTTGTAGGGACATGGATGAAATTGGAAATCATCATTCTCAGTAAACTATCGCAAGGACAAAAAACCAAACACCGCATGTTCTCACTCATAGATGGGAGTTGAACAATGAGAACACATGGACACAGGAAGGGGAACATCACACTCTGGGGACTGTTGCGGGGTGCGGGGAAGGGGGAGGGATAGCATTAGGAGATATACCTAATGCTAAATGATGAGTTAATGGGTGCAGCACACCAACATGGCACATGTATACATATGTAACTTACCTGCACGTAGTGCACATGTACCCTAAAACTTAAAGTATAATAATAAAAAAAAAAAAGGAAGAGGGATTTATTTTGCTCACAGTTTCTGCAGGCTGAGAAGTTCCAAATTGGGCAGCTACATCTGGTGATGGCCTCATGCTGCTTCAACTCATAGTAGAAAGTGGAAAGGGAGTGAAAATGTGCCTAGAGATCACAGGACAAGAATGGAATCAACGGGGGAAAAAAAAGAGGAAACCAGAGACTTAATTACCTGCTCTCCTGGGAAGAAATGTAGTCCTACAAGAGAATGTATTCCTACAAGAGCAAAAACTCACTCACTCTTGTGGGAAGACATTAATTTATTCATGAGGGATCCACCTTCATGACTAAAACATCTCCCACTGGGCCCCACTTCCCAATTCCACCACATTGGGGATCAAATTTCAACATAGGTTTTGGTGAGAACAAGCCAGAGCCAAACCACAGCAAATTACCACCCTTTATTCTACGTTACCTCCTCCAGTTCTATAATCCTTGGCCATAGTGATATTTTCCTGAAAATCCCCCAAAACATCTCACTGTTTATGTAACAGAGAACAAAATTATGTTAATGTTCTGAATCCCACATTGTTTGGCCTTGTCTTCAACTCCAGGGTGACATGACCACAGAATACGGCTATTCTTACTTTGATCTCCAGTCACACTTGCCTCTTGTTGGTTCCTGAGTCATACTATCCTCCCTCCTTTAGCAGGCCCTGAACAGATGTTGCCCTCTGCCAGATTGTTCTTCCCTTCACTCTCACCTGGATAACTCCACACCACCCCTCAGATGTTGGAGAAACTCTCTGTGACTTCTGTGTTAGGCCAGTTTCCTTACTTTTAACCTTCATAATACCACATACCTTTTCTTCATAACAATTTCTCTTTTTATAATTGAACACTTACTGGTTTTAGTACTTAATTAATGACTGCATCATCTATAAGACAATAACAAAATGTTAGAGATTATATCTATTTTGCTCCAATGTATCCTCAGTGCCTGACACCTAGACATGTTTCAAATAACAACGTGTTGAGCAAATGAGTCCTTATTGTAGTTTCTGGCAAGTAGTTTATACCTGGAGTGCATTTTGCTTTGTGATTATTAGTCATGAATAGGGGTGAATGTTGTTTTTCTTGTTAAGCCCTAAATATGATAGTATTTTTCTCTCTGATTAAAGAAATTTAATCAGGAGTTTTCAGGTTCAGGAACTTTCAATTGTAACTATCTGATGTGTTTTTAGAAACATTCTCTCTTATCAAAGATACCTTATTAAACATAACAGTTTTGTATTTAGAAAGTTCCACCTTCTTTAACAGAGTCACTAATGAGGATGGAACTTCCAAAAGAGCATGGTCCTAAAGTTCTTAATAACAGTGTGGCTTTTTGTAAGCTACTTAATGTCTTTGAACCTCATGTTTCTAATCAGTGAAACAGCTACCTTATTGGTTGCAAGCAAAATGCCTAATCCATAAAAATGTTAAGTTTCTTTCTCTTTTCTGCTTCTACATGCCTCTTATGATCTCTGTCTTAAGCGTTTTCAGCCTAATAGTACATGTTAAACGAATTTATAACCATTTGAACCAGAGGTCTTCAAAATGAAATGCATGTGTACAGGATTCATAAAGATGATCTATTGGAGCTAAGAAGAAAATATTGGAACTTTAACCTAGGGCTGGGAACCATAGGTCACATCTGTAATCCCAGTACTTTGGAAGGCTGAGACAGGAGGATTGCTTGAACCTGGGAGTTTGAGACCAGTCTGGACAACATAGCAAGACCTTGTCTCTACAAAAAAAAAATAATTAAAAATTAGCTGGGCGTGATGTTGCATACCTCCAATCCAAGCTACTTAGGAGGCTGAGGTGGAAGGATCACTTGAGCCCAGGAGTTTGAGGCTGATTGGATGACTGTACTCTAACCTGGGCAACATAGCAAGACTTTCTGTTGGGAAAAAAAAAAAAACCCTTCGGCTTATAGGTATACTTGTTTTGTTGCACTTTGCTTTATTGCACTTCACAGATATTGCATTTTTTACACTTTGAAGGTTTGTGGCAACCCTGTGTCAAACAAGCCTATTGGCACCATCTTTCTGACAGCATCTGCTCATTTCATGTTTCTGGCACATTTTGGTAATTCTTCCAAAGTTTCAAAGGTTTCATTATTATTATATCTGTTATAGTGATCTGTGATCAGTGATCTTTGATGTTCCTACTGTAATTGTTTTAGGGTGCCATGAACCACACTCGTATAAGACAATAAACTTAATAAATAGTGTGTGTGTCCTGCTGCTCCACTGACGAATCATTCTCCAGTCTCTGTCACCCTCCTCAGGCCTCCCTATTACCTAACACACAATAATATTGATATTAAGCCAGTTAGTAAACCACCATGGCCTCTACATGTTCAAGAGAAAGGAAGAGTCACAGGCCTCTTGCTTTAAATCAAAAGCTAGAAATGATTCAACTCCATGAGGAAGGCATGTTGAAAGCTGAGACAGGCCAAAAGCTAGGCCTCTTCTGCCAAACGGTTAGCCAAATTGTGAGCACAAAGAAAAGGTTATTGAAGGATATTAAAAGTGCCAATCCAGTGAATACACGAATGATAAGAAAGCAAAACAACCTTATTGCTGATTTGGAGAAAGTTTTAGTGGTTTGGGTAGATGATCAAAACAGACATACCATTCCCTTAACCCAAAACAAAGCCCTAACTTTCTTCAATTCTCTGAAGGCTGAGAGGGGTGAGGAAGGTAAAGGAGAAAAGTGTGAAGCTAGCAGAAGTTGGCTCATGAAGTTTAAGAAATAAGTCACCTCCATAACATAAAAGTTTCAGGTGAAGCAACAAGTTCAGATGTAAAAGTCGTAACAAGTTATCCTGAAGATCTAGCTAAGATCACTGAAGAAGGTGACTACACTAAACAACAGATCTTCAATGTAGACAAAATAGTTTTGTACTGAAAGGCAATACCATCTAGCACTTTCCTAGCTAGAGTGCAGAAGTCAATGCCTGGCTTCAAAGCTTTAAAGGACAGGTTGAATCTCTTGTTAGGGGCTAATACAGCTGGTAGCTTTAAGTTTAAGCCAATGCTCATTTACCATTGTGAAAAATCCCCAAAATTTCCTAAATCTACTCTGACTATGCTCTAAAAATGAAACAACAAAGTCTGAATGACCCGTTTACAGCATGGCTTACTGAATATTTTAAGACTAATGTTGAGACCTCCTCCTCAGAAAAAATATTCCTTTCAAAATATTACTGATCATTGACAATGCATCTGGTCACCCAAGAGCTCTGACAGAATCCTACAAAGGAATGAGTGTTGTTTTCATGTCTGTGAACTCAACATTTTCTGCAGCCCATGGATCAAAGTGTAATTTTGGATTTCAAGACTCATTATTTAAAACATAAATTTTATAAGGCTATAGCTGCCATAGATAGTGATTCCTCTGATGGATTTGGGCAAAGCAAATTGAAAACCTTCGGGAAAACAGTCATCATTCTAGATGACTTCAAGAATATTTGTGATTCATGTGAAGATATCAAAATATCAACATTAGCAGGAGATTGGAAGAAGTTGATTTCAACCTTCCTTGGATAACTGAGGGATTCAAGATTTCAGTGGAAGAAGTCACTGCAGATGGGATGGAAATAGCAAAAGAACTAGAATTAGAAATGGAGCCTGAAGGTGTGTCTGAATTGCTACAATCTCATGACAAAACTTGAAGGGATGAGAAGTTGATTCTTATGGATAGACAAAGAATGTGGTTTCCTGTGGTTTCACTAATCTTAGTGAAGATACTGTGAACATTGTTGGAATGACAACAAAGGATTTAGAATATTACATGAACTTAGTTGATAAAGCAGCAGCAAGGTTTAAGAGAACTGACTTCAGTTCTGAAAGAAGATCTGTGGGTAAAATGCTGTCAAACAGCACTGCATATTCAATATGTTTCTAAAGAGGAAATATTTTATGAAAGAAAAAGTCAGTTGATGGGGCAAATGTATTGCTGCATGTACCCAACTGTCAGCAACCACTATCCTAATCAGTCAGCAGCCATCAACATCAAGGCAAGACCCTCCACCAGCAAGACTGCAACTTGTTGAAGGCTCAGATAATTGTTAGCATTTTTTAGCAACAAAGTATTTTTAAATTAAGTTATGCACTTTTTTAGACACAATGCTATTGTACACTTACTATACTCTAAAGCAGTATGGACATAACTTTTATATGCACTGGGAAACCAAAAATTTTGTGTGACTTGCTTTACTTTATTGTGGTGATCTGAAACTGAACCCACAATGTCTTTGAGGTATGCCTGTGATTATTTTTATTCATAAGTGAAGACATATATAAAGCTTATTGTATAAATAATAAAGATTGATGCTGGTGGCCTCAGTTTGTGTTTAGTAAATTTAAAAATTTTGTGATTTAATTCCAACAAAGCCAACCTTCACCAAATGAACAAGTTGCATAAAAGGATTTCTGCAAAATACTCTCTGGTTGAAGATAACTGTCAAAGTTAATACCTCAGTGCTTTGTCAGGCACGTATTGGGTAGATTGGTAAAAACAAGAGCATCCTAACCTAATCAAACCATTGCATACCACCTAAAGTTTATTTTTAAAAATAATTACGTTTAATTAGACCCTGAATGGTAAATATGGCTGTTTTCCCCACCTTGAGAAGGAAACTCATCCCATGGAGGTAGCGTTTAATAGATAGGAATTTGGAATTGTTTTGTTGCAAATATGTTACCCATAAAGATTCTCATTGCTATTCACATTTTTAAAAATCTAGAAATCGTTTTTAAGCAGTTCCTAAGAACAACCAGCTGAAGGACTACAGAAATTTAATGCAAAGCCTAATTTCAACAAAATCTTTGCCAAACTATATATATATATAACTATATATATAACTATATATATATAACTATATATATAACTATATATATAACTATATATATATAACTATATATATAACTATATATATAACTATATATATAACTATATATATATAACTATATATATAACTATATATATAACTATATATAACTATATATAACTATATATATAACTATATGTAACTATATGTAACTATATATATAACTATACATATAACTATATATAACTATATATAACTATATATATAACTATATATATATAACTATATATATAACTATATATATAACTATATATATAACTATATATATAACTATATATATAACTATATATAACTATATATAACTATATATAACTATATATATAACTATATATATAACTATGTATATAACTATGTATATAACTATATATATAACTATATATATAACTATATATAACTATATATATAACTATATATAACTATATATATAACTATATATAACTATATATATAACTATATATAACTATATATATAAAACTATATATATAACTATATATATAACTATATATAACTATATGTAACTATATATAACTATATATAACTATATATATAACTATATATAACTATACATAACTATATATATAACTATATATAAGTATATATACAACTATATATATAACTATATATATAACTATATATAACTATATATATAAAACTATATATATAACTATATATAACTATATATACAACTATATATATAACTATATATAACTATATATAACTATATATATAACACTATATATAACTATATATAACTATATATAGTTATATATAGTTATATATAAATATTATTTATTTATATGTATATATATAACTATATATATATATAAAACTCTTTGTCTTGATTATTATTGAAGCCAATGGTGCACTTTTTTTCTATTTTATTTAGATGTTTTCTGGGTACTTTATTTAGCTGAAATGGTAATGTCAACTCTTAAAACCAAGTACTAAAATACATTCTATTTGGAAAGAAACTTTGGATGCTGTAACAAAAAATATTGAAGCATTTACAGTGAGAAAGTTTTTGTACACTTTGCCAATAATTTTTTAATAAAAATATTGTCCCATTTGTGAAGAATTATATTTTGTGTGTATGTTAACATATATGCAATGTCAGCACAGTAGTATGTGAATATAATTTTAAATAAATAATTAAGCATATACTGAAAGTACATGTTCAGTTTCTTTTTTATTTTTAATATAATAATTTTAAAATTACTTGCTGGATACTTAACTTCATTGAAACTTTTTCCCCACACTCTGATTAGCTCTTCATATAACAATTTAAATTTCTTTTAACTTGATATAAATTAGTCTTCAGAAAAGTTTGGAGATCCCTAGAAACAACATCTACAAAAAAACTCTTAATTACACAGCTTTGGGAATACACATTTCTCCTCTTCCTTTTCTGCAACATATTCTTGAATTCATCAGCCTTATACTTTTGTTTTGTTCTATTCTATTCTTTCAGAACCATGTTTTCTTTCTTTTTCATTTCCTCACTAGGTTACTCCTTCCATCCTTTTTGGAAATGCCTCATTATCACTAAGTTTGAAAAGTATTTTTACACCATTTCATCTTCTTCTCTAGTTGGAGACTGGCTCATAGTCACAGAGCACATAATTGGCAAATCCCTCAGGCAGTGAGACAAACATAGCCCATACCTGCAGGTCACTGGAACAGGGCCCCTTGGTATCCATTCCCCTGAGAATCTAGTTGAACTCCCTTTTCTTCTTCACCTTCTGTGAAGGCTGCTCTTAAAATACTGTAATTTATTTTCTACCCCTCATCATGTAATATCTGCATTAGTAAACCATACAAATTCGCACAAATGTATCAAACTCAATCCCCTTAGGTAATTGCAGCACACACACTGAGATGCCAGGGATCTGTCAGAATCTCTCACTGCTGCTCTCTCTTATTTTGCGAGGTTTGTTTGCAGCTGGACTGCTAAGAAATTTGTGGGTTTTTTTCTGTTGTTGTTGTTGTTTGTTTCGTTTTCTTTTGAGACAGAGCCTCTGTCTGTCACCCAGGCTAGAGGATGGTGGCACAATCTTGGCTCACTGCAACCTCTGCCCCCAGGTTCAAGCGATTCTCCTACCTCAGCCTCTGGAGAGGCTGGCATTACAGGCACATGCCACCACACCTGGCTGATTTTTTGTATTTTTTTTTTTTAGTAGAGACAAGGTTTCACCATGTTGGCCAGGATGGTCTCGAACTCCTGACCTCAGGTGATCCACCCACCTCAGCCTCTCAAAGTGCTGGGATTACAGGCGTGAGCCACTGTGCCCAGCCAGAAATTTGTGTGTTTTTAAAACCTGTTGCAATAACATTTTATTGAGAAAAACTTGGTCTTTATATTTTGCCATTTTATCTATGATTTAAAAAGTTTGTATCACATACACACACACACACACACACACAGACTGCTTTAACTAAAATAATTTAAATAAAGTAAAAAGGAATCAATAGGGAAAAAATGCCTCCTTTGTCTTTTTCTCCATCAAAATATCATATTATTCAGCAGAAATGAGAAACAGAGGTCTAAGAAATTGGAGGGTATGTTCTACCTGTGAATCTAAGACATGCAGAAGGGGTTACCAGCCTTGCTTGTCGAAGATTAGTAAAAGGGCTGGGGCTCCAGCTACAGTCTGTAAAGGGACTCCAATATCAGAAATGAAAAAACATGTCAAAGCCTTGGGAGAAAAGAAGGGGTTCAGACGCGTTTGCTCATGCCTGTAATCCCAGCACTTTGGGAGGCCTGGATGGGAGGATTGCTTGAGGCCAAAAGTTCCAGACCAAAAAAAAAAAAAAGCGGACAGAGTTGAGAAACTGATTTTATTAATTTTACAGAATTAGTTTCTCAACTGGGCTCTCTTTAGGGTTTTTTTTTCCAAATGTGCTATGATTTTGAAAGAGGTAAAAATGTTTCTGATATATCTTGCTACTAGAAAACAGGAGAGAAATGAAAATCCAATTATTAGACTTATTTATTGTTATAGTGCCAAAACCCATTTTTTAAAAAAATCCATGTTCTAATGAAATGTTTTTTATATTTATAAAATTGGTTGCTGTCATGTTTACATAGCTTTCTATTATCACATTTCCATAAACATTTATAGAAAAATCTATTTCCATGTAGAATACCTCAAAGTTATCAAAATGCAAAAAAGGTACATTTCCATTCACCTTGTAAGTCATCAGATAATGGCCACTGCTAGAGGTAAGATTTTGACACAGAAAAACCAGAGGTTTGATCTCATAAAACAATCTCCCTCTTCCTATCTTTTCCATTCAGCTACTAACTTTAAAAATATGTTTAGGTTGTTGGCAGTTTATTATATCCAGAAGGAAACTTGACTTACTTTTTAGAGGTGAAAAATTCTGAAAGTGCAAAACACTCAAAATAGCACTTACCTTTAAGATAAGTGAAATAGATTCAAATTTAAAGCATAGTTACCCTTTTGATTAGTAACTTACAGTCTATAAAACATGTGGTGCTGCTTGGAGAAAAGGTGCCACATAAAAAACAACTATAGCTATGAGGAAGTGTGGTGTGAAAATTATAACTTAGTTTTAAATGTCTTTTAATGCCGATTTAACCATTTGAGGAAAAAAATCATGATTCTTTTCTTTTAAAAGCTTTCAAATAAACTAGAAAGTTTTTTTTTTTTTTAACTTTCATTACAGAGTTGAAATAAGATAACTTTAAATCAGTGAACTGGTCTATATAAAGGCAGAAGAATAAGTTAAAACTTTATTTTTTGTTCTCTCACTGTAATGTAAAATGTCATTAAATTAAATAAATAAAAATATAAAATTATTCCCTCATCAGTTATGTTCTAGGTTTATAAGACAATAGATCATGATTAGCAGCTTTTTTATTATTAGTGGACAACAAAAGTGGGTAGAAAACACCACATGTTTTCACTTACAAGTGGGAGCTGAACGACAAGAACACATGGACACAGTGGGGAACATCACACACTGGGACCTGTCAGGGGTGGGTGGGGAGAGGGAGAGCAGGGCTTCATACCCAGGTGATGGGTTGGTCTGTGTAGCAAACCACCATGGCACACCTCTACCTATGTAACAAACCTGCACATTCTGCATAAAATAGAAGTTGAAGAAAAAAGCAGGTTGAAGAGGAATTGGGAATTGGGAATTGGGACTACATTTAGATATGTGTCTCTTCTTTCTTTTTTTTCAGTCTAGTCTAAAAATATGTCCCCCAAAATCATTTTGCTGTGAAGCACTGTCTCAGATTAAGTGAAGAGAGAAGGGATTTAGCTTAGGTAAATGAGATTTTGGGGTGTATAACTAGATTCTAAACAAAGCAATAACTCAGTTGATACTGCGATAAATTTGGGAACAATTAGAAGCAAACTCTAGGATAGTCTAGAGAGAGAAAGCGTAGAACTGTGTTTGGAAGTTGTGGCAGTCATGTACATGCCCAGGCCCAGAATCCCTACCCATTAAATTTATCAATTGGTTAACAGTTATTGAATGCAGATGAGCACATGCATTCATAATGTGGTTCAGGTGTCTTAATGGTTAAGGAACGCTTAATGGGGCTGAGGGGTATTTAATGGCTATTGAGTCCTGAGGGTTTTTGAGTCACCCGTGTCAGCACAACCCCTCTCACTGGTTACATTTAGCCAAGTGATAGGTAAAGTTTCCTTAGTACTTCCAATGTAAGCTATAGCAGTTTAAAGAGTAGAATTCTCCTGCTTAATAAAATATAATTTATCCCATTTAGGATTGTAAAATATACTGCTTTTATTTCTTTCTTTTTAAGAAAATCTATATAATTTCAATTTGAACTTATTAACCTGATTTAAATCATCAGAGTAAAAAAATAGCTAACTTTATAATTGAAGTAAATATTATTTAAGTATAAGTTGGCTTAAGTTCTGCATAGAATGTCTGATGACTGACAATTTATTATTCAAAGTGGGGGAGTGCTTAAGAAAAATATTAAAAGAATTAGTGGTAATATATTAATACATTAAGTAGACAACATAGGGAAGAGATTTACACAGGAAGAGATGCAATGGAGTCTTCTGGAAGCTCCACTCGTTTTCCCAGTGGAGGCTTTTGGTAATACTGGACATCTCTTTCTAATGGAAATGTCAAATAGACAATGTCAGAAATGTGTGCCTCTCAGCAAAATAATATAGGATTTATTTCCATCTTTCAGCTATGAGACCCGTCACTTTCTACAAGGAAGTAGCCTCCAATTAGAGAATATTGCTAGGTCTCAAATTCCTCAACTTCTGCTGTATTCCTTTGGTTTATCCATTTACACCTAATTTATTTTCATATATGGTTATTCTGCTTCATAGTTCAGGCTCTGGGTGTTATTTGGGATTCTTAAAAAACTTATATTTACCTTTCATTTGAATTTTCCTATGGACAAATAAAGTCAAGTGATACATATTTTGTAAATAGCCTCAACATTTTGTTAGACATGCACAGATTTTTCATAAAGTCACAGCATCAGATTGGATGGCATACTTGATAAAATTCAACAAAAGCAATCAGGTGTGATTCAATGTAGTTGGGGAAACCAGGTGAAGATATTAGTAATGAAGATCAATGGGTACACTTGGGTCAAATGAGAGATCCTTGCTTTGTGAAACAGGAAGTATTGCTAATATGTTAGGTACTACTTTTTTTAGGTTTAAATATGGCTTAAGAGATTTTTCAATGTACAACAACTTCACCAGCACTGCCGAAGCTGGTTTATTTATAGATGAGACTGGAAACAGGAAAGTTAGGTTAAACACAATTACAGTGGTATAGGAGAAATATGTTGAGAGCTGGAAATAATGTAGTGAGAATACAGAAGGGGGGCCAGATTCTAGGGATATTTAAGATATAGTATACAAGAATGTTTCATGGTATTTGGATTGAGGAATGAGAAGGTGGGATAAATTACGTTATATTATTTTAATAGACCATCCAATATTTATAATTACAAATACTAAAATAAAATGTGAGACATTTATACAGCAAGTCAAGATCAAAAATAAAATTAAAAGATTGTGTACAAACTATTACTACAAATGTGTGTGCACGTGGGCAGAGGAAAAGAATGCCAAACATTACATACTTTGTAAAGCTAATTTCTACCTCTCAATCACTCTGGCCCCTTCAGACACAGTATGAGCGGGATGCAGCCCCTCTGGCCATTGGCCATATGTCCATATAGATTACCCTTGAAATCTCCATTGACTAGTGGCCATTTGCTCTTGAAACCAGTGGCTTTCTGCTTATTCCAGGGCTTGGAGTTTCAGTAAGGATACCTCTGGTGTCATCTTCCTGTGGCATACATTCAGCCAATTCATGCTGAGTTCTTTCTGTTGTTCTGGTATGCTGTTAGGTGGCCAGATCTTTTTACTATTAAGACATCTGGCCTCTTCTATCTTTCTGTCTGTAGTCTAGTGATAGTGGAGATGATGGAAGTAGAGGAGAAGGTGCGTATGTGTTTGTGTGGTTTATGTGACTGGAATGGAAGAAGTGTTCTTTCCCCTGCCTCTGGCAGAGATTATCTCTTTTTGTAGCCCCAACATATTTCTCTCTTACAGCAATGAGCATATAAGAGAGAAAAAGAAAAAAAAAACCTGCCTAATATCTCAACATTCTGCAATTTCACTGCCAAATCCACATAAATCTTTGAGAGTAAGATATTTTTCTAAAAAATCATGTTTTCAATTTCAGCCCCTAGCACAGTATAAAAACAGTGTTGTTAAATAAATATCTTATTTGTGCTAAATAAATATCTTATTTCCCTCTTACAGCAATGAGCATAAGAGAGAGAAAAAGAAAAAAGAAACAACACTCCCTAATATCTCAGTATTCTGATATTTTGCTGCCAAATTCACATAAATCTTTGAGAGCAAGATATTTTTCTAAAAAATTACGTTTTCAATTTCAGCCCCTAGCACAGTACAAAAACATAGTGTTGTTAATAAATATCTCATTTGTCTAAAGATAAAATGAGGTCCTCCATTAAAAAATCTTAAGAAAGGATCCTCTATAACTAAGCCCTTAAAAATATCTCAGACTAGTTTTTTGAAATAAGATGTTCTATTCAGAAGAAAAATATTAGCATAAAACTATTTCAGTTAATGCTAGTTTTTGATGCATAGAGAGATCATTTAACAGAAAAACTAGCAAAGGAGGCAAACACATTTAATAGAGATTTTATATCTTGGCGTATGGTCTCAGGATTGTAAATGTGAAATGTCAGTGTCATTGTAATCTGTTTAAAGGCAATTGAAAAACAGAAATCATTTTTGTTAGATTTTGGAGTTTATAAGTATAAAAAGTAGGATCAACTCCCTCTGTGTTATAAAAACTTGAACTTCTGTTAAAATCTCCAGTGAGCATTATACATGTTATATTAGTCAGCTACTGCTTGCAGTAATGCTGCATGAAAATATAGACCCCAATGGTGAACAGCATTAAGGGTTTATTTATCTCATTGACATGTCTGTGGGTTGGATAGGGTGCCTTTGCTTCAGACTTCGGGTTGAGCAGAGATCTGCTCTGTCAGTCTTCTCATTCTCCTTGGATCAGCAGCTACCTGAGGAGAAACCCAGGACAAGCAGACTTTTGGAGAAAGCCCATCCCTGCCAGCAGATTTAAAACCTCTTCTTGCTTCAGGTCCGCTAGCATTCTATTTATTAATGCAAATCAACAACTGAGCCCAGAGCTAATGGAGTGATCGAATATTATTCTCTCATGGAGAAAGGGGGAACCATGATAACAGAAGAGGGGAGAGGAGGAAAGGAATAATCGTTAGCTGATAACATGAACTCTAAATGTTTTTGTCCAAAACATTTCACTTGGAAGTTAAGATAACGCTAATGTCAAAGAAGCATGTGAGCTTTTAACAAAATTACATTATGACTTGTAAGAATTATTTTATTCCAAAATCAACATAATATTTAATACACTATATAGATTTTAAATGTATATACACAATGTTTTAAAAGTTCAAAAATTAATATATAATGCATTTGATAATTTTCTCAACATATCTAGTTAAACTGTTGTGATGGTAAACCTCTAAAATGTAGTGGATTATATAAAACAAAATTTATTAAATTATCACATAACAGTCCAGGGTAATTGTCCCAAGTCAGTAGTATAGTAGTGTTCCACACAGTTATTAAGAAACCTGAGGTAATGGAGGCTCTGCCATCCTCCAGGTCATTGTGGTTTTCCCCATCCAACTTAGAAGGCCTAGGAATGGTCCACATCACTTAAACATTCAATCCATAGAAACATCTAATAGCAATGCAGTCTAAGCGTGCACCTAGGGGAAAAAAGAGCAGGCTTAGTGAACAGCTTAGTAGTCTCCACAAAAATTGCTAAAAGTCAATAAACTCAAATTACTTAAAAATGTTTGGCTATTCTAGTCAGGAATATGGTAGAAAAACTTTTTAGCATGAATTGCTTTATATTGGGGTACATATAGTATTTGTCAAATATTGAATAAAATATAATTATGTTAAAGAAAATATGCTATCAATTAATTAATTTCTTTGACAAGAATCATCTAAAATGTGAGAGGGACAAGGAAAAGTAACAAGCAACAAGGTTCCTATAGTTTTTACTTTTTCAGGCACAATGCCTTGAATATGATACATGATGGCAAATGTTTGTTGAATGGATTGGATTTCTTTAATAGAAACACAGTGACTTCATAACACATCACATATTTTTTAAATAAAAAAAGAAAGTTTCACTTGATGGAGTTCTAAGCTTAGATTGCCATGGCAAATTATTTTAGCATGTAAAGAAACCTAAATCATTAGACAACCTTTCTTCCTTTTATTTCCTTTCATTTTCTTTTTTTTTAACCTTTAAAAAATTATGAAAAGCAATGGCAGTTTATCTCAGGGCATTGAAATATATACTCTTTAATTACTTACATTTCAATGATGACTGATTACATGGGCCTTTTCTTTACAAAATCTGGGACATTTATACTGTTTGTTTTGTGTATGTTTGAATTTTGGTGCAATATAATATTTGGTAATGACAAGATTTTGAATGACACCCTAGTTCTAAACAAATAGAGTTAAAGTTTTTATATCTCATACACTTCAAAAGTTGTGTCTAGATTTAACTGACATAAATAAAATGGTATGTTTTCTAAAGCTGTGTAACATACCAAATTTCTATTCATAGCGAAGAAGCGGTGCTTCAGTTTCAAATATAAGAGGGCAAACATTTTTTTTTCTAACTTAGTTGCTTTAATTTTACTGCAAAATAACAAGATTTAAAACAATTTTTCCCAAATGTAGCCATTCTAAAATATTCAGTGTTAGCTATGTTTTTCTCCTCTATTTTAAAATACTGTCGCATGTAAATTCTTTCAGAAATGAAAACGACATCCAACAATGCAAAAAAAGAGCAAAATGAGTCATGTTTTACACAGAAAGATTATAAATTTATTTTAAGCTTTAAAATAGATATGAAGTTGATATATAAATTTAATTATATAAGTATTTTCCTCTATGGAATTACCTTTGAATTAACTTTCAATATATTAAGTAGTAACTGAGCAAGAAGATTTTTAATGTAGCAAATATACTAGCATATTCAAACACATTCAAATGGGACAATTTGCAAAATGTTTATTTTCAGATACCCCTTTTTAGATATTTCATATTTCATGCATGTTTTACCTGGAGGAAGGGAAAAAGGCATTATCTAAAACTATAAAGTGACTATTCAAAAGTGCAGCCTACTCCTAGAAAGATATTGACATTCCTCAAGAATTGTGCAGCCATAATGGAATCAAGAGCAGAATAATTTCCTGGTGACCACCCTCCTTCCCGCTTTGCCCTGAATGAGTCATATTCATTGCACCCTGTATTTTACTTATTGCACCCTGTATTTATTCTCCATCATCGGGCAACTCTTATTGACTGAGTCATCACAACATGCCTCACTGTATAATAATATTTTTATACATTATTATATTTCAGTATATAATTATCTTTTAGTAACCTTAATTGGTCATGCAGTTCAATTAAGATTATATTATTATAATAGGATGAACTTACTCTCCAAGAATGTACAATAATTCAATCAAATTGTTAGCCATTTTTTAGCCCCTTTCATACACACTTAACACATTGTTGAAAGTATTTATTCATGTCCTTAACACACTAAGCCTAAGCCTGCCTTAAATATAATGTCACACACACACACACGCACAAACTTGTCTTGTTCTTCTTCGCATCTCTGTTATTAAAACTCTCTCTAAGCCTCATTTTACTCATCTGTAAAACAAAAACTCCCAGCTTGATTTTTCTCATATAGTTCATATATTCATTCATAATATATTGCTAGATTATCTGTTTAGTTAGGATTAACATGTAGGAGGGAAGAAAAACAAATGCATATACTGAAAAAAGTCACAGAGAAAGGAAAAATTGCTTGATTGTGGTTTGGAATGGGCATATTTTTCTAATTCAATTCTTCAACTATTTGAATGCCCATTCTATGAAAATCTCCAAGTTTCCTTCTTTTTTTTTTCTTTTTTTAACAATACTTTTCTTCCTTCCTAATTATATCACAATATATGCAGTGTTAGCCAGAAAATCTACAATTATCCTAGACTTCACTTTCTGTCTTACCTTTTCTTTCTAGTTAGACTCTATTTAAAACACAATTCTCTTCTTGGTGTCTCATCTCCGTGTCTACCCACCTTATCCTCATTACTCACAGTGTTTCAGTTGGACTGTCAATGAATTTCCTAACAGGGTTCCTCATCACCAGACTCTTTCAAGAATTATAAACACTGCCTACCAATCCTTATAAATCTTTGTTGGTGTTTTACCGACTCTATGAAAAGAAAAATGTGTCCTCTTTAACGTGAGGACCTTAAAACATGGTTCCTATGTAGTTCCAGTGTGCCTTTCCAGTATCATTCCTTGCCATTCTCTAACTCAACATCTCTCTCCCATCCTCCACATTGTTGGGTGACATAAGATTCCAAACTTTTAAATTTCAGATCCCATCCACTGCTTGGAATAGTATCCACATCGCTTTGAGTACTAATTATCTATATTCGGCTTTCACCTCTCATCCACATAGAGTTAATTTGAGATCAAACAGTTTATGTACATTATCAGAAATTCACAATACCTGAGAAAGCCAGAGTGTGTTTCAGATTATATCACGTTTCTCTGGCAAACTGTTAACCTCCAAGAAATATGTCTTGTTTGAAGAAGGTTTTTAAAAGAAAAATTTAAAAGTTTATTTCCCAACACTGCATCATTGGCAGCTGTTCAAGAACACAGTTTTGTTGCCCTTTTTGTTGTTTGGGTTGCATACCTGATACATAAATATAGTAATAAAAAATTGTCATTGCTAAAATAAAATGTAACTGAGAAAGAGCTGAGATGTGCTTGGATTGGAATATATTGCACAAGGATGCGACTTGATGCAATTCTTCTGGGTTTGCATGGAGAATGCTATTTTGACAGAGAAATTAAGTCATCATTTACTACACAATGATCCGAAGAAAAACGCACGTTAGATCTCTAAAATGCAGGTTGCTGTAGGAAATGTTGATGGAATCAATGAATCACCTCCCTAATATGTATTTGCAACTTCAGCATAGATCATTAACCTAATGAATTATGTTTTGTAGTTGATGTATCTTTTTTTGTCTACGTACTAAAATGACATACGGAACTTTCCCATTTTAATGGTCACTTAACCTTCACAGTGTGAAAGGCTTAAGTGAATTTCAACATTTGTATTAAATCCATACCATCTATCTCAGACACTAAGTAGCTAGAAGCTGCAGTTTGCTCCCCGACACAAATAGCAACCACTGTTGGCTGGTGCGGTAAAGTTGAACATGCCTTTGCCTTAACTTTAAGGGCACCTTTATTTTTGGAGAAATTAAAAATTAGAAAAGGACCAGACATGGAGGTTCATACCTAAAATGTCAAGCACTTTGAGGGGCCAGGGTGGGAAGATCGCTTGAGTCCAGGAGTTTGAGACCAGCCTGGGCAACATGGTGAAATCCCTTCTCTAAAAAATAAATAATTAGCTGGGCGTAGTGGCGCATGCCTGTGGTCCCAGCTACTAGGGAGGCTGAGGTGGGAGGATCACTTGAGCCTGAGAGTCACGACACTGTACCCCAGCATAGGCAACAGAGAGGGACCCCGTCTCAAAAAGAAAAGGTTTGTTCTCAGCATGCTATATAGAATTTTGCATTTATTCTTCTTCTTTAAGTCCTACTTACTCCAATCTTAGAGAAACATTACAATAATGGTACTTACAGCAATATATTAAAAACTTATGTGCTACTTACCAAAAATGCATTTATATTTTTAAAAAAGATTGTAGTGAAAAGCTGGGTGTGGTGGCTCATGCCCGTAATCTCAGCACTTTAGGAGGCTGAGGTGGGTGGATCACCTGAGATCGGGAGTTTGAGACCATCCTGCCCAAAATGGTGAAACCCCATCTCTACTAAAAATATTTAAAAATTAGCCATGCGTGGTGGTGACCATCTGTAATCCTAGCTACTCAGGAGGCTGAGGCAGGAGAATCACTTGAACCTGGGAGGTGGAAGTTGCAGTGAGCCAAGATTGCGCCACTGCACTCCAGCCTGGGCGACAAGAGTGAAACTCTGTCTCAAAAAAAAAAAAAAAAAAAATTGTAGTGAAAGGATAGTGGTTATATACAGATAAATGAATAATTAATATAACATTTTTATTTAGTATGCAAGTTATTTTAGGGAAAACAGGTAATTAGTTAATTCAAAAAACATTTATAGATCACTTATTTAATGCTAGATATTTTCTGGGTTTTGAGGTTAAAAAAAAATTAAAAGAAGTCCCCTCACATCCAAGAGCTCAGAGACTAACAACATCTATAGGTAAATAATTATACAATTGAGAACTTATATGATGGAAGAAATATGGATAGCAGAGATGACTATTTTACCAAAACACAGGTCTTGTACAGAATTAATCTAGGAGAAAGCCTGTACTAAATTGTAAATGATAAGAAGGAGAGTCAGAAATGGTGAATAATACAGTAGAGTGACTTGGAGGTAGAGAACTGCAGTGCTAGGTGTGAGCTGAGAACAGAGGCACTGGAATCGTGTTTCATATACAAGAAGTGATATTTGGGGTCTTCTTCTAAACCCTATTTCAAATATGTAGCTGATGATAGAGAACCCGACCTGGGATTGTGAATGGAAGAAAAGAACAGGAGGAAGAGCCTAAGAAGACATTGAAGAGAACTGCCCAGGCCTCTGCCAGAACAGCAGGTTTTATGGAAGGTGTTGATCCCAAATTCAACTCAGTATCTAGGTTGTTTTTAGAAAGCCTGCTCCACTCTAGAGTGGAAAATAGGTAGGATAGTTGTGGGGGTAGAGCATGCAGAAGAACCCATAAAATCAAATCAAGTGGACAACTGCTTATATAAGACTGACCCATCCCAGAGGGACCTTGCAGATCTAGATGGCAGGACCCTCAATGGGGAAGTTCCACAAGCCTTTCCTTGAATTCACAAGCTTTTCTGCATTGGGTTTTGTATCTGCACTCTGACAAATACGTGCTCACTGATACAGCTCTGAAAGATCAAGGAAGGAGGTCACAGCCCAGAGTACTTGGAAACAGCAGTATTGAAATCATTATCTGGGCTGATGAAGCCCAGTTCTGTCGAGACAGCTTCACTCAGACTTCCTAATGGATGCTGAAGTTCAGTTTAAGTCAGCACTTTCACCAGAAACTTGTGGGGTTTTTAAAAAACTCTTAAGTAAAAAAAAAAAAAAAAAAAATCTCTGTGACTTGGCCAAAATTTTTTTTGTCTGCTTGACTCAAAGAGGTTAATTTTTTTACTAATGGAGAAATTTTAAATAGAGAAAAATAGAAAAATTGAGCAAAGAAAGGGAGGCACAGGGATTTTCTATTATTTTCTCATTTGTTTTAGTGCCATCATTACAAAGAAAATAAAATCATTAATCAAAAAGTGATGTTTATTTTTAAATATCCTTTCCAATTACCAAGACTATATGATATTTTCAAAGTGTGACATGCACTTTCATAACTCCTTACCTTTTTATTCCATTCTCTAAGCCTATTTTCATATATATATATATAAATGTATTCTTCAACACTCAACTGAAAAGACCTCTCATTTATTTGGCTTTCTCTGAGACGACTTATTCAGGCAGGTTTAAATGTACTCTAACATTGCTTGTAAATTTATTGTGCCCCTTATTTTTAGTTTTATTATTATTATAATTAGATTTTTGCATTTCTCTTTTCTGTTGTAGATTAAACTACTTTAATAGCTTACATTTATTGAACTCTCACCAGGTGTATTGTTTCATTTAATTCTTATGATACTCCTACGTGGGAGATACTATTAATAGCCCCAGTTTACAGATGATGAAAATGAGACACAGAAGGATCATATTCAAGGTCGGTCTAGTAGGTTGCTGAGCATGTTTCTAAACTCAAAAAGTCTAACTACAGAAACTATTGTATCCACTAAGCTCTAAATGACAGATTTTTTAATAAAAATTAAAGTTTATCTCTATGTAAGGACAGAAAAGCAAAAGGCCAATGTTTTAGGTATAACATAGCAAAAGAGAGGACAATCTGCTAATGCTGAAATATAATCATGCATTTCCTCCAGTGTTATCAAAATGCAGCAGCACTGTTAACTAGCCATCTGTATCAATGACACTTAGACACAGAACATGCTTTATGGTAATTTTTCTTCTGTACCTGCATTTTGTCACTTTCCTTGAAAGAAGGTCACAAATATACATTAAAAACAGTCTCAACACAAGGAATATAACTTTTGGAAAATGAATTTCTTAATACAAATATTTTCTGGGAATTTACATTAAATTCAAGGTATATTCATTTAAGGAAGCATCCTAATATGTGTCTTCTGAGACCTAAAATTTGAGGTTTTTTTCCCTCATTATCTCTATGTGGATGAAAAGAAGCTAATCTTTTTTAATTGCACTATTTTCTGGATTTTTTAACATTGCATTGTGCAGTATATCTTTTTATTGTATTATGTGTGTTGTTTCTGAGGAATGGATTTATTCTATTTCATTCATTTTTAATTTGTGCTCTGGAAGAAGTAACACAGAAAAATGCTAGGCATTTTATAAGACATGTAAAGTGAATATGAAGATTAGTACTAAAAAATAAGGAAGATTAAAGACTAAAAAGTCTGTTTAATTCTGTATAGAAACATCTGCTTTCACTTGAAGGAGAAAAATGTTCCCCAGAAGTAGCAGCTATTTGTAGAATAATGTCACCCTTATTGCCTGATGTTCTTAGTGTCAGAACTAAGGTATAGTTTTTTTCCATGGTGTTAGATGGTCATGGTTAACATGTATATATAGTAATTACCTTTAAGAAATACACGTGGATTAGGAAATGGATTAAAAATGGATTATATTAGTGCAAAAGTTGCTTCTCTTTAAAAAGTTTGTAACTGAAGTTAAGGGTGTGGTCATCAAATAGCAACATAAGAAAGGCCTCCATGCTTCCACTTTTGATTGGGATAACTGAAGAAAAAATAATTATGTATTAAAAGAAGATCTCATATATATATATATATATATACACACACACACACACACATACAGAGAGAGAGAGAGACTATATAAAGCATTACATAATTTCTGTAATTTTTAATAATTCTGTTACTAATCTTCCTGTGAGTAAAGAAGGAAAACTGCTAAAGGTGAGAATATGCTCAGAATATTCTGAACCAAATACCAAGGTATTCAAACAAATCTACTAGAATACACTTTTATGCTCAAGTCTCTAATTTGGTTATGTTATTGCTTGCCATTTTTGGTGATGCAAATCAATTACTTTTCAGAAGAAATAAATACAGAAAATAATGTTTAATGATAACATACAAATATCTAGGGGCTACTAGATAGGATGAGAAAAGTATTGATTGAAATGAAGATAAAATAGAATTTGGTATCAAATGGATATATATTAGGTATGAATAGTTTTGGTTTCAGAATTCTGACACTAAATTAAAGGCTGTATGTTTAAATTTAATGTTGAACAAGATACAAATAAGAATGGATTTTATGGAAAAAGAAATAAGTCGTGATGTTTTGTCAGCAATATATTGCCTGTAGGAAAAAAATGAGAGACAAATGATTAAAAAAGGGGATTTGTAATGTGCTCCTGAATATTGCTATTGCAATAAGCAATTGAAGACATGAAATGGTAATTATAGAGTTTACATTTCAAGTTAAATTCCTACATTATCTGTGTTATTTTAAATATAGAATCTATCATGTCTTCAGAACACTTAAAAATGTTCTGTGACACCAGTAAGTACTCTTCTATTTCCTAAGCTTAGAACTTGCCTTATGTAACATTAATAGCTCTATTTGTCCTCTTACTCCTCACAGTGAATTATTGTATTTTTATTTTGACATAAAATGTATCCTGTTACATGTTAAACTTTGGTTCCTCTTGAGTGTGTTCTTCCCTTTTTCTTTATCACATAAAATTGACTAGCGATGTCCTGTGAAATACAATCACTCTATGAACATTTATGCAAAGGACAACTCTGAATTGTTGCAACTTACATTCATTTTTCCAGACCTCCTGTGCTAGCAAAGGCCACACTTTCTCCCCAGAACTGCCAATTCTTCCTGGAGTCAACCGGTCTCACTGGTGCTGGTCACAGGAAATGTGAATCACTCCCTCCCACATAGATTCTCTTTGTTTTCTTGATGTCTATCCAATTCGCATTTTTTAAAATGCAGTTGGTAAAACACGTCAGACTTAATCTAGCTCTCCATTCCTGGAGTAATGGTTCATTAATAGATACATACACATTTAGACACACAAATCACTTATATCCAGGCAGCCTGCAGAACTGTATGTAGAGGTTCATCTCAGTCATTTCTTCCTGTCTTTGTGTATATAATTTTTAGTAAATGAGGTAGGTGTTTGCATATATCTCAGCACTTTACAACAACATAGTAAGAATGCAAAATCATAGCTGAAGTTATTTTTCATATTCTTGTTGCTTATATCTATTATCCTTAACACCAATCATAGGGCTATATTCTATTAGAATGAGTGAACTAATGTTTGAGAGATAAGCAGAACAGGCAGATAGCAGTGAAAGGAGGAAGTAAATAAAATTTGAGAGTGGGCATGGCAAAGTTTTGGTTTTAAATTAAAAAATCTTTTTACAATACACATATAAGTTTAAGATGTCTTGTGAAATTCCACATTGAATTCTGGAGGCACTTTGGAATTCATACATACAAATTATTCTGATAACACCTGGATCAAACTGGTTTGCCCATCACAATTATAACACAGGCATATATCACTGTAACATATTTTTATTTCTCCATCTTAGATGTTTTATATAGATCATTAAAACTAGTCTCAAATTGTTAATTTGACAAATGACATTTCTTGTTGGTTTTGGTAGCATACATAGTTCTCAATTTGCAAATAGTCAACATTTGAAAACCAACAGTATTTTTTCCTTTTTTTATTTGCCTGTTTATTATTTTCTATCTCTATACCTGACTCCCATTCTTCCCAAACACAGTCAACCGTTTTTGTTGTGCTTATTGCATATTTAGCATTTAATTATATTCTTTCTCAAATGATTATTTTGTCTGCAGACATTTAGTATACATAACTGGAATTATATGATATAATATAGTTTCCATTTTAAAATAATCATTTTATTTCTGAGATCATTCACATTCCTAGGTTTTTGTCTAATATGTTGCTTCCAACTGCCTTACAGTACTCATGGCCTCTACCAGAATTTGCGCATCTATCCTCCCCATCTCTATCAACAATTCTTCAGTGAACAGCTGTTTGCATGTCCTGTAGACTACCTTTGTGTTGTGTTATTAGGAGGAGAATTGTGTATATTTTATTGAACTAAATAAACCAAGACTGTTCTCCAGTGTGATCCAATCAATTTTATCCTTCCATAGCAAGGAATGAGGGATTCTATGTCCTCTACACTTAGAATTATACAACTTTCTAAAAGAAGTAATACAGCATTATTGCTTTAATTTGCATTTCTTTGACCACTATACTTTTGAGCATCTCATCTTCTATTTGTCAATGTTTTTGGTTCTCTGCTGGAAAGTGACTGATGTGTCCTTTATTTTTGTTTTGAGATTGCAGGCTTTTTCTGATTGATTTCCAGGTTTATTTTTATACTTTTTGCTTCTTGGCTTGTGTTATGAAATTTTTACTTAATAAGTGATTTTTTTGGTCATAATAATTTTTCAACATTTCTTCTACTGAACATTTCTTCTAAATTTGGATTTTAATCCACCACCTAGGCTTCCCGTTTTTTGTGTGGTCTTAAGTAGACATCAAGTTTTATATTCATCCATGTAGTGAACAAGTTTTCCCACACCAAACAATTGTTTTCTTCTAGATTTGTAGTGTACCCTGTTCATACAGTGTTTGTATATATATATATATATCTGTCTGTGAGCTATCCATTTTATTCTATTGGTCCATTAGTCTTTTTTTGCACCAACGGCTTTTCAATAAGTCAGAGCAGGCTATGTTATGCTGTAGTAATAAACAACTTGAAAACATCAGTGGCTTAGAATGAGAGGTTTACTTTTCACTCATGCTGCAGATCCACTGAAGGTCTGCAAGATACTCCAGTTGTCTTAGTAACTCAGGAACAGTGATTTTTACTGAAACCTGAAACTCTGTGTTGCCATTCACAAGCCAGAGGGAAGAACAGACTGGAAGTTTTCAAGCTGATAATTAAATGAATGCTCCAGTCCAGAAGTGACATACCTAGGTTTGGCTTATAATTTATCATCCAAAACAAAAATCCAGGAAGTTACATCTTAACATGTGATCACAGCATGAAAATTAGTGTTCAGTAAACAGCATTAATGACTGCTATAACTTAGTATAATAATAGTATCTCTTTCTTTCTTGTAGGTTAACTTAGATATTCGAGTATATTTTTATTCCATATACATTTTAAATTAAATCACTCAAAAACACAATTAGAGTTTTGAATTGGATTTCTTGGAATTTATAAATTGATTTAGGTTGGTTTACTTAACCAACAAAGTGTCTTTGAGATTGATCAATATTGCTAGATTTAGCTGTAGTTCTTTAAGGCTGCATATTATTCCACTGTGTGAGGAATTTACAATACAGTGATCATTTGACTTTGGATGAATATTTGATGGGTTATTTCTTGCTTGGAGCTATTACAGCTAATACTGGAATTGACACTAGTACATGTCTTTTTGTGTCCATGTGCATGAATTTTGGTTAGGAACATATCTAGGAGTAGAATTGTTTCAAGCCCAGTTTAGTCAATCAAAGGCAGTTGTCTTCTTTTTACAATTTCAGGGAAAGGATTATGACTAATCCATCTTTGGTCAGGATTGTAGATTTTGTCCAATTATTTATAGTTAGGATGTCGATTATCCTGCCCACTTAACAGACTATGGAAAGTTACTTTTCAATGAATAGGCACAGGCATGGAAAGAAAATGAATTATATTTTCACTATACTGATCACAAATTAACCTAATAACCTTTTCTTCTTTAGAATTCCTTATTCTAGTTGACCATACAACCATAAAAATAGTCCTATAATCATAAATTATATCCAAAAGAATGCTTTATCCAATAGGATGGTTTATCCAATAGGATGCTTTTCCCTTACAATGTGTAACTAACCAGTTATATTTTCTGAACCACTGCCCCCTATCTCATCTCTATTTCTTTTCCCTCCAGCCATTTGTTTAATTCAGATATTTGACCCAAAATTTTGGTAGCCTCCTATGTCATGCTTACCCTTCAATTTTCTTGAAATTATGTTTTCTATAATTTCACCTGATATATTTTGGATGTATTCTTCAAATCTCATGTTGAGAAGATATCCCCAGTGTTGGTGCTAGGGCCTGTTGGGCAGTGACTGGATCACTGGGGTGGATTTCTCATGAATGTTTTAGCACCATTCCCTTAGCGCTGTCCTAGCAATAGTGAGTGAGTTCTCATAAGACATGGTTGTTTAAAAAAGTATGGCACTTTGCCCTTTTCTCTCTTATCACCTTCTGCCATGAGTAAGTTTCCTGAGGCCCTCACCAGAAGCAGATGCCAGCACCATGCTTCCTGTAAAGCCTACAAAACTGTAAGCCAATTAAACCTCTTATCTTATAAATTACTCAGCCTTAGGTATTTCTTTATAACAGTACAAAAATGGCCTAACAAACACACCACTCAAATAATCTTTTAATTAATCTTTCTAATATTCATATCCTAGCATGCTTAAAACTCTCCCATGGATATATAATTACAGGTTAGAGTCCAATTTTTTTAACATTAGAATGTAAAAATTTCTGTAATATAACTCATACCTCTTCATCTCATTTGGGTCTGCTTACCTCCCTCAGTTTAAACCCGCCTGCATTTACTTCCTCCTCTTTCTCCTTTCTCCTGTGTGTTTGTACTGTGCAATGTGGTTATTCCACTAAAATGCTTGTACAGTGTTTCATTTAGTTGTTTTCATATTTGTTTTATGTTTACATGTTCAATTCCTTAATGGCTGGGTTTGGACTTGTTTATTCATCTTTATATCTCCAACACCTAGTACAGTGCTTGATAATAAAAGGTCTTAGTTGAATTAATGAAATCTGGGACTAAAACTAAAAGGTTATTTCTGCTATTCACCAACTAATATTATTTCTTATCAAGTTTTCTAAATTACATATTTTTAATATACCTCTTCTTCATTCTCTCCCCTCCAAACATGGGACTACTAAGTCCAGTTGTTCTTGCTTTCTTAAACTCTTAATTAGGTCAGTTAATTTTCTCTGAATATTTCTAAATTGCTCTCCAAACTGGTTTCTCTGATTACAGTCTTACTTTAATCCCCTCTGTCTCCAATTCCAATTCATCACTTATACTATTGCTAATGTAATTATCCTAAATTCAATACTGATATTTTCAATAACCAGCTGAAAGTTTATTACTTGCTCTCATTGCCATTAGGCATGCTACAGCATATGAGATCTTTCTCCTACCTGCTGTTCTCTCTCTTAAATTCCTCTCCAGCTGCAGTATAATCCTGTGTTTACCCAAATGCATAAGATCAATTTATGTTTATGTGTCTATGTTCAGTAGCTTTTTTTTCTGTTTGTGTCCTCTCATTTGGCACCCTGTGAAATGTTTAGGATTCTCTTTATAATCTATTACCTTAATCAGATTTTTATTAAAGCAATCATGATACTTATTATCCTTATTAGTTTATAAATATATGCAAACCTATATTAAGTGTCTTGAAGATATTAAATGATATTTGTCTTGTGTCACCTAGCATGTAGTTAGCTTTCAGCAAATCTTTTATTGAATTTACGAATGCATGAAAGAATAAATCATGATCTTATGTGATTGGCAATCTTCACTTACAGATTTCTATAATGTTCAGTTCTGGGGACTTAGAACTATTGAGACTTAAGAATTATTCTAATTTTCGAGGCCCTCTTGAAATTTTAGAACACATTGAGAGGTTTATCTGCCTAGATGAAACTTCTGTGATTGATAAGTTGGTCTAACTGTGTAGTAGAAAGGCTTTAGCATAGAATTGGAGAAAGAATATATGGCCATCATGGCAAGGGTTAAGGAGAACCCTTGTGTTAGCTACAGTTTCAGGTGTTCTTCCTGTAAATCACTTGGGATTTGACATATAGACAATTCAGACATTTCACATCTAGTACTAATGCACATGTAAAAATAGTGTGGTCATATATATACATAAAAACATAAATACACTATTTTTCACATAATGTAGTTGGAGAAGTAAACATTTCTAAGATATGTTTCAAATTAGTTTCACTGGATGACCCTAAAGCCAGGTGTTCTAGCAGCATTTTAGATATTTTGCATTTAGGAAAATACAATATAAACGAACTGTTAAATATAGCTTTTTCCAAAGGATACAAGACCCTTAGGAGCCATTGATTTGCAAATTACTTAGCAACATAATCATAATATTTTTAAAATTTAGAGATCAATTATGCAAAGGATATAACCCTATAGTTATTTCCCTGTCTTGTGTGAGGTATGGAGATAATTTTGCTATTATATGCAATACACAACTTAAAAATACAGTCCAAGCAACCCATTAGTATATAGTTTTGTTAAAGACTCTTTTTAAGAATAATTTTGAGGGTTTCTCTGTATCTCTTATTAGAATTGCAGTGACCTCATGATGAGAAAAGTGGCTAAAAATCTGAGAGGAGGAAAAAAAAAGAATTTAAAGTGACTATGAATATCTGAGAAATAATAGTAATAGTTTGTGTTACTTTCATTCTGCAATACAGTGCTTGATCTGACTGCTAAAAACAGAAGGAAGGAAATTCATTTAAATTTGAGCAAGAGTAATTTGTATCAAGCATAAGAAAAGTCTTTCTGGTTCAAAGAGAAGTTAGACATAAAAGTGGATTTTGATGAAAGCTGTATTTTCCCATTCAATGAAAATAATTAAATATGCACAAACTATGATTTGGAGCAAAAAGTTGAGATACAGATAGTGGAGTAAAATTGATGACCAAACTGTAAATGACGGTTTCTTCATTCTACTGCTTTAAATATCAATGTTTTATCTTCATTATATATGTAAAAGAACTGACTGTAGGCAAATAATGAATATATATTATGTCTATAGGCAATGATTATTTTAAGAAAATCGTTGTAGTTGCAGTTTATTATGAACTAGAGCTGTTTGGGGAAGTCATTTATGTAAAATCTCCACACTATCCACATGATAGGGGCAAACCAATCAGTCTTCTCTCTTGGGAAGTGTATTAGTCCATTTTGCATTGCTACAAACAATACTTAGACCGGATATATACATATGTGTATATATGTATATATATACACACACATATATATTTTTATATATATAAATACATATATAAAAATATATATATTTGCTACAAATAATACTTAGACTGGATATATACATATGTGTATATGTGTATATATCCAGTCTAAGTATTATTTGTAGCAATTTGTACATATATATATTCTTTTCTGGATAAATACATATGTGTGTATAGTACAAATTGCTACAAATAATACTTAGATTGGATATATACACACATACACATATATGTGTGTATATATATACACATATATACATATGTGTATATACATATACACATATGTATATATCTAGTCTAAGTATTTGTAGCAATTTGTACATATATATTCGTTTCTGGATATACACACATATGTGCATACATATACACACATACACATATGTGCATACATATACACACATACACACATGTGCGTATATATACACGCACATACACACATGTGTGTATATATACACGCACATACACACATGTGTGTGTATATATACATGCACATACACACATGTGTGTGTATATATACACGCACATACACATATGTGTATATATATACACACATATATACACATATGTATATATCCAGAAAAGAATATATATATATGTGTGTGCATATATATATATATAGAGAGAGAGAGAGAGAGGGAGAGAGAGAGAGTTTATTATTTGGCTTACAGTTCTGCAGGCTGTACAAGCCTGGCAGCAGCAGCTGCTCAGTTTCTGATAAGGCTTCAGGAAGCTTTTACTCATGATGGAAGGCAAAGTGGGAGTAAGTGTGTAATGTGGCAAGCGAGGCAACAATGTGAGGCATTCCACAGACCTACTCTCCAGTAAAACCAAAAAAGCTGGTGAAAACTGTTCTAGAAATAACTATATTCTCTTAAAATAGTTCTAAGAGCATAAAGCAAATTAAGAAATGTTTATTCAAGACAATCCACTAAATGTGATAAGAACAGCAACGATCTGTGGCATTGGAATAAACATCCACTTCCTCCTTTCACCCTTCCTGCTCAGCTTGATGGAAGCTCCACTTGATAGGTTGTGGCTGAAAATATGGGCTTCTCTCTCTTTATCTCCCAATTATAAGTTAGCATACCTCATCGGAAGGAACAGGCCAACAGCATTTATTATGCCCTCTAACTTCGAGTTGAAAAAGTTAAATTCCTGGTGAGTATTCTCTGGAAGTTAGGGGCTCCCTTCCTACATCAGTCACCTACCTGTAGAATGGAGATTCTGTCCTAGGCATAATAGCATGAGAATCCTGTGTCCCTGAGTATATTCATCTCAACTTTCTTGTAGGGCAGAAGTTCCATCCCGAAGAGGTAATCCACGAAAGACAAAAAATTTTGCTACACCAACTTTCAAGAGCAGTGGCTTAGAATTTTGATCAGGGGGTAAAGCAATCACTAAAAAATAGCTCTGGAGCTTTCCCTAGAGCTGACTTTATTTGAAACAGAGGAAGTTCAAGCCTAAGGGTGCTCCCAAATGTTCTTTAAGAACAACAAGTTAAATTATAAGCCAGATAGTTCAATAGATAGAAAGAAAATTAGTCAGTTGAGAAGAGATCTCCTGGGATCAGGACAAACCTTAAACTGGTGTCAAAAATTACCCCTGCATAAATGTAGTTGAATCAGACTGCTGAGAAATTTGTGTATCAGACATTATTGAAAATAATAAAGCAACCAGTCAGTAATCAGTGGAGACTAACTTTCAGCTGTGATGCCAAATGAGATAGAGAGCTTACCAGAGAAATTAAGAAAAGAAAGGTCAAAAGACATCCCTGCTACTACTACTATAATCACAGATGGCTGTATACAAGCCCAGTAATATGCCCTATGAGGAGTGACACCAAAGGCTTCATAGCATGGGAGAAATAGACTTCACTGAAAGATGATAACTAAGTCACAAAACAAATACTAGTAAACAACCACAAACCCAGAGAGGAGAGAGGCAAATCAGTATTCAGAATTGCTGCAATATATGACTTAAACTGTACAGTTTTCAACAAAAAATTATGAGACAAGCAAAGAGACAGAAAATTGTGAAACATATAGGAAAAAGCTGGCTACAGAAACTGTGAGAAGGATGATATGACAAATTCAACAGAAAAAGATTTCAAAATAACCACTCTTAACATGTTCAGAGGACTAATGGAACTACGCTTAGAGAAAGAAGGGTACGAAGACAATGTCTTGTTAAAAAATAATATAAATTAGGAACTAGAAATTATAAAAAAGCAAGAACTAAGTTGAAATTATGAGTTTAAAACTACAATACATGAAATAAGAAAATCCATTAAAGGGTTAAACAGAAGATGTGAATTGACAAGAGAAAGAATTAGTGAACTTGAAAATAGATCAAGAGATTATGCAATCTAAAGAACAGAGGGAAAATAAAATAAACAGACCTTAAGAGAAATGTGAGACCCATTAAATGAATTAATACATGCATAATGGAAATACTGAAAGAAAAATAGGAAAAAAGAGCAAAAAAAATTTTAAAAAACTCCTAACTTTTCCCAGATTTGCTGAAAAACATTGTACATATCCAAGAATTTCAACAAACTCCAAGTAGGATATATGCAAAGAGATCCACAGTTAGACGTATGAGTAAAAATGCTGAAAGTCAAAACAAAGAGAAAATGTTAAAGGCAACAAGAGAAAAACAACTTACACAGTGGACCACAATAAAATTTAGAGTTGAGTCATTATAAGAAACAATGGCCAGAATGCAGTGAGATGGCAGTCAAACTTCATAAAACATATTCTCAACCAAAGATCTTACATCTAGAAAAACTATCTTTCCAAACTCAGGCCAAACCAAAGACATTCCTAGATAAATAAAACTGGGATAATTAATGTCTAGCAAATCCACTTTAAAAATACTAAAGTATTTTTTGAAAACTGTAAGCAAATAAACCCAAATGCAAAATCAAATCTACTCAAAAGTCAGACCATCAGTGTAGACAATTATGTAATTGCAAAAGATAATATAAATACATATTTCCTTTTTCATCTCTCAGCTGATGTAAAAAATTGTATATAACAGTATCTATATACTTTGTTTTCAGCTTATAACATGTAGAAATATAATATATTTAATAAAAGCAACACCAAGTGGGTGGGTGGGAGCAAAGTTGTATTGGAGTAGAAAAAATGATGCCATATGGTAAATTGAATCCATAGGAAAAAATAAGAAGAACAGAAATGATATAGAAAACATACAGCATGGAATACTATGCAGCCATATAAAAGGATGAATTCTTGTCCTTTGCAGGGACATGGATGAAGCTGGAAACCATCATTCTCAGCAAACTATCACAGGAACAGAAAACCAAACACCACATGTTCTCACTTGTAAGTGGGAGGTGAACAATGAGAACGCATAGACACAGGGAGGGGAACATCACACACTGGGGCCTGTCAGTGTGTGGGAGGCTAGGGGAGGGATAGCATTAGGAGAAATACCTAATGTAGATGATGAGTTGATGGGTGCAACAAACTACCATGGCACGTGTGTATCTATGTAACAAACCTGCACGTTCTGTACATGTATCCCAGAACTTAAAGTATAATTTAAAAAAATCTATAGACTGAATGTGGTGGCTCATGCCTGTAATCCCAGCTGTTGGGGAGGCTAAGGTAGGTGAATCACTGTGCCCAGGAATTCAAGACCAGCCTGGGCAACATGTTAAAACCGAATCTCTACAAAAAATACAAAAATTAGCCGGGCATGGTGGCACATGCCTGTGGTCCCAGCTACTCAGGAGGCTGAAGTGGGGGGACTACTTGAGCCCATGAAGCAGAGGTTGCCATTAGTCGAGGTTGTGCCACTGCACTGTGTGCACTCACTCTGTTGCACAGCTTGGGCAACAGAGTGAGACTTTGTCTCAAGGAAAAAAAAAAACAAGTAAAGAGGAATGGGAAAACAAAAATACATGAGACATATGGAAAGCAAAAAGTAAAAGAACTAAACATGTAGTTGCTGTTTTTCAGCTTTTAACATATACACTAATTATGTAAAGTAATAATTATAACAATGTGTTATTGGATTTGTAACATATATAAATGCAATATGTACAACAATAATGGCACAAAAAGAGGGATGAGGGAATAGAGCTACATAAAAATATTGTTTCTATATCTCACTGGAATTAAGTTAGTATAAATCTGAAGTAAAATCAGATAACATACATATTGTAAATTCTAAAGCAACCACTAAAAAGGCAACTCGAAACTATCAAGTGAATAAATAATTAGAAAACTTAGCCCTTTGTCAGATGAGTAGGTTGCGAAAATTTTCTCTCATTTTGTAGGTTGCCTGTTCACTCTGATGGTAGTTTCTTTTGCTGTGCAGAAGCTCTTTAGTTTAATTAGATCCCATTTGTCAATTTCAGCTTTTGTTGCCACTGCTTTTGGTGTTTTAGACATGAAGTCCTTGCCCATGCCTATGTCCTGAATGGTAATGCCTAGGTTTTCTTCTAGGGTTTTTATGGTTTTAGGTCTTACATTTAAGTCTTTAATCCATCTTGAATTGATTTTTGTATAAGGTGTAAGGAAGGGATCCAGTTTCAGCTTTCTACATACGGCTAGCCAGTTTTCCCAGCACCATTTATTAAATAGGGAATCCTTTCCCCATTTCTTGTTTTTCTCAGGTTTGTCAAAGATCAGATAGTTGTAGATATGTGGCGTTATTTCTGAGGGCTCTGTTCTGTTCCATTGATCTATATCTCTGTTTTGGTACCAGTACCATGCTGTTTTGGTTACTGTAGCCTTGTAGTATAGTTTGAAGTCAGGTAGTGTGATGCCTCCACCTTTGTTCTTTTGGCTTAGGATTGACTTGGCGATGCGGGCTCTTTTTTGGTTCCATATGAACTTTAAAGTAGTTTTTTCCAATTCTGTGAAGAAAGTCATTGGTAGCTTGATGGGGATGGCATTGAATCTGTAAATTACCTTGGTCAGTATGGCCATTTTCACGATATTGATTCTTCCTACCCATGAGCATGGAATGTTCTTCCATTTCTTTGTATCCTCTTTTATTTCCTTGAGCAGTGGTTTGTAGTTCTCCTTGAAGAGGTCCTTCACATCCCTTGTAAGTTGGATTCCTAGGTATTTTATTCTCTTTGAAGCAATTGTGAATGGGAGTTCACTCATGATTTGGCTCTCTGTTTGTCTGTTATTGGTATATAAGAATGCTTGTGATTTTTGTACATCGATTTTGTATCCTGAGACTTTGCTGAAGTTGCTTATCAGCTTAAGGAGATTTTGGGCTGAGACAATGGGGTTTTCTAGATATACAATCATGTCGTCTGCAAACAGGGACAATTTGACTTCCTCTTTTCCTAATTGAATACCCATTATTTCCTTCTCCTGCCTAATTGCCCTGGCCAGAACTTCCAACACTATGTTGAATAGAAGTGGTGAGAGAGGGCATCCCTGTCTTGTGCCAGTTTTCAAAGGGAATGCTTCCAGTTTTTGCCAATTCAGTATGATATTGGCTGTGGGTTTGTCATAGATAGCTCTTATTATTTTGAGATACATCCCATCAATACCTAATTTATTGAGAGTTTTTAGCATGAAGCGTTGTTGAATTTTGTCAAAGGCCTTTTCTGCATCTATTGAGATAATCATGTGGTTTTTGTCTTTGGTTCTGTTTATATGCTGGATTACATTTATTGATTTGCGTATATTGAACCAGCCTTGCATCCCAGGGATGAAGCCCACTTGATCATGGTGGATAAGCTTTTTGATGTGCTGCTGGATTTGGTTTGCCAGTATTTTATTGAGGATTTTTGCATCAATGTTCATCAAGGATATTGGTCTAAAATTCTCTTCTTTGGTTGTGTCTCTGCCCAGCTTTGGAATCAGGATGATGCTGGAATTGAACAATGAGAACACATGGACACAGGAAGGGGAACATCACACTTTGGGGACAGTTGTGTGGTGGGGGGAGGGGGGAGGGATAGCATTAGGAGATATACCTAATGCTAGATGACGAGTTGGTGGGTGCTGCGCACCAGCATGGCACATGTATACATATGTAACTAACCTGCACATTGTGCACATGTACCATAAAACCTAAAGTATAGTAATAATAAATAAATAAATAAATAAAAAGAAAACTTAAAATGTTTGACTAGAAAATATTCACTTAATGCAAAAGAAACAAGTAAAGAGGGATGGGGAACAAAAATACATGAGACATATGGAAAACAAAAAGTAAATTGGCAGGCATAAGTCCAACTATATCATTAATGACATTAGATGTGAATAGAATAAACAATCATAAGGCAGAAGACATTAGACTGGATTTAGAAAACATTATTCATATATGCCATCTACAAGAGATGCCCTATAGATTCAAAGATACGAATAGATTCAAAGCAAAAGGACAGAAAGCAATACATTTTGCAAAGAGCAGCCCTAAGAAAGATGGAGTGGCTACAGTAATATCAAAAAAAAAAAAAAAAAACACACACACAACTAGACTTTAAAACAAAAAAAAGTTACTAAAGATAAAGAGGAGCAGAAGTGCCAATTTATGAGTAAGCCATAACAGTTATAAGCATATATGCACCTAAAAACAAAGCTGCAAAATATGGACAGCAACAAGTGCAAAAAAATAGACAATTTAACAATAATAGTGGAAATTTAATGCTATACTTTCAATAATGGATAGAACAACTAGGCAGAAAATCCACCAGGAAATAGAAGACTTGAGCAACACTACACACATACTAGATCTAACGGACATATCTAGAACACTCTGCTCATGATGGTGAAATACACATTCTTCTCAAGTGTACATGAAAAATTCCCCACCATATGTTAGGCCATAAACAAGTTTCAATATTTAAAAGGATTAAAATCATAAAAGGTATGTTCTCTCATTATAATGTAATACAATTGGAGAATATTGACAAAAAGAAATTTAAGAAATCTCTAATACATGGAAACTACATAACACTATTAAATAACCAATGGGTCAAAGAAGATATCAAAAGAGGAATTAGAAAATATTTTGAGCTGAGTGAAAATGAAAACACTATGAATTAAAATTAATAAAATGCAGGCAAGGCAGTGCTTAGAGAAAAATGTATAGCTGTAAATACCTACATCAAAAAGGAAAAGAGGGCGCAGGGCCAAGATGGCCAACTAGAAACAGTGGCATTCGGAGGCCCCCATCCAAAAGAACCATAATTAGCATGTGAATCCTTCACTGGCAACCAAGGTATCTGGGTTCTCTCCTCAGAACTGACTAGGTGGCTGGAGTGATCCACAGAGAGGAAGGAAGAACAGAGTGGTGTTGCAGCCCACCTGAGAGCCACACAGGGCAGGAGAACCCACACCCCTCCAGCCAAGGGAGGTGGTGAGTGAGTGTGCTACCCACCTGAGGAAACCATGCTTTTTCCATGGATCTGTGCAACCCATGGATTGGAAGATCCCACTCGTGAACCCACGCCACTGGGGCCTAGGATCTCAACCCTAGAGCTGCACAGATTCTCAACAGCCTCTTAGATGAAATCTGCTTAAGCCTGCCTAGCTCCTGGGTGAGGGGCAACCAGCACCACAGCTGCTGCTGCCTGCTGTGGAAGCCATTTGAGCCCCTTGTGTGAGGGCAGCAGCCAGCACTGGGACTCACAACTGCCTAACAGGCTAAGCTCCCTGGGCGGGGGAAGGGCGGCATCCATCTCTATGGCTCCAGTCAGTGCTTTTCCCCTGCTGCAGCCAGGGAGGCTGGACAGCTTGGTTCCAAGAGGTGTCCCCCACAGCCCAACACACCAGCTGTGACAGACTGCAGCCAGAGTGCCTCTCCAGAACTGACCCTAACCCATTATTCCTCACTGCTTGGGGCTTCCCAGTAGGAACTCCAACAACTTCCGCTAGGGTCTCAGGGACAGAACCTGGATTTCCCTGGGCCTGAGCCCCCAGGGGGAGGGGTGGCCACAGTATCTGTGGACAGGCAGACTTAGCCTTCCCTCCTGGTAGTTCTGAGAAATCTGGGCAGCCCAGGCAAGTAGGTTTTCCCCCAGCAAACCACACCCCCTCCACCAAGGGACAATCAAAATACTTCATTGAACTGGTTCTGTTCCCTGTGCCACCCAACTGGGTGAGATCCTCCAACTGGGGTTGTCAGACACCCTATACAAGAGCAATCCTACTGGCATCAGGTTGGTGCCCCTTGAGGTCAGAGATCCCAGAAGAAGGAGTAGGCACCCATCTTTGCTGTTCCCCAGTCTCTTTGAGTGAAATCTCCAGGCGAGGGAGCAAACCAGATGAATAGGGCCTGAAGTGAACCCCTAGCAAACTGCAGCAGCCCTACGGAAGAGGGACTTGACCAATGAAAGAAAAGCAAACAAACAGAAAGCCACAACAACAACAAAAAAATAGTCCCCACAAAAACCACATCCAAGGTTCAGCAGCCTCAAAGATCAAAACTAGACAAACTCATGAAGATGAGAAAGAACCAACAACAACAACAACAAAAATGCTGAAAACCCAAAAGGCCAGAGTGCCCCTTCTCCTCCTAATGATGACAACACCTCTCCAGCAAGGGTGCAGAACTGGACAGAGGATGAGATGGACGAATTGTCAGAAGTAGGCTTCAGAAAATGGGTAATAAAAAACACCACTGAGCTAAAGGACCATGTTCTAACCCAATGCAAAGAAACTAAAAACCTTGATAAAAGCTTAAAGGAGCTGCTAACTAGAATAATCCGTTTAGAGAGGAACATAAATGATCTAATGGAGCTGAAAAACACCGCACAAGAACTTTGTGAAGCCCACACAATTATCAATAGCCAAATCAACCAAGCAAAAGAAAGGATATCGGAGTTTTAAGACCACCTTGCTGAAATAAGGCATGCAGACAAGATTAGAGAAAAAAGAATGAAAAGGAATGAACAAAGCCTCCAAGAAATATGGGACTTTGTAAAAAAAAAACAACAAAAACAAATCTATAATTCATTGGAGTACCTGAAGGAGACAGGGAGAACAGAAACAAGCTGGAAAACACAATTCAGGATATTAACCAGGAGAACTTCCCCAACCTAGGAAGGCAGGCCAACATGCAAATTTAGGAAATACAGAGAACACCGATAAGATACTCCATGAGAAGCTCAACCCCAAGACACATAATCATCAGATTCTCCAAGGTTGAAATGAAGGAAAAAATGTTAGGGGCAGCCAGAGAGAAAGGTCAGGTCACCTACAAAGGGAAGCTGATCAGACTCATAGTGGACCTCTCAACAGAAACTCTGCAAGCCAGAAGATATTGGGGGCCAATTTTCAACATTCTTTTTTTTTTTCCAGCAAAAAGAGGAGCTTTATTTTCAGGCTCATATAATTGGGGAGAAGGTCTTCTCGAGCAACTGCCCTACCCGTAGACCCCTCAGTCTTCCATTTATGGGGTTTTGGCTAAGACTTGATGAATGGTGCTATACAGGTCACTTAGAGTATAGGTATGGAACAATACATATTTGCCTTGTTTTGTTTTTCAAAGGCATTCAGATTACTTGCAGACAATAGCCACCTAGCATATGAGGACAATTATCCTGAAATCACACTGCACCAATTAACAACACAGGTCCCAGAAAAGGGCTTAAAACAGTTGGTCAGTTCTGGAACTACTGAATCCCTTAAATATCTCTCTAGAATTCTTATCTGCATGGTATTAATTTGTTTAGCAGATTTTTCTTCACAAGCAGATGAAAAGATTTTACACATAATGTTTGAATGACTCTGGGTTCTTAGTGGGATCTGATTCAGTAAGATATTCATTGGTGTACATGTTCTTTCAGGTATTTTTCATGTAGGTTCTTTGCAAACTTGCAGAATTCATTCCACGGAAGACAGGTTCTGCATTAGGCTTAATTCTAAGAAATTTGAACTTCCTGTGTTTATAAGTAAACACTGGGAATTTGAGATCACAGGGCTCTTTGCCAGTCTCCTGATGAATGGCTTTGAGAAGGTGAAAGGATCCAAATATAAGATAAGGCCAGGAGAACCGGATTGGTTTTCAAGTTGCCTACACTTTGTCCATTTGTGACATTTAACTGTAAAGTTTATTCACAGTTAAGTAAGTAATCAACAGCTCACAGTAACTTGTTGGTCTTGGATTTGAAAAGTTCAATTAAGAAAATAAAGTCTTGTCAGATTTTAATATCTCCTCTTTCATTCTTAATGCAGTTTCAAAAGAACAGAATCTTTTTTTTTGAGCTGTAAATTTTATTTATTGGTATTTTTTTCAGAAACTTTAAGAGCAAATCCTTTATTTGCCATTTTATTTCATTTTTTATTATACTTTAAGTTCTAGGGTACATCAACGTGCAGCTTTGTTACATATGTATACATGTGCCATGTTGGTGTGCTGCACCCATTAACTCGTCATTTACATTAGGTATATTTCCTAATGCTATCTCTTCCCCCTCCACCCACCCCACCACAGGCCCTGGTGTGTGATGTTCCCTACTCTGTGTCCAAGTGTTCTCATTGTTCAATTCCCACCTATGAGTGAGAACATGCGGTGTTTGGTTTTCTGTCCTTGCGATAGTTTGCTGAGAATGATGGTTTCCAGCTTCATCCATGCCCCTACAAAGGACATGAACTCATCCTTTTCTATGGCTGCATAGTATTCCATGGTGTATGTGTGCCACATATTCTTAATCCAGTCTATCATTGATGGACATTTGGGCTGGTTCCAAGTCTTTGCTCTTGTGAATAGTGCCACAATAAACATACGTGTGCATGTGTCTTTATAGCAGTGTGATTTATACTCCTTTCAACGTTCTTAAAGAAAAACATTTTGAACCCAGAATTTCATATCCAGCCAAACTAAGCTTCATAAGCAAAGGAGAAATAAAATCCTTTCCAGACAAGCAAATGCTGAGGGATTTTGTTACCACCAGGCCTGCCCTGCAAGAGCCTCTGAAAGAAGCACTAAATATGGAAAGGAAAACCTGGTACAGCCACTGCAAAAGCACACCAAAATATAAAGACCAATGACACCATGAAGAAACTGCATGCACTAGTGTGCAAAATAACCAGATAGCATCATGATGACAGGAAAAAATTCACAAATAACAATATTAATCTTAAATGTAAATGGGCTAAATGCTTCAATTAAAAGACACAGACTGGCGAATTGGATAAAGAGTCAAGACCCTTTGGTGTGCTACATTCAGGAGACCCATCTCATGAGCAAAGACACACATAGGCTCAAAATAAAGGGATGGAGGAAAATTTACCGAGGAAAATTTACCAAGAAAATGGAAAGCAAAAAAAAAAAAAAAAAAAAAAAAAAAAGCGGGCATTTCAATCCTAGTCTCTGACAAAACAGACTTTAAACCAACAAAGATCAGAAAAGGCAAAGAAGGGCATTAAATAATGGTAAAGAAAACAATTCAACAAGAAGAGCTAACTATCCTAAATATATATGCACCCAATACAGGAGCACCCAGATTCATAAAACAAGTTCTTAGAGATCTACAAAGAGACTTAGACTCCCACACAATAATAGTGGGAGATTTTAACACCCACTGTCAACATTTGACAGATCATTGAGACAGAAAATCGACAAGGATTTTCAGGACTAGAACTCAGCTCTGGAGTGGACCTAATAGAAGTACACAGAACTCTCCACCACAAATCAACAGAATATACATTCTTCTCAGTGCCATATGATGCTTATTCAAAAATCAATCATATAATTGGAAGTAAAAAACTCCTCAGAAAATACAAAAGAACTGAAATTATAATAAACAGTCTATCAGGCCCCAGTACAATCAAATTGGAACTCAGGATTAAGAAACTCACTCAAAACCACACAATTACATGGAAACTGAACAACCTGCTCCTGAATGACTCCTGGGTAAATAATGAAATTAAGGCAGAAATCAAGAAGTTCTTTGAAAACAATGAGAACAAAGAGAAAATATACTGGAATCTCTGGGACACAGCTAAAGCAGTGTTAAGAGGGACATTTATAACACTAAATTCCCACATCAGAAAGGTAGAAAGAATTCAAATCAGCACCCTAACATCACAATTAAGAGAGCTAGAGAGGCAAGAGAAAACTAATCCAAAAGCTATCAGAAGACAAGGAACAACTAAGATCAGAGTAGAATGGAAGGAGATAGGAGATAGAGACATGAAAAACCCTCCAAAAAATCATTGAATCTGGGAGCTGTTTTTTAGAAAAAATTAACAAGATAGGTAGACTGCTAGCTAGACTAATAAAGAAGAAAAGAGAGAAAAATCAAATAGACACAATAACAAATGATAAAGGGAATATCACCTCTGACCCCACAGAAATGCAAACTACTATCAGAAAATACTACAAATGTCTCTACACAAATAAACTAGAAAGTCTAGAAGAAATTGATAAATTCCTGCACACATACACCCTCCCAAGACTAAACGAAAGAAGTTGAATCCCTGAATAGACCAATAACAAGTTCTGAAATTGAGGCAGTAATTAATAGCCTACCAGCCAAAAAATGCCCAGAAGCAGATGGATTAACAGCTGAATTCTACCAGAGGTACAAAGAGGAGCTGGTACCATTCCTTCTGAAACTATTCCAAACAATTGAAAAGAGGGACTCCTCCCTAACTCATTTTATGAAGCCGGCATCATTCTGATACCAAAGCCTGGTAGAGAAACAACAAAAAAAGAAAACTTCAGGCCAATATCCCTGATGAACATCGACACAAAAATCCTCAATAAAATAATGGCAAACCAAGTCCAGCAGCACATCAAAAAACTTATCCACCATGATAAAATCGGCTTCACCCCTGGGATGCAAGGCTAGTTCTACATATGCAAATCAGTAAATGTAATCCATCACATTAAACAGAACCAAAGACAAAAACCACATGTTTATCTCAACAGATGCAGAAAAGGCCTTTGATAAAATTCAACATACCTTCGTGTTAAAAACTCTCAATAAACTAGGTATTGATGGAACATATCTCAAAATAATAAGATTTATGACAAACCCACAGTCATTATTATATTGAATGGGCAAAAGCTGGAAGCATTCCTTTTGAAAACCAGTACAAGACAAAGATGCCCTCTCTCGCCACTCCTTTTCAAATAGTATTGGAAATTCTGGCCAGGAGAATTATTGTTTTACCTAAAATATTGCTACTTTGAAAAAACCCCACTTTAATTATTGAGGGTGGTTGTGTTAATCAGGGTCAATTGAGTTATGGGATAAGAAAACTGTTGGCAATCTACTGCTATATAACTAATCACCCCAGAATTTAGTGACATAAAACAACAATCTGTTATTTTCCTCATGAGATGCATTTTAGGTAAGAGTCAGAGAGGATATTTTGTCTCTAATTCATGGAGTATCATTTACAGTGGATTGAGAGTGAAAAAGTCTTTCAGGATGATTTACTTGCATGGCAGACAAATTGTTGCTGGCTTTTATTTGGGAGACTAGGTCTTAAGTTTATTTTCTTCTGGCATTTTTACATTATGCTTTGTCTTCTGATCACTGTAGTTACTTAATTCAAAGGAAAAGTATAAATTATCACAAGAGGAGAAAGCAGAAGTCCGTAGCATTTTAATAATTTAACCTCAAGAGTTATACATCATAACTTTTGTCATACTGCATTATTAAAGCAGTCACAAAATCCTATGTCTCCCTACATTTAAGGGGGGAGGATGTAAATACTACCCCTGAATAGAAGTATTAATGCCATATTGTAAGCAGAGTGTGTGGGATTGGAGATATTATTGAGGACTTTTTATTTTTTGGGGAATGTAAGAAGAATTCTAGTTTTTAATCTTTCATAATTGACCTTTAGGCACAACAATCCACATTGTTCTTACCTGAGAAATTCATGTATCTTTTCTTCTAATAACCAAGTTATATCTCATTAGGTCATCAGTTCAAAGCCTAGAATCTCTTTACAAAACTCAGGTCCATGTTTAGATGAGCATTATCAGGTATAGTTCTGTAGACACAGCTTGTTGAATATTATTGTTCTCCATTTGAAGCACTGTGAACAAATGATACCAAGTTATCCTCCTACATTCCTAACATATAACGTAGACAGGCAAAGGATAACCACAATAGACACTCCCATTTACAAAAAGGAAAGATGAGAAGCACATAGCAGTGACTAGTTCATAAGAGTTCTGAAATCTAGGTTGGCTTTATGTTGCTACTCTGAGAATTACTTCCTATGGCTATTATCTCTAACTCTTGAGATCTTGATTTGACTACTGAGTCCTTCTTTCTTTTCAATAAAAAGGGCTTCTTTTGTAACTGAGTATTCTTTTTAAACTGCTATTTACTTGTAAATGTCTGGGGGTTGAAAACATTTTTTAATTTTTTTCTCTATTTCTTTTTTTTTCAAGCTGGCAACAATTTTACCATTACAATTCTCTTAGTAGTTTTGTATGTTTTCCATGAATCTTACTAGATTTAACCCATTAAATGAAAGTCACATCCAATATTTATTTTATATTAAATATTTAATACTTAGTATATATTAAACATTATTTTATTAATTTAAAATTTATTAAATATTAAATTTATTAAATATAATATATTTAATTTATTTATATATTTAATATATTTATATATTTATATTATATTTATATATTTATATTATATTTTTTATATTTTATATTTTATATTATATTTATATATATTATTTTATATTATATTTATATATTATATATAAATATATAATATATTTATATATATTTTATATTATATTATATAATATAATATATTTATATATATTTTATATTATATTATATAATATAATATATTTAAATATATATTTTATATTATATTATATAATATATTTATATATTTATATATATTTATATATATTTTTATAAAATTATATACATTTATATAAATTTATATAAATATATATTTATAAATATATATATTTATATATTTATATATTTATATTATATTTATATATTTATAATTTATATTAAATATTTATATATTTATATATTTAATATATTTAATATAATAATTAATAATAATTAATTATTAAATATAATATATTTAATAAAATAAATTTATTAAATATAAAATTTATTAAATAATTAAAAATTTATTAAATATTTAATACTAAGTATTAAATATTTAATATAATTTTTACATTATCTTTAACTTAGGCTCCCTGTGAGATTCTCTGAAGCCTTACTGTTTAACAGAGATAAATTTTAAGGAATATTTTTAAGGTCTTTAGGAGCCCTTTAACTATCAGGAGGGTAACATGAAGCACCAAAGATCTTTAAAACAGATATTAAAACATCTCTCCCTCTAAATTTGGTCTTTTCCCAGAATCCATTTCCTAATTTGAGAATTTTTTGCTATCTGCAAAGGCTAAAAATAAGGAAGAATTTCAGTTTTTAACCCACCAAGCCTCAGTTCCGCTATATTTCACAACTTATTGTTTAGCTCATCTCTTTTCTTTTACATTTTATCCTAGGCAGTGGGAATACAGTTGGCACTTTCAATGTTCTTCCTGGAAATTTATTTTCCTGATACCAAAATCTGTACTTATTACCTATTACTGTTTAACAAACCACCCAAACTGAGTGGCTTAAACAATAACAAACTTTTTTTTCCCTCCTCATGATTCTTCAATTTGGGAGGGCTTAATGTAGATGGCTCTTTACATATAATTTTCATGTGAAGTCAGCTAGGGTGACTCAATAGAGATTGTAGGACTTACTTTAAAAAAGCTGGCTCACTGACCTGGCTACAAGTTAGTACTGGCTGTCAACTGGGAGCTTACATACGGCTTTAGGCAAAGACCTTAGTTCCTCTCCATGTAGCCTTCTGCATAATATGCTTGAGCTTCATCACAGTGCAGGGCAGTTCTGGGTGACCGTGAACTGACCTAGTTCTGCCCCCTTTTTTGCTTGTAGTTCTCAAGAATAGCTGTAAATTGTGATGTGAATGCAGCATTCTGAGATAAGGAGGTACTGGCTATAACAACCTGACCATTATTCCAGTGTCTCCTAGAAACAGGACGTCCTTCAGTGCTTTAGCCTATTGTGTCATGTGACACCTGAGGTAGAAAATCCGGAGCAGGCTGCTTTCCAGGGTCCCTCAGCTGCAGTGCAAGGGGGACATGTGCAGATACGGCTTCCTCAGGCAGCTTTCCTGAGCCTTGAAGGAATGGCTCACAATCAATCCTAGGCTTGTGTTATCCCTTGCTGCCTATGTGTAAAAATAATAAACCTGCTTCAGGTAACTTGTGTGTGTGGGTGTTCTGTTTCACTGAACTTAGACAAGTTGCTAACCAGTCCACAGTGAATGTGCGTCACGGACTGCATGGTGTGTGCTTGAAGAGTGAGCATTCCAAAAAAGCAAGGTGGAAATATAAGGCAACCTAATGATATGCCTCAGAAATCATGTAGCATCAACACAATCACAGTCTATTGCTTGGGGTTGTCATAATGCTTTCCCAGATTCAATAGCTTAGGAAGAGTAATAGATTCCAGAACTTTGGGAGGAGTGTCATTGTCAAAGTCACATTGGAAGAAGATCATGTAGTATGAGAAATATTTTTATGGTTATCTTTAGAAAATACAATCTGCCACAGGAAATAGAGAAATTACAACTTCAATAGTAGGGGAAAGAACTCAGAAGCGAAGCTCTGAAAGTGGGAATTGGATGGTCACAGTTTTCATTGACCGGTCAATCTGAGAAGCTAAGTATGTGTCTTCATGGGTTTAGGACGATCTATGGGAAGCTAATGTTGTTACACTACTGAACATTTGATGGTTGGCTTTTCTATGTTCTTGGTCTATTGGCTAGCAGTCCGGGATAAGAGCTGTCTGAAGAACAGAGGAGAGTGAGGACAAGCTGGAACATGCAGGCAGCCATGAGTCTGTTTGTCACTCTATCTAACCATGATGACCTTCAGACAGTACTATCATCTGCTTTTCTTCCATCTCAAAAGACTTCCACAATTTGCTCTTATAAATTCTGAGAAATATAGTTTCATCTTAACAAATGTGCCACTGTACGGTGAACCACACTGACAATTCACTGGGCAGAATATAATACAAGTGAAGCTGTCAATTCTAAATAAGGTCTCAGAAAATTTTCTTCTCATACTGCCCTAGCTAAGCAGGGTTGGGTAAGTCTGAGGATATTGAGACAGAAGAATTATTAATTGTTGATATGAATAAAGTTCTGGGAGTTTTCTTCAGAGATGACAGCTATAAAAAATAACCCAACACATATTTAAAAGGTAACAGATAAATACTCTTTTTAAGCCCATATTATTTGATGTAAAACACATAGAGCACCTCTCTTTTCTTAATGTTGTTAAATGTGCTTATATAACATTTCACATTTTTTAGATTTGAGCTTAGCTTTGGAATCCCTAAGAACATTGATGAACTCCATTAGAAAGAGATCACAAGTTAATGTTTGTGTGTAAAGATTCTCAGGTTATTATTTAGTTTAAAGATGTGTTAAATTTTTTATAAATGCATTTTTAATGCTTAGTAATGAAATGTAATATTTAAAGTCTTTTTTTGGCAATACAAACTAAGTTATCTAATTTATTGGGGATTACTTCTTTTGATTTCTGTTTCAATATTGAGATGTAAAGTCTCAGAGTTTGAAAAAATTTAACTTAATGCATTTTGCTTAATTATTCCACAAATAAAAATTTTTGATTGTTCAATATATCAACAAATATTTTTGGTCCCTTATTTTGTGACGAGTATGCATCAAAGTATGAAGAGATAAAAGGCATGGAATTTGTCTTGAAATAACTAACATTATTTTCAAGGAGAAAAATTAGACACAAGTGAGAAAGAGAATCAGACAGTGACTAACAGGTTATTATTAAATGCTAATATATATGGTACAGACATTAGTGCAATAACAATTTTAAGAATATGTTTGTGTATTAATTTAGAAGGCTTTCTTGCAAGGGAGATAGGTCTGGGGTTTGAAGATCAGATAAGATTTGGAGAGGTGAAAAGGATGGAGAAATACATTCCTCAAATGATAAAAGTAATCAATGGTTTGTACAACTAAATGGTGAATATAGTCTTTTTCTTTTAAGATTCTGAAATCTGTGTAGCAGTGTGCCAGTAAGGTTATGAAAGCCACCTCCATGCTTTTGAGAGGGTAACCAAAATTGTTCATGACTTCTTGTAAGTCCTGAGAAACTAATATTGGAGGAGATGGCAATGCATAATACTGATAATTTTTAAACAAATTTATGGGACTTATTTCCTGTTAAAATTCTTTTTATAAGCCTATATACACAAACCCCAATTATAATCTGTGAGTAGATAATTGAAGCTTTTGGCTTCTTTTATTGAAGATAAGTTTGCTAGTTTTCAATAACATCACAATAGTCTCAGCACTGCATAATTATACTAAGCCTTAGCATTTAAAGCACTTTATGTAACATAATTTTACTACAGAACAAATTAATGTTTAAAAGTATTTTCCAACAAGTATATAAAATATATTAGGATGCAGTACTATGTAGAAAGAGCAGGGGTGATGTAACCATCAAGACTCATTTTTTGTTTAATGTTCTGGTTCTCTTCAAATTACATCTACTCACAATTTGAATTACCTTGGTTGTTTTCCTGAGCTACTTGAACTAGTAAGCCATTAAACAAATTTTCTTTTATTCAAGAGAAGCACTTATTTCTAATATCTGTGCTGAGGTTTCCAGTTTTTAATATATTCTTCTTTGGGTTTGTCTTAAACAATACATTAAGCTAATAATCATATTAATGATTTGTTCTCCCTTCTGCTTTGCAGACATGTGGCAGGCAAGTTAATCTTCAGTGGAATATGCAAATAGGATTTCTGAATTTGGCATGCAAATGAATTTGAGAGGTAAATGTGAAAGTTAACTTTACTAAGAAAATCAATGCCTGCAGAAGCTTTCATATTTTGGGATTTGTGTGTTGAATCCATATCAGTTGCATTTAAGAAACACTATTCAATTCAGACTTTCATTTATTTATTTATTTTTAGTGCTTAAATATCTGTTTTGAATCTGGGTCTCTAAAAAGACACAGTATTTTCAAAGAGCCTTCAAAATACTTCCAATAGTGATTAAATAAATTTATGAGTTTTACATTTTTACTGCCAGATTGTGAGAGAAGTGAGGAGAATTTTATGAAAAAAAAACAAAACATCCTAGATTAGCGTTCTTTCTTTATTAGCTAACTTTCAAGGAAATTTGCCCTTTTTAGGACCTTAGTCATAACCATGCAAATTATTAATGAAACCTCTTGTCAAATCAAAATAGACATTTAAAAAATATTTATTAATGGATTTGCTCCCATAGCAACTACAAAGAAAGAAAGCAAGCATTCTCTATAATACTAATTATAATATTTTTTGAAGTTTAAAACTGTCAGACAACTTTAAAGGTTAGTTTTACAGATAATAAGTTCTTAAATAGTAATTATTCATTCTACCAATGTAATGCAATTGCCCACAAAACAAATAAATTTTTCTTTGACTTCTCAGAGATAAAAATGGGGATGGCATAAACCTTTGATGACATTATGCTAAATATAGCCTGTAAAATCAATTTTATTGACTGCATACCTGGTGTTACAGGGTTGGATTTTCTGAAAAGCAAATTCTGAGATGGAGATTAATATTTAGGGATTTTATTAAGAAGAATTTTTGGGATGGAGGCTTGTGGAAGGGCGAATAAGAAGTGGAAATAGATGTTCATTCCATGGCTTTTTCCCAATAAAGACCTTCATGACCCTTCACAAGGACCACAGAACTGAGATTCAGAATTGTATTAAGTTGAATTGAGGGGTCCAGGACTTTTCTACTCTCATACTGATCAATCATTAAGTGTAGAATGCCTGTGGATGGAGGTGTGACCTTAGAGAGGCAATTTTTTCATTCAGGGCAATCCTCAAGGAGTTCTGACAGTGAGAACTGTCTTTTCGCAGGACTTCCAGCAGATGGGGGAATATTCACTTCATTCTGAAAGACCTGCAAGGTATATTAAATTCTCCACCACAATTTTCCTTCTTACAGCTTCTGGGAGAATCTCTTCCAAGATTCTGGTGAGCCTTTCTTCCTGGGGGAAACTTAGCAGAGGAAGGTAAGTAGGACAAACCATGACCCCCACTATTGTGGCTGGATTTGATGCTTATTCTTTCCATCCTCTACTACCCATTTTGATCCCCGTCACTCAACATAATCCCTGCTAGTCACAATGATTTATTGGTGTCACAACACAGACTTTCATCTTTGAGGGATCTGAGTCCTTGGTCTCAATGTTCCTCTCACTTGGGATTGCTCTTCTTGTCCATTTACCATCACACTTGGGAAAGGGAGTGATGCAAAGAGGTAGAGAAGAACATTTCATAGGTGCCAAAGTATTCCTTCCTGCTATTCTTGTGTATCACAGCTCTACCACCTCCTGGTCAGGGTCAAATATATGTGTTAAGATGATGACTCCCTTTCTTCCTGCTGAACCCTTGGCATAAGGAACCCCAAATGCCCAGGTGTAGCCATGAGATATACTTCAGTGGGATTCTGATTGTGTCTTCTGGGAAAAAGAGTTTACCCCTTCTTGAACTATGGCCTTTAAACTGATGGAGTCTATATTTGTGGGTACAGGGAACACAAATTTCCTAAATTGGTCACGGGAATTGATGACTGCTCAAACTGATTTTTCTCTTTCCCAGTTACTATAGGGATTATGGAATTTCTCTCTCAACAAACAACATTTCTGTGTTCTCTGTTACTCAATCTGGACACACTCCTTTTAAATCTCCCTCCTTTCTTTTTCCTCTTTCCAACTTATTCTCTTCACCAGGGAAACATTTTAAATTATAATTTGCCTTCTACTTGCTACAGGCCAGTAATTCCGGCCATTTTGTGTTTCTACAAAACATCACATATGTCACTATTTTTGGTGCTTTTACTTATTGGAGTATTCTACTGTTCAGGTCACCACATGATTATTTATTCCTTCTCTAATCTAATCTTATGCCCAGAAACGTCACCTCATGGAGACTTCTTTGGACATCACATACTAAAAGAACATTCCACATCTAGTCATTATTTGTTATATATTCTTCATTTTCCTCAAAGTGGTTAATATATTTGCTTGTTTATTATAATGTCCTTTTTTATTGTTGTTTTTATATTGAGGCAGTGATCCTCCTACCTCAATTTTTGACTTTTTGTAGAGGTCTCACCATGTTACCTAGGCTTGTCTCAAACTCCTGGACTCAAGCCATCCTCCTGCCTTGGCCTCCCAAAGTGCTACCATTATAGGCATGAGCCACTACACCCAGCTAATTTTCCTTTTTCTAGACTGCAAAGTCCATGAGGGAAATAAACTTTTCTGACTTGCTCATGATGGTATCTACATGATCTGGATAATTGCCTGCCACTTAGTAGGTGCCCATTCAATTTTTGTTAAAGAAATAAAAACATGACAGTCTGAGATGAAAAATTTTCTCTTTCCCAGTTATTTTAACTTAGCATAGGAATAAAAGAGAAGGAAAAATGAATAAAATGAATTTATAATATTGGAAATATTGGTAAAATTAACTGAATAAAATCAACTATCTCAATGACTAGTTAAAGATATGAAGAAGATGACTACATTTTAATAGATAACCCGGAAATGAACCTAAAGTCTAACACTAAGTATGTGCCTTGGTCAATAACTAGAAACATGAAGGTCAATTTTCCTTTGGCAGCTTAGAGGAGCCTTGTATAGATGGCGGTGACAAATTATTACAGTGATGGAAAGAGAAAGAACAAAATGGCCCTCTAAGCCAATTTCCTCTGGTATTTTTGTCCTTGAGCAGTGATTTTAATTGATTATGGTTGTCCTGTACTACCTGTTCAGCAATTTTCCAGGTCATTTCTCCCCTAAAGTTTGTGGTACAGACACACTAATATAGTGTCTCCAACACCCAAGCCATTTGATCAAGGCATCCTATTTGCATGTGGGAGAGAAATAAGGACTATTTAATGGTAGCTGCTGCAATAATTATAGTTATTATTGTTTTTGGCTATGATCTGGTCTCTAAATGATGCATTTCTTAATTTGAGAGTTTTCTCTCCTTATTTATGAGACTGAAGTGTAGAAATCATGATTATGCTCAATGAACTTATGTTACTGGATACATTTGCTATTTGCAGGTATAGAGAAGACCTAAGAAAGACCAAGGAGAATTTGTGTCACTAAAATTTGAAGCTTTGATTCTGAAATTTTACTCAGCCTGAGTTGGTCATTTGACTTTTATTGCTATCAACTTGGTAATTAAGGTGGTTATGGTATGGGGGTGGGTTTTAGGGCTATATGTATGCTGAAGACTGAAAATCAAGTTTGCAGAAAGAAAAAAAAACAAAATAAAAATTAAATAAATTATCAGGGAAAGAGAGATGAGGGACTAAGATGTGAATAAGAGAGAAAAGACCAATGTGATTTCTAATGGTTTTGCAGTTTTTGGTTCCAGTCCTCTGGGAAGCCTAGCTGTATTCTCTGATGATAGTTTTCATAAAATATTCATCTATGTTATTTAAAAAGGCTATTTTCTTTGGCCTCAGAAGTATAACTGCATGATTGATGTAATAGCGATGATATTAATTTTATAATAATATGCTCTTTATCTTTATAAACACGATTCCCAAATAAACTTTCTACCATTTCAGTCTTAAGGAAGAGGAACAGTGCTGTTTATTAAAAGGATCAGGCAAGGAGTAAATGTGGAATGATCACTCTTCCCAGACCTAATTGACTGCAGGAGGAACAGTCTGAAATTGGAGAAAACATCACACTACACCTACACCTTAACTTCTCTCTCCAGACCTAAGCCCCAGAAATAGGATATACATTACCCTGTATTGAAATAAAAGCAAAAATGAAGGTATCTTTGCCCTACTCACATTTGAGACTCTGAAAGGAGACTACCTTGAAGAATGATGCTGCTATAACCATGGGTGACCACATAAGAAAAAAACAAAAACAGAAACAGAGGTGTCAAGTGTTTAGATAGAGAGATAGCCTAGAGTCTCTCATATATTCCAAATGGTGTGAAATGTATTGAAGTCATTGGTTTGGGAGTTTGAGAGAGAAGTGAGCCTACTTTTATCAACGCAAAATAATTCTTATATTGAGGATTGCAGGGAGACAACCTGGGCAATAACTAAATTGGATTCATGCCCAGACCTTAGGAGAATCCACAGAGAGGCCTTAAGGGAAAGGGCTGAGCTCACTAGAGTTTGCTGCTCCCAAGAGATTGCTCATCTTGTGGTCCCCTGACAGCAGGAGACACTGAACAGGCAGATATGAAATATCATCTCTGCAGGAGCTAGCAAGGATCCAGAGACCAGATTTACTGCTGGAGTAGATTTGGGGCCTGCAATCCCTCATGACCATGATGCTAGAGGAAATTCTGCAGTCTATGAATGCACCCAAAAGAAACCAACCAAACAAACAAACAAAAAATTAGTTAAACTTAAATGAACTAGATATCGTTAGGTGGCAGGGTTTTTAATTTTTTTAACGTTTTATTTTTACTACCTAACACAGTGGGAGCTTTGAGGAAGATCAAATACATTACAGAAACTGAAGATGTCCTCTTTGTATAACTGCAGAGTAATACTGAGTAAATTCATTTATTAATACTTTTTTTTGTTGTGATAACAAAGGATTCTAAGATATCCATCACTTAATAGCAAAATGGCTTATTTTTAAATTATTCAACCACGTCTACCAGGGGTCAGCAGAGGTATTTCCTTCACATAGTCACCCAGGTACACTGAGGCACCCAGCATCACAAACACTGCTGCTTTCCTGCCAGAGGGAAGAGGTTCTCATACTGACAATTAAATGCTCCTGCTCAAAACTGACATGTACAGCTCACTACTCATTTTTCAATACCAGTTACACCATTCCATCTAATCACAAAAGGGCCAGGAGGTACAACCCACTCATGTGCCCAGAAGGAAGGGAAATCAGACATATATCAGGGACAGCACTGATGACTACCTTTCAATGAGTACTAGCGATATCAGTGAGAAGGTAAATTATCATGTTGCTACTTTCCATTTAAGACACGGATAGAAATAAGTCATAGGTGGCTGTGCTTTATCAGGGCACATTTATACAAAGGTAAGCCCTAGAGCTGAGTGGAAGGTACTGAGCTCAATTATTCTGCTTAATGAAGTAAGGGAAATACGAAGGTGAGAAAGTCTTGAGGGAGAGAAGCTGGGCCTCATGCTTGTGTGACTAACTGACTTTTATGTGTAGAGGCATCTAATATTTATAACTGTTAGTGTTGCTGTGAAGTTAACCCCTAATGCAGCCCCAAACTTCTATAAAGTCTACCACATCATAAAATGCCTTTTATGAATGCCTGGCTTGTTTGTTTGTCTGTTTTGAGAAAATTAAAGGGGTGAAGTTAAACATCTGTGTGAGCCCTGAGGAGGGTGTGGGTGCGGGGGAGAGAGGAAGAGAGAAACTGTGAGTTACATTGAGAATTAAATAGATGCAAGGACATGGAGTCTATTTAAACTTTAAAAATTCTTATATATTGGTGAGGATGTTGGATTGCCCACAGATTATGGGATACAGTACTCAGAAAAATTTTATTTAAAATTCAAAGGTTTGAGTAACTTTAGCTGGCATCTTAGTAACAGTCCAATATATTATCTCCTTGTTTATGCCAGCCCCAAATACATGCCTGTTACTTGAAATCGAAGTAAATGTGAATAAGACAGTTTACAGCATATTTAGTAACCAAGGAAAACTGCATAGATTTTCTATATTCATAACACAAAAAGCATAACAATTATGTGAAAAAAATTAAGTGTATTTTGCACACTTATGTTTTTTCAGACTAATTTTGCTGCATAACCAAGGTAATGATATTTGTTATATATGGTTTATGTGTACTTTGGACGAGAGGAAAATGGATCATTTTAGCTTCAAACACTTTTTTTTTTTTTTGCACCGTCCTTTAAATTCACAATACTCGGTATTGTTACAAAAAAGCTACTATCAGCCTAGAGAATTATCTTCTTTAAGAAGAGAATGATATTCTTCAGCTAAATTACTTCACACATGGAGGATCTTAATCCTATTTTTCAACAGTATTGCATGAAGCTTAAAGGCGGTCTTATATTTTAAAGAACATCAAGTTGTATTATTTAATTTTCCAGATTACTCACAATAACAAACAAACTGAAAATTACTTTAAAAGATAATAATAAATAAATGTGGCCGTTAGAGAAATGTTTCATGAGAAATGTAATTCCTTTAGCCAGGCTTTCAGCATGTGGAAAGGCCAGATGCTTGCACAAATGAAACAGTGAGACAGCCAGCCCTTAAGGTACTCCCTCTGCCAACATCTTCACCTCAACCCTCCTGACAAGTGTATAAATCTAGGCATGGCCGCTGTGTATCACAGGCTCCTGCCTGCATGCTGTTCACCTATTTTCTTAAGTTGTGTAGTCTATCCCTTTCCTGAAAGTGCAGCATGGAGGGAGATAGCTCCTGCACCTTATGCAGCTCAGGGCACTTAGGCTACGCACTGGAGAAACTGAAGCTTGTAATGTCTAAATAAGTATTCTAAGTGGGCAATTTCAGTAAATTGAATGGCAGTCAATGGACCTTTCTGCTACTTTCTTCCTTTCATCCATTACCATTACTTCTATGTGGGAGGTTTTAGCTCGGAGCAGATGTTACAGTAGAGCTCGTGAATAACAGAAATTTTGAACTGTCTTCCTCCTACAGCCCTGAACATTCCGGGGACCACATTCTCTGCAAGAATTTGACAAGGAAACTACATTTTACTGTGTGCAACTTTAGTAATGAGATTCAAACTTTTAAAACATTTCTAAAGTAGCACACATATGTGGCTTTATAAAAAAATGATTTAGCGTTAGATCAAATGCTACAGTCAATCTTTTTACAAGCAGAGATAAGTTAAAAGTCCAATGATATTTTCATGTGAATGTGTGGGTCATATAATCATGCTAAAATTTATAAATACGAATAAAAATATGTAAAATTACCAACATTATAAAGCTAATTATCTGTTTTTATTCTGAGCTCAATATATCTCTCTCATATATTTAAGACATGAATATTCTTAATTTTTCTAATTATTTATCAAATACCTTATATCACCAAGTTATTTCACTGTGATGATTTTATGAGCTATGTATTATCAGTTCCGAGAGAGATTTGTAGGTAATTACACAAATTCCTAAAAATCAAAAGAGACCAATTTATTATACTGTTAGTAACTTTTTTCTTAAATGGGCTGTAACAAGTTTCATAAACCTTTAAGAAAGATCTCTTATCCCTTTGGCCAGGCACGATGGCTCACACCTGTAATCTCAACACTGGGACTCTGAGGCAGGCAAATCACTTGAGCCCAGGAGTTTGAGATCAGCCTGGGCAACATGGCAAAACCCTGTCTTTACAAAAAATTTTCAAAAAATAGCCGGCGTGGTGGCACATGCCTCAGGCTATAGCCCCAGCTACTTGGGAGACTGAGGCAGAAGGATCACCTGAGTTCAGGAGTTTGAGCTGCAGTAAGCCAAGACTACACCACTGCACTCCAGCTGGGGTGAAAAAATGGGATTCGTATTAAAAAAAAAAAAGATAACTTTGTATCTTAGTTTGCTGTTGTTTTGTGTATCTATAATTTACCATTCCCTGCAACATTTAAGACAAATGCTGTAGTTTGCTGTAGTTTAGCAATCTCAAATTCAATTAGACATTAAAATATAAAATATCAGGCTGGGTGCTGTGGCTTATGCCTGTAATCCCAGCACTTTGGGAGGCTGAGGCAGGCAGATCACGAGGTGAAGAGAATGAGCCCATCCTGGCAAACATGGTGAAACTCCATCTCTACTAAAAATACAAAAATTAGCTGGGCATGGTGGCGCGCACGTGTAGTGCCAGCTACTCGGGAGGCTGAGGCAGGAGAATCGCTTGAACCCAGGAGGCAGAGGTTGCAGAGAGCCAAGATCATGCCACTGTACTTCAGCCTGGTGACAGAGTGAGACTCCGTCTCAAACAAAAAAAAAAAAAAAAAAAAAATCAGTACACCTAAATAATTGAACCAGCCTTTTATGAGCTTCAGTGTGTGCCTCAGAACAATTTGAAAGTTTTAGTATTAATATTATACGTATAACTCTATTTATAAATATAGACATAATTGAATTAAATCCAATGTGATTTGGCTTTAGCCACAGTGATGAAATAGAGAAAATATTATATCTCTTTTACTAAAGTTTCCTCCCAATTTAATATTTTATACATACATATATACACGTATGCACACATGTAAGCATTCTTTTTTTTTTGATTCACTGCTACTTGTAATTCAATAGTTGTTTAGTTCTTCTCTGACATCTGTTATGTCCTTTTTCCTGAGGATATAAAAAAGAAAATAAAAATAATGACTTTTTCTAATTTGTTTTTGTTTGTGATTAAAAAATAAAAAAATAAACTGCCCTTATTCCTTTTGCCAGGTGGCAATTAAAGGTTCTTTTCAGTTTTTGCTTACCTACTATTTCTAGTTAAGGAGATATCTGAATTTTAAGAGAAGTGTTGGCATTATCTCCTTTATCAACTGCAATAGAGACAGCTTGAAGAAAGCAACATTTGATGGACTTGAAGAAAGGGCTTGAGACTAAAGCAGAGAAGGTCCCAAGTACCCTAGAAAAGAGGCTGTTTACATAATCCTAATTTGGAAACAATCTTTACTGGAACCAAGAGAAAAGACAGATGGGAGTTTGGTAAAACAATTTGTTTCTTTAAAAATTACCTAAGTTTAGATCTAGAATGAGACTCTTAAGGAAAACTGCTTTTATTCCTTTGAGAAATTTAGGGTTTGCAGATAATAGCATGTTTTGTGTCACCAATGATATTATCTGCCCTAATTTTTCTAGGCCATATTAATATAGAAACAAGTTGTATCTCAATTAAACATCTTTTCTGAGAAGCAAATAGTGAAACAAGTTAAGATGCAGTAGTTGAAAGTCTGAAGCCAAAAAGAATCATATCAATGTGGGAGATTAATAATTCTTATGGGTAGTGTCTTTTTCTTTCACAATCTATTGAGTCATACTTTTAGAATCCCACACTATTAAGGGGCAACGGCATTTAACATTGCTTTAGATTTTCATGAACATTTTAATCATCTTTAATTTTTTTTCACAGATTACTTTTAGGATTGCTTAAAAATCATGCTCAGGAAAGCAAAATAATACTTTATAGTTGTTTGTCGAATGTGGATGGTTCTGGAATTTTGAAGCACCTCTACTAAAAAAAAAAAAATAGAAAGTATGTCCTACGCATGAAAAATGATACCTTCTTATTCAATTAATGTTACTCCCTGCCTATTTGGAATCAGAAACTATTACTGTCTGATATACAAACCCTGATTGTTTTCTACATTTAAGGCAGTAAGGTTGGAAGGATTTGAGAAACGTCTTGTCTAGTATTCACTTTTCTACTACTTAGTTAAGAATTGTCATTAAATGCCTCCAAAGGCAGGTTTCCTCCTTTGCAAAACAAGGAGGTGGGACAGAGTATCTCTAGGGCACTTCATTTAAGACATAATTCTTGTAAGAATTACGTCATTTGTAGACACATTGTTTTTTATTAGTAGTGAAAATGTTTGCTTCTTTATAAAATTTAATATTCAGCAATAATTCTATACTTCTTTTCTGAGGTTGCCTAATCCCTCTCCAATATGAAACATAAGGTGATATTAATAACTTGATAATTTATGGAGATGTATATTAGCCAAAACATTAACTCTGGACAGTAGCTTAAAACAAAGTCCAGATAACTTTTTTTTTATAATTTCTTATTCTGCAAGTAACATAAAAGATAACTTTCTTTCTATGAAGTTTGCTTACTTGGTGCAAACTATTGGGTTTTAATAAAAATATAATAGCACTTTAAATGATTGGGAGACCACAAGTATAATGATTCTGTTATGTTTTTACTACAAGTAATTTAATCTGATTCCCTAAATTGTTATAAAATATAAATTAAATCAAAGACTAGATACAAAGAAAGGTACAGATTTCAATATTTCTTTCATTTTCTTCCCTTTGCCTTATTACTATAGCATTTGCATCCTAAAAAAGTTATTCATCTAAACCCCTTTTCTACTCCCACTTCCAGCCACCCAATATCTGCCATCAAAGGAAAGTACTTAGAGCTAAACGACAACAATAATTTTAAAAGAAACCAATTAACTTAAAAATGTAGTAGATTGTTTTTTTAACATCATGGTTGTAGAAAAGGGAATCACAAGAATGAGAATCGGTGCAAAGAAAAAAGACAGGTAAAATAAAATAGTTAAGTAAATTCCAAATAAAATTGGACCAAACAACTTGAAAATATCACATATTTAAATCATTTTCTTGACTTTTCTAAGCTCCTCATTTCTATCATTTTTTATTTCCTCTCTATTTTAATTAACAGTACATTTTTGACATTTGTTTTACTGCGAATTATTTTGAAATTAATTTTCAAATGTCAAAAGCTTGACAACTGGAGAAGTTTTAGGCTTTTATAAAGCGTGTATATAGGTAGAAAATAGAAATTTATTGGGTTTTGTGTTTCCACAAAATGTGGAAAGACTTAGTTTTTCCCACATTATTTCAGTTCATGTGCACATGTACAAGCATTTAACTTATTCCTGGTGCCTAGTAAACCATGTACATCTAAGTTAACATTTCAGATCTTTTAAAATTTATAAACAAATTATTTTCTGCTTAAACCGAAGGAGCCAGTTTTTCACTGTTTAATTTTGTAGGTTCAATTTTCCTCTCTTAAAAGCTCTTCCAAGAACATGTTGGTGAATATGATATGGGTCAGACTATGCAGGCTGTTTGCCCTTTTATCTCATAACAGTCCTTGCAATGCCAAGTGCTGTCTAGGATCAGTTTCTCAGCATGAATAATGTGAGCCATTTTAATTGTCTTCCATTTACAACTTAAATTCTCTGCTTGATTTGCTGATCTAATTATATCATGTCTATATTCATTATGGATTGGAAGAGTTTTAGTATGTTTCCTATTGTGAGGATCAGAGGAAGATTCACATATTGCTTTAATACACACTTCTGGGCAAGACCTGGCTTTGAGAAGAGGCCATATACTCAGTATCCATATAAAGTGATGTAACTGGCTTTGTTATATGTATGTATACATTCATATTACTACATGCATTTAACTTGTACTTTATATATTTTGAGATACTCTCTGATATAGGGTTTTGTCAAAAGCAAATCTTGAAACACAGGTAATTCACTTAGAAAATAATCTTAAGAAGTCTCTCTCCGGGGGCCGGGCGAGGTGGCTCACGCCTGTAATCCCAGCACTTTGGGAGGCCGAGGCGGGCGGATCACGAGGTCAGGAGAACTAGACCATCCTGGCTAACACGGTGAAAGACCCGTCTCTACTAAAAATACAAAAAAATTAGCCGGGCGTGGTGGTGGGCACCTGTAGTCCCAGCTACTTGGGAGGCTGAGGCAGGAGAATGCCGTGAACCCGGGAGGCGGAGCTTGCAGTGAGCCTAGATCACGCCACTGCACTCCAGCCTGGGCGACAGAGTGAGACTGTCTCAAAAAAAAAAAAAAAAAAAAAAGCATCTCCCCACAAAAAAAGAGGGAAAATGAAAAGAGGCTCAGGAGAGAAAAGCCAATAAAATGTGCATTAATTAATGATGTATCACTGTTACCAACTGTAACTCAATCTCTTTGGGGGAATTTCTGAGAAACTGTAACATGCCTCCGAATTACCTTACCAGGCAATGGGAGCTTGGGACATGCACAGACTTCCATCCGTGGTAGATTGTTCTGGGCACATCTTCTCCATCCCTGCCACTCTAGGCTGTATCACATTACTGTGAAACAAGCTCTTGTCGGTCCGAGAATGAGTGTTTCTGTGTCAGAAACCACAACTTCAGGTAAACTCAGGTATATCAAGGGAAGATGATATGAGGCATCTAAAGAACTGCTGCTGTCCAACACTCGTACCTCCTAAATTTGCTCATGCCTCACAATGAACATACTTGTTGCTGGTACTCCATGCAGATGACTAGCTACAATCTATATATTTTTAAAAAATCTTAAACTATAAGGCTGGTAGAGACAATTAATCATGTTGTTGCCACTAATCTAAAATATATAATTGGTATTCTTCATATTAACCCTTTATCACCTATTCTAGATTACCTTCATCCGCAGGAGCATGTTTTCTGGCCTAGATTGCTTGCCTTGGGGACTCAAACCTTTATCCCTCAGGGCTATGAATCTCAGTCACCTTGCTTTTATCTGGCTATGGTGGCTATAATTGCATTTTAACTGTTGTTAGTGGGCAATGCTCCAGTGTATCCCTCAAGTTCCAAGACATATCTCTCTTTGCTCTTCTTATAAAGCATCAACCCGACCTACTATGACAGTAGTTCATTACTTTATCTGATGGCCTGCTGGCATGAGGTGCCCAAAATGATTTGGTATCAGTTATATCATTAGGTTTAACGGAACCCTTGCTGTGTCTTCTGGTGGACGCATCCCCTGATTCCCCATTGTATGACACTACCTTTACAGCCCAATGTTTCATGTACCTTTAGAGCCTAATGTTGCATGGAAGATAAATAAAAGTTCTCTAAGTAGATCGCTGAGAGTGAGGACAGCAGCCATTTCTATTTCTATCCTGTGGTTCTTGGTTTCACATGTTTTAGCTACTGGATGCAAAACAGCATCTAATTGTTATTGACTCAATGTTAATACCTTATCCTGGAGGAGATTTTTCCAACCTGGCAAGATATCTCTTCCAAGTTTTCATCTTAGGTGAGTGAACCTTTGAATATTTATTCCAAAATTCAGGGTGTGAATTTTTGGGCAATATACTATATGACAGGATTGGTGAATCCCATGAGTGCATGTTTATTGTTACAGCTCCTTTGCTATATACAATTACTTCATTAGTTAAGGGCAGTATCATTTAGTATGGAACATTAGTAAATCTGTCAGAAATTAGATAGTAGTGCTGAGGCAAGGAAGAAAAACATTATTTCAGAGTGAAAAACTGTTGCACTAACGATGAATCACTGATTTGTTCATGATAGAAGAGATTTGATGTATACAACGTAGCACCAAGTGGTTCTCCACTGCTGAAAAGTTCAGACATTCAGTAATGTTTGGAACAATAAAAGCCTTGGTACAAGGGAGTCTACACCTTTTGTGCCCATATAACTTTTGTCCCTGCCACCATGATACTGTTCTTTTTAGTTAATTGAGCCAGCAATAGAATGACCAAAGACAGAGGCTGGATGACATCTACTGGACAAGTCTTTTTTATCTATCTAGTTGTTCAGTATCTTCTCTGCAGCTGATGTTTTCTTGTAGGCATTGATGTGATATACAAAATACTTCATACTTCAGGTCCACTCACACTCAGGTCCCATTCACATTACTCTCCAGCATAACTCCTTTACTATACTTTTCAATCTTGTCCATTCTAGTCTGTTAACAAACTAACTAGGCCATTCACCATTGCCAAACAATCTGTATATTCATCTCAACTACTTTTTCCTCTGTAAAAGGAAATGACTAAGCATATTGCTTAAATTCTTACTACTGGGAAGATTTCTCTTTTCTGTGTCTTTAGGACCACCCCCTATGGAGCTGTGTGTAAAAATATTCATTTCTGGCTTCCATTCAAATACCAGGATAATTCGTCTGTAAACTAGGCTCAGGATTTTTTTTTCCTTTATTTTCAGTTGAATAGGAAACATCGACAAGACCATTGGTTTGCTCTGAGGGAGGGACAACTGTGTAATAGAGACCAGTAATTTGTCCATGTAAGCTACCTCTTCAAGTAACAAGTAAATTATTAGTGACTTCTGGATCTCCTTTGGTTTGATCTCAAGTATACCATTTTCATCATATGCATATCCTATCTTACATTGTTGTGGTAGTGACAATATCTAGCTTATATTGACAGTTCTAGTTTTAGTGCAGCTTGATGTCTGTAGTCAGGCACTCAGTCTCTACTAGGCACAAGGAACACCCCAGGATCTCCTTTTCATATGATAAGTAGTTTTCTCCTTGAGGTTCACACTCCAACCTCTATTGAGACATATTAGAAACACCATATATATTTCCTATGTACCATGGAAATCTCTAGTTTCAGTGAGATAGTATTCAAAAAGTAAAAATGATTAATATTTTTTTATAGAGAGCAGGAAAGGGAAAATAGCCCTGGGAAAGATAATGATTTGCTTCATCATTTAGAGAAATATGAACATTTTTACTAACAGAAATTGAAAAGCCATATTTTCCAGATCAGGGTTTGTCAAACTATGGCCAATAGGACAAATCTGACTCATCATCTATTTTTTCAAATAAAGGTTTATTGGTATACAGCCACATGCATTCATTTACATATTGCCTATGGCTAATTTTGTGCTACAATGACAGAGTTGACACAGACCATATGGCTTGCAAAGCCTGAAATATTTACTAAGTGGCCCTTTACAGAAAAAGATTGTTGATTGCAGCCCTTGATCTAGAGCTGCATGACAAGTGCCAGAACAGTGTGGATCTGCACCATCATTTATAGCACATCAGCTGCAACTTTTCTACTCTTCATTTAAGTTAATAATAATGTATTATCACACCATGATTCATCTTTTTCAGCAACCATATTGATATGATGAATGGGGATATTGTGGGAATCACTCATTACTCCTACCACTTTTAAGACTTTGAGGGTTGAACTAACATTTTTAATTCCACTAATGATGCATTATTGTCCCTGATTTACTAGTGGCTGGAGCTTTAGGAACTTTGACTTGACTCTTCTCCACTAACCAGAGCGGTTGTGTTAGCTGATAAGTATATCCATCTTAATTGTGTGCTCTGAATACAGGGAAGCAAACACAGCATGGGTCCACAGACTCATATGAACCCTCACCCAGTGGACAGGAGCCAGAGCTCTATTTCTCAGTGGCCTCCCTAACAGAAGATCTATGCTGATATTTGCTTCAGCTCTGTCCAATACCTCTCAAAATACTAGGTAATTCCCTTTTCCCATTGTTCTGTTACTCTGGTAGGTAGTCAAGGTTGGGATATATTCACTATATACACTTGTGAATTTAAAATTAATGCTCTCTGCCTTAGATTTCCATAAAGTGAAGAATATTATCTCTTACAGGGGTTCACAATGTTATCTCCATTCTAATTAAGTTGGTCTTTCTAAATTTTTGTCACAGCCCTTAGTCAGACAAATATTTCCCCCACTGGCAATATTTTTTTACATTTATTTTTCTAAATCTCACATATTCGCTCAAATCCAGATAAAGTACTCTTTGTTTATTTATTTATTTATTTTTGTTGTTGTTGTTGTTTTGGAAGCCTTTGCTTTGGAAATGCTCCCTCTAACATCAACTAGGTGACTGCCTTGAGTTGTTCTTCAACTCTTGAATTATTTAAGTCTTCATACCTCAGTCAAACAATGCAACAAGCAAGCAGGAAAACCTTAATATGAGCTAGTAATTTCATATATATCTATATTTAATCTTCAAAAAATCACGAGATATGTGTAATTATTTTTATCGTTATTGTAAGGGAATAAACATTCTCTCATAGGTTAAATTAATTTCCCAATGTCACACAACTGATTAAATGTTACAGAATATATGTAATTCCCAGAATTCTGAATCTAATTATAGTGTGCTCTTTTTGTATTATATGTACCATTTTTTCCCAATAGATTTTAAGTTACTAAAAAAAGGGCTTGTATCTAGTATATTTTTATGATTCCCAGCAATTTTATGAGAACCTTGCACACAATAGTAATGCAGTGTATATCTACTGGTTGATAAATTAAACATACAAATCTTCTTCCTTGAATATCTACATTTCTGACCAACTCTTAACTAAATTCTATGCATTTTCCAGAAGAATCATTTAACCTATGTAATGAGACCACAAGCATATACTACATTTCAAGTCTCTGTTCTCTGTTGGGAACTTGATCATGTAACACCTTATTACCTGTTTCATATTTCATATGTCAAATATGTTATGACTTTGATAGTCAATCATTATTTCCAGTTTGTCATTCAAGATAGTTAATATCTGAGAACAATCAAAGGCATTGCTATGAGATAAGAAATACATATATTTTATATACACACTACATCTATATGTGTATATAGATGTAGTGTGTGTGTGTGTGTGTGTGTGTGTATACACACACAAACATGGATATCCGACTGAGCAGTGGTGTGTGCACATATATATATGCAGGGGTATATGTATGCAGGATGTATATATATGCAGGGTGTATATATATGTGTATATACACAAACACTATATATATACACATATATACATATATACATACATATATACACATATACATACATATATATACATATATACATGTATATGTATATATGCAGGGGAATGTGTGTGTGTGTATATATATATATATATCTCCTGCTCAGTCAACTATCCATGTATAACTTTTGGCTCCCCTAAAACTTTACTATTAAAAACCTCTTTTGACCAGAAGCCTTACCAATAATGTAAACAATTAACCTATATTTATGTACTATACTCTTATAATAAAATAATCTAGAGAAAAGAAAATGTTACTAAGAAAATCATAAAGTAGAGAAAATGTTTTTACTATTTATTAAGTGAAAGTGGATCATCACAAAGGTCTTTATCTTCATCATCTTCACCTTAAGTAAGCTAAGGAGGATGGTGAAGAAGAGGGCTTGGTCTTTCCATCTCAAGAGTGGCAGAGTCGAAAGAGGTGGAAAAGGTCGAAGGTGAGGTAGGAGAGGTAGATACATTTGGTGTAACTTTATGAAAATACATAGTAATCTTGGTCTGACTGTTTTGCTTTTTTGTTTCTCTAAAAATGTTTCTAAACAATACTAGTTTTTCTCCTGCCATTTGCTTTAGTTTCAGTAACTTTATCATAGATGGGTCCATGTCATAACAGAAGTCAAAAGCAGTCTTGAGTACTTAAGAGTCCTTCTGCCAGATATTCGAATATCAATTTGTTTTCTGAGCATTCATCTTCATCAAGTCATCTTCTATTAATTCATCTGTTGTGGTGTCTATTAGCTCTTGAATTTCTCCAAGATCTATAACTTGAAACCCTTCATCCCTCACCCTTTTTGCCATATGCACAATCTCTTTCATGGCTGCCTTGACTGGCTCTGTTGTGAATCCTGTGAAGTCAAGCAGAACATTTGAACACAGGTTTTCTCCAGCAAGAATTAATTTTTTTCAGGCTTGATGGCCTTCACAACTGCTTCTATAAAAGTGATGGCATCTTCAATGGTGTAATCTTTCCAGACTTCCATTATCTTCTCTTTATCAAGGTTCTCTTCTATAACATTGACAATTATTTCCATAGACTACCACATATAATTAAATTTAAAGATTCCAGTGACCCAGTCATTTAGAGGCTGAATTAATAACATTGTATTTTGGGCAGGTAGATCACTGTGATAGCTTTCATGTAGAACTCATTGGGCTTTGGGTGACCATGGGAATTTTTTGATATCAAAATAAATTTAAAAGGCAGTCCTTTATTGGCAAGGTACTTCCTGACTTCAGAGATAAAGCATCAATAGAACCAATCTAGAAAAAGAGCTCTTATTGTCCACACCATCTTGTTGTAAAACCAAAATATTAGCAGTTGATATTTATCTTTTGCCTTCAAGGATTGGGGGTTAGCAGCTTTATAGACAAGTACCGTTCTGATCATAAATCTGACTGCCTTTTCACGAAACAGTAGAGTTAGCCTCTATCCCTTCCTGACTTAAATCTTTGTGCTAACTTCTGTTTCTTACCAATGAATGTCCTTGTGGCATTTTTTCCCCCAAAATAGGGCAATTTGTCTGCATTATAAACCTGTGTAGGCAGATATTATTTCTCCTTAATGGTTTTCTTTTTTTTCCTTTTTTAATGGCACCTGAGAATTCATCTGCTGGTCCTTCATCAGCAGAAGCTGCTTCTGTCATCTTGACATTTTTAACACCAAATCTCTTTCTAATATTATCAAACCATCCCTTGCTGGCATTAAATTCTCCAGATTTAGATTCTTCATCTTCTCTTTGCTTTGTGTCTTATAATGACTTTGCTTTATCTTGAATCATATTATAGTCTATAGGTATGCCTGCCTTATAGCAATTCTGCACCCACATAAAAGCTGTATTTTTAATACAAGATAAAATGATATTTTATAAAAAGTGCAAGGTTAACACCCAAGCTGGCATAGCTGCAGTGACAGCTTCAAACATTTTCTTTTCTTTTATTACAATGGTCTTAAGCTGGATGCATTTATCTTGAAATGGCAGGCAACTGCAGCTACAGACCTCAGTCTACGTCACATGTCAAGCAATTCAATTTTTTCTTGTAATGTCATGACTTTTTTCTGCTTCTTGGGAGCATGTCCAGCATCACTAGTGAGACTGCATATGGGTCCTATGGTGTTATTCAAGGTTGATGGCATAGCAATAAACATGATGAAAACTATGTGAGAATCACAAGAGATTACCTTTTACTGCTATATGCAATTTACTGGAGAGACAAGGTATTCATGCAGAGGTAATTAGCATCACATGGCATTTTAAGTGGATACTTGCAACACTTGAGATCACTAAAAGAGCAACAGGAAGTAACTACAAAATCATTACAGTAGTACAGTATGTACTAAATTTAATTTTATGCAGTTATGGTTTAAACTGCATCTTTCTTTTTACATTTGTCTTAACTGTGAATGGTGCCATGTATAGTCTGTGTTTGTGTAAGTTTTGATAAATTTTTAACTTTTTTTTTTTTTAGAAAGAGTTTTGCTCTTGTTGCACAGGCTGGAGTGCAATGGCACAGTCTTGGCTCACTGCAACCTCCGCCTCCAGGGTTCAAGTGATTCTCCTGCCTCAGCCTCCTGAGTAGCTGGAATTACAGTCACCCACCACCACGCCCAGCTAATTTTTGTATTTTTGTAACTTTAGTAGAGACAGGGTTTCATCATGTTGGCCAAGCTAGTCTTGAACTCCTGACCTCAGGTGATTCGCTTGCTTTGGCCTCTGAAAGTGCTGGGACTACAGGCCTGAGCCACCTTGCCTGGCCAATTTTAACTTTTAATAATAGAATATGTATATTTTATTATAGTAAATGATAAAATAGTGTTTACATATATTTCATATATTCATGACATACCTAAGTTAAATTAAGCAAAAATTATCCCTGAGTTTTAACAAAGTGTTGCAAATCTCCAAAATTTTTCCCAGTATATTTATTTTTAAAAGTCTTCATATAAGAGGGTCCATGCAGTTCAAACCCAGGTTGTTCAAGATTCATCTGTGTGTGTGTGTATGTTTATGACATGACAAGGGTGTGTATATACATACATATAAATATGCAAAATGTCAGAAGGTCCAACTTAGTTTTTGTTTTGAAATTTGTGAGGCTAATGTTATTTGGAAAAAAACTGCTTAAATTAGTAATTCCACATGAGTCAACAGTATGTGGTCAAGTTTTTTTTCAAGGTTTTTCATTGGGTTAAACTCTCCAGAGGGAAAGGATGCAATTCCAGTCAAGACCTAATCATCTTCTGAAATGGCTTCTTAATTAATTTCCTATAAACTGGACTACTCTAATTCTGTGGTGTTTTCCAAGTATACTAAAGCAAGATGTGACCTACAAATGACTAATCTGATCTATCTCAGGAGTAAATCCTAGAAAGTTTCTCTGGACAATGATTCATATCAGATCAGATATTTGCATTTACAATTTTTGATTTAATTAATATACTTTAATAAAAATAGCTTTAGGCTTACAGAAAAATTAAGCAGCTAATACAGATAATTCCCATTTACTTTTTTCATAACCCTTGACTATATATTTCCCCAGTGTTAACATCTTGCATTAGTGTGGTACATTTGTTACAACTGATGAGACTATATATTAATATGTTATTAAGTAAAGTCCATAGTTTACATTAAGTTTCACTATGTGTGGTGTACAGTTCTGTAAGTTTTATCAAATAGATAGTATTATGTATCCACCGTTACAGCATCATACACAATACAGACTTAAAAATCCCCTGTGCTTCACTTTTTTAAATCTTTCCTCTCTTCTCAATTTCTTGCAACCATTGATCTTTTACTATCTTTGTAGTTTTTCCTTATTCAGAATGCCATTTGATGGAAATCATACAATATTTTGACTTTTCAGGTAGTCCTCTTTCACTTGACAATGTGCATTTAGGATTTTCACTGCATCTTTTCATGGCTTCAAAGCTCAATTCTTTACAGTAATGAATAATATTTCATTCTATGGATGTATCACAGTTTTTGCAGTCTATTTATCCATTCACCTATTGAAGAAATTTTTTTTTTTTACAGAGATAGGGTCTTGCTATGTTGCCCAGGCTGGTCTAGAACTCCTGGCCTTAGGCAGTCCTCCCACCTCCCAAAGTACTGAGATTACAGGCATGAGCCTCCTCACTTCACCTGTGAAGAGTAACTTGATTGTTTCAAATTTCTGGCAATTATTAATAAAGCTGCTTTAACATCTTTGTGCAGGTTTTATGTGAACCTAAATTTTCAACTTATTTGAGTGAATATTTAGGAGTACAATTGTTGGATAGTTGGTTTCACTCTAACAGTTTTTTGGTAGAGTCTTCTGAATTTTTTCTTTATAATATCATGTCCCTTGCAAAGATAATTTAACTTTTTATTTTCCTATTTGCATGCCTTTTATTTATTTTTCTTGCTTAATTGCTCTGGCTAGGAATTCCAGTACTATGTTGAATAGAAGTGGCAAAAATGGGTACCCTTCTCTTGTTCCTAATCTTAGAGAAAAACCTTTCATCTTTTCACCACTGAATATGATGTTAGCTGTAGATTTGTTACATATATTCTTTATTATGATGAGGGACAGTCCTTCTATGCCTAATTTGTTGAGATTTTTTTTATTATGAAGGGATGTTGAATTTTGTCAAATACTTTTTCTATAGCTATTGAGATGATCAATGGTTTTTGTCCTTCATTCTATTAATGTGGTTTATCACATTTAGTAATTTGCATATATGGAGCCTTACTTGCATCCCAGGAATAAATCCCACTTGATTTTTTTAAAGGTGTTGTTGAAATCAGTTTGCTAATATTATTTGAAGATTCTTTCATCTGAGTTCATCAGAGATATCAGTTCTTTTTTTAATTTTAATGTCTTTGGCTTTGATATGAAGACAATCCTCGCCTTATAAAATGAAGTTTTGAGGTTTTTGAAAGAGCTTGAGAAAGATTAACATTAATTCTCCTTAAATCTCCTTTAAATGCTTGGTACAATTCACCAGAAAAGCAATCTGGTTTTAAGCTGTCTTTGTCGGTAGGTTTTTCACTACTAATTCAGTTCCCATACTTGTTTTTGATTGTTCAGATTTTATATTTCTTTATAATTCAGTCTTAGTAGGTTGTATGTTTCTAGAAATCTATCCACTTATTCTAGGTTATACAATTTTTTAATGTACAGTTTTTTTTGTAATAGACTACTATAATGTTTTGCATTTCTACAGTATGCATTATAATCTCTCATTTTTCATTTCTAATTTTTATATGAGTCCTCTCTTTTTTTTTTGTTGGTCTAGCTAAAGGTGTGCCAATTTTGTTTATCTTGTAAAAAAAAAACAACTGCTTTGTTGATAATTTCTATTGTCTTTCTAGACTCTACTTCATTTATTTTTGCTCTAATCTTTATTATTTATTTCCTTTGACTAATTTTGGGTTTAGTTTGTCCATTGTTTTCTAATTTCTATAGGTGTAAACTTATGTTGTAGACATTTATCGTTAAGATTCCCACCAAAACTGCTTTTGCCTCATCCCGTAAATGTTGGTATGTTAGATTTCTATCTTCCTTTTTCTCCAGATACTTTTTGATTTCTCTTTTTATTTCTTCTTTTGCCCATTGGTTACTCAGGACTGTGTTGTTTAATTTCCACATATTGGTGATTTTCCAAAATTCCTCCTGTTACTGATTACTAGTTTCATACTATTGTGGTCAGAAAATATTATTTGAATTTTAAATTTGTTAAGCCTTTTTTTTGTGACCCAACATATGATTGTTCCTGGAGAATGTTCAGTGTGAACTTTAGAAGAATATATTATCCACTGCTGTTGGATGGAAAATTTCACATCTGTCTATTAGACTCATTTGTTAAATAGTGTTATTCAGTAAAGTTGCAGGGCATGAAATCAACATACAAAAATAAGTTGCATTTCTAGACACTAAATCCAACTATCCCAAATATAAATTAAGAAGACAATCCCATTTACAATTGCATTAAAATAATACAACACTTTAGAGTAAATTCAACCAAAGAGATGAAAGATCTATAAACTGAAAACGATAAGACATTCAAAAAAAATTTTTTAGAGACACAGGAAAATTGAAAGATATTTTATGTACATGCATAAGAAGAATGTTAAAATGTCTGTATACCCAAAGTGATCCACAGATTCATTGCAATGCTTACCAAAATTCCTATGCCATTCTTTAACAGAAATAAAAGAAACCCTAAAATTATATGAAACCACACAAGCCCCCAAAGAGCCACAGCAATCTTGAGAAAAGTTTAAAAGCTTAAGGCATCCTTTTTCCAATTTTCAACTATGTTACAAAACTATCATAATTAAAACAGTATGATACTGGCATAAAAATGGATACATAAGGCAATGAAACAGAATTAAGAGCCCAGAAATAAACCCATATATATGTATAGTCAACTGATTTTTGACAAAAATACCTAGAAGATGCAATGGGAAAATCAGTTTCTTAAATAAATGGTGCTGTAAATACTGGATATTCACATGGAAGTGAATGGAATTAGACCTTTGTCTTACACTACATATAAAAATTAACTCAAAATGGATTAAAGATGTAAACGTGACCTGCCCCCGATAGTCACGTAGGTTCTTTTCTATTTTCCCTAAGTGTCTGCCGGTCTGAGAAATAAACGGACAGAGTACAAAAGACAGAAATTTTAAAGCTGGGTGTCCAGGGGAGACATCACATGTCGGCAGGTTCCGTGATGCCCCACAAGCCGCAAAACCAGCAAGTTTTTATTAGTGATTTTCAGAAGGGGAGGAAGTGTACGAATAGGTTGTGGGTCACAGAGATCACATGCTTCACAAGGTCACAGAGATCACGTGCTTCACAAGGCAAATGGAGGCAAGTCAAGATCACAGGACCACGGGACTGGGGCGAAATTAAAATTGCTAATGAAGTTGTGGGCACGCATTGTCATTGATAACATCTTATCAAGAGACAGGGTTTGAGAGCAGACGACCGGTCTGACCAAAATTTATTAGGCGGGAATTTCCTCGTCCTAATAAGCCTGGGAGCACTACCGGAGACTGGGATTTATTTCATCCCTACAACTTCGACCATAAAAGACGTCCACCCCTGAAGCGGCCATTTTAGAGGCCTACCCTCAGGGACGCATTCTCTTTCTCAGGGATGTTCCTTGCTGAGAAAATGAATTCAGTGATATTTCTCCCATTTGCTTTTGAAAGAAGAGAAATATGGCTCTGTTCCGCCCGGCTCACTGGCAGTCAGAGTTTAAGGTTATCTCTCTTGTTGCCTGAACATTGCTGTTATCCTGTTCTTCTTTCAAGGTGCCCAGATTTCATATTGTTCAAACACACATGCTCTACAAACAATTTGTGCAGTTAACGCAATCATCACAGGGTCCTGAGGCAACATACATCCTCCTCAGTTTACGAAGATGCTGGGATTAAGAGATTAAAGTAAAGACAGGCATAGGAAATCACAAGGGTATTGACTGGGGAAGTGATAAGTGTCCATGAAATCTTCACAATTTATGTTCAGAGATTGCAGTAAAGACAGGTGTAAGAAATTATAAAAGTATTAATTTGGGGAACTAATAAATGTCCATGAAATCTTCAAAATTTATGTTCTTCTGCTGTGGCTTCAGCTGGTCCCTCCGTTCAGGGTCCCTGACGTCCCACAACAGGAAAATCAGTTTCTTCAATAAATGGTGCTGTAAATACTGGATATTCACATGGAAGTGAATGGAATTAGACCTTTGTCTTACACTACATATAAAAATTAGCTCAAAATGAATTAAAGATGTAAACATGACCTAGGATTGTAAAACTTTTACAAGAAAACAGGGAAAAACTTCCTTGACATTGGTCTTGCCAATGATTTTTTAGGTATGACACCAAAAACACAGGCAAAAAAACAAAAATAACTAAGCAGCACTATATAAAACTAAAAACTTTCTGCACAGCAAAAGAAACAATCAAAACAAAAAGATAACCTACAGAATGGGAGAACATATTTGTAAACTATATATCTGATAGGGAATTAATATCCAAAATATACAAGAAATTCATATAACTCAATAGCAAAAAACAAGTAATCCAACCGAAAACTGGTTAAATGAGATATTGCTATGGTTTGAATGATGGTGTTTCCTCCAAAATTTATACTGGAATTTAATCCTCAATACAACAGTATTAAAAGGTGCGGCCTTTGAGAGATAATTAAGTCATGAGGGCTTTGCCCTTATGTTTGAGATTAGAACCTATACATAAAGTCTTGAAGTTGAAGGATGCACTATCTTGCTCTCCCATTCCTTCAACCTTGTGAGGACACAATTTTTCTCTTCCCCAGAGGATGCAGCAGCAAGACACCATCTTGGAAGCAGAAAGCAGCTCTCACCAGACACTAAACCTGCTGATACATTGATATGGGGCTTCCAAGCTTCCAGAAACCTGAGAAATAAATGTATGTTGTTTATAATTCACCCAGTCTGTGGTATTGTGTTATAGTGGAACCAACAGACTAAGGAAGACAGGAGTAGCTCTTTCCTCAAAGACATAAAAATAGCCAACAGGTATATGGAAAGGTGCTCAACATCACTGATTATCAGGGAAATGCAAGTCAAAATCACAATGAGCTATTACATCACATTTGTTAGAATGGCTATTATCAAAAAGATGAAACATCACAAGTGTTGATGAGGGTGTGAAGAAGTAAAGGTTGTTAAACCACTATTGGTGGAAATATTACTTGGTACAGCCATCATGGAAAACAGTATGGAGGTTCCTCAAAAAATTAAAAATAAATCTACCATATGATCCTACAATCCCACTTCTGCTTATACATTCAAAGAGAATGAAATCAGTATCCCTAAGAAAGATCTGAATCCTTATGTTCATTGCAGTATTAACAATATTCTATATATAGAAACAACCTGTTTCTTTTCATGGATGCATATATAAAAAATGCAGTACATATATACAATGGAAACTTATTCAGCAATAATAAATAAATAATTCTTGCCATTACTGTAAGACATCCTAAGTGAAATAAGCCAGATGTAGAAAGACAAGTACTGCATGATCTAATTTATATGTGAAATAAATGAAAATTGATCTCAGAGAAGCAGAGAGTAGAGCTGGAGCTGTCATTGCCAGGGTCTGAGGCAGTAGGGTAAATGGGGAGATGTTGGTCAAAGGGTACAAACTTTCAGTTATAAGACGAACAAATGCTGGGGATCTAATGTAAAGCATGATGACTATAGTTAATGATACTGTATTGTTTACTGGAGATTTATTAAAAGTGTAGATTTTTGTGTCCTCCTCCCCACCCCCAGCAATATAAACATAGATGGTGACTATGTGTGGTGATGAATGTGGTCATTAATTTGATTGTGGTAATCATTTCACAATGTATATGTATATCAAATTATGTTATACATCATATATAGGTATTTTTGTTTGTCAATTATACCTCAATAAAGCTATAACAAAATGAACTATGTTTAGCTTTAAAATAAATTGTCACACTGGTCTCCAAAGTTGGTGTACCATTTTGCATTCCCATCAATAAGGAATGAGATTTCTTGTTGTTCTACATCCTTACTGTCCTTTGGTGTTAGTGTTTTTGGATTTTAGCTATTCCAATAGACATTTAGTGGTATCTAATCATTTTATTTTGAAATTCCTATTGACAAATGAGGTTGAGCATTTGAGCATCTTTTTATATGCTTATTTGACATCTGCATATCTTCTTTGGTGAAGTGTCTGTTCTGGTCCTTAGCCCAATTTTTAATAATGTTGTTTGTTTTCTTGTTATTAATTTTTTTTTTTTTTTTGAGACAGAGTCTCACTCTGTCTCCCAGGCTGGAGTGCAGTGGCACGATCTGGGCTCACTGCAAGCTCCGCCTCCTGGGTTCACGCCACTCTCCTGCCTCAGCCTCCTGAGTAGCTGGGACTACAGGTGCCCGCCACCACGCCCGGCTAATTTTCGTATTTTTAGTAGAGACGGGGTTTCACCATGTTAGCCAGGATGGTCTCGATCTCCTGACCTCGTGATCCAACCACCTCGGCCTCCCAAAGTGCTGGGATTACAGGCATGAGCCACTGCACCTGGCCTTGTTATTGAATTTTTAGGGTTCTGTGTATATTCTGTATATAAGTTTTTAAATAGATATGTGTGTGCAAATATTTCCCCCAAGACTGACTGATCTTTTCAGTCCCTTAACAGTGTCTTTCACAGAGCAGAAGATTTTCATTTTAATAATGCCTAACTTACCATGTTTTTCTTTCATAGGTTATGATTTTAGTGTTGTATCTAAAAACTTATAGCCAAACCTATGGTCACTTACATTTTCTTTGTTGTTTTCTAAGAGTGTCATAGTTTTGCATTTTACTTACATTTAGGTCTGTGATCAATTATGAATTTTTTTTATGAAAACTGTAGGTTAGTTTCTACATTAATTTTTTTGCACATGGATGTCCAATTGTTTCGTCATCATTTGTTGAAATGAGTATTATTTCTCAATTGGATTGGATTTACACCTTTGTCAGTTGGCTATAAATATGTGGTTATAATTCTAGGCTCTCTCTTTTGTTCCACTGATTTGTCTATTCTTTCACTCATACCAGATTGTCTTAATTACTGCAGCTTTAAAATAAGACTTCAAGTTCAGTAGTTTAAGTCTTTCAACTTCGTTCTTCTTCTTCAACATTGTGTTGTCCATTCTAAGTCTTTTCCTTTTCCAAATGAACTTATAATCGGTTTTCACAAAATAACTTTTTGGAATTTTACTTGGGATTGAATTGAATACACAAACCAAGTTGGGAAGAACTGGCCCTTAATATTATCTTTTTATCTACGAACATGAAATATATCTCCATTTATTTAAATATTCTTAGATTTCTTTTATCGGGGTTTTCTAGTTTTTACTCACAGAGATCTTTTACATATTTTGTTAAATTTATACCTACATGTTTATTTTTTGGTGCAATTATAAATGATGTCGTGTTCTTAGTTTCAAATTTCTATTGCTCATTTCTTTTCCTTTCTTATTTTTATTTTTATTTTATTTTATTTTTTTTGAGATGGAGTCTTGCTCTGTCACCTAGGCTGGAGTGCAGTGGCGTGATCTCGGCTCACTGCAAGCTCTGCCTCCTGGGTTCACGCCATTCTCCTGCCTCAGCCTCCCGAGTAGCTGGGACTACAGTCACCCGCCACCATGCCCGGCTAATTTTTTTGTATTTTTAGTAGAGACGGCGTTTCACCGTGTTAGCCAGGATGGTCTCGATCTCCTGACCTCGTGATCCACCCACTTCGGCTACCCAAAGTGCTAGGATTATAGGCGTGAGCCACCGCACCTGGCCCTCATTTCTTCTAGCCTGCAACTGTGCTATAATGGCTTGTTACTTCTAGGAGTTCTTTAGTTGATTTTCTGAGATTTTCTACATAGACAATCATGTTATCTGCAAACAAGGCAGCTTTATTTCTTCCTCTCTAATCTTTATATCTTTTATTTCCTTCTCTTGTTTTATTTCATTCCTTAGGACTTTTAGTATGATATTGCATAGTAGTAGTGAGAGGGTATATCTTTGCCTTTTTCTCAAACTTAGGGACAAAGAACCTTGTTTCTCATCATTAAGTATGATATTTACCATACATTTTTTGCTGACATTCTTTATCAAGCTGAGGGAGTTCCACCGTATTTCTAGTTTGCTGAGAGTTTTTAACACGAATGTTGGATTTTGTCAAGTGCTTTTCCTGAAACTATGAATATAATTATATCATTTTTCTTCTCTAGCCTGTTGTTAACTACATTAATTGATTTTATAATGTTGAGTCCACCTTGTATACCAAAGAGAAATACCATTTGGTCATGCTTATTTTATAACTACATGCAATACTGGATTCAAATATTTTGTTGTGGATTTTTGCATCTGTATTTATGAAAGATATTGATCTGTAGTTTCCTTTCTTGTAGTGTCTTTGTCAGTTTTGGCATTTGGGTAATGAGACCTCATAGAACAAGTTAGGAAGTGTTCCTTCTGCTTCTATTTTCTGAAACACATTGTAGAGGATTTGTGTCATTTGTTCATGAAATGTTTGGTAGAATTCGCCAGTGAAAATATCTAGGCCTGGTTCTTTGTATTTTGAAAAGTTATTAATTATTGATTGAATTGCATAAATAGATATTCGCCTATTTATATTACATATTTATCCTTTTGTGAATCTGGGTACATTGTATCTTCTCAGGCATTGGTCTGTTTCAGCTAGGTTATCAAATTTATGGGCATGAAATTGTTCATAGTATTCTTTCATTGCTGTTTTAACATCCTAGAGATATGTAGTAATTTCCTATTTAATTTCTGCTCTTAGTAATTTGAATTTTCTCTCCATACACCCTTGGTTAGCCTTGTTAGATTGCTTCCAGCAATTAGCTGATTTTTTTTAATTTTCATTTTTTAATTTATTTTACTGTTTTTTATTTTAGTGCTGCAATGAATATATGTGTGCATTTGTATTTATGGCAGAATGATTTATATTCCTTTGTGTATATAACCAAAAATGGGATTGCTAGATCAAATAGTAGTTCTGTTCTAAGTTATTTGAGAAATTGCCAAGCAGCTTTCCACAATGGCTAAACTATATTCCCATCAGCAATGTATACGTACTCTTTTCTCTGCAACCTCACCAGCATTCTGACCTGTGTGAGATTATATCTCATTGTGGTTTTGATTTGCATTTATCTAATGATCGGTGATGTTTAACATTTTTTCATATGCCTGTTGACCTCATGTATGTCTTATTTTGGGAAACGTTCATGTTCTTTGCCTACATTTTAATGGGGTTGTTTGTTGCTTGTTATGTTCCTACTTATATTAGCTCTAGGTGTGAGATTCTACTCCTGGTTAGCTGTGATTCTCTGTGTCTATCTGTCTTTCTCTGTAGTTTTCAGAGTAGTGGCTTGCCTGTAAACATCAATTATTTTCTTTCAATAGTTTTTGGGGTACAGGTGGTTTTTTATTATATAGATAAGTTCTTTAGTGGTGATTTCTGAGATTTTAGTACACCTGTCACTCAAGCAGTGCCCATTGTACGCAATATGTAATCTTTTATCCCTCACTCCCATCCCAGGCTTTCAACCAAGAGTCTCCAGTCTCTTATATCATTCTTATGCCTTTGCATCCTCATAGCTTAGCTCCTACTTACAAGTGAGAACATATATTTGATTTTTTATTGTTGAGTTACTTCACTTAGAATAATGGCCTCCAGCTCCATCCAATTTTTTATTGTTGAGTTACTTCACTTAGAATAATGGCCTCCAGCTCCATCCAAGTTGTATCCAAAAGACATCATTTTGTTCCTTTTTTATGCCTGTGTAGTATTCTATGGTATATGTATATCACATTTTCTTTATCCATTCATTGGTTGGTGGGCACTTAGTTTGGTTGCTTCTGTATCTTTGCAATTGTGAATTGTGCTGCTATAAGCATGCACGTGCATGTGCCTCTTTCATATAATGACATCTTTTCCTTTGGATACATATCCAGTAGTGGGATTGCTGGATCAAATGGTAGTTCTACCTTTAGTTCTTCAAGGATTCGAGGTTGTAATTTACATTCCCACCAGCAGTGTAAATTGTTCCCTTTCACCACCTCCACACCAACATCTATTGTTTTTTGACTTTTTATAATAACCATTCTTGGAGGAATAAGGTGGTATCTCATTGTGGTTTTAATTGCATTTCCCCGATGATTAGTAATGTTCGGAATTTTTTCATTTGTGTAGATCTTTTGAGAAATATCTATTCATGTTCTTTGCCCACTCTTTGATGGTATTGTTTCTTTCTTGCTGATTTATTTGAGTTCCATGTAGATTCTGGATACAACCAACAAACTATGTTGGTTGCATAGTTTGCAAATATTTTCTCCCACACTGTGGGTTGTCTGTTTACTCTGCTGATTACTTCTTTTGCTGTGCAGAAGCTTTTTAGTTTAATTAAGTCAGATTTATTTGTTTTTGTTTTTGTCGCATTTGCTCTGTCGGTCTCAGTCATGAAATCTTCACCTAAGTCAATGTCCAGAAGAGTTTTTCCAATGCTGTCTTCTATAAATTTATGACTTCAGGTCTTAGATTTAAGTATTTGATTTACCTTGCGTGTACTTTTTGTATAAGGTGAGATAAATGAATCTAGTTTCATTTTTCTACATGTGGCTTGCCAGTTTTTCCAGCACCGTTTATTGAATACGGTGTCCTTTCACCAATTTATGTTTTGGAATGCTTTGATGAAGTTCGGTTGTCTGTTAAGTATTTGGCTTTAATTATGGATTCTCTATTCTGTTCCACTGGTCCACATGCTTATTTTTATACCAGTATCATGCTGTGTTGGTAACCATAGCCTTTCAGTGCAATTTGAAGTTGGGTAATGCGATGCCTTCAGCTTTGTTCTTTTTGCTTAGTCTTGCTTTGGCTATTCTGGCTCTTTTTTTGGTTCCATATGAATTTTAGAATTGTTTTTTCTAGTTCTGTGAAGAATGATGATGGTTTTTTGTTGGGAATTGTATTGAGTCTGTAGATTGCTTTTGGCAGTGTGGTCATTTTCAAAATATTGATTTTTCCCATCCATGAGCATTGGGTGTGTTTCCATTTGTTTGTGTCATTTACAATTCTTTCAGCAGTGTTTTGCAGTTTTCCTTGGAGAGGTCTTTCACCTCCTTGGATAAGTATATTTCTAAGTATTTAATTTTATTTTTTTGCAGCTGTTGTAAAAGGGATTGAGTTCTTCATTTGATTCTCAGCTTAGTCATTGTTGATGTGGAATAGAACTACTGATTTGTGTATATTGATTTTATATCCTGAGACTTTACTGAATTTGTTTATCGGATCTAGGAGCTTTTTGTATGAGTCTTTAGAGTTTTCTAGGTATACATTCAGCAGAATTCTGCCAAGTTTTCAAAGAAGACTTGCTACTATTCCTGCTGAAACTATTCTAAAACATAGAGAAAGAAGGAATCCCATGTAAATCATTCTATGAAGCCAGTATCACCCTAATACCAAAATCAGGAAAAAAAAAATAACAAAAAGAAAAAAAAGAAAAGAAAAGGAAAAGAAAACTAGCCTGTAATCCTAGCCCTTTGGGAGGCCGAGGCAGGCCGATCACATGAGGTCAAGAGTTTGAGACCAGCCTGACCAACATGGAGAAACCCCGTCTCTACTAAAAATACAAAATTAGCGGGACATGGTGGTGCATGCCTATAATCCCAGGTACACGGGGGAGCTGAGGCAGGAGAATCACTTGAATCCGGGAAGCAGAGGTTTCAGTGAGCTGAGATCACACCATTGCACTCCAGCCTGGGCAACAAGAGTGCAACTCCGTCTCAAAACAAACAAACAACAACAACAAAAACAAACAAACAAAAACCCTACATACCAATATCACTGATGAGCAGAGATGCAAAAATCCTCAACAAAATCCTAGCTGACTGAATCCAACAGCACATCAAAAAGATAATTCATCATGATCAAGTGGGTCTCACCCTGGAGATGAAGGGATGGTTTAGTATATGCAAGTTAATAAATGTGATAAATAACATAAAAAGAATTAAAAACAAAAATTACAGGATAATATCAATTGATGCAGAAAAATCATTTGATAAAATCCAGCATCCCTTTATGATAAAATCTTTCAACACAATAGGCATAAAAGGGACTTACCTCAAAGTAATAAAAGCCATGTATGACAAACCCCCAGCCAACATAATACTGAATGTCAAAAAGTTGAAAGCCTTTCCCCAAGAACTGGAACAAGACAAGGATACTCACTTATATCAATTCTATTCAACATAGTACTGGAAGTCTTAGCCAGAGCAATAAGACAGGAGAAAAAAAATAAAGGGCATCCAAATTGGAAATGAAGAGGTCAAACTGTGTCTGTTTGCTGAACATCAATTTTTCTGATGGATCTAAAAAGGATTGTTGATCTTCAGTTCATTTAGATTTTTCTTGTTGTGGGTATGGAAGCGATGATTTCCAAGATCTTTATATATCTTCCAAGAAACCAGAAATAAGATTTATACATTTTAGCCAAGTTACTGCTTTCTCATTCCTCTGCTATATGTCGAGTGACCCACAATGAAATGATACATGGAGAAAGAAGTGCTGAGAACTAAAAGAGAGGGAAGAAAAATAGGTAAAGTATTTTTAAGTTGACCTTTTCATTATTCTTCAATTGTTAAATTCTATTTTCATGTTGGTAAGCTTATAATATGACATATAAAATATTTATCCAATTTGCCAAATATACTCCAAAACTTAGAGATCACACTTCAAGAACTTTGTTTAAACGTTATTTATCAGAATAGAACCATGGATATTACCCAGTGCATTGAATAAAGATAGTTCACACTTTTAATATCATAATATCATATGCTTTACCTAATCCCACAATAACCTTACAGTTTATTGTGTATTTTTAATATTTTTGATATTTTGTTCTAGTAACAACAACATGTAGATGATAAATATAATTTTTGTCTTGAGCATAAGAAAAAAATGTGTAAGTTTTCATTTTCCATTTTCTTGCCGCAATATAAAACGTCAAAACAATTGAAATTAAATAATGTCCTCCTTGGCTGTAGTATTTCTCTCTCTTACATCATATTCAGGAATGACAGTCTGCTTCTGATAAATTTCCTTTTGCATCTATATATATGATCACTGCTTGTTTTTAAATTGAAAGTGGAGAGTAAAATCAGACAGAAAACTGACATATAACCTTCCACTAGGGAGAAGCTAATAGCTATATTTAAGATTTTTTTCTTCTGAAAAAAATTACACAAGTGATGATTTATATAACCACAAATTAGATTAGAAACAAATATTCCATAATAAAAAGAAATGTATTAAAATGTCTAAATCAGAGAAAATAAATTTATTTAGCCCAGGTTGTTTGGGGAGTTTTGTGTACCAATTGTAAAGATCCTATAATCAGTTAAGCCTTTTTGATAACATGTGTTTTATGCCATAACACTGCTGTTCACATTTTCAAAACACATCCTGACTTTATTCTTATGTGTTAAGTCCTGCTCATTGTATTTGGAGCATTTGACACTGTGAACATTTTTCTTCTTTTAGCTTTACTTCTTTGAGGACCAGGCACGTAGTCCAGTATTGCTATAGATCATAATCCATTCACCTCTTTATGACACTTAAGTTTTTTGTCACATATATCCTACCAAATGGGAAGGCCGGTAATGTTATGTAATTGCAATTTTATTTTAAAGTCTATTTCTACAATGTAAAAACATCTAATTACTTATTTTTTTATTTGAGTTTTCATTTATCACATTTTTACTTGGATGGAATTTAGATCTCTATAAATGAAGTTAACAAAATGTTCTCAAAAGAATAATTATTTTAACATGTGAAACGGAGCATATGCTGTTGTATACTTCTAACTATAAATTCCTCCAGCTAAAAAGAAATAATTGAGGATGAAATATAAGTAATAATTAAACTTACATAATAGAGTGATTAGTGTGCGTAGCTCTTATGATGGGGTCAGAACTTTAAAGAAAATGTAAGCAGTTTCTCAACAATTGGGAAAAAAAATAGTACGTACAATTTTAAACGTATTTATGGGCTGGGCGCAGTGGCCCACACCTGTAATCCCAGCACTTTGGGAGGCTGAGGCGGGCTGATCACAAGGTCAGGAGATCAAGACCATGTTGGCTAACACGGCGAAACCCCGTCTCTACTGAAAATACAAACAATTAGCCGGGCGTGGTGGCGGGCGGCTGAGGCAGGAAAATGGCGTGAACCCGGGAGGTGGAGCTTGCAGTGAGCACAGATAGTGCAACTGCACTCCAGCCTGGGCGACAGAGCGAGACTCCATCTCAAAATAAAATAAAATAAAATAAAATAGCAATCAAAATTAAAATAAATAAAATCAAATAAAAAATATTCGTGACTCTCCCAACCAGAGGAGATCAGAACCTAGAGATGTTACCTGGCCACTTAACGTTTCATGGATTTCAGGGGATTACAACACATAATTGTTATGAACTCCATGTTTGCGTTTCTCTAAAATTCATATGGTGAAACCCTACCTTCTAATGGGATAGTATTAGGAGGTGGGACCTTTGAGACGCAATTAAATTTAGGTGAGATCGTGAGAGTACAGCCCCAGGATAGAATGAGTACCCTTATGAGAAGAGAAGGAGACTTGAGCTTGCTCTCTTGACCATATAAAATATTACAAGAGAGCAGCTGCCTAGAAAAAGTCTTGAAAAAGTTTTATGTAACTCTAGTATTCAACCAATGAGTATATTGATGTCTGCATTATAATATCCAGGGGCTATTCAAGACAAATTTTTAGATATTGTACAAGCATCTTATAGAAAATTTCCATGTTCGTTTTTCAAGGGAGTAGTTGTAACTACCATGGTAAAGACAGATTCAAAAAGCAAATATTGTGGAATCTAAAAAAAGGCAGTCGACGATGATCTACATCTGTCCAATAATAACTGTGTCTTTACTTTTCTATTGTTGTGTCAAAGCCTTATCTCCATAATGACTATCTAAAACCTAAAAGTAGTAACCCTGCTTTGGGAGGCTGCGGCGGGCTGATCATGAGGTCAGGAGATCCAGACCATCCTGGTTAACACGGTGAAACCCCGTCTCTACTAAAAATACAAAAACAAATTAGCCGAGCGTGGTGGCGGGCGCCTGTAGTCCCAGCTACTCGGGAGGCGGAGGCAGGAGGATGACGTGAACCCGGGAGGTGGAGCTTGCAGTGAGCCAAGATCGTGCCACTGTACTCCAGCCTGGGTGACAGAGCGAGACGCCATCTCAAAAAAAAAAGTAGTAACCTGTTTTCATCAAGTTCTCTTAGTCATCCTCTGTTCTGCAGTTCTTCATCCTTGTTATTCTCTTGGTAGGTTTAATTTACAGTGGTTTTCCATTTTTACCTTGGGTTTGGAACATTGAAACTTTTATGGCAGAAACAGAATTGCTTCTGAATGCCCCTCGTAAGCAGAAAGAACAGAGAATGACACAAAATAGCCATTGGTAAAAGAAGTCGGAAACAAAACATCTACCTCCTAAATCAACCTCCTAAATTCTGAAGGTAGATACTGTTCCAACCTTTGTTATATATGCGACCCAATACATTGAGAATGCTTAGTGAATTTTAGTAATGGCAACAACGTCATAAGTGCACAGTGCCTATGTTTTATTTCTTCTTGGTTAATTCATTCTTATATTTTTACGGCCAAAATAGCTTGCTCTTAGATTAAATCTTTCTCCTTTGAAAGAGTATTAAATATTTATTTTTTTCAGCAGTTTGTGCCTATTAGCGTATTTGAAATGAAAGAGAACTGTGTGTTGTTTCCTCTGATATTGTAAAAAGTAATTAGATTATTTGCTAAGAAATAAGAAATTACTCTTACGAATTAACTCTGTTTGTGGTTATTATTTTTCCCTTCGGCAGAACTTAACTCTTTTAATGGGCTTCCAGTACCTTTGGCAACCATATAAAAATTCTATGGAAGAATGAGTCAATGTTTGTACAAGTAAAACTTTAGAAACTGAGGGACAGTTATATATGAATTTTTGGAAATTGAAATTCTAGGAAAAATCCTCTTCTTAAATTATCCTTATTATTTATAGGGTGCTGCAGTTCTCCTGTGGTGTGAAAGGATGTAGATTTTTATTAGCTCTCTAAACTGAGAGTGAGATGCCATCTGTACAGGGGCATTGACAGAATATTATTGATTCTTTCTGTAATAAAGCCAAGTCAGGGCAACTATTGTGTGCTGAGCCACCTTGCTCTTACACTGCTGCCAATTGTTTTCCTAGAGAATTGGGGTATAAAGTTGATCCTTATTAAGATTTCAAATTAGCGTAGGCTTTTTTTTTTTCATTTGTTAAAATAAACTGCCTCTGTGTCTTCCACACTAGCCTTCTTGACCTGACCATCTTTTGCCCTTCTTTTTCTACTAAACATATGAAATCCTTTTAAGAGGAACCATTTTCACAATTATGAAAGAGAACGATGTCCCTTTACGTTCATAAAAACATATACTATTCCTTGGGATAGAGTAGTGAAACTGAACCCAGGTCCTGTGCAACCCATGCCTACCACAACTGTGAGATGTTGGTGGAAGCTGTCTGGATTTTTCCTGAGCAGCTGATGTTGCAGAAGTGTCCAGTTGCTTCTAGGATTTTAAGCATAAACTTAGCTTCAGGAGTACAAGTATTGAAAAATTGATGTTAGCAGGGTGTCTTCCTCAGATGTGTCATCAGTCTTAACATTTTGGTCTTTCTAGTGTCATCTGTGGATTAACAACTTGGCTTCTAGGTAGACATGGCTTTAAAGATATAGGTGTCTTCACGCACACATTTTCCTCTGTGCTTATTTCACTCTCTAACCCTTCAGCATAATTCAAAGTATATTATGCTAGCTTATGAAAGATTTTGTGGATTTGGATGGGAGTAAATATAAAGCTTAGTGTTATTTACCTTCTCACTTTGATACTTTTTTTTGACTGCCATGCAGAGGTGTGGGTGACATTTAAAGTACAGTTAACTGATTTGGAAGAATCTTTTTTAATATAATTCTAGAGGCTTTTAAAAGTATGAGTGGGCTTTGCATAGCAGGTGGTGAATGACAGCTGTTTGGGCAGAATACAAATGAGAATATGAGACACCTCCACATTATAAAAGTTTCAGAAACAAAATATGTTGAGTCTGATATACGACAATGCATGTAAAATTATATTTGCTTTTTTCCTTTCTTTTTTAAGTTCTGGTTATTTTTTCTTTAGTTTTAATTTTATATAAAAATAAAAATGGTTTAAATAAAATTAACCATTTGAATTGCAAACTCTATAAGATTTTTCACCAATAATATAATTGTGGCTTTAACTGTTTCAAATTTTGTACATCTAATTTGTTGATTTTGTAAGAAAATAAGTGGAAAGCATTGTAATTAGAAAACCTGAATTTAACGTTTGGATCTGACTTCTGATCTCATTTCAATTACTATCATTTTAAGGGAGTTAACAGAGGTGAATATTTAAAACTGTTTTTAGTATAAAGTCTTAAAATCAATTTCTTCTTTTCAACTGATATTTATTCATTCATTGATTTTTTTCCAATTTCTGAATATATATGAGACCGCTTGTATCCAGCATATGGTCTCATATAAATCATGTTAAAATTTTCAGTGAGCCTTTCATCCTTGAAGAGTGATAGTATGTGATATGTTTGACTCTGTGTTCCCACCCAAATCTCATTTCAAATTGTAATTCCCAAGTTCAGGGAGGAAACTGGTGGGAGGTGATTGGATCATGGGGGCAGATTTCCCCCTTTGCTCTACTCATGATAATGAGTGAGTTCTCATGATATCTGGTTGTTTTAAAATGTGTAGCATGTCCCCCACATGTAAAGACATGCTCGCTTCCTCTTTGCCTTCTGCCATGATTGTATATTTCCTGAGGCCTCCCTGAGCCATGCTTCCTACAGAGAGCCTATGGAACTATGAGCCAATTAAACCTCTTTAAAAAAAAAATTACCAAGTCTCAGGTAGTTCTGTATAGCAATTAGAGAACAGATTCATACAGTATGTAATGTAAATAACTATAAATATGTGTAGAGGATGATTGCATCACAATGTGGTCAATGTGTTTTTAGAATTTGGAGCATTTCTAATTGCCTGTAGTTGAAATGTGGAATTGGGAAGATACCTGTACTGTATTTTGAGGAATGGCTATTATTTCTACAAAAGAAGAGTTGGGAATCTTCAAAGAATGGTTTAAGCAAAAATTTGGACAATGGAAAGTATTGAGTATGTGCAGAGCAGTAAAAGATGCTTAACTCAGCAACAGGGATTGTTTAACAAAAAGCGGTTGATATGGTTTGGCTGCGTCCCCACCAGAATCTCAACTTGAACTATAGTTCCCATAATCCCTATGTGTCAAGGGAGGGGCCCGGAGGGAGGTAATTGGATCATGGGAGCAGTTACCCACCCATGCTATTCTCACGATAGTGAGTGAGCTCTCACAAGATCTGATGGTTGTTTTTTTGTTTGTTTTTGTTTGTTTTTTTTTTTGAGATGGAGTCTTACTCACTCAGTCACCCAAGCTGAAATGCAGTGACAAAATCTCTGCTCACTGCAACCTCCACCCCCACGTTCAAGAGATTTGCCTTCCTCAGACTCCCAAGTAGATGGGACTACAGGTGCCTGCCACCATGCCCAGCTAATTTTTGTATTTTATTAGATATGTTGTTTCACCATGTTGGCCAGACTGATCCTGAACCCCTGACCTCAAGTATTCCACCCACCTCGGCCTCCCAAAGTGCTGAGATGACAGGCACAAGCCACCGTGCCTGGCCAAGATCTGATGGTTTTATAAGGGGATTTTCCCCCTTTGATCAGCACTTTTCTCTCCTGCTGCCTTGGGAAGAAGGATATGTTTGCTTCTCATTCTGCCATGATTGTAAGTTTCCTGAGACCATCCCAGCCATGTGTAACTGTGTGTCAATTAAACCTCTTTCCTTTATAAATTACCCAGTCTCATGTATTTCTTTATAGCTGCATGAGAATGCACTAACACAGTAAATAGGTACGGCAGAGTGGGACACTACTATAAAGATACTGAAAATGTGGAAGTGACTTTGTAACTGGGTAACAAGCAGAGGCTGGACTAGTTTGGAGGGCTCAGAAGACAGGAAAATGTGGGAATGTTTGGAACAATCTAGAGACTTGGAGGGCTCAGAAGACAGGAAATTGTGGGAATGTTTGGAACAATCTAGAGACTTGGAGGGCTCAGAAGACAAGAAGATGTGGGTAAGATTGAAACCTCCTAGAGACTTGCTGAATGGCTTTGACCAAAATGCTGATAGTGATATGGACAATGAAGTTCAGGCTGAGGTGGTCTCAGATGGAGATGAGGAACTTGTTGGGAACTGAAGTAAAGGTGACATTTGCTATGCAAAGAGACTGGTGGCATTTTGCCCCACCCTAGAGATCTGTGGAACTTTGAACTTGAGAGAGATGATTTAGGATACCTGGTGGAAGAAATGTCTAAGCAGCAAATAGTTCAAGAGGAAGCAGAGCATAAAAGTTTGGAAAATTTTAGCCTGATGGATGTGATAGAAAGGAAAACTCCATTTTCTGGGGAGAAATTCAAGCTAGCTGCAGAAATTTGCATAAATAATGAGGAGCCAAGAAAATATATCCAGGGCATGTCAGAGACCTTTGTGGGAGCACCTCCCATCACAAGCCCAGAGGCCTAGGAGGGAAAAATGGTTTCCTGGGCTGGGCCCAGGGTCCCCCTCTTCTATGCAGCCTCAGGACATGGTACCCTGCCTACCAGCTGCTTCAGGTCCAGCTGTGGCTAAAAGGGGCCAATGTACAGGTCAGTCCCTTGCTTCAGAGGATGCAAGCCCCAAGCCTTGGTGGCTTGCGTATAGTGTTGAGGCTGCGGGTTCATAGGAGTCAAGAATTGAGGTTTAGAAACCTCTGTCTGGATTTCCGAAGATGTATGAAAACACCTGGATGTCCAGGCAGAAGTTTGCTGCATGGGCGGAGCCCGCATGGAGAAACTCTGCTAAGGCAGTGTAGAAGGGAAGTGCCCTAGCAGAGCCCCCACACAGAGTCCCCACTGGACCACTGCCTAGAGGAGCTGTGAGAAGAAGGTCAGCATCCTTCAGACCACAGAATTGTAGATCCACCAACAGCTTGCACTGTGTGTCTGGAACTGCTGCAGACATTCAATGCCAGACTTTGAAAACAACCAGGAAGGCTATACCCTGCCAAACCACAGGGGCAGAGCTGCCCAAGGCTGTGGGAGCCCACCTTTTGCATCAGTGTGACCTGGATGTGAGACATGTAGTCAAAGGAGATTGTTTTGGAACTTTACGTTTTACTGACTGTTCTGTTGGATTTCAGACTAGCATGGGGCCGCCCCTTTGTTTTGGCCAATTTCTTCAATTTGGAACAGACCTATTTACCCAATGCCTGTACCCTCATTGTATCTAGGAAGTAACTAACTTGATTTTGATTTTACAGGCTCAGAGGTGGAAGAGACTTGCCTTGTCTCAGGTGAGACTTTGGACTTAGACTTCTGGGTTAATGCTGGAATGGGCTAAGACTTTGGGGGACTGTTGGAAAGGCATGATTGTGTTTTGACATGTGAAGACATGAGATTTGGGAGGGGCCAGGGGCAGAATGATATGGTTTGGCTATGTCCCCACCCAAATCTCATCTTGAATTATAGTTCCCATAATCCATACATGTCCTGTGAGGGACCTATTGAGAGGTAATTGAATCATGAATGTGGTTACCCCCTTGCTGTTCTAGTGATAGTGAGCAAGTTCTCATGAGATCTGATGGCTGTATAAGGGGCTTTACCCTTTTTTCAGCACTTTTTTCTCCTCCTGCCTTGTGAAGAAGTTTGTGTTCACTTCCCCTTCTGCCATGATTGGAAGTTTCCTGAGGCCTCCCAGCCATGTGAAACTGTGAGTCAATTAAAACTTTTTCCTTTATAAATTTTCCAGTCCTGGGTATTTCTTCATAGTAGCATGAGAATGGATTAATACAATAGGACTGATACAAAGGCTAAGAAAATAGGGGAGTTTTACCAGTACATGGCAAAGACAAAAATCAAGAGATGAGAGGTAGTTAAGACAATTTAGAATGATTATGATAAAATTAAAAAGCTTTCTTTTACTAAGTACTTTGAGTCTTCAACAGGGCAGATATCAAATATATGTTAATTGGAGAAGTGTGTTCTTATTTAATTACCCAAACAATTATGTGTGGTAGAAATAATTTTCATTTTATAGGGAAAACTGATGAGTGAAAAACAATTAGCAACTTGAGAAAATCCTAAATTTAAAACAACAGTTAAGTTTTTGAACTGAGATTTTTTTTTTTTTTTTTTATAAAGGAAATAAGTTTAATTGACTCACAGTCCCACATGGCAGGGTGGAATTCAAGATGAGATTTGGGTGGGGATACAGCAAGACATATCAGCTCTGAAAAAGGTTTACATCATCTCCTGGGGATAATGGTTTAAATAATACTTATTTTTTTTTTTTGTTTTGTTTTTTGTTTGTTTGTTTGTTTGTTTTTTCTTTTATTATTATTATTATTATTATTATTATACTTTAGGTTTTATGGTACATGTGCGCAATGTGCAGGTAAGTTACATATGTATACATGTGCCATGCTGGTGCGCTGCACCCACCAACTCGTCATCTAGCATTAGGTATATCTCCCAATGCTATCCCTCCCCCCTCCCCCCACCCCACAACAGTCCCCAGAGTGTGATGTTCCCCTTCCTGTGTCCATGTGTTCTCATTGTTCAATTCCCACCTATGAGTGAGAATATGCGGTGTTTGGTTTTTTGTTCTTGCGATAGTTTACTGAGAATGATGATTTCCAATTTCATCCATGTCCCTACAAAGGACGTGAACTCATCATTTTTTGTGGCTGCATAGTATTCCATGGTGTGTTTATTGCGGCATTATTCACAATAGCAAAGACTTGGAACCAACCCAAATGTCCAACAATGATAGACTGGATTAAGAAAATGTGGCACATATACACCATGAACTGAGATTTAAAGTCATCTCATTAGACTCCAGTTTTCATGCTTATAACTAACATACAATCCTGTGTGTTCCAGGAAGGGAATTCAAATACAGGCACTCATTGGCTCTAAGATGTACTTGTCATTAAATGACTAGAGTCCAAAGCAGAGAAACGATTTGATAGAAGTGATGTTCCAAATTAGTTGTCAGATCTACCACAAGAGTGGCTTGTGGCAGAGTTGATAATTCATTGATCTGAGGTTGCCATTCCACCTATTAGTCATAGCTAAACTCTGGGGTAGGAACAATAAGCTAGACAGGCAATTGTAACAGCCACCATTATTACAAAAAATTCACATTATGTTCATTAAATGTGTTAATTTATATAGCAATAAAAGCTTGAGTCATTATTCCCTAGTGGATTCTTCTTACCTGGTCTGTTCAATATACTCTTAACTGATCTGTTAGAATCCACCTAGTCTAGGTGTAAACCTATTATTTCATCCTGACTCATGACTTTCAAAACAAAACAAAAAGATTAACTGAGATAAATAGAATCCATGTTTTGAATTAAAAAACCCATGCTTTAAATAAATACTGTCTATTTAAACAGTTAAATACACATAAAAACATATGTATATACCACATATAATTATTGTGCAAATGAGATATTATTCGTAAACGTATGTATAAAATCTCACTATGTACATCTCAAGCCACCACCCTCCCCATCTGAATGTGGGTCATTTTAACTCAGTTACCAATATCTCAATACAACATGTTCATAATTCTCTTGATATTATTCAATAATATTAATGTTAAATAGAAGCATGTGTATTTTGTTTTAAATAGGCTACTCAATGAAATATATGATTGGGGAAATCTTCTTAGTTCTAAACATTGAGCACAAATGAGCTGCTAAAATTCAAACCACATAACCTGATTCTGATTCCCCACCTTCACCAATAAAACAACAACAACACCAACAACAGCAGCAAGAACAACAACAACAAAAACAGTATTTCAGCAAATGCTTTTATTTCTATATAAATATATTCTGTGTACTCAGGTGACTGATATTTACTTTTTGTCAGTATGAGTTTTAGGCACTATGGTAAGCTTTTTATATATATTATATCATTTAATTGTCATCTATTTTAAAATTATAAATTTGAAATCTCAGTATCCTCTGAAGCAACCTGTGGCCATATAACACAGTTTTGGCCAATGTGGTCAAGCAGAAGTCCTTTGGGAGGAGTCTGTACAGAAAAGAGGATGGTGCCACTTTTTGCACTTTTTCATCAACTCTCCTCTCTGTTGGGAAAGCAGACATCATGCCTATAGTTGATGAAACGTATTTCAATCACGAGAACAAATGGCACACAGGAAAAAAAAAAAGCTAAACCATTAAAGGCATCCAGGCCACTGATGTCATATGATACTACCAGAGCAACCCTAGTCTACTTATTATGTGAGAAAAGTGATGCTGTAAATTATTTTTTGAACTTTTGTGCTGTACTTTTATTTCATTTCATTTTAAAAAAATAACAGCTTTATTTAGATATAATTCACATATCATACAATGCACCTATCTAAAATGTACAATTTTAAATCGTGATTTTTAGTAAATTCACAAAGTCATGCAATCATTATTATAACCAATTTTAGAAAGTTGTTATTATCCCAACACCACACACCCACCCTTGTACCCATTAGAATTCACCCCCACCCCCACCCCTAGGCGGCCACTAAGGAACTTGCTGTCTCTATAAATGTGCCTATTCTGGACATTTTGTATAAATGGAACTATATAATATGTGGTCTTCTGTGAGTGGCTTCTTTCACTTTGTATAACATTTTCAAGTTTCATCTATATTGTAGAATAAATTAGTATTTCATTTTTAATCATGGGATAATATTCTATTTTATGGATATGCCACTTTTGTTTGTCCATTTATACGTTGATGAGCATTTGGGTTGTTTTCACTTTTTGACTATTATGAATGATGTCATTGTGAACATTCATGTACAGGTCTTTGTGTAGACATATATTTTCATTTTTCTTAAGTATATCCCTAGGAATTGAGTTGCTGGGTCATATGGTAACTCTGTATTTAACATTTTGATGCTGTAAATTTTTAAAGTCACTGTTAATTTTTGCTTAATAAAATTACCACAGACAGGAAGTTAAGGGCTAGGATAAAACATGGGTATTAGTGACTACAAAGCCAGTATTTTTTTCTTATTTTGCCAAAACTGTCTGGGTTCATATCCTTAAGGAACACATGGATTTCATGGAAAGGTGAATAAACAGCTAAAGTAATAGTAGCTTGGATATCACTACAATAATAATTATAACTTCATTAACACTTTATTTCATGTAATTCTTCTTGACAGCATCCTGGATTTTGGAGAGCTAACCTTGGCAAAATTAATTTGCCCTTCAACCACCTTTTGATCTCTCTGCACTCATCCTCCTAGAATGTGTCTCCTAGAATGTGGGAGAAAATGTTTTTCACAAAGCAGGAAAATGTTAAAAGAAAAACTAGAGAAAACATTGGCCATTACATGAAAGATATTTTCTTTCTAAATTAACGTTTGTTTATATTTGTTCTCAGAGGTCATAAAATTATTTAAAGTGTTAATAATTTTAATATGTATTAAATAGTTGTTCAGAAGTTTAAGTGTTTAGTGTCACACAAACTGCTTATAAAACAGTTTTTACTCGGCATCAATCTGCAAATCACAGTGGCAGTAGATGTTTCTGGAAATGTCAAATGCTTTCTGGTTTAAAATCACTCCAGAACACCAATAGTAGCTCGTCATTGACATTTTACTATTCCGCTGCAAGCTAAAGACAGATGGCTCTTTATATGTGTTATATGAAAAGCAATGTTCTTTTTAAAATCAAGTCATAGTAAGGTTTCACTCAACTTTTTGAAAAGGTGTGTGACTTCTTGTTTGCATGTTTTCCATTCTGAATTGCCACATAACTCAAGAGTTTTGCTTCTTTCAGTCTTGAAGTATGGCAGAAAGCAATTAGAAATAAGAATTTCAATATAAACATCATATCTTTTGGAGGCCTATTGGAATTAGTGGTAAAGCAATAATAGTGATTGGGTTAAACAATACTACAGTCTGTCGCCTGTCAGGGGAATTCTAAGTTTGAATATTAAAGTTTGTATTTTAATGTACTATACATACTACTTGAAAGTATAAAACTATAATTAACTATAAGTGTGACATCTGTTGAAATTAAGGTTAAAATGATGCTTATAAAATGTCATTGTTTTCCATTTTTAAGCACAAATCATTGCCTAGCATGTTTCAAAAGATGGAGGAAGCTATTTGATCTGGTAAAGTAACTAAAAGTTGTCAGTTTTTAAATAAATAGGACACCATGGCAGTATATTTGGAGAGGAGTGATTTTGTAAGTATGATCATTAAAGTGGCTTTGTTAATAGCAATCCTCTTTTGCATTTGCAAAGTATGCTTCCTTCGAGAGGCTTAGAGTGCTTTTTTAATATCTTTGTACTGCTTCACAGTAACTGTGAAAAATGAAGCAAATCTCTCCAAAAATGTCATTGCAAAAAGAATTTTCTCTATGGGAATAAATGACCTAACATTGAATAAATAACCAAAAAAATCTATTGCTACCTTTATCTATCTCAAAGTGTGTAGTCAGATCAATGGTCCCATTGAACTTTGCATTAGTCTGAAATCATTTGATATATTTGATCAATTTTGGGTGTAACATTTTAAAAAGGAGTTGTCAATTATGTTTAATTTATCAGTTTGTGTATTCTCAGTACTTCTTATATGTGCATGATATATAAGAGTTGTTTAATACCTGAATTAAAATCAGATGATGACTGTATACATGCAGTAAGAGATGCAGAGGTTTCTTGAGGTTTAAAAAATGTATTAGTTTTCTCTCTATTGTTGTGTGACAAATTAATGCAAACTTATTGGTGGGCCAGAATTCTGGGCAGGGCTCAATTTGGTTCTCTGCTCAGGGTCTCATCAGGTTGAAATCAAGTTATTGGCCAGGGCTGTGTAACTATGGGAGTCACTATCCCATCACAGTTTGCTATGTAATATGACCAAAGCAAGCATGTGACTACCCAAATATGCACGTGTTAAGCCTGCACTCAAAGATATATGGTTGTAAGTCCTATAAACCAGGGAATGAGAATCCTGAGAAACTTGGAGGCCATCTTGGAATTCTGCCTACCATAAGAAGGACACACACACACATACACACAAACACACACACACACAAACACACATACACACATGCACGCACGAAGGCCGCATTTGAATTTTTTTTTCTGTTTCTTCACTGTTATCTCTTATTAGGAATAGAGATAAGGAAGAGGATTAAAAATTCTCTGCTAGTTGTAGTTCAGCTATCTGAAAATTGACTCCTTTGATGAAATAACATCTAACGTGGATTGAATGCTTGTTATGTGCCAGACACTCTTAAATTTTAGCTACATTAGCTCATTTAATCCTACAAAAACTGTGTAGAAAATGTAACATTATTGTAACCTTTTTCATAGTTGAAAGATGTGAGGCACAAAAAAGATTAAGTTGTTTAATCAGGTTCAGAATGCTGGTGAGTGGCAACGATAGGATAATATGCCAAATATTTATTATATGCTCAATAAATGTAGTTATTATTTGATTATTATTTAGGATCATTAGAAAAGGAAATAGTATAGAATAACCTAAAGGACACAAACATTTTGCTAACTAGCACTGTTGGTCTTTTATATTAGAACTAGTGGAGGATTGTAGTCATCCTCATTCCAGAGAAGTACAAAATCAAGTTTGAAGAACTTCTAGTTCAAAATCACTTCTGTTTAGCAGTGCCCATGACTTCTGTTTAGAAGTTCCAGCACTGCCCACCTTCTCAGTGTATTGACTAAGGAAATGCAGGGAAAAAAAGACAAAATCTTATAATGATAAAAAAGAATTAAAACAGTATGGCCAACCACCACCAGGTAGAATCTTCATTATATTTAAGAAAGAAGAATGATGATGAAAAGCCTTCAGCCCAGGTTTGATTCAGTGGCATAACCTGACTTTGACCTCATGGAAAAAAGCTAACAAAAATAATGCGAGATGTGTTGTTTCTCTCAAAGCTTGATTTTGGTTTTTCCAAAATAAATAGCCACAATACTGTTTCTTTTCCTTGACTTCTACCCCGCTGTCCTCTGCCCTCAAATACTGATTGTATGGACATATTATGTTCATCTAAGCAGAGATAACAAAGCCCAACAAACAGCTAGGATTTGGAATCTGAATCAGGGTTGCTCTAGGGGGTGAAGAGGGCTGTAGAAGGAGAAAAGAAGCTGCAGCAGGCAGAGGTGTAAGAAATTTGATGCCCAAGACCCAATGCTACAGGAAGAAACCTGAGAGCAGAATATAACTTGCAATGTGGTTTTTCATACATTGCAGCAATTCAGATCAGCAGAGAAACATGCTCATGTCCATGAATTATTATAGGACTCATCAGAAAATTTTAAGACACTCTTTCACATGCTCAATACGGTTTCAGAAAATCTGACTTTCTTTGTCAAGAAATCAGAGAATTGCTACTTATTTTGATTTCAGGAGAGTAGGTTAGGTACCAGTTGAGACTGTAATTCTATGACAATTTTACTAAAATATTTTTAAGATAAGCAATGGATCAGCAGATGTCTGCTACACTATTGTGAATAAGAATGAAATTTTAATCTTGTTCAAATAGGTAAGCATGGGACATAGTCAATAGAGAAATGTGTATTGGTTGCCAGAGTTAAAAAATATTACTCATACAATTGATGAGATGCAAAGAGATAGCATAATTATAAAGTCGACTTGGAATTACTGGATTAGTAGAACTATTGGAACTGTGTTTGAAGTTGAAAACTTGCACTGATACATTTTCTGAAGCCAATTAACATATTAATGAGGTAATACAAAGGATTGTTAATTCTTAGAGTTTGTTATTATTCTACAGAACTGTCTCTTCATGTCTCTCAGAATGAGAGCATATTAGTTGACATCATCAAAGAAAAAGTTTGTTGTAATTGTTGAGTCATTCCTTATAATAATTGCTTTTATAGCCTTGAGGTTGGCTTTAAAAGCTTGAATTATGAATATTTCATATTATATTATTTTCATGTTCCATGTGCATAGCTCATGCAAATTAATTTTCTTATAGCTTCACACTGACCTTTACTTCACTGAAGGAAATTAAATTGTAAAATGAATCTGCTTGGGAAAATCTTTTTCAGGAAATATCCCTTCCTCTATTTTTGTAGAGGTTTAACAGAAGCCTTTAGCATTCCAAGTTATCAATCTTATTATACAATATAATGAAATAAAAATCTAGATATTTAATAAAAATATTTTTTAAAGATTAAAATGAAATACTAATGTTTAAAATGTTGGAATACAGCAGAAATGAAATGTAGCTCTTACAATTAGCTCTTAATATTTTCAGGATATGAGGGTAATTTTCACAACATATACTGGCTTATTTGATGTTTTTCTAGGCTGTTTAAAATTGATAAAATACACATTAACATAGATATTCCATAAATATCTAAAAATCTTTAATTTGTATGTCCAATAATATATTTACTATGAAGAAATTAAAATATACCTTAAACACCTAGAAACAAAGCAGACATATTTTTTACATGTAGTTATACACAATAAGCTGTTTTTTGTCTTATCTGAGGATGGCTTTGAAGAACTTTTTACATCTTTGATGATTTCAGAGAGAAAATAGACTGAGGATTGTGTATTTTCTGTTCATAAAATCTCAACTACCTACTAAAATTCACAAATGTAACCTTACAATGGCTGGTGACACTGATGTCTTGTATACAAAAGAAGGGGAAAAACTTCGAGCTTCCCGTGCATCATTTATTTTAAATTCACTTTGCACTTTATTTTCGGAACTCTAAAATCATATTACATGCACATTGCCTCCTTTATCTAAACATTATGATTCAATTTTCATATTAAAGTGTTTTTCAATGTAACATTATGCATGGAACCAAAAATAGAACTCTGGTGTTTATTCTTACACCAAAGAATAGTTTTTTTTTTAATAAGCCAAATTTAAAGAGAATATGTTTATAAAGAGAGAGTCTATGGATTTTAGAATAATCTCAATAAACAATTAGTTTAGGAAGATGAAGCCTGAGAGATAAAATAACCAAATCCATAAAATCACGAGTATGAACACAGACTTGTTTACTGAATCCAAAGTAAAACAAAGACCTAATTAGTTCTTTAAGAAATTTCAGTTTTAAAAGAAGTAAAAGAATAATAATGTCTGAGGTAGTAAAACTGTTAAACTTGTTAACTTGAGGAGCTGTCAAATACAAAATATAAACATCTAATAATGGTTTAATAAAGTCTATGATGTCAGTTACATAAAATGTGTTAAAACACGTACAAAATTCTTTCTTATTTGAACACATTTTCATAGGGATTATAACTTACATTCAAATACTGTGCCAATTCTCTGGTTCTCCCAAAACCTCCCATCCCTACCCCAACCTCACTGTAGTATTTCTGTCAAAGCTTAAATTTAATTCTCTATAATTTGTTGCTTTGCTATATTTTCATAATTATTTTTTATGTAGCACAATTTGAATTTTAAAAAAGAATGTTTATAAAAACCTGTAAAAGTGTCATCATAATTTTAAATTTGATATCAACCTTTTTTTGTTGTTGTTGATGTCAAGTCTGGTCTAAATCATTACTTACCCTTTGAAGGTACAGATACAAACCATTCTGTATCTTTGCCAAACAGTGAGCCATATAATGTGGAAGGGAAAAATTAACCTCTGTGCTCAAACTTACTAATATAATTTAAATGTTCACCTTTTATACTATTGATTTTAACCAGTGTTAGTAATTCTAGTATTTATTTTATAGATGAATTAGAATCTTGGAAACAAGCAAATACTAGATACTTTTCAGTATTTCAGTATATGTAGCATATATAAAACATTAAAGAGAAGCAATGAGGCATTTTATAAAACAAAAAAATAGATTAGCAGTGCCCATTGTTATAAAATTATTTAACCTAATATCTAAAAATGAAGGTGGCTTATGGTTATAAATGAACATAACAGACATATGAATACATATCTTTGGCTTTTAAAGCCAAAGACAGAAATAACTTGGTATTTAATAATTGAGTATTTATTCAATTAAATATGCAATTTTAACATAAAATGTATTATTCAGTATCTAAGTTCTTATAAAACTCTGAAAGTCTGAAATTATATGAACAGGACATATGTGTACGTATGTGACTAAAATTTTAATACGGTTATGTGTCATGCATTATGTCTTACATTCAAATACTATCCTAATAAATATAATTAATTTACTTCATTTTTTCATGAAATAAAATTCTCTAAATGTTCACTCTCCCAAAGATCAGCATTCAGTTAAATGGTAGTGTTCTTAGTGTTTTATAAATAAAGTTTAAAAAAGTTAATTTTAATATAGTTTGCATTTCTTTCAATAATTATGTACGTGTATGTTTATGAACACATATAAGCACAACGTTAGCAAAAGTAAATTTCGAGGAAATAATGTAGTTTCATGTTGAGTTTTGATTAATGTTTAATTTCCATTAAAGTAAATGAGATAACTCTTGTGGCAGGATAATGAACATATCTAACATTTTGTTTTATTAGAAGAGAATCTTGATACTTTGTAGGTACTAATAAATTAATGGTTGATGAGAGGAATACATAAATGATATTGGTTGATATCTGAGTGACATTTGTACTCAAATTCTTTCTTTATTAATGTTTTAAATTAGTCTAGAAATGACTTCCTTATTCTGCTCTACAAAATGTGAAGGTTTGTTGGGACATGAGCTCTAATTTCCTTCCAGCACTGGTGTTTAAAGATGAAATAAAATTTTTAAAACTGCAGAGTGTCTTATTCAGCTCCCAGTAATGAAGTAGATTTCCCTTATCAGTAGAGTGGCACGCTCTTAATAGACAATTCAAATATTGCAAAACTTTTATTATTCAAAATATACCACAATGTGCATTATTTGTAATGAAACATTGCATTTTAGAACGATTACTATATCAATATTGTCTGTCAGTTTTTGGACTCTATTTTTTCTCATTCTTTATCTTCATATCTTTTATAATCCAATTCTTTAATATATTCTGTCTAGGATTTACCTCAAATATATAATCACTTTTCCATTTTGAGATTTGAATATGTTTTATTCTTAACTTCGATCTAGTTCTAGTGCATATTGATACCATACAATGCATTTTAAAAAATAAGATAAGTATTTTTTCACACATTAATACTATCTTTAAAGCTTAATTTTTGTAATTAATATAATTCTATGAAAATTGATATTCATATTCATAATCCGTTGTTTCGATGACAAAAATTTGTAGATTTTTAAAATATTAGAAGAATATAAATGTTAAAATGTTTATTTCTAGAATGAAAAATTAGACTTCTTTTTTAGTCAACTTATGCTCCTCACATGTTGTTTTTATTTGTCTTTAAGTGATATGTAGTATTAATCATGTTAACTCTTCAATATGTACACTGTATAACCCTTTATAAAAACCATGGGATGATTTTAGAGTAGAGATCGTGGTTCAGAATATTTTCACTTTTCTGTAATCTTTTTTCCAGAATATATACATTTTTTTATTGCCAATATATATGTCCTTGAAATTAAAGGATTTTCCCCATGTAACCTTTTTTGTTACGTTAAAGATCATTTAGACATGTGTCAATCATTTGTTGAAAAATTAGCTTCGAAATATTATCATATGCTATAGTAGTTACTTAACTCTGTCTCTAGAGATGTGTTTGCTGACTCAGCCATTCAAGAAAATGGGACTTTCTATCTAAAATACTCTTAAGTTTCTAAAGGCCTCAGAGACTCTGTATGAAAAATGAGAAAAATGAACATGAAATGGCTCTCTCTTTTTCCTCAGAAAGATAACGGCAGTTGCTGGAGTGAACTCCATCAATAATTTGCAACATTCAGTGATCAAAATAATGCTTATTTTTACGTGATTTTAGAAGCACTACAACTACTATTTTATTGATTTCTCCAATTACTATTATCAGTTATTTATAATCCCAGTTTTCTCATAAAAGTCTTCTGAATGATATAAGTGTTGTCTTATTACATCACTCCAAACACTTCCCTAAAGACTTTCTTTAATGAGGAAGAAATACTGATATTCCACAGCAGAGAAAATACACTCTTACCCAATTGACTAAGAAATGATTATAATAATTATATATTACCTTTCAAAAATCAAACTCTGTGTGTGTGTGTGTGTGCGCGCGTGTACGCGCGCACATGCTCCTGCGTGTGTAGCACACTGAAAACTTCTTTTATTTACAAATTTTTGTCAAAGTAGCTGCCTGGAGAAAAGATAAAACAGACAAAAGACAACAGAAGAAAATATATGGTGAGGTGATTACTAAATAAAAAATATATAATGGGACCAAACTCCAAGATTAGTGTTCCCTTCATGATCATGCAAACTTTTTTAGATAATGTGTTTATTATATTTTTCAATAGAAGTGTTTAAGAATAATACAAATAAATAGAATTTCATGAGTTGAATCATGATTTTCCAGTGAACTTATTTAGTTGTCTCAGTTATCATACATATATAATCTTTTGGTTGATACTCATTTATCAGTATCTCTTAATATTCTTTCACAATTCCATCAAAAATTTACTTCCAAAGCCTCTATGTTAAATAATTTTCTGTTAGTATAACTTGAATACATTTCTGGCAGCTTGCATTCTAATGTGAGTGATGCTCATTTATGAGATCAATTCTGGTTTCTAGAGATTATTTTAAAGCAGATTTGAATATGAATATAGCAATTTAATACCTAATCCCATACTATAAAATATACTCATACATATTGTGAAGGCACAGCAACATGACTCTGCTGTTTAGCTACGTTGCATGAAGTTGTCTTGCCATTTCTTAGACACAAGGATGTCAAGATATATATGAATGTTTCACATGTCACAGTGAAATGACTGATTTTTGTGTTTGCCTACATAAGAACACCATTCATTGTAATACTACAATGATAGCCTTTACATTATTTTATTTGTCTTTGTGTCACTACTGTTCCATATAGTGACTGGGACAGAGGTGAAGCATGGCAAACATTTGTTGAACTACAGGACTCTACGATTAAATAATGATAAATGAAGTATAAGATATTCCAAACTATGGATTATTAAATACATTTATTCCTGCTATAATTGATACTGATTTGATCTCACTTGGATTCATGTTTCTATATTTCAGTTTCTTCACATGTAACAACAGTTCCATGTTGAAAAAATGATTGTTGGGTTTTACATGTTGATGGCAATCTTTCCTAATGTTTTTTATTCACTTTCTTGCTCTAGTAAATAGCACCTAATAAAAAGAATTTTGACATTTTTTAGTGGATCAAAATTTAACAATGATTCAGTCTTCATTTTTCCCACAATTGTTATCTGTTTGTTACAGATAGATAACAAAATCAGAAATAATAAGACTGTAGACAAACTATCTAAAATTTAATACTGTTATTTTAGCAAATGTCTGAAGTTTGAAAGAGTTGCTTTGCTTATTACTTCTAAAAGATTCATTTCTACTCTACAAAATTTAGTAGGTAAGATTCCAGGTAAATGTATATATTAACTATTAAATAATTATGTCTTTAAAAACACAGCTCAATCTGATTTTTAAAAAATTTTCCAAATGTAATATTTTACTACCTGTGCTGCTAAATTTGTATTGTTTCCCAAGTGATTTAACTTTTTAAATGTTTCTTAAAACTTGTGTTTTTTCATCTTCAAAAGATGTTTCTATAATTGGTTGATTTATAGGGCAACATCAATAAAATGAGATGACCAAAAAATCCAAACCCATAATAAAATGTATTTATATATACGTACACTTTCAGTTCTTCTTTTGTTTTATAAAAGATGCACAAAGATATGTAAGTTAGTGAATCTTTTGTATTGTCCTTAAATAAATGAGGAAATTAGTTACTTAACTCCTAGTTTCAAAAGATAAATGGTAATCTGCACAATTGGTTGTAGAAGGATTTGGTATTTGGGATACGTAAGAAGAAAAGTTTAAAACATGGCTTTCAGCTGCGTATTGCAGAATGCAAACTTTATCAGAGAATATACCATGAAGAGAGTTTTTCTTTCTTTCTCTTTCCCTGTCACTCCCACTGTTAAATTCACTTTTGAATGCCCAGAAGCTAGCAGTAGCAATCACATGAAAGTGTTCAATAAATACTTGTTCATTTATTCAAGTTATAGAACATGAGTTTTGATAAGTTGTAAGAACTTTTACTTTCATTGTTGAAAAGGCTTCAAATGACATAGCTAAACAAACGTGGTTACATCTTGGTAATTTTTTTTTCTTTTTTAGACAGATGATAAAGAGCCAGGAAATTAAATATAAGACCAGTCAATGTGGCACAATGAAAATAAATTAGTCTTTTTAAATGTAGTTAATGCCACAGCTAAGGCTTAGCATCTGATGAGGTGGGACGGGGAGGGTATACATCTTCACCATGCTTTGCCTTTTTTTTCCTCTTAAAGAAGAGCTGCACTGCACATAACTAAAAAGCTAAGGGATTTTTTAAAAAAGCTTTTTCTTTAGAAAAATGCTTATGCTTAAAATGTTCCCATATTTTAATTTAGCTAAAATATCATTTTTATGAAGTGCAAATTATAAAAGTTTTGATGAGAGCAATAGTCATCCCCATACTTTAGTCAAGAAAAGTCTCATTATTCTCAAAGATATTTTTTGATTTGTAACAAGACATTATTAGAAAAATTTATATTATAATTAAAATGTGGTACTTAAACACAGGGAATAATTTCTAAAATCCATCCACACAGTAAAGTCAATTAATACTGTAGTTGGCACTTTGCAAATATTTACAATTAAATCACCATAAGAACATTGTGAAAATTTTATTCCAATATTACAAATAAAAATTGAAGATAAGAATTTAGGTAGCTTTCTCAACAAAGTACATTTGGTAGCTAGTAGAGATAGAATTCAAATAAAAATGCACCACATATTGAAGACTTTACTCTTTGCTGAAATACTACTCTGACTTCCTTATAATACTTCCTTTTGATTTCACTTGACTTTGCGGTCACTTATTGAGCTTTTATTATGTACATAACTTGACAGCCTAGGTATTTACTATTGCTTATGGGCTTCAAAAAATGCCCCAAATTATCTAGTTCAACCCAATTTTATTTATCATCCATTACTTTAAACATATTGTTATCATACATTTGACTGGTCAAAAAAAAATCAAGCTCTATTTCCTGTGGCTTCTTTCCTTTCATCTATTTCTGGGTTTTCTATAATCTTGTGCCCTATTATTAGACAAAAATCCCATGTTAATTTTTAGTCTTAAGTTTTCCTTCATTAATTATACTTATTTGCCTCTTTTCCTTACTTGGATACAAGTCAAGAGTTGCTTCAGAGAATATCAAGTGAACAAATTAGAATTAATGAGTGTGGAGACCATAAAGAATACTAGAAAGTGTGAGTCTAGATCACACTTTCTTTCAGGATTTCTAGAACACTAGAAATCCCGAGTCTTTATCTTAAAACGAACGTGGATGGAAGAGTCCTTAGAAGTTATATAAACTTTTGAGGATCCCACATCCAATTAGGGAGCTCGCACACTGGGCTTCCAAGTCTAGTTTCAATTTGTATATTTTGCCATCATTCAGCCAACACTCAGTGCTTTCTGTGCATCTGTGCTTGGCTACTTTCAGTTGTCCAATTATTTATTTTGTTTCTGTATTTGTCCATGTTGTCTCCTCCAGAGAGTGCAAACTTTTTGAAGTCAGTCATTAATTTTATGAAGAAGTCCTGGTGTGTTTTTGAAGCATCTCATTGAATATTTCATAATTTAACGAAGAGATCAGATGATTTTGAACAGTATTATATACGGAAAAGCTACATGATACATATTTGTGGTACCAGAACAATGCTATTAAAATCAGCCCATGATGTTGCTGATGAGATTGCAAAGTTTGTATCGAGTCTTAAGTCTGTATATGAAACAATTAAATTTTATGGAAAGAGACTGCCACAGAAAAAGAAAATAGGAATTAATTAAGGAAAACATAAAAATCACTTTTAGTTGATTTTTGAAACACAAGATACTTTGTTTTTTTATTCGCAACAATTTAAACAACTGATATAGCATTAAGATCAATGATACTATAACTCAATTATTACTTTCTATCCCAATATTACTCTAAAAGAAGAAAATGTTTATTCCTTATTACATAATAGGAAGGATAATCAACATTCGGTCAGAGCTTTTATTATCAGATAAACTTAACTATATGAATGAAGTTAAAAATATTTATTACTACAAATGATCTAAAGTTTTTACATTTTACATTTCAACTAACATTATATTTCCAAAGCCTAATGCATGGCATTTTTAAATACAAATATTTACAGACCATGTAACACACATTAAAAATTAAATATGTCTTTAAAACAGTGACATATAGATGTGTTAGTATAATCTTATTTCAATAATAATTACTTAAGGAGATTTGTTTAACAAGAACATAATCAATGAGATAACACTTTCTGAATATGAACCAATGCGGCAGATGCCCAAATCGCCAGGGCCTTAGACTCCTTGCTTCTTCCCCTCATCTCATTTCTGATTTCTACCCCAATTTTAAAGGGCCAAACATGAGACATCCTGGGCAAAACCTCCTCTGGTTTTTATTCTAGCCATTGATGGTGTAATAGTTTAGTAGCAAGTTTTCTTAGCAGGTGATAAGGTAGTCTACTCAGTTACCTACCTGGAGATATGCAAAATCTGGTCATGTTTCTGTGACCAACAGAAGTACTTCATATAACTGGGTACATCCATGTTCACTTAGGAATGAGTTCAAATGTGGATCTTATTCTCAGTCATTAATCTAGATTATATTTAATCTGAAGTTCTGTAGAGATGAATGTGTCTTCACAAAAGTTCCTCTTGCTGGCTTATAACTAGAAGTGATATTACGATATTACTATTCTTGGGACAGGGTTAGTAGTAACCCAGTAATAAATGTTCTTCCTCTCCCATTGTAAGAACCAGATCACTTCTACACTATTACCAAAAAAAAAGAGAACATTCATTATGAAAAATGCTATCTGAACATTTGGATATCTGAGTATTATTATGTTTATATAACACATATTATGCTGCTTTGGTAAAAAATCCCAACTAGATTTTTGTTTGAACTTTTGACAACTTTGCAAAAGCTTAACTGTTACTTAACTCTACAATCTTATAAAACATTATTACTTTTTTTGTACTGCCTTTTGATTAAGAAATAAGTTTTTTTTTATTATAAATGGAATGACATCAAATAGAAGGTTTTACAGAATATACTGGCAGATACTGTATATATTTTGTTAGCAAAAAGTTTTGTTTTTACATTTTTAAAATAATTTCATATGACATATTTCAGTTTAAAGGATGGGACCAAATCTTAACATAAACATGTGATATGTTAGAAGCATATGTATAAGTTTGTCATAAAAATGAGCAAAATCAATTTTCTTTATAACCAAATGGCAACATCTGATTGTACATCTTGGAATTCATTGCAGGTAAATGAGCGTGATCGTCTCCTAAGATTTATTGGTCTCTGAGGTCTTCCTTCCATCAAGTCTAAATAGATGTCAGATTTCAGAAAACGTGTATAACTGTCTTGTTCCATGAGCTGATACACTCTGCTTTGTGCAGCATCAAAACTGTGGAGGGTAGGTTGAGTAATGCTGTTTGTAACGACTTCTTTTGTGTGAAAATCAAGGTTAACCTGGATAAACAGAAAAAAAGTGTGATTATAGTTAATATGCTTATATAAACAACTTTGAGAAACAGCACAGGACTGATGCAATGTCGGAGTGGGCATAGTGGGCTTAGAAGCTCATATAGTTTGGATGTGTGTAGCCTGCCCAAACCTCATGTTTAATTGTAATCCCCAGCATTGGAGGTGGAGCCTGGTGGGCAGTTATTGGATCATGGGGGTGGATTTCTCATGAATGGTTTAGCACCATCTCCTTAGTGCTGTCCTCACGATAGTGAGTGGCTTCTGGCAAGATCTGGCTGTTTAAAAGTGTGTGACACCTCACTCTCTCTCTCTTTTGCACCTACTTCTGAAATGTGAGATAACTGCTCCCCCTCTGCCTTTTGCCGTGATTGGAAGCTTCCTGAGTTCTTCTCAAAAGCAGATGCTGTTAGGCTTCTTGTATAGCCTGCAGAACCATGAGCCAATTAAAGTTATTTTCTTATAAATTACCTAGGCTCAGATATTTCTGTTTTTTAGCATGTATCAAAAACTTTATTCTTTCTGGGGCTGAATATTCCATTCTATAGGTACACCACGTTTCATTTATCCATTCTTTTGTTGGTAAACAATTGGGTTGTTTCCACATTTTGGTTATTGTGAATAGTGCTGTTGTGTTTGTTGCAGTGCAAGAATGTCCTAATATAGATGCTTGGGTATTTTCCTCTATTCTTGACTAGCATTTCATCTGTTTCTTCTCTCCTGGAATTCCTGGTCCTTCTTACTCTCTATGAATTTAGAATAATGGAATATTGAACTGCTAAAGATCATAGAAATAATTAAAGCATAACTCATTTTCAAAATAGGTAACTAAACCTCACAGAGGTTAAATTATTTGAGTCATGGGAGAAATGAGTTGGGGCATCTTTGAGATTTTAATGTGGGGCTTCTCTTTATTTCAGTGCTCATTTCATTATGTTATGATGATTTCCTCCAAGCAAACATATGCTGTAGTATGAATGTCTTTTAAAGATATAAAATTCTTTCATGCCTTGTATCATAGCACTGCATATATATCTGGTTCTGATGGTGGTTAGGTTTTCAGGTAGGGGCTTTCTTTCCCCTTGTCCATAACACAATACAACTAGCTGCCTTTTTATAAAAAAACTATGTAAAACGTTGGTTTTGGGAGAAGCACTATTTATAAAACACGTATTAGAAACTTTGAAGCTCTACTTAATTAATATTATAGGGCAGTCAAGTCATATTTGCTAGTCTTATACCCATTTTAGCAATTGTATCACACAATTACTTCACATTGAGTTTGGAGTAAAAGAAAATCTCAATTGTTTTCCACTTGAAAACTTTGCTAGTTAGGTTTACCTCATCTCTCTATTGTAAGATTTTTCTTTTAACCTGTCTTTAAAGTAGCCCTAAAGCAAACAAAACTCTGTATAAATAGATGAGCCAAAATTAAATTGGTATATGATGCAAACTTCTTGATGTCTCTTGACTTCATCACTTATAGAAATCTTTAGTTTCTATGAGAGGTTGCTTGTGCTAAAGTGATTACTATGAATAAGTGAATGAATCTAAATGTTGCAATTTATCATATTCACTCTTAGTCTAGAATGAAAATAACTCTGAAAAGTGACTCTAATTGTACTTTTCCTTCTGTGATAGTATCTTACAATGTCTTCCATTTGTATGGATAAATATGTATAAATAATTATCTTCCCTCCAGCAACATCATGAACATTCTGGTAGAATGTATGAGGGTACAAATTTGATAAAGACAGATTATCTAAAAAATTTAGCTCTGAATTGACATTTCTCAAAAACCACATAAAGTGCCATTTTGGACAAAATATTCAACATCATTACCCATCAGGGATATGCAAGTAGAAACCATAATGAGATACTAACTCCCTTCGGTTAGAACGGCTTTTAATGAAAAAGACAAAAAATGACAAATGTTGGTGAGGATGTGGAGAAAGGGAAACTCATGCATTGTTGGTGGGCATGTAAGGTAGTTCAGCCATTATAGAAAATAGTATAAAGGTTCCTCAAAAATTAAAAATAAAACTATCACACGATCCAGCCATTCTACTTCTAGGTATACATCTAAAGGAATTGAAATCAGCATGTTAAAGAGATATCTACACTCCCATGTTTATTGCAGCATTATTCACAGTATCAAAGAGATGGAATCAACCTAAATGTCCATCAAAGGATGAATGTATAAAGAAAATGTGGTACATATGGAACACTATCGAGGTATTAAAAAACAAAGAAACTCAGTCATCTGTGGCAATGTGAATGAACCTGGAGGACATTATGTTAAGTGAAATAAGCCAGGCACACAAAAATAAATACTACATGATCTGACTTGTATGTGGAATCTAATAAAGTTGCTCACATAGAAGTAGAGAGCAGAATAGTGGTTACCAAGGGCTAGGTAAGGTAGGAAGGATGGGAGGATAGAGAAAGGATGGGTCAACAGGTACAGAGATAGACAGGAAGAATAAGTTCTGGTGTTATATTACCTAATAGGTGATTATAGTGAATAATAATACATGGTATATTTCAAGATCGCCAGAAAAGAACATATTGAATATTATCATCACAAAGAAATGATAAATGTTTAATTTGATGAATATGCTAACTCTGATTTTATCATTATACAATGCATACATATATTAAAACATCACACTGTATGTCATTAACATGTATAATCATTACATGTCAATTATAAATAAAATTAATAAAAATAAGTTGGGAAAAATATCATTCACAATTTAAAAATAAAATTATTAAAAAATTTTGAAAGCAATTATGCATTTTTACAGTTATCTTTACTGTACCTCTTTTGGAGCATCAGTCTGTATAAATTTCTCATATATTGCTTTTGCTTTAAGGTGAATTTGTTGAGGTCCCTTGCTTTTCTTGAAATCTTCACAGGCTATCCAAAATTCAATATTTTCCTCACTGAATTCAGTTTTAAGAAATCTGGTAAAAGCCTCTAGTCCATCTATCAAGAAAAGAAATACTATAACTATAAAATAGTATTAATGTTGGAAACATTTACTGATTGATAATAAAACATAATTGCAAATATTAACAGAAAACCTACATCTTCCCTCTAATGCAGCACCGCAGCACACATCTTGCACAATATACATGAGAGACCCTCATGTAGTTTTCACAACTATAAAAAGAAAGTATTATTCCCACTGAAATAAGGCCAGTATCTCACTCAGGCTTAAGTTTGACTTTAGGCCTAAGAGTAAGAGGGACCCCCTACAGTGGACCTCACTTTATGTCTCTTTTATCCATTCCCCTCCCAGAGTGTGAGGGGTGATTCCACAGAGTCAAGAAGCCATTACAGTTGGAACAGATCCTACCTACTTCTACACCATGCCTTTGGTATTCAGGATCTTGAGATTCCCTGACTAAAAGCTCTATGCTTCCAGCATTTACACAGCCTTTTCTCCAAGTCCATCTACCAAAAACACACTGACTCACTGGTATTTATACCCTTAGGCCCAAGTATGAACAAGACTTCAATTTGCAGGCTGGAGTGTGTACTCAAATGTGCAAAGAGCTGCTCACAGTGTGAAACCAAACCATGGGGGAAAAGAAAAAGGTGGTAGGTCATGTTTATAGAGTGGAACCGTTCAGTGTCTGAAAATTTTAAATTCAAACATAATCTTCCAAGTGGCTTACAAAGTATATTTGTCAAAGCAGAAGGATAGCAAATATATTTTAAAGTTATTAGTTTCTATAGCTCCTAAGCATTTAGACATACAGCATGGAAACTCTTTTTCACTTTTTGTCTTGCTACATAAATGTTAGGGGCAGGTATCAAGTCTTGTGGAAGACTGTCTGGGCTCAAAATAGTGTTCATTTAGTTACTATGTGGCCCTGAGCATATTACCTTTTCTTTCTGTGTCTTAGTTTTTCAGTATTTAAAATTAAGATAATAATGATCCCTACCTGATAGGGCTGTTGAGAGAATTAAATGTGTTAAAATACACCAAGTGTTTGGAACAGTAAGGGGAACATTAAAAACTCCATAAGGGTTTTAGTAATGGTGGTTGTGATGATGATGGTGATCCTGATAATTTTTATTTAAGGCTCACTAAGATGACATTTACATAACTAAAAAAGTGGCAGACTTTGGATTCAACCTTAAGACAATGTGACTTCAAAACTGGGCTCTTTCAACTATCTTTTTTAACTCTATTTATTTTTAAGCCTTGTAAAAGTTAAACTTTTTTATTTTGAGAAAATTATAGATTTACATGAACTCCTAGGAAGTTCCTAGGAGAGACCCCATGTACTCTTTATCCAGTTTTCACCAGTGTAACAACTTGGAAAACTACAGTGAAATATCGCAGCTAGGATAGTGACATTAATTAATGTAATCAAGATACAGAAAGTTACAAGTATAACACGTTGCCCTTTTACAGCCACATGTACATCTCCCCACATGTAATTTTTTTTAACTCCAGGGAACCACTAATCTGGTCTCCATTGCTATAATTTTGTCAATTCAAGAATGTTATATAAATTAAATCATGTAGTATATGTTGTTTCAGATGTTTCTATTTTCCACACAGCCTGATTCTCTGGAGATTTATTCAGGTTGATGAATGTATCAATGGTTTGTTTCTCTTTGTTGCTGTATTATATTCCATGATATGGATATACTATCATTTGTTTAACCATTCTGCCATTGAAGGAAACATGGGTTATTTTTTTTTTCAGTTATTACAAATAAATCTGCTATACACATTTGTGTATAGTTTTAAAAAAATGAACACAAGTCTTTATTTATCTGGAATAAATTCCAAGGAGTGAAATTGCTTGGGTGTATGGTAGTTGCACTATAGAAATGTTGAGGGAAGGGAAATATGTTCCTAATGGATTTTTCAGATAAACTTTCTCAGAATAAATCAAATTTGAGTTGGATTTAAATGAGTTTTAGCAATCTTTCTTTAGATTCACTCTCACTCTCTAGTTATAGCCCATTTCTCTTTCTGCTCTCCTTATGTAAGTTATTGCATAAGGAAATATCATGAGTCCCATCTGGACTTCCCACTTGGCAGCATCTGATAATACTGACCCCCTCCTTTTTCAAATACTCTTCCACATAGGATTGTAGGATGCCATATCTCCTAGTTCGTACTGGGTGATCGTTTCTTTGTGTGTTGTCTGTCTAGGTTTAACTCCCTCTGTTCCCCATTAAATGTGCTATTTGCTAAAATTCTGTCCTTTGCATTCTCCTTTTCCTTCTTCTTTCCTTTATCTTCCCTATTTGCCCATCTTCTCTCTTGACATTTTTCCTGAACTCCTTTTTTCTGACCTTCAACTGTACTTTGTGCATATTGTTAACACCTGTAGACAAAATGAGGCATTAGAAACAATTCTGAAAAACAATAAAGCTTTTGTTTTACATGTTGATATCATTAAAATATTTTAATCTTCTTGCAAGAAATTATTTTTGAAATCATAACTTCAAATATTCCTCTAGCTACTGACATATCTTTTCTCCTTACAGATATAAAATCTTTGATTAAGTTTTCTACACTTAGTCTCTTAATCCCCTCTATCTCATTTACTTTCCAACACACAAAAATATGGTTTATATTCAACACTTTACTTAAATTATTTTTGCCAAATTGACTTAATGTTATAGTTAGTGAACATTTTTTTTCCGTCCATATGTTATTTCATCTCTCCACAACAGCAGGCACGGTAGAGAATTGCCTGTAATTCTCCTCAATGGCAGCTAAACTCCAGAGTTTCCTATTACACCTCTGACTATTGCATCCCCAAATCCTTCTCAGTTTATCCTTCTTCATCTTTCCCTTAAACTCATTTCCTGAAAAATTACTTCAACACCCAAATACAATCAATATGCAGATGATTCTTAGAACTTATCTCAGTAGTCATTCAGGAGCAGGTTGTTCAGTTTCCACCAAAAGCAATGGCAACAAAAGCCAAAATTGACAAATGGGATCTAATTAAACTAAAGAGCTTCTGCACAGCAAAGGAAACTACCATCAGAGTGAACAGGCAACCTACAAAATGGGAGAAAATTTTCGCAACCTACTCATCTGACAAAGGGCTAATATCCAGAATCTACAATGAACTCCAACAAATTTACAAGAAAAAAACAAACAACCCCATCAAAAAGTGGGCAAAGGACATGAACAGACACTTCTCAAAAGAAGACATTTATGCAGCCAAAAAACACATGAAAAAATGCTCACCATCACTGGCCATCAGAGAAATGCAAATCAAAACCACAATGAGATACCATCTCACACCAGTTAGAATGGCAATCATTAAAAAGTCAGGAAACAACAGGTGCTGGAGAGGATGTGGAGAAATAGAAACACTTTCACACTGTTGGTGGGACTGTAAACTAGTTCAACCCTTGTGGAAGTCAGTGTGGCAATTCCTCAGGGATCTAGAACTAGAAATTCCATTCGACCCAGCCATCCCATTACTGGGTATATACCCAAAGGACTATAAATCATGCTGCTATAAAGACACATGCACACGTATGTTTATTGCAGCATTATTCACAATAGCAAAGACTTGGAACCAACCCAAATGTCCAACAATGATAGACTGGATTAAGAAAATGTGGCACATATACACCATGGAATACTATGCAGCCATAAAAAATGATGAGTTCATGTCCTTTGTAGGGACATGGATGAAACTGGAAATCATCATTCTCAGTAAACTATCGCAAGAACAAAAAACCAAACACCGCATATTCTCACTCATAGGTGGGAATTGAACAATGAGAACACATGGACACAGGAAGGGGAACATCACACTTCGGGGACTGTTGTGAGGTGGGGGGACGGGGGAGGGATAGCATTGGGAGATATATACCTAATGCTAGATGACGAGTTGGTGGGTGCAGTGCACCAGCATGGCACATGTATACATATGTAACTTACCTGCACATTGCTCACATGTACCATAAAACCTAAAGTATAATAATAATAATAATAATAAAAATTTAAAAAAAAAAAAAAGAACTTATCTCAAGCCTCTTTTTCCTGAGCTCCAAGTTCATATCAACCAACATGTGAAAAACATCATTGAATTGACCACTGAATTAGTCATATGAACGGTGCATTTATTATCTTTACCCAAAACCTTCCCTGCATACATTTTCCATTTAATGACGCTATCCACTCAGGGATGTAAACGGGAACCCTGGCATTTATTCTCAGGGATATTTAATTTTCCCCTTATCTCACACATAGCTGATAATCAAATCTCAAAAAAAATTCCCCTTTCATATATCCTACATCTGTCTTTTTATTTTTGTGCAATCTGTAATTACTTTTATTTAGACTGAAACTATCTCTGACACAAATTATTATAAAAACCTCCTAACTGGTGACCCTGAATTTAGGTTTTCCTTGTCTCTTCCTCCAACCTCCAAGAGTATTATCCACATTCTCATCAGTAATATCTTTCTGCAGTACAAATTTTATTATGATTCTTCACCATTTAAAATTTCCCAATAGTGTTCATCTCTTCCTACTATGTTTTTACACTGATTTAAGCTCCACTCACAGAGAAACATGTATAGTTGCATTCATGTGCCATGTTCCTGAATCTCTTAGTTTTAGCTCCTGTTGAGAATACTTTCCCTTCCTATTCTAAATTCATAAAGCAATTTTATTAATCTAATCCATACAGCCTATATTCATTGAGGTTGAAATTACATTTCATCTTGTCTGGAAAGACTTCACCAATCTCTAAAGAACGAGGTGGGTGTCCTTCATATATGGCCTTCTACTGTGCCGGGTAAACTTAAAATATTGTACTGCAGTTGCCTGTTAACTTTTGTTTTCCAGGCTACACTGTAACATATATAAGATGCAGACCCTTGTCTAACTTGTCACCAAATTTCTAGTACCCAACATGAGAAATAACTCAATAATTATTTAATAATACTAAAATAAATTATCAACAAATAATTGAATTAATTATAAAAATACAGAATTATATTAAAAAACATGAAACAGTTCTAGGAAATATTTTGTGTATTAAATGAAATATCAGACCTATCATATTTACAACAGATACGGATGATCAGAGCTGGTAACATAAAAAAGCAAAAAAAAACCAAAAAACAAAAATCCACAAAATTTTGTCCTATTGTGAATATGGACAAAAATATGTAATTAAAAATATACTAGTTTATTAAAAAAGTTAATTCTTAGCTTGATGACATTAAACATTTAATTAATATTCTAATTTCATGCTTGGCAAGCAAAATTTTTAATACATTTTGGCTGCTTCTTTGGTCATATGAAAAGGTAGAGAAATGGCTATCGGTGACAGTTTTATTTGTGAATCTATATTATTAGTTTGGAATTTAACCTCATGAGTTTTGCCAATGTGAGCCTTCTACTGAGAGATGGGTCCTTCCTGGCATGCTAACAAGATGACAGCATCAATTTTGAGAACATGTGAAGCTGGAGTTTGTGGTAAATGCCAGTCTATATAACTTTGGACAAGCTGACAAACATTTCTGGAGGTACACTGCTCTCTGTTGGATATCACTATGAGTTATTGAAACATATAATGTATTCCTTACTTTGTTCAACTATTTTATTAAATATTTTTGTTTGCATCCTGAACTCCCCACTGAATAACTCATTAATTCATCGAAACAATATTGATCACATGCTGTGTTCCAGACACTGGTCTAGGTACCAGAGACCAGCAATTTCAGAAGCGGACAAAGCCCTTGATTTGATATTTAATCTATAGAGCACTACCTTAAATAAAAGAACATATTACTACTAAACTATTAAGAAGAGGAGAGTCATTACAAAGTAATGAGAACCAGACTTGTCCTCCTACCACAAATAACAATAAAACTAGAAAAAATATTGAGGCAGTAGTTTTCAAGCAGAATACAACTGGCAACAGATAAGAAGAAAAACACATGAAGTGAGTGCTAGGTTTGTTCTGGCTTTCTACCTGGGGGCATTTTTAAGACTGGAATGCATGAAGACGGAGGCTAACCACATGAAGAAGCCTTGCTGAATTGAGGAGGCAGAGATAAGAGTTTGGGCATTATGATGTATTTGGAATTTGTGGGTCAGGCTACTGAAAAAAGGAAACATGCAGAAGGGTGTGGGACAGTTTGAGTGACTTTGTACCAACTTGTTCTCTCTTTTTTGTCACTTGTAGTTCTCAAAAATAAATGTACAATGTGCTGACAATGCAACACCTGAGATAAGAGAAACTGCCCAGAATAACCCTGCTCTGTTCCTTTGTCACCCCAAAATAGGATCTTCTTTGACACTTTAGCCCAGGGATACCTGTAGTCCCTCGGACATAAAAACCAGGACAGGCTGCTTTCTGGGATCCCTCAGCTGCCATGCAATTGGAACATCATAGACAAAATTTAATTCACTCTTAGCAGCTTTCCTGAGTGTTGAGGGGGCAGCTCATTATGAATACTAGGCTTCTAGTATCGCTTGCTGCCTATTTTCAAGTACTAAAGTTGCTTTGCCTAACTAGTTGTATCAGTGTTCTATCACAGTAGATTTGTGCAAGTAATCAAAATTGTAGCCCAAGATATAGGGGGCTTAATTGGTAACCAGTGCAGAGTGAATCTGCTTTATAAGGGGACCCAGAAGCCTGCATGCAGTTTTCCTGCAGAGCCTTGACTGAGGGCTAAGCTGCACATGGGCAGGGCAAATTTTGTGAAGTCTAGAAGAAGACAGATGCTATGGGACTGAGGTAAATGGAGATATGAGAGTTTTGATAGGTTTGGATGACTTTGGATTTCTGGCTCAGCCATAGAAGAGATACCAAAGAAAGGTCATGTTTCTGGTATAAATACTACGTCTTGTCCTACTACTAAGAAAGGTCTTGTCCTCATACTAAGACAATTCTGAGAGATACCAGCCTTAAAGGATCAAACTGATCAGAAAAAAATCAAGAGGATACAACAGTGATTTAATTCACTTCCAGAAAAATGATTCAATACTCTATAAGGGAAGACCACATAATTTAGACTCCTATGTCTTCCTCCATACTCACATACAAAAAAAAGTTAGTGATGTAAGGAACTTTTCATGACTTATTATCAATATTTTGTTTGTTGATAAAATATCAATAAAAACTGACCATGCGGTATCTAAAATGTTGGAATCAGCAGACAAAAACTTTAAAAAAGCCCATATAAATTTTTTGAAAAACACAAAGGTTAAAAAAGACCTAAGACAAAATTTAAACTATAAAAAGTAATTAAGTTGAAATTCAGGAAATAAAATGTAAAATATTAAAAATAAAAAAATATTGGATGGTCATGGCAACAGATTAAAGACTGCAGAACAGATGGGTATGTTAGCAGACAGTTGGATAGAAGAGAGATTTACTTAATCTAAATAAAGTAGGAAAGGAGGAAAAGAAAACAACAACAAAATTAGGAAACAAATAGAAAATAAATAGTAAGATGTTAGATCCAATCCCATACATATCAATGATGAGATAACGTTTAAATGAGCTAAACATTCCAATTAAAAGTCAGAGATTATCTGAGTGGGTTAAAATGTAAAAACAGACTACATATTGGCAACAAGAGACACATTAAATGAAAAGTATCAGGAAGATGAAGAAAACGGATAAAAATGTTACACGGTGCAGAGGTTAAGCATAAGAAATCTGAATAAAAAATCTTCACATGGCTTGAAAAAGTAACTTCAAAATAAAGAGTATTTCCATTTTGTAATTTTTAAGTGACCAATTATTACTAGTACATAACAATCCTAAACATATATGAACTTAATTTAGAGCTTCAAAATACATGAAGCAAACTCATAGAACAGAAGTAGAAAAACTCAGCATTTTGGTATAGATTTTAATTCTGCTTACTCATTAATTCATAGAAAAAAGTAGACAATATCAATGACAATATATAAAACTTAAACATCATTAATTCGACTGAATTGAAAAATTACAAAATGATCTACCAAACACATCTTTTCAAATGCACAAGGAATATTATCCCAGATAAATTCTTTGTTAGACTCATAATATGAGCCTAAATAAATTTCAAAAAGCTTGATACCTTACAGATATGTCCTTTGCCCACAAGGCGTTTGAATTAATAATTGACGCTAGTAACATAGATAAAAACAAAACAAAAGCCAATATTTGAAAATAAGCACACAATAACCAGTGTGTTTGTGATAAATATGTAATGAACACAATAACCTACATGTTAGAGAAATCACAAGGAAAATTAGAAAAATATTTATACTTGAATTATAGTGAAAGTACAGCAGATCAAAAATTTGTGAGATGCAGCTTAAACAGTGGTTAGAGGGAATTTTATTGCACAATAGTGGTCTAGTAAAAAAAAAAAAAGGAAGAAAAAAAACAGGAAGGGTATAAAAATTAAGATCTAGGTTTCCACCTTAAGAAACTTGAAAAGAAGAGCAAATTAAATACACAGTCAGTAGAAGAAAAAATAAAAATAAAAACAAGAGGAAAAATATATGTAACAGAAAAACTACAGAGATTAACAAAGCCAAAGTTGGTTCTGTTAAAACATTAATAAAATAAAACCCCTAGCAAGAGTGTTTCATATTAGGAAGCAAACCATAAATATTAGTATAGCTCTTACATATATTACAAAGAAGTGAATATTATTAATGACTTAATGTCAGTAAATATAATTTGTATGGCATAGGGAAATTGTTTAAAAAAACAATAAACCTATACCCAAACTGACACTTGAAGAAGTGGAGGATCTGGTAGCCCTAATTCAATTAATAGATTTTATAATAAAACATTTCTCTCCCCCTAAAAATACCTGGGACCAAATTTAGTAAATTCCATCAAACATTTAAGAAAAAAAAGGCATTTTAATCTTACATACTTGCTTTGAGAAAATTGAGAGGAGATGAACACTTTCCACCTCATTTTATGAGACGAGGATAACTCTTAATATCAAAACTTGACACTCTGCCCCATAAAAAAAACAAGTAAAGACTAAGAAAGAAGTGAAGAAAATTACACAATATCTCTCATGATTATAGAAGCAAAGATTCTACACAAAGTATGTTTTAAAATCCAGCTATGTATAAAGAAGGTGCAAAAATTCTGGCATTATGGCTGAAAAAAGTTGAAATAAATGTTGTAGCTTTGTCTGTTCAACTCATTTTAACTTAGATTACCACATTTTTTTAAATGTTTACAGCTGTCTAGAACTATTACTCATGGTCAATGACTATTACTAATATAAAAAGTTCCATATAAAATGAAACAAGAAGAATAAATTTCTATTGGTAGAGTTATGGTAATAACTAAGAGGTTTTGCATTTATAACACGTTTAGAGGTTTTGAAGGTTAAGTGTTACTTATATACATTACCTCATTTAATTTTTATAACAGATACATGGAATATGTCTTATATTCATTTTCTTAGATGAGAAAACTGAGATTCAGATAAGTTCAATTGCCCCAGATTTCATACATATATATATACATGCATATTTTTCTCAGGAAGGCATTGTTTCCTTTGGTAGGCAGAGAAATAACCCTCCAAAGGTGTTCATGCCCTAATCTCCAGGACCTGTGGGAAAAAGGAACTAAATATAGTTCAGGACCTTGAAATGGGGGAGATTATCAAGGTAGATCCAATCTGATCACATGAGTCCTTAAAAGTAGAAGAGGAAAAAAGTAGATCACAGAGATGTGACCTAAGAAGGACCTGACTCTGCTGCTGGCTTTGAGTATAAAGAAGATGGTCATAACCCAGGAAATGTAGTGTATTCTGGAAGGTGGGTGTCTTAGTCTGTTTCGTGTTGCTATAAAGGAATACTTGAGGCTGGGTGGTTTATATAGAAAAATTTTATTTTACTCACAGTTCTGCAGGTGGTATAAGAAGCCTGCTGGCGTATGCTTGGCTTCTGGTGAGGGCTTTGTGCTGGGTCAAAATATGGTGAAGACCAAAGAAGAAGTGGGCATGTGCAAAGAGGGATCAAACCCGAGGGGCATCCTGGCTTCATAACAACCTACTCTGGAGGGAACGAATCCATTCCCCTGAGAACTAATCCAGTCTTTCAAGAGTGAAAACTCACTATTGCTGAAACTGCACCAAGCCAATCCTGGGGGAACTTCACCCATGATAGAAACAAGTCCTCTAGGTGCCCCCTCCCAACATCACCACATTGAGGATCAAATTTCAACCTGAGATTTGGGGTGGGGGGGAGAAACAAACCATATCCAAACCATAGCAGTAGGAATGAACCTCAGTTTGCAGCCAGCAAAGGAAGGAAGTAGTTGGTCTGTAACTGCAAACAGCTTAATTCTGCCAGCAATCCAAATGAGCAGAAACGGGATTCTTCCTTAAACCCTCCAAAAAAAGAAAGCCTGCTGACATCTTGATTTATTTTGATCAAACCCATACTGGACTTCTAATACAACTTTAAGAAAATAAAATTGTGTTGTTTTAATCACTGTAGTTGTGGTAAGTTGATATAGCAGCAACAGGAAACCAATACAATCCTCAAATTACTCTTTTTTTTTTTTTTCCACCTTATAGATAGTTTCTTTTATTTGTTTTAAAATCAAGCTAGTTTATAAATCAACTATTTTACTCATCATCTAGCATTAGGTATATCTCCCAATGCTATCCCTCCCCCCTCCCCCCACCCCACAACAGTCCCCGAAGTGTGATGTTCCCCTTCCTGTGTCCATGTGTTCTCATTGTTCAATTCCCACCTATGAGTGAGAATATGCGGTACTCTTTTTGTATCACCATTTATTCCTCCTTCATATAGACCTTATCCTCTTTGTCATGAAGCATCGTTTTTTAATATTGTAAGCAATCTTTTTAATGTATTAGAGTTCGAGGAACTTACTGTTTAGGAAATCAGTAGTTAGACAAAGACATGACAACCTACAGAAATTCCTAAGCTTTATAACATGGAATGATTTCAGCCACGACCACGAGAAAAGGATGACATAGGTCTCTTCTGCACCACGGCCTCTTCATTGGGATGTTTTCAACTGGACAAAGGGAGATCCTGCCATTTCTTTTCCTCAGTAAATTTACCACGAGCAACAGATGTTAGTAGTTACATATTAGTTAACTAACTAGAGATACAAGGGAAGGTTGGGCTCAAAAAGAATTTGACAAGGCATTGTAAAACTGACAAGCAACTACAGAACTTGTCTGCAGTCCTGAGATGCTAGTAAGGTAATTTCTAGTCAAACACAACTCTCTGATGAAGGCCTTACTGCTAAGTGATTCTTGAATGAGTCAGCAAACTCTGACCACTGAGAAGCACAAGTGATCAAATTGCTCTTCTTTCTCTAGCTCAGTTAGTGTATTCTTTTCAAGATTGATTTCTCACACTGAGCATATGCTTTTCTCAGACTGTAAAAGGGAAATATAAATGAACAATGGTTCTTTGAGGCATTTTGATACATTGTACATTTCCTCCAAACACCTACAAATATGTAGGTTTTCAGAGTAAAGTTAATGGTCTAGCTACAAAATAATTGCCAAAGTGAACAACAGGGCATCAGATGTGCTGGTTGTACTGTGGCTTCTTAATAAGCACATAAGCACCCATAGGGATTATTGTTCCTTAGAACGTTCCTATTTGATTTTCCTTCCCACAATGCCTTTCACTACCTGCATTTGAGAACTTGGACTTGTATAAAAGCAGTGTGTGTCATGAATTGTCCAAGACTATATTCCCTTAATTTTTGCAAGCTAAATTGCAATATCCTCTCAAGACTTCAAGTAAACCTGGAGCCTTATGATGACTTTAGGAAATAAGCTGAATAAGTATTGTTTGGCTGCTGATTGACAGCAGCTTGATAATTTATTTCTTTTCATTGTGTAACTGGAGGGGTGGTTTTATTACTTAGTCTATGGTTTTACTTGTCTTTTTTTTTTTTTTTTTTTTTTTTCTAATTTTGACCCCTCTGTCTTCTATAATGATCTTGGAATAAAATAAGGAGACTGAGACAAAACATGCTAACATGTTATGTTAGTTCATTTTGCATTGCTATAAAGGAATACCTGAGGCTGAGTAATTTATAAAGAACATAGATTTATTTAGCTCATGGTTCATCAGCTCTGCTTCTGATGAGGCCTCAGGAAGCTTTTACTCATGGAGGAAGGCAAAGGGGAAGCCAGTGTATCATAAGATAAGAGGCAGTGAGAAAAAAGGCAGGTCTCAGGCTTTTGCAAACATTCAGCTTGCATGTTAACTGAAAGAATGATAACTTGCTTATTACTGCGAAGACAGTACAAAGCCATTCATGAGGGATTCGCTCCATGACTCAAATGTCTCCCACTAGGCCCATCTTCAGCTTCAGAGGTCCCATTTCAGCATGACATTTGGATAGGTCACACAACCAAACGATATCACATGCCTTTCAAACCCCAAATTGTAATTGAAATACAATTTGAAACGTGGGGCAATGTTTAGGTCTGCAAAAGAAAACCACCACAAAAAAACAATAATCTATGCACCAACTGGCCTGCACTAAACTTTCGGCAGTTAGCCGTAGCCTCTGCCCAGAACTACTTAAAACAAATTCTTCTTGAGAACTTTCCCCTTAATAAAATTTAAGATAACGGAAACCAGCTATTTACCACCTATACTTACTTATTCTTTCAAATTGCTAAAGTATTTGTCCTTTTTCTAAGTTAATATCCATTTTTTTACTAGACTTAACTCTAAAAAACATTCTCTTAATTTATCTCTGATAACTATCTTCAGAGCCGATAGATTCTTTCTAATTTTTTAATAGAATTCTAAAATGTCTTATTTCTTATTGCAGGGTCAGTATCTTAGTATGCTTTGCTTAATAGTTGCTATAAAGTAGATTTCTGAAGAGAATTTCTTGGCTAGATATTAAGAAAAAACTGGAAGCAGGACAACAAAATAATTGTGAGAAGATTTTCAGGTTATCTTAATTAAAAAGAAAACAAAAAGTAGTCATATGGAAATGTGCCTTCTGCTGATATTAAAAAGCATACCATTGGGTGTTATTGATCTGTTTGTTTATGATATAGGTCCTGCCTTTCCCCATTTCACAATAAGAGGCATTTTATCTTGTCCTTCCTTGTTCCTCAGTTACTATTTAAATGGAAATTAAAGCAAAGTTGGCAAAATAAAATGCCAGTTACATTACAAGGAAAGAACAACCTGTTTCAAGGTCATATTTCCAAAGAGGAAAGAAAGTATGTTTTATTTGGCTTATAAATAAAGTCGCACTGACCCAGTGAAAGCATAAACGTTTTCGATTTTAATCTACTGCACTCTAGCCACATGTTATGCATAAGCGTGGATTGATCAGTTTTTAAATATCAAATTATTCCTAAAGTGAGTTATTAAATAATTTTCATGATTTCAGAAGAATATGACCATTACTTCTATAATTAACAAATCAGGATTATAATAAATTTTTTGTACTGCCAGCTAAAAGAAAATGCCCAGAAGCCAGATAGCTGAAATTGTTATTTATTAAAATAACTTTTTAACTTATAATTTTTAAATCAGTAATTTAAAAAAAACTGAGTCTGAACCTGAGAACTGTGTTATATATTTAAACAGTATTTACAAGTTAGGAGTTTTGAGTGTTCATTAAGGTCTTAGCACATTGCTATATGCCTTTTATTGGCACAATTCCATTTAATTTTCACATCAGCCCTACGGAGTAAGTCTTGTTATGCTCATGTTTATAGATGAAGAAGTTGACGTTCAGAGAGTTAACTTGCATTAAATCTTACAGATGGTAAATGATAGTGTAAGTGCTTGAACCCAGGTTCATCTTATTTAAAATTACAGGACCTTTACAACTAAACTGCCATAAAGAAAACAAAGTCCTTACTGTTGAGGAATATGGAGATTAATGGGCAGGACAGGCATGTATGAACCAAGGACTGAGGAAGGACAATTAAAAGAGTGACTTATTCTGTTCAAAGTAGCAGAGGAAAATCAACTTGCATAAAATTCGAATAGAAGTCTTCCAGAAAATAACATAAACATTATTTCAAATAGAGTCCTTCACTAATTCACAAGCATGAGTGTCGACTCTGTGCCATCTGCTGTGCTCTGAAATATTATGCAAAAGCCCTTTGTTACTATGGTTAGTCTTGTGCTCGATACAGACATTCTAAGTGAAGTCAGCGTACTAATATCAAGAAAAGTGCTATGTATGTTCTGAGTGCTCATGTTGCATTAACTAAAGTGAATGAATTTTGTTGGCATAATATGAATATAATAGTAAAGAAAAAATACTAATTCAAGAAATGAATAAAGGATGAATGAGAAAGAAGTTTATTAATTAAAATTTTAAGTAAATAACTTTTTTAAAGTAATGTGCAATGCTCTACAAGATTATCCCAGCACATTAGTTACTTCCTGTTTCTCTTACTCACTTTGGGCAGCTGCATTAAGTCAGTTCACAATGGAACCATTTCTCATACAGAGGCAGTAACTTACTAAACAGTCCTTTAGAAGGCGGCAGTGGTGAATGCAGCTGCCAAAAGTGCTTGATAGAACCTGGGATTAGAATTCACACTGGAAGAAGCTGGCTCAATGTGTCATACAAATATGAAATGCTTGTAATTGCATATTTCTAAATTGAAACTCTGGCATCTGTTGGAGTATTTTTCTGATGCCAAGAAACCAAATGAAACAAAAAGTCAAGAAAATCTGAAGTTGGAAACCCAAGTACCGTATAATATCCGAAGTAATAAATTGCATTGTTTCTTCTGTAACATTTGGCTTTGTAGCTCTGATTTGCCATAGAATGTGGTTTCTTTTGCCATAATAAATGATTTATGTGATGCATTATAATTAGGACTGGGTTTTATGTATTTTTAATCTTTAGATAAATTAAGAAATTGAGTGCTTGTTGGACAGGCATGGTGGCTCATGCCTGCAATCCCAGCACTTTGGGAGGTCGAGGCAGGTGGATCACTAGGTCAGCAGTTTGAGACCAGCCTGGCCAACATGGTGAAACCCTGTCTCTACTAAAGATACAAAAAATCAGCCGGGTGTGGTGGTGCGCTTCTGAAATCCCAGCTACTCGGGAGGCTGAGGCAGGAGAATCACTTGAACCCAGGAGGTGGAGGTTGCAGTGAGCTGAGATTGTGTCATTGCACTCCAGCCTGGGTGACAGAGTGAGATTCAATATCAAAAAAAAAAAAAAAAAAAAAGGTTGACTGCTTGTGCTTGTTATGGGTTAACTTGAGTTGGAAATTTAAATTTTTAGAGCACTGAAATTCTTTATCTTGCAGAAAATTGGTAACCAAAAATTAGGAACTGTAACTTGAAAAGCCACAAGGTGAAAAGTATAAGAAAAAGTACTCATTTCCTCCCCCAAAAGTGAAGTATGCATTTCCTTTTAGTCTTTACTCAAACTTAGTAATAAGTATTTTCCAAAGTATAGTCAGTTTTTATTTTTAAATCCAGGATGTGCAATGACTTACACATTCTATTTCCATCCTACATGTTACAAATTGTTTTCAGAAGTTACTTAGAACCACAATTCAGAGTGTTAAAAAGTTCAAGTAAATAGTTATTAATACAAAGGTTAAAACTATTGTAGTTTTTAGCAATGACTGGATAAAAGGGTACACACGGAAAAGGAACAGTTATGTAGTAGTGGAAAGATTGTCTAATTGATAGAAATTCCCCTCATGAGATATAACACTTTCATTCAGATAAGCAATTATCAACAATGTGAGCTGGTTAGAAAATCTCTTTCTATAAGTCAGCCTTCCATATTTTAGGTGTGCCTTACAAAACCCTGCAAAACTTTTGATAAGGTTTACCACGGACAACAAATGTTCAAACTCTACCCTGTTCTGTTTTTACAAGTCTTGTTCATCCTCCTCTATTTCACATCTATTACAGACATCATTATCTTCCTATTATAATAAAAATGAAATCTAGAAATCTTTGGCTCAGCCTTCTTTTTTGTTTCCTATTCCTTCATCTTCTTACTCTATAACATACATACACATTGATTAAGTCACTAAGTTTATCCATTTTTTCTTCTAAGGGGGTCCTTACTTTGAATTTAGCTTTTATATAGCAACTTTGTAGGTAGTCTATATTACATGCATGGAATTTTACCTTTCTAACCATCAGAGTTATCTTTTTAACACACAAAGGCTTCCAAAGTTTGTTCCCAACTTAATTATATAATGTGTTTATTATTCTTTGCCTCAGAGTAAACTTACTGCTTTTCCAGATCATGTCAAAATCTCTTAGTACTCTAAGTGTTTCCTTGCCTTTATCTCAGGAATTACCTTTTCTTTTGCCTGCTGAATTAGTAATCTTCTAAAGCCTACATGATATACTGCAAGTTCTATATAATATTAAAAAAAACTGTTTAGCAAGTTATTTTAGAAGTTATGTATTATGCAGCAGTATCATTTTCCTTTCAAAGGTGCCTACACAGAGCCATATACATATATGTATACAAATAAAAACACATATGTGTGTATAATATATCTCTATATTTTATTGGCATCAACTGATTTTATAAGTTCAAACTGATAAAATTAACTTTTATAAAGCCAGTGAGAAGACTGATAAAACTCAATTAAAAATTTATGATTATGAATGACAGATATAGTTTGATATTTCATTTTTGATTTATTACTACTTTTTAAATTTAAATAGCCCTTAGAAATTACTGGTTTATATACATCTAGTATTAAATTACAAATTTTTATTATTCATTTTGAAACTTCAGACAAGTTTGACAATAAATAGAAATAGCAGAAAAAAATAGACTAACAGCTCCATTGAACCAAATAAGAAACAGAATTTAAATTATTGATGGACTTCATTGTGTTAAAATTTACTATGTAACATTCCTGGGATCATTTTCTAAAGTATTTTATTCTTCAATAGATTTAGATTTACATAAATGTTTTGCAGAAGGTATCAGGGGAACCAGACCCCAATATTTCAACGTAGGTTCTTTTCTATTTTTCCCTAAGTGTCGGCCAGTCTGAGAAATAAAGGGAAAGAGCACAAAAGAGAGAAATTTTAAAGCTGGGTGTCTGGGGGAGACATCACATCATCAGGTTCCATGATGCCCCCTGAGCCACAAAACCAGCAAGTTTTTATTAGCAATTTTCAAAGGGGAAGGAGTGTACAAATACGGTGTGGGTCACAGAGATCACATGCTTCAAAGGCAACAAAAGATCACAAGGCAAATGGACAGGACAAGGTCACAAGGCCAGGGCAAAACTACAATTTCTGATGAAGTTTCATGTCCCACTGTGCACGCATTGTCATCGATAAACATCTTAATAGGAAAGAGGGTTCAAGAGCAGAGTACCAGTCTGTCTAGAATTTGCCAGGCTGGAATTTCCTAATCCTAGCAAGCCTAGGGGTGCTGCAAGAGACCAGGGAATGTTTTATCCCTACCTACAACTGCATTAAGCAGACATTCCCAGGGCAGCCATTTTAGAGGCCTCCCCAGGGAATCCATTCTTTTCCCAGGGCTGTTAATTATTAATATTCCTTACTGAGGAAAGAATTCAGCAATATTTCTCTTACCCATTTTCGGCAATAAGAGAAATATGACTCTGTCCTGCCAGGGTCCCAGGCAGTCAGACCTAATGGTTATCTCCCTTGTTCCCTGAACATTGCTGTTATCCTGTTCTTTTTCAGGGTGCCCAGATTTTGTATTGTTCAAACACACATGCTTTACGAACAATTTGCACAGTTAACGCAATCATCACAGGGTCCTGAGGGGACATATATCCTCAGCTTATGAAGACGGTGGGATTAAGAGATTAAAGTAAAGACAGGCATAGGAAATTATAAGAGTATTGATTGGGGAAGTGATAAATGTCCATGAAATCTTCACAATTCATATTCTTCTGCCATAGCTTCAGCTGGTCCCTTCTTTTGGGGTCCCTGACTTCCCGCAACAAGAAGGTAGTACAGAAGGTGGTACAGATTTAGAAGAAGGTAATATGCACCCCATTCAATTTCCCCCTGTTATTAATATCTTATGTTGGTATGGGACATTTGTTGCAATTACTGAAACAACACTGATGCATAATTTTTAACTGAAGTTTATACTTTACTCATTTTTTTTAATTTTAAAAGAGTTAAACTATGTGACTAAAATTTGAATAAAATAGAATTATCAGAACACCTCCTTGAATCACTTGATTTCTGTGGAATAGAGCAAAAATCAGTGACCTTTCTGTTTTGGTCTCATGGATATATTGTCTGTCACCCTAAGCCACCATCCCTTTTCAAATTGTATTTTTCAGTAAAGAATTATTTTAGTTTTAATTCCCTAACTAAATTATATTGTTTAACACCCCATTCCTATACTGATTCTTTGCTTGGATGGTCTCCTTCTGTCCTTGTTCAGCTAGTGAATTTTGATTAATCCCCTAAAATCTAGGGTAAAAACCATCCATCCTATAGTTTCATTCCTAAAACTGCTAATAATCGGTTTATGATGGTTCTAATATTAACTGTTTTTGTCAAATTGAATACCCAAATTTCCATTGTATCTGGTTTGATTTATCACTTCATTTCTCATTTGACTAAACTGAATAAATGTTGTTTCCTTTTAATAGACATAACATACAGAATTTGAGAAAAGTATGCATTTTATAAAATTTTATAAAAGAAAATTTTATAAAAGGAAATTTGATAAAATTTGATAGAGCAACGTCTTTCTTGAAGTGTGTATGTGTGTAGGATCTTTCTCTTTAAATATATATATATTCACACACACACACACACACACACACACACACACACACACTTTTCTACTAGAGTCAAATAAATAGAAATAAACTGATTTTAACCATTGCAAACAAAAGGCTTGTTTTAGGTGATTATAAGTTTTACAATTTAATATTATTATAAGCATTGTAATAAAAAATACTTGGATTGGGGAGATTGAGTAAAATAATACTGATAATATAAATTCTGTGAATTCAATATAATATATTTCGCATTGTAATCATGACAGGTGATAATATCTAGTGGGTCAGTGCTGATTTCTTTAAATGTGTCTCTTCTTGATTTAAATTGCAGATAGTTTACTGTTCTTCAATATTACCAGTAGAGAAAAGAGAGAGTAGCAAATTCGATTTTGTCCTTTTGCTTTTTACCACTTTTAAAGAAGAAAGGTTACAGAATGCTAGGTGAGGATTTTCTGTACGACAAATCATCCTGCTAAATCTTTCTACACTTTGAATGAGTAATGAAAGTATGATGAAATTATTATATATTAATTCATTAAGTGAAAGAAATCCTGTCTATATGTTATTGTCAATTGAAATTTTAGCCCTCTAATTGATCATCATCCAGTTGTAAGTAGACTGGAAACAGAAAAAAAGATTATTAAGCTGGTTAGTAAATATTATTTTTTATAATAGCAGCAATCATTGACATTTCTGTAGTGTCCAAGATTTATTGGTTTCTTATTCATCATCTCATTTAATCCTGACAGAAATCTATTTCTGTTGGAGCTAAAAACATTATCTTCATTTACAGTCGAGAAAGCTGAAAGTCAGAGTGATTAGGAAGCTTAACTAAGATTATACAACCATTTATGTTTTAGGACAAAACTAAAACTCGAATTTCACTGGAACTCTGGACTAACTTCTAGAAACAAATTCAGTTATATTCTTTTCCAGGGGATGTGCTAAGTTTAGGAATCCACAGATGAAAAGACGTATGTTTCCTTCTAATAAATACTTATATTATAAATAAATTAATCCCAGTCCTCTTTTTTTTGTTGTTGTTGTTTTGTTTTCTTTTCTCCTTCTCTGACTGGTGAAGAGTCTAAAGGGCAGTGCAGTACCAAAATGTTGAATATAAGAGGAGATTTTAAAATAAACACATTTGGGGGACATGAATTATGGAAGCAAGTTTTACACAAGTTATTGTAATTAATCTATAAAGAGCATATCTGAAACTGAACCAAAACAATGGGAGCAGGAAAGTGAGTATGGGGCAAGTTTGACATAGATTTGGCAAGAATTTTAACAATAGTTTAGAAATTGTTGTATACTGGGGCTGGGCACAGTGGCTCACGCCTGTAATCCTGTCACTTTGGGAGGCCTAGATGGGTGGATCACTTGAGGTCAGGTGTTCCAGACCAATATGCTAAAAATACAAAAATTAGCCGGGTGTGGTGGCCTGTGCCTGTAATCCCAGCTACTCCAGAGGCTGAGGCAGGAGAATCCCTTGAACCCAAGAGGTGGAGGTTGCAATGGGCTGAGATTGTGCCAGTGCTCTCCAGCCTAGGCTACAGAGCAAGACTCTGTCTCAAAACACAAAAACAAAACAAAACAAAACAACAAACAAACCAAAAAAACAAAAAAGAAAAGAAAACAAAAACAAAAACAAACAAAAAAGAGCAAAAAATTAATTGTCGTATACTGGAAATGAAGAAAAGTGAGTACGGTAGTTGAGGAAGGCTGTTTAAGTTACTTTTCCCAAAAACAGGAAGTGATAGTAGCTAGTCTTAGAGTGAAATACAAGGAATAAAAGTTAAACTTTGTCAGCACAAACTTTCTTACCACTACTCTCCATTCTCATTGATTACACCCTTAACTAAATTTAAGCCTTGATTTCTCTACCTATAAATATTACAATTCAGAGGCAGCCATCTACTTTCATTGGCAGAGGGAAAGTTTTCAGGTATCATCTACAGATATAGAATTTTTGTATCACTAAATTCAGAAGAACATGAAAAGGTCACCAAGACCTTATAAAGAGTTGGACAATTAAGGAAGGGAACAAAACAAAACAAAAATATGTCAGGAAAGAAAAGTTGTTGTTACATTAAATGGAGCACAGTATTTGAGGGTGAATTACAAACATTCCACTCCCAACTGTCCTGGCAACAGGAATCCTTTCTTCCAGTAGACACCTTAAAATTGTGAAAGACATGGGCAGTGCTACAAGGAGTAGTTAGAGTAGTCTGGCTGATCTCATCTTGGAAGGGTCTGGGAAGAGCTGGGAAATGATTGTATTTCAGACAAAGACTAAGGTGAGAAACTGGACAAGTTTAAGGTGCAAAAAAAAAGCTGTGGGCTTGAGGTGGATGTTTGGTAATGATAAAGCATTGCTTTTTTAGCAGACTCTGACAAGTTCAGGGTGGAGAATAGTAAATCTGTGATTGCCTAGCTGCATCACCTGCTCAGTTCAGTCTTTCTATCTGAAAGAAAGCATAAAATGAATAAAGATAACAAAGTTCACTCACTTGCTACCTTATGTAAATTGACCCTAAAGAGTGGCAATCCAGAGAGCCTGCCTCCTAAGCCATGCTATATTACCAGTGTTCCAGAGTCAAATGAAGCCTTGATGCTTGTCCTTACCCTCCATCTCATAGACAAAGCTCCACCTTAAATACACACTCGATTCTCAACATTTCTACAAAATTCTGCTTTAAAAATAGACAATTGATATGAATTACAGAATAAAGAATTTATAAAATTTTTTAAAAACTGTGTTTATGGGGCCGGACACGGTGGCTCACGCCTGTAATCCCAGCACTTTGGGAGGCTGAGATGGGTGGATCACGAGGTCAGCAGATCGAGACCATCCTGGCTAACACGGTGAAACCCCGTCTCTACTAAAAATACAAAAAAATTAGCCGGGCGTGGTGGCAGGCTTCTGTAGTCCCAGCTACTCAGGAGGCTGAGGCAGGAGAATGGTGTGAACCTGGAAGGCACAGCTTGCAGTGAGCCAAGATCGTGCCATTGCACTCCACCCTGGGTGACAGAGCGAGACTCCGTCTCAAAACAAAAAACAAAAACAAACAAACAAAAAAGCTATGTTTATGTGGGTTTCCTGTATGTCCATCAAAAGAATTACTTTATATTTTTAATCCTGGAACAACGAAACTAACATGAATAGTTTGTTAATCATGAATTTGATAAAACCAAAGATTTCATTAAAAAATCAGAAAAATTTAAAAACTGAAACTAGCTACAGTGTAAATAACTAATATTTCATCCACAGTAGGTAATTCTAAACAAAATGAGAACTTTAAAAAAAATTTCCATTATTTGACTTTTCTATTATTTAGTTCTGTTGATCAGAAAATTGAATTACTGAAAATTAACAATCAGACAAAAATTTTGTGACCTATTGTTTCGGATAATTACATGCATAGTTTGTGTAATTTTCCATTAAGCAATAAAGTATTTGGTGAAAGTACCACTAACCTCTATGGGAAAGCAGTTTGTCAAATGATTCACCCCATTTCACTGCCTCTTCAGGGGAGACTCTGTACAAGAAACAAAATGTTTTATAATGGAGTGTGCAGAAAGTCTGTTTATGAATCTGTTCTAACATATGCTATTGTACTGCTCTTTTCAATTATATTTCACAGTTTCTCCTTTGATTATAATATAATGAAAATTGTATTTACATTAGAAACTTTGAAAACATTGTTCAATTTTCTTTTGGAATTTGTCTGTTGAATAATGTGTTAAAATAACACTAATTTTTTTCTCATGGATATGTGAGTTGTTTTATTTTTTAATTAAAAATTAATCCTTTTTTAGGTTAAAAGGCACAGAGAACAAATATAAAGAAATCAGGTCAACTACCTGTTTAAATTTAGCAAGTAGAAAAAAACTAAACTCACAGTATCTTTCAGTTAAAAAAAAATTATACTGCAATTTCCTTGAAGCTGTAACCATACTAGGCTGCAATTTTTTTTTAAACGGATACAGGAAGTTTGACTAATAAAGTTTCAAAGAGATAAGAAATATAAGATATTTTAATACAAAAAATATTCTAGAGATGTTGATAATGTAGAGAATTGAATATATTTTCTCAGATCTTTTTTATTATACTCTAATTTGGAAGAATTTGTATAAAACTAGTATATAAGGTTTTTGCATTTTCTTTTTGAATTAAATAATTGCTAAGTATTAAAAGACATTATTTGTGCTTCACTTGCTCTAATGGGGGTGTTTTTTCAAACTACTGAAGAAAGAGATGAATAGCTCTCTACTATGACAATATTGCATTGTGAAAACTCTTAAATTAAGGAGCATTTTATCAGGTTATAAGGAGTAAAATATATCATTTAAAACTGACAGGTATATAATTTTAAAAGAGCAGCTTTAAGTGTTCATATGATTGTTCAATTCAAGCGATTTAATTCAAGTGATTTAATTTTATGAAATATTTCTAGTCTCTTCAAATGAAATTTCTAACTTTCCTTATATTACTGTGTAATTTTCAATAAATCAGAAATCCCTAACTGCATTTTTCTTTAATCTTTAATGATAGAATCAGAAAAATTTTCCTCAAAATACTGAAAATTTTTTCACCTTGTTTCTCTGGCCAAGTGCCCAGATCTACTGGAGCGGGTGTCTTCATGAAACTCAGGTTTCTGCACAAGAAGACTTAGTCTATTTCTTTTTTCCTTAGCTCTGTAATAAAAAGGCCTTCATGTCAGGACAATTTAGATGACAGTTAAAATCTCTCCTGCTGACCACCAGAAAATTTTGTAATTGGTAAAAACCCACGCCCACCCATACCCATTCCCACACACTCATGAATCCCATTTAAATACTGTATTTGTGGAGGAATTAGGGTAACATATGAAAATGTTTCTCCTTTTGCTCACCGACAATCAAGTATTTGAGATTATATTTCAATAAAGATTGTACTAGTTCCTCTGTGTGGCTAAAATTATTACACTTTTTTTTTTAATGAGAACACTTTAGATTTCACAGTTTGTTGTTTAAACCTAAGAAATAAAAAGGTGTTTTTTTTCCCAAATTATAACAATACAATCAATATATTTTCCACCCAACAGTTGAAAAACAAGAGGTAATGAATCTTCAACCTCAATTATACTTTTAAAAGTATAAGGCTGACTTAAAATTGTATAATTTTACCTGATTTTGGCTTCTTTGCTTGTTTCTTCTTTTCCTGAACCATGTATTAACTTGAAAAAAGTTTTTTCTTTTGATTCACACATATTTATTTGAGAAAAGAAAAGCAATGTTGTTTCCATCTTCCCTCTAAAATGAAGAGATGTCTAATTTATTACATCCTTCCCTAGTTCATTTATTAATACTATTCCATACATATACATAGTAGAATAAAAAGTTATCACAACTCTTACAGTAATGTTTACAAAAAAGAAGTCAAGAGCTGTGTTTCTTTCTGTCTCTGCAGAAATGCAGAACTGAGGAAATGAAGTACAATTTCATCCTAAGTTGTTTAGGGAAATGATACCACAAATTTGCAAAATGACTCTTGGTCTCTAAGATAAAGACTAGTCTTACCACAGTGCAACTTCTCGTTCAAGTTTGCGCAACCAGAATGATGCTTTAATAGACTCAAATAACACTGTCATTTCCCACAGGAACTTTTCAAAAAGTTTTTACATGTGTGGACTGTGTGTTAAAATGTGTTATGGCAAAGTATTATATCAAACATTAGGAGATATTTTCTCCAGTTCTTAAAAAAGTATTTTTCTTATTGTTATTATATGAGTTAAGTAAATCACATTTAACTGACATAAGATTATGTAATGTTAATTACATTGGCTTAACATATTGTAACAAAATAAGACAATAGATCAGAATTTTATGGTTAAAAAAGATTGTAGAAAGCATTTAATTTAACAGTTCTGGGCTGAGCACAGTAACTCATGCCTGTAATCTGGAGGCTAAGGTGGGCAGATTGCCTGAGCTCAGGAGTTCAAGACCAGCCTGGGCAATACGGTGAGACCCCATCTCTACTAAAACTACAAAAAATTACCCAGGTATGGTGGTGTGCACCTACAGTCCCAGCTACTCAGGAGGCAGAGCCAGGAGAATCCCTTGAACCTGGGAGTCAGAGGTTGCAGTGAGCTGAGATCGTGCCCGCTACTTCACTTCAGCCTGGGCAACAGAGCAAGGCTGTGTCTCAAATAAATAAATAAAGTTTTAAGCACAGATCTATAGAATGATTTTAGACATTTTTGAAATTTTTATCAGTCTGTGATTAAATGGAAAAAATAATATGAAAAGATTTTTTCTTAAAGCTTTATTTTAATTCCTTTGATATAAAGGACTTTGCTATTTTGCTCTCCTGACTCTTTTGTTGTTAAAATGTTCTTTATAATGTAAAAATGTTCTTTATAATGACATGGATTAAGTAGAGATGGTAGTTTTTATGTTTTTTAATGCCTTTATTAAAAAAATGTTGACAACTCCAAATTGGTTTAGCCTCCACTTCTTTCACTGTTTTATAGAATACAAAAGTCTTACAAATGCAGTTCTAGTCCATAATTCAAATTTTATTGAAAAATAAACCAAAGTTCACAGGTATTAGGTAATTTAATCTTACAAAGTTTCAGAGACAGGCCAGTGGAAAATCTGGAATTATCAGAGCCATTGATCACCTACTATGTGCTTTAGTCCTTCCAAGAATTTTTGATCTCCAGTAATGAATGCTTTAATCTAAAATGGTATATATTGAAAGCTAAGTTATACAAATCTAAAAGAAAATTTTATTTTCAGTCTTTTTGAATTATTGTTTTACCAAGACAATTTATCAGAGATACCAGCTAAAAGCTCAAAACATTTATCTATATGAAGTTAAAGAATATCTAGTATATATTTATACATATACCCCCGATTCCATGACTTGTACTTTGAACATATTTTAAATCTCTCACCTTGGCTGATAATTGAAAAATATTATGTATGATGTCATTTTGCATTGAGCTTCTGCTGGAACTGGATGCTGATAATGCAAATTATGCTTCCACACTGCTGTCCCCTAGTAATGATTAGTATCCACTGTGTTTATATCAGTTTAATTCCGTGAAGGTGAATGAGCGCAAGAGAAAATCATGGGAACATGGACAACATGCAGTCACTAGGACTATAACTTAACTGTTAACTCAGAGAAGCTAAAGACATAAAATCAATATATTATTTTTCATAAGATATGTTAAATTTATGTGTGAAGTGTGCTATACACAATGCTGATAGAACTGTGGAGAAAGAAATTGTGAAAATATGGGCACAAGTTGCCGGGCATGGTGGCTTATGCCTGTAATCCCAGCACTTTGGGAGGCCGAGGCAGGTGGATCATGAGGTCAGAAGTTCAAGACCAGCCTGGCCAAAATGGTGAAACCCCGTCTCTACTAAAAATACAAAAGTTATCCGGGCGTGGAGGCAGGTGCCTGTAATCCCAGCTACTCGGGAGGCTGAGGCAGAGAATTGCTTGAACCCAGGAGTCAGAGGTTGCAGTGAGCTGAGATCATGCCACTGCACTCCAGCCTGGGCGACAGAGTAAGACTCCGTTCGCCACCCCCAAAAAAAAAAAAAAAAGAAAAGAAAATATGGGCACAAGTGAACTACTCCACAGGTCTGTGTAAAGGTCTGAAACAGAATTGGAAAAGAGAGGTTTGGCTCTACTCTGCGTATGTGGTCACTTAGGAGCTGGAACCAGAGAGGAAGAAAAAGGTGGATTCTGAATGGTGACATCAGTTAAATATCATTCTTTTGGGCATGGTCAGTTATTATTTAAATATGTATACTTTTAATGATAAGGATTTATATATATATGTGTGTGTATATATATATATCTATATATACATATATACATATATATCTATATATACATATATATACATATATATGTATATATACACATATATATGTATATATATATATATACCCACGTGTTTCCCTTTTCTAGCTCTCTTCACTCCTTTGTGCAGGCCTGGAATCCTTTTCCATTAGCAAAAAGACCTGTCTTCAACATGTTCTACAGTGCATATCTGCTAACAATAAATATATTCAAGTATTGATTTTCTGAGAAAAAATTTTTGTTTTGTTTATATTATGAAATGGCTAAATCAAGCAATTTAACATATGTATTATCTCACATACTTATTGTTTTATGGTGAGAAAACAAAATATATGATTTTATGAACAATTTTCAAACATATAACATATGAAAAAAGTATCTTTTTCCCCATCTTCAGTTGGAGAATATTTTCACCAGAAAGAATTATAGGGTGATTTTTCTTTTCTTTAGGACTTTAAAAGATGTTACACTTTTGTCTTCTGAACTCCATTATTTCTGTTGAGAAATCAGTGCCAGTTTTCTATGTTCTAATAAGTCTTTCTTCTCCTGTGACTACTTTTCAAATGTTTTTATAACTAGTTTTAAAACTTCGATTAAGATATAAATGGTGTTTGTTCTACTTGAAATTTGTTGAGCTTCCTGGTCTTGTGGGCTTTAGTTTTTATCAAAGTTGAAAACTTTTAGGCACTAGTTCTCCATTTTTTTAGTTTCTCTTTCTCCTATCTTCAGATATTCCAATTACAGTATGTTTGACTCTTTAACACTGTTCCACTGGTCATTAAGAAACTATTCCATTTTTTTGGCCTCTTTTCTGTCTCTTTCTCAGGTTAGACTGCTTCAATTGCTGTGTCTTCAAGTTCATTAACCTTTTCTTCTCCAATAGCTAGTCTGCTATTAAACTTGTATAGTAAAATATTCATTTCAGCTACATAAGTTCCATTTTTATAGTTTGCATTTCCTTCCTTATTATATTCTTGTTGGTTTTATATTCAAATACTTAAAAATATTTATAATAGTTGTTTTGAAGCCTGTTCTGAAAATGTATTTCTGTAATTCTGGGTCTGCTATTATTGACTGATTTTTCTGCTAATGATGGCGTATTTTCCTGCTTCTTCAGATCTCTAGTAACTTTTTATTGGATGCTGGGCATTTTGAATTTTATGATGTTAAATATTCAGGATTCTTTCATTCTCCATTTAATGATGATGAAGTTGGTCTTGGCCAACAATCAATTACGTATCATCTCTGTCTTAAAGACCTGTGTTTAAATTTGTTATACTGGATCTAGGGTAGTTTTAATTACTAAGGTATAATGATTCTTAAATCTCTAATGCATTCCCAGGGTGTTCGATAAGGCTTTTCTGCTTTGGATGATAAGAACTTAAAAGTACTTGAACCCGGTATAATCTCTGTAAATTAACCCACATCCCTGGTGGGAATCCTTTGTCAGTACTCATGCAGTTTTGTTTTTCATCTGAGCTGCTTGATATTCAGCTAGACTCAAAAGTACTCTTATATAGTATTTTTAGACTTTTTCTAGTACTTTGTCTGGTAAATTTCAGTCCTCTCACTCTCCTTGAATTTAGATCACTATTTCCTCCACTCAAATTAGTGTTTTCGCTCTATTTAAGGAGTATCCCTATAAACTTCTCAACTTCTAAATTCTAAATTTGAGATTTATGTTCCTTCCCTGCACTATAGTCTTTTTAAAGGAAGGCAGGGCTTACTTTCTCTGTCTCTCTTCTGTTATGGATCACAGTTCTCTATGCCTCTCTATGCTTATTTTCAGTGGCTAAAAACCAGTGTATTGTATATTTTTACAGTTTTCAAGCTGTTTATGGCAGGAAGTGATGTATCATAATAATCATGGTCATCTTTAAACATATAATAATAATAATCATGGTCATCTTTAAACATAATAATAATAATCATGGTCATCTTTAAACATAATAATAATAATCATGGTCATCTTTAAACATATATATATAATATTCATATACAATTTTTGTATATGAATATTATACCCTGTTACCTGAATTCCATTAATACTGTTATTGTTCAACAAATTTATCAGTTTTAAAATTAATTTTCCTATATTTCTCAAAAGATAATTAGATTTGTATGAATATTATTAATTTTAACAACTCTTTTTCAGTTATCATTACTTTATTTTCTAGCCTAATATCATTGGTTTACAACTTGAGTACAGTAAATTAATAGTTGGAATCCTTGTCTTCTTTTCCTTAGCATTAGGAGAAAATAAGGCCAACTAAAATGAGGCTAGGTTTCAGATTTATATTTTGTGTATGTGTGCATTCATATAGTTATGTTCCTTATTCTCTTATTGTAACACTGCATAGAATTTGACCTTTGTACATTTCTATTATTTTTCATGTGAAATTAATTTTTCTGTGCTTTTTTGAATGAGGTGGATTTAAAGAAAGTTTCTTTGGTTTAATTTATTTAATTTTAGTAATCACAATGGTAATAGTACTAGTAATCTAAAAATAATTTAAAAATGAATAATTAGTGACAGTTCTAATTTATCATATTCTGTGTCCTTGAGAAAAAATAATTCTTAATATAGAAAAAGGGACATGCAAATGCAATAGAGAATAGTTTAGTTAAAAGCACTTTAGTCTTGGAAATTTGATTGCAAGCATCAATGCAAACAGAAAATTGCTATTGTGTTGGTCATTGTTTCTAGTCTTTTATAGTGGACAGATCTGGGATATATATAATTCCTGCCTGTAAATGTTTTCTAGTCTTTTCCACTATAAACACTTAGAAACAATGACTAATGCAGTAGCAATGAGACCTAGATTGTAGTCTTGAAATGTCACTTCTCACTCCAAGAAAGCTAGGTTTGCTAAAGATATCACTGATTCCAGATCTCAGACAGGACATAGCAAAGCTAAGCCTAGCAAATATTGTCATATCAGTTAGCAAATAAGCTGTCAAAGACTGATAAATTTAAAATTCTTCAAGAATTTGGTGGGTTTTTCACTAACCAAGATGACACCATTTGAACTTCAATAATTTTAATAAGTGCAATGGATTGAACAGATCAAACTTACTTATATCTATGAGTGCATAATGCTGTTAGAAAAGAATTGCCTACTTTCAGATTATCAATAGAAACTAATCCATTGTTATTAAAATTGTTTAAGAAAGGAAAAAAATTAAGCAGGTAGCCTGCATTTTTTATTAACTCTATCATGGGTAACAAAATACTGGATGAGATAAATTTTTTAATAAAAATACTCTAACAAACACATAAAAATAAAATAATTGCATTAGAATCTCATCATTTTAACCCCTAACAAATGATTAAACTTAGGTATTGTGATTCAATGGTTGTTAAGATCATATAAAGACATGGCAAAATTATGTGCTTTTTATAGCCTTACTATACCCTACTTATAGGTTTTTAAAAAGACCAAACTTAAGTCTGGTTCATTCTCTGGACCCAGCTGCCAATGAGTAGAAATGACAGAGGATGGAAGATGGAAGAACATGTTGAACTGCACCATAAATATGCAATCACCAGAATCCAGACCCTGGGGGCAACTACAGCAAAGTTCTTCAACAGATAAATTGTAAGAAGGAGAAGCAGATTAAAATAAGAAGGAAATAGAATTGTCTCTGTGGATCAAGTGAAAAATGTAAAATTATGAACCAAATAAATATGGCTTTACAAATAAAGGACTAATTGCCTAATGAGTTCTGCCTGAAAGTGTGAATGTTTGTTTTTAGGTAGGAAACACCCATGTTCCGATACCTATCAAGCAGTCAAAATCAACATAATGTTTTACTAGCTATTTTGAGAATAAATTTCATAAAGAGCACGAGGTAAGGGAATATGAAAAGAATTTATATACCAGAAACCAACCAAGTCTCCCTTTTCACGGTTATCCCCAAACTACTCTCAATCATAGTAATTTAATTTTCTTTTTTCTTTTTAACACAGCGACACTGCAAAGCCTGGATCACACTTGTCTTCCTAAATTTATAATACTCCAATGGGGTTTCACCATGTTGATCAGGCTGGTCTTGAACTCCTGACCTCAAATGATCAGCCCACCTTGGCCTCCCAAAGTGCTGGGATTACATCCATGAGCCACCGCGCCTGGCTATATCTTTTTAAAATACAAATCCGATCATGTTAAAATAAAAATACTACTACTAAGAGTAATAGTAATGAACCAAATATAACAAAAACCAAATGCATTCTTTCTGTAATGCAAAAGTGAAAAGGACACACACATTCCTAACATCACACAATGAAAATGTTAAATATGATTTTTTAAGGTAACTCACAGGCAGAGAAGCAGAAAAGCACATCCTTTCTTTCACACTTGCATCATTCCACGTAAAAGGCTTCTCATGGGCACAGGTGTGTATGACATAGCATAAAAGGGCTCCAGATGAGAGACCTTACCTCATCCATTCAAAATATTTATAAGTAAAGACGGATAGGTAGCATCTGTGTAACAACAGGAGTGTCCTGGATTAAGAAAGGGAGAACTCCAGAGTCCACTATTAAGTTGGTGCAAAAGAAATTGCGGTTTTTGCCATTACTTTCTCACCAACCTAATACATTCTTCTACTGAGCTATGTCACAAAGTGTTAGGCAAAATTCTTCCTAAACTACAGATAAAGAAGAGGAAATGATCATCAGGGTTATCCAGATTTGCCTCTGCTCATTCCCTAATGACAAACAAAATAAAAAGCTTCACTCAGCTTCCTGATGTAGACCCTAACCATCTTTTCAACCTCTTTTCTCACCCCATCCCGTCTATCATTTTAACTCCAGCTGTTCCGCATTCTTGCCCTTCTTAGGATGGGTCCTGCTGTTTTGCAACACCTGGTCTTTGTGCTGACGAAAAAAATTATTCAAATACTTCGAAAGGGAAAAAGATTGCTGAGGGTCCTATCCGGTATGCCCTTTGAAGTTATTTTCTCTTTTCATTGTCATTTAGGTATTTTATAGTTCTATAAATCAGTGAACGCTGATAATAATGAGCATGCTTCTTCACGTAAATGCAGATTTATTCAGCAGGGAAATATTTGGTTATTTTCCTATGGATACTGATTAACTTTTTATTTGTTTGTAAACTTATTTCAACATTTTTGATGACCAATATGTGTCTGTTTACAGATTCTCTTTTGAATTAGCTATAACGTCTTTTTTTTTTTTTTTTTTTTTTTCTGAGATGCCTCCCAGGTTCAAGCAATTCTCCTGCCTCAGCCTCCCGAGTAGCTGGGACTAAAGGCACCCACCACCACGCTCAGCTAATTTTTGTATTTTTTAGTAGAGACAGGGTTTCCCCACGTTGGCCAGACTGGTATTGAACTCCTGACCTCAGGTGATCTTCCTGCCTCGGCCTCCCAAAATGCTGGGATTATAGTCGTGAGCCACCGTGCCTGGCGAATTAGCTATAACATCTTACTGATTCTCTCATTAATTAGTGAGTTAAATAAAATTTTATTTTATGTTATTTCATTTTATTCTTCGAGATGGAGTTTCATTCTTGTTGCCCAGGCTGGAGTGCAATGGCGTGATCTTGGCTCACTGAAACCTCCCCCTCCTGGGTTCAAGTGATTCTCCAGCCTCAGCCTCCCGAGTAGCTGGGATTACAGGCGCCTGACACCACACTCGGCTAATTTTTGTATTTTTAGTAGAGGTAGGGTTTCACGATGTTGGCCAGGCTCGTCTCGAAATCCTGACCTCAGGTGATCCACCTGCCTTGGCCTCCCAAATTGCTGGGATTACAGGCGTGAACCACCGCACCCGGCCCAAATAAAATTTTAAATATTTAATGTCTGCAAGAGAGTCATGATTTTGTCTGTAAAGATATACTTTGACAAAATAACCCATTCCTTCTACATTGCTCTACCTTCTTGTCTATTGGATACAGTGATTACTCTTTAAATATTAAGCTTAGGCATTGCATTATTTCTTTTTTCATATTTATTTATTTATTTATTATTTATTTTTTATTATACTTTAAGTTCTAGGGTACATGTGCACAACATGCAGGTTTGTTACATATGTATACATGTGCCATGTTGGTTTGCTGCACCCATTAACTCGTCATTTACATTAGGTATATCTCCTAATGCTATCCCTCCCCCTTCTCCCCACCCCACGACAGGCTCCGGTGTGTGATGTTCCCCTTCCTGTGTCCAAGTGTTCTCATTGTTCAATTCCCACCTATGAGTGAGAACATGTGGTGTTAGGTTTTCTGTCCTTGCGATAGTTTGCTCAGAATGATGGTTTCCAGCTTCATCCATGTGCCTACAAAGGACATGAACTCATCCTTTTTTTCTCAAGGATCTAGAACCAGAAATACCATTTGACCCAACCATCCCATTACTGGGTATGTACCCGAAGGATTATAAATCATGCTGCTATAAAGATACATGCATTATTGGGGCACTATTCACAATAGCAAAGACGTGGAACCAACCCAAATGTCCATCAATGATAGACTGGATTAAGAAAATGTGGCACATATACACCACGGAATACTATGCTGCATTATTTCTTTTCAAAGCTGTTTATGATTTAGCTAGGCAAAACTGACCACCCCATCCACTGGGCCTCATTTTATCCAATGTAATTTTATCATAACAATTGCCGGATTCTGTTGCAATCATTTTATCACCTATATTCTTTCCTACTTGATTCTAACCTCTGGCTATAGGAAATTTTTTCATATTTGTTTTTGTAAATGGAGTACATAGCACTCTGCAACACAGGAAGATTTTAGTACACATTGTAATACAAAAAAATGTTGAAAACCACACAAATGTTTGCTATAAAAATTATTATAAGACTAGCACCCTTGTAATTATTACCCAGGTTAAAAAAAAAAAAAAAAGTACTTTGCCAGCCACCCAGAAGACATGTGTCCCACTACAATGACAAATCCTCCATCTCTCCATGGGTAACTATTATCCTGAATTTTATAATGATCACTTCATTATTATAGATTGTAACCCAGATATATATCCTTTGATATATTTCTCCTTTCCTTTTTTTTAACTTGATGTGACTTTTAAGTCTCTCTTTTTTTTTTTTTTTTTTTTTTGAGATGGAGTCTCGCTCTGTTGCCCAGGCTGGAGTGCAGCTGCACAATCTGGCTCACTGCCAGCTCCGCCTCCTGGGTTCATGCCTTTCTCCCGCCTCAGCCTCTCGAGTAGCTGGGACTACAGGTGCCCGCCAACACGCCAGACTATTTTTTTTGTATTTTTAGTAGAGACGGGGTTTCACCATGTTAGCCAGATGGTCTTGATCTCCTGACTTCGTCATCCATCCGCCTCGGCCTCCCAAAGTGCTGGGATTACAGGCGTGAGCCACCGCGCCGGGACTTAAGTCTCTTTTAATAGCGCCCTATCAATTTTTTTCTTTTTTCTTTTTCTTTTTTTTTTTTTTTTTTGACAGTCTCACTCTTGTTGCCCAGGCTGGAGTGCAATGGTACAGGGTCTTGGCTCAATGCAACTTCCACCTCCTGGGTTGAAGGGAGCCTCTTGTCTCAGCCTCCTGAATATCTGGGATTATAGGTGCATGCCACCACCCCCGGCTAACTTTTGTATTTTTAGTGGAGATAGGGTTTCACCATGTTGATCAGGCTGGTCTTGAACTCCTGACCTCAGGTGATCCACCCGCCTCAGCCTCCCAAAGTGCTGGGATTACAGGTGTGAGGCACTGCGTCCAGCCCAATTTCTTTCTTTTTCTTACAAATTAACTGTTGATGAACAAGGCTGTAGTTTCCTGTACAGTCTGGATCTTGGTGATTGCACATTAATGGTGCAGTTCAACATATTTCTCTGAGTGACTCGTCTGAATGATACTTGCAAGTAATAGCCTATCGGTATGGTGAATATTTCAGGAATTAAAGGACTAACTATTTGTGGTCATTGCAATTGACTATATGTACATACATTGTAGTTGTATGATAATTTATTTCCTACCACATGCAATGACTTGCCAAAATGAGAATTTAAAGCATATGTAATACCCAAAACTATTCTTACTTCCTTTTTACATTACAACATATTTTAATTATTTATGTAGTTGTCAAATTTGATACTTCATTGAATATATCCAAAAAGATTGAAAAACTTACCTTTGTAAATTCATAGAATTATGTAATCACCTAATGGGTTCTTCTTGCCCACTGCACAGATAAAGCTGATTCAATGGGACAGTGGTATTCCAGTAGAAATAAAGTTTAACAACTGCAGGGCTAGCCAAGAAGAAGAATGGGAGTTTATTACTCAACTCAGCCTCCTGGAAAATTCAGAGGCTAGGGTTTTTCAAGGATAGTTTGGCAGGCAGGAGCCTAGGTAGTGGAGAATGCTCGTTTGTTGCACCAGGGATGAAATCCTAGGGAGTCAAAGCTGTCTTTTTTTTCACTGAGTCACTTCCTGGGTGGGGTCACAAGACCAGTGAAGGAAGTTTCTTAGTATGAATTACTACTCCAGGTGGTGCTACCTGGTCCAACAGAATACAGGGTCTGAAAAATACCTAAAACACAAATCTTAAGTTTTACAATAGTGATGTTATCTATAGGAGCAGTAGGGGAGATTTCCAATCTTGTGACCTCTGGCTTCATGATTCCAGAACCATAATTTTAACCTTGTGGCAAATTGGGTTAATTTTACAAAGGTGGTTTCAGTTCCTGAGTAAGGAGTGGGTTAGTTTTGGAAAGGGGCTGTTATCATCTTGGTTTTAAACTATAAACTAAATTCCTCCCAAAGTAAGCTTGGCCTATGCCCAGGAATAAACAAGGGCAGCTTGGAGGTCAGAAGCAAGATGGAGTTATGTCAGATTTCTTTCACATTCATAATTTTCAGAAAGGCAGTTTTAATCACAGCTGTGGATGAACGTCATCCCACAATTGAGAGAGTTAAGAATGAGAAAAATTAAATGACTTGCTCACTGTCAGCATATTATTAGCATGGTTGAAACTGGAATATTTTCATAACTCCAATCCTTTCCTAAGCTTATCTGCAAGCGGCTTAAAACTTTTGGCTGAGAAAATGTTTTAGTGGTTTCCCATGTTCAGCATCTCTCCCTTTGCTTGTGACTTTGCTAGACCTTTATGAGGTTCCTTTTCCTCTGCCATTGAAGTTTTAATCTGCACCTGGATAAAAGATATGAATGGCCAACCTTTCTCTCGGTTTCTGACAAATCTCCCACTCTCTATGCCCTACTATCACACAGTTTCATGGTGTCCCTCCTTACGTGCAGTCCTGTGAAGGATTTCTTTTCTGATACGCAACTGTTAATTTTGTTAGAACACAAGTAATATATCTATATTTTTAAACCCAAGTAATATGTATTTTTAAAGCCAATCAGAAGTTTATCTTATTTTTAATAAGTTTTCATCTTAGTCTGTTTGGGCTTATATAACAAGATACCAAAACTGGGTGATTTATAAACCACACACATTTGTATCTCACAGTTCGGGAGGCTTTGAATTTCAGGATCAAGGTGGCAGCAGATTCAGTGTCTGGTGAAGGCCCACTTCCTAGATAGCTGTCTTTTCATGTGTTTTCACATGGCAGAAGGGATGAGGGAGCTCCCGGGGTTCCCTCTTATTAGAGCACTAATCCCATTCGTGAGGGTTCCGCCCTCATAACCTAATCACTTATCAAAGGACCTACTTTCAAGCACCATCACATTGAGGATCAGGTTTCAGTATATGAATCTGGGGGAGCATAAACATTCAGTCTACAGTAGCTTTTTTTATTTTGTAAAAACTATGCATTTACTGAAATGTTATAAAGAGAGTGTGGAGTTCCCATATGCTCTAGCCAGTTACCACCATTATTATCTTCTTAAATAATCATGGTACATTTGTCAAAACTAAGAAACCAATATCAGTGTCCGGCTATTAATTAAACTGTATGCTATTCAGATTTCACTAGCTTTTCTGTTAATGTCATCTTTCTGTTCCAGGATCCAATCCAGAATTCCACATGCATTTAGTAGTCATGTCCCATTAGTTTCCTCTATCCGTAATAGTATCTTAGTATTTTTTCATTTTTCATAACCTTGGCAATTTTGAGGAATTTGGGTCAAGTGCTTTCTAGAATATCTCTCAGTTTGGATTTGTCTGATGTCTTTATCATGACTAGATCGATGTTATGGGTTCTGGGGAAGAATACTACAGAAGTGAAGTACCCATTGGACAATATAAAGGAGTACATACCATCAGCCTGACTTATCATTGGTGAAGTTGGCCTGAATCACCTGGCTGCAATTGTGTTTGATAGGTTTCTCTCCTGGGAAGTTACTTTTCTGACCCTTACATACTATATTCATGGGAAGCAAGTCACCAAGTTCAGCCCACACTCAAAGGGGAAGAGGGCAGAATTAAGGTTCACCTTTGAAGGGGAGAGTATCTACACATATTATTTCTAATTTTTATAAGGTAGAATTATCTTTTTTCCTCTATTTGTTCAATACTTTATCAGTAGAGACTCATATATACTTATATTTTGAGTTATAATCCAGTACCACATTATTTATTTTGGTGTTCCAACTTTGGACATTGGTAATTCATTCAGATTGGCTCTTTGTTGCAGCAACTATTAAAGCATGGAAAGTAAAAAATTATTAGATAGCAACAGGTCCTACAAAGAAAATTTTAACTTACTGTGATGTATTTTGCTTATTTAAAAAAAAATAACTTGAGAAAAAAGTAATACATTTTTTTTTTTTGAGGTAGCATCTCACTCTGTTGCCCAGGCTGGAGTTCAGTGGCACCATCTGTGTTCATTGTAACCTCCCCCTCCCAGGTTCAAAAGATCCTCACACCTCAGCCTCCCAAGTAGCCGGGACCTTAGGCACATCCTAACACACCCAGATAATTTTTGTAGTTTTATTTTTTTATTTTTGCTTTTTTTTTTTTTTTTTAGAGAGGGGATTTTTCTGTATTGCCTAGGCTGGTCTCAAACTCCTGGGCTCAAGTACTCAGCCTGCCTTGGCCTCCCAATGTGCTGGAATCACAGGTGTGAGCCACCATGCCCTGTCTACAATAAAATTTTCACTAATTTTCACTGCGTTTTGAAAGTAGATAGAATAGTATATTGAGTCTCCATACAAATAACTCCTGCTTTTAAAATTAGCAATGTTTTATTATACATTTTATACTTTTTTTGATGAAATATTTCAAATAAAAATCCAGACATTAATATTTATCTTTTAAAACTTTAGGTGAGCACAGTGACTCACACCTGTAACCCAGCATTTTGGGAGGCCAAGGCGGGTGGATCACGAGGTCAGGAGATCAAAACCATCCTGGCCAACATGGTGAAACCCTGTCTCTACTAAAATACAAAAAATTAGCCAGACGCGGTGGCGCATGCCTGTAGTCTCAGCTCCTCAGGAGGCTGAGGCAGGGGAATCACTTGACCCCAGGAGGCGGAGGTTGAAGTGAAAAAAAAAAAAAAAAAAGAAAGGAAAAGGTTGCAAGAAAAAAATAACACAAAGAACAACTTTAATATGTATTTGTGAAAGATATTTTCTATAATGCCATTATTATACCAAAAAATTTAATATTCTGATACCCAGTCCATATTCAAATTTCTTTGATTACTCAAAAATGTCTTCATATAGTTTGACACAGAATCTTAAAATATGTCCAAACACTGCCATTGTTATGCTTCTTAAATCATTTCTAAATAGAACATACTTTGTCCCCTCACTCCCCCTTGTTTTTCATGGCATTAATCAGTTGAAATAACTGGGTGACATACAGATTTGTATCCATTGCCTGTGTTCATGTAAATGAAAGTTAGAACTAAAGGCTTAATTGCATTGTTTACCCCTTTTTAGGTAAGAATGTTTCACAGATGGTGATGTTCACCTAATAATGTATCACATCAAGAAGAACATAATGACTGGAGATCCTAAGATAGTTAATTGATTGCAGGAGGCGATAGCACGGCTCCTTCATTGTAACATTATGATTGTTTCCTCACTGGTCAGCATGTAATACTTTGGTGGTATATGAATATTATTATCATTTACCAAATATATTGATGATCATTGCCCAAATCTATTATTTAGATAGCAATCACAAAATCATCTTTTCTAATTCTGTATCTTCCATTTGATTTACATGGATTTTTTAAAATAACTTTTCCAAGCTGGGAGTGGTGGCTTATACCTATAGTCTCAGCTACTCAGGAGGCTGAGGTGGGAGGATTCCTTGACATTAGGAGTTCGAGGTCAGTCTGGGAAACATAGTAAGACTCCATCTCAAAAGAATAAAATAAAATAAAAAGAATAACTTCCTCATTAACCAGGACTTTTTGTTTATTCTGACATACAGTTCGTATGAAGGACCAAATAATTTTTCTCCTATAATTATTAATTTTCATGGTATTGAGTTGTTTCTCTAATACTCGTGGTATTTTGTCTCTGTTTGTTTTTATTTGCTCTCTTGCTTTTTGACTATCATTATGACTTCCTGGGTTTTTATATAGTCAATGTGTTAGGTATCAATTTCAGTTATTTCTCTTCTTAATACTCAAATCGCCTTATCCTGGCCCAGGTGAGCAACTTCAAGGTGGCTCCTGGGTCATTAAGGAACTAACCCGTTAGCTTTTTTTATTGTTTCATTTATTTCTGGCACACCCAGATATTCAAGCTCATCTGTACGTTTCTTGCCCCAGTCCTAAAATCAGTCATATTTCCAAAGAGCTCTAATCCATTTAACTTGGAAATAATATTTACAATCCAAAATGAGGGCACAATGGGTGTTCTTTGCTGTAGAGTTGTCATTGCTTCTAGAATAAAATACGTATTTTGAAAAGAAGTAAAAAGTTCACACTTTGATTTTATGACTTTACATGGGAAGTTATTTCCTAAAACCCTTATTATTTCATATATCCTACAATGCACATAAAATGGTTTAGCATTATCTGTAACAATGTTACCACTAAAATAAGGCTACTGAGTAACATTTAAATTTTCTTTGTTTTTCCTTCTGTTCTTACAATATATTCCACCAAGGATATGTATTCAAAATATGTGGTTCTGATTTTTTCCCGATATTGTTATGTGACTTGGTATTACTCAAAATATATAACAATATCAGGGAAATATTACTTCTATCCATGTCATCCTTCTCTTTTCATTCTTTTCATACATACATACTATGAATATATATGTATATATATATCTTCTTTATACAGATATATATGTATCACTTCATACAGATATAGATATATGTTTCTTCTATATCTATAAATAAATATATATATAAAACTCTTTGGTTTACAAAAATAAACCAAAGAATAATAAGTATATGTATTTTTTTAGTGTTTTTTTATAAATATAAACACACCCACACATATTTAAAGTTTCCTACCTTACGATACAAATGCAACATACTATCTGTATTTCTCATCTTACCATTCAAAAGTTTCCATACACAAACTGTTCTGTAAACATTTTTATTTACCTTTCTACTTTTACTCAACAAATATATGCAGGAGATCATTGCATATCGGAAAATAGGAATCTCCATTATTTCTTTTTCTACTAACTTATATGAGTATTTTGTAGTCTAAGGTTATGTGGGTTGCTTTGAATCACTTGCCAATACAAATAGGCTGTAGTCAACAGCCCTGTGCTATGTCATTTAATTTTTGTGCCTGTGTATTTTGGGGACAGATGTAAGTTTGATGAATTTAATGCTAAATAATAAATGCTGTGCTGAAAATCTCCCTCTCTAAAGGTATTCTATTTTATGTTCTCACCAATAATGAAGGAGAGTGTTTGTTACCCCAGGGCTTCACCAACAAATTGCAATATCAAGCTTTTGGATTTTTACCATGTGATAACTATGAAGTGGTTCTTCATCACTTTGTTTTGTTTTGTTTTAGTGTTTTACACTTGATTTTTGTTTAAAAAATAACCTTTTATTTGGAAATGATTATACATATAAAGAAAGATTGAAAACATAATAAAGTGAATTTTTATATACCTTTCACCTAGCTATCTGTAAAGTTTATATGTCAAATAATCATGGCACAATTATCAATACAAGGAAATTAACATTGGTGGAATACTATTCACTAAATTATAGGCTCTATTCAGATTTCACCAGTATTTCCAAGAATTCATGTCCTGTAATGTCTCTAACTGTGTATTTAATTTCACCGTCTCTTATAACCGAGGGTGACTATAGTTTCACATATTTAAAGTCCATTGTATTTTATTTCTGTGAACTCTGTTGCATAGCTTTTGCCCATTTGTCCCTCAGGTTTTGATCTCTCTCCTTTGATTTGTAAAAACTCTCTAAATGCTGGAGATGTTAGCACTTTTTATATGTTCTGTGTTCTATTTGTCTCACAGTTTGTCTTTTGGCTTTTGCTGATGGTTTTCTGGTGTATGTTTTAATAAAATTCTCTTTTTAATATAGTCAGATTTATCAAGTGTTTGAGTTTATTACTTTTGGATTTTGAGTTATATTTAGGGAGAGTTCTATCTTCCATGAGGTCTGAATGAAATATGCCCAAGGGTCCTGTTAGCACTTGTATAGTTTCATTTTTAATATTTAAATCTTTGGAGCATTTGGAATTTATTACCTTCTAAATACAAGGTAAGAATCTAGATTAATCTTTTTTTTAATGGTTATTCATGTGTCACACCATAATTAATTTCAAAATTCCATCTTTCCCCACTGATTTGAATTCAACTTTCTTTTCTTAGATATCAAATTTCTCTACATATTTAAATCTATTATCTTATTGGTCTATAAAAATGCAGGAATGGTATGTTTTAAGTGGTGGAGACTATAATATGTTACATACTTAAAAAACTCAGTCTTCTTCCTTTTGTGTCACGATTTTCATGGCTATACTTTTTTATTTTTTGTTATTGTTTAAGTCATTGTCTGGTACTGGACTCTGTGGTAGGAGCATGGCAAAGACATTGTATCTTTACTTAGATTTTATTTATGTTGTGTCTTATTTTATTTAATATTATCGTATTTAAAATTGTTCTGTGTGTATTTCAAGTGTGTTTTAAAGTTTTGACTCAGATGAACTTTACATATTTTTGTTATTTTGTTACCCTTTCAAAGAGGGAAAAATCATCTCTAAATGGGAATGCTGGAAATTGTATTACTGTAGTAATGCATGTATAAATATGGTACTAAAAAATGACTTGTGACTTCCAGTTTCAGCCCCAACAAATAAAATGCTTAGAAGTCATCATTTCCATTTTTACAGCAACAGTAAAATAACTGAACCATGATGTCTTGGACTCATCAGAGAAATGAGGTCACAGGGCAAACCACCACCTGAAAATCTGGAGAGACAAGTGCATCTAGAGAGAGATAGAAACTGGAATCTTCTTACCTGGAACAAAAGCTGCTGGAACTATGAACTGATAGGAATACTTAAGTGGTAATTTTGATGAACTGCTGGAGGTCAAGTGAAGACTAGTGTGAGGATGAGAACCTCCTTGGGGCTACAGTCTTAGGGAGCCCCCATATTTCTGTGGGCTTTCATTCCAGGAATGCCACCAGATTTTTATGACGAAGGTCCAAGAAATATCCCTTCTTGGCTCTGGCTAGGGAAGGAGAAGACTAACCACTATGAACACGATCATAGCCTTCTCCACAGCGAATTTTTATTTTCCAAAGAAAAGGATTTTGCCAGTGCTCAATTCTGAAACTCTCTCAGCTGAAGGAAGATAACTTCCTTCTGCCTTCCTGTCTTAAGTGGTGGAAAAACATAAACATCAGGAATCAAAGCTTCACAGAAATAGATTGAGAATGGTGTAGCCAGAGAAAGGAGTAAGGGGCTGAAGATAAAAACAAAACAAAACAAAAACAAATGAGCAAACAAAACCTCTACCACTGAAGAAACACTTGTTTTTATTTTATTTTTTGAGATAAGGTCTCACCCTGTCACCCAGGCTGGAGTGCAGTGGCACGATCATGGCTCAGTGCAGCCTAGATCTCTTGGGCTCAAGCTATCCACCCTCTTCATTCTCCCATGTAGCTGGGACCATGGATGCACACTACCACTCCTGGATAATTGTTTGATTTTTTATTTATTTATTTTTTATTTTTTTTAGAGAGGGAAGGTCTCACCATGTTGCCCCATCTCATATCAAACTCCTGGGCTCCAGCAATCCTCCTGCCTCAGCCTCCCAAAGTGTTGGGATTATGGGCATGAGCCACAGTTCCCAGTCTGAGAAACACGTGTAACATTTGTGAAGGTCACAGCCCCAAGATCACCTAACTACCTCATCAACAGCGTATAAAATAATCATAAAAATCAATTATTCCTGAAAGAGCTGCAGGATCCAGACTTTTGAACAAGAGTACTTAGGGAAGCCCAAAGTCAAGTGAGGAGACAAAAACAAGGACAGTAGAATAACTTGATTTTAAAACTCTCTCATGTTGTCTCATCATGTGAGATGCCAGATATGACTTTCTCCTCTATAGAGTAAAAGCTCTTCATGGGCAGATACCGTATTGTATCATCTTGGCATCTTCTGTTCTAAGAAAGAATAGGCTGTCAGCATAGCTTTTAAAAGTGAGAATATGGGTAAATAAAACACTCATGATTTCATATTTTGAGAATTTATACACGAATGATAGAAAACCCAGAGACTTAAAATCCTGATTCTAGTATATTTATTATTGCATCCAAAATATCCATTTGTAAATGTTGATATTTCTTCCTGTACACATGGTTCACATTTACTATAGATGAGTGGGTAAATCAGAGGAGGCCAGTAATGACTAAGTGTGTACTGTAGCTGGCATCTCTGTTGGAAAGTTTTTCATAATTTCGTTATTTTTAATTTTACAAACATTTCACACAGAGTCTTGGAGTGTTTGATAATGAAATTCCCTCCCATCTCCACAGGCGCATGTTCATTCACACCACTCTTTTTTAAAGATAAAGATGGTTGCTGTTTTGGTGAGGTTTGTACATTTCCCTTCTGGTCTTGATTGAACTTACTGACATTTATCAGTAATTACCTATGACTCAAAGTTTCCTTCAGTGATGAGTTACTGATTATTCTTAGGAAGTGTCTGAAAGGGATGACTTTTGAGAAAAGTTTTAGTGAAAACCTTCTTTGGTTATAGCTTTTATTCTGTTCTTGGAACCTGGCAACTTTCATGCCTATTTTCCTTAAATGATAGTCAAAAAGGTTTTGTTTATTTGCTTTAAAAAACACTAGAATATACACAGCTAAAAGGAGGTATATTTAAGTTACAGTGCTGATGCCAAAATTAAGGAAGGTAACTATCAATAATCAAAATATGTGTGTGTATGTGTGTGTGTGTGACAGAGAGAACCAGAGAGAGAGAGAGAGATTTTCTTCAGAAATGCTTTTGTTTAAAATATTGCTTCTAAGTGGATTATTAACGAACACAGGAGATCCTCAAATTCCACATGACTGAGATTTATCTTTGGACATAATAACACTAAAATTTTTATATTTTTATATATATACACACATATATACACAAATACATATATACACATATATATGTATTTGATATATATATACACAAATACATATATACACATATATATTTGATATATATATACACAAATACATATATACACATATATATGTATCTGATACATATATACACATATATATGTATCTGATACATATATACACATATATATGTATCTGATACATATATACACATATATATGTATCTGATACATATATACACATATATATGTATCTGATACATATATACACATATATATGTATTTGATACATATATACACACACACGTATGTGGTTTTTTTGTATTTTAAACCTGTTTCATAATTTTGTATTTAAATGTTTCATACGAAGTTCACAAAAACGATTTAAATACTAAAATTTGACATTTTTGTTTTCATTTAGTCCAAACAATGGAGAGAAATAGTATTTCAAGTGACATTAGTGCTCTGCTCACTGGAAAGTTAGATTTAGATTTTGTTCAAGCATAGTTCATCACACATTTTCATAATCTGGATAAAATTATTTTTGAGGCTGCTATGGTCTGAATGTCCTCCAAAATTCATCTGTTGAATTTTTTTTTTTTTTTTTTTTTTTGAGATAGGGTCTTGCTTTGTCACCCAGTCTGGAGTGCAGTGGCGTGATCTCACTCACTGTAACCTCCTCCTCTCCAGCTCAAGAGATCCTCACATCTCAGCCTCTCAAGCAGCTGGGACTACAGGCATGAACTACCACACCCAGCAAATTTTTTAATTTTTTGTTTGTACTTTTCAGTTCTAGAGTACATGTGCAGGTTTGTTACGTAGGTAACTGTGTGTCATTATTATATCACCCAGGTATTAAGCCTAGTACCCATTAGTTATTTTTCCTAACCTACTCCCTGCTCACACCCTCTACCCTCTGATAGGTCCCAGTGTGTGTTGTTACCTCTATGCATCCATGTTGTTCACATCACATAACTCTCACTTACAAGTGAGAACATGTAGTATTTAATGTTCCTGCGTTAGTTTGTTAAGGATAATGCCTCCAACTCCATCTACATCCTTGCAAAGGACATGATCTTGTTACTTTTTATGGCTGCATAGTATTCTATGGTGTATATGTATCACATTTTCTTTATCCAGTCTACCATTGATGGGCATTTAGGTTGATTCCATGTCTTTGCTATTGTGAATAGTGCTACAGTGAACATACACTTACATGTGTCTTTATAATAGAATGATTTATATTCTTTTGGGTATATACCCCAGTAATGGGATTGCTGAGTTGAATGGTATTTCTTTCTTTAGGTCTTTGAGGAATAGCCACACAGTCCTCCACAATGTTTGAACTAATTTACATCCCCACCAACTGTGTATAAGAGTTTCTTTTCCTCCACAACCTTGCCAACATGTTATTTTTTGACTTTTTGGAAATAGCCATTCTGACTGGTGTGAGATAGTATATTTTTGCATTTTTCATAGAGATGGGGTTTCTCCATGTTGTCTAGGCTGGTCTCAAACTCTTGAGCTCAAGAGATTCTCCTAATGTACTGAGATAGCAGGTGGGAGCCACCATTCTGGGGCCATGTGTTGAAACTTAATCCCCACTGTGGTGGTATTAGAGGTGTGCCCTTTTGAGAAGTGATTAGGTTATAAGAGCTCTGCCCTCATGAATGTCTCAATGCCTTATAGAATGGCTGGGGGAAACAGCTAAGGCGCTTTTAGCCTTTCCATTCTTCCCACCATTTAAAGACACCTAGATGGTAGGCTATCTATGAGGAATAGACCTTCACCAGACACCAAAGTTGCCAATGCTTTGATCTTGGAATTCTCAGCCTTCAGAATTGTGAGAAGTCAATTTAAATTGTGTCTAAATTACCTAGTCTGTGGTATTTTGTTACAGCACACAGATAGACTAAGGCAACGCTCCTCTAATTCCTTTGTTCTTTTTCTTTGCCCATTGAGCAAACGCGCTTTCAAACAACCTCAGTTGCTGTGATACTGAAAAGGATACGCTCTTAGCAGAAGACTCAGGGAAGAAGTGCATCTTGTTTTGAACACATAAATTAGATTTCTGGTTTATCTCTTTTAAGTGTGGTTGTAGAAGTCAGTCTTCTAGGGCCTAATCAACTCAGAGGGTACTGTCAAAATTTGGTTCCTCACAAAATGTATATCAGACCTAGGAATGAAGTTACCCTGCCCCTGTAGGGGCTCTGTACAAGCTACTGGCTAACCTTCCTCTATGCTAGGGGTCCTCAGGTCCCTAGTCCCCGGGCCATGCACCACTACTGTGACTGTGGCCTGTTAGGAATCAGGCCACAGCAGGAGGTGAGCAGTAATCAGTGTTATCACCTGAGCTCCACCTCCTGTCAGATCATCTGTGACATCAGAGTCTCATACGAGCGCAAACCCTACTGTGAACTGCATATGCGAGGGATCTAGGCTGTGCACTCCTTATGAGAATCTAATGCCTGATGAGGTGGAACAGTTTCATCCAGAAACCAGCGCCCCTGCCGACATGGAAAAGATTGTTTTCCATGAAATTGATCCCTGATGCCAAAAAGGTTGGGGACCATTGCTCTTTGATGCTCTTTTCTGCTCTCTGCTCTCTTTTTAGAGAACAAAGGTTTCTTTTATATTTTTCCCCTCTTGATTAATCGTTAATCCATTAAGAGAGACAAATTTAAATGAAAATCAAATGACTAAGCCTTTTTCTACACTTGAATATATGGATCTTTTTAATAACAAAATTATAGTTACTCAGAGCTTCAACTGCCTTTCCCAGCATAATTTATACTTTTATTTGTAACTTTACTCATCCACCAAGGATTTCTTCTCTGTCAGAGAGTCCCAAAATCCTTCATAGATCACTCACACTTTCCTATAAGCCACGTGCTTTCATTAGTTCTGCCCACCTCTGTGCAGAATCAGGGCTGTAATGACCAAGTCAAAGGCCCAAGTGGTCCTGAAATGACCCTCAATTAATCCCACTTGGTAAAGTACTTTTGCTTTTCTACATCAACCTAATGCACAGTTGTACATTTCTGTCTCATTTTTACTGGCTTTTTTTTTTTTCCGAAGAGAAGCAAGGCATCTGTGCTTATTATGTATATGATGGTCAGTTCCACTATAAAAGCCATTATGTTTAACAATTACGTGAGAAGGGGCTAATTTATGATTTCACTTGTATTCATTCCCTGTTCATGAAAATTTACATTTATCAAATGCATATAACTTAGCCCACTGTATTAGTTTCCTATTATAGAGAGGGCCAAGGTATATTATACAGTGTGCTAAGGTATATACTGTAACAAATTACCACAGATTTAGGTGGTTTTTTTTTTGTTTTTTTTTTTTTTGAGGCAGAGCCACACTCTGTCACCCAGACTGGAGTGCACCATCTTGATTCACTGCAACTTCCACCACCCAGGTTCAAGCAATTCTCCTGGATCAGCCTCCCGAGTAGCTGGGACTACAGGTGTGCATCACCATGCTTGGCTAATTTTTTGTATTTTTAGTGGAGACGGGGTTTCACCATGTTGGCCAAGCTGGTCTCAAACTCCTGACCTCAAGTGACCCACCCACCTCAGCCTCCCAAAGTGCTGGGATTACAGGTGTGAGCCACTGCACCCGGCCAGATTTAGTTTCTTAAAGTAATACGAATTTATTCTCTTACAGTTCTGGTGGTAAAAGTATGAGATATGTCTCATTGGGCTGTAATCAAAGTCTTAGCAGGGCTTTTTTTTTGTTCCTGGATGTTCTAGGGAATAATCTATTTTTCTTTATTTTTTCTTTATTATTATGATTATTATTGAGACCAGGTATCACTCTGTAACCCAGCTGGAGTGCAGTGGTACAATCACGGCTCACTGTAACTTCAACCTCCCAGGCTCAAGTGATCCACCTGCCTCAGCCTCCTGAGTAGTTGGGACCACAGGTATAAGCCACCACGCTCGGCTGATTTTTTACTTTTTTTTTGTATAGATGAGGTGTCACTCTATTGCCTAGGCTGGTCTCAAACTCCTGGGCTCAAGTGAGTCTTCTGCCTCAGCCTCCGAAAATTCTGGGATTACAGTGTGAGCCACCGTGCCTGGCCAAGAATGCATTTTCTTGCCTTTTCCAGCTTCTAGAGGCTGCTTGCATCCCTTGGCTCGTGGCTCCCTCCCAAGCCTACACTGGGAGTTTCCATTTTTCTCCCATGGCATCCTTTTAATACTGACTTTTCTGCCTCCATCTTCCATATTTACAGACACCTGTGACTACATTGATTCCACATGAATAAACCACTATACCCTCTCTTTTAAGGTCAACCAACTAGCAATCTTAATTTCATCCATTACCTTAATGCCCCTTTGCCTTGTAACTTAACATACACATAAATTTTGAAGATTGAGGCCTGGATGTGTTTGGAAGGTGATTCTTCTTCTTATATCAATTTATAGCACACAAAAAAATCAAGAAAACAGTGTGGGGGTAACATTAAATCATGTTGATAATTGAGATTTTGGTTGAATGATAATGTGCCACATCCAAGGTAGAAGTGATTTAGAGTCTACATGCATTTTGTTTTTCAGACAGATTTCTGCTATGGTCTCTCTGACTGATGCTTACATTTTAGAATTCAGATCTCTAATAAAAATGGAATTGTGGAAAGAAGAAGAATTTTTTTTTTTTTTGTCTTCACAAGTAATTTATGTCCTTTACCTCCTCACTCCTGGTACAAAGTGGTTCTTTTAATATAGTGCTATATTAAAGTTATTCTCTGAGTCACAGATGAGTGATACATTCAGGAAAATATGACTAATTTGCCTGTTAGCAACAGTCTTTCAGAGCAGTTTTTCCCAACTATTTCAAACACAAATATGTTTTTATAGTATCAATATAATTTTACACCATGCTTGTTGTGGTACTTTCAGCATCTGTTGGTTGAGAAATACACCATGACAAAAACTACAGTGATTTTGGTAATGCTTTTAAGTAAGTATGTACACTATTTATCATGGCATATATGTGTTTCAGACAATGGAATATATAAGTGCATGATGTAACATTACATATTTATTTTACATCCATGAATTATATGCAAAAATATTCACCTTCACTTTGTAATCACTCTGCACTTCAAAAATCCATGCTATACCAGATTATAAACTCCTTCCTCAAAGTTAAAACCACTCAACTCTATCTCTCCAATCCTCATCAATGATTATGTTTTTGTTTGAAAATGCCATTGTCTTATTTTTGACATGTAAATAGAAGAAGCAAGATCCTAAACCTACATGGAAAAAGTGTTGAAACTTCTAAAGAAGTATGCAAGTAAATTGATTTTTCATTCTTATCTCTAGTAGTTGTCTTGCATAAAAAAGATATAATTTTAAACTAATATACAAAATTAAATAAGATATTCTCATTAAATTATACTTAATAGTTTAGCCCACAGCTCTCAGAACAAATCCTTAAAAACTGTTGAGGCAAATGCATATTCAAATTTTACACCTGATCGAAGCCTTCAAGAAACAGGCTGCCTACTTTTGATAAATCCAACTTCCGTGAAAGTGGGATTATTTTGTAGGCATTTATAATAATATTAAACTCTCCACCAGAAACCTGAAACGTATTGTTTCATTGAGTTCTCTATACTGGAGAGATTGCTTTGATTTATGGGAACATAATTAGAAAGTAACTTTTAAAAATAATGCATTTGATGAGATTCATAAATTCATAATTATCAATGAACAAATACTCAGTGCATTTTCATAATCTTCTCATTTAATTTTTCTTTTTTTCTGCTTTTCGTTTTCTGCTAAAATTACTATTTACTAGAATATTTATTGGAAAAAATACAGAGTTAAAATTTTAAATAATCGTCATAATACAAATATTTCTTGTTTGCTTATTGAGATTTACTTAGAATAATGTAGAGAGTAAATAATGTAACTAAAATAATTGCATAAAAGAGATTGTTAAAAATTTAGGTTAGTAGAAAGTAAAGGTCAATGTTAAATTATATGGTTTGGCTAGTAAAATAAATCACTTCAACTTGTCCCATTCATTTTTCTTTTATATAATGCCTTTAGAAGTATTATCTTTCCATTGAGATTTGGCCTGAAGTTCCTAGATATGTAAATGGTTCCCAAGTTTACTTAGATGATGCATTTAAAGTTGTTTTTACTTAAATATATCTTGGAAGTAGACTGCAGGCTTTTTTGATCAGGTGACAGTGGTATTATTTTATTTTGAAATAACCATCTGGATTTAAGATTATTGTGGGCCTACTAATGCAGATATCATGTTAAAAATTTATAACTTTATAATAGTTAAAATTTCCTGAAATCTGATGGAGAAAGTGAATTATATAAGAGAAAGCTACTGGCATATTTCCATTGCTAGAGGCTAAAGGCACAGAACATTTACAGATTAAATAGTGCGTAAATTTTAGTTTACGTGCCTATTATAGCCACTGTCGACAGGAAACAGGATGCATGCAGCATGAAACATGGCTTGCAGTGCCGCTGGAGGCTTGTTCTCTGAAATTCACCGAGTATACTGCCATTAACAGCATGTGTACTAGCAGCCTCACATTTTGGGTTTATTTACAAAGCTAAACAATGTATTGAAAGTTGATTATCGATCATAAATATTTTCATAAACAATCATTGAATTTTTTTCTCAAGAGAGTATTAATCACTAAAAACCAGTAACAGGTAAACAGAGCATCTTATTTTTCAGACCGTCAAGTAAACTTTCTAAGTAAATTTCTGGTACACCAGGAAATCTACACTGGTTACTTAAAAGTCATATGATTTTTTAGGAATGCTGTGATAACAGTATTTTATTACCAGTGCTTTTATAAATATCACGTGATTTGAGAGTGAATTTTAGTTTCTTCCTTTGAAAAATATGTAGAGACACAGAACAGAGTTTAGCCCCGATTAAATACCAAAATGCTAAAAAATTGTGTGTTCTATGATTAGATGTTATTGTTTAATATATAACTCGAGAGAAGCAATGACAGGTAGCTTTGAAGAGCATAGATTTGAGCCTCAGCCTGTCTTGGGCTCATCAATTGCTAGTTAAGTGAACTGCAGGTCAGTTAGCTTCACTAAGTTTCAGTTTCTTAATTTTTTTTTTTACATGGTGATACTAATAGTACTTACCTCAAAAAGTTTTCATGCAGATGGAATGAGTTAATACAGGTATAGCACTTAAAACACTGCCTGACATCTTATAACTGCTTTTTGAAAAAAAGTATTAACCCGTTTATTATTTTCAGTGTCTACTACATGATAGGTAATGTGCTACCCTGGAGTCCCAAAGCCAAAGCGTTCTGGCTCCTTTTCTCAAAGAACTTACAATGCAGTCTAAAAGAAATACCATTTGACCCAGCCATCCCATTACTGGGCATATACCCAAAGGATTATAAATCATGCTGCTGTAAAGACACATGCACATGTATGTTTATTGCGGCACTATTCACAATAGCCAAGGACTTGGAACCAACCCAAATGTCCATCATTAATCAGACTGGATTAAGAAAACGTGGCACATATACACCATGTAATACTATGCAGCCATAAAAAAGGATGAGTTGATGTCCTTTGCAGGGACATGGATGAAGCTGGAAACCATCATTCTCAGCAAACTATCGCAAGGACAAAAAACCAAACACCACATATTCTCACTCATAGGTGGGAATTGAACAATGAGAACACTTGGACACAGGGTGGGGAACATCACACACCAGGGCCTGTTGTCGGGTAGGGGGAGGGGGGAGGGATAACATTAGGAGATATACCTAATGTAAATGACGAGTTAATGGGTGCAGCACACCAACATGGCACATGTATACATGTGTAACAAACCTGCACGTTGTGCACATGTACCCTAGAACTTAAAAGTATAATAAAAAAAAGAAAAATAAATAAAAGAATGCATCTTAATAGATCATCTCAATATAATGTGTTAAGGGTTCTAACACGAAATTTGTGCTGGTTGCCATGGGAGAAGCTTGGCTCTGTTTTGGGTATAAGAGAAAGCTTTCTGGAACATAATATCTGAGCTGCTTTTTTGAAGATAAGAAGTTATCTGAGTGAAGAAGCAGAGGAAGAGCATCTCAGTCAGAAAACAGCATGATAGAAGACACAGAGGCATGTAATAATCTGATGTATGCAAGGAACTTCAAGCAATTCCACATCAGAGAGATTAATCACAGGGACCTACACCTGGGTGTGACAGCACCCTCCTACCCCCCACCCTGCCTCCTCCTCTGTTTGGTATAACTCAAATGCTTTCATATTGGACATGGATGCTCCAACTCAACAGGGTGTTTACTGCTCATTTAAGGTTAAGTAAACCCAGGAACGAAGAGTTAGGGACAGGTACTTTACGTGAGAGATGGTCCAGAAAAGAAAAGTAAAAAAATGCTGGAAAAGAAACAGTAAGGAAGAAAAGGAAACAAGGTATGTGTTAATAAATGGGTGTCTATTTTGGGTATCAGGGGTGCAGGTCTGCTGGGGCCTTATGAGGAACCACGTAGGACATACTTCCAAATTGTTCCCCGGAAAGATGTAGAGGCTAGGCTATTGAACAACTTCCACTCTCCCACCTCATTCCCCTGACAGACACACCATTGGTTGGATGTTGTGCCTTGAAGCAGTTACTCCTCTGAACTTCAGTTGCACCTGGTCTTAGCCAGCAAGCTTTCATGGGACTGGAGTTTGCTCTCGTGCAGATGAGAAGACAGATGCAGCGTTTAGAGTGGAATGTTATCAGTATGGCCACAACTGTTTTCTACAGCTGAAGATGAATTCAGAGGTGGAATTAGGAGTTAGGGTTTTAAGGACCAACTGTGGGCACACATTTCAGTGAACTCTTAGTCTTCTAAATACATTGATTCTGTGGACCCTGGAATAAGGAAGGAGGCAGGGGCTGATTGGAGAACTGAGATACAGGTGGATAAGTAAGGACAGAAGACATCATTGAGTATTTCACAGATCATGCAATACTTGCAATTTATCTTGTATCCTGAAGAAAGACTTTTAAAATGATTTCAGCAGAGTGCAAAATGTTTCGATTTGCATTTTGGATCATTTTCTTAGGTTGTAAACATCATTGTTAACTAGAAAATCACATAAATTTAGTTATTTGGTTGAATATGATATAAAAGTGGGTCTTGGCCCACACATGAATATCTAGATTTAGCAAAAGAAAAAATATTTGAATTCTGTATTATAATTTCTATAGAACTAAACTTACTTTTTAACATATTTTAAATGAGTTTAAAAACTAAGTAAACCATAGTGTTTTTAAAAGCATAGAGTAATATTTACATATTATAGAATTTCATCAGTCTCAATCATGATGTCATATACTGAATAAAAATGCAAAGACGCACTGCCTATATCAACGAATCAGTGCATTTAGAGCCACGTGTTATGCATAATACCTGATGAATGCAAGCAATTTACCTTTTTAATTTTTACTATAACCATATGCTATTTTGTGTACAAGCAATTGGATAAGATAGCTTTATAACATGAATTCTAGGTGTATTCCACTTACTCTTCAGTCTGTGGAGACACTCCAGAGAAATGACTGAGAGATAAAACATAAACTACTTATTTCTATACAATGTAGCTTCAGTTATAGGATTTAATATCAATTTTATGCCAACAATTTTGTAGGTTAAATGAAGGAGTAATTGCTTTAAAAATGATTTTTAAACAAAGGAATAGTGATTTGTAACCAGTGTGACCAAGTTACTTGAAGTCAGTATTTTGAATTTCTGTTGACAATCCTTTTAATAACCCTGCTGTTTTCTATGTTATAAAACTTCTGTGTACTGCTTTTTAATCTTAAATGCAAATGCTTTGACAGGGGAAGAGATTGCTCTGTGCCTTTCCCGTTGACATGTTTTAATATGCACATTAACCACATTAAATAATTTCTTAAGGTGGAGATAGCTTAAACTGGGGAATTCATAATAAATCAATCAGAATAAGGCTGAACATATTTACTAAAATATATTCAGTTATATCAGACCAGTTATATATTTGTTTACATTATATTTAAAATTTAAAATAGTTGCTGTTGAATTCTTAGCAAAAAATGTTATTTCTCTTAAATGTTCATGAGTGTATCATGTACGTATATGTCTTGGAGTGTGCATTAATGTGTGTGTTATATGTGTATCTATAGAGAGATACGTACTATTATTATTTTGGAAGATAATTTACTTTTTGAGTATTTTTACGGTATTTAAAAAATTCTAAGTAGATATTATTTTCATTGACTAATTGTTGAGAGCCATTTAAATACTAGACTTTGACTAGAAAATAAATACACTTCCTAAATTTCCATATGGTGGAGGAGGATGTAGCTCTCTGTGTCTCCAACTTATTAGTGGCACTGCATGTTGCTAACATGTAAAATGGAGAACTACCAAAATGGGAGACAGGTAGATTCTCATACTCTTCAGTGTAGTGTCTATCAAAACAATACATGCGTCTTTATAAAAATTACTCTTTCAGACACTTCAGGAAAATTAACACACAAGCAAAGTTCAACTATAGGTTCTCTCGGCGTCTGTTACATAAATATTACACAAACACCAACGCACAGTGCAATGGCAGTGGGTTGCATGACATTACAAATCAATCTCGCTAAGCTATAGCACTTCTTAGGCATATAATTTATTATCTCAACTGGGCTGTTCTGATGACAAAGCATACAGACTGGTCTTAAATTGTTCAAGTAATTTTTCAACAATATCATTGCTTATCCTTTTTTTTCATTGTTGGATAAATGAAAATTTCATATGGAACAGAATTGTTCTGTAATACTTCTCTTAGTGTTTACATGCTTAGATTCAGAGAGAAAAACTACTGCTCAACCAATGATTCTTTACCATTGTCATTTTCTCTGATTCATTCAGGCTATCTCACTCATTTTTATAAGAGACTCTACTGCTTTTGGTCTAATATTCTAATGAAGGTAATTTGTACTTTTAGGAGAGTTTGGGACCCCATAAAGATTGACTCGTGTGAAACATGTGTCTGCTTTCACTCAGACCAATGTTTATACAGCTTGCTTTGATTTACTTACCTTTCTACAGTAAAACCATCCATGTCCCTCAGAAAAGTCAATTTCTTCATTAAATGTTCAAGACGTATCTCACCAACTAACTTGTTGTATGAAATAAACTCTGTATTTATAAATGCATTTTTATCCATTTTTTTTTCCATGATTCCTGACACTAAGATTATTCTTTTCTCAGAGCAGGGCACGTCACATTACCCGCAAGCCATGGCCTATCAAAATGGAAGTACAGAAGGGAATGTCTGGCATAGTTAATAAAGGAAATCAGGGACTCTTTTTAGCATATGAACATACCAAAGTTAATGCTAAGTGGTAGACAATCTTAGTTATAATGAGATATGTTTGCCTTGCAGTAATTGGATTTTAAGTTTGGACTGGGAAGATATATATATATATATTTCTCTTCCCACTTTAACTGACCTAGGCCAGAGCCTGAGAAAAAGTCAGATCCTGGAGGAGATTGGAGGAGTTCAGAGATTAAAAGTACCTTGAGGGGAGCACAGAGGAGGAAGAGTGGTACCCTGGGTTCACTTTTTTGCCAGTTTAGTAGACTGACATAAAGGATAGGCAAATATTTATACATGTGACAATATGTATATATTATTTTACTAAATAAAAATAAAAGATCAAGGTGAGAGACAGCATCTGTTGTGCATATTCACATGCCACCTATTTTACATATATTTTTATGCAATCTTCAAGCAACATTGAAAGAAAAGTGCTACAACCAGCCCCAGCTTGCAAATGAAGAACATGTTGCTGGGAGAGGTTATGTAACCTGCTCTAAGTCGGCAAATAAGTAAAGCAGTAAGGATTCCCACACTGGTCTCTCCCCTAATTGCTTGAATTCAAATCTTTCAAAAACAATTTTTGGGGGGGAGATAAGCTTATGCAAAGTTTCTTATGTTATAAAGTGTATTTTCCTAAAGGCAATAATTTTAATTTTCTTTCTTATCCCCGAATCCCACACCATTCAGTTCTATTTCATTTGTACCAACGAAATTACCAATATGATTTTGCTAAGCTAGCATATTTAAATGCAAGTTAAATGGCTTCGAATTAAAAGATATTCATAAACATTTCCTGAGGTATTTTAAAATTGCATAAACTTTCAGTTCTTTACGGATTTGTGAGAGGGTATCATATTTACTAAGCTAGGTTCTGTTCTTATTAGCAAAACAAAGTCTTTTCTCTCTCACCTGCTTTTTATATTAAAAAAGAAAATGCTGTACTTAAAGACTACCATTGTTAGCCCACGTCCTGTCTTTCCAAAGGCTTTGTAAAAAATGCTGAAGCAGCAGAAATAAATACCTGGGTAAATCCTGTATGTAATGAGTAAGTGTAAAACTGTTCAATTGCTTCTTACTCCTCTCATAAGATCCAAGAGCTACCTGTAATAGCCAGTTTTTGATGCTCACAAACCCTGACATAGACAAAGTCTACTCAAGTAATAATATACTGAAATAATCCAATTTTAGAAATTTTACTTTATTTCCTGATTATGCTAACTTTAATCCTTCAAAAAATGGTTTTTTTTATATCAGGGAATTATTGAAGCAATCTTCAGAACACCTTGGAATTTAATCATAAATGTAAGCACAAGTTTGATACCCTGCTGTATACAAATCTTAAAGAATAATATTTACTTAACTAAGGATGTAACTTTTTAAAAACTAAATTTCTCACTATCTTTCAAAGAAATATTTGCTATAGCCAATACCCAGATAGGCACTTGGCTCTATTTCTAACACCTATATATCTGACATCAAATTAATTAATCTTTCAGTTTGACAGTGTGACCTTTCTTATCTCATCCTAGAACAATGTTGATCACAAGTTACATCATACTATAAGCAAGATCGGCAATACAATTTGTGGAGCCCAGTGCAAAATAAAAAGGCAGAACTTCTTGTTAAAAAATTATTAAAAATTTCAAGATGATGACATCAGAGCATTAAACCAAATGCTGGTATTTCTAAGCACTGGGCTCTCTGAAACTGTATAAGCCCCTAGGAAGCCAGCTCTGCCTATAAAATTTCAGCTACTTGATTTGTTACCATGTTAATTCTTGCTAATTATCTCTATTCCAGGTATTCTATAAAAAAGCTGCTTATAATAATATGTGCATATGTATTAGATTTTAAGAGCACTCCTGAAATATACTCATGGTAAGTAAACTTTCTCTCTATTAGAGTTGGTAGTATAAAGAACCAAAGCAAATATTATGATCTATCAAACTTATTTTGAGCCTTAACAAGTAAAAAGATGACTGGACGCTGAACGTCTTTAGGAAAATGCCCTTTTTGTCATAACTATACTAGTGAATGTCTCTAGCATTCTCTACAAAATGAAGATGTCATTTTCTCAGATTTCAGGCTGACCATCGGGATGTTATTTTCTATTAGAGTATCCCTGACACATACTATAAGGATTATGACTCCTGATATTGATTTGCTCTTCTCATCTAGTGTGTCTCAATGTATATTTTTCATATGTGAGGATACATAGGAATCATTTTAATGATTTATTCCAGACTAGCAATTGTTGAAGTGTGATTCCTTTTTCTTTTTTCTTTCTTTTTCTTTTTTTCTTTTTTTTTTTTTAATTTTTATTTTTTGAGACAGTGTCTTGCTGTGTCTCCCAGGCTAGAATGAAGTGGCATCATCACAGCTCACTGCAGCCTTGACCTCCTGGGCTCAAGCAATCTTCTCACCTCAGTGTCCTGAGTATCTAGGACCACAGACATGCACCACCAGGCCCCAGTGATTTTTAAAATTTTTCTCTAGTGATGAGGCCTCACTATGTTGCCCAGGCTGGTCTTGAACTTCTGGTCTCAAGTGGTCCTACCACCTTGGCCTCCAAAAGTACTGAGATTACAGGAATAAACCACCACACTCAGCCTGAGTACTTCTTATTACATAATTAGTATATTTAATTTGAAGGAAAATAGAAAATTCAAGCATAAAAAAGATTAAATTGCCCCTCTGACTTACCAGGTTTTGTTTTGTTTTGTTTTGTTTTGTTTTGTTTTGTTTGAGATGGAGTCTCGCTCTGTCACCCAGGTTGGAGTGCAGTGGCGCCATCTCGGCTCACTGCAAACTCCGTCTCCTGGGTTCACGCCATTCTCCTGCCTCAGCCTCCCTAGTAGCTGGGACTACAGGCGCCCGCCACCACACCCGGCTAATTTTTTTGTATTTTTAGTAGAGACGGGTTTTCACCGTGTTAGCCAGGATGGTCTTTATCTCGTAACCTCGTGATCCACCCGCCTCGGCCTCCCAAAGTGCTGGGATTATAGGTATGAGCCACCGTGCCCAGCCGACTTATCAGGTTTTAATATTGGGATATGCTCCTCTATTTTTTCCCTGGTATTTAAAAAACGGAGAGAATACTCTATGTATTTCTTTAAACTTTTTCTATTAACAATGTATCAGGGACATCTTTGTAAATCAATAAATGTAGTTTTATATCATTTTTAATACTTGGATTTCATTCCATTATTTGGTAGAAGTGGAATTTACACAGCTCACTTTCTGTTGCTAGAGAGTTGGGATCTTGGCTACCAACCTTTTCCCGTCCTTTTTTCTCAAACTATCTGTCTGACCAAAGTACTCTTATGTCTTATCTTTCAGCTGCAGCCTTCCCTTTTCAATCATCACTTTATTTGTAAGAAAGCCATTGCACAGTTTTAAAAGTTCGTTTCTTATATAAGGCTGTTTCTCTCTCAGTTACTTCTTGGGTACATTTCACTCAACTGGCCTCCTGCCCCTCTTCACCGACTATGGTGGCAGTTTCCAATCTGATGTATACTGACTTCACAAAAGGGCCCTTGTTCCCTAAGGGGTCACCTTGCTACACAGAATATTAGTATTTTTAGGAAAATATAAATCCCTGATGATTTTTAAAAATTTGGTGTCATCTACCCTTTTTGCCTCTGGCCCATCATTAGCCATCTTTATACACTCCCTTACCTATGGATTTCTACATAGGTTGGCAATGTAGAAGAGTTAAATTCACATTGATGCTTGCAATTAGGAGAATCTACTTCTGTGCTTTTAGATTTGGAGCCTGTAGTTGGAACCACTATTTGCTTTCTTTGTCCACAACTTCTGAATTTGTCCAGCCCATCTTTTTCAATCAACCACTACAAAAGTATCTCTTTGTGACTCTGAGTCAGCTGCCTGAGATGATATCTACCTCTTTCTCTTCAGTGCCCTAGTTACCCATAAAGTGACTTTCATGTATGCTACATGGCCTATATTCCAACATACCCTCCACGTTTGATGAAAATCCATCTTCAGTGTTGTTTTTGTGTGGCAGGGGTCTATCACCTTCCTATCACTTTGAGGTATTTCTCATGTCTCTGCAAAATAAATTTTGTCTGTGCTACATAAATTATACTCTTCAAAATATACTCACATTTGATGAAAATCCAAATGGAATTTTATGTGATATGAGTACAAATTTCTATGTTGGTAAGTATATTTTTCATTAAGTGAATATCTTCCATGCAATAATTTAATTTTTAAATTTTCTTGACATTATTAAGAATTTTATCATAAAGGATGTATCAATTTTGGTATGTGTAAGAAAGCTGTGACTCCTCTTATTCACCTCTTCCATTCAAATACACTTAATAATTAATTAATTCTACCGCTTAATTGTTAATTAATTAATTATTAATTATTAACAATTTCTACCAGGTAACTTTTCTACAGATATATTAATAAGCCATATGATAATGTATTTGTTTAATAAGCATTTATTTAGTTTCCTCTTATAAGGCACCATTTTTGGCTCTTGGTATGCATCAGTGGAAAAAAATGACAGAAAAAACTCTCCTTATTTTATAGGAGGCAAATGGAAAATAAACATAAATAAATAATTTTAGATCACAAAAACTGTTGTTAATAAATGTAATCAGGCAAATGAGTCACTTTACCTCAGGCTGGCATGGAATGCCTTTCTTAGGAGGTGATGTCTGTGCTGAAATAAAAACAGCCATGCACATATCTGGAAAAAAGCAAGGAGAATATCAAGTGCAAAGGCCCAGAGAGCACATAAGATCATCAGTAACGTGACAATTGGGAGGCAGTAATGCAATGTTTTAACAATCACTGAACAAAGGCTTGAGAAACAAACTCATGCTAAGAATCAAGACAGGGATATGGATGACTGGATGAGGTCAAGTAAAAAAAACACAGATTTTTCGAGTTAATGAGGCTAAGAAACTGAGAAGCCAGGATGTTAAGTAAATTGTCTTCACTGATAATGAAGACTCCAAGAATAATGACAAAAATATTGGTAGAGAAGTGCATCAGAATTAGATGTGGCTGCTAAACCAGAGACCTGAAGGCTTCCACTTATATATTTCACCTGCAGAATATAGTCAGGTTGCTGCAATATAGAATAAAATCAAATATCTTACTAAAAGTGAGGGGAGAACAGATGTTAGGGAGGTAAGGGTAAGTTCTTGGCTCATTGTCTTTACTATAAAGTATGAAACTTCAGAAAAGCCTTCTACATATTCATCAATAAGTTTGATGAAAAAATTTAAAGTACTGATTTGTGTCTTGATATTGTTTTATCTCTACTTCAAAGTGAAATCCTGAACCGTGGGTGATCTATACCTATTTATAAATAAAAGGATCAATGAAAAATGGTAGAAGGATCATTACTTATCAAACTTAAGAAATCTCTACTTCAAATTTCCAGTACTCTGAAAATTCACATGACAGTATTCTTATACCATCGTCATACACAGCAATTGCTCAATGCAGTAGACAGAGCATAGACAAGCTAGATTAAATGCTAACTCCACTACTAATAACCAGTATGATGGAAGAGAAGTTATTTAACCTAAAAAAACCTTGAGTTTTCTTCTCCTGTGTAATCAAGATCTGTGCGAAACACCTAGAAAAATTTAATGGAAGGTAAACAAAAACTCTAAAATACTGCCTTCTCATATCACTGGTTTGGGAGCTATGTTATCTATATTTAAAAGACGTGGGTCCTTTAAGTTAATCATATCTACACATTTTCTAATTGTAGGCTATGTAGGAGTCATTGACTAAATGACAAATATTCTCACAAATATGTTAGGATTGCAATTTATGACCTACTATGGTTTGGTGTAGCCTTGAGAGTAGTTCGAGCCAATGGGTTGTGAGCAGAGGTCAGTTCTGGGCTAGACATTGAGTGTCAGGGCAAAAAACTTGCAAGTTCTCACGTTTCATTTTATAATGCATGGTAGGCAGAAATCTACAATCCATTCCCCTAAGATTCCTGCTGCTTGTGTAATTCCCATAGATCTTCCCCTCCCTGTGATGTAGACAAGATCTCTGAACATGGTGGGATATCATTCCTGTGGTAGGTTATATTATGTGGCAAAGTTGATGGGATTTTGTAAATGCAATTAAGGTCTCTAATCAGTTGACTTTGTATTAACAAAAATTATTCTAGGTGAGCTTGATCTACTCACGTTATCCCTTAAAAGATATATTCTCCTGCTGGCCTTACCTTAATGAAGTGAGTTGTAATTTTGTCCATGAGAGAGACACGTGATAAAAACTGTGAGTGACACTTAGGACCTAAAAACATCCTCTGCCTAGCAGTCAACAATCAAAATGGGGCCTCAGTCCTCGATCCATATGGAATTGAGTTCTTCCAACAACGATATGAGTTTGAAAGAGGCCCGTGACTCCATAAGGAATGCAAGTCAGCTGACACCATGACTGATATCTTGTGAGACCCTGAGCAAAGAATGCAGTTAGACTGTGCTCAGTTCCTGACCCACAAAAACTTTGAAGCAACAGAAGTATATTGTTTTAAGCCACTGGGTTTGTGGTAGTATTTTACAAAGCATCAGAAAACTAATAAATAATCATCAGTAAACTAATAAATAAAGTATCAGTAAACTAATAAATAAGGTGAACAGCAATATTTAAGATTTGTCTGCTCTGGCAGACAAATTTCCTCAATGAAGATTATGTGTACAACACTCTTGCCAAACCACAGTATACTTATAAGAAGGGAAAAAAGACCAAACCACTCTTTTAAAATATTGAGATTTATAATTTTTATCTTTTTCTTTTTTTCATCTATAGCCTAAAGTAGCCTATTCTAACTGATACAAATTTGGCACCACAAGCAAGAGACTATAATAACAAAATAACGTATTTTACATTGCTTTAAGTGATTTGCTTAGGTGGTGAGAAAGCTGTTATTAGTGACTAGAAAGACACTTATTTATGTTGTATAGTGGAGAAACACATGCTAAAACTGTCAAATGTGATAATTTGCAATGTAGATAATTTATCTTCTGACCCTGCAACTATAGGAAAAGTATTTGAGAAATAGAATGTTAGAAATGTATGTTGGTTACTGTTGGCTGCATTTGGGTGATAACACAAGAAAGAGATGGATTCAGAAAATAATTGGGCTTGTTTGTAAGCAGGAGTGAAAGTCTAAAGAGAGTCCAACAATGTGAGAAGTCATAGGATTGGAAAAGGCAGTTACTTGTCAACCCTGACCAGTACAAATTAATATAGAGAAATTCTCTGAATAAAAAAGATCGATTACAACAGCTATGCAGCAAGAATGCAATTAAGGGTTTTGCTATCACATTCATTGTTGTAATCTCTTTGTGGATTAAGATGATGAGAAGTATATCCATTTGAATGGACAAATGGTTTAGCAAAAAAGACTAAGGGTATGACTTTCTCACTAAGCCCAAAAAAGGCTCAAAGTACCTATAGTTAAATTGAGAGAGAGGCATATTTTGAAATTGAGTCTGACTGTAGCTCATAGCACACGGAACTGGCTGTCATCAAGTAGATCTGAAGCTAACTTTTTGAGAGTGTTACAGTATCAAAGAAACTCTGATCCTAGGCTAAAAACATTTGTGACTATTTAAAAGTTAACTCTTGGGTCCGCGACTTTCTACAGAAGCAGGTTAAGAAAGCTGATTTAGCCCCTAAGGAAGTCAGACTTCTCAATGCCCATTTCACATGTAGTGAGATAACAAAAGAGCAAAGATATGTTTGGAGGCAGAGCCAAAGATCAAAGAGACAAAAGACCGGAACTTCCCAAGACTAGAACCAAGGCCTAATTGAGAGAAATTGACCACAACGAATAAAGGGTCTTCTCATGAATTTTGCCCTTTGAATTTTAGAATTGATGTAGACTAATAACATCTGTGTATTTCCTTTCTTCCCATTTGTGAATGGGAGGCTTATTTTTATCAATCATTGCATATTTATCTGAGGGAAGGACATAAAATTTTGTAAAGTATGTCTGGCTCAAGGTTCAGGGGTCATATCTCGACCCAAGCAAGTGACTACTGCTAATTGGAAACATGGACTTTGAGGTTTGAACATTTACTTTATGAGACTTACCTTCCTTTGAGAGGGAGTAGGTATATTTTGCCTTGGAAGGGGAAATGAGTCAAACAGATGGCCAGACAATCAACTGTCCAGCAAGTAATACTGTTCACAAAATATTTCTGTCTCTGTATTCCAGGCTTACAGCAGGATTATGTTTTATAGGTCACGGTTGTTGGGTATAATCATGTGACCTTTTATGTCCAGTGCCCTGTGGGCAGAAGTGGCGTATCACTCTATGGATGAGCAGTTGATTCACAGTGTAACAAACTTCAGAACTCATTGTATCTTTAGATAGAAATATAGTACATTGCTATTATCAATAATGACTGGAAACCTCCAAAAGGAAAAATAATAAATAACTCCGAAAATGATAAATCAGGTATGATGGAGCTATGGAGTTAGAGATAGGAAGAGAGATTGGGAGCCATAAGGAAGAAGAAAGACAATTAAACAGAAAATTAAAAAAAAATATATAATGCATCTGGGGAAGAGGGAGTTTAGGTGAGCAGTGCTGTGGCATTATTCCCAGACAGAAAGAGCAATTGTGATGAGGTGGCTGTATTGGTACAGGGCCTGAGTGGACTGCAATGATCTGAGCCTTATGTCATTCCCCTTACTACACATGTAGTGCAAACTAACACTGTAGTATTTTGGATTTAAGTCACTGAGATTTGGGAGTTACTTGTTACTACAATATAATCTTACCCACTCTTACTAACACAGAAAGAAAGTCTTAATTACTGCCCCAAATGTACCTTGTAAGAAAATATATCATCAGATAACTTAATATGGTGTTTAGAATCCTTCAAAAGTTGATGTTTGGAATGGAATTTTGACAAACTAATTTTAAACTTCTTTTTACAAGAAATCATGATTCTTATCCTGTTGAAAGTTCTACAATGAAATAGTTATTAAATATTATTACATTTAAATGAGAGGGGATTGATATTGCCAGAAGTAACATAGAAGCTGCTTGTTTGATGTGACTCTATTCATATTATTAAGAAAGATTAGTTTAAAATTTCATTTTAACTTTGATGTAAGTTGAAGTACTGAAAGTTAAATTTACATGTTTTGAATTAATTTATCTGTGAATTAAGTCTAGTACTCATAGGAAGTGTCTCAGCAATTTATCCAAAATCACATGAATATTCATTTTAAGTTTAATTCTACTAAAATCCTTAATTATGCCAACACTTTTATGATGATATGATTGTGATGAAGAACCAACATAGCATCATTTTATTTGTCACCAGAGAAAAGCTATGTTTGTCTCATCAACAAGTTTCAGGGCAAAAATTTTTTTTGAAAGTTTAACTAAAGGAAAGATTATGTGGAGTTGAAATTAAGCATTTTTGCAAAGCATAGCATCACTTTCAGTTAAATCTTTATAAATATTTTGTTGTAGTGGCTTGATTTTTTTTAAGTGTAGTATGTTTTAAAACTATAACATTTATTATATTGCAACTTAGAAATGATGTGGTTCTCTGAGGAATGAACCATATGCTAGGCCTGTCAGTCATTTTCTGGCTTGGTGAGCTTGAGAAGGTAATTTGACCTCTTTTTCTTCTTTTAAATCTTTGTAAGTGGGAATAATAGCTTATGGGAATGTTACAAATCATAAACAATTTTTACCTACCTGTAGCATTTTATAAGGAAAAAAATAACAAGTTAAATTAGAAGTTACATTAATACAAAGAAATGGATTCAGCTATAGAGAATAGTAATGACTGGTTTTACAAGTAATGCAGAATCAGGTGAAGAAATAAATGTAGAGTGGCAGTGTCAGAGGCAGATCCGCCAGAACTGGGATACCTGCATCCTGAATGCCAGTTGCTCCTTCAGCTGCTGAGAGGAACACAGTGAACTTCTCAGACACATTTGGAAGTATTTAAGTGGAGGGATACTAGAGGGGATTAAAATCAAATAAACCCATTCTTACATTAGATACAATGGAGAAATATAGGTAGGAGTGACAGAATGGGAATTATGAAGGAAAAAAATAAACCAGGGAAAGGGTAAGGAAGAGAATGCAATTGAGCAGGAGACAAGAGAAGTACCTCGTTAAATAATTTTGAAGACCTTTTGAGAAAAATTTATAGTGAGAACTTATGCTGCCAGATTGTTCTTTCTACTTTTTATTTCAGTTAGTGTAGAATCAACGACAATGTATTATGTTTGAAATCACTGGAAACAAGGAGGTCTATGAGCACTTAAGGTCTACTGAAAAGATGAATCTGTTTTGGAAATCATATTAATAAAAAGGAGGACATGACTATTAAAACTATTTCATAGCATTTTGTCCCTAAAGTTGATGCTAAATGATGATTCTCACTAAATATGATCTATGGAGAGAAGTAAAGGTGATAGAATTGCTCAAAGAATTTTGTGACTATTCATGATTTCAGTGAAAGAGACATATTTGGACAGGGAAACATGGCGATTAAATATAGTGACAAGGTAAAAATGAGAATAACCACCCCAAAGGTGCTTTTTATTTAGGGAGAGAAACTATTGATGACATAGAAAATAACCAAAGATATATTATGGAAGTCTACACAAATTGAGTATAATGTGAAGGTGGGTAGAACATAATACTAAGAAAGGAGGATAAGAAATAAAAGTACTTTAGGTTTTACACTTAAGGGAGGAGTAATGGTGTGTAAACATTTCTGGCAGGAAGGAAGTTCTCATATCTATGCAAATCGTCAAAGACAATGCCATAAAACGGCAACAGGCATTGCTAAGAAAGTCAAGTGCCCAGAAATAAGTGCAATAAAAATCTTTAAGAGTAAATCTTACACAAATAAATGAGAAGAATAAGTTTAGTGTAAGAGAAGAGACTGAGAATGATCATAATAGTAATATTTATCAATACTATACCTCCCATTTGTTGAGATGGATAACTTAGTAGTCAGGAGAAGTTTCTCTGGAGTCATACTGCTTGGATTTTTACCTTGGCTCTATCACATACTATCTGTATTAGCCTATTTTCATACTACTAGGAAGAAATTCTCAAGACTGGGTAATTTATAAAAACAAAGAGGTTTAATGGACTCACAGTTCCACATGGCTGGGGAGGCATCACAATCATGGCAGAAGGCGAAAGAGGAACAAAGGCACATCTTACATGGTGGCAGGCAAGACAGCATGTGCAAGGGAATGCCCTTTGTAAAACCATCAGATCTTGTGAGACTTATTCACTATCAAGAGAACAATATGGGAAAAACCCACCCCCATGATTCAATTACTGCCCAACGCATCTCTCCCACAACACATGGGGATTATGGAAGCTACAATTCAAGATGAGATTTGGGTGGCAAATCATATCACTATCTGAGTATGACTCTTCCCAAATTGGTTAACACTCTCTGAGACTGTTTCCTCACCTAAAAATGGGGACACAAATGCTACTTATCTATAAGATTGTTATGAGAATTAAAGTTACTCTATATGTATTTATCCTGGATTAAACATGTGCATAGCACTTAATCATCTGATATTCACTTTATTTATATTTTTTTAAAGTTGTACATTATCTATCTCCACTCGCTACAAAGTAAGCTAGATTGTGTCAGGAATATTATCTATCTTCTTTATCACCAATTCCCTAGGAATTAGAATAGTCCTGGCTGACGACAGGTGCTCAATATATTTTTGAACAAATAAGTGAATGAAGGCTTACAGTATTGGTTACATTCGATTGGACAACAGGGAAAAATTGAGATCAACTCACAGGAGAAAGAAACTCATGTTTTGGGCTGAGATAGGTTTAAGAGAGAGAATGAAGATAAAAGCAAGGTAGTGAACATTACGGTAAAGGAGCACCAGAATAAGTTTTGAGACAAAAGTTCCTTCATTTCTACCTTAGAGCCAACACCCTGAGGTACAGGTGGCTGGAAAGATCCAAATAGGTGTGGGGGGATGTACAAATACTAGTCTGTGAGCAGTTCCCACCTTTCTTCTCTTTCTCTTTTTCTCTCTCCTTCCTTCCTTCCTTCCTCCCTCCCTCCCTCCTTTCTTTCTTTCTTTCTTTCTTTCTTTCTTTCTTTCCTTCTTTCCTTCTTTCTTTCTTTCTTTTTCTTCCTTTCTTTCTCTCTCTCTCTTTCTTTCTTTTTTTTTTTTTTCAGAGTCTCAATTTGTCACCCAGGCTGGAGTGCAGTGGCAAGATCTCTGTTGACTACAACCTCCGCCTCCCGGGTTCAAGCAATTCTCCTGCCTCAGCCTCCTGAGTAGCTGGGACTAGAGGCACATGCCACCATGCCTGGCTAATTTTTATATTTTTAGTAGAGACGGGCTTTCACTATATTGGCCAGGCTGGCCCGGAGCTCCTGACCTTGTGATCTGCCCACCTCGGCCTCCCGAAGTGCTGGGATTACAGGCGTGAGCCACTGCGGCCGGCTCCTTCCTTCCTTTCTTCCTTCCTTCCTTCCTTTCTTCCTTCCTTCCTTCCTTCCTTTCCTTCCTTCCTTCCTCCCTCCCTCCCTCAGTTTTTCTTTTCTCCTTCCCCACTCCCTCTCTTGCTTGCTTGCTTTCTTCTTTTCTTCTATGTTTCTTAGAAAATTCTCATGCTAGGATGGTACTGGGTTCAAAATCACACAAGATTAATAGAATAGCAATTGCTGAGGAAGATAGTTGGGCTTAAGGACAACTTTACAGAATCCTTCACCCTAGTAGATAGTATAAAGAAACCAAGTGAACATTTTTGGACTTTCATGATATTCAGAAGTGGTGAGACAGTGGGATGGAAGAGTCTGGAGTTGGAGCAAGTTAGCGGCAGATATAAAGTTTCCAGACCAGGGACAGTGAGAAGGCTTGTGATTATCAGTAAAATGTGTTGGGATTACGACAAAATATCCAACCCTGACAAAGAACAGCTAAGCAGATACCATACTAGAGAGGTTACTCAAGGAGCAGCTGGATCCCTGCACATTACAATTTCTTACAGTCAAAGCTGACTTTAGTACTTTCCTTAATTTTTTGTGTGCCTGACTTTACATAGTTTTTGGCCCCAGTAATTTTTTTTCTTTCAGATTGCACATTAGTTTGAAAATTAAAATTTTATTTGGGATTTTGTTGGGATAATTGAACCAGTATACAATCATTGTACTATTGGAGATGGAAATGGAAGACAACTTTTTTATGATGTTTGGCTGTGAAAGTAAGACTATTTCACAGAGCTGAAGAGAAAAATACGTAGGTGAATATTGGGCAACAAGAAATAAAAAAACACATGGAATAACAGACAGAAGAATTGAGTAATGCACTCAAGTGCTTACAGAGTAAAAAATGCCTCTTCATCTAATGGTCCTGGTTATGAGCAACGACTTCTAGGGCTTTTGAAATTAAGTTGTCCTGCTTATTTTAGTGACATATCAGAAGAAGACGCAATAACCAGTACAGTGATACAAGGTGTGTTAACAGTGGCATTTATGATATGAGAGAGAGGCCATCCAAACTGCAGCCTCTGACATTATTCAACACTGATTTAGAAAATTTCTATAAAAGTTCTGCTGCACAGGTTGACAAGAATATCAGAGGCCAAGATTCACCAACACAGTGATATATCACAAGTGGCCAGAAAATTGCAGACTATTTGTTGAAATTTAGGAAAATAAATAAAAGCATCAAAGTAGTTTAGAATACTTTTTCTGATGTTTATAGAAAGTTTGTGCTTTTGGTCCGACAAGTCAAGATTGTTTTCCTTCTAATTATGCAAAAATAGGCTTTTCCAGGAGGTAACTACTGGAAAAATAAAGACAAATGCATTGTGCTTAGAATATTGTTCACAGGTTTCGAAATGGATATAAGAAAAGAACATAAAATAACAAGATAGATGAATATAGGCTGCCAATATGATTCCTTACTATATTGTATTTAGCACAAACATCCCCTTCAAAGAGGGGCATATCACTGTTTATATGGTATTAGATGAAGAGCACAATAAATCGTCAGTGAGTTTAAGCCCGATCTGAGTAGCTCAGATATATATGTATATGTCAGATAATCTAGACAGAGAGTTAAAGAAAGAACATTTAAATGGGAAAAAAATTAAAATTCAAAGACATTGAGGGAGCAAGCATAATTTCTAGTCATAAAAATCTTTTACACACATATTGACAAGGAATAATGTGTTTTTAAAAGTGGGAAACAAATATCAAAAGATGAATATGTGAGGTTGAGTTTAAATGTTTTCACCAAAAACCTAATTTTATTTTGCATTAGTTGAACAGTAGTTTCCACAGAAATACTGATAATTTATCTAACAAATTCCTCTGGATTAGCCTATGGATTAAAAAACAAATAAATGTGTGGCCACACATTTCTTGTAAAAAGAAAGATGATGTATAGATTACTGAAGTGTGGATCACAACATTTTAGTTCGGCTCTTCTAAGCCCATTTTTTTAAGTAAGCCTCATTCTTGGGCCTGTCTTCAACCAGATCAGGCCACTTTTAGGAAAAATCCTGCTAAGTCAGTTTAGTAAGAATCCCCCCACACCTGATATCTGATCACTCTAGCCTGCTTTCAGCAAGAATTCCTGTAAATCAGATGAGCTAGGATTCCTCTACCCTTGAAGTCTCCTTTTAATAATTTTCCATCCACTGACCACTTGAGTATGCTTGCTATCTATAAATCTCCACTTGTCCTTATTGTTTTTGTAGTTGAGTCTCATCTTTCTCCCCTATTGCTATAGTCTTGACACTATTGTAACAGTCCTGAATAGTCTTCTTTAGTGTTTTAAGAAGTGTCAGTATAATTTTTCTTTCAACATTATATATAATTCTTTTATCATATAATACTATTTCATTAAAATAAGACAACCAATGAGGTAAGTTGGTAAACTGACAGGGAACTTTCCAGTTCCGCTGCCCACATGTAGAAAGTATGGGCAAGGGAGTATTCTACTGAAAAGAGATTTTCTATTATATCAAAAGATGACCTATGAAAAGGACATTTCAGATTGGAGGATAAAGGTCAAAAGCCTGGGAGTCATAACCTAGAAATAATATTAGACAAATGTCAGCATTCTGTTGAAATAAATGAAGTGAGGATGAAGCCAATGGATAACGATGCAAAAAAGGTGAACTGCGACATTTCAGGCCTGTCATGGGAAGGCTTTCTCTGAAAGACTCGTAGTTAAACCCAAAAGTGAGGAACTCAATTCAGCGGTAATTCACCCATAAGAAATAAAGTAGACCCATACATTTTTTAGGGATACAGATAAAACCTCCATAGTTTGACTCAGTGTTTAAATTTGAATAGATCACTTATCACATAGTCTCATAGTATTTTCCAAATAGATTCAGAGACCATTTTTATTAAAAAAATATAATATAGCATTTATTTAAAAACTTTAAGAATCATCTTTAATTATGTTTTAACTTGATCTTTGCAACTGAGAATTCCACAACGTATTTCAAGGGTCATATTTTTTTTTTAGTGCGCTCTTCTTGCTTATAAAAATTCAATCATTTAACTCTCATCCCTCTAGTGCACAGGTTACATTGTTGAATAATTTTATAATATTCCCTGCAATTCATCAAATACTTAGAGGGCCTACATAATATATTTTCATGAACTTAAAGCTTTTAAAATATAATGACAGTGAGTACCTGTAACTGCTGTTGTTGCATGTAACTTCCAAGAGGCAGATACTCTGAGAAATAGATTGTGATTAAGCAAAAATAAATTTACATTTACAAAACAACCACAACAGAGAAAAAGCCTTCAGAGTAAATCTGAAATTCTTCAGCTTTATATCCCAGGTCCTTGTGAATTACTTTCTCTTCCTTCCTTCTCACCTCTTGCCATCAGACTATACCTTCCCTAAACCTCTCTCATACTAAATACTGCAGTTCTTTGTATTCTGTCTGCCTCTGTGGTTATGCTTTCATAACTGTTCTTCTCTGCCTAGAACACACTCATCACCATCTTCAACTGCATATGAATTGTGCACACAAGGGCAATTGCCCCAACAGAAATTAAGTATGTATTTTTTTTCTTTAATGAGAGCAGCTGTCAAATATCTCACAGAAATATCACCTTAAAATTACGGAATTTCCCTCTTTTTTTGAGAATTGTACTCTTTGGCATTAGAGAAGATAGAATTCCTGAGTATAGGGGCATGGGTACCAATTGTTTTAGAAGAATGTATCAGTATTACTCAAAATAGGATTATTGGTTTTGTGAAGAGCAGACCTCTGTCTCAGTTTTCTCAAACGCAATAACTACCATAAACTGGGTGGCTTAGATACCAGGAATTTATTTCTCGCAGTTCTAGAGACTGAGAAGTCCAAGCTGACTGAGAGTCCTAGTGAGGACCCTCTTTCTTAATCTGCAGATAGACACCTTTCTGTATCTTCACATGGTGGAGAAAAAGTGCTCTGGTCTCATCATCCCCTTATAAAGGTAATAATACCATTATTGGCTCCACTCCATGACCTTATCCAAATCTAGTTATATTATCTTTAATGAACTTGATGCTTGCCAATTTTCTTTTCCTTAAGAATACTGCACAATGTTCTCATTAGGCAGATGTGGCACCAGTGGAATGGAGAATTCAGACATGACCCTTTATTATGGGTTGAACTGTGTTTCCCAAAATTCATATGTTGAAGACCTAATTGTCACCAGTACCTAACAATTTATTTAGACACAGGGCATTTAAAGAGGTAATTGAGGTTAAATGAGATCATATGGCTGAATCCTAATCCAATATAATTGGTGTCCATAGAAGAGGGGATTCGAGCAAAGATACGCACAGAGGAAAGACCATGTGAATGTAGAGAGGGGAGACAGACATCCACAAGCCAAAGAGAGAGGCTTTGGAAGAAACGAACACTGCTGACACTTTGATCTTGGATTTTCAGCCTGTGAGACAATCAATTTCTGTTGTCTATGCCAACCATATGTGGTGCTTTCTTTTTGTTGTTGTTGCTGTTCTTTTTGAGATGGAGCCTTGCTCACTCTGTCTCCCAGGCTGCAGTGCATTGTCATGATCTCAGCTGACTGCAACCTCCCCCTCCCAGGTTCAAGCGATTCATGCCTCAGCCTCTTGAGTGACTGGAAATACAGGCCTGCACCACCACACGTGGCTGATTTTGTATTTTTAGTAGAAATGGGGTTTCACCATGTTTGGCAGGCTAGTCTTCAAATCCTGACCTCACGTGATCCACCTGCCTCAGCTTCTCAAAGTGCTGGGATTACAGGCATGAGCCACCATACCTGGCCTTGTGGTACTTTGCTATGTTAGCCCTTGAAAACTAATACATCTCTGTACCCAAGACTTAACACTTTGATAAGGCTTCACTGAAGTAGGCAGCAACTGCCTGCCCTAGGAAGTTGTCAGAGCCTTATCCTACACTTCTGAGGCACTTCACAATCAATAAACATTCCTTAATCCAGTCTATCATTGTTGGACATTTGGGTTGGTTCCAAGTCTTTGCTATTGTGAATAATGCTGCAATACACATACATGTGCATGTGTCTTTATAGCAGCATGATTTATAGTCCTTTGGGTATATACCCAGTAATGGGATGGCTGGGTCAAATGGAATTTCTAGTTCTAGATCCCTGAGGAATCGCCACACTGACTTCAGCCAAAAAACACATGAAAAAATGCTCACCATCACTGGCCATCAGAGAAATGCAAATCAAAACCACAATGAGATACCATCTCACACCAGTTAGAATGGCAATCATTAAAAAGTCAGGAAACAACAGGTGCTGGAGAGGATGTGGAGAAAAAGGAACACTTTTACACTGTTGGTGGGACTGTAAACTAGTTCAACCCTTGTGGAAGTCAGTGTGGCGATTCCTCAGGGATCTAGAACTATAAGAAAATGTGGCACATATACACCATGGAATACTATGCAGCCATAAAAAATGATGAGTTCATGTCCTTTGTAGGGACATGGATGAAATTGGAAATCATCATTCTCAGTAAACTATCACAAGAACAAAAAACCAAACACCGCATATTCTCACTCATAGGTGGGAATTGAACAATGAGAACACATGGACACAGGAAGGGGAACATCACACTTCGGGGACTGTTGTGGGGTGGGGGGAGGGGGGAGGGATAGCATTGGGAGATATACCTAATACTAGATGACAAGTTAGTGGGTGCAGCACACCAGCATGGCACATGTATACATATGTAACTAACCTGCACATTGCGCACATGCACCCTAAAACCTAAAGTATAATAATAATAAATTAATTAATTAATTAATTTAAAAAAAAAAGAAACATTTCTTTGACACTCAATGGCCCGGAGAACATGCTACCTGAATCCTTTCGACCTCATGTCCATACGGCAACAGAAACTTGATAGACCTTTAACTCAAAGGGCCTAATTAGGTGTGAATCTTTCCATAAGTGTTACACTGTGGAGTGAATGACTTTCTTTTCTGATTCCCTAATACAAGGGGTGAATCTGCGTTAGCACATTTGGACTTTATAGAGGCCAGGAACTTTGTCAGGGCCTCTCCTTGCCAAGCATCAGTCAGAATTTAGTTTTCTTTTTTTTTTTTTTTTTCTTCATTCACCTATGTAGAAGTGAACTGGACCAGACTGACTTTCCTCCAGAGACTTGTAACTCTAGGAGAAACCCAAAATAATGGATAGAAATGTTGTCACTGAACTACTGTCCTTCCTACACTTATTATCATGTGCAGATTCAACTACACTTACAGAATGGATTGGAGCTGTACTATTTCATCCACTCAAGCTGTGCAGAAAGACAGTCTAGTTACATTCCTTAGTCTTAGTTCACCATTAATATAAGCTCTATGAGCACAGAAGCTATGTCCTTTCATCAAGTCCTGTTCCCAAGTTCTGGAATAATGTATTCTGGCACATGGTATACTTAAATAAACATTTTTAAGGGTTAAAAACTAAATATAAACCAAAATATTATAGCCTTTGTTTCAGATACAATATACTTATACCTGTAATTTTGTATAAAATCAAGCACAAATCAAGCATGAACTGGTAAACATCTACAGAAATTCTTAAATATTTTGAGGAAGACAAAAAGATGCTTTGAACTCACAAAAAAATTGTGGGTTTCTTTTGTTTGTTTGTTTCTTTGTTTTTTGTTGTTGTTGTGGGGTTTTTTTGTTTTTTGTTTTGGGTTTTTTTGTTTGTTTGTTTTTGGAAAAGAACTGTACCTGCAAGACTGAAGTAAGAAGAAATGGAGAAGGGCTTTGAAAAGCATGAGGAACATTCTCTTTAGTAGAAGGTCACTGGTTCTTGGTGGTTACTACGGACCTTTGCTGTAGACTCTTTAAGGCCTCTCCACTACTAAGCCTCAGGCTCAGATCCCACCTTCTTTTCTTCATTCCTGTTTTATATTTAAAGATGCAGTCCTGGGACTCATGCTGTGTCTGTGTCCTCTTATGGTCTCCGGAGATGAAATGCAATCTTCTGTTTTCTATTGTTACAGAAATAAGTCTCAGATGGCCTCTGTTTATTGGCCACTGTGCTCTCTATTCCTTCACTTGCAAGCTGAAGCCCTTAGCTCAAAATTCTGCCAGTTCTAAACTCAAATTTTTACACATCTAATTATTTAAAAATAGCCCAAGCAAGCAGATTTTTAGCCATTTAGGGCCTGCCTGCTTTACATATCCTGCCAAACCTCACCACCACCCCCATCCGCCTGCTAGCAATGGATAAGATAAACCCCAAGCTTTGTTTCTACACTTCTGGGGCTCTGTGACCGAGAGACTCCCTACTGTGCTGCTGAGGGATATCACCTGGAGAAGTAAGCCTCCTCTCTAATTCCCACCTTCCATAGGAACTCCATTGTCCTCCTCCTCTGCTGGATGGTGGCCTTCACACTGTATACTTCTGGACAGTCTCTTGCTGGGAGAGACGTCACCTGTTATGCAACCATGTCTAAGTGCCACCTGCCTCATGGTTATATCTTTTTACTGGATCAGCCCCTCAATCACTTGAACCCCTGTATACGTACTCCATTTCAACTCCTTTTTTTTGGCACTCTTAGCTAAATTTTTAAAAGTAAGATAGATTAGCCTTTTTACCTTTTCTAACAAGGCATTTATTACAATTGTACAATAATATTACATTGGAGCAATTCATGTGATAGTGGAAAGTTGTGTGCTTTGGCATCAAATTCAGTGGTCTTCAATAGTTTTTTATAAATAGACTATCCATCTTTCCAGGGTTTTAATCTTCCCCTCTCTAGATACATAGCCAGTTTTAAATTTCTCAGATGCAATCCAGGCCAGTGGTCACAGATAAACTATTCCATGTGGCCTTGTTGGTCTGAAACTTGTATATTCTGCAAAGAGGCCTGAGTAGCAGGGACAGTCATGAGGGCAAAATCCAGGGTAGAATTTTCCACTGATCAAATTAAATCAAAATTCTTCACTAATAGTACATTTTTGGATGGGCATTGGTATGTGTATGAGAAGGATGACGAGAGAGCAAGAGGTGAACATTAGCAATAGCTTGTTGCTGAAAAATACACCTCGTTTAACTAAAGAAATTCCTTTAAAAAATAAAAAGATTTGCATGTAAACATTACAAAGTTTTTCATGTTTTTCTAGCTCTTTCAATCTTGATCCATGACCTAAAATTCTGACCTATTTCTATGACATGAACCAGAGATTAGACTTCCATACATACTATTTTTCTAAAGCATATCTCTTCACAGTTCTTACTCCAACCCCATCTTTAGTGAAATATATTCTGACCTTTATCAAGCAGTAGGTCTGCAGAACTCAGTTTCTTTTGGGAAGACATTTAGATTGAGGGGCATTCATTTCTCTGAGCAGAGTCTATACACAATCAATTTATTTATTTCCTCATAAGAGGTAATGCTAATTAGAAATGACCTCTGTTAGGAAAAATATTTATGAGACAATATGGTAGGTCACATGTGTATAAGTGTATTTATTAAAAAGCATAATGGTTGTTTTTAATAATGGTGCAGTTTGCTATGAGGTTTCTTCTCTGACTGCAGTCAGGGAATAGCTTCACAAGGTCATATATGAGTAAAATTTTAACAGATATGGAAGAAAATACTATAAGAAAAGAATCAAAGACATAGATAAATAAAACCAAGATGGTTCTAGAAAAATGATGAGTAGCTCAGGTCCCCTGGAACAAATGGATTGTAAAGGAGAGTAGCTGGATATAGCAAGTGTGTCTTCAATTGAGAACACTTGTGGTTATTGACCTTAATTTTATGGTGGGAAAATACAAAGAAATTTAAGGAAAGATACTTTTTTATAAAACCTAGAAGAACTTTGAAAGAATTTTATGCATTTCAGCAACATAATTCAGGAGCTATATTTTTCACACAGTTTAACAATCTTTCCCGGTGTCCATCAGTGTGCACAGCTTAATGAACATTTATTGCATGCCAACAACATTTCCTTCAGACAGCCAAAGTGAAGGTTCCTATGAACTAATTTCCTATTCACTTTGCACCGTATATTTTACTAGATATACCCTGTGTGGAATATATTCGTCTTGTATATGGAGACATAACCTGTGTATTAGTCCATTCTCTTGCTGCTAATAAAAATATATATATGAGACTGGATAATTTATAAAGAAAAGAAGTTTAATTGACTCACAGTTTAGCATGGCTGGGGAGATCTCAGGAAACTTACAACCCTGGCAAAAAGGGAAGCAAACGTCCTTCTTCACATGGAAGCAGAAAGGAGAATTGCCAAGCAAAAGTGGGGAAAGCCCCTTACCAAACCGTTAGATCTTGTGAGAACTCATTCACTATCACGACAACAGCATGAGGGTAACTGCCCCCATGATTAAATTACTTCCCACTTCGTCCCTCCCATGACATGTGGGGATTATGGGAACTACAATTCAAGATGAGATTTGGGTGGGGACACATCCAAACCATATAAACCTGCTTGCTTCCCCACATGGCTCTACAAGGCAGAACTATAAACCATGAGTGGAATTTGCAAAGAAAACGATTTTGCATAGAATTTTCTGCTATATAAAGCTGGCCACAATGCAATTATGAGCAGTAATACAATAAACAGCCCTCACAATTAGTTTTCACAGAAAGGCTAAAAGATGTTCTGTCACTGCAATTTGAGAAAGCTGATATAGATGGGTTCCAGGGCTTTTCCAAATATAATTTCTTTTGAGTGGTTTGACTGTTATAAACACAGAATCCTGGGAAACAGGACCTATTTCTACAGGTTTCTCTTTTGCTATCTCCCTGTTATAGCCTGTTAAACTCAAGATCTTCTTTCTGACCCTGAGGAGAAAATTATTCCTTGAGATGGTTGTTAACTGCCAGAGATACAAAATAATCACTAAATTTCTCAGCATGTGCATTATTCTTCGTGGTAACTGGAGATTAAAAAGTAAAAAATCATATTCTAAACAAATTTATTTTTACTTTGGTGCCTTTCTTTTTCAAGAACTATCTTATTCTATATGAACTAAAGAACATCTACTTGTGTAAATTTATCCATATCAAGAAAAAAAACAAAGAGTTGTTTTGTCAAGTTTACCTACTCACTATTATGTTTGCAAAGGTGTGGTCTGGTTTTCTAGAAAAAGGAAGGCACTCTATAGAGCAAGAGTGTGCCAGTGGAAGCTATAACATAGGGAAAAGCAGGAACTGAACCAGGGATCAAATAGTTACCCACTTCTGCTTGAGTCTTGCCTTGCAGGTAATTCTACTAATTGCTGTTCATCCATCAGGCTTTCTCAGAAGCCCTGGCTCTAGTATAGATCTCCTGTTACCTCTTTCCCATATTCACCCAGACACAATCTTGGAAGGGCAAGATCAGAAGGAACCGTATTAGAGCTTTCTGCTTCACTGGGAGGCCTGAAGGCTCTGAGCGGCTTGAGGAAAAAATACCAAAAGTACTTGTGCAAGCAATAACCATCCTTTGCAATGTCTGTGAAAGGAATTTAAGATGAGGACATGATTCTGCATTCTTTTTAAATTATGCTCATTTCCTGAATGCCAGTTATTTAAGCTGTTTTATGTTTGATTAGTTTGAAATTGCATGCCTTTTATATGTGTTGGTCAATTTATCTTTAGGAAACTGATGTTTCCCCAAGGTCACAGCAAATATATGCTGTTTTGTTTGCAAGGATGTGTTGCTGAGAGCAAAACGTTAACATCAGTCAGAGATCACCCCATCAGGGTTTATTCCTGAAGGTCTGAATCTCCATGCTAGCTGCACTAACGGCAATAACAATATGTTGTTTTCTTATATAACAACAATAAAATGCTACTTAGTACAACATTATACAAGCCTACTTAGTTTCTAGTTTCTTCTGTAATATCCCCCATAGCACTGTGTTTTTCCAAGCCTAAGTTCTGGTCTATTGCAAATATTAATGGAAAATAATTACACACAACTCTGCCAGATAGACCATTACTTTTAATTCCCTTTGACTCATTTAGACAAAATAGAATGGATCTTTCTTGATTATTTAATTATTGGGTATAATTACTATAATTACTTAAAATATGTAAGAGGTCTTCTTATGTTCACTGAAGAAAAGATAATAAATCAAAAACTAATCTTTAACATTGAGTATTTTCCAAGATTAACATAAAGATAAGAAAAAATAAATCCTGTGATAAGCATATTAGTTGCAAAATTCCTTACAAAAATTTACTAGATATGAAGGTAAGATCTTTGCTTTATTAACTGCTTCATCAGCAGAAACTTGAAGACTGACATTTAAAAGGAATTCATTAAATATCTGTTGAATGAATGAATGAAATTGATTTAAACAAATGCTTAAGCCTGCTGTTTAACACAATTCAGAGTTTTTAATATGAAACATAGAAGTGGAGCTTCTAGAAAGGAGTTTGTTTACTGTTTTTGCTTTTGATTTAACAGTAAAATGATAGACTAAGTTATGTTTTTAGCAGCACATTTTTTGAAATATCTTTGCTAGTTGTGTTATGTGTTCAACAGACTTATAAGATCCAGAAAGCTGAGCTGCTCAGGGTACTTGTATCACCTCATCAACAAGCAGACACTAAATATCTACTGTGAATTCATTTCTAAGAGAGAAAAAAAAAGAAATATAAACTCTTATCTACCTTTAAGGAGAATGCAGTTCAATTGGAGAGAAGTGGACCATGACATGGATGAAGAACTACCGAACACTACAAAATAGTATAATGTGAAAAGCTAAGGTATTTAATGAATTAAAATCTTATATTAAAAATGCAACACAAAATGTTTTCTTGTTCAAGGACAGCAGAAAGGACTTTTGTAAACCAGAGGTAGCAATTGGCTGCCTGCAGGCAAGACGACAGACTTCTTTTGCTTTGCCTGCACAATGTTGTAACAGAATGAATTAATATTTAAATATGGAAGATTTTAGGTTAATATATGTTTAGATTTCTTCTATGAAAATAATTTCAGAAAACCTGGTATCATTAGACCAGCCTTTTTTTTTTTTTTTTTGTAGATGAACAGTGGCCGTCACCCTTTTAAGTAGATACCTTCACACTGAATGATACTACTTTATTCATTCTTGTTACTTTCTTTGAGAACATATGAGTTTGCTAACTCTAGTGTTAACTCACAAAAAGTATCTCCAGACACCAATGTTTCATTTTAACTTTTTAATACATAAGACATGGATGCCTATGATCTCCTATTTCAGGGCAACCAGAGCAACAAGTTTTTTAGGAAGGTAGGTTCTTAAAAGTAGAGTGTGTATTGGACACCTGTGCATTCTAAGTAGTAGAATAAGAAACCAGAACTAGAACCATCGTTATTCATCCAGTGCTTTGCATTCTGTGACTTTTCATGTTACTTCAGTTTTAGCAGTTCATCATTTTATTAACTTACAGAAAATTGATTTTCAAGGGGAAGAGTCATTTTTTACAGTGGACATTCTGTTTTGGTGGTGTTAAAATTCTAAGGGGTTGATAATTTAAGCTGGAAGAATATTTCTTTCATTTGGTCATATCAGCTTCTTTTCCAAAGGCATACAAGCCTCACCAGCATTCTAGATATCACCACAGATTTATTTCCTCTACCATTTTAATTTTTATATTCTGTAATTTTTTTTGTCATGAAAAAAATTTGTTGAAATAGAATTGGTTGTAAAAGATAAAGTTGTAAAATAAATGTGGCGGGAAAGGAAAGGGAGGAGGGTTGGACTTCGGTGTGTCCTTTGCCAGCTTATGATTTTCTACTATATGCAACACCTAGATTTGCTTTTGGAGACTTAACTTGCCTTGTTTCCAGTAAAATATACACAGGAGAAAGAGAAAACTGAAATATGTTCCTTTTTTTCATGAGAGAGCAGTGTACTACAATTCAGGTTAGTGCGGCTTCATATCTCAACAATATCCCAAGGATAAAGTAGTACATGTTTTACCATCAGGAGGTGAGAAAACTGAAGTCAGCGGTATTTTACTGTTTGGGGAATTCTAACATTCAGAGGAAGCCATTCAAGTTCAGTCAATCAACGTAAAAGTGCTTTCCCTCTATCTCTCTTTACAGTTATAATATTGTTGAAAGTAAGAAGTACTTCCAACCCTTCTAGTGGCTTTCAATTATCAAAGAAACACAGTTAATCAAAGCTACAATCACTGTGCTAGACGTTGAGCCATAAACTGTAGACTCTATTCTGAAGAGCTCACATCCTAGGGAATATACAAAAACTAAGCAGGGAAATTAAAAACTAGTTCTCTCTCTCTCTTTTTTTTTTGTTTGTTTGTTTGTTTCTTTGTTTGAGACGGAGTCTTGCTCTGTCACTAGGCTGGAGTGCAGTGGCACGATCTCAGCTCACTGCAACCTCCGCCTCCCAGGTTCAAGCCAATTTCCTGCCTCAACTTCCCGAGTAGCTGTGACTACAGGGGCACACCACCACGCCCGGCTAATTTTTGTATTTTTAGTAGAGATGGGGTTTCACCTTGTTGGCCAGGATGGTCTTGATCTCTTGACCTCGTGATCAGCCTGCCTTGGCCACGCAAAGTGCTGGGATTACAGGCATGAGCCACTGCGCCCGGCCACAAACCAGTACTCTAGGTGGTAATGAGGGAATAGAAGAAAAAAAAAAAAAAAAGAAAGAAAAATAAACAAAAACAAAACCCAGTATTCTCAGTAGTAGAATAGATACTAAAAGAACATAGAGGAAGCACACATTACTTGATCTTGAGGTAGACACCAAAACTTGCTGGAATTGCATAATATATGCATTATAGCTCAGGATATTAAGCAAATGTCAAATGTTGCTGCGTATGCTGAAGAATATACTGTGCAGTTGATAATAAAGAAGAGTCAAACATCTTATGATATTTGAAATTTTGTTTGTAAGAAAAAATTTTCTACCTGACAGAGCAGGAGCACTGTCATCTTGGACCAACACCGCCATTTTAAGTTCCAGCTTCCTTTGTAACCCCATGCATTTCAAGGAAATCACTTCTCTTCTAACAACAAACAGCCAGAAAGAGCAGACAGCAAAACATGGATAAGGCAGCTTGGCACAGAATGGGGAGGGAAAGTCTTTTGGGTAACCACCAAACTTCATACTTACACAATGGGCCCCAGTAAAACAGTGGGCCCTAATAAACTCATTCCTTTTCCTTTAGGTGCACTAAGATAGGGAGTGGGACCTAATAAATGCACTCCTTTCCTTTTAGGTGCACTAAGATGGGAAGATAAACGCAGACTTTGGTGGTATGCCTGCAGGTGCAGAAAGACGTATGGGAACAGACACAAAACCTCTCCCTCCCAGACAAACAAGACAAAGAGACACGGACTAAAAGTTGACCTATGTGTTTTGAGAATGAAGTGAGAGCTGATGAAAACTCTGCTCTATACAGACAGCACATCTGGTCCTAACTGAACCGTGTGGCCCTAGGAGGATAAGGCATCCCCTCCTCATGAGCCCCTGAACCCTTAAATACCCTTAGTCTGTAAAAGAGAAGGCTCATGACCTAACTGGGCCAGAAGGCTCTCTCAAGTTTATTCTGTAAAATAAACCTGTTGAGCAGCTTTTCGTGTTTCTTCCTTCCTTCTTTAACTCTTACACTACCAGTCTTGACAACTTAATGGATGTGGAATGAGATGGAGACTAAGATGACTCCTAAGTCTTTGAGTGGCTTTTGGTAAAATCATCTAAGATGACTCCTAAGTCTTTGAGTGGCTTTTGGTAAAATCATCTATAAAGGAGATTGTGGAAGAGTAAAACCTGCATTTAGTGCTTCAATAGCAGGTGTTCAGAGCAGTAAAGATCAGAATTTCATCCTTGCATGAAATGTCTATGAATTTCAGGTGGACACGTCTATGAGAATGTTGGAAATAGGTATATAGAGCTCATGAAATGATCACAGTTAAAAATGTAGACTCTAACGCAATCAGTATAGAGGTAATATCTGTAAAATCACTTAGGGGTAGATTCACAGAGGAGAAGAAGAGAAGAAGAATGAGTTTAGGTCTTAGAATCCACAAGAGCTAAATGAAATGGCTGAAAACTATGTCATAATAGCCAAGAAATATTTAATAGTCAATAAATCTAGAGAAGAGAACAATTTAAACAGAGATTTGAACATTATGTAATGAGTGTAATACTGAGTCACTCATAATCTTAAGAAGGTAATTTCAATGAAGTGGTAGGTGACAAGTTAGACTGCTCTAGTTGAAGGTGTTAGAGTGAAACAAGAGTGTGGAGACTGCAAGTGCTTACTTCTTCAAAGGAACTTGGTTGGTCCTGAAGAGTGGAAGGAATAGAAAAGTAGAAGGAAGAAAATAGTGAACTAAAAAGAAAAAAGCCTCGAAGAAAGGTGGTTGTAATTAGTGTCTTTGGTGTGTAGGGAACAGGACTGTCCTTACTTCTCCTGATCTCCTTAGAGCTGTGTACTAGTTTTCTAGGTCTGTAGTACAAAGTACTACAAACTGAATAGCTTTAAAAAACAGATACGTATTGTGTCCCAGTTCTGGAAGCTTGAAGTCTGAGATCAAGTTGTTGGGAGGGTTGGTTCTTTTTGAGAGCTGTGAGGAACCATCCCTTTCAGCAACTATGGCTCTCTCCTAGCTTCTGGTAGTTTGCTGGTGATCTTTGATATTCATTGGCATGTAGAAGAATCACCCTTATTGTGTTTATCAGGTGTTCTCCCTGTGTGTGTTTCTGTGTCCAAATTTCCCCTTTCTATAAGGAGATTGTGTCCTATTGGATGAGGGGGCCAATCCACTCCAGTATTCCTTCATCTTAACTAATTGAATCTACAATGAAAGTATTTCCAAATAAGGTTACATTCTGAGGTACTAGTGGTTAGGACTTTAACACAGGAAATTTGGAGGGACACACAAGTGGAATGGTTACACCTGGATAATCGTAGGATTAACAGTGAAATCTGAAACTTAAGAAAGAAAGTTCAAGAATATTAATGGAATTTAATAATAATAATTATTTAATAATGATTAAAGTGAATTTCTTAAATTATTTAATAATTAAGTTATATGTCAAAAATTATTGAATTTCTCTTAATTCTCTAAGATATTTGTCTATTTTCCTAAATAATCATAACTTACTGCTCTACTCCTTTCTCCTCTCTATAGAGGTAAAGTGAATTGTTTGAACTAGTCACACAAACATCTTCACTGTGGGCTATTTAGCTCTCTTTCTTTTTTCTCTTCCATCTGGGCACAGACAGGGATAATAAGGAGTTATCATACCTGTTTGGGTTTCACTGCCATGGCACTTTTATAACCTTTTTCAGTAAATAAGCTGTTGATAGCAGTTTTATTTCTCAACCTAAATTTCTAAAACATACAGAATAGAACAGAGTGTAGACACATTGCCATTTCCTTAATGCTACAACCACTGTTTTTCTTTTTTCTCCTTCTCCTTAGCTTTCTAATAACTGCTGTTTTTTAATTTTTTTAGATTGCACAGTCAGATGCTCACTGTGGATATCTTTCTATTTAATAAAATGATAGACTTTTTACATCTCTGTATTGCAGTATATAAATCTTTATTTCAAGAGGATTTTTTTTTTTTTTGGTGTAAGGTAACTGTGTTAACTCACTTATACCCTTATCTACTCACTTATTCAACAGCTATTATCAGTATTTTAGCTGTCTAATTCTGAGGAATTTTCTAGTTAATGAGTCTAGGAGAAAAGTCATCCATTTGCCTTCTCTGTCCCCAGGGAGCTGAGGCATATGCACATGGCCTAAGGGTGACTGATTAGAAGTAGCCCCTGAGATTTCAAATCTAAAGAAATGGATTCAAAATGAATAGAGTGAAGAGTTGCTTCTGCAAGTAAGTAGAGTGGCAGCGATGTCCCTTTCCATGGGTGGCAGGGCCAGCAGTGATAGTGACCACAGCTTGGGGCCAGTAGCACCTGTGCGGACCCAGCCTCAGGTTCCAGGGTGTGGTAATGGCAGCAGGCAGTAGCACTATCCCAGAGCTCTATATTTTGGCGTGATTTTTACTCTGATTTTGACTGTATAGCTTTCCTTTGCAGATGCTCCAATTTTCCAGCTTTCCCTGAAATCTTAGAAACTACTAAATACCCAATCCAAACTCCATTTTTGCTTAAATCACCTAAGATTTGTCTTTTTTGACTGTAATTTAGTATTATGATTAATCTGTGATGATATGTAATAGTACTGATAATTAGTGCCAAACATTGTGTTAGCTACTAAGGAAATTTAAAAATAGAGTAAGAGTCATGATCACAAAGAATTAACAAAATCCAAAGATTCCCTCAGAAAGAGTTTATAGCTTAACATTCTCAGTCACTATAAAGAATTTCTGTAAATTGTTGTGTATAAATTTATAAAGCCTGGAAGATGAAACATTCGCTTAACTAGATCAAGAGATTTTAACAGAATTTTGAGAATTAGGGTTTTCTCAAGGGCTAGAGAGAAGCCGCTACATATCACTGAACAAACTGCAGCACCATAGATTCTTCAAGTGACCCCTAAGAGACCATTTCATCTAAGGGCCTACCTGACTCATGAAACTTAAGAAAACGTTTGTAGGCTCACATTGCAGGCTGATAATTACCAGGATTATGACATATTACTGTTTTTTGGTTGTTGCCTTTTTTTTAAAAAAAAAATGAGCACAGACACTTTCTTCAATATGTAACATTTATAGAAAGATTCCACGGTAGTCTTTCAGTTAGCAAGACTAGCGGTGGAGCAGTGCTTCACTGGACGGACATTTGAGCGTGGAACAGAGTGACTTAAATAGCTTAACTGCACTTTGATGCTTCATGCTGTTTTTCACATATCTGTGGTTTTGATCCCTATAAATATAATGTACATTTGTTGAAATGACGATACAAGCCAGCTCAACTTAACCACTGCTCTTCATCTCAAAGCTGACATAATAAACTTAATCAAGGTATTCTTGAATAGTCATGACATCTATATTTGTTAAAAGGTGAGGATGAAGACAAATTCAATTACATTGACAGGTGGGAATTAATCTCTTCTGTTAATCTTAAAAATTTCTACATTATCTTTGGGCTATTATTGCAAAAGTACCTCTGGTTTTGATCCATAAGCGATTTTCTAGCAGTTATGGAGAAATTCTGACTATTTCAAGCATTGCATATATGCTTCTGGAGAAAATAGTGAATTCATCAGTGGTAATGTTTTGTTTCATTTGCAGGAAGAAACTTGTTGAACAAGAAAGTTATCCTCAGGTAATAACTACACACCTGGGTAACTCTTGTATTCCTTGAAATGCTCACTGCTTTACGGCTTCTAGACCATTAGTTTCAGAATATTCTTTCTCATTGTAATGAACACTGTAGGAATAACCTCAGTGGCTGTGTTTTTAAGCTAATAAAGCTGCAATCGCTTGAGTTGGAGCTTATTATTGTGCCAGATTCTCTGCTAGGCACTTTTTGTATATATTACTTCTTTTAAAGGTTGTCAGCTGGTTCAGGCACTTATTTTTCAAATCATTCATCTAGCTCAGGTCTAGTCAAACTCAAATTCTATCCGTTCATTATTTCTACTAGTTTTCCCATTCTTCTATTCTATGTCCATTGCCTTTATTATTGGAAATTTAAACACAAATTGTAAGAATGAAAGTCACTTTCTAAAAATTTCACAAAATAAAACCTACCTTTTCACTGACATACCTGGCATCTGAATATGTGCTTTTTAGTTTCTAGAACAGCATTACTCTACATACACAGAGCAGTAGTGCAGGGCAGCATAGAACTAATATCCCCAGATGGAAATACAATACAGTTATGTACCACATAACAACATTTTGATCAATGATGGATTGCATATATGACTATATGACAGTGGTCCCATATAATTATAATACCATATTTTTACTGTAGCATTTCTACATCTAGATATATTTAGGCACACAAATACCACTGTGTTATATTTGCCTACAGTATTCAGTATAGTAACATGCTATACAGGACAGTAAACGCAATAGGCTGCGTCCTATAGCCTTGCTGTGTAGTAGGCTATACCATTAGGTTTGTGTACGTACACTCTATGATGTTTGCACAATGATGAAATCGACCAAAGAAACATTTCTCAGAATGTGTCTCTGTTTTTAAGTGATGCATGATTGTATATGGACATTTGACCCCAGCTCGACTGAGACTGTCAACCGAACAAGTCACTTTAACTTGCTATTTAGATAGGTGTTTATGAAAAATGATACAATTAAAATAAATAATTTCTAATGTCCCTTCGATCTCTAACTTCTATAATTCCATGATCCCTCCAAGACGTACATCCAACCCTAACGTATTTTTTGTATTCCAGTTGTGTTTACCCAAGTGTCCGAAAGTGTCTACTTGAGAAACTCAGAGGCATCTCAAGTTGCAACATAATCTAAAACAAACATTCTTTCCATCTAGATCCAATCCACGATTCCTAAACTTATTCTTGATAGAACTGCTTGCCTTATAAAAGAAGCAAGAATTGGATATATCCTAGGACTTTTTCTCCCTCACTCAGAGCATCAAGTTTGTCACCAAACCCTGCCAAATCAATTCCAAAATCTCCCTCAAATCCTCTTTAGTAACTTCTATCCATTTTCACTTTCTCTACACAATTCAAGAATCTCCAATTCCCGTCCTCCCCACAAGCTTTATGACAGCAGCCTCCTACTCTAATTCTCCCTGTGCCATGCCTTCTCACTTATTTTCACAATGTTATGAAGATCAAGTCTCTCCCCTCACATGTATACAGTCTCCATTAATCTGCCTGTCAATATCCCACATCCTTCCTACAGTACGTTATATTGATTAATGTAATTTCACTAAATTTCTTACCATCAGCCCCAACCAGTCAAGATGATTTTTCCTTTTGTTTGCTCTATATCTTGGACTGTCTTCCTTATCCCTCACTTTTTCACCTGGGTGGTTGAAGATTTAGCTCAGAAGTAGCTTCTTCTTGGAAGAGTTAACAGGCTATCCCAAGGGCTCTTCATGTGAATTCTCACAGCATCCTCTACAAGTCTCTACTGTTATCCTTATCGAAGTGTTTGTTTACTTACTAAGCTGAACTGTCTTCATTCTTGATTTCCAAACTTCTTGAAAACGGAGATTTTTCTCTTTCATCCCTGTCTTCCCAGTGCTTAGTACTTGGTAGTTTCCTAATAAAAATACAGTTTTAAAATGAAAATGTAATGAATATCTCAAAGATCTTAAAGGAGGTAGGGACAATAATAGTACATTGTTGAGTTATTCAGTATCCAGAAATCTGAATACAAAACCTGGTGGAGAGTTCCCAATCCACTGCTGTGATCAGCTTCAGCCCATCCCTGCCACTGATTACAACTGTAAACTCTGTGACTCACAAAATCAATTACATGAGGTCGTGCAAACATAAACAAAAGCAGGCAGATTGTGGAGGAGAGTAAAACAAACAAAAAAAAATCTCAAGATTATGTTCCAATAGTAATTCCCAGTTAGGGAACCACATTCTGATAGAGGTAAAAATGTTGATATAAATTATGTCATTCTTAGGGCCAGAGAAACCAAGGAAAGGAACCCATGCAGATTGGAGAACAAACAGGGAAGAGTAGAGAAAAAAGGGAGAAAACAAGATAAAGAGATCCTCTACGTCTATATACGAACACACCAGTTCCAGGCTAGCTTCTCATCCATACATGTATGGGTCAGACTCAAATCAGTGTAGCAAAGACTTAAGGTCTGAACTGAGATTGGAACCAACCCACATAAAAGTGACACAGAATTGAGAGGGTAAACCCAGCAGTATTCTCTGCCTTCTAAAACAACAACCTCAGTGATTTTCAGAGGTTTAAAACAGAAGCCAGAGTATACATGATATTGTATTTGATCATGAAAATATAATATTATATTTGCTCAGGGAAATGTGAGTTATTCTCAAGAAAAAGACAATAACAATATATCATCTACAAGATAATCCCAGATATTGAAATTACCAGATAAAAATTTTAAAGCAGATTTTATAATTATGAGACATGAAAATTAATAAAACATTAATGAAAAATCATTTGAAATACATGAAAAGATAAAAAAATCAGACTATAAAAGGCTATTTGTTGTCTCTTAAGTTCCACAGGTCTCCAAGTTGATAAGCGTATATTTGTTCACTATGTTCCTATATTAAGCTATGAATCTTCTGTTACATTTGTAATGATTTCTATTTTACATTCAAAACTGTATTTGTATGTTCTCATTCTTTGCAGAGACTCAGCCAACTTAATGATCTTTCCTAAAAATTAGTTTTTTTAAAAATTTGTTAATTTTCTGTATTGATTTGTTTCTGCTTGTTGTTTATATTATTGACCTCTACTCTTACAGTTATTATTTTCTTCCTTCTGTCTCCTCTGGGTTTGCTCTCTTGATTTTCCATCAACTTTTAAAATTAGAGATTTTGATAATTTTCTAGAATTCGTCTTGCTTTTTGCTAAATATATGTAAACTCGTTTATTTCCTTATTAGTCCTATCTTGTCTGCTGCTCCTTATACTTTTGAAATGCAGTGTTACCATTTTTATTTGATTCTAAGATTTCAAAAATAATCTTTATGATTTTATTTAAAAATAATATATATTTAATAAAAGCACGTACATATATGCATGAAAGTTCATACTTTACATTTACAGAATTATGTATAATTTATATGTGTACATTTATATTTAATTATTTCCATTTTTATGTCATTGTCACCATCAGAAAAAGTTGAAGTTGCTAATTTTATCAAATTTGTTGAGATTTCTTTCTGGATAGTGTACAATTTTGTTTTTTTTCCAAATATACTCAAAATTAATTTGTGTTTCTTTGAGAAATGAAGTGTATGTATACACAACACACATGGATATATTTAGAGATTAATAGTACTGTTGACATTTTTTATACCTTTAGTTAGTTTGATAGATTTCTCAAATAAGTATAAGAATATCTGCAAATACATGTACTAACTTATCTATTTTTCCTGTGATTATATCTGTTGTTTTATATATTGTGAGACTCTTGTTATTTTTAATATGTATTTGATTTATTTTCCTTTTACCTATGTGATGCAGTCCCTCTTTTTCTTTGCTTTTACATTTAATTCTTTTCTACCTGAAGCTTTCCTTTATTTATATTTTCATCTCTTATTGTCAACTCTTACCTAACTTTTAATTTATCTCTTCCAAGGTAAAATATTGCTGAATTATTCTGTGTAATGATCTGAGTCTGTTTTTTTTAAATATATGAGTTTAACTCAACCATTTTGAAATTACTATTATATTTGAACGTAATTTTGCAATTTACTTTTCATATTTTTATTTATCCTATTTATATCTTATATTTTTTCCCTTTTCTTGGCTTTCATTAGATGGATCAACATTTTATGCTATTTTTAAAAATACATATTTTATATTTCTACGCATACACTTTTATCTTTTTCTGTTTCAATCTGTTATGCTCATAACATGTGCTCTTCTCTCTTTGTTTTCTTCTTTATTTACCCAGCTGTGTTACCACGTGCACTTTAGTTCTGATTATAATACATGTATATTTTGTTTGATGGTTTTCTTTTCCACATGACAATAAACTGAATTAAACTATTAATTTATTTATACTTTTAATATATTTATATAATCCCCCTTGATTTGCTTATTTTCTTGTTGGAGTAGTTTATTTGCATTTGTAGGACCACGCTATTCGAAATGAATTTTTTGCTCAATATCCAATATTCACATATAGATATTGAGCAAAAAATTCTGTACACAGTGCTTTCCTAGAGAACATAGTATTTTACTCTTCCATTGAAATAATTTGTCTGTGTATAAAATATTAGGGTTAGATTTTGTCTTAAATACTTTGAAAAGACTTTTCTTGCACCCAGTGTTGGAACATTCAATGATAGTTTCTTTGTTGAATATATAATCTCACTCACAAAGCTTTTAGAATATCCTTTAAATTTAAAATTTTAATTTTAAAGTGGTCTTGAGATTATGTTTTTTTTTGGACTGTTAGTCATAATTTCAATACTTTCTTCCTCTCTCCTTGCTGTTTTGTGCCTGGAAGTTGAGGTATGAGAATATTGATATGCCTACTCCTAGACTCCACATACCTGTATTTTTCTTTTGAATTGCCAACCTTTTTTTAAAACATTTTATCTTTATTTCAGGAGTTCCTAGAGGTGATTTTCCAGCTATATGCATTCCGCTCTTCCCCTAGCTACTATTTTTATGGTACTCAAATATGTTTTCTATAACAAGGACTTCATTTGTTTCTACTTGTTATTATTTGCCTTTACCTGTTTTCAGGATATTTTAGACCTATTTATTATTTTTTAAAATCTCTCAGTTACATTAATTCTGTTTTGTGTAATATAAATGATTCAGTTTGTAACCTTACAGTTATGTGCATTTTTGTTCCTTGGATTTCTGATTATTTCCCTTCACAAACTCAGTTTCAGCTACCTTATGTAGCTTTCTTATATGGAGAAAAGGAGGCTAACAGTTTAGTGTTAGTTTTTGTTCTTCTTGGAATTTCAAATAGGAGTTTGAGAAATATGCTCCAGGGCAAAGAGGCCTCAGCACCACCAACAGAACATAACCATCTCCCCATGCAGGTGGCTGTCTCAGTCTGTTCCAGCTGTGATAACAAAATACCATAAACTGCATAGGTTATAAACCACAGAAGTGTATTTCTTATAGTCCTGGAGGCAGACAAATCCAGGGTCGTGGTGCTGGTAGATTCAGTGTCTGATGAAGTCCTGCTTTTTGGTTAAGAGATGGCACTCCCTCACTGGGTCCTCACATGGTAGAAGGTTGAGGCAATTTTCAGGGGCACCCTTTATAAAGACACTAATCCCATTCATGAGGACTGTGCCTTCATGAATTAGTCACCTCCCAAAGACTCCACCTCCAAATACCATTACATTGGTGATTAGATTTCAACACACAAATTTTGAGGGGTTATAACATTCAGTTCATAGCAGTGACATTGCCCTTTAGAATATCCCTGAGCTTCATGCTGGGTGCTGTTCTGTTCCAAAAGGCTTTGCTTCCCCTATTATAATCTTCTAGCCCAAAATATGAGGTGATAGGGTAGCAAGAGTTTTCATCTTCTCTTTCTAGACATATGTTAATAGTTCCTCATTTCGCACACTCTTTTCTCAATCCCAGAGAGACCTGGGTTGTAATTTGCTATTTTGATTCCAATAGTCATTCTGCGGACAATGACCCATCCAGCATATGTACAAGTGAGAAAAGAGCACAGGAGCTTTCCCTAAGCCTAAACCCTGCACAAGGAATCAGACTTCACTCAAAACTGTCCACTGACCCTCTTCCCTGCTACCCCAACCTTCACCTCGGATCACAACTGTGTTAATTGTATGTCTCAATTTGACTGTGTCAGGGGATGTCCGGAGAGCCGGTAAAGCATTATTTCTGGGTATATCTGTGAGGGTGTTTCCAGAAAAGATTGGCATTTGAATGGGTAGATTGAGTGAAGAAGATTGACACTTGCCAATGTAGGTGCCATTATCCAATCCATTGGGGGTCCGAATGGAATGGAAAGAGGAAAGGAGGTATTATCTTCCTCTCTCTTCTTAATACGGGATTTTTGTCATTTTCTGCCCTTGAACATTAGAGCTCCTGATTTCCAGGCTTTCAGATTCTGGGACTTATACCAGTGTCTGTCCTCCCTTCCTTCTTATCAGGCCATCAGGCTCCGACTGTATTATACCACCAGAATTCCTGGTTCTTCAGCTTGCAGATGGTATATTATGGGACTTCTCAGCCTCTGTAAACACGTGAAACAATTCTCATAAAAAATCTCCGTGTGTGTGTGTGTGTGTGTGTGTGTGTGTGTCTCCTACTGGTTCTGCTCCTTTAGAAAACCTTGACTAATACAACAATTTATCTGTTTCTTGTTCTTATTTTCACATTAGTTTCATGAACCCACAAGACTATAATTTTCATAATCAAGAGAGGAGAGTCACTCATACATTTGGTCTTTCCAAGAATCATCAGCAAGTTACAAAGGCAGATCTTACACAGAATATGTTTATGAAACTTTAAAACCACATTTTCATGAAAGATGAATGTTGCTTGCTTGGGAGTTTCAGCAATAAACTTATTAAGCCTCATAACTGAGAAGAATGAGATCATTCAATATATACATTAAAATTTGTGGCAATATAAATAAAACACAGTCTGCATTTATATAATTAATTAATTTCTCCTTGTTTTATGTTTGACTTGAAGGCAGATAGCATAATTTAGATAAAATCATGACTTTAGGTGCAAAGCAAATTGTGAGAGATTGCTCAGTAAACTTTTCAACTCAGTGGCTCAATGACAATAGTGACAGGTTTTGCAATTAGTTTAGGCTCTTTGTTTCTTGAGGCCACTGTAAAACTTACAGTCATGTGTTCACTTTCCAACAAAATTGGTACACATCATAAAAATTGTAGTTGAGTTAATTGGTGCATTGGCTGACAGATTCAACAAAGAGGCCAAGCCCTGAGCCATCCAGTTATTGTTTAAACTGCTCTGTTGTAACTATATTGGCTAGGATCATTGAGAAGGCTCTGCTTCCCCAAGGCTTATATAAAGCAAAAATTGAAAACTTTGGTATCTAGGGAAGTCAATCTGACACTTTTCATAAGCGTCAAACACAAATTACAAAAACACAGACATGTTCTATATAAAGATATTTTTAAAATATTAAGTAATGATGTTATGTTGCTCAAAAGTGTGTAGCAATAAAACTTTCTGCTAACTGATGAAAAGATGTCACAGATAACATAAAATTTATCTATTTTTAAAAATCAAACATTCCTTTATGAATTTAATAACAGTTTAATGCTTTAATGTCCAAGGAATTTGGCGTTTCTTCCTCATTTGACCTCCAAGTCCTTCTCATCCACTTAGTGGAAATAAACTTAGAACTTATTTCAGAAAGTTGCCTATTTTAAGTACTCTTGCAAAACAAGGATTCCTGGTGTGTTTATTTACAAAGTAGTTTTCAAAGAACAACAAATGCCTTAGAATATTCTTAAACCTGCATATTTCCCCTTTAGGAGAGCATAATTACAGCTAAAGAAAAATAACCTCCTCACTGATTTTCAAAATCCCCTATTGTAAATGAAAGAGAATATTTCTCAAAATGTACTCAGGACATTAAACATTAAAAAAATGAAAACACTTCTGAAAAAAATATATTATTATATATCAATCCAAACTGTCAAAGTTTTTAAAAAACAGATAATTCCAAGAAACAATATATTTTTCAATTTCTAGACATTGATCATTGGTAGTAAAAAGGCATTTAAAACATTATCTTATTCCCTGAACATAGTAAAATAGTAAGCCATTGAGCATAGCATTAAATGAATTCTAATGTTACATCTAAGCTCTTGTAGAATAATTTTATTCTCTCCCTGATATATTAGATTGATTCACACATATTTATAGCTTTGTGGAGACACTAGCATTTTCAGCTTTTCTGGGAGATTTGGATCTGTCACGTATGGTAACTAGAGGTGGATTTACAGTGAAACCAATGAAGCTTAAGCTTCAGCACCTTCACCTTGCAATACCTTTACATGGGATGTGAGTAACGTGTTCAATGGTCATATGTACTTGAAATTTTGCAAAGGCTGGATATTGTTACTGCATTCAGTCAGGGCCATTGTGTGCTTCCCCTTCAACTTCCCTTCTGCTATATGTTCCTTTATGTTGGGTGGCCCTGGAGGGCGTTACCTCTTTGTGAAATCTGGTTAAACAAAAGTTGAGTTGGAGATACATTTAATTTTACAATTATCTCTTCACTTATCTAAATAAATATATGAACTTAAGCGTATTTCTATAATTTGCATTATTTTATTAAAGAGGATCCCCAACTTGCCAGTGCTTTGGATCCCAAATCCTGGACACACCCCTGACAGAAACCCTAATGGTAACCCTAAGGATGATTTAAATTCATTAGGCTCCTTGCAGTTTTTCCTGTGATCTGGTTTTATTTCCAGCCTCTATGGACTATTTATTTTTTGCTACTAGTGAACTGAATTTCATGTGACCACATAAGTCTTCATACACTGAATATTGACCCATTCAAATACTTTCTCCATTGGACATATACGGTACACTTCTAAAGAAGAAAATCTTGTCATTTATAAAACACTACTGTTCATATCCATAGCATAAAGTTCAAATTCCTAACTATAACTTGTAAGAGAATGGATTTTTTTCTCTCTTTCCTATGCAATCACACTTCCTCATCTACCCAACCTAATACTCTATGCTCCAGGGGTAGGGGAGATGATCTTCCTTTAGCAATTTCTTCCTACAGAAATAAGCCCTCAGGTTTGGACATAATTTTCAAACTTCATGGCATTTCTAACCCATTTAAGGTAGGGTTGGATTGGAAAGGGAATCTGATGACATGGGAATCTGATACCAAATCCAATTACTTGTAATTACATGTAATCCTAGCACTTTGGGAGGCCAAGGTAGGTGGATTGCCTGAGTCCAGGGGTTCCAGACCAGCCTGGGCAACATGGCAAAACCTTGTCTCTACAAAAAATACAAAAATTAGCTAGGCATGGTGGCATGTACCTGTAGTCTCAGCTACTCAGAAGGCTGAAGCAGGCGGATCATTTGGGGCAGGGAAGTCAAGACTACAGTAGCTGTGATTGTGCCACTGCACTCCAGCCTAGATGACAGAGCGAGACTCTGAGGAAAAAAAAAAAAAAAAGCTAGGCTTGGAAAACAACGTTTCCACACTAAAGTAAAGGAAAATAGAGCAAAAACAGAGAGAATCAGCTCAAACTGGCTGGGCTATGACAGTCCTTCATGAGGTGAGGCTGGCCTCCCTCCCTACTTTGGATTATGTTAGACATCCCTGAATCCTTATCATACATCCCTCTTTCTTAGTTAGACATAAGTAGGTTTCCTTTTGCTCATGATAAAATGATCCCCACAGAACTGAAGTACACCGGGTTCCCATTACACTCTGTGATCACTTGCCTCCACACCTCTGTCTATTCCTCTACTTAGAATTGGTGAATGGGATACTCCCCATTATCTTCAGTGACGATCTCCACATCTTACCAAAATAACCCCTTCCTAATCATGCCTCTGGACTTGTCTTCAAGAATATCTATCCTGGCAAGCCTTTTCCAAACACTCTAGATTGAGACAATTATGACACCCTCTATTTTCTTGTTTACTATTCTGCATAGACAGTAAGCAATGTGAGGATACAAACTTGTTCTGTTTACAGTCTTATTTGTAACACTTACATAGTGTTTGGTCCATAGTGGATGCACCATATTTGTTAAGAAAGAAAAGAATAGTGAGAAGGCAAAAACAGGAAGAAAAAAGGAAGAAAAGAAAGAACATAAAATAAACGAAGCAGTTCAGTAACTTGTAAAAGTCATGTAAGTGAACGGCCAAGCTGAGGTTTGAATTCAGCTCTATCTGAAACTACAAATAGGTTATCTTTTATACACTAACCTGCTCCACTCTATACCATAAGATGTAGCACATAGAAGGTAATACATAAGTGTTAATTGACCTTTACTTATACTATTTTGCTAGTCTGTTTAAATAATGTAGATTTGTGTAAGAATCACCTTTTATTCATTTCCTCATTCATTTATTGTAAATATACTTTGTATTAGGCACTAAAGAAGTGTAGGAAATATGGAAATATATAGCCTATTATAGTAAAAATAAAAGAAATTACATAATAAAGAAAGCATGTACATCTTTAGCTTATTATATTATCAGATTTTTATTTGATTATTAAAAGGCAAATGTGAATCGCTTCCTGAGAGGCATTCTTGTATCTATAATACACATATTCAGTTGTAAATATTTTCCATATATACTAAAAAGAAAAACCTACTAAACGTCATTGTCATAGTGTCACTTGGAAAAATTATCAGTGCAGAAAATAAGCTCAAGAGTGTGGGACTGGCTGCCAATTCCCTATTGCAGTAGCAACAATGTAAAAGAATATATTCATTTTTATAGATACTCTTTAATAAAACAGTAAGAAAGTTATGTGAGATCTACAAGTGTTAATACTAAATCAATCAATAAATAAATACTGAGAACCTACTTTTTTTCAATCCTTTGTTTGTTTTGTTATGTAGCCTATCCCTTATCTCCAAAACACCTTCAAGGTATTAGAAATCCTTGGAAACAGTCTCTGAGATGGAGATTTGAGTGCAAGAGCTTTACTGGGGAGAACTAGAAAATATTCTCTGTATGGGCATGAGAGAACCAAGATTCATTACAGGTACAAGTTAGGTACAATTTGTTTTAACAAATGCATCAATTAATCCCACAGAGAGCTTTAAACCTAGAGTGGTCATGTAAATCAATATTATGTACTATAGGTGGTATGTGCAATATTGATTGAGAGAATAATAAAAAACTAGGTCTTTGTCTAACCTGCATCATTGGATAGAAGTTGCCCCAGTGAAACTGCATAACCTGGGGCAAGGCAACAGCCTTCCACAAAGGGCAAATCTGGAAAGGACAGAGTCCACACTTCTAGCTGCTTGAGAAAAAAGCTCCTCAGTCCAGAAGTTAAACCTGAGCAGCACAAAACAGCACACACTACAGCCAGTGATTTGGTGATCGATTTGCAGTAATAAAACAAACAAGAGTTGATCTAAAAGATAATATTTTTGTGCTTTTATCTTTAGGAAAGAACTGATGGTACAGAGGCACATTTTCTCACACAAAAAGAAATGAAGAATTGTTAATTAGGGTAAAATCTTTTCTGTTGGGGATAACTAAATAATTTGATGTGCAGTTATCTAAAAAATTGTATTGACTTTTTAATTCAGTCTGGTTGTATGACTTATTAAAGTATCAGTGAGTGCTATGTTAAAGTATACACATATCCGTATACGTATTTTTGAAATACTGGAAAAGGTTTTCTGCATGTTGAAGTTTCAGGGAGACAACATACTTGTCTGGGAGATTACAGACTTTTGTTTATTCTTTTTTTCTTGTGATCAAGGCTTACCATTCACCCCTTAACCAATGGACATCAATTCTAATGAACTAATCAGTATAATAACACATTATCCTAATTTAAAAACACTGATTTTTAATCACTTAATTTAGATGAATTTGCCTAATAAACAACTAGATTTTAAACCTGCCAGCCAGGATTGTGTAACAACACTATCTAAGTCACTCCAAATGCAAGGATAATTTTCGGCAAAAAGTCTTCTGATTGTGTTACTCTCAATTAGTTGCCTCTATCTACAGAACTGAGGAGGCATCAGTAACATCTAAGAAAGTAAATCTCAGTGTGAGAATCATTTGCCAGATCACTTTCTTCTCAAATTGCATTCAACAATTACATTTGTCTGCAAAGCCCCAAAATGTACATGTTAACTTAAAATATAAAAGAAGAAAGATGAAGGTCATGAATTACAAACATTTTATATATGCATAGTGATGAGTGAACACTGCTTTTGGTAATGCAAAATTTTGTAACGGCATCATTTCTCCTAATTGTGTGGTTTATATCTTGTCTGTAAAAATATAAAAGCTGCTTACTTTCCCTTATACTCTAGTATGCAAAATATACTGCACAGATGGATTTTAGATTCTTTTTTGCCAGTGGAGCTTCAGTAAGGATCAAAGACAAAGGAAGTTGCACAGTTAAACATGAATCCATTCTTCCTGTTTGCTACTTGGGAAATATTAAAAACCAACATGTTATTTTTGGAAAAATGCTTCTTAATTAATATTCATTTGCTTTAAAATTTTTGTCAAGATTTATAATATAATATATCTTAAGGTCGAGCTCATGTGTAGAAATATGTACTTCGGAAAAAATAGAGTACTTTTAAATTTCTAAAACTTGGTGGGGTGCCTGGCTTTCAGCAGGTGTTTATTGAAGGTGAAAGAAATTAGCTAAGTGATAACAGAGGCCCACTAATTGAGTTTCTGTGTACCAAGTTAATTTTAGTGTTTATACCTATGAACACTATAATGTGATACTCGCCCTTGAAAAACCGTATGTGGAAGTAACTTATTTCATTAACTATGTTTATATAAAATAATACTTGTTTATATAATTTCTATATACAGCATGGATATTTAATTGCTTAAGTAGCATTAAATACGATGGGACATGCATATTATTAAAATGTCCTAGAGGAAGTAAATTACCTTACAAACTTAAATTTCTAGCGATATTACTTGGCATATGTTTCTGGCATCTTTAAACACACTGATAACTAGCATGGCTGCTTGAATCCTGGAACAGAGCTCTAAAAATAGTTGACATTTTGCTGTTTCTATAGTAACAAAGAAAATGGCTTCATACTCTAGCACTGCTCCCACAGAGCTTAATGCTGTCTGTAGATTGCCTATACACTATACTACCGTTATTGTGGTAAAAACTACCATTACTCTTTTCTTCATGTCTTTGCTGTGCCCTGTAACAATCTGATCACTAGTGTAAAAATCTGAGTGTTTACCTGACATGGTCAAAGCATTCCAGTTATTTTTTTTAACTGACTTTTACCTCAAAAAATGCTAAGACCAAGTTAAGCTTTTACATGGTATGATTTGAACTGTACTGGAAGGTTTCAAATATTTGTCTACCTCAATATCTAATATTTTACCAGTGGAAAATGATTCTTTTGGATTAAATAATTATCCCTCTTTTGTTCAATGAGTGGATCACCACTGACTGTTTGGGAACCCCTAGTAAGTCCTGTAATTTAGCGTATATTTCTTTGTAACATTAATGCCAATTCCAGTGTACTTTTTTCCTCCACTGAATTATTAACTTCATCAAAGCGGAGAATTTTCTGTCTTGTCTCCTAAGGAGCCTTCAGTGTTGTGGATAGAGAAAGTACCTAATAAATGTTTTGCCAATTGAGTGGTTAAATACAAATATATTTGCTCTGGAAGTGGGAAATTAATTTCAATATGGCAATTTGCACTTGTTAAGGTTAACAATTTGAACTTGTTAAGGTTAATTAAATTCTAATATGTATCTCTTTATCCCTTGACAAATCAATGGGAGTAGTACCTCAGTTGGTGAGTGTGGTAGGGAGAATAAAGGCTCCTCAAAGAGGCCCAAGCTCAAATTGTCAGAACCTGCTAACATGTTAGGTTACATGCAAAGAGGAATTAAGATACAGATAGAATTAAATTTGTTACTCACGTGACCTGAAATTAGAGAGATTATGTTGGATTATGCTGTTGGGCTCAATATCATCACAAGAATCCTCAAAAGTGACAGAGGGAGACAGAAGAGTTTCCTTGGGAGAGCTAAGGAGAAGTGGTTGGCAGGACAGTGCTGCCTTTGAAGGTGGAAGAAGGAACCACAGGACAAGAAGAGAAGATGGTCTCTAGAAGCTGGAAAAGGCAAGGACACAGACTGTCTCCTGTAGTCTTCAGAAGAGATATGGCTCTGATTTTAGCCCAGTAAAACCATTTTGAATTTCCAGCCTATAGAACTGCAAGAGAATAAATTTGTGTTGTGCTAAGTAAGCTACTGAGGTTGTGGTATTTTGTTCTAGCGACTGTAGGAAACAAAAAAGAATTTTATATGATAGAAAATGGACCTATTAATAGAGGATTAGATAACTTTGTTTATTGGAAGACTTTGAGTAATAAAATGATTTGAGAAGAGAAAACATACTGCCTCTAGAAAAGTCAAACTCTAAAAATAAAATGAAAGTAAATACATCTTTATAAATTTTCATTATTCCATATTTTAGATATTCTTTTCATTTGCTGCATATTTTTATTGGAAAAAATCCAAGTAGAACAGTTTTTATTGCTATATTTGAATAACAAATGGATTAAACAAAAGCAAGATGAATAAATGAGAAGCTAAACCACCCATTTCATTTACTGTTAGAATATGATCCAACGTATTTTGTCCTGTTGATTCACCCTTTATTTTAGGGATTATTTTTGTGTGATGATGTACCACAATTCACCTACTGTGCTGCATTAAAAAAATATGGTTTTATTTCTAACTTTGTAAATAATATTCTATAAATATATATGATACATAAAAGATTTTTAGTCTTTAAAACTTCACCGATATTTAACATCTCATCTTCCACACATCAATACTAGAATAATCACTCCATTTATATAATACATGTTCCACGTTATTAAAACATAGGAATTATATTTTATTTTTAAAGCTAACTTAACCTTTAATACTGTTACACTTCTTGAGATCCTTGAATAGCTTCTCACTTTGGAAAATGTGATGGTGATGCATTTGTTCAACACCATTTATTAAATACTATGTGCAACTCATATGGATCAAAATTTTAAAGAGATAATGTTCTGTTTCTATGGCTCGTGCTTCATAAAATGAGCAGTTGTGTGATATCAAAATATCATTCTGGCCAAATTTTACTGATTCCAAAACTGCTGTGCTTCAGTTACATTCATTTACAATTTTCCTATCCAGATTTGCTCACTTAAAACACTTATTACATGTCTGTAAGAGAACAGGTATCAGGACAATTTTGCAGTGTAGACATTCATATAAATAGATTATTTCTAATTGAAAATAAATAGTTTGCCAAAAATCATGCACATAATACCAGGAGAATACAAAAGATAGAACCTCATCCGACCTGAGTAGAATAAGAAACATTTAATTTTACCTAATTTGAGTCTTGAATTATAATAGGTTATGTAGACAATCAGGAGTAGGGGGAAGGCAAAGGTTTTCTAAAAAAGAAAATAGCATGAACAACAACATTCAAAAGAGAAATACGTCACTTCATTAAGAATATGTAATTGGATATATATTTTTTCAAATGGAAAAATAAATAATTTGGAGTGTACATAAGACTAGTGAGTTAGGCAAAATGAACCTGACAGAGAGTATTGTATGTTATGCAAAGGAATCCAGATTTGCTTTGTAAAATTGAGGGCAACATTAAAAGACTTTAAGCAGAGCATTGACATTGTCCAAATTGCACTTTAGCAAGATTATTCTGGCAGGATTGCAGAGCATGCAAATGAAGCAGAATCATGTTGGAAATAGGAACATAATTCAGATAATAATGCAAGACTTTGGGAAGATAATAGTCTGAAGTAAGGAAAGGTAATGGGAGTGTTGTATAATTTTTTTTAAAAACGTGACTGGCCTTTTCCCTGATTTCTGGGAGGAAGCTTCCAAACCCTTGGCATTTCATATAGGCTGGGAGTGTCTTTGTTGTTGAGTAGTCTCCTCAGACTATACCTGAGTTTATGCTAAGGAGGAGATGCATGGTGAGCCCCTAGATAATTTATGCTAATAAGATGTCTTAGGATGGCTGCTTGTCACACCAGAAAAGCCAAACTTGTGATTGGAGCATTGGAACTTTGAGCCACATGATATCTGCCTGATCTTTCGGGGGGAGAGAGGAGACCTGGAGATTGAATTCAGTGCATGACCAATGATTCAATCAATCATGCCGATGTAATGAAGCCCTAATAAAAGCTCTAGATATCACAGGTTGGGTGAGCTTCCCTCGTTGACAGTACTCTGTACACACTGTTACTTACTGATGTGACAAAAGAGTGATGCATATTGACTTTCTATGGGGAACTCCTCATTTAGGACCCTCGTAGTCCTCATCCTATGTATTTCTTCTTTGGCTGGTCCTGATTTGTCATAGTAAAACTGTAATCATAAGTATAGCACTTTTCTGACTTTTAAGAGTTGTTCCAAAAGAATAACGGAAACTAAGAGGCTAGTGGGAACTCTCAAATTTGTTGTCAGGTTGTTGGAAGTGACGGTGCCCTGGAAACCCCAAGGAATGAGGCTGGTATTTGAAGTGAAGGCAGTGTTATTAGAGCACTGTGTCCTTAACTCATGAAGTTTGACCCAACACTGGGTGGTTAGTATCAGAATTTCATTGCAGGCAGAAAGAGAGAAGGGAGAAGAAAACTTGGGTATTTCAGATATAAAAGAAACTGAACTTGATGACTGGTAAAGTTCCAAACAAAATAAATTACAATTATACCCTACGTTAGGTTATGGTATAAATTATACCATATAAAGTATGTCAGATTTTATATAAATTGGAGTTAGATTATCACCTAAAAATATTTAAGCAGATTTGCTATCATGAGTGTCTGGTGGAACTCTTTAAAGTTGACCAGGCTGCATTTTCTATTACATAGAACTAGCTCATAGACTGTAGGTCATCTAGCATAATGGACTCTCCCCACTAAACCTGCTCCTAAACTCACATGATAACCAAAAATGCCCCAACAAATTTCCAAAATGTACTGAGAACCACTGACTGACATAGTGAGAAAGAAATAAAACAAATAAAAAACGATGTAGACAAAGGTAAAATGCTGAGGGAAAGCAAATTCAAGCATGCAGAGAAAAAGCAGGCAAGGCAGGGGCCCAAGAATGAACAGTAAAAGTCATAGAAGAATAAAGAGAATATGATATCAGGGAAGCCAAGGGATTTTGTTTAATAAATAGAAAACAAAAATTCAGACTGTTTTTGAGAGAGATATAAAGGACTATTGGTGTCTTTCACATAGTAAGATAGTTTTTACTAACAAGCAGCAGGAAACTTTTCTGACTATTGATCACCTTGCTCTCTGTTTTTCAGCACTGAGAAGTTTTGGCTAAATAATATCTAAATATTTGTGTTAAAGTGAGAAACTCTCTCTGGAAATTTACAAATCCAGATATCTAAAATTAAATGTTTGGTGCAGATAGTGCAAAACACCCAGTATATCCTTATATCTACTTTGTAACTTATAGGAATAACAAACTCCATTTTTTCCTATATTACTGTCACTTAACAATCAACACAGAAGTCTTCCATGGTAAAATGCGTGGGGGTCTTTCCTCACACATCAAGGAAGCAAGCAATTCTGCAGCAGACGCCAGCTGTGTGTCCTTCAATTCAATTCCAACACTATCTATTTGGAGAGAGCATCAAATCCCACAGGTTGAGTGCTCAGTGTCACAAGATTGTTCCATACTTTCAATGCCAAACACAAGTCTCAAGTTGTTTTACCTATGCTTCTGATCCACCAGCTAGCTGTAAATCAGGGTTCCCATCACCCCATTTATGGGTTTGATCATAGAACTCAGGGAAACATTTATATGTATTATACAATATATTTTATATATATGTATGTGCATATATATATGTGTGTGTGTGTATATATACATATATATATTTTTTGAGATGAAATCTCACTCTGTTACCCAGGCTGGAGTGCATTGGTGTGATCTCTGCTCACTGCAACCTCCTCCACTTGGGTTCAAGCAATTCTCCTCCTTCAGCCTCCCAAGTAGCTGGCATTACAGGCACTCACCACCACGTCTGGCTATTTTTTTTTCTTTTTGTATTTTTAGTAGAGATAGTGTTTCAGCATGTTGGACAGGCTGGTCTCGAACTCTTGACCTCAGATGATCTGCCTGCTTTGGCCTCCCAACGTGCTGGGATTACAGGTGTGAGCCACCATGTCTGGCCAGAAAATGCTTATATTTACTGATTTTCTACATAGGATATTACAAAGAATATTCAGTGAGTAACTGATGGAAGAGATGAATAGGGCAAGGTATGTGGGAAGAGATGGGAAGCTTCCATGACCTCGCCTGGTGCACCACCTTCCAGGAATGTCTGTATATTCAGCTATCTGCAAGCTCCATGAATGCAGTCCTTTTGGGTTTTTCTGGAGGCTTCATTAGGCAGGCATGATTGATTACATCATTGTCCATTGGTGATCAACTTAACCTTTAGCCTTGCCTCCCTCCTTCCATATTTGGGAGTGGGGCTGAAAGTTCTAACCCTCTGCTCCTTCCTCGGTGTTTTGAGTGATCATCATTGTGAAGCTATCTAGGGGCTGCCAGCTAGGAATCAACTAATTAGCATACAAAAAGACACCTATGATTTGGATATTCCAAAGATGGTAGGTGTTGTATGCCAGGAAACTTGATGAAGACCAAAAATATATTTCACGATATCAAATCTTATATATATATGAATATCAGCATATATTATGATTTATGTAAATAACTAGAAAAAATGTGTAATTTGGCAATAATATTTTTCACTCTGAATCCAGATGTTTGGTTTGTGTTTACATAGGACATAAAATATATTTCCAACTTATTACAAACCAAAGATAAATATTCTATATCTCTAGTAAATAAGTAAGTATAATTTTGCGATTTAATTTTGTTATCTCTGAATTCAGAAAAGTCTGTGGCTTTTTCCCTGCTACTAATATAAGGTGATAGCTCAGCATTTTTTTGTGACTTTTATCAACTTTAATTTACCTGTTTATTTTTATTTCAGTATAATTAGGTGAAGAATCAAAAGGAAGCATAAAGTTTTCTCTATTAATTGAAATTGAAGAAGATATGGCTTAGACATTAATTTGAGATGATTCTGGAAAGTCATTTACATTTTATGACTGCTAGGCAGTGCTTACTTAGAAAACTAGATTAAAAAAATTTCAATTGTGTATTTTTAAGTCATGTTGCTAAATAATATTGCTACATATGTGCACATATTGCAGAAAAATGATGCATTTCTTGTAAGAACTATTGTCCATGTATTTCCTAATTGTGTTTCATTCTGTTGTATATTATTTGGAGAATAAATCACTGTTCAGATAGCATTTGCTGTTTGATATGGTTTGGCTTTGTGTTCCCACCCAAGTCTGACCTTGAACTGTAATCCCATAATCCCCACATGTCATGGGATGGACTTGGTGAGAGGTAATTGAATCATGGGGGCTGTTTCCCCCATGCTATTCTCATGATAGTGAGTTCTCACAAGATCTGATGGTTTTCTATGTGTCTGGCATTTCCTTGCTAGCATTTATTCTCTCTCCTTCAGCCCTGTGAAGAGGTGACTTCTGCTATGATGGTGAGTTTCCTGAGACCTCCCCATCCATGAAGAACTGTGAATCAATTAAACCTCTTTTCTTTAAAAATTACCCAGTCTTGGGTATTTCTTCATAGCAGTGTGAGAATGGACTAATACACTATTGTAATTGCACAGATTTATCAATAAATCCTTCTACCAAAAATAAAAAAAAACAAATGAATTTATGAAATTAACAGATATATTAAATTAATTTACATGAACCATTACCTCATTTGAAATTAATTAAATTTAGGTATATTGATTTATTTTTGTCCTGTGGACTTTATAATGAATTAGATGATATTTATCTACTCCATATCAGTCTTCTGTATGGTTGGTTTCAATATAACTTTAATAATTTTTAATTTAACTTACTAATATCTCTTTCATTTTAACTTTTCATGTAGTAATATGCTAATATCCTATGCTATAACTCACTCTTCAAATAGAATACATATTATATTACGGGACGGTTTTTCTGTTTGCTTTTGTAGATATAATTTTTCAGTCTATAAACGAGTTTAAATTTTACTAAGTACATCTTTAATCTTTAGTATAGTAGACCAGAAAATACATAATTGAGTACTTTTTGTACATCATGATTTTTTTTAATTAGTTATCTCTTCCTATTTTCTACCTGATATATCCTTCAAGGATTCTAGCAAAAGAAAAAAAGAATGCATTCAAAGAACTCCAGTATGAGTGTAATTTATTTGTAGATTATTTTAAGAACTTTCAGATGATAATCTAAAATATGTTCCTCTGAACAGACACAACACTTTTTTTTTGTTTTACTAGAGCTAGTAAACTTTGCCTCCAGCCTGGGCAACATAGCAAGACCCCAGTTCTATAATTAAAACAAACAACAATAACAACAACAAACAGGCTGGGCATGGTGGTGCCTGCCTGTAGTTCTAGCTACTAAGAGGATGAGGTGCGAAGTTCTCTTGAGCCCAGGAGTTTGAGGTTACAATAAGCTATAACCCTGACACTGCCACTGCACTCCAGCCTGGACAACAGAACAATGCCCTGTTTCTAAAAAAAAAAATAATATAATAATAAATTGAAATATTTGCTTTATCAGCACAACAACCAAAAATGAAAACAAACACAGAAACACCAAACATTCATACACAGACACAAGCTCAGAGAGAGGGAGAGGGAGGAGGAAAGTCAGTGGGTGTACAACACATTGCAAAAAGAGAAGAGTGCTTCCTATGTTCTTCCTGTAAATCTGTTGAATAGTTATGGCTTAGTTCTTGCCTGGTCTTTATGCAAATAATTATGTGGCATAATTTTACTTTCCTTGATAGGTGAGTATTTCTTCTAACCCTCGATATATTTTTCCATAATGGGAAATTATATATATATATATATTTTTTTTAATTTTTTCCATAATGGGTAATTACTGGGTTTCTAAGAGTAAAACACAGATTTTACACCATTGAAACCCAAATTTTGTATCAGGAGACATCTTTTGAAGACAAAAATGGACTTACTGCCAGAGTAGGAGCGATAATGAAAGCCCCTCATTTCACTGGTTAAAGCAAGTGGGAAGCTCAAACGCTTCATCTGTGAAACTATCCCCTTTGATACCAATTCTTTTTTCTTAACTTATCCACAGGCATATTTGCAATATATAATGCACTGGGGACATCAAGATGAAGCAGGACTGGTCCTTGTTCTCAAGGAGCTGACACTTGGAGGTGTTTCTCATTATGCCCAGCTAATGTCTTCTAGGCTTCTTAATTTCTGCCATGATTGCTATATTCAACACCAGATACTGTATTTGTTCTGAGGGACTTCTCAGACACACCCTCCTCTACCATCACCCATGGGCCTGGTTCTTTCTAAGCTCCAGCATAGATTTCTTCTCTGATTATTTGGCATTAGCACCTTCATCACTCATTAAGTCTAACATCTGAATCCACGCCTGATAAGGATATCTTACTACCTCCTGTGCTGGCCAGATCAAAAAATAATATATTCACTTTTTACTTAGTTTTTAAAATCAGTTTTGGATAACAATTTCTGATGGTAGAACAGAACACAATTCTCACAGTCATTGGGTATTTGAAGAGTAAATACAGACTTTGTTGATTCAGCCTTTAAGCTAATTTAAGACAAAAAGTTTATCTCCACAATTCTACTTGAGATTTTTTGTAACTAATATCTTTCTCCCATTTTTTACTTTTCAGAAAAAGGGTTCCATCAGCTTTCAAAATAATTTTCAGAGGGTTTCAGAGAGGCTAGAGGAAGTACACTTGCAATGAAGCTCATCACTTCCCAACTGATGGGGTGAAAATGAGGCATTAACTGTGAGCTGAACGCCGCAGTCTCAAGTGGCCGATGTGAACACCTTCCTCATAATAGTTGCCAGTTTTAGTGACCACATAAACTGTATCCTGCAGCCTTCAAAATATGCCCACTACATTTTCTGACATTCCTTTTTCACACCAAACTAAAACCACAGATCATCTCTATTCCATAACCCAAAACCTTATCTTCATTTCAGTAAATGATATGGAAGAATTTGAAGGTTATTTCATCTTAAGACTTCTGGTTTGAATGGAGAATGAAAACACTAAAAATAAGTACTGGACATAGTTCAGAATAATTGACTAAAGAATTTCAATTTGTTTTCTAGTTTCTATTTAGACTACAATAAAATATATTATTCTAGGCAGATTTCTCAATTAGGTAAAAGTATACATTATTAATAACAAATCACATGATATGAATTCAGTTTTACTCACTTGAAATATGTAATGCAGTGGCCTTACATCTGTGTTTTTTTAATGTAAAAAGCTAGAGGACAGAATATTTTTAAAAAATTATTCAAAATTTTAATGGGTATATAGGTTAGGGAAAACATAGCTCCTAAAAATAAAAATAAGTTATAATTTCAGTTCTTTCATAGAAATTAGATAATTCAAGCAGAATTATACTCATGAGTGAGAATAATACATATAAATTTGTCTTATACATGGTGAAACTAAAAAGAATAAGGTTCGAGGCAGTAGATAGGTCATTGGAGAATGTCACTTGTTTTTATCCTAAGTTTCAAGCTTTATCACTAGAATTTAATGTTTTTTTTTTCCCTTAGGGGAGTAAGAATTTTACTTAAGATTTAAATTAAATAAATTTCAAGGCACTTTATTTCTGTTTCATTTGACCAGATACTATGTTGATCTTGAAATTTTTGCATAGTAATTTTCACACCAAAAGTTAAAAAGCTTATTAGTTTTTCCCAAATATTAGACAAGCAGTACTGTTTTTAGCACCTTTCTGAAATATGTGAAAAAGAGTCATAAATGTCCTCAAGTATCAGATCTTAATTTTCTAACTCCTCTGACCTTACCATTGTAGGATAATTGGTGTGGAATATGTTATTACTTTAACAGGTTATGTCTCTATGTTATGTGTTTTGGAAAATTGTTTAATGAATGTTCAGGGTAAGAACTAAGCATCTGTAGTGCTATCCAGTGACTCCTAGTCAAACGTTGCTTGAAAAAATAATAAAAATAAATCATTATTATCATCATCTTAGCAGAGAAGGATAACTACTATAGAAAAATAAATACACCATTTTAATGGCAAACATAATACAATTTGATTTATCATTTGATAATAGTCCATTTTCTGGTTAGGCAGGTCTTCTTCACATGTAGAATCTTTTTGCTCCTTCAGTTACTATCTGTCAAATGGTACCTTATGTACCTTCCATCTTTTAGGGGTTTGTCAAGTTCTGGAACTTTTGTTTCCAGTCCCTGACAAGAAAAGAAAGAATGAAGATTGTATATTTGTTTTGTTTGGTTGTTTGTGTTTTTGAATCAGGTCCAGATGGTGTGTATTACTTCTACCTTTATTACATTGAAACTAAGTTCTACGGCTCCAGCTAACCACAAAGGAAATTGTGAGACACGATCTAACTGGGTTCCCTTAGAACATGGTAAAACAATTAAAATCCAGCCAATCCTTGCCACTATAGATTAATCTGGTCACCATATATCCATGTCACTTCTCCTCTATACATTGGACATATTCACTTCATTCTTAAGTGAACTAACTCAAAATTCCATCCAATAATCCCATTTAATAACTAGTTTATGTTGTCCACGTGATGAGCAGCTCTACCTATGTAATCTAGATGTTGCTTGTGGTATGAACTGAAAAGTCATGTTATTTAGAATTAAATGCACATCTCATGCACAATATATAATGATAAAGCATGAACGTAATTCAATACAATTTGCTCAACAAGAGCAGAATGGAAGACCCAGAGCAGTCCCTGCTTCAAAGCAGTTATTAAAATCTTCTCAGCATCTCTTATAAAAACTTCTTCATCTGAAATTAGGAAAAGGCTTTGTACACCCTGGGTTTTGTTCTCTGATAAAACTCCCTTTAACAATATTTTTCATGGTTTCTTCCTCTGCCTTTTAGAAAGTGTGTCTTTGTCTGTTATTCTCCATGGCGCTATCTAGAGTGGATGATCGGGAGTATGTCCTCTTTGGGGAAACATAGCTATGGCAGCTCTTTTGTGTCAGAGGCTCATCAAATACCCTTGGGTTATTTCAGCAGAGAGTTTTAAGACTCAGCAAACAGCCATACACTACTTTTAGACAAGGCTTGCAGTTTCTTTGGCAATACAATTTCCTCAAAAACTTAGGAAAATTTTTATCTATTTGCTTCCAGACAGTTCCATGTGCCAGTAAACACAATTTTTTACCTAAAATTATTTCCCAAGCTTGACTCTTTCCTTTATTATCTCTACTCACCTTCTTTCTGATTAATGACAGCCACCGTGAGGCTACATAGAACAAGGGTCTTGAGTAATATTCTTAATTAGATTTTTCCTGCTAAACTGAGTCACTTGGCTTAATTTAAAAGCTTTCTTGAACTTTTGCTGCTCAAGTCTTTTATCCCCTTTTGTTAAAAAATTCTGTCTTTCTTTTTGGGTCTTATCTCTACTTATTTATGGCCCAGAGAAGTTAGCTTTTTAAAACTTCTAATGCCATTGATGGTGAACTTTCTCTTTTCCCACCCGTCTCTCCTTAAAAGTCAGTCACTTTTTTCGTGGGCATCTCACTTTTTTGTAATGACTTCCAAAAAGCAACTTTTAATAGCCAGTGGATACCATTCTGACTCTTTCAAGGCACTATCTTAAAATTATAGGCTCAGTAAGTATGCTTTCTTCATTTTAAGTAATCACAGGTGAATTTTTACTAAACGTTTTGCTAGCCAGGCTTCCAGCCTGCTTTTTCTAGTTCTTTCACCTCCTGCCGCCCAACCACTGAACCCATAGTGCGTAATCGATTTCATTTTTGTTTTTATTACAAGTAACACCATCCCTCTAGGTAGAAACTTCTCCATTTGTAGTGGCAAGCCTCTGTTGCAACAAACAACTCCAAAATTTTGGTAGTTTAAACGAACTAATGTTCCTTGGTTATTCACACAAGAGTCTTACATATTTGTTATTTATTGGATGACCCTCATGAAAAGTTTGCCTCCAAGTCAGTGATTGAGGGACCCAGCTGCCTTCAAATATTGTCACTGTCACACTCTGAGGTCTTAGTATCGATTGCCTCCAGCTTGGCAAATAAAGAAAGAGAGAAAGTGGAAAATCCTGCTGCTCTTTTTAATGATCCAGGTCTATAGGTGATGTTCATGACTTCTACCTATATCTCACTGGGTTGTAAGAGAAAAGAAGTAGTCATATATAACTCCAAAATTCTTGGCCTGAACAATTGGGGAAACTGTGGTTACCTTTTAATAAAATATAAACTGCTAGCTGAGATGGAATGGGTTTGGAGAGTAAGGATTCAAGGGTTAAATTTGCACATGTTACTTGTGAGATATTTAAAAGGAATTTAAATGGAGATGTTAATTAGATAGTTGTGTGTGCAAGTTTGGATTTGAGGGATGATTTCAGTGTTGGTGATATACATTTAGGAGACATCAGGAGATAGAAGGCATGTAAAGCTAGAGGACCGGGTGAATTCACTCTGGTATTGTGTGCAGGTAGAGAAAAAACGAAGGCCAAAAACAGAACTTTTGCATCCTCTAACATTTAGAAAGATGTTGGGAGAATCCAGCAAGGAAATCTAGGAAGTTGTTAGTGAATTAGAAAAAAAACCTGGAAGATTAGCAAGTCCTGAATTTTAAGTGAAGAAAATGTTTCAAGAAAGAAGTCAATGCTCTATTATGTCAGATAAGAAGAGGGCCAATAAGAGACTATTGAATTTGGTTAAATGAAGGCCCCTTGTAACCTTAACAGGAGTGCATTTTGAACAATGAAGACAAAACCTGGATCTAATTTGGTTTTAGAAAAAATGCAACAGAGAAAGGGTCATTTGCTGGAAGAGGAGAAGATGCGCTGTCTTAAGGAGTGAAGTATGGTAGCATATTTGTAAATGATGCAGTAGAGAGAGAGAAACTGAAAAGACAATAGAAATGTTATAATTAGAAGGAAAAATAGAATGGAATTTTTGTACATACAAGGAGGGTTTGCTTTAGAAAAAGAGTGCACCTTTTTTTTTTTTTTTCAAGGAAAAAGATGAGTTTGTGGATTTCTGGTGACGAAAGACTTTTTTTCTGAAATTTTATTTAACAAAAAGAAAGAAGTAGGGTAACCAATTTATAGTGAGGCGTGGGAATTTGAGATGAGAAGGAAAGGAGAAAGCATTCTTCTTAGAAAAGGTTACACTGTTCACAGTAGTGACTCAGGGATTTGCAGGTTTCAGCAGACGCATGAAGGTCAATGGGGAAACAGGAAAGGTACAGGCCTGGGTGGTGGATGAATCTCAGCTGGATGCTCCCCACAAGGTGGGAGGGTGCTTAGCCTGCAGTGCTGGTTTAAGCAAAAGCTTAGTTTTTTCTCAAGCTTGGACAGCTTCAGGGTACAAGCTGCTGCAGCTCAGTCTTGAACTTTACAGATGCAATTTCAGCGAAGGCTGAACAATAGAGAAAGGAGTCTTTCTTTATACCAGCCTTTTAGAAATGAAGCTACTTTTTTAACTTCAAGGCAGCTGATCCCCATATGCCCTATGGAGCAGTGCTTCCTAAACCAGCTTTGGTATAAAAGTGGTTTATAAAATTTTTATGTTTTTAACATCAAATTAATCTTGGACAAATACTTCTATAAAATAAATCAAATTACTAATTTAAAAGTTGAGTAAAATGTATACAAAATACAAGTCTCAATGTTTTTGTCATTGGATGTAATAGACATAGCCAAATATACTCAGTAAATCTAATCAGAACAAATATAAAACAATGAAAAGTAATTATAAATTTAAACACACGATTCATTGAAAATATTTTATACATGAACAATATAGAGAATAACTCCTATAGTCAAAACTATGTTATTCCTCAATTGTCAATTAGTAAAATTATACATGAAATAGGCATTATTCATATTAAGCACCTAAAGATACTATTGGAACAAATCTATGTATATTAATATTTAAAAGTTTTACAGTGACAAACATTTTTCTTTGGCTTGTTAACTTACATAATGTAGGATAGAGGGATACTATTTACAGGAGATAATGATATATAAACTTGTTTTATGTTGTTTTTCTTTCTCTTTTCTTTTCCTTGCTTTCAATATTCAGTGCAGCCACAAGCCTCCCTAAGTATGTTAGAAGAAATGGAAGAAGAGATTTTGAAGCAATTTCAGGCTGAGAACAGTGGCTTATGCCTGTAATCCCTATGCTTTTGGAGGCCGAGGTGGGAGGATTGCTTGAGCCTAGGTGTTGGAGACTAGCTTGAGGAATACAGTGAGACCTCATCTCAAAATTACAAAAAAAAAAAAAAAAAAAAAAATTGGCTGGGCGTGGTGGTGTGTGCTTATAGTCCCAGCTCCTCGATAAGCTGAGGTGGGAGGATGACCTCAGCCCAAGTGTTCGAGACTACAGTGAGCCATGATTGCATCACTGCACTCCAGCCTGGTAGAAGAGTGAGTCCCTGTCTCAATTAAAAAAAAAAAAAAAAGCAGTTTAAGTAAGCTTGGGATATTCATTTTAACTTTTAATCAAAAAGAAGCAAATGATACTGAATTTTAAAATTTATCTCTAATCTTTTCCTAGTGGCCAGCTCTATCAATTTATCCTGAAAAAATATAGTTGTATTTAAATTATATTCTGGTGGAAGAATGAATACTGGATCAATTAACTTCTTATTCACATATCTTCATTTGATAGAAATTAAAATTTAAAATATGCTATCAAATTTTCAAGGTGTTAGGTGATAGATTTTCAGATTTGCAATATCAAAATTACAACCTACTTCATGGATAATTGTTGTTTATAGAATACGGCAATAATAATCAGTAGAAACTCTGTTCTTTCAAGCTTCTAACATGCTTTTGGTACCACATCCAGACCTCCTCCCTCAGATTCCCTCGCTGCTGTGTTTGCTTCAACAGCTCACAGTTTTATCCTGTGTGACAATTCACTCCAGAGCACCTCATCAGGTCAAGCTAAGTCTAGACTTCAGCTAAATGCCTGACTTTGCCTAGCTTCCTCCCTAAATATATTCTGCTTTTCTAATTCCCTTATAGATTTCACTAGAGAGCATACCCTCAATAAATCACTGGGGAAAAAAAAAAAAAAAGACTACATCCCAGGCTCTGCTTTTAGGGAACTTGACCTAAGAACTGGTGACAAGAGCTGTCATTATTCTATATGTTTAAACTTTACAAGAAGTCAACAATGTTCAATAGCTTAGAAAGAAGATATGCAAAATTAGATTTTTTCTCCCAGAAATAGTTATTGCATATTGGCAAAATTAAAATTCTGCTAGGAAATTTCTCCTAGTTGAATATCAGTTTATAAGTATGATAGTCTGAAAATATCCTGGAGAGGATTGATCTGATACTTTATTCTCCCAAGCCTCTTTTTCCCAGAGACTGCCGAGTCTCTGCTGCGGTCTTTGGCAATGCTAAGTATGAGATTATAGGAAGAGAATTTTGCCTGAGGAACTGCTTTTGGGAAAAGGGTTGGCTTGCTTTTAAGTTTGGTAAGTGTGAGACTGATTCTAACTTAATTTTGCATATGTTATCATTTTAGGTGTTCTTTTAAAGTTTTGTTGACAAATATAATCGTATATATTTATGCAGTAAAATATGATGCTTGGATACATGCAAAGCTGACTGATTAAAATATCCATCACTTTACATACTCGTCATTTCTTTGTGGTGAGAACATTTAAAATTCCCTTCTTTAGCAATTTTGAAATACACGACATATTATTGTTAACCATAATCATCTTGTACAATAGATCACCAGTACTTTTTCCTCTTGTCTAACTGAAATTTGTACCCCTTAAACAACATTTCCCCTTTTCCTGCTCACCCTCCCCTTTCACCCCTCAGCCTTTGGTAATTTTTAAATTCCACATATAAGTGACATCATGTGATATTTCTCTTTCTGTGCCTGGCTCATTTCACTTAACATAATGTCCTCTAGATTCATCCATGTTATCTCAAATAACAGAATTTATTTCTTTTAAAAGGCTGAATAATACTCCTTTGTGTATACATACCATGTTTTTAATGTTCATTTACCTGTTGATAGACACTTAGGTTGCTTCCAAATCTTGGCTATTATGAATAATGCTGCAATGAACATGAGAGTGCAGAAATCTCTTCAACATACTGATTTCAGTTCCCTTGGATATATACCCAGAGGTAGGATTGCTAAATCATATGGTAATTCTATTTCTAGCTTCTTGAGGATCATCCATACAGGTTTCCGTGATGGCTGTACTAATTTTCAATTTCACCAACAACGCACAAGTGTTCCCTTTTCTCCACATCTTTGCCTGCACTATCATTCATCTCTTCAACAATAACCATTCTAACAGGAGTGAGGTGATATCTCATTGTGGTTTTAATTTGCATTTCCCTGATTATTAGGGATTATTAGGAATGTTGAGCATTTTTTTTCATATATCCATTGGCCTTTCGAATGTCTTCTGCTGAGGGATTTTCATTCAAGTCCTTTGCCCATTTTTGAAATATGGTTGTTTGTTTCCTTTTTATTGAGTCGTTTGAGTTTCTTATGTATTCTGGATTTGTGCCCATTACTAGTGAGGGCATCAGAAACTTGACATTAAATTATTTCAATTTGTGAAGGCATAAAATTTTATAATAAATTTCATTCCAGTGAGAGACAAGCCTAACAAGTCCATACAAGCATTAAACACCCTTCTGGCTGAGACTGAACAAAGTATGAAGTTGAAGAGGATGTTTTGTTGCCTCAATTTCATTGGATTTTAACCAATGGAAAAAAATGATTTTCCTAATCATTTTAAACTCAAACTTATAAAGGTATTTGATTTATAGATACTTTTTTCTCTACCTCCAGAACAGAGTGAAGTCTATGAAGAAACCAGGAGTGTTAGACATAACGAAATTTGATGTTGGTGGTAGGCTTATATGTAAATTTTGACCATCTCTATCAAGGTGATATTTTATTTTTGAATTATTTGAATTTGTCATTTGATTTCATTACAGAATTTCTGCTAAACTATCTTGGGCTGCATAGAATATAAGAATATGAGATAAGTAATAAAACAGTAAATTGGAAATTTGTCTTTTTAAAAATAAAACAAATTCTGTTTTGACCTCGTTCAGAGACTTCTGTGGCTAAACATGATCTGTTCATCAAGAGTCTTAGAAGAATTCTCAAAGAAAAAGTGCTCGGCATTGGAGGACCTGATCACAATATGGGTGCCGGACTTTTCAACGAGATGGCTCAATCTCCATCCACAGGTCCTGGGACTATAGACTATAAGTCTAGATGGATAGATGTAATGGGTAAAGAGAACCAAAACTTGTTTGCCAGAATCTGCAAACATACTAACTTTTTATTTTGCTTTACGAAGTTTTATGGTGATATTCTTACATAGCATTAGATAATTGTAACACTCCCATGTCAGGGGCCTGCCTGGTGATGTATCAGACATCAGATTTCAAGGATACACAACAGCAATCTAGGCTACTTTAGAAAAAATCTTTTTAAGTCATTGTGAAATATAAACAATAATGATAAACAAAATATTGTTTAAAACTCTAAAGAGGCAGATATTCAAGGGAACAAAACTCAGAAGGACAACTTAAACGACAGTGTGAAATAAAATTACTTTCAATTTTTACACATTGATTCAGAATGTTTATCTCTGAGAGACTTTTTGAAAACTTACAGCAGAAAAACATTCCATTAAGAAGAAAAATACTTTTGGCATGAAACTAAGGTATATTGAGAGCAAGTAAACTATATAATAAAATATACTTCTTACTAACCAAATAATCCAGTTGATATACATTTATAATATAAAATATGAATCTAATACTGGATAAGAGCAATATTCTTGTAGTATATTTGAGAGAGAAGTAAAAGAGAATTAGAAACATGTTAAACTAGACTGTGCAAAGATACAGGTACTGATTGATAAGAACTTAACATAATCTAGGAGACTATATAAGGACAACTATTTATTACTATGTAAAATAATTCATATTAAATGCAAATTAGAATATCTCACAGATTTTATGATATTGCTATAGAGTTTGGGAGACCAAAAAATCACGTTAGCAGGGAAATTCTTTTAAAACATGGATCACAATCACCCGTAAGGCTTAGTAAAACACATATGACCAAACACCAACCCCAGAGCTTCTAATTTATTAAGTTTGGAGTGGGGTTTATGTATTGCATTCCTAACCATTTTCACAATAATGCTGATACACAGGTCCAGGATTTACATTTTTAGAAGTTCTACTCTATATTATTGATCATCAGGGAAAAACAAATTAAAACCATAATGAAATACTATTTTCACTGACTAGAATGGCTAAAATTAAAAAGACTGATAGCACCGAATTTTGGTGGCAATAAAGAGCAACTTGGACACTTGGTAAACCCCTTTGGAAAGCTATTTGATAACTTTTTGTATAGTTAAACATTCACCCTTTATATAGTTAAATATATAGTTAAACATTTAATGAGTTAATAAACACTCACCTAGGAGTCACCTATGCTCAACAATTTCAATCCTTTTTATTTTCCCCAAGAGAATGGAAACATATGACCCCAGAATGACTTGTCGAAGACTGTTTATACAAGCTTTATAAATAATAGCCCCAAACTAGAAACTATTCAAATATTTATCTCTCATGCCAACCTCTATTAGCTTCAATAGGGATAGCACCCTGTTTGAAGGCCAAAGAAGAGACCTGGAGCCAGCAAACAAAACATATGGTCTATTGAAAGGACTTACAGATAAGGTGGTCCAGTGGTGGCAGTCTGGGCAGGAGAATCACTACTGTTTATAAAAAGCACGTAGTTCATGTAGCATTTTCACTTAGCACCCTCCCTCTAGCAACCTCCACCTGGAAAACTTTAACAGATGTTTCTCATAGATAAGGAATTAGTCTCTGGGTTGGCCACTCCCAGATTCCTTAGCTCAGAACTCCAAACGTGCATTCCTTTTAGAAGATAGAGTCATTCCCAGGGTATGCTTAAGTTATTTATGTCAGGTGCATCTGCCATACAGGGTCATTCTCAGGATATGCCTAAGTTGCTGCTGTCAGGTGTGTCTGCCATACACCATCAACAAGAGAATGAGTAAATTAATCATTATATATCATACAATGGAACATTACTTAGTTGTAGAAAAAACTGATACACACAGCAATAAGGGTGGTTCTTAAAAAAATGACAACAAGTGAAAGAAGCCGGATGTCATAGAGTATACATTTCATGGTTCCTGTTATGTGGTACTCAAGAACAAGTAATATTAATCTATTATTATAAAAATAAAATAGTTTCCCATGGAGAATGTTGACTGAGTGGAAGGTGGTACAGAGTGATGAAACCTGATATTTTGGAAATGTGCTATATATTGGTTTAGTTGGTAGCAACCGCTATATATATTTATCAAATATCTTTGAACTGTGAAATTCAGATCTGTGCTTTCACTATATATACATTTTATTTTATAAATAAACAAATTTATTTGTATACCAATAGAGGATGAGTAGAGCTGAAGTACTAGAAAAAAGCCGGATGATATCCTAAGGAGCTAACAAGCTACGTCACTGGTCAACAGTTCCTCATTAAAGGACCCTACATTTGATAATGTGCGTACTACCATACTTGTGCCTAGTTGAGAAAACTTGAAACAGGTGTGGCAACCAGGAATTTTTTTTAAAAAAGGATATAATTTCAGTGACTCCGCAAATTGGATTGCTAAGAAATACCCTAAAGTTCTCAGTAAGATTTTTGGCCTTTTTTTTTTTTTTTTTTTTTTTCCTGATTCAGGTTTGCTTCTTATGTATCTTCTCCGAGATAAGTACTTCTTAACTATGGAGGCAATTTAAAATCAGCCAAGGAGCTTAAAAGGCACGCAAGCAAGCCAACAAGAAAACAAAATCTCACAAACCAAGACTGTTCTAAGTTAATCAAAATCTATGGGGCAAAGTATGTGAATTTGTATCTTTTAAATGACCACCATCTCCAGCCAAATATACTAAACAAGAAAAGTTTAGCATCATGGCTTTGTATATTGATCTGGTATGAGCTCTCTTTCCAGTTCATACAGATTTGTTCTCCCTTTATGACATCTGATATTCTGCCTATTTGGCGATAATTATCTGCTTAAGTTCTTATAGCTGCTGCAGTCCTGAGCAATGCTGGCCTATTTTCCCATGGCTAATTATTGAGTCTTTTTATTTGCCAGTTTTACCCTGTGTAGGTCCAGTTCAACCTAAATCATCAGGGCTGTATCACTGACGTTTTCTTGTCTGACAACTGCTGATCCTATAGTAAACAAGCCTGAAGGTAAAGCTGACTTGAAAATCATTACTACATATTTTATCTGGACCTTTTTCTGATTATATTCACCCTTTGATTTTTTAACACCAAAATTAACATGGAAACAAGGTGCCACGGTCCTTTTAATGAAACTGTGTTTGAGATATTAAAGAGAGAAATACTTTTCTGTTTCTAACTCATAGCATGAATCCAAATCAGCTTTAAAATCATATGCCAATGCTCATTAGGCAAAAACCATATTTGAAAGAGTCAGTTGAGTAGGAATGTGGGTTGAAGTGCCAAATCTATTCTTTTTTAATATCGCTTAGGATATTTAAACGGTAACTGCTTTTAGGAGGGATATTTCATTTATAGCAGCATTGGTTCTAAGAGTTTGCCAAATCTTCCTCTTACCTGTTAGTTTTTTAAATAGGTACTTACCATTCTAGCATTCCATTATATACATAATTTTGGATATGGCCGACAAATTAATGAGAATAGCTTTCTTTGGCTGTGTTGTAACTCAGGAAGACAAATTCCGGATCACAGTGGGAAGAAAGTCACCTCTATTTCCTGAAAGTGGAAAGAAGCTGACTGTTCTAAGGGAGGAGGTTTTGTTAAATACAACATATAACTGTGCCAAAGTTCAGACAGATTTCCTTTCATTCATGGCAATGCAGGCATAGACATCTTAAAGTAATTATGTGAATTGACAAGTACTCACTCTTAATTCGATGTAAACAGTTGATAAGATTGAATTAATACTGGGATACAATCTGCTTGGATGATTCCCCACCTGCTTAGGAATCAAAAGGCCATAAGGAGTGAAATGAAACAAGAAGTTTGTTTGGCATCTCCATGTGTCCTTTTCTTCATTGTCATTGCCACCTAACACAAATCTGATTTATTCAGGTTTTAAATCTGCATTCCCAGCACTATTTACATTGGAAAAATGTAATTTGCATGTCACCATCTGCGAAAAAAGATTATTAAACAATAAAGGATTAAGAGATAAACAGCAAAGCCTTGTAGCAATACATTGAGTCCAAAATATAAATGCTGAGACTCTAAAAGATTTGTTCAAGAGCTTCTGAATTGTTTTAGGGTGCTGACTCTGTTCTTGAAATAGAAGTATAAAAATATGTAAAATGCTTTGTTCTTAGATAACTAGCTCTAAGAGTTTAGCTTATATTTGATTAATATAATTATGTTTTAATTTTAAATTTATTCTATGCAATTTGGTTTCCTCTCTCACTTTAATAGTGTAATTATTACTAAATTAAATATGTTTCATGGGAAAATTTGCATCCTCTATAATGCTTGGAAAGAAACTGTTATCTTCATTTAACATTTATCCTCAAAACTAATTTCCCTCTGGCTCATACTTATAGTTAGAATAATAATTATCAAGGTTGTCAATTGTGATTCTTTTAAATTTTTTTTCACAGTTAACAATTTGCCTGCCTAATTATCAGTTTTTACTTTCAAGAAAACTATTTATAAAATTAAAAGAAATATTTTTGTGTTTCAGACATGTATTAGAATTTTACAGACAGTCTTAAATCTTTGGTAGCACCTCCAAGACGTCTACCTCAGATAAGCTTTCCTGAGGTCATATTTCTAGGCAAAGCACAGTGAGGCACCTTTGAGGTACAAAAAAGTTAATTTATCACCACAGTCTGTTAGTAGAATGCTATTGGCTCTAAGCATGATCCAATTCCAGATTTTGTGAGTAAGCTTGGTAATAGTCATTCTTTGTAATAGAAATTGATTGAAAATCAACACAAAATGAGTAAGATAAAAACACTACCACCACCACCAACAACAAAAAGCACCCTGATAAATGATATGCTTATGTAGAAAAAGTATCTTCCATTTCTCAAAAATGAGTAAAAATGTAGCTGTTGGGAGTTAACTAGTAACTACAAAATGTCAAAACTATATTGATGTAAGATCAGAGTTAGGCTAGAATATACAAGAAAAGAAAATGAAAGAATAAGAAGCTACCCATATATGTTATTTATCTACACTGGGGCATGCCTGCTTTTGCTAATCACACTCTACAATGTAGAATTTTTTCTGGAATACAGAAGAAAAATTAATCAAGCCAATATTCCTTTATATTTGCATTATACAACATCATGAACTCAATTCATTCTGATTTCACAGTTGCCAGAACACTTTCTGATTTGTAATATCATCTATACTAAACAAGAGGTATGCCCAGTATTAATGACAGATATAACTTTTTTCTTTCTTTTTTTTCTATTAACAACATCTTGTATTTTATAGTTTTGCTTATAAATGTTTATATTATGACTTTGGTTAATGTAAATGATTATCATCTAAGAATATAACTGAGATATTCTCTATTGTTATTTCAGAGAATTACAAGTGGAATAAAAGACAGGCTGTTTTCAGTCCCTGATGAGTGTAAGTGTCTCAAATGCCAACTTGCAATTCTCCACCCCCAAATGTTTGTATGGGTATTAATAGTGACATAAATTGTGTTTGCCAAATGATAATGATATCAACAAATGTACTAATAGGTGGCAAGTTGTTCCACCAACAGAGAGGAGAAAATATGAAGGTCATATATAATTTTCACCATAAAATATGTTAATCAAAATATACAGACTAGGACCCATCAGAGTTTGTAGGATATGATCAGAGAAGAAAGTGATCAATATGGATTTATTCTAGTAAGACCGTACTTTTTACTAGAAGAGAAATTGAAAAATATTTTAAGTGGATTATTATATAAGTTTCCTTTAAAACATGAAATAAATTTTTCAAGTAAAAAAAAAGAGTCTAATAGGTTAAAATAAGACAAATGTCAGCTCCCCTGGAGAAGAGAAAGATAAGCTGCAAAGTTGATCCTTTATGTGGCTATCCTTCACGACTCACCTTACAAATTTTGTTTTTGTATCATCTGTCTTAGGAAGACAACCAGAAATTACTAGTGTAGGCATTTTGTTTTGAACTCTAAACTAATTTATTTTTAAAAGGTATTTGAAGTACAATCTTAATAATAAGACATTCTTAGCTTTTATGATATATTTTATTAAACAATATAAATAACATCAAATGACCATTTAAATTTAGTGTTAGGTTTGTTTTCCATAGTGATAATTTTGGACTAAAAATAATAGTCCATTCTTTTATATTTACATCATTGCAAAAAACAGCAGGCTTAACACAACAACACTTTTATGTTTGTGGTGTTTAACGTTATTTTCAGAGGAATTGATGCATGTAACACTAATATCTGTCCAGATACTTTCATGCACATGAGCACTGAATGATGGATCATCTATAGCTTATTGCTCTCAAGATGTTAATAGAAATTATGCCTAAGTGAAGGATTAAGTACACGGAACTAGAAGACAGCAACAACAAAAAAAAATCGTGTGCATAGTGGATAAATTGAGCTAGATTGCTAACTAGATTTTGAGGAGATAAGAAAAGAATATAATTATGTATATGTATTAAATTGTGCTTAAGAAATGTAGCATTGAGAGATGTGGTTGGCTGAGGATAGAATAGCTGGTACATCAGTGTGAGCTGGCTGACATTAGAAGGACTTGCTGTTTGAATTGAAAACCTCAAAGCTGAAGCTGAGTCTATCAACTGCCCAGAAAGAAGGTATATATCAATGTCATACCAGTTCCTTCAAAGTGAAATCATTACCTATAATACAAAATCAACTTGGAAAGAGATTTAAAACAAGAATCTATGCCTATGTATGACTGAAAATATTACATTATCACATAATTTTTTTGTGATAGCCAGGATGTTACCACATAATATAATCAAACATATAGGTCTTTCTTTAACTACGTTTACTATTATGAGCCAAGTTAAGTATATGTTGGATATGGTAAATTCAAGTGGTATTTTAAAATATTAACCAACAAACCATTTCTTCAAACAAAATATTTCATGGAAATACAATATGTAAAACGAGAGAATGTAAAGGTGATCTGATTGGAGTGCTACATAAACGAGGAGTACCAATAACTCTTCTGTCCCCACCACACAACCCCTGTCATTTTAGGAAAATGTCACGTTTTCTAGTTTCTAGTTTCTAAAACTACAATGCATGTAGTTTTAAAATTATTGATTAAAATCAGTGACAATCTGCCATGTAAGTCTGATAACAGGTGTCTGGTCAACCAATCACATTCTAGAAATTATTGAACTTGTCATCAATAGCGAAGCAGATTTCTGACCAACAGAATTATAAAGTTCATATAGGTCAAACTCAAGTTACATAATTGATGACGGTCTTACAATCAAATATATACTTTTTCTTAGATTAGAAAAATGCTGCATACATAGTTCAATGTACTTTATACTATTTCTGCAAACTTCTAGTTGGGGGTCACTTTTCAAGTTCTAATGTTCTCAACTTATGTTATTCTATAGCAACCTGATACTCAACAGCACTATTTTGGGAGGAAACACAAATATATTTTTTGAAGAATGAGGTTAAGAATAGATGGCACAGGGCCCGGGTGCAGTGGCTCACGCCTGTAATCCCAACAGTTTGGGAGGCTGAAGCAGGTGGATCTCCTGAGGTCAGGAGCTCGAGACCAGCTTGGCCAACATAGTGAAACCCCATCTCTACCAAAAATACAAAAAATTAGCTGGGCTTGATGGTGGGCGCCTGTAATCCCAGCTACTCGGGAGGCTGAGACAGGAGAATCGCTTGAAGCCTGGAGATAGAGGTTGCAGTGAGCCGAGATCGCACCATTGTACTCCAGCCTGGGCAACAAGAGTGAAACTCCATCTCAAACAAACAAACAAACAAAAAATTAGCCGGGCATGGTGTGGGCACCTGTAATACCAGCTACTCGGGAGGATGAGGCAGGAGAATGTCTTGAACCCGGGAGGTGGAGACTGCAGTGAACCAAGATCGCACTCCAGCCCCAGCGACAGAGCGAGACTCTGTCTCAAAAAAAAAAAAAAAAAATGATGGCATGGATGTCCTCTTGGTTTTAGAATTAAGCGTTCCAATGTGATCAAAGGAAGTAATTATTCAAGGTGGAAGCTTAAAATAATATAGATAATAATAAAGATAAAATAATATAATATACTTGATATATAACATTATACAAGCTTGTAAATCTGTATTTATTTACATACAATAGTGAATATCTGGACATTGTAGATAATTATTTAATTAAATGTAATTTATTTATTTATCTCCAGTGTGTGCTATGCAGTATATACATGAGTAAATGGAAAAATTGTTAGGCTCAATATTTTCTATGTTTATATAATCTAAATTACTAAGTAATTTTGGTATTTTAGGATGTCTAAGAGGCAATTCAAACCGTCTTTAAATATTTCAAAGACCTTCCTGATCCACAATGTGACTAAAAAAAAAAAAAGAAATTTTACTTATTACCTATAGAAAGAGAGTACATCGGGGGCCGGGCATGGTGGCTCACGCCTGTAATCCCAGCATTTTGGGAGGCCGAGGCGGGTGGATCACCTGAGTTCAGCAGTTGGACACCAGCCTGGGCAACACGGTGAAACCCTATCTCTACTAAAAACACAAAAAATTAGCCGGGCGTGGTGGCGGGTGCCTGTAGTCCCAGCTACTCGGGAGGCTGAGGCAGGGGAATCGCTTGAACCCGGGAGGCGGAGCTTGCAGTGAGCCGAGATCGCGCCACTGCACTCCAGCCTGGGGACAGAGTGAGACACTAGCTCAAAAAAAAAAAAACAAAAACAAAGAGGGTACATGGTACCTCCTTTACATTTACTTACTAAGCTGTTTGTTTTGTTTTGTTTTCTTGGTGCATAAACTATCTCTCCATGAAAACCTTGAGGTTTTTGGAGTAGAACACCATATTTCAAGCCACCAGTGTGTTGTTTCCTATATTGAAGCAGTAACTTACAAAATGGTAAACAAAATATTAATTTACTAAATGATATCCATTGACCCAAAAGAATAAATATAGCTACCCAAGGATCCTAATTCCCAGGGTCTAGTTTATGCATTAATGGACTTCAAATTTTTGTACAGCTTCAGACTGGTTATCATTGCCTATCCAAATTCATTTATCTCCATAAAAAACAAGAACAACAACAACAAAAAGCCCAGAAAGCAAGAATATTGAAAAGAGAAGTTTTTATGTGTTTAAATTTGAAAACTGCTTTACTGACATTTTCACGACTATGATTATGCAAGTTTGTATTAATCTCTTAATTTTACTGTTGAATAAGCTGAGCCACAAAGAGGCTGTTACTTTTCCAATTTAAATAGTAAGAGTGAATTGGTAGCAAATCTGGAATTAGTTCTATGGAGTCCTCAGTCCATTACTTTGCTCACTGAATCACTTTGCATTTCTCCTTTTTGTGAGGATTGTTTTACATTAATTAAGGAGCCTGACAATAAACACTCATTTACTCATTTTTGCTTTTTATAATGAAAAATGGTGTTGAATTGAATGCAAAAAAAATCTTTACTTTGGCATTCACATTAGCTCAAAACAGCTGAACTGGATGTTTGTCAAACTTGGCAGGACTGAAGTCTGACAGAGAGTAAACTCATGCCAAGTTCCATTTGAAATTAAATGTTCTGCCAAAGTTATAAGCTACTGAAAATTGGGACTTCACATTAATCTGCCATTTCAATATACTCTACCAATGTCATAAAATTCTTATTCTAATAAGTAATGTTGATGCGGTTTTAAAATTTATACACCAAGTTCCTTAGTACTAGACCTCCCAAGGAGAAGGACTCTCCTAAGTTTAGTCATTGGAGGCTCATTAGGTATTCAATTTATATTGCATGATTTTTTTATTACTCTCTTTGCTCATATGTAGCTTTATCTTCCCATGTATGTTTTGACACCATTCCTAAATTTAAATCTGCTTTTACTAGTGCTCTTGCTTTCATTTCATTCTCATGTGAAATGCTTTAGAAATATCTAGGTTTCACTCTTTTGAGTCACTTATATGAACTAATTTATGACATATGCCTTGCTTCCCACTAAAGGCAAAGTTTAACACAAATCTTGTATCCTTGACTACTTTCTTCTCTTTTTCTTCTCTTTACTGGAGGTAGAAACTATTTTCACCTGAAACTTCTTTTAGAAACGATAAGGCTAATTGAAATTATGTACTGCATTGGCCAAGAACTTTAAAACCTGGATCCTGTATACTACTTCTGGATTTTTCAGAAAAGCTAAAAGTCTAACAGGTAAGGATATGTTGAAATAGTCTCACCCTAATGCCTTCACAGTTAGGGTATCCTGCTGATGCTGTCAATTACTTAAGGACTTAATAGAAACTGGATATGCTGCCCTTTTTCTGGCTTCCTCTAACCTGTGTACTAAAGCAACTACTTGGCAGAGATCATTGATTAACCCTTTCCCTTTGACCCTCACATTCTGATCCTGCTCATTCTACTTTCTAAACATTTCTTGATTCCCTTTCCTCTTTCCTATCTCTACTGCCGTTTCCATTTTCTTAATCAGAATCTCACCTTAATGACACAATAGATGGAGTCTTCCTACCTCTCCATACACTTCCCTCCAATAAAATCTTGTCTTGCTTCCAGAGTGATCTTTTAAACAAGAAAAGTCTGATCTATATCTACTCCTTCATGAAAATCCATCCTTAGTCTCTTTCTGCCCTCAGAATAAGATCTAAACACCTAACTCTACACAGGACCTTCCACTATCTGGTTTTTGTTTTCACTCTAGATTAATCTCCTGATGCTCTTGTGTCAAGCTTTGCATTAGATCCCTGTTGCTGTTGTAGGTCCCTGCACTATGCTACAATGAAATCCCAAGCCGGAGTTATGTTGTAAACATCTTCTAAATATTCTCCTTTTTATGAATAATTCATGTACATATTTCAAGACTAAACAAAGATATGTATCCTCAAGGATGACTCCTTATCTGTTCTTCCAGACTTTGGCAAGTGACTTTCACCCTGTGAATATTTGTATCACTGCATTCAACACACTGTAAAAGAGTAGCTTGTACCTTTTGTGTTTCCTTCACTAGCTGGTATAGTCTTCAGGACAGGGAGTGGCTTATGCAGCTTTGTAACTTTAGACTCCACAGTGCTTCCTACATAGCAGGTATTCAGGATGAATTTCCTAAATTAATGAATGAGTAAACACATCTTTTTCCTCTGTGTGCTTCTATATGCTCATTTAGCTCTCCTTAACAGTCTTAAAAGGCAAAACTTCATATGTTTCTTCTGAATAATTAATGAAATAAATTCATTAGAAACAAATGAGCTGTGTCATAGGTAATAATTATCTTAGAGAAAATTACTTGGAGGGCCCTATTCCAAGAATTTTACATACATTTTTTCACTTAATCATGGCACAGCCCCATAAAATAGGCCCCATTAATAACAACAGTTTACAAATGGGGAAAGCAAACTAGGACTTTAGAAGGTTAAGTAGCTTACCTGTGCAAAATCATATGTTTGCTAAGGAGCAGAATCCATATTTTATTCCAGTCTATTGAATTACAAAGGCTATGCTCCTAAGAGCTATATTATACTGATTTTATCCTAAAATCTCCTACTGTTAGCTTCCTATAACTAAGACTATGGGTGTCAACACAACTTAGCTGGAAAAATTACTAAAAATCTGTCAACAATAAACTTTTGCAATGATACAAATAACTTTTGTTTTACATATTTTATAATTATTTTTACAGGGCATAGGAGAGGGGATACTGCTTAAAACCACCTCACTCACCTGACTGATTTTTGTTCATTCCTTTTTTGTTTTTTTCATCTATCTGTTTTGTAGCTATAGACCTTATTTATAATCCTTTGTCCAGTTCTTTCCTAATATTTCTTTAAAGGTTAAACTCTCAAAACTCTGAAAGAGGAAAGAAACTGTTGAAAACAATAGAATGGCATCAGTTGCAGTTTTAACATTTTTTCTATTTTTATCTTTCTGAGGTTTCAGCAGCCCTTTCTTTCTCTCTTGATGGTTTGAAAGATTACTTTTTAAGCTAGTTATATCACCACAGTGCATAATAAAAAATACTGGAGGCACTTTTATGACAACAGAATCTTTTTCATTCCTTTCCGATATTAGCAGCTGAGATTGCTCCGAAGAAACATTGGGAGAAAAGGTAAAAATGACAAAAGTGATAAACACTTGGGGAATGGGAAGATACATAGCCAATCTTGTTTACTTTTGTTGACTCAGGAAGGCCTCTCAGGCTAAACTGGTTACAATAATAACATGATCCTCCTGGGATGATGGGGATAAAGATGCAGGAGACTTCTTCCCCATCATGAAAATTTACAAATATAGTCTCCAAAAAGATTCCTTTCTAGCCTTCTGAAAGACTGTCTGTCATTTCCTTATGGGGAGCATTCCTATAATTCAGATATGGATTTTTGATATTAATTTTCTACCATATGCTCAGGGTACAGTTGCCAGATACCTCAAATAAAAATACAGGACATCCATTTAAACTTTAATTTCAGATAACAGATATACTTTTTTAGTGTAAGTGTGCCCCATGTAATATTCTATGTACCATACAGTACTTATACTATAAAAAGTATTGTTTATCTGAAATTTCAAGTTTAACTGGATGTCCTACATTTTGTCTGGTAACCTTAGTTCGGAAACTCAGTTTATTTACATAGATTTTTCCATCAGTTTCTGTGAGAATACACAATATATAAAGAGAAGGGAAATAAAAAAGGGGCTTAAAATCTGTTCACATTTTCACAAATCAATTTGGCATGCCTGAATGAATTTGTGATAGTTGGCACATCACCACTAGTTTTTATTTATTCATAAAATGAAAGAAAACATTAGACTTTGTATTTCTGTGGTTTCCTATGAAGTTTAGTCTTTATATGTTTAAAATTCCAGGCAGATAACATAGAACAGATTTCTAGTTCTACTAGAGATACAAAATTCAACACACATAGAGCATGGGCTCTACTGAGACTTCGTTTTACAAGGGGTGCTGCTAATCTCTGGTACTCCCAGCCTGGCTACCAAGGAAGGTGACTTCAAAAGCTGATTGGATTTAGTCTGTTAAGGTTTTACTTGTTCAATCCTTAAAAGCTTTTTGTTTTACCTTGGGATTTTTGTATAGACAACCCAGTTATTGTTTGACAATTGTACAACTAAAGATTGGCTTAGTCTCTTTGGTGATCTTAAGCAACGTTTAAGATTATGCTATGCTTTTACCTGTTGCCCATCCAATAATACACAGTTCAATATAAAAAACACCACCAAGCTATAAAATAACAAAAAAGATGCCCAAAATGTTTGTTTTGCCATATTTTTGGATATATCAAATTATTTCAAATTTGTTTAAAATATTTAATTTTAGTCCCTTGATTTTGTTGGTATTTTAAGCATATACTTTGCTATCATACAGTCTAGCATTGGTATTATTACACTATTAAATAACCAATAAACCACTTAGTAAGTAGTTCATAAATATAAATCAACAGTACTGGGGACAAATAATTTTTAAAAATACTCATTTATAATTAACTATCTGTAGTAATTTACATAGTAATTTACATAGTAATTAAATAGTAATTTACATAGTAATTACATAGTAATTTACATAGTAATACCATAGTAAATGGTATTACCTATCTGTAGTAATTTTATGCTATGTACCTACCTAAACTGAAAATTCCCTTCCCTGTAGGCATTGGCCACAAGACATTTTGTGCCAGATTTGAAAGGCATATTTTAAGCTCTGAAGATGCGGATGCTCACACACCTTTTTGCTGATCTGCTAGCTCACTTTGACAGAATGGGACAATCATGAGACCTTCATTTTCTTCAGTTCTCATCACATCTGCAGCTTCTTCAGGTTTTGGGCCAAGTGGAGTGTAGCTTTTTGGCAAAGAGTGTCACCTTTTGTAGCCATCAGGGCATCATGGTTACAGGTGGTGACAGATAGACACTGATTCCACTCTGTCCTTGTGGATATCAGTAGCCACCCCTTCATGGATTGTGATTTGTTTCTGCAGGTCTCAGTTACCATTTTATTTCCCAATGGCTGGTCAGGTTGACCTAGAATCACGGCAACAGACAATAACCTGCATAGATTGATCTACCTGTTCTCACCATTGCTTGAGGTCCCACTCATACAATAAATCAGTACTCTAGATCACCCCTACTGTGTTTGCTTCTCTGATGGAACACTGATACAGTCTTTATCAGATCTCTGGAGAAAACATTTTTGAGGATTTTTTATGACAATGTCCATCCTGAGCTATCTTCTTCATACTTCGTCCTGGTCCTAAATTTTTTTTTCTAAATTCCTAATCTTCCTGATGATCCATACTCTTTGTTACAGCAGCACAATCAGTAACAAATTATTGCTTTTTTTGGTCAGAATTGATAAAATAAATAACATTTTATTGTAACTTTGCTGTTTGTAGTCAGTCTGTTAAAGGAGTCACTTAAACTGCTGTTAGCTATGGCCTCTGAGGGTCTTCTGTGATCCTGTAGTTAATTTATCTTGAATTTTGTATAGAAAACTAAAGAATGATTTGAGAATAATATAAGGCCCACATAGAATAAGCCATAAAATGTTTGCTCATTAGCCAATGTATCTTCATCAAACTATAAATAATAGGTGGTCAGTCCAACAAATAATAACTGTACCTCTTCCAGCCAGTGATTTTTCCAGGAAGAACTTTTCTTCTTCTTCTTCTTTCTTCTTTCTTCTCCTTCTCCTTCTCCTCCTTCTCCTTCTCCTTCTCCTTCTTCTTCTTCTTTTTTTTTCTTACCCTCTCTGGCTATAACAATCAATAGAAAACCTGTGCTGCACCCTGTAACAGATACTGCCTGGTCAGGACATTGTTTGTGACCTGATTCTTGCCCTTGGTTAGCAGGCAACAATGACAAACGCAGAGCCCTACAAACTGTTGAGTTGTTCCCTGCTTTGACTTTGGTGTGCTTAAAACTGATTGTATTTCCTCTGCCAGTGGGAGACTCTTTTTCTGTCTAAAACTCCTCTTCAGTTTATAACAACGAGTTATTCATTACTGTTCGAATATTTATATTACAAATGTTTAATATATTTGAAATCTTAACTTTTTTTTCCAGATTTTTCTTCTAAACATACACACTTCCATCCCACACAGACTATTGGCTGGCTGTGGCTTCTTGTCACAGCAACATAAAGCAAAGAAAAGTTAGTTCTTTTACTAGCTTTGCCTATCAAAAGGAAGAGACAAGAAACTGGAGTTTCAATGGATACCAGCAAGGACAAATAAAACAAAAAAAAAATGAGGAGTTCCAATTTTCTCATACCTTAGAAATACTTGTTTTTTAAAATTTAGACACAACTGTGAATAAATTTGAGAACTCCAAATTAGCTCAGATGAAGTTTCTGTTATTTCTGTTAAAAGAGGATTAAAAATTTAAAGTAGATTCTTTAAACATGTGAATGGTTATCATATCACTAGTATCTTGTTGTCTTTGTTCATCACGTTCCTCCCCTTATGGATAGCTTGTTATCTGTATTCCCTGCAACTTGTGTGTCCCAATGAGTCATCCTTCAATGTGCATCTTTGATTCCATCTGCTCCCACACACTGTCCCTGGACCCACCTCCCCAAAATAGGGTGACAAATTGTCTGAAATTCAGTAGAAAATTTTGGCACTTTAATTTATGGCACATGCTATAATTTTCTTTTATTTTTAGAGTCAGATGCAAGATTTTGTTTTTAATAATTAATCCAAGAGGCATTTGCTGAAACCTACTCTCTGTCAGGAACTCCTGGCTTGCGTAATCATTTCAACTGATTTAACCTGCAGAATAACATATTTATCTACCATTGAAAACAGAAAGGATTAGAAGAAGCTTAAAAATAAAAATGGGTTAGGGAGGGTTTTAAAATTTAGAAAAAAATAAGTATTGTCTTCTTTTCATTACTAACATATAGTAAATATTTCCCAATATATTTGAAGCCCCTTGAGGGAAGAAATGTTATTTTTCATATCTTTGTGTGTCCACATTAAAAGCAGCAGTGAAGATGTAAGTGTTGTTGGGAAAGATAAATATACTTATTCTCATTCACTAATAATTGAACAGAAATTATTTCACTATTTTGCAAATGACTACAGAATTTTTGTTACTATTTAAAATAATGAGGAGATAAAATAAATATAGATTGTATAGGACGATTTCTGGCTTGAGGGCTGGGAAACCCATCCATGTTAGAGCAGCCACTCTGACAACAAGGAGCTATCATCAGGGAATTAATTACTGGCAGGGAAAAAATAAGGAGGGGATGAAGGGTATGAACGAGTAGTACATGCAGTCAAAAATTAACTTTACCTATGATGAAATTTACCTGTTGTATATCAAGCTTGAATAATATAAATACCTACATTTATAGACAACTCAAAAATAAAAATAAGCAATAAAGATAGCTGCCAGCATTTAATGAATATATATGCCTGTGGCAAACGTGTCAGATGCTTTACATACATTGCCACTGGTGCTGATACGCAGTATGGTTTATGCATGCCCCACTTTATAAGTGAGGAAACTGCATTCACAGAGGTGATGTAACTCGCCTAAGGTGACATAGGTAACAACTGTCAGACCAAAGATTCTAACCAAAATTTGTCTGAGTTCAGAACACATACTTTATCTAATATCATGCTGCTGCTCAAAAACTAATTCTTCTATGTGCATATTTTACTGAATTAAAAAGGCAAAATTATTATACTCAGATTTGCTAATAAACATTTATTGAGCACCATCCTCATGTAAGGCATTGGGCTATAACCTGAGCACATAAAGATAGAAAACCAGATGTAATAACTGTCTTCAGATTTATAATTTGCTGAAAGTCATGATGCTTCTTATGAAAAACATGATTCTGTAAATTCAATTATTGTTATATTTTATGGGTTATAATCTCCTGTTCTCAAAAAGAAATTAAGTGGTTATAGAAAAATATGTAGCAAAAAGTATAGTGAATATAAAAATATCCTATATGAAATTTTAAAATGCATGTAAAATTACAGAAGGAATAACATATTTAGGCACAAAATGAATCCAAATACAAAATACAGGTAATTAAACTGGCTACAGGTATTTTTATTACCTATAGATAAAGAGAACTGTTTGTACTAATACACCATATATTTTACGGAATTCTCTCCACTACCTCTTTTATTCTTTCATTGTGTTTCTCTAATAACAAATTTAAACTCTAGAGATCATTTTATATACTTATGTTTTTAGATATTTTTGATGCAATTACATTTCTGCAGCACTAAATTGACATATTTAACCAATCTCTCTCGGAATTAATCATGTGTATCCCACCCATTTTCTCAGTCAAAAAAAGTAAATACTTTGTTTAGCATTTTGGTAAATGCATTTAAATAAAAATGTTTACAATTTGTTTTTTTTCTTAAATGCTTATGGTGAATATCAATATTAACTAGCAGTATTTCTAGTAGAGTTTTTATAATTTGGATTTAAATCCAATATTTGAATTAGTTGTATTAATTTGGAGTTGCTGAAGACTGAAAATGTGATAAAATGAAAGAAATATCAAAATATTACTGAAGGAAAAAGGGAAATAATCTCCTGAGGGGATATTCTAAGGATAGAATTGTTTAAACTGTTTTATTCAATATTAACTAATCTCTTGGAATTTTTTTTTTAACAAAAGCAGTGAAGGTATTAAGAGAAGACGATGCTGAAAGTGTGTTAAAATTCCTCTACAATTAGCAGAATTCTTTTTCATGTTGTCAGAGTTAAAATAATCCCTTATATAATTCCTTAAACTTTTGTCAAAATGTCAGCAGAAACAAGGAATTTTTCCGGTAATTAGATTTCTATATAAATGTTAAACAGGGGCACAAAGCTCACTAAGACTATGCCACTGGCTGATTCCCAAGAGTATTCAGCTTGGAGAAAAACTGTAAATTATAAAAGTTACTTCAGCACTTCCATGATTTTTAACACACTCTACTGGTTGTAGGAGGAGGAAACACATGTGTCTGCCTGACAGCTCATAACGCCAAAGTGAACCAGAGCAAGAAGAGACAGGAAGACAGTTCTGATTCAGGAGTTCTTGCCTGCTATTGAGTTGTATGAGTTTCTTATAGATTTGGATATTAACTCCTTGTAAGATATATGGCTTGAAAGCATTTTCTCCCATTCCATATGTTGCCTTTTCATTTTGTTTATTGTTTTCTTTGTTGGGTAAAAGGTTTTTAGTTTAGTGTAGTCTCACTTGTCTACTTCTGCTTTTGTTGCCTGTGCTATTGGGGTCGTATTCAAAAAATCATTGCATGGAGGACATTATGCTAAGTGAAATAAGCCAGACACAGAAAAATACATACTGCATGATATCACTTATATATGGAATCTAAAAAAGTCAAACTCACAGGAGAGAGAATGGTGTTTTCCAGGAGAGGAGGCAGTGGAAGAGGTTGGGGAAGGAGTTGATTGATGGGTATAAACTTTCAGTTATAAGATAAATATGTTTTGGAGATGTGATGTACAGCATGGTCAATATAGTTAATAATACTGTATTGTACTTGAAATTTGCTAAAAGAGTAGATGCTAAGTGCTCTCAACACAGCAAACAAAAGGAAAAAAAAAGAAAGAAAACTATGTGAAGTGATGACTTTTTAAACTAACTTGATCGTAATAGTCATTTTACTATATATATATACACATATATGAAATTGTCACATTGTATACTAGCAATATAAACAATTTTTATTTATTATACTTCAATAACACTGGGGAAAAAAGGTTTTGCCTGGGAGAATTACTACATAGATTTGCTGGGTTCTGTGAAACAAACGACTTGATCTCTCTGTATCTTGGCTTCTTTATAGTTAAAATCATGAAAATTTGACCTTATCTTACAGAATAATTGGGAAGAATTGCTGATAGAGTAACAACAAAGTTGTCAAAAACATTGAGTGCTTAAATCACACCGAGAAATCATTTTTTACTCTCTGTATTTAATAATGTTTTAACTTGCAATGTTTTGAAGCCATAATTTTAAAATTGTTGGAAAAATGACTGTTTTCTTTAGGATACTTTCCTCTATAAGAAACGAAAAGCCAGGTGCGGTGGCTCACACCTGTAATCCCAGCACTTTGGGAGGCTGAGGTGGGTGGATCACAAGGTCAGGGGTTCAAGACCAGCCCAACCAGCATGGCAAAACCCCGTCTTTAATAAAGATACAAAAAAATTAGCCGGGCATGGTGGCGTGCACCTGTAGTCTCAGCTACTCGGGAGGCTGAGGCAGAAGTATTGCTTGAACCCAGCAGGCAAAGGTTGCAGTGAGCTGAGATCGCAGTGAGCTGAGATCATGCCACTGCCCTCCAGCTTGGGTGACAGAGTGAGACTTCGTCTCAAAATAAATAAATAAATAAATAAATAAATAAATAAAATGCCCAAATGGCTTAAGCCTTTTTTATCTCCCTTAACTAGCTGTCTGGGGAATGCATGGTTGGTGGGTTGGTCAATTCATTGACTCAGTGATGTCCTTAAAGACAGAGTTCTTGTCATTCTTTCTTCTTTTCCAGAGCTCTGCATTCCCTCATTCCCTTTTTATCTATTTGGTCAATTCTCAGCGAATCTCTGATTAATAGAATGGGGAAACATGATTGGATTCGTGTATTTAGGATTTATTTGAGTCAAGCAGAGGTCGAGTAGTGAGACCTGGAATAACTCATATCAGCTGTAAGAAGAGAAAATGGTCATTGACTAAGCAATGAACAATGTCTGCTGCAATTTCTTTGGCTTATATTCTACTGTTTCAGATTCAATTTAAAAAGTACTGATTTTGGCCAGGTGCGGTGGCTCACGCCTGTAATCCCAACACTTTGGGAGGCCGAGGGGGGCAGATCACGAGGTCGGGAGACCGATACCATCCTGGCTAACACGGTGAAACCCCGTCTCTACTGAAAATACAAAATATTGGCCGGGCATGGTGGCGGGCGCCTGTAGTCCCAGCTACTAGGGAGGCTGAGGCAGGAGAATGGCGTGAACCCGGGAGGCGGAGCTTGCAGTGAGCCAAGATCGCGCCACTGCACTCCAGCCTGAGCGACAGAAACTCCGTCTCAAAAAAAAAAAAAAGTACTGATTTTTACATTAACAATATTTTATACATTTTCCTGTAAGGAATATTCAGCCTGCTATGGTTTGATGCTTTTCCAAACTCTAGGAGGATGGGGTATTTTATTGCCTGTAGACGTACTCTTTCCCTCAGAAGCTTATTATTCCATGCTCTGGTTGATTCTTCCAATGCACCCATTTTGCATCTACCATGGGGTGATGGAAATAGTTTTACGAGGAAACTCCAATCTAAGCTCTCTATGCCTTACCTGACTGCCATCTTTGGTGGCTGTACAAATGTAAAAGCACATATTTTTCCCCTTTCTATCTAAAGCCTTGCCATGATTTTAAATAATTGAACATATATGCACTAATTAGTCTTATATTTGAACCTCTTAATTCTGTGACCGTTACTCAGTAAAATTCTTTTGCACTCTGATTTAGCCATTTATTTCCACAGTCGAACACTGCTATGAACTAAGATGTTTTCTCTATGAAATATTAAATTTAAGTGTTGTCCTCTCAAATTATAACTTCCAATTATTTTTGGTCTCTCATTTAATACCACTCCTGCATTTTCTCCAACTATTCTCAGACTTTCTTCCCCTAAATGTTTTTTTTTTTTTTTTTTTTCTCTAAATTTATCAGTCTTCTCTTGCTTTGACTTCCTACCTTATACGCTGTGGTCCCCATTCTTTAACACATTACACAATACAAATTTTCAATTGTAACATATTTCGTTTCAGGAAAGTGTGATAGAAGATCAAACGAAGTGTTTGAAACACAAAAACTGCTACATCAAACAGAAAATTCACGAAAAATGTAAAATTAAAAAGTAACTTGAAGGAGTTAAGAAAAAGAATGATGTGTAACTTCCAATAATAATAGCTTGCCCATGTATTTTAAAATAGACAATCATGGATAAATCACTCTGGTATTTAGATTCCATTAGGTACTTTTAAAGAGTGATGTAACTATTTTATTTCAAAATATAACTATTACGTACATAAAAAATTTTATACCTTTCTAAATCGAATTAAAAGTTTTAGATGTCAATCTGAAATATATGAGACATGCACAGTTTTTCAAAATTATTTTACGGTGTACCTCAATATAAAGGTTTGAAAATGAGTAGTTTTAAAGGAATAAATTTCATGATCTTCAAATTCCAAGTGTATTCTCTTCTAACAATGTAAATTTTCCTTTCCCACCTAGCATTTCATAATTTCTCTTTCTCTACCTTATAGAGGGAAAAAGATACGTACAATTTACTCATCCAGAATCTTATTATAGTACATTTCTTAGTCATGAAAAATACTTTGGGACATCTAAAAATGGAAAATTATCTCATCAGAGGTCTTACTGCCTCTTCTTGTCTTAAACACGTTGCTATTACACACAAAGCATGACTTCAGAAATAACTTGCTTTGGCACTTGTTTGGATCCTTATAGAGTATGTGGGCAGCAACAGTGATGGGAATTTTGTTTTAAGGAGCACACATCTTTCATCCGCTGGTTTTTAAAAGAGGCAGAGACCTCATGGAGAAGATAGATGAGGGAAAGCAAAAGGAGTGTTTGGTTCAAAATATTAAATGAAAATAAATGGTCTTTTCTTCCACCTACTCATAGGTGTGCAATTCATTTTGTATATATTCATGCTTCTATGTTCTGTCATTAGCTGGAAAGTACTTTTTAATAGATGAAGAAGTATATGTTAATGTAATTGATATATTTGAAGATAACTGTAATGTTTTAGGGACCACAAAAATTTTCATGTTCCAATGGAGAAAAATTGCAGATTAAAATCTGCATTTTCTTGTCAGCTCAGTGTGCATTTCATAATCAGTTACTGTGTTGCATTGTGTGATGTCAACTGGGAAAAAGCTGAGAACTAGATTTCCAAGAAATCTCTTTTCAGTTTGTTTTAAGGTTAGACACAGATGCCTGGAAAGACACCTGGAACCCCTACTTGTCCTTGCTCTCCTCTGCTCTGCCTCTTCATTGCTGTCACTGCTGACCAACAGCAGCCTGGGCCACCACAAGGGGCTTGGACTTGGCAGCTCCTGGGCAGCTACCACATGGAGGCAACTCCTGAGGCAGCTTGGGCAGAAAACCATCCCAGGTTCTTAGATTTTCTAGCAAGTCTGGACTTTATTTACGCGCATTAGTTCTTACAGAGAATTGATTAGTGGCAATTTCTTTGAGCTTCTGACTCTCCCCTTCTAGACCTCCACTTTCTAGGCTCCCCTCACATTCATAAAAGTTTTAATTCCTATAGTAATTTCCTCATTTTGATAATACCCCTAGAACCTCTGTTTTATTTACTGAACCCTCACTGATAAATTTAACTAAGAGCCTATTTTATCAACTATGTCATGAAGACTTATTCCAGCATAAATCAATTATCGTTTGATTATATTTAATAAAATGATTAACATTTTCTTATACTTTCTTATAGTTATCAAAAAGTAAAATTATACATTAGATGTTGAATGGATTGCTTTTAGAAGTTCAAACATTTCTGCTTTAGTAAGTTTAGGCATAATGCATAAGAAGGTTAATAAAATTAATTAGGAATTTTATTCATGACATTTATTTTTTCTTAAAAAGTCAAATAGAGAAAGCAATGTTCCCACTCAAACTTTACCAAAATAATATTATGCCTTTTGTCATAATTCTCACCATGTAAATCATTTATGATTTTAACTATATATTATATTCCTTTATTACAAATAAACAATAAGAAACAGCACATTGAATACATATTGTGATGGGGTCTTAAAATGAATTAACAATAATATAGCTATATAATTTTAATCTTGATTGGTTTTAGTAAAACATCCTTAAACAGGTGTTCCAATTTGTTTCTCATTAGTTTTTATAACACTTGGTTTTAAAATAATATTCCTCCAAACATATAGTGTATTGTATATTTGAAATAAATGATGAAGTTAGGCTTTTTCTGAAAAAAAAATCTGATTTAGATAATTTATTTTGAAATAGTGTTTTGTTCATTACATTATGTTAGACATTATACATAAAGTAAAAGAGCTGAATATGCAACTCATAGTTGTTCAGAAAATATATTTAAAGCACATGATAATAAAGCATTTTGTCAACATTTATTGTGTTGATAAAGATATATTGAAATTTAACAAAATCTCAATTATCTCATATTATTTTGAAAGACACTAAGATATGTAAAATGCCTCTATGTGAAACTCTGTTGGTGGATTCATAGAACTAATACTGTTATATCTCATTCTAGCATTCAAAATTTTTCATTTAGGGGATGTGAATTAACTGGATAAATGTCAGCTTCATCATTTGAAAACTAATACAATTTTACTTATTTTAAAAATTCAATATCATGTTTAGCATTTTAATAAATTTCATGATAATTATTATAATACATCATCTAGAAGATTTTCATGTTTAGTCTTATAATCACAAAAACAATTTTAAAATAGTTTCTATCATATTCCTATTTTGTTTCAGGAAAGTTTGATAGATCATCAATTGAAGTGTATGAAGCATGAAAATTACATTAAACAGAAAATCTGTGAAAAGAGTTAAATTAAGAGTAATTTTAAGGAGTTAAAAAAAGGATGATATATAATTTCCAATAAGAATAGCATACCCCACCAAGCGCGTTGGTAATCCCAACACTTTGGGAGGCTGAGGTGGGCGGATCACTTGAGGTCAGGAGTTCGGGACCAGCCTGGTAAATATGGTGATACCCTGTCTGTACTAAAAAGACAAAAACTAGCTAGGTGTGGTGTTGGGTGTCTGTAATCCCAGCTACTCAGGAGGCTGAGGCAGGAGAATCACTTGAACCCAGGAGGTGGAGGTTGCAGTTAACTGAGATTGTGCCACTGCACTGCAGCCTGGGTGACAGAGCAAGAGTCCATCTCAAAAAAAAAAAAAATGGATAGCATATCCATGTATTTTTAAAATAGACTATCATGAATAATTCACCCTGGTATTTAAATTTCATTAGGTACTTTTAAAAGAGTGATGCAACCATTTTATTTCAAAATATCATTACTTATATACAGTGGAAATTTTTTGCTTTATAGTTTTTTAAAATGTGATCAAAAGGTTTAAATGTTAGTATAAAAATGTATGAGATGTGCACAGCTTTTCAAAATTATTTTAGGGTGTACCAAAATATAATGGTTTGAAAACAACAGATCTATCCTTTATTTTTTCAGACTTTTCTCTCATCATTGTCCTACTAAGTCCTCTCTAACCCAGCTATACCAAACTTTTTATGTTCCAAAATTGTAATGTATTTCTTTGCCTACAATGTCCTAAGCTTCCCAGCTTTTCTCTGCCTACCCCTTATCCTCTAATACACAGATGTTCCTTGCCCATCACATGCAGTTCTCATTTTTCATATCAGGGTAAAAATATCATGATCCAGATGTCTCCTGTAAGTGCTCCTATAATCCTGTGCTTATTGTAGCCATTCATATTGTTCTTGCCTGTTTAATTATTTGGCACTTCCAGTAAGTCATCAATTAAGTTCCCAGCACAGTTTCTGGAAGAAAATAGAAAGTACTCAATAAATGTAACTTGAGAAAACAACCCATTAACCAAATATGAATGAAGGAGTGAATAAACAAATAGATTTTACAGAAAATTTTAATAGAGAAATAATGGACTAGGAGTTAAAAACCATAGAATCTAACCCTAACTCTTGAATAAATGACCTAGCCTATATATTTAAATCATGTCTAAACTATTACTTGGATTGAAGCCTAGAAAATATTATTTTATTCTTAGAAATTGTATCATCTGACTTTTATTTTAGTCTCTTTTTAATGAAATTATTAATACTTAGACTGGAAACTAATGTCTAAATAAGTACAGAATATTGTTAGTTATAGGTAAGGTGATTTTTGAATGACTTGCTATATGTAATGGATGTATTGCTATATACAATGCTATGTATTATGACATATATGCTTCAACTTTATAAACTGAAGTAGTTTAGTAATTCAGAAAATATTAACACTGGCTTCCTATGATAGGAACAGTATCATCTATATAATGTTATTTATGATTTGCAATAATAAAAATGTATGATATTTAACAGAACTGCTTTCATTGGTCTTGGTGTGATAAGATATATCGCTAGCAAGAGTATTAATTTATATTTTATAACTAACAAAGTAGAAAAATAAGACAGCAAGAGAAATAAGCTATATAGAGAAATTATATATAGATTTTAAATTCAATTAAAATCAATACTCCGCCAATAATATTTGAAAAACTAGCAAGGGAAGCAAACTTGTAGAGTAATAATAAAATTCTCTGGCTATGATAAAATAACCAAAATCTTATAACTAAGTAGAAATAACAATTACATCCTAGAAAATTATTTCTTAAGATTTCCATTCTTAAAAAATGTATAAATACTTAGGACTCAGTACTCATGAGGTTGCAAATTTGTAATATTAGGTTAATCCAGTTGTAGAGAGTCACATTGCTGTCACTAGTTCCCTACAATTACTTAAAATTGAATCTACAAGATTATGTTCGGTCCCTATATTATGTTTGAAAGAGATTTTTCCTCTGAGTCCCTAAATAAAGTAATGTGTGCTGGAAAGTATATGCTTCCCTTTCTTAGTCCCCAAGTTCAGGAGCTTATGCTAGAAGGCATAGGCTTCCCATAGTATCAGAAGCTTCACTGGGTTCTTCCCTCCACTTCTTCCCTCACTGCCATTGTAGAACATATTTCCTCCAAGTTAAGTGATTTCTAGGTCTTCACAAGTTATAGGCTTGGCACTAGTAAATATTACGTTCCTTTATTTGTTTCGAAATACCTACTTTAGGCAAGTTCCTCTGTTGATTGCTCCATAAAATTTCCATGGATAATGTAGTGTGTACCCCACATTCATAGTTAAGGAAGCGTCATAAGCTTGTGTGAGCATTATAGAATACGTGAATGCTGAGTTCTTACTGATCAGGGACCACATTTTCAGCGTCAGAACTACCTAATATCTTTTGAGTAAATCATCTTTATATTTATTTTTATATATTTCATCTTTAATATGTCTTTCAATATAAAACACAGAATGAGGGTCATGTATTCCACCTTGGCCCCTAGGATATACTTGCTAGGAGTGCATTGTTCTTTGGCGAAAAGACATTGAGGAAAACATTAAGAAACAGCCTCCTAATGGACATTAAGACGGTTTGTGTAAGGATGATGTCCATTACACTCTATTAAGTGTTTAGTTTGTTCTTTTCTTTTTTTTTTTTTGAGACGGAGTCTCACTCTGTTGCCAGGTGCCAGGCTGGAGGGCAGTGGCACAATCTCGGCTCACTGCAACCTCCGCCTCCTGGGTTCAAGAGAGTCTCTCGCCTCAGCCTCCCAAGTATCTGGGACTACAGGCGCGTGTCATCACACCCAGCTAATTTTTGTATTTTTAGTAGAGACGCGGTTTCACCATGTTGGCCAGGATGATCTTGATCCTTTGACCTCGTGATCTGCACACCTCGGCCTCCTACAGTGCTGGGATTGCAGACATGAACAACCACGCCCGGCGTCAGTGTTCTTTTTTGTAGCATTTATTTAATAAATTGCTTTAAATTGTTGGAATTTGGAAATAATTGTGTCAGCCCTTGGAAATGTGGTTTGAGATTTATTGCACAGCCACTGTGAATTGTGTATCAAATCAAGATTTCCTTTTTAGCTGACAATTGAAAATCAGAGTCCAAATTGTAGATTCCTCTAATAAACAGTATAAAGTACTTCATAATATGCATATTTATATATGTTGTATTTGGCTATGTTTAATCTCACTTTTTTCCTTTCTCACCTATTTTTAATTTATGCTATCTTTCTATACATTATTTCATGTTTTTAAGCTCTCTTAATTTATTTTGGGAACAAGGTGGGATTAACATTAATAGCTTAACAGTTTTATAAAATTGCTTTGATGATTTATATTTCTCATTTGCTAATATTCCCAGTGTGGGAATTTGAACCAAGCTCAACTTATTTCTGCCATAAATCCTTACACTATACAGTAATGCTTATGTTATACATTAGTGCATATAAAGAACAAATAAGAGCAGAGACACATACACTCCAACTACATATCACAAACCATGGGGATTTTACTAAGACCTTGCTATTCAAGTTGGAATAAAACAAATATTTTTGGAGAGGAATGACATCAGAAGGCTAACATAAGGTCTCATAAAGTTTATTGTGAACATTGTCAGGGATTAACTCCCAAACTTACTAATGCACAATGGATTCTCATTATACCCAGAAGCAATTAAGTCATGAGGACAAATTTACCTTAAAGCATATAAAAAGGTAAATGAATAAACCAAAATATTAATGAGATAAATGTATGTATTTCATACTGATTAAAAATGTACTAATTTATGAGCTTATAAAAAAGAATTTTAATAATCATGTTATATCAAAAACTATGTAAATGACATTTTCTTATATTGCCAATATCACTCTATATACATGAATTTGGCCTTCATGCTGGGTATACTGATTTTTATTCATTTAGGCCATAACACAACCACCTGAATATTTCTGGAATATTGTTCCTTGAGTAGCCTGCTTACTACCATTGACTTTAGCTGTAGTGATTGAGACTGTTTAGTGACAAGTAACAGAAATCCATTGGGAATATTTGACAAAAAAAAAGAAGACAGGGATAGATATGTTTCTAGGTATTAAAAAGAAAATGGAACCAGGAAATACAATGCTACCTAAACCAGCTAGACTAAGATCAGAATTTCATTTCCTTTTTTTTTTTTTTTTTTTTTTTGTATACTTCAACATCTTGTTTTTATTTTTTTTTTCTCTACTACAGCATTTCTTTTTTTTTTTTTTTTAATTTTTTTTTTCTTTTATTATTATTATTATTATCATTATTATACTTTAGGTTTTATGGTACATGTGCGCAATGTGCAGGTAAGTTACATATGTATACATGTGCCATGCTGGTGCGCTGCACCCACCAACTTGTCATCTAGCATTAGGTATATCTCCCATTGCTATCCCTCCCTCCTCCCCCCACCCCACAACAGTCCCCGAAGTGTGATGTTCCCCTTCCTGTGTCCATGTGTTCTCACTGTTCAACTCCCACCTATGAGTGAGAATATGCGGTGTTTGGTTTTTTGTTCTTGCGATAGTTTACTGAGAATGATGATTTCCAGTTTCATCCATGTCCCTACAAAGGACGTGAACTCATCATTTTTTATGGCTGCATAGTATTCCATGGTGTATATGTGCCACATTTTCTTAATCCAGTCTATCATTGTTGGACATTTGGGTTGGTTCCAAGTCTTTGCTATTGTGAATAATGCTGCAATAAACATACGTGTGCATGTGTCTTTATAGCAGCATGATTTATAGTCCTTTGGGTATATACCCAGTAATGGGATGGCTGGGTCGAATGGAATTTCTAGTTCTAGATCCCTGAGGAATCGCCACACTGACTTCCACAAGGGTTGAACTAGTTTACAGTCCCACCAACAGTGTAAAAGTGTTCCTATTTCTCCACATCCTCTCCAGCACCTGTTGTTTCCTGACTTTTTAATGATTGCCATTCTAACTGGTGTGAGATGGTATCTCATTGTGGTTTTGATTTGCATTTCTCTGATGGCCAGTGATGGTGAGCATTTTTTCATGTGTTTTTTGGCTGCATAAATGTCTTCTTTTGAGAAGTGTCTGTTCAAAATCAATGTGCAAAAATCACAAGCATTCTTATACATCAATAACAGACAAACAGAGAGCCAAATCATGAGTGAACTCCCATTCACAATTGCTTCAAAGAGAATAAAATACCTAGGAATCCAACTTACAAGGGATGTGAAAGACCTCTTCAAGGAGAACTACAAACCACTGCTCAAGGAAATAAAAGAGGATACAAACAAATGGAAGAACATTCCATGCTCATGGGTAGGAAGAATCAATATCATGAAAATGGCCATCCTTCCCAAGGTAATTTACAGATTCAATGCCATCCCCATCAAGCTACCAATGACTTTCTTCACAGAATTGGAAAAAACTACTTTAAAGTTCATATGGAACCAGAAAAGAGCCCGCATCGCCAAGTCAATCCTAAGCCAAAAGAACAAAACTGGAGGCATCACACTACCTGACTTCAAACTATACTACAAGGCTACAGTAACCAAAACAGCATGGTACTGGTACCAAAACAGAGATATAGATCAATGGAACAGAACAGAGCTGTCAGAAATAATGCCACATATCTACAAGTATCTGATCTTTGACAAACCTGACAAAAACAAGAAATGGGGAAAGGATTCCCTATTTAATAAATGGTGCTGGGAAAACTGGCTAGCCATATGTAGAAAGCTGAAACTGGATCCCTTCCTTACACCTTATACAAAAATCAATTCAAGATGGATTAAAGACTTAAATGTTAGACCTAAAACCATAAAAACCCTAGAAGAAAACCTAGGCATTACCATTCAGGACATAGGCATGGGCAAGGACTTCATGTCGAAAACACCAAAAGCAATGGCAACAAAAGCCAAAATTGACAAATGGGATCTAATTAAACTCAAGAGCTTCTGCACAGCAAAGGAAACTACCATCAGAGTGAACAGGCAACCTACAAAATGGGAGAACATTTTCGCAACCTACTCATCTGACAAAGGGCTAATATCCAGAATCTACAATGAACTCCAACAAATTTACAAGAAAAAAACAAACAACCCCATCAAAAAGTGGGCGAAGGACATGAACAGAATTTCATTTCCAAATTTTGCTAAAGAAGGGGCTCATTGTCAGGGCTTGATTCAGCACAACTATGGACACAGAAGAGCCACGTTGTCCAAATGATAGTTGTACGCAGGATAAAAAAAGGTAGTCATTCTTAATTAGAATGCTTAATTTAATACTGACACTAGAGTTAAAAATAGGTCATGTTTGATTATTTATCAGAGTATAATTTGAAAATCATAATCTTATTTGGGAAAACTAACCTTGTAAGAACATATGAAATTGTCATTGGAGATTCATAATTATAAATATAAATAAATTCAGATGTGGTTAACATTGTGAAACTAAGATTAACCTATAATGTCTATTAACCTATAGTGTCTGCAGTGCCTATGAGTTTATATGTGCATACACTATGCATTCTTTTAAGACTGGCGCATTTGCTCAGAACAAGCTTTTTTGATTCATCCCAGTTGTCATATGGATCAGTAGTTTGTTATTTTTATTGCTGAGTAGTAGCACAACAGAATTTCCTTGTCCATTCTCCTATTGATAGAGAATTTGTTTTTTTCTCATTTATTTTTATTTTTATTTAGAGGTAGAGTTCCTGTCTGTCACCCCAGCAGGAGAGCAGTGGTACAATCATAGGATCACGGCTCACTGCAGCCTGGAACTCTTGGGCTCAATCAATGCTCCTGCCTCAGCCTCCCTAATAGCTGGGACTACAGGTGTGTGCCACCACACCTGGCTTCTAGTTTTAATTTATTATAAATAAAGCTGCCATGAACATTTTTGTAAAGTCTTTATGTGGGTATATATTTTTATGTTCCTTGTGTAAACACCTAGAGATCATATGGTAATAATCTGTTTGTTAAATATATAAGAAACCTATACACATTCACAAAGTAGTTGTACTACTTTTGCATTCCCACCAGCAAAGTATGAGTATTCCAGTTGGAATACATTCTCATCAACAACTCAAAAGGCTTATCTTTTAAAAAAATTTTAGATAATGTGATGAGTGTCTAGTGATATCATGTCATGATTTTAATTTACATTTCTTTTACGAATAACATTCTTGAGGTTATTTTAATGCACTTACTGGCCATTCATATTTTGTTTCTGCAATACTTGAAATATCTGTTCAAATATTTTCCCTGTTGATTTGTGAAAAGTATATATTAAGACACACTTCTGTTGACAGATATATTAGGGTGAATGTGTCTGTGACTACTATATGGTTTGTATTTTAATTTTCTAACAGTATCTTTTAAAGACCACAGGTTTCTTATTTTGATGAAGTTCAATCAATCATATTTTATATAATGACTCATGCTCCACGTGTCATATCTAAGAAATCATTATCTAAGAGTGAGGTTTTAATTTTTCCATATAGATATTTAGTTGTTCCAGCAACATTTATTGAAAAGACCATTCTTTACCATTGAATTGCCTTGGCATCTTTGCCAAAAACAACTGACTATATACATAGAGCATTTCTAGATGTCCTATCTTATTTTATTGATGCATATATCTTTACACCAATACCATTGTCTTTATTACTATTCTTTTGTGATGAGTAGAAATCAAGTGGTAAAATGTTTCCAAATTTGTTCTTTTAAGAATTGTTTAGCTAGTCTACGAACTTTGTATTTTCATATAAATTTTAAAGCAAGATTGTCAATTTCTAATTCTGTCTTCCTCAAATACACACTTGAAATTATGCTTCACATTGCATTGGATCTATATGTATGCTTTGGGAGAGTTAACAATATTTATTCTTCTAATTCATGAACATGATGTATCTCTCCATTTATTTAAGGATTTAAAAATTATTTCTCTTGGCAACATTTTATAGTTTTATTTTTATGTCTTTCACATGTTTGATTAAGTCTCTTTATGATTAGGCTGTGTTTTGGGAATTAAAAATTTAATTTTTTATGTTTTATTAATAAACTATAGAAATGTGAACATTTTGTATACTTTATAATTTATGACCTCTTTAAATTTAAATATTGGTTCTACTAATTTTATATGTATTCTTTAGGTTTCTTTATTAACACTGTCTTGTCACATGCAAACACTTAAAATTTTTTTTTCCTTTCTACTCTGTGTATTTGTTTTTTCTCGCTTTATTGCAATGGCTAGAACCTTTATGGCATTTAGTTGTTTTTTTTTTAAACTCAAACCTAAGGTCCTGAATTCCAGTCTAATTGGTTTCGTTTAGACTGAAGAGAATGGTCTGGGGTGGATTTTCTAATTCTATTCCTTCACTGTGTGCAATACATAACAGCTACTTTGACATGTGAAGAGAAGTGATAAAGTTTCTCTTATCTTGCCCTTCCTTCCTTCTCATTTAAATGGCAAAACAAAATATCCTAAGAAGTATGTGGCTAATCTGTTAGGTAAGAGGGCAGGCTGATGAGGCTAATTATTTAGCTGATCAAATTACTTAGTAGTAAGTGTAAGATGATATGAGGCTAGAACTTCATTTTTTCCCATTCACCATTATTTCTCTGATGTGTCACCATTATCTATCTATTGTGTCAGAACAATGCCTAACACAAAATAGAAATTCAATATACATTTGCTGGCTAAAGTGAATGATTATAAGCGATAACTCTCAGTCTTAGCTTTGCAATGATGGAATGTCTGACAAAAATATATAGTCATTAAACATAACTTTGTAAACAAATACAAGGCACTGTTGTAGGCAAGTTAATTCTTGAAACACTTTCATAACCACATAGGTGGAAAATAACAGTTTATATATTCTTTCTGTGCCATGCATTTTAAAGCTGAGTGAATTCTTTAAAACATGAAATGATATGAGTATAGAAAATTGATAGAATCTCTAGACCAATTATGAAAGTTTTTCAGTGAGGCATATGCTTAGTTGATAAGATAAACTGAAAAGGCTGGGTACAAAAAGTCACACTGTTTAGTCAGAAATAGTCCCAATGATGCAGGTTCCAGGAGGCCTTTGAAGAGGAAGTCACAGAGATATGAGAAATTGAAAAGGTTAAAGATAAAAGTACTTCCCTGAGGTGGAGAATAAATAAATGTATAAAACGAAGAGCAGAAAGTCAGCAGAAATATTTCTGAACTTGGTGTTTAATCTGCTGTATTATTTGTTGTTGACGTGGAGGTATGTAATAATTGTTTAATATACTCACATATAGTGTTTTATAATGACCCAAGTTATTTTGATTGTATAAATTTGTTTTAATGAGGCAGTGTGTGCAAAAAAATGACATTTTTGTCAGTTGTACAGACCATTTACTCATATTAAAAGATTCTGATAAAATGAACTGCCATTAAAAAAATATGTACTATATTTGATGAGTCTCTTAAAAATGATGACAATTCTCCAAATCTGGTCATAGGTAAATAAGAATTTTTTTACTTTTAACTTTTGTATATCTATAGAAGTTTTCAAAATATTTAAAAATGGCTCCCTGTAAGTCCCTCAATTGCTCATTCTACAACTATTTAGGGAAAACCTACTAAATGACAGTAATTACTCTATGAAGTTGGGATACAGCATTGTACAAAACAAAGTCCTTTCCTTCATGAAACTTAAATACTCATGAAAAGAGATAATAATTACACATCAATATGAAATATACATATAAGTATTAAAAAAGAGGCATGAAGCAGATAGAGCATAGACTGTTACTGGATGCTCTTTTAAATCAAATAAATTCTCTCTAATGAGATGACATCTGGCAGCAGCATAAATGATGTAAAGAAGAAAGCCATGCAAATAAAAAGCCCAGAGTATTCTAGGTAGAAGGGGTAGCAGAAGCAAAGGCCACAAAGAGAAAAATGCTTCATTTGTATAAGAAATGCAAGAAGACCAGTGCTGTTCAAGAAGAGGTAGAAAATGACAGAAGAAAGAAAGACAGCCAGGAGATGAGTTATGCAGTCTCTTTTGAATTCTGGCAATAACTTATTCTAAGTCTGACAACATACCGGATATATTTAACCAAGTGAGTATATGATTTCAGTTGCTATCTAAAACATTAGTAGACTTTATTATTTAGAGCACTACAGAATTATAAAGAAAGGAAGTGGAAAGTACAGTTCCTATATGATCTTCATCCACCCCACCCCCACAGATTTTCCTATTATTATCTTGCATTACTGTGGTACCTTTGATGAGTCAATGTTGATACATAATTAAGTCCAAAGTTTATATTAGGGCTTACTCTCTGTATTGTATATTTTATGAGTTTTGATAATTGTATTCACCATTATAGTATAATTCAGACGTTATAGTTTCACTGACCTAAAAATCTCCTGTGCTCCACCTATTCATTGCTCTCAACTACTGATTCATAGTTATGCCTTATTCAGAATGATATATAATTGGAATTATATAGCAAGTAGCTTTTTCAGAGTGATTTCTTTTATTTATCAATCTGTCCTTAAGATTCCTCCGTCTTTTTGTTGCTGAATAGTTTGTTTTTTTTATCATTGAGTAATATTCCATTGTATGAGTCTACACAGTTTATCCAAGCACCTGCTGTAAGGCCTCATGGCTGCCTCTGAGTTTTGGCCACTGTGAATAAAGCTGCTATATTCATAAATGTATTTTATGTATACACAAGTTTATAACTCATTTGGATAAATACCAATGAGTGCAATCACTAGATCATATAATAAGTGTTATGTTTTGTTTTTTAATAAATTGTCTCGCTATCTTCCAAAGTGGCCATATTATTTTGCATTTCCATCAGCAGTGAATGAGAGTTCTTGTTACTCCATTTTCTCACTAGCCCTTGTTGTTGTCAGAGGACTTCAACCATTGCAGTATCTCATCTTGTTTTAATTTGTGATCCTCTAATGACATATGATGTTGAACATCTTTTCCTGTCTTTATCTGTATATCTTCTTTGGTGAGGTGTCTGTTCAGATATTTTGCCTGTTTCTTAAATGAGTCATTTGTTTTCTTATTGTTAAGTTTTAAAAGTTCTTTGTATATTTTGCATACAAGCAATGTATCATATATGCATTTTGCAAACTCCCAGACTCCTACTATGTGGCTTGTCTTTTTATTCTCTGAAGAGTATTTTTCACAGCAAAAGTCTATAATTTTAAGAAAATCTGACTATCAATTTTATTTCATGGATTGTGCTTTTGGTAATACGTCTAAAAAGTCATTGCCAAGCCCAACATCATCTACATCTTCTCTTTTGTTGTCTTCTAAGAGTTTTCTTGTTTTGCATTTTACATTTAGGCCTATGATGCATTCTGAGTTAAATTTCATAAAAGATGTAATGGCTGTGTCTAAATTTATTTTTTTCTAAATAATTTTTATTAGCACTATAAGTAAAGTGTGGAAAGAGTTTATAGAGTGAGAAGAAGAGAAGCAGGGAAACCATTCTGGAGGATTTTGAGGTTATTAATTAGCAAGAAGGATAAAGCCTGAGTAGAGGGCAATAGCGAAATTTGTAAAAACTTGTTGTATTTAAAATATTTTAAAGTTGGAGTCCATAAGCATTGAAGAGAGAATATCTATGAGATCTGGTTTGTAAAATAGCCAATAAAAACAAGATTCTAGGTCTGAGCAACTGTTTGAAATATGGGGCATTTGTCAAAATAGAGAATATTTGATGAATCATGATTTTTGTTTCTTGGGAGGAGGTGTCATAGAAATCAACATCACTTTTAATATATGATATCTGGGTTTTTATTTAAGCATACAGTTGGAATATCAAATACAAGATTGTTTCTATGAATCTGGAGTTCAGGAAAGGGGTGAGGGGGAAAACATAAACTTGGGAAATATCAGTATATAGGTGACAGTTAAGGCCTTCAGACTAAATGAAAATACCAAGAGAGTGATTACAGATATAAAGAAAATTACCCAAGAAATCTAGAGTATGTCAACATTTAGAGTTTAGCTGGAGTTGGTGAATCCAGTAAAAGAGGCTGAAAGGGAGCTGCTAGTTTGCTAAGGAAAAAGAGAAGGAAGAGCAAAAAGTGTGTTTTCAAGAGAAAGAGAATGCACAAGTTCGTTGAACACTGTCTGAGTGCTAATATCTGCAACTATATTTGCTTATTTGTCTATTTTTATTTCTGAGAAGCTTTGCTTTGCTTTCATAGAGTTTGAAGATATATTATGAAATGCATACAAACTGATTTTTATCTTGAAGTTCTATATATAAAAAACATATTGCTTTAATATTTATATATTTAAAAAGTACATATACCATATATAATGTATATAAATAATGCATATATGTAGTATGTAAATTATATAATATATAAATGAATGTATATTATATATAGATTTTCATTTAAAATAGTATATATATATTTTAATTTTTTTACAGGAGGAGGATACTTACAGAAATCTAATGATTTTGAGACATGCACTACCTCAAAAATTTTATTTTGCTCACTATTTGGTTGATGTATTGTGTGAAGATCTTTCATAGCATCTAATCAGGTATAATTCCTGAATGACACTGAGGCTTATAATTTTTCACCCACCCTATTCTCACTATATATGAAATCCTTGATTCTCCATACTCCACTTGTTTTTAATATCAATACACATTTTTCTCCTAATGTATCACTCTAATTGGCAATAGCCACATGACCTAGACTAGAATATTAGTTAAAATATTTTGACTGTTATAATTAAAAGGTAATTATTTTTATAATTTGTGACTGCAAGTCAATTTCACAGAGCATGTACCATGCCTTGAGATTGAGGAATAATACATTTTTGAAAATTTAGGAAAAACATCTAATTTTGTTATTAAATAAAGAATTACATTCAACCTCTTTTGGTATTGAGGTACTTCTTCATTTAATCTCATTTTCTGATTAAATGTTTCAACTTATCTCCCCTACTTGTTGTTCTAAGTTTTCAATGTCTTCCTAAGTTTAGTTTCACTTTTTAGACTCAAAAAGCCATATTATTTGTATGAGCTCTGACTTCTGGCTATCTTATGGAATCTGGGAAAAATATACAATATTTTTGAATCTTAAGTTTCATCTTTAACTTTATTAATCAAATATTATCAAGTGTATAAGTTGTATTTATCATATTGGACACTTACTACATGATTATCACTAATGACACTCTGGCTATACAGTTAAGTAAAATACCACAGCTATAGTTAATTATGTACAGATTACAACATGCCTAATAAAATAAACTTGCGAAGAAAATCAAGTAATAACATAATAGAGGCTGATAAATACCAGTTTTTATCTTCTGACTTATTTTAGATGTATCTGTAATTATGAGAAATTTTTAGATTCTTATATTCAAATGAAAGCATTTGAATGCTTTTATTTTTAGCATTGACTTGGTTTTCTATCTTCCCCAAATACTTAATCATTGGATTAGATCTCCAAGGTCAAAGTGAAAGAAAAAAATGTTACAGGTACCTAGAGAGAATAGTCAAATCACCTTCAAAGGGAAGCCTATCAGATTAATAGTGATCTCCTTAGGGGACAATATTCAACATTCTGAAAAAAAAACAAATTCAAACCCAGAATTTTGTATATGGCCAAACTAAGCTTCATAAGTGAAGGAGAAATAAAATCATTTTCAGACAAGCAAATGTTGAGGGAATCACCACCAAACCTGCCTTACAAGAGCTCCTGAAGGAAGCACTAAATATGGAAAAGAAAGATTGTTAGCAGCCACCACATAAACATACTTAAGTATATAGACCAGTGACAGTATAAAGCAACCACACAAATAAGCCTGAATAATAACCAGCTAACATCATGATAACAGGATCAAATCCACAAATATCAATACTAAGCTTGACTATAAATGGGCTAAATACTCCAATTAAAATGCACAGAATGACAAGCTGGATAAAGAATCAAGACCCATTGGTATACTATCTTCAAGAGACCATTCTCACATGCAAGGCTCATACACATAGGCTCAAAATAAATGGATGGAGAAATAGCTACAAAGCAAATGGAAAACAGAAAGAAGCAGGGATTGCAATCTTAATTTCAGACAAAACAGGCTGTAAACCAACGAAGCTCAAAAAAGACAAAGAAGGGCATTACATAATGGTAAAATGCTCAATTCAAGAAAACCTTACTCTCCTTATTATATATGCACCCAACACAGAAGCGCCCAGATTCATAAAGCAAGTTCTCAAAGAACTTCAAAGAGACTTAGACTCCCACACAACGATAGTGGGAGACTTCAACATCCCACTGACAGTATCTAAAAAGTCATTGAGGAAGAAAGCTGACAAAAATATTCAGGACCTGAATTCAGCACTGAAATGAATGGACCTGAGAGACAGCTATGGAAATTGTTTCCCCAAAACAGCATAATATACATTCTTCTCATTGTCACATGGCACATACTCTAAAATCAACCACATAATCAGACACAAAACCATGCTCAGCAAATGCTAAAGAAAATATATCATAACAACCACTCTCTCAGACCACAGCACAATCAAGTTAGAAATAAAGACAAAGACATTCATTCAAAATTATACAAACACATGGAAATTGAATAATCTGCTCCTGAATGACTTCTGAAAAAATAATAAAATTAAGGCAGAAATCAAGAAATTCTTTGAAACTAATGAGAACAAAGTTACATCATACTAGAATCTGGGACATAGTTAAGGCAGTGTTAAGAGGGAAATTTATGGCACCTAATACCCACATCGAAAATTTAGGAAGATCTCAATATAACAACCAAAACTCACAACTAAAAGAACTAGAGAAGCAAGAGTAAACCAACATGAAAGCTATAAGAAGGCAAAAGATAACCAAAATCAGAGCTTAACTGAAGAAGATTGAGACACACAAAAAAATCAAAAGATCAATGACTCTAGGAGTTGTTTTTTTTTGAGAAATATAATAAAATAGACTGCTAGCTAGATTAATAAACAAGAAAAAAGATCCAAATAAACACAATAGGAAACATCAAAGGGATATTACCACTGGCCCAAAGAAATACAATAACTATTAGAGACTATTATGAGTACCTTTATGAACACAAACTAGAAAATACAGAAGAAATGGGTAAATTCCTGGACACATCACCCTCCTAAGACTGAACCAAGTAGAAATTGAACTCCTGAACAGGCTAATAACAAGCTCCAAAACTAAATCAGTAATAAATAGCCTACAAACCGAAAAAACCCAGGACTAGACAGACTCATTGCCAAACAAAGAAGAGCTGGTACCATTCCTACTGAAACTGTTCCAAAAAATTGTGGAGAAGGGACTCCTTCCTAACTCATTCTGTGAGGCCAATATTATCCTGATTCCAAAACCAACAGAGACACAACAAAGAAAGAAAACTTTAGGCCAATATCCTTGACGAACATTGATGGAAAAATCCTCAAACAAAATACCTGAAAACCAAATCCAGCAGCACCTCAAAAAGTTAATCTACCTTGATCAATGAGGCTTTATTCCTGAGATGCAAAGTTGGTTCGACATATGCAAATCAATGTGTGATTTATCACATAAACAGAACAACAGACAAAAATCACATGATTATCTCAATAGAAGCAGAAAAGGCTATCGATAAAATTCAACATCGCTTCATGTTAAAAACTCTCAATAAACTAGATATTGAAGGAACACACCTCAAAATAATAACAGTCATCTATGACAAATCCACAGCCAACATTATACTGATTTTTCATCATACTGAAAAATCATAGTCTTCCCCTTGAAAACTAGCACGAGACAAGGATGCTCTATCTCACCTCACCTTTTTAACATGGTGTTGGAAGCCCTGGCCAGAGCAATCAAGCAAGAGAAAGAAGTAAAGAGCATCCAAACAGGAAGAGAAGAAGTCAAGATATCTCTGTTTACAGATGACATGATCCTATACCTAGAAAACCCCATAGTCTTGGCCCAAAAGCTCCTTAAGCTGATAAATAACTTCAGAAATTGGGCATGGGGGCTTAAGGCTGTAATCCCAGCACTTTGGTAGGCCAAGGTCAGGAGTTCAAGACCAGCCTGGCTAACATGGCCAAATCCCATTTCTACTAAAAATAGAAAACGTAGCTGGGCATGGTAGCATGCTCCTGTAATCCCAGTTACTCAAGAAGTTGAGACAAAAGAATCGCTTGAACTCAGGAGGCGGAGGTTGCAGTGGGCTGAGATCACGCCACTGCACTCCAGCCTGGGCATCAGAGCAAGATTCTGCCTCAAGAAAAAAAAAAAAGAAAAGAAAACTTCAGCAAAGCCTCCGGATACAAAACCGACATACAAAAATCACTAACATTCCTATACACCAACAATAGCCAAGCCAAGACCCAAATCAGGAATGCAATTCCATTCAAAATTGCCACAGAATAATAAAATACCTAGCAATACAGCTAACAAACAAGAGAGGTGATAGATCTCCAGAGGGAGAACTACAAAACGCTGCTCAAAATAAGCAAAGATGACACAAACAAATGGAAAAACACTCCATGCTCATGGATAAAAAGAAGTAATATTGTTAGAATGGCTACAGTACCCAAAGCAATTTACAGATTCAATGTTATTTCCATCAAACTACCAATGACATTCTGCATATAACTGGAAAAAAACTATTTTAAAATTCATATGGAACCAAATAGGAGCCTGAATAGCCAAGGAAACCCTAAGCAAGAAGAACAAAGCTGAGGACATCATGCTACCTTACTTCAAACTATTGCACAGGACATACAGTAACCAAAACAGCATGGTACTGGTACTTGCATGTAGAACAATAGAACAGAGTAGAATGGCAAGAAATAAGGCCACACACCTACAACCATCTGATCTTTCGACAAAGCTGAGAAAGAAAAAGCAATAGGAAAAGGACTCACTATTCAATAAATGGTGTTGGGGTAATTGGCTAGCCATATACAGAAGATTGAAACTGGACCCATTTCTTACACAATATATAAAAATCAACTCAAAATAGATTAAGACTTAGATGTAAAGCCCAAATTTATAAAAATTTTTGCAGGCAATCTAGGCAATACCATTCTGGACATATGAGCAGGTAAAGATGCAACAGGTAAATGAAAAAGATGCAAAAAACAATTGCAACAAAAGCAAAAATTGAAAAATGGGATCTAATTAAACTAAAGAGATTCTCCACAGCAAAAGAATAAATTAATAGAGTAAACAGACAACCTACAGAATGGGAGAATATATTTGCAAACTATACATCTGACAAAGGTCTAATAGCATATATAAGGAACTTAAACAAATTTACAAGAAAAAAACCCACCCATTAAAAAGTGGGCAAAGGACATAAAAAGACACTTACCAAAAGAATACATACATGTGTCCAACAAGCATATGAAAAAAAGCTCAACATCACTGATCTTTATAGAAATGCAAATCAAAACCACAAGATATCACCTCACACCAGTCAGAATAGATATTATCAAATAGTCAAAATAGCAGTTGCTGGTGAGGCTGTGCAGAAAAAGAAATGCATATACTGTTAGTGGGAGTGTAAGTTAGCTCAACCATTGTGGAAAACAGTGTGGCAATTCCTCAAAGACCTATAAACGTAACCACCACTCGACCCAGAAATCTCATTACTGGATATATACACCAAGGAATATAAATTGTTCTATCACAGAGACATATGCACATGTATGTTCATTGCAGCTCTACTCATAACAGCAAAAGATAAAACATCATTGTAAATTGCCCATCAATGGTAGACTGGATAAAGAAACTTCGGTACATATACACCATGGAATACTATGCAGCCATCAAAAATAATGAAATTGCGTCGTTTGTGTAAACATGGATGGAGCTGAAGGCCATTATTCTTAGCAAACTATTTTAGGAACAGGAAACCAAATACTGTATATTTCACTTACAGGTGGGAGCTAAATGATAAAAACACATGGACACACAGAGGGGAACAGCAGAAACAGGGGCCTGCTTGAAAGGTGGAGGGAGGAAGCAGGGTAAGGATCAGGAAAAATAACTAATGGGTACTGGGCTTAATACCTGGGTGATAAAATAATCTGTACAATAATCCCCACCATAACACAAGTCTACCTATATAACAAATCTGCACGTATACCCCTGAACTCAAAATAAAACTTAAAAAAAAATGACTCCCTAAAAAGAGAGTATGTTCATTTCTATTTCATCAACTTTCTTCTACTAAATTGTGGTGAATTGTTAAGATGAATGACATCACATAAAGCATATATTTTGTTTTATGAAAACTTGGGCTGGAGTTCATATTTATTAAATATATGAACCAGCCAGGCGTGGTAACTTATGCCTGTAATCCCGGCACTTTGAGAGGCTGAGGTGGGCAGATCACGAGGTCAAAAGATCAAGACCATCCTGGCCAATATGAGATCCTGGTCATCTCTACTAAAAAAATACAAAAATCAGCTGGGCGTGGTGGTGCATGCCTGTAGTCCCAGCTACTCAGTAGGTGGAGGCAGGAGAATCGCTTGAACCTGGGAGGTGGAGGTTGCAGTGAGCTGAGATCATGCCACTGCACTCCAGCCTGGTGACAAGAGTTGGACTCCGTCTCAAATAAATAAATAAATAAATAAACCTAAAAAATTTATTTACATTTCTGAGCAACAATTTATTCAATGATAAAATAGTAACGATGATGATAATCACAGTATGAAAAACAGTCACACCTGTTTGAGAAGGTTCCTGTGCGAATCACTTGAATGAATACACTTGAAAAGTGTTTTGCAAACACTTGAGAACAATATGTATATTGTTGTTTGTGAACCAATGATAATTTATAGCACTAAAATATTTCTAGCATTATGTTTTAGACATTATGTAAGCATAAATATCATAACTCAGATTTCCTCACATTTCATTCAATTCTTCCATTATGGAAGATTTATGAAATCATGCAGAATTCAAATATAGAAAACTATTATCTGGTGACTACCAACTTACTGAACCAGACAAGGTCACCTTATATTTAAGCCGAGACACATTTTTAAACTTACTTTCTTGCTTTCTAGATGTCCATGTTATTTCCATTTCCAGTTGTCTTTTTGTTAAAATGAATTATGCTGCATTTTATTATTTTTATTACTATTTATTAGAATTACTTCAGTTTGATACCACTGGAAAAAAGCAATACAGCCTTCATATAACGACCTTTTTAATCATTTTCAGAACATACCGTACTTCACAGACCAAAGTACTTTTGCTGAGGTTATTCCTTCAGGAGTATCCAGGAATTCCTTTTTCTATTTCTTTCCTAATCAATTCCTGTGTAGCTTTTGCAGATCAATTTATACTTTACCTTTTCTTAAATGCTTTCTGTAATCCTTCTAATTAACCATGATGTCTTTGTCTTCTGAAATCTGTGACATTTATTTAGATACTTTTCTGTAGTATTTCTTGTATTGTTATGTAAACCTTGGATCAGTTTTTCTCATCTCTTCTCTTTAATTAAACTAAAACATTGAAAATTGTTCACAGGCTTTTCAGCGTGTGTGTGTGTGTGTGTGTGTGTGGTATATGTGTGTGCCCAATTAAATGTAAATATGTAGTACTTACTTGAATAAAATTTGCTAAAATATAAAAACATTGAATGTTTTTATTTCGACAGTCATTTGGACACAACCTGGAGTTTTAGCCATACTGAGTTTTAATTTTCTTTTATGACTCTCAGCTTCAGAAAAACAAAGTGGAAAAGATATACATTAATCATAATGGTGACCTTTCAACTGAGATAATTTATTAATGTTTACCCAGTAAAAACTCAGCAGAGAGTACTGTCATTTGCCAGTAATGCACACTGCTTGTTTTTACGTATGTCTCCAAAAGGATGTGAAAGTTGTGAATATCTGTCAGCAACTATCACTATAGGTTTTGAATTGTGTAGAATACTTTCTCTTGCTGTCATTTGATGCGCTAGTTCTATGAAGCTTTTAAAAAACAGTGTAAAAGAGGCCAATCTTGGAATGCATTTCTCAAACAAAAATGCTGGATGTTTCGTTGACTAGGGAAAAATATGAAATAGGCTCTAGATATGTTAGGGACAAAAATTGACTAAGATAGTCATTCATTTTAGAATCAGTGATATAATGTTATATATTAATACTTAATATTTGAATGTGAAAAGTTAGGTGTTAATTGATATCACAGTCATATAATTCATTGTATTGTGCTGCTTTTTTGTCTTTAGTGGATGGAAAAAAGAACAATTCATAGATAAAGCAACTAGACCCTACTATTAGGACATATAAAATGAGATAAAATATGTAGCTTTTGACACAATCTAATGATGCAGTACATCTATTCCTTGTTAAAGTAAATAAATCTATCAGTTATTTGAGTAACTTCTTTTGCATCGTTTCCTCTACTACTGCCCTAGAGAAAGCTCTAAGCATCTTTCGTATTCTCTCCTAAAATAGTCTTACAGGTGGCTTTCTACTTCCAGTCACTCACTCGAACAATCTACCTAGCATATTACTCCATAATACTCTTTTAAATACTGAAATATGATCATTTTATTCCTTTGATAAGTATTTTTACTCATAGCCTTAATCCTAGAGAATATAGTTGAAGCTCAAAATATGCTTTATGATACAACCCTTTTCTCCTCTTCAGGCTTCTTGTCTTCATTTTCTTTTTTTCTTTCCTCCCCTCTAAGTTCAACCCATGGTAAATCACAGGCAACTGCTAAATATGAGACACGGTTTTATATTTCTATGTCTTTGCTAAGCTTCCTTTTTTTGCCTGCTGAATCTCTCTCCCCTCACCAACCGGTGAGTACGTATAGTTCAATATTTAGTTCAAGAACCACACCTATCAAGCCTTTTTTAGTCCATCATTGTTCCCAGGTGAAAATGACTTCTTACCACTTCATGCCTCCATTGTACTAGGTACACATTTCTATCCACATAATAGTGAAATATATTTATTTACTTGTCTGTTTGTTAACCAGTTCTGCACAAGTGACCTGTTCAGAACAGGAACTACATATTATCTTTCTTGACTGCTTAGCTCTTAACAGTCATTTCTCAATTGATAAACCTATACTAATAAAAACGAAAAACACATTCAGCCTAAAATAATTTAAACCTGGAGCTCTCATTGGGAGGAATGAAATTCAGACAAAGGTATGATTTGGCTCACAACTCATAGTCTTTAGAAATTCTCACATGTAAGTTTAGTACCTGAAAATACTAACAGTTTTGAAAGAGAAAAAAATTGTGTGCCGAGAGAATTGAAGCGATTTTTATTTTTGCTTTTTCCCTTTTCCTCCCTCACTATTATAGGACATAGAAAGTATATCAACGCATACTGTTCTAATCATACAAAATTGTGTTCCAAGTGTTGAGGGCTCTCTTAAGAATATCAATGTAAAATGCCAGGGAAAATGTAGTTCCTGCAGTCCGTCCACACCATATAAACTGACACATTTTGAAAAGAACAATGACTAAAGAGATGATAAATACACTTTACAAAATGATTTCCATCTCATTTTTTGCTGTCAAACTCCCAAGGCTTACACAGTGAAACGTTGCTCATCTGCCTACCAGCTTTGTACAATTTATTTTGGGAATCCCTGGAAAGCTATGCCTATCTCTCATCTTCCACTTATGCTTTATTACTTTGATAAATTGTCTCTAAAACAATACTCTAACATTCTTTTGCAATATGACTTTGCTTCTAACAGAGGTAGAATCTATTCCTCTCCCTTAAACCTACACTAGTCTTGTGACTAGTTTTGATCAACAGAATGCAAATGTAACAATGCATTGATTAGAGGGTTAGGTCTTTAGAGATTTTGCAACTTCCAATTTTGGGCTACTGAAACTATCCTAAGAATATCATGTATGAAAGTTGGTCCAGTCTACTGGTGGGAAAGAGATCATATGAAGAAAAATGAAGGCATCCTAACAGCCAGTACTAACTGCCAGACATGCAATTGAGGCCACTGAAAACCTCTAGCCCAAGAGAACCCTTAGCTGAATGCAGGGCATGAGTAAGCCTATGTGAAACAAAAACAAAAACCTCCTAGCCAGATATAGAATTATGATAAAGAATATATTCCTTCTTTGAGATATCCTGTTACTCAGCAAATGACAGCTGAAACAGGTAACCTTGGTTTCAGCTAAGGCCTGATTTACGCCTAAGGTAAATCAGTAATTCTTCCCATAATTTATTAATAGGAGAAGATTGTCTCTCTATTGTCTCAATGATGATTTTCAAACATTAATTTGCTGCTTCACATTACTTTTCCATGTTTTCTTCAGGCAATCAAGCCCCTTCTTTTTCCATTCTCTATTGTTATAGTAAGAATAACTATTTTATATTTCAGTACAAAAGTATTTTTTAGCTCAGGACAAAAAAGTATATTAAAGGGAGTATAGATGGAGAGCAGGGATGGGTATGACTTCTCTGAGACTTACTCTTAGGATGTAGAACCATTCTTGCCTATGCTTAGATCTCCCAATTATCTCCTGTCTTTGTTTTTACCTTAAGGCTCTTTGATGCCAGAAATCCAAGTCCTGCTAACCAAATTATTTATAAGCCAGATGCCATTGCCCCTCAACTGGTTCCTCTTTGCTTTCTTTTTATTATCCACTCCCTCTCCAGAAATATGAAGGTCAGGATTTGCTGGCTATCTACAGAGCTGTACTTCACAGTGTAAGTCCTGCAGTCCTCAAGCCCAGGCTAATGCTCAGTAGTCAGCAGGAATTAGGCCTACTCAAGAGGGGAAGGTGGAGGATGGGGAAAGAGAATGACATTTGTTGACTTTTCACATACATCGCCACAACACCATTTTTAAAAATTTTACAGCTGAAAACACGGAGGCAGAATAGTAACTTTCCTAGAGGTTCACCAGTAATCCTTAAGTTTGAGAATCAGAAGAAATGTTCTAAAGAATTATTGGGACTTTGAGCAGCACAGCAATAACTCAAGCCCTAAGTTATGTGTGACAGAGGAATTCCTTCTCTTTAACAATTATATCAGGGCTTCTGCCCATTAGTGAGTATTTCTTTTCTGTCCATTAGTGAGTATTTCTTTTCTGTCCATTAGTGAATATGTAATTATAGTAGAGGCAATTCATGTCTGTAATTCTTCTTTCAGAACCAAACAATTCATTTCCAAAGCTACAAACAGTGTTAACTGTAGATGACTTACAAATGACTTTCTCTGTGGACTTTGCCTTTGACCATGACAAGGGATATCACCAAGGATCATGCCCCTTCTGCTAGGGCAGCCTCTACCTAATAAATGATCAATGATGAAGTGCAAAGGCCCGATGCCTTGCCTTCATTCAGTACAACTCTAATCAATCATTCCAACTAAAAAGTTCCCACGACATTAATTTCAAACTCTTTCTCTGCCCAATCAGATTGGTACCTGTCATCTATTTCAGAAAATTATCAACTTTTCCCTCCTATCATGCTGATTTTGTCCTTCTTTAGAATTCATTATCTTAGGTTGTACTCTGGCCTTTAAGTATGTGTGTGTGTGTGTGTGTGTGTGTATGTGTGTTTGTGTTTTCCTCCTTTATTTTCTTATACTTCTTTGCACTGCTTTGAAAAAAAAGTTGAAATTTTTTTTTCAGTTTGATAGTTTCTTTTAGATTATTTGTTATGGGTATTGTTTCTTGATACTTTAAATTGAAATAGTGATTTTTTTCCAATTTCTTAATTTTTAAAATATATTTATATTTTTATTATACTTTCAGTTCTAGGGTACATGTGCACAACGTGCAGGTTTGTTACATATGTATACATGGTATGCTGCACCCATTAACTCATCATTTACATTAGGTATATCTCCTAATGCTATCCCTCCCCCCTCCCCCCCACCCCACAACAGGCCCTGGTGTGTGATATTCCCCTTCCTGTGTCCATGTGTTCTCATTGTTCAATTCCCACTTATGAGTGAGAACATGCGAGTTCTCACTCATGTTTGGTTTTTTGTCCTTGCGATAGTTTGCTGAGAATGATGGTTTCCAGCTTCAACCATGTCCCTACAAAGGACATGAACTCATCATTTTTTATGGCTGCATAGTATTCCATGGTGTATATGTGCCACGTTTTCTTAATCCAGTCTATCATTGTTGGACATTTAGGTTGGTCCCAAGTCTTTGCTATTGTGAATAGTGCCACAATAAACATACGTGTGCATGTGTCTTTATAGCAGCATGTTTAATAATCCTTTGGGTATATACCCAGTAATGGGATGGCTGGGTCAAATGGTATTTCTAGTTTGGATCCCTGAGGAATTGCCAAACTGTCTTCCACAATGGTCGAACTAATTTACAGTCCCACCAACAGTGTAAAAGTGTTCCTATTTCTCCACAACCTCTCCAGCACCTGTTGTTTCCTGACTTTTTAATGATCACCATTCTAACTGGTGTGAGATGATATCTCATTGTGGTTTTGATTTGCATTTCTCTGATGGTCAGTGATGATAAGCATTTTTTCATGTGTCTGTTGGCTGCATAAATGTCTTCTTTTGAGAAGTGTCTGTTCATATCCTTCACCCACTTGTTGATGGGGTTGTTTTTTTCTTGAAAATTTGTTTGAGTTCTTTGTAGATTCTGGATATTAGCCCTTTGTCAGATGAGTAGATTGCAAAAATTTCTCCCATTCTGTAGGTTGCCTGTTCACTCTGATGGTAGTTTCTTTTGCTGTGCAGAAGCTCTTTAGTTTAATTAGATCCCATTTGTCAATTTTGGCTTTTGTTGCCATTGCTTTTGGTGTTTTAGACATGAAGTCCTTGCCCATGCCTATGTCCTGAATGGTATTGCCTAGGTTTTCTTCTAGGATTTTTATGGTTTTAGGTCTAACGTGTAAGTCTTTAATCCATCTGGAATTAATTTTTGTGTAAGGTGTAAGGAAGGGATCCAGTTTCAGCTTTCTACATATGGCTAGCCAGTTTTCCCAGCACCATTTATCAAATAGGGAATCCTTTCCCCATTTCTTTTTTTCATCAGTTTTGTCAAAGATCAGATAGTTGTAGATATGCGGCACTATTTCTGAGGCCTCTGTTCTGTTCCATTGATCTATATCTCTGTTTTGGTACCAGTACCATGCTGTTTTGGTTACTGTAGTTTTGTAGTATAGTTTGAAGTCAGGTAGTGTGATGCCTCCAGTTTTGTTCTTTTGGCTTAGGATTGACTTGGCAATGCAGGCTCTTTTTTGGTTCCATATGAACTTTAAAGTAGTTTTTTCCAATTCTGTAAAGAAAGTCATTGGTAGCTTGATGGGGATGGCATTGAATCTATAAATTACCTTGGGCCGTATGGCCATTTTCACAATATTGATTCTTCCTATCCATGAGCATGGAATGTTCTTCCATTTGTTTGTGTCCTCTTTTATTTTGTTGAGCAGCGGTTTGTAGTTCTCCTTGAAGAGGTCCTTCACATGCCCTGTAAGTTGTATTCCTAGGTATTTTATTCTCTTTGAAGCAATTGTGAATGAGAGTTCACTCATGATTTTCCTCTCTGTTTGTCTGTTATTGTTGTATAAGAATGCTTGTGATTTTTGCACATTGATTTTGTATCCTGAGACTTTGCTAAAGTTGCTTATCAGCTTAAGGAGATTTTGGGCTGAGACGATGTACCTACTCCATGATGCTTTTATTAACACTCTTTATTTTTAAACAGGCTTCCATATATGTTGTTTCTAATGATCACATTATTTGCAGAACAGAGTGTATAGATTTATCTTCAATTTTTTCTCCCTAACTCTGCTTTACAGTTGTTAGTTTCTTTATTGGTTGCATTTCTCATTTGTAATTCCATTTGTAATTTGTATTATTATTTTCTCTATCTATTCCTTGAGATATCATTAGTGGTCTTTAAGACCTGAAACCAAAGAGCATTTTCTTTGATTATATCAGTTGCCAAAGAAAAACTATAACTTGGGATCACTTTGAAATAAAGTGTTGGCTTTAAGTGCTAATGAACCACGTTTTTAGAGTGATTTCTTGCTTCCAATTAAGCTAGTACAATTTGTGGTAAGGAATTCTCAGAAAAGATATCTTTTTTTGTTTGTTTGTTTTTGTTTTAGTCTTGTTTTTTCCTATCTCTCCCGGAGCCAGGGTTGGGCAGGGAATTTCCCTCAGCATACTTCTGTGGATCCTGTGGAGTAGAGAGAAAGAGGTTTTAATTCCTCCATTGAATGACATGTCCTTTAGGGTCGCTGTGTGCTGGGCACCAACCCCAGCTCAGCTCCATGCATTGTCTCCTGTCATTCACAGGGGAGATTTATAAATACATTTTAAATGTGCATCTTATAAGTACATTTTGCGTGTTTGTTTATTATGCCTTTTCCACACCTAGATTACAAACTCCATGAGAAAAACAGGCCAAGTATGTTTTATATTTTAGGTCATAGGGGTCCAGCATTATGGCATTCACTGAATTAAAGCAGATTTTATTTTGATACAGCTGAACTTCTCAGTTAAGACCTCTTTGATTTTCACCTGAACATATTTTGTTATTCTTCTTTTTGTTCCTGTAATCTTGTAAGAAATTTCTACTGTAGTTATTTCAATGTAGTAAGATAATTTTTATCATTCATAATTTTACTTACAAGAGCCAAACACCTAATTTGTCAGCCAGCCAAATATTCCATGCTCAAATTATCTATAATAATAGTTTAAATTTTCTAAGTACATCTCCTTCATTTAAAAATGAAAAACAATGAATGTCACATTTATTTATTTTTATTTATTTATTTAAATTAAATTAAATTAAATTTATTTTAATTTTACTTTAAGTTCTGGGATATCTGTGCAGAATGTGCAGGTTTGTATACAATGTGCCATGGTTGTTCGCTGCACCTATCAATCCATTTTTAAATTACCAAGTCATGAGGTGGAAGGGTCCTGTGGTTCCTGAAACACTGCCTTAAAGGAAAGGAGCCTACTCATTGGGAACAGGTCAATTGGATGACTGGAAAAACATACTTCTTTTTGTGCTTGGGCAATTTTTAAATTGTGATTTGTTTGTTAATCAATTTTTGAAAACTAAAGTGTTGTATGTCTTCCGTTTACAGAAATTCTTCATGCATGCTAAAATGGCAATAATAAAAATGAAGTACATTTTAATGGATAAAAGAAAAACTGTGACTATAACAAAAAAACATATTCACATAGATGTTTTATATCCCTTTCAAATCTCTAAAGTTTGCATTTTGAAATATTAATTTTATTGAAGTAATTTGTTTCTACAAGGGTGATCTGTGTAAAGCCTATAAAAGATGACAAAATTAATATTTAAACAACATAAGTCCATGTCTCCTGGCTCCTGAATAGGACCCAAGAAAAATGTTAGTCTTGAGGTTAATACTTTCACTTAAGATTGATGCTCTTTTTAAGAAAAATAATAAAATAATTACTAACTAGGCTGATATACTTTTCCTGTTGCTTAACATTAATTATACACTACGTGTGGCAGTTTGAAATAGTGGTTTCTTGTAAAGTTATTTAATGTAGGAAACTGTTAAACAAGAACTATAGTTTAATTGCTTTTGTGTTATTGCTTACTTTTATTCTGGAGATAAAAACTAAAATGTTAGATAATGAATGTGTGTTACTGGGGCATCTAATTCTCAGGTGAGTTCACCTAAGAGATTGATGTTAACAACTTCCTCTGAAGAGTAATTGTTTCAGGATAGATAGATGAGTATTCTCAAAATCTCTTTCTCACTTTCTTATTGCCATTTATGATTGCACTATGCTCACATTAAATTTTGTTACATGCTTGAGGATGCCACTTAGTAATTAAAGCCTCAACAAAAATCAGACTATAATGAGTTTACTTACTTAAACTAATGTGGAAATATTTTTTCCTGCGCTAGCCTGGTCCACACCTGCATTTAAACTAGGATCCAACACTTTGGGAAGTGTTCTATTACTGACACCTAAACTACAAGCCATAATTATGTTGTTCTTATTTACAGTCAGCAATTCTATTGTAATGCCATCAGAGGGGATTCTGGAAGCATAGTGTTGTCTTTAACAAGGGCAGTATTGCATCATTCAAATTGTTTCTCAAGCTGCTGGTGTCCACAGCCATATCATCCTGAATATGCCCTGATCTCAAATTGTTTCTCAAGACAGCATTCATTTTTATTTGACTGTGTTACAATTATTATCTGAGTTTATCCTTTAATATTAAATAACTATAATAGCTATATATATAGTACTTTGAATACATTAACAGATCCTGTATTAGATAACCAAATTGTATTTTCTATTAGGCAGAAGTGTAGAATGAATTGGCAACATCACTGGCAACTGGCCACATATTAAATTAGTGTCAAGAGATGAAAAATTGATTACTAACCATTTTTTGCACTAAAGTCATTCCTTTTACTCATTAACATATAATGATCACTACATGGATATTTTCTGGGTTGGGCTTGTATAAAAGAGACTCATATGTATATTTAAATTTTACACATAATTATATTTTAATTATATATACATATATAACATATTGGTAAGCTATCAAAATGGCCATAATAATTAAAGCGTTATTAAAAATTTATCCATGCATTTGCATTTTAAAGTAGAGTATGAAAAAAATTACTGTTTAACATGATGCCTAACAGAAAATAATATGACAGAATGAAGCCTGCTAATTAAATATATAATTTTTAGCAATGGTAATACTAAGCACTTCTTCTGGAAGTTAAATTTATAAAGATTTTTAAAAATCTTAATTGTAAGTTAAGCTATATAACAACAAATTGAACATTATTATTATACGTATTTAAAATTACATGAAATAAAACAATTCCTGAATTGTAATATTATTTCCTGTAAAGTTAATGAGTGACTGTTAAGGATAAATGCCATCCCATAGTATTCTATTCTGAATCCATATTACAAGGTAGAAAATTATTTTCATCATCAACAATATTGATATTATTGGCCTACCCATGTTGTCGTAGGAGCGGTTTAAGTCATTTCTTTGTCACCTACAACTTAGAAGTAGGATTTATAGCTCAGCTTTAGAGATTAACATGATTATATTAATATGAGAAGATTTAAAAAGCCACTAGAAATCTGTTTATTTTCTAATCAGTAAAAACCAAAATAGTTCATTTTAAAGTTTTTCTTGTCTATTTCTATAAACATTCTGAATAGCTGAATTAGAAACTTTAAAAATATGTGCTCATCTAATTTAAAAAATCTGTAGTGTAGTCTCTTATATAAAGGGTCTTTCTTGAAAAAAAATTATAAGTAGAGTTAAAATGTTGATTTCTTAACACGTTAAAATTATCATACATTAGGAAGATTTTAAAATATATCTAAATAATCCCTTTTGTTCTAATTTAATCTACCTGATTTTCTGATTACAAAAAAAAGATAACAAAAAGTCTTTTAAAAAATTAAACATTAAGTTTTGAAAAAGAAACATATGTTTATGTTAAAACATTCACAATGTATCCAGGATAAAAAGAGGAAAAGCTTAGTTCCCCTTCTTTATTCAAAACGGCAACCACACCTGCCAAGTTATTTTTACTCTTTCAGAAATAAAAGTATATTAACATATGCTCAACTTGTTGATAATGTGTTGAAGACCATTGAATATAGGTTTCAGGAGTGTAGAAACTGTGGGGTCTGACATAGTGTTATATGGTCCATTTATTTTGTATATATGTAAAGGATACTTTAATTCCTATTGACATAAAATGTAATTGGAAAACATCTCTTCACAATCCTAAGCACATATATCAATATATATGTATCATTCAACTGTTAGACAAATTACTTCTCTTACACAAAGATATTTTAAAGAAAAAGGAAAGCAAATAAAAAAGTGGCAATTTACTAGTGACAATTAATGTAAACTTGTAAAATACATGTAATATATATGATATACATATGTGTGTGTGTAATTTTTGGAAGAATATAAACAAGAACTCAATGGGAAAGATTAAAATGCAAATACATGCCCACATACACAAGTCGAGTTTTATAATTTAGTGAATAATTATTTTTAGACTATAAATTAATGAACATCCACCATTATGTTTTGTGGGATGGTCACTGGTTTTAAGAGGTCACCCAGTGAAAGCTGGGATAATGAGATTTGTAAAAGTAGAAGCAGCAGACATGCAATTAATTCCTGCATGAAAAGTCAGAGGTTGAAATTAAGGAGTTTGAATAATATATTTATTTTCCCTCACAAAGCCTACACACACAGTTAAGTATAAAACCTTTAAGAAAAAATTATATTTTGTCTAGTTAAGAAAAAATAATGAATACATTTACTAGATGTTGTGTTATCCTATTACTAGCCATTGTTACATTTATTTTGAACATTACAATCTTAAAATTTTTCCATCATACAAAGATTTTATCAAAGTAGAATCAAAGCTGTGTATTATGCCCATGAAATGATTCTAAAATTTAAATATATTGACTGAGTATCTACATAGGTTGATTTATTTTCCTCTTTTCAAAAATACCAATAATAGATGCAATTTTTGAAATTCCGAGAATACATTCAAATTAAAAAATCTCTTTTTTTGCAATTGCATATACACTATATTTCAGAAAAATATCTAAGAATCCAATTTGTGAGGCAATAATATGTACCTATAGACATCAGGATTTCCAAATTTTTTGGCATTCTAACATCGACTATAGCAATATGTAATCCACCAATCCCCTAAATAATATTAAAATAATTTAATTTTCATGTAGTATATTATAAATATAATATTTTGAATACATTTCTAAAATTTAGGGTTACTATTTTATTGAACTATATATAATGTATTTAATTGTATGACATGCATAAACTATAATATTCATACAATCTTCAACTTTTTCCATTTAATAACAGATGTGTAATAATTAAATGTTTACATAAGAAAATAATAATATGTTGATCAATCAATTTTAAATTGACAGTTTATATTACATTTGGTTTTGAAACCAAAGGGATATCGAAAGGCAAAATAAAAGTTATTATATTTTATAATATAGACACTCTTTTTATTCCTTATTTATAATTGCATTTTTATTGAAAAATCAAACCGGCCGGGCAAGTTGGCTCATGCCTGTAATCTCAGACAAGGCCGAGGTGGGAGGATCACGAGGTCAGGAGTTTGAGACCATCTTGGCCAACATGGTGAAATCCTGTCTGTACTAAAAATACAAAAATTAGCAGGGCATGGTGGCGTGTGCCTGTAATCCCAGCTACTCAGGCTGGGGAAAGAGAATCACTTGAACCCGGGAGGCGGAGGTCTCAGTGAATCAAGATCGTGCCACTGCACTCTAGCCTGGCGACAGAGTGAGACTCCATCTCAAAAAAAAAAAAAAAAAAAGGAAAGAAAGAAAACAGAAAAAGAAAAATCAAATCATTTAAGTTAATATTTTGTGTTACAAATGAAAAGATGAAAAGTTTCAGTTTGCTATGATTTTTAAATGCCAAACTTCTCTTAATCGCAGCCATATTTACTCTTTTAAGCGTTTGTGTATTAAATTATTGAAAATCTTGAACTTTTTTAATATCAGATTCCAATAGATATAAGCATTTCAAGAATATCTAGGGGGGAAGTTTCAGAATTATTATAATTGTTCCTTATGCTTCCTAATTGTTTATCAACTATCAATTATAAAAGTTAACAAGAATCTCAAGAATAAATGTAATATTTAAAGATCGTTTTCACAACGTTTATTTAGGCTTATCTTCCAATCAAAAAAGTAAAACAATTATAAGCATGCATCTTAACACAGTTTAGAAAATTAAGGATACTCATATAAAAACACTGAAATAAATAAACAGAATATATTAAGAATAAACAAACTCCTTTAAACCTCCCTGCTTTTTGAAGTTTTTCAAATGTTAAATCAACTTTCATTTTCTAGGATAAATACAACTTAGTTCTGATGTATTTCTATTATTTTTGCATAATGCTAGATTTACTTAACTACTTAAGATTATTGGATCTTTTGTTCATAAGTGAGACTGGCTTTGATAGTTCTTTCATACTCTTTGTTCAGTTCCAGGGCTAAGGTTTTCTACTCTCACAGACTGGGTTAGGGAATAGATCCTCTTCTATCTTTTGAAAGTGTTTAAGATTAGAATTATGTCTGCAAACTTTATTCAAATTTTTCCAGTGAAACATTTGTCCTGGGTGTTTTCATTATTTTTCGTTGTATTATGGATAGCTTAAAAATATACTTGGGAGGCCGAGGCGGGCTGATCACGAGGTCAGGAGACCGAGACCATCCTGGCTAACACGGTGAAACCCCGTCACTACTAAAAATACAAAAAATTAGCCCGCCGCGGTGGCGGGCGCCTGTAGTCCCAGCTACTCTGGAGGCTGAGGCAGGAGAATGGCGTGAACCCAGGAGGCGGAGCTTGCAGTGAGCAGAGATAGGGCCACTGCACTCCAGCCTGGGCGAAAGAGCCAGAGTCCGTCTCAAAATAAATAAATAAATAAAAATAAAAAATTACCTAAAGGGCTTGTGAAACCACAGACTAATGGGCCTCATGTGCAGAGTTTTGGTTACAAAATATGTGGTTTCCTCAGAGAGTTTACTTTTCAAACAAGATCTCAAATGATGCTGTTGCTGCTAGCGCAGGGATCATCTTTGAGAACCACTATACACAAAGGTTGGAACAAAGATTATTTACCACTTAGCTTCATACATTATCAACCCATGGTCAATCTTACTTTATATATGTTCTTACCATATCCTCTTATCCAGATTACTTTGAAACAAATGTCAGATATTATTTTATTTGTAAACGTATCAGTGCTTAACTCTAAAATACAAACACTCAGTTTTTCTCAGTGTTAGTACAGTTATGCACTACCTAATGACATTTGGGTCAACGACAGGCCGCATAGACAACGCTGGTTCCATAAGATTAAAAATGGAACTGAAACATTTTTATCACATATCGATAGAATAGGTGACAAGCTATCTTAATGTCCTAGCCCGATGCATTACTTATGTGTTTGTGGTGATGCTGATGTAAACAAACCCACTGTGTTAGTAGTAGTATAAAAGTATAGCAATACAATTTTAGACAGTACATAAGACTTAATACTGATAATAAATGACCATGTTTCTGGTTTATGTATTTACTACACCATACTTTTGTCATTATTTTAGAATCTACTCCTTCTACATATATATTAAAAATAAAAAAAGTGAACCATTTTAAACAGCCTCAAGCGGGTTATTCAGGAGGTATTCCAGCAGGAGGTGTTGCTATTATAAGAGATGACACAGCTGCATGGGCATATTGCCCACGAAGACCTTCCTGTGGGACAAAAATGTAAAGGTCCAAGTCAGTGCTATTGATGATCCTGACCCTAAGTATACAGTGTTTCTGTTTGTGTCTCAGTTTTTAACAAAAATGTTTAAGAAGTTAAAAAAAAAGAAAAAAATAGAAAATAGCTTATAGAATAAGGATATAAAGAAAGAATATATTTTTTGTACAACTGAACAATGTGCTTGTTTTAACTGATATTATAAGAGAGTAAAAAAGTTAAAATTTTAAAATTTATGAAGTTGTAAAGTAAAAATGTTACAGTAAGCTAAGGTTAATTTTGTATTAAATATTTGTTTTCTAAATTTAGTGTAGCCTAAATGTAGAGTTTATAAAGTCTACAACAGTGTACAGTAATTTCCCAATTTTCACATTCACTTACCACTTCATTCATGGTCAGTGCCCCATACAGGTATATCATTTTTCAAATCTTTTATACCGTATTTTTACTGTACCTTTTCTATGTTTAGATACACAAATGCTTAGCATTATGCCTACAATACTCAGTACAGTAACAAACTGCACGGGTTTGTTGCCTAGGAGCAGGAGGCTATACCATATTGCCTACATGTGTAGTAGGCCATACTATCTAGGTTTGTGTAAGTACGCTCTACGATCACATGACAGCAAAACGCATGTCTCAGAACATATCCCTGACATCACATGACACATAAATACATAGAAAAATGCAATTGTGATTGATTTTTGTGTGCCCATCTGTATCCTGTGACTCTGATGAGCTCACTTATTAGTACTAGGAGAGTTTATTTTTCTTTTGTGAATTTCTTGGGATTTTCTTCATAAATAATAATGGATATCTGTAACGAGAGAGAGAATGAGTTTTACTTATTCCTTTGCAATCTCTATGTCATTTACGTCTTTTTCTTGCCTATTGTAATAGCTAGAACTTTCAGTACTGTGGTGAGTAAGAGAGTGAACACACACATACTTGTCTAGTTTCCAATTTTAGAAGGAAAGTTTTTATTTTTTCACCATTGCGTATGATGTTAGCTTTTTAGGTTTTTTATAGATGTTCTTCATCAAGTTGAGATAATTCCTCTCTACTCTTAACTTGCTGAGAGTTTTTATCTTACTGGGTGGCAGATTTTGCCAAAATGCTTTTCTTCTTTAGCATGTTTGTATTGTGGATTACATTTATTGATTTTCAAATGTTAAGTCAGCCTGGCATGCTTGAAATAAGTCCTTCTTTGCAATGGTATTTAATTATTTGTTTATACATTGCTGTATTTAGTAGACTAATGTATTCTTGTTGGGGTTTTTGAGCTCGTAAGAGATGATCTTCCTTCCTTCCTTCCTTCCTTCCTTCTTGTACTGTTTCTGGCTGGTTTTGTTCTCAGGGTAATAGTGGACTCATAAAATGAGTTGGTAGGTATTCCAGTCTCTTCCGTTTTTTTGAAAGATGTTGTATAATATTGACGTTAGTTCTTTTTAAGTTTTTAGTAGAATTCTTTAGTGAAATCATCTTGGCCTGAATATTACTTTTTTGAGAGTTTTTAAGTTATAAATTCATTTTCATTAATGGTTTTAGGACTATTCAGATGGTCTATTTCATTTGCTTCAATTTTGATATTTATTGGTTTAGGAGGAATTAGGTTATTTCTTCTAAGTTGCTGAATTTATAAGCATAAAGTTCTTTTATAATTTTCCCTTTCAATTTTTTTAATGACTGCAAGGTCAGTAGTAATATCCCTGATTTAATATTGGTGATATGTTTCTACTATCTTTTTATTTTTTAAGTCTTGATAGAGGTTTATAAATTTTATTGATCATTTTTCAAAGAACCAGTTTTTACTTTCACTGATTTTTTTCACTGTTGTTTTTCTATATTCAATTTTGTTGATTTCTGTTTCTTATTAATTCCCTTCTTCTGCTGCTTTGGATATATGTTGCTATGTTGCCAGTTTCTTGAGGTAGGAATTTATGTTATTGATGTAAAGCTTTTCCTTTTTTTCTAATGTAAGCATTTAGAAGTTAAACACAATATAAAGATTGAAAATTGTTAAAAGTTTTAGATTGGCTAGAAGTATTTTTCTATAGTGGGCAAACTATTTCTATAAAGTGACAGAGAGTACATATTTTAGGCTTTGTACGCTAGTAGTTTCTGCTGAAACTACTAAACTATTTCTGTAGTAAGAACACTGTTATAAACAATACATAAATAAATGAGCATGGCTGTGTTGGAATAGTACTTTATGTATACAAACAAGGAGAGGATTGAATTTGGTTGATGGAAAGGCAGTTGTGGACCCGTGATCTAAAGGATGAACAAACTGAGACATTATCATGCAAATCTGTCTACCAAATTGGGTCATGCTCATATAGCTTTGGAGAATTTTTATTTGTTGGATTTAAAAGGTAAACTACTTAAATAATTACTCAATTAATTTCTTTTAAAGACAGGAAATGACACTCATTCAATCACTACTTTCAATGCTATAAATCTTCTAGAACATAATCCTTATGGGTTCATTTATCACCATATAAGAAAAGTCTAGAACACAATGTAATCTTAATGAGTACAGGAACCCAAAGAAATTCACCACTATATCCTCAGCAACTAGAAGATGCTCAATGAATATTGACTTAATAAATGAATTAACACAATACTTTTATTATTTATGTTTCAGGTTATAATTTCATGTTATGGTGGCTTTTGGATTAAGAGACTATAAATGGGTTTGGGACAATAGATTATTAATTATATTTTCAAATTACAAAAAGAGAAATTACCTTCTGAAATAACTAAATTATTCAGTCTTTAAAACAAGGGGTAAAATATAACATTTATCTGAATGTATATTTTACATTAGTGTGCATACATTCAACTTCCAATTTTTTTGCTTCTAAAACAATTTAATAAAGAATATTTTATGACTAGAACTGGTTATTTATTTTTAAACGAGTTTCTCCATAAATTGGCAATTAATCTTCATTTTAGAAGACTGTAGATGGTTTTATTAGCTTCATTTTACAGTAAGTATTTGAGAACCATAAAGTTTAAATATCTTTTTCAGAATGATAATTAGTGTATATGCATAAAGAGAAGAAACCACATATTCTGGTTGCTATTACATCTCACTTCCACTAACAATTAATGTTTAGAAATCAAGAATGAGACATTAGAGATGTACCTTGAGAACAAGGAAATTGAGATCAGGAGAATGACAGACTTCTAACAACAAACTTTTCTTATATTTGTTTTTGGAAATGTCAATGCAAAGAAAGGTTAATAGAATAAACTCTAAAAAGTAACGTTCGGATTAAGCAATGGATTTTTTTATTAATGATCATTCTGAGAGCAGTGTAAACAACATTATTATGACAAAACTTTCACTGAATTGAGGAATTAGGATGAGATTGAGCCCTGGCAACATCAATATTATGAAAACTGTTTTCATTAAAATGGGACAAGGCTAGAATAAATGCGAATTTTAGTTGTTGTAAGTGAGCTTATATTGAAGGGAAGGAGCCAGTGAAGATGGAGACAGGGAAGAAATGGGGATGAAAAGATAATACCTGGGAGTGGAAAGTGAAAGAAAATTGATTTTATAGATAGAGAGATGCTTGTGGGTCTTTTGGTGGTGTGTTGGAGCTAGTTCACCGTGGCTCTGGAGAGCTCAGTCAACATATCTGGAAATTTGCCAGAGAGCTGATTTCACATTTGCAGCTTAAAAGTGGCCAGGGTAGGGATATTTACACCATGGTAATTAGAAAATAGCACAAATCAGAATTTTTGTTCCACTTCACTGCCGGAGGGCTAGTTTTAAGCATTTATCGGCACACCATTGATTATAAGATTTAGTTTATGGAAACATTATAAAATTAGGCAAAGAATTTAGTATGTATTTAGCAGTTATACCCTAGAATAACCACTTTACAATGTCAAATTTGTCTATTTTATTATAAACAAGGTTGTAAAATATTACCTTTAAAAGCAATACACCAATCGATTTTTATGTACCAAATATTCTGCCATAAGTCTTAAGGGTGGGAGACTATCCCAATATTACTCACGCTGATACATATGACTTGAGATAATTTTTCTTATTAAAGCATCAGGAGGAAACCATAAAGAGGATGCCCTCTGAAAAACTGTTAGATGATATAAAAATTGGCTCTGTGATGATTAATTGAAGCCAATACTACAAGTCAAAAACCTACATAATGTGATTTAATACAAGGTTAGAAGGAAAAGCAAATGCTATATTTATAAATAAAAATTATTAATATAATATGTTATTTAAAATAGTTACATGTAATTATACTAATAAACTACTATCGGTAGGTATTTTGTTGTTTTACCCCTAAGTTGTCATATATTCAAAATGGTCAGGTATCTTTTAAAATTTCTTTATGTTTGAAAAATAAAGTATCATATTATTTTCAAGTTTCTTTTATTTTTAGGAATGCATTATAAATTTTACAGGCAGGATCAAGAATAAGTTGTATTCTACATCTGAAAATTTTTCCACAAAATGGTAACATAGATCTTTGCCAGTTAACGAATAAAGTTAGGTTCTCAAAGTTCTTGTAAGTATTAATGTGAAAATAAATTGAGAGTAAACATAAGTATTAATACTTATTAATAAGTATTGATATGAAAATAAATTTATAGTAAGCACAAATATATTCGAACAATTATTTATTTTGCTTGTAAGAATTTGGCAACTTGATTATTTGATAGACTGTTTGAAAGAAGTAAAATGTGAAAGCTAAAAAACTACTGGCCTAGTTTACATTTCTGTTTGTACCTTTAAATCTTAGAAGAACAGAAATACATAAGTGAATTTTTTATACTAATTATGCTAGTGTAAATATATAGAGTTGTAGGAATTATCTGCATGTAGCATTCACTGGATATTGACTTAACCAGTCACATATTTCTCCGCAAATTGTTTCAATCACAAAGAATTTAAAATAAAATTCCATTTTGGGTTAGCTTGATTCAATCAATATTGATAATATCAAATCTATGCGGCAATATAGTGAAGTCACCTGGCCAGTAGTTATTGTGTTTTCTAAATGAGTACTGCCAATTTCTTTTCTTCAATGCAATGACCTGCCTTGATTTTGACATTATTCTGTATGTTTTTCTAAATATTATAAACTGCAATTTAAAATAGACTGAGATATAATCAATCAGGTAAAAATACTTGTTCCTTCAGCTTCCAGCTCTCTCTTTCTCTCATATCCTCCAGGCAATGTGCAGATGCTCAGCTGGCAAAAGGTTGTCATTTTATTATTAACAATGCTTTATAGCATTTCAACCACTCAAGAGATTATTAAAATTACACTTCAGCTGGAATATTGTTTTTCAGTTAACACTATAAAAAATATGTGACAGGAGGAGCTAATTTAGTAATGGAAAGTAGAAGTAGGGGTAAATTTTAAATGAGTTTTCTTATATGGTTAGCAGTTGACATTGATCCACAGAATTCTTCATCCATCTGCAATGAATTTTCTCATGTTCAGGGTCTGCAACAGGATGGTTCAAAGGCTATTATAGCTTCCCAAATTTTTTTCATACTAAAAAATTAACTGAATTCATCAAAACCTACAAAACATTTTGTTCTCTCTCCTTTCATTCTATAAATATATTCTAAATATCTATCTCCTAGAGAATTTATTCATACCTCTATCTTGCTCACATTAGTTTTTTTTTAATCCTTCTAAAAGATAATCCCTAATCAGTCTAAATGAAGAAAAGTAGTGTTAAGAAAAATCTCCCTACCCAAAATGTTTAAGAACCCCAAATTTTATTAAGAACCTACAATACTTAAGAAGACAAAATCTCTAGGCTAAATTAGTGTTAACAGTATCAAGCACATCAAGCAAAAAACTTCACACACGGTGATCAAACACTAAGAAGTCCCCACCATCACCCCCAAACCTCATACCTGCTGCACATCTCAGTCGTGTAGTCCTCGAAATTTCTTCCCAGCTGTCACCTTTAACATCGGGTGTCTTGAGACGTGTGTTCCTCAAAGGGAATTTGAATCTCTTCTTTTTGACCCCAAAGTGAAATACAACTTCCGGCTCTCTGTAATTTTTTTTTTTTTTTTTTCCTATTTGGTTTTTTACTTTTCCCATTGTTGATTGTTGAAACTAAAATTTAGAATTTCAATGACCTCTTAGCCTTCCTATCTTTACTTTCATTTTGATGACTCCAGTACTAAGATTATAGAGTGGGATAGGCTGTGGGTTCAATATAGATCATCCTCTGTCATATCCTCCTTTAATAAAAACATATTAATAAAATATATTTTATTAATTAGAAAATAATTGATTTAAAATATTGGAAGAAAAAGCACAGAAAAAATGAAATTTTAAAAATTAATTTAAAATCACATCCATGTTCTTGAAATACATTTATATTGTTTCTTAGAAGAAGAATTTCTGGATCAAAGGATGTGAATAATTTAAGTCATTAAGAATATTGCGAACCTGAACTCCAGAACGTTTATGCAATTTTAGAATTTTGGACTCCTACAATTTCCGTAGAAGAATGTGTGTCTCTTTATTTTGGTATCATAAATCACACATTGTGATGCCATGTTTGCATATATATATATATGTATATATATCTTATAGAATGTATCTAGGGTGGTCCGAATAATGCCCTCTCCATCAAATGTTTACATTCCAGTTCCCACAACTTGTGAATATGTTACCTTACATAGTAAACAAGACTCTGTGGTGATTAAATAAAAATCTTTTGATATGGAGAATGTCATGGATTATTCTGGTAAGTCTAACATTATCATAAGCGTTCTTGTAGGAGGCAGGCTGGAGAATCATAGACACAGAAGGCAATGTGATAACAGAAGCAGAGGTTAGAGGAAAGAAGATACTATGCTACTGGTTTTGAAGATGAAGGAAGGAAACACAAGCCAAGTAATATAGGCATTTGCATTGTCTGAGGCCACTAGGATGGTGATAATTTACCTCTTTTCACTGCAACCTCCGCCTCCCTGGTTCAAGCGATTCTTGTTCCTCAGCCTCCTGAGTAGCTGGGACTACAGGCGCCTGCCACCATGCCCGGCTGATTTTTATGTTTTTAGTAGAGATGGGGTTTCACCATGTTGGCCAGCAATAGAAATCTAATACTGTATCATGCCCACAAAAGTATACTTACATATATATATAGCCACATACACATACACAGTCTGAGGAAAAACAATACTGTTTACCCATCACCTGATTACAAAATAGTACATCACCAATATTCAATTTGAAATTTTTATTAGTCCCTCTCCACCCAGAAATTAACACTTCTCTGAATTTTATCATTTATTTTTTCTTATTATTTGAATATTTATGCTTATATACTGGGTTATGTTATTTAATTTTACCTATTTTGACATTCATGTAAATAGAAACAGTTTATTATTCTGAATACCCCGTTTCCCAATATTATGTGTACAAGATTTATCAAAGTACACCTGTGGAAGTGTGTTATTTCATTTTCATTGCTGTATAGTATTGCATGTGGTATGAATGTATCATAATTTTATTTGATCATGTTAATGTTTATGGGCATGCAGGATGTTGCCATGTTGCCAGGTTTGTTTGTTTCTTTTCAAATGTAAACAGTGCTGCTATGACCATTCATTAATGTATCTTTCTGTGCACATGTTTAGGAATTTCTTCAGAATATATTTGAAAGTGGAATTCTTGTGCCATAGGATATGATATACTCCTTGTCAAAGTAATTAGTCACATTAACACACCAACAGTAGTGTATAAGGAGATTCTCAGCCTTTTAAATTTATGCCAATCTAGGGATCATAAAATCCTGTTTTATTGTGGCTATAATTTGCATTTGACTGAATAATAATACAGTTTAACATATTTTCACATGCTTATTGACTATTTAGCTTGCCCCACTGTGAAATGGCTAATCATTTCTTTTGCTCATATTTAATTATTTTTATTTTTCTTATGGGTTTGATGTTTTTCAAAATTGTTCAATAAATCAAGCAAGCTCTATTCATATATACTTATAAATATATATTCTTTCAACTTGTATCATTTGCTGAACCAAATTTGTTATTTTAACATGAAGGTTTAAATCTTCATGTTTAATCTTGGAGTTAATTTTTGAAGTTTGATAATCCAATTTGATTTATTTTTCAAGTAAAAAAACATGTAAACCATGAAGTTAATTGTTTCTGCATCATTTATTGAATATTCAATTTTTACCCAGTTATCTGTAAACACATCTCAAAATTCCAAATATGTTTTGAGCATTTTTTTCTTGGCACTCTATTCTACTTCACTGAGTTCTATGTTTATTCTTGTACCACCGATTTCTTCACTGTCTTAAATATTAAAGCTTCATATTAGTCTTGATCTCTCTCTCTTTCTTTCTCTCCTTCCTTCCTTCCTCCCTTTTTTTTTCTTTCTTCATTTTTTTCTTTCTTTCTTTTCTTATTTTTTTCTTTCCTTCTTTCAGGGTGTCTATGTCACCCAGGCTGGAGTGCAGTGGCGCGATCTCCGTTCACTGCAACCTCCGCCTCCCAGGTTCAAGTGATTCTTGTTCCTCAGCCTCCTGAGTAGCTGGAACTACAGGCGCCTGCCACCATGCCTGGCTGATTTTTATGTTTTTAGCAGAGATGGGGTTTCACCATGTTGGCCAGGCTGGTCTAGAACTCTTGGCCTCATGTGATCCGCCCGCCTGAGCCTCTCAAAGTGCTGGGATTACAGGCGTGAGCCACCGTGCCCAGGCAAAAACTCTTCTTTAAAGAGAAAATTTACTGTTTTATATTTTTGCCTTAGATTTATTTTAGTATATTATGTATTTTAGCTACTAATATATTAATATGTTTTAAAAAATACAATTTCCTAAATTACTGCCCCTAGTGTACAGGAATCAGTCAACTTTTAAAATCATACATGTAACAACCCTGAAAAACTTATTACTAAGTCTATTAGTTTCTGGTTGTATCCCTCTGATCTTTTAGTGGTAACCTTACATTTAAAGTACTTATATGAATAATTGTAATATTGTTTTTACCTTTGCAATGGCAAGTGCTCTATTTTTGCATGTAGATGCTCTTATTTCTTTGAGAAGTTTCTCCAGAATTAATAACAATACACATTCTGGGTTTCAACTTGATTGTAAATGGTATGCTTCCAATACCTTTCCATGTAGGATAATTTTCTGAATAAATTTTTATAGAAATAATTTTTCCATGTAAACAATGTCTTCTTCTCTTAGTTACTGAGATATTTTTATAATGCATAAATTAAGAATTTAATCATTTTTCCTGCGACTTTTATAATCACTTGTTTTTCTTTTAGCTGTTAATATGGTAAATTTAGATTTTCTAATATTGAACAACTCTTTAAAAAAACAAATATTTTCATATACACAAATTGACTCATTTTATTAATATTTTGTTAAATTCATCTAATATGATGTGTGTGGTTAGCCTTTAATTTTTACTTCTTATAATATTCTTATCTATTCTTACAGCCAAGAATGTATCAGCTTCATAAATGTTGCTATATGTTTCTTTTTTTCTGGAAGAATTTTTCAAATATTGAAATTATTATCTTCATCAAATATTTTGCAGATGATTAAAATCATTTAGGTTTTCTACTTTCTTTGTGGAAAATATCTCAAATTTTGAAAAAAAGTAAGTGATAGTTAACTGTAGAGTGCAGTCTTCTCTAAATCCAGTAAATCAAGTGTATTAATTTTGTTGTGAAGTTTTCTCTTTTCTGATTTTTTGCATTGCATGCTTCTATTATTGAAAGAGAGACATATTAATTTATCTTACATGATGTTTAATTCCTCAATCTCTTCTTGTGGTTTGGAATGTTATTTGCCTTATATACAAGCAAACTGTTAGATATATGTGTATTTTAAATCTTTATATTTTCCTGGTAAATTATTTCTTTTAATATAATAAGGACTCTTAATTATTAGTAATAAAGAGAGTCACCATTAGTGAATTATTAATAACTTTTTAATAGCATAAAGTCTATTTGGGGTAATTGTTTGTATTCTTATTTTCACTTTAAATAACAATCTGAATTTATTAATTTTTTTAATTTCTTACTTTTTTCTTTCCAGTCTAATATTCTTTTTCGTGTTTTAATTGAAATGTTTCATCCATTTACATTTCTTATGACATTTTAGAAATAGAACTATTTCTCTCAACTTATGATGTTTCTGGGTGAGTGTTTATTTTTTATTTTTTTCAGGGTCTACTCTTACTCTTTCATCTGGGCTGGGGCACAGTGGCGTGATCAACGCTCACTGCAGACTCAACCTTCTGGGCTAAAGTGATTCTCCTGCCTCGGCTCCACACCCTTTTAGCATTTGAGATATGGCTACTGTGCCTGAGAAAATTAATTACTAATTCTATTTAATTTAACTAATTTAAATTTATATGGCTGCATGTTGTTACTGGCTACCATATTGGACAGAGACAATCTATATAGACTCTGATCGCACTTTGTTTTATTGTTCAGTCTTTTTTATTGCCATCTTTTACTTTCCTTAACATTTTTAATGAATATATTCAAATAAACAATAACATTTCAAAAACTTCACAGGGAAAACTATGTATCCTCTCCTATATTCTATTATTAACATTTTATCTTATTTGCATATGCAGCTCTCCATTTATTAATCCTTAATTTTAACGCACGTCAAAAGAAATTGGAGACATCCATATATTTAGCCATGCTCTGTTTTAAATTGGCATCACAAGGCTATTCTGTCAGATTCTCTAATGTGCTTTACACTCTTACAAATAACATATTTGAAATCAATGACACATATATTTTCCTGAATCTAACCAAGCATTGATATTATGAGTATCATATTCTTGAGTTTGATGATTTTCATCATCATTACATTTATTTCTAAAATTCCCAAATAAATGTATTTATCCACTAAGGAGAAGTATCATCATCCCAGGAGAGGTAGGGCTTTGTCTCAATAAAGATGACCTGTTATGTTCCTTGAGAAAAGCATAACACCCCGATAGACCTTCTGGCACTGCCTTCTACATCCCCACCCCGATTAGAGCTAACTTCCTTCGGGATGTCCTGCAACCCAAATGACACATTAATATTAATATTGCTTTTTTTTTTTTTTTTTTGCTGGGCCACAATTCTTGCTGACATTTAAAGGAAATCTAATTGTATCTTGCATTTCTGTGATATTCTTAGTCTGTACTTACAACATTAAATTCACATAAATGACACTAAACAATTATTAAATCTAATATTTTATTATTTTAACTTTTACACGCTAATTTTTCCAGAAATTACTTTTGTGTATGTAAATTTTTAAAGTACACAGCCATTTCTTCTTTTTCAATCCTTTATTCACTAAAAAAACCATTTTTTGAAGTTGTACTTATTTTTATTACTTCTATGTTTGTTAGTTTTGCTTATTTTTTTCATTTCAGTGTTAATTCTGTTCACATCTACTTGAAAGTGATTTTCATGTATTAAGGCAGCATTTACCAAACTGTTTTTAAAAAAGCTATTTCTAGTAGAACCCATTAGGTGCTCCTAGAGAAGCCTATTCCATTAAAAAGTGTTTTGAAAAGTTTTGTCTATTAAATTTTCCCTTGGCAACATAACAACATATTAATTTTGAAAACATACTTTAACAGGCCACCAACATGAAATCATAGTATTAAGGACATTCATCTTTTTTGTCTGTAAAAATTATTTCAGGATATTTAATAAACTCAAACAAAAAAGTGGTGTTATTTTTATTGAACGCTGTTGTCGCCTATAATCAGGCACCTATTCCTTTCTATGTATTGTAATATTTTAATTATTGTAGCTTGGAAGCGTATATTTAATTTTTTATTCAGCAATAATGATATAGAAATTTCCAAAAATAATACATAAAATCCTGTGTAGCTTTCACCCAGCTTGACCCAATGTTGACATCTTACATAACTATAGTACAATACCAAACTTTCAGCCATTATTTCTTCAAATATATTTTTCAGCTCTTGAACTCTTACTCCTCTCCTTCTTGACTCATATGACAATACAAGTTAAATATTTTTAATTGTCCTGTAGATCACTGAGTTCATAGATTTTGTCAGTTTTTCGTTGTTTGTTCAAATTCAGTAATTTCTATTGATTTCTCACCAAGTTCACTAATTCTTTTCTCTGTTATCTCTAATCTATTTTTTTTTTTTTTTTGAGACAGGGTTTCCCTCTGTTGCCCACTCTGGAGTCCAGCGGCACAACCTTGGCTCACTGAAACCTCCATCTCCTGGGTTCAAGTGATTCTCCCGCCTCAGCCTCCTTAGTAGCTGGGATTATAGGCACTGGCCACAGCAGCTCAGCTAATTCTAATCTAATTTTGAGCCGAGTCAGTTGAAGTTTTTTTTTTTTTTTTAATTCAGTTATTTGATTTTTTAGTTTTATAAGTTCCCTTTGATTCTTTTTCATATCTTCCATTCACCTTAAAATCCTTATCAGATAATTTCATCTCAGTTATCTCAGTATTGGAATATTTTGAGTATATTTTTTATTCAAATTGTTCTCCAGGTTCTTTGTATGATGAGTAGTTTTTTATGGTATCCTGGACATTTTTGGTATTAAGCTGTGAGACTCAGAATACTATTTATTCTTGTTTATCCAACATCACAGGGTTTAGGTGTAATAAAAAGCCTGCTTTGGGATTTATGTTGAGCTCACTTTGGGCCCATTTACACCACCCATTGAAATTGAAGTACTGATTGGCACAGAATCATTGTCCCTGAGAAGAAGCCAAAGTTTGGCTCCCAACATGTTTTTCTACATGACCTAAACATACACCCAGGTATTCGTTTCAGTTAAAGCTCCCAGACCTCAGTTTTTTGTTGCTGTTGTTTGTTTTTGTTTGTTTGTTTTTACTTTACTTAGTCAATAACTTCCATGAAAAAAATCTGGTCACAATAATACATCCCTGAGAAATCAAAATAATTATTTTCAAATAATATGAAAAGAGAATTAGCCTGATAATTTGATGGCCATACAGAAACTTCACTCTCTTTTCTACCTTAACTCTCTCTTTTCTGGAACACAATAATATTCTCACTTACAATTTAGGCAGTTGTATTCTCTCAATGTAATAAAAAGATGGAAAGCTAGTTAAGTTAGATAAATACAATTACATATGTACTTCTAAACTTCAATTTACTTGTAAACATTTAATTGTTATATATAGCGTATTAAACAAGATAAAGAGAAAAAATGTGATTATCAATACTTACTGTTTTATGTATTTGATATCCATTGTATGTAAACATTAAGAGCAAAACAAAAGCAAAGCAAATGTAGGGCATATATTACCTATTTTAACTGTGAAGGAATTGATGCTTAGAAAATTAATTTGTCCTAAATCATACAATTAGTGATATGCATCCAGTGTGTTTTAATTTAAGACAATAGAGGGATTTTTCAGAACCACTTTACTTATTTTTAAGGAAGTGCTTCCTTGATCTTTCCAAGTAAATAGCAATTGACAAAGCCATTTTGGAATATAACATATTTGAATTTTCAAAAGAAAAAAAACCTAAATTAAGTATTTCTAATGAGAGAACTTTGGATTTAATTTATGTTTAAAAATAAAAATTAACAAAATATAATTCCTACTTGGAAAAATAAATATATTTACCCAGGAAAGTGAACTTATATTTTCATTTATCTTCATATAAACATGTCCTAAGAAATTAGGAAGAAATTAAGTCACTTGCTACACATTATATGTCTTCAACATTAAAAAATTAGAACCATTCATGTTCTAGAAGTAGCAATATTATATTCTATTACTAAATTATTGTAAACAGCTCCCTAGTTTATAAGGGCTTAATCACCAATGCAACAGATATTTGAAGAGCTACATTGCCAGATTTACTTCATAATTTTAATTAACTGCTTTTTTGCCTTTCGAATTAAATTTGCTCTTGTTATTTTTGATGTTTTAGCATCGGTAGAGAAAAAACTTTGCTGGCAAGACTCAGGAATATTTTCAACAGTAATGATCATTTTCAATATGAAAGAACAAGAAAAGAAGAAACAGAGTGTTCTAAATACTAAGACTATGTTAAACAAATTTGGGGTATTTTAAAAAATTATGTCCAGGTTACAAAAATAAATCTTGGAAAGCAGTTATCAACATTTGCCACCTAAGTATGTCAGTTTTATTGCATATTTTTAGCAAGATTATATGCCATGAAATTTAAGTAGTTCAATGCGGTATTTGATTAAAATGTGATTTTATAAGGAAACTTTGTATATGGGTCAACTATTGATCATTGTTATAAATAGACTCATGATTTAAAAAAAATTAAGATGCTAATTACTGAGAACATAAACTTACGTAATTTTCTATTTCCTTTTCCTAAAAAAACAGTGTTCTTCAGCTATTTAACCAGTTGTATCCCTTTTGTTCATGTCAAAATTCTCTATCTTTTTCAGAATAAAATTCATTATTTTTCTTTTAATATTTTCTACCTACTATCACCGTAAAGATCACTATTCAATACATTATAGCTGTTTTAATGTTTGTTTAGTAGCTTTGTCTAATACCTCCTTGATCGAGAGTTATTTGAATTATTCTATATAGGTTGCTGAAGGCATTTAATTTAGTGAGTGATTTTCTAAAGTCAAATTTACTTCCTTCTCAGCCCAATCAGCTTCTATATGTATTCTAACAACTTGGGACTTCAACTCATACTCACAAGTTATTTTTCTTATGTTGGAGAATCATCATTTACACAAATTTGGTTTTCTTTTAATTCTATCAATGAACCTAAAAATCCTTTGTTACACTAAATAGCTGTCATAGAAAGATTAATGTTTGACATAAGTTAAAATTAATCATTGTCCCTTTCATTCCCAACAGAAATGACCTTTTCCCATGTACCACTTTCCCAGTTACTTAGGTGGTAACTAGAGACTATTTTTCAGGAACTTCCGAATTTCACTTGTTTTATGGACATAAACATATCCCAGATATTATAGAATAAATCCTTACAGACGTAGGCTTCCAGGTGCCATTATGTGGCACTGTTATCTATCCCCACCCTCCCAATGAGGATGACGTTGTGTCGTTTCTTTTTATGTCCAATTCCAGCCAGTTGTGGCACAAGAAAGATACATTCTTTTATTTTTTTTTTTATTCTGGGTATTAGAGCAATTAGAGAAGAATGATAAAAGCCACACTGCCCAGTAATGTCCTGCAATTATTTAAGATTACTATCATTTTCCAACAAACTCTTTCCATAGCGAATATGAAAATATGAACAATCATTCCTGAGTGAGGGCACAATCCCTCTGGTAGCATTACTGGTGGGTATAGTTCTTTATTAGTGTCAGTATTCAATTTCTCCATTCATTTGACACTGTGTTGTCTTTCCAGGCTTCTTTCTAGTTACAGCTTGTTTCCTGGAAGATAGCTCTCTCTAGTGTCCCTTTTTGGGTTAACAAGTATTGTGCCTCATGATGGCGAGTTTCTAGGTTGTCCTGATTTATTAGCCATAGATAAACTCCTATGACTTTTACAGTCTGTTTACCAAAGTGGAGCTAGTGCTTACCATGCCACTACCTGTATTGTTCCCATTGCACATTGATGAAACATGGGCAGTTTGGGAAAATGGTCTGAACCTCCAAGTATCAGTGTTCCTTGAGACTGCCAATAGATACGTTAAACCCTCAAATGTAGTTCCATCTGAGTGTAGCATAACACTTCCCAGAGAATAAGTTGGTGTACCTTTGGATGGGAGCTGTCTGTAATAACAGGCATCAAATATCAGTGAACCAGAGTGGCTGTTTTGCCTATCATACTGCTTGGAACACACAGTGGTCCATGTGCAAAGGACAACTTCATTGGCCCTATGTGAGTACAGTGAACTTCTCCCCTTAATATATTCTTTTTCTTTTTTAAAAAAAAGGCAAAGCAAATTTTTTTTTATTTCAGTTGTAGGCATTAATTATTTAATACACATAGTCTTACTTAATCTTTAGAGCAACTTGTTTAATCCTTATAAAAATAGTAGGTACTATTTCTATCCCAATTTAATAAAGAAACTTGGCCTGGATAACCAGGCCCATCAAAACCTATGACCAATATTATCTTAATTCCAAAGTCATTTATTTATGTATTCATTCATAATAGATATACATATTTTGGAAGAATATGTGATAATAATACATTCATAAAATACATAAAGATCAAATAAGGGTAATTGGGCTATCAATCATCTTAAATATGTATCTTTTCTTCTTGCTAGAAACATTTGAATTACTTCCTTCTAGCTATTTTTAAATGTACTATTGTAAATTATAGACACCCTGCTATCTATTGAACACTGGATCATATTTCTTCTACCTAACTGAATTTGTACCCAATAATCCCTTCATTCTCTTCTCCCCTGTACCCTTAAATAGACCCTTAAGCATATAAATATTTATTAGTAAACTTCGCTGTACTATCCTCTTCCCAGTTGTCTTCTGGCATTAGCTAAGGAATAATCACTAACTCAGCCATCAGAATGATATGATGTCCCATGATGGTGGGAGCAGTTTTGATCCAGGAGAACCCCCAAGTTGGGGCGCAACCCAGAAGAGTTCTTGGCTTTGACTGACAGAGTAAATTGAAAGCAAAGCAAGTTTACTAGAACAACAGAGTATAGAAAAATGGCTATTCGATAGACAAAGCAGGGCTACCCTCTAGGCAGAGTAACACCTGTGGATTGCTGACTAGCTATATTTATAGCTAATCCTTAATTATATGCTAAGTAAGAAATGGGTCATTCACAAAGTTTCTAGAAAAGGGATGGGGAGTTCCTGGAACTAAGGGCTCCTCTCATTTAAAACCATAAAAGGTAACTTCCAGGCATTACCATGGCATTTATAAACTGTCATGGCACTGTTGGGAGTGTATTTTAGCACGGAAATGCATTATAATTAGCATATCATGAGCAATGAGGGCAATGAGAGATTGCTTTCATCACCGTGATCATTTATTTTTAATTTTGGGGGGTACAAATTAGGTGTATATATTTATGGGGTACATGAGATTTTTTCATACAGGAATGCAATGTGAAATAAGCACATCATGAGGAACAGGGTATTCATCCCCTCAAACTTGATTCTTTGAGTTACACACAATCCAATTACCCTCTTTAAATAATTTTAAATATACACTGTAGTTATTATTGCCTATAGTCACCTTATTGTACTATCAAATGGTAGGTCTTATTCATTCTAATTTTCTTTTGTAACCATTAACCATCACCACCTCCCTCTCCAGCCTCCCATTACCCTTTCCAGCCTCTGGTAACCATCTTCTACTCTTTTATGCCCATGAATTAAGTTGTTTTCATTTTTAGATCCCACAAATAAATGAAAACTTGTGATGTTTGTCTTTCTGTGCCTGGCCTATTTCACTTAACATAATGATCTTCAATTCCATCTGTGCTGTTGCAAATGACTAGATCTCATTCTTGTTTATTGCTGAATAGAAACTCATTGTGTAATAGGTACCACATTTTCTTTATCTTTCATCTGTGGATGGACACTTAGGTTGCTTCCAAATCTGAGCTATTATGAACGATGTTGCAACAAACATAGAAGTGCAGATATTTCTTTGATATACTGATTTGTTTTCTCTGGGGTATATACATAGCAATGGGATTGCTGGGTCCTATGGCAGCTCAATTTTTAGTTTTTTGAGGAACCTCCAAACTGCTCTCCATGGTGATTGTACTAACTTACATTCCAACTAACAGCCAATGAGGTTCCCTCTTCTCTACATCCTCATCTACATTTGTTATTTTTGCCTTTCTTTGGGATATAAGACATTTTAACTGGGGTGAGATGATATTGCATTGTAGTCTTGATATGCATTTCTCTAACGATCAATGATGTTGAACACCTTTTCATATGTCTGTTTGCCATTTGTATGTCTTCTTTTGAGAAATGTCTATTCAAATCATTTGCCTATCTTTAGATTAGATTATTGGATTTGTTTTCCTGTGGAGTTGTTTGAGTTCCTTATATATTTTGGTTATAAGGTTGTCACTTCACTTTGTTGATTGTTTCCTTTGCTGTGCGGAAGGTTTTTAACTTGATGTCGTCTCATTTGTCCATTTTTGCTTTGGTTGCCTGTGCTTATGAGGATTGCTCAATACATTTTTGCCCAGACCAATGCCCTGGAAATTTTCCCCAACGTTTTCTTGTAACAGCTTCATAGTTTGAAGTCTTAAATGTAAGTATTTAGTCCATTTTGATTTGATGTTTGTATGTGGCAAGATAGAGGGGTCTAGTTTCGTATATATTTTAGATATGGTTCTAATTCCATATACATCTTAGGTTTTTTTTTTATTTTTGTGTAGAATGTCATCGGTATTTTGATAGAAAATACATTGAATCTGTGGATTGCTTTGGGAACTATGAATATTTTAACAATATTGATTCTTCTAATCCATGAATATAGAATATTTTTCCATTTTTTGTGTCTTCTGTAATTTCTTTTATAAGCGTTTTATAGTTTTCATTATAGAAATCTTTCACTTGTTTGATTAATTTTTTTGTTATTTAATTTTATGTGTCACTATTGTAAATGGGTTTACTTTTTTGTTTCTTTTTCACATTGTTCACTTTTGACATATAAAAATGCTGCTAATTTTTGTATGTTGATATTGTATCCTGCAACTTTACTGAATTTGTTTATCACTACTAGTAGTTTTCTTGTGGAGTCTAGGTTTTGCCAAATATAAAATTATATTATCTGTGAACAAGAACAATTTGACTTCTTCCTTTCCAATTTGAATGCCATTTTATATCTTTCTCTTGTCTCATTGCTCTAGCTAGGACATGCAGTACTATGTTGAATAACAGTGGTAACAGGGGACATCCTTGTTGTGTACCAGACCTTAGGGAAAAGGCTTTCAGTTTTTCCCCGTTCCTTTTATGTTACTAGCTGTGGGTCTATTGTATATGGCTTCTACTATGTTGAGATGTATTACTTCCATGCCTACTTTTCTGAGGGTATTTATCATGAAAAGATGTTGAATTCCATCAAATGCTTTGTCAGCATTAATTGAAATGATCATATGGGTTTATCCTTTATTCTGTAGATATGATGTATCACATTGACATATTTGCATATGTTGAACCATACTTACATCCCAGGTATTAACCCCACTTGGCCATGATAAATAATCTTTCTAATGTATTGTTGAATTTGGTTTGCTAGTATTTTGTTGAAAATTTTTGCATCAATATTCGCCAGTGATATTGGCTTATAGTTTTGTTTTTCTAATGTGCCTTTGTCTGGTTTTGGTATCAGGGTAAGACTGACCTCATAGAATGAGTTTTGAACTATTCCCACCTTCTATATATTTTGGAATACTTTGAGTAGGATTGGTAATAATTCTTTAAATGTTTGGAAGAATTCAGCAGTAAAGCCATCGGGTCCCAGGCTTTTCTTTACTGGAAGACTTTTTATTAAGACTTCAATCTCATTACTTGTAATTGGTCTGTTCAGTTTTTTGGGTTTCTTTCTGATAAAATCTTGGTAGGTTGTATGTAGGTAGAAATTTTCCATTTATCCTATATTTTCCAATGTTTTGGCATATAGTTGCTCATAGCAGCCAGTAATGACCCTTGGATTTCTGCAGTATCAGTTGTAATGTCTCTTTCTTCATTTCTAATTTTATTTATTTGAATCTTCTCTCTTTTTTCTTAGTCTGGATAAATGTTTGTGAAATTTGTTTACATTTTTAAAAACCCACATTTTTATTTCATTCATATTTTGTATTGTTTTCATTTCAATTTCATGTATTTTTGTTGTTATTTTTATTTTTCTTTTCTTCTACTAATTTGGAGTTTGGTTTGCTCTTGTTTTTCTTGTTCTTTAAGACGCACCATTAGATTCTTCATTTGAAGATTTTCCTCTTTTATACAAGACTTATAGCTGTAAACTTCCCTCTTAGTACTGCTTTTGCTGGATCCCCTAGGCTTTGATATGTTGTGTTTCCATTATCATTTATTTAAAAAAAAATTTAAATGTCTTAAATGTCTTTGTTACATTATTCTTTGACCCACTGGTCATTCAGGAGCATATTGTTTATTTGTATATGTATAGTTTCCAAAAATTTCTCTTGTTATTAATTTCTAGTTTTATTCCTTTGTGGTCAGAGAAGATGCTTGATATTATTTCATTTTTTTAAAGTTTTAAGATCTGTCTTATGACCTAACATATTGGTCTATCCTTGAGAATAATTTATTGTCTGAGGAAAGAATGTGTGTTCTGAAGCCCTTGGATAAAACATTCTGTAAATATCTATTAGGTCCTTTTGGTCTATAGTGCAGATTAAATCTGATGTATCTTTGTTGATTGTCTGGACGATCTGGCCAACGCTGAATGTGGTGTCTTTGGGATTAGTTGAGCCTTCGGACTCATCTAAAAGTATCAGTCTTTAGGGCCTGAACTGCTTTTAAAGTTTACTTACAGACACAGAATACTATATCCCTCAGTGGCAAGGTTTGCAGGCACTCAATTTCGGGCTGTTGGGATTGGTGAATCCCCTCTGCCTAGGGCTGGTTTAAATGTTCCCTCCATGGGCGGGCATCAGCTGAGTTTAATCTGGTTTTCCTTTCTGTTCTAACAGAGCGGCACTGAGTTCAGTGCCCCCCAATTGCTGTGTTTTCCCTTCCTCAGTGCCCAGAGAGGCTCTCCATCCCGAGTTGCAGCTGCTGGGGTTGGGAGGGGCGGAGGGTAGAGAGTGACAGTAATTCAGGACTGTTTTCTGTATCGTTTCAGTGCCTTTTTCAGATCTACTGCACTGAAGAAGGTGTTTTCTTCTGTGTAGATAGTTGCTAACTTGGTGTCCTTGGCGGGGAGACTACTGGTGGAGCTTCCTATTCCACCATCTTGCTCCACCTCCTTCTCCATCTTGGTTTTAGCTGATTTGGGCCGGTTTCTTTACTGCATCCTGTTTTGACCAGATCCTGTTTTTGACCAGCAGGATCATAACTGTTGCTCAGAAAACAAGTCCTGCTGATCTCATACCTCAATTCAACCCAAATCCAGTTACAAACCACTGACTGTTTTGGGCTATAACAAATATAAGTCAGTCTTCTACTTAGGATATGTGCTGACGATATCAGTAGTGTTATTAAAATCTGATGTTTTATATTGTATAATAAAATGTGTTAATATTTAGAAGATTAGCATGAATAGTAAACTTTATTTTCCAAATGGCCTACGATATTACAAAAACATTTATGATGAAAGATCCATTAGAAGTGCAAAATAAATCAGTGGGTTTTAAAGAGAATGAGAAATCATAGCTGTGTTTGCAGATTCCACATTGCAATTATTAAGAAGTAGCTACTTTTTGTTTATGCTGGGGATCAAAGAAAATCTACAATTATTTGAAAAGATTATTTAAAATCTCTCCTATTTTCCAAAGACATTTATGCATGAGACAAAATTTTATTGGTATAGTTCAACTGAAACAACATAGCACAATAGCCTTAATGCAGAATCTGGTGTAAGAATCAAATTGCCTTTTATTAAACCACACGTTAGAGATCACTACAAATAAACTAATTCTACTCCCTAACAAATTTATTGTTCTTGAAAATAATTCTTCATTAAATATGTTATTTATGTAACTTCATATTGAGATTGTTATTTTATCTTTTATTATTATTATTCTTCTTATTATTATTATTTGAGATGGAGTCTTGTTCTGTCGCCCAGGCTGGAGTGCAGTGGCGCGATCTCGGCTCACTGCCAGCTCCGCCTCCTGGGTTCACGCCATTCTCTTGCCTCAGCCTCCTGAGTAGCTGGGACTACAGGTGTCCGCCAGCACGACTGGCTAATTTTTTGTATTTTTAGTAGAGACGGGGTTTCCCTGTGTTAGCCAGGATGGTCTCGATCTCCTGACCTTGTGATCCGCCCTCCTCGGCCTCCCAAAGTGCTGGGATTACAGGCATAACCTACCGCGCCCGACCAATTGTTATATTTTTAATGACATAATAAACAAATATTTTTAAATGTATATGTTTTAATTTTGGATATGGTATATATCAATAAACATAATCCACATAATCAAAGCTCTCTGGGTTCCGCAATAACTTCAAAAGAGCAAAGAGATGCTGAAGCCAAAATGGTTGACTCATTGGCCTGAACATATTAAACTAATGAAAAGAAAGGGAGTAGGAATCCAAACTCACCTGTCAGAGATTTACCTAATCAGAATAATGATCCTTTGTTAGATTTTGGACTTTAGTTTTGCTTAATTCTTAACATCAGGAAGACTAAGGCAATTCTAAAGGTTTTCATTTATCATAGACAATTAAAACAAGGTATAAGCAATATGTTCATTAAAATGCAAAGGCAACAAGCCCTAGTTACGTGTAATATTTGTAATGATATTCATACCAATTATAAATTCAGGTAAAAGCTACTTGACCATTAAATAATCTTTCCAGTCATACTTCCAATATTTAACATAACTCCTTTGCTTTTTTTCTCTCCACCATAGCACCTCCAAATCCAAAAAGGTTAATGTTAAAGCATTTTCAGACCCAATCTTTATTCTCTTTCAAGTAACTTACTGTACTTTGGGCTTCTGTTTTTAATAGTGACTTAACTGAGACATATCATTTGCACAGAAATAATCAGCCTCCTGCTTATTTTTTTGGCTTTCCAAGACCAAAGTTAGTTAAGTCATCCAAGTCTGGGGATCACTCCCATCAAGGGACCTATCATTACTGTGTCCATGACATTGAATTCAGTGTTTCTCCCTGACATTCATAGACCTAGATTAAAGTAACTTTGAATCCAGCCACATTCTCACTGTGGAATGCAGTATTTCATCTGTGGCTGGGAAAGGGGTGGGGAAGCTATCCCTCCCAAGGCAGGTTTGACAAGTCTTAAACTTTACTCACTGCCACAAATTAGATGTTATACTCTCAGAAGCATCTACTTACAGAAAATCGCATCCACATGGGGATTGGTTGTCCACACAAATAATCAGTGCATTCCGTGATATCTTAAATGCATGTCTTAAGCCCCTGATCTTTAATTCTAATAGTCCATTTTAATTACGATTTACCAGGCTTCACTGAAATTATTCTATGAAATGTCCAAGTTTCTTACCCTCAAATGATTATTAAATGTACTTACCATTTAATAATCACTTGTTTTGACAACAGATACCTATATAGTCTTTCAGTAATCAGTAGTCTTTATTATGTTACTTGAGTGAATATGATACCTGTTCAGATAGTCTGGAGAAGAAGATCTTCAGATGATAGAAAAAGGCTTATCTTTTCCACTTTTCTCCTGTTACTATTTTCTATTTTAAAGTCTCATTTTCACCAGTACTATAGCAACAGACAGAAAAGGGAATTTTTCACTTTTTTCCCTCTTGAATGCTATGAGCAATTAATACACTTAGCCAGTTCTCTCAGGTTCTAAATCATTTTAGTCTATATTCCATTGAGAAGCTATTCATTACCATTAGTGTGAAAGTTTTGCCACTTCATATGAAGTACGAACAGGCAGCCATCCTGACATCAACTCCTCGATATATGTTTCCATCTCCTACTTTATCTCACTAAAAAGTACCTTAGTCATTAATATTTGTGAACATGATAAATAAGACTTATCACTGCACCAATCTAAGCTAACACAAATGACTGGATTATTATGTCAGATTCACATAAGGAAAGTTACACCTTTTCAGTTACTCAAGCCACAAACTTTGACATCACCTTTGACTTAAACGCTTTACCTCAAACCCTCTTATCCCTATCTTTAAAATATTTATGATCCAGAGTCTGAAAAGTCTGACATCTCTTACATTGTATACTATTACTAAGCCAATCTAAGTCACAAAAATATTTATTGAAATAATACCCTCTATATCTATTTCTACCTTATCTATTTTGAACACAGCAACCAATGGTGTATTTTACAGACAGTTCATGTTAATTATTTGATCAAACTTTCCAACTGCCTCAAAGTAAAAGCCAAAGTTCTTACCATAAATATAACTCCATTTTTTTTTTTCTCTCATGACAGCTGGTTTCCACTCTGCTGTAGTCTGGCTGGTATCCATGTATCATGAAGAAGCCCCCTCCAATAAATGCAACAATGCACACATGCACACTCAGCTTAGAGCTTTCGTGTGTGTTCTTTCTCCTCCTGGAATGGTCTTTCCTCACATACACATATGGCTCCTTTCCTCTCTACCTTCATGTCTCTGTTTATTTGCTTCTCTATTAGAAACCTCTAGCTGAATGAGTAGCCACTGCCTCACCTCTAATCCAGCTGCTTTATTGTTTTCCACAGCACTTATCATCATCTGACCATTGTGGACTTGTAGATTCATTTGTTTATTGCCTATTGTGTCTCACCAAAATGCAAAATCTCTGAGATCAAAGACTTTGTTTTGCCTCTAATACTTTACTGCAAATATTAAGCACAAGACGACATTTTGACAAATCAAATATTTGTTGAGTAAATGAATGAATGCTTGCACAAGTGCATGGATAAAAAATAAATAAATATTTTTTGAAGTAGCATCAGATACTAATATCCTCAAACATTTTCCCACACGGTTAACTGAAAAACAAATAATGTAAACCTGACAAATTTAAGTATGTTTTCTTCCTGTTTTCCCAAACACAAACACAGAAAATAAATATTTTTTAAAAATCTGTGATATAGTGTTTAATTTTATATTTATTTTAAAAGACTTCTGGGCCTTTCAACCTTGAAGGATGAATATATGTATATAAGTTATCTATTTTTCATAATAAGCTTTTATCATAAAAATAGATTGCGCTTTATTCCCTGAAGTACATAGAGAAAAACACCTACCGTGCTTGAAGATAGTAAAAGGAGAAACCATTAATAATGGATCAACAAATGTACCAATATTAAATTTAAAGTCCTGGGGAAGAGCTTCAAAATGGCCAAATAGAGACATTTCATTAACATCAGGGTTTTACTTTTTTATACTTGGTAGGAACATTATCACAGATATTACATATAACTAAGTCATGTTGTCTTTGCATTTTTTAATGAGCATATTGACTTTACTTTGTTTTAACTGGCTATGATGAATCAGAATCTTTAGAATTGGCCTAGCTTTTCTGATATGGACTTACCTCTTCCACAAGGAACACAAATAGTGAGTAGATAATCATACGTCAAATAGATCATCCAAGAAAGAACACTGGAATTCAACAGAGAAGTGACTGGAAACACCTAAGGCAAGGAAGGCAAGACAGCATGCTTGGCTGGGATCATCTGGGACCTGGGGAGACTCCCCAGTGCCGAGTAAAGGTAAGAGACAGACCCCCAGCAGTCCAGGTTTCCACCCTGGATGCCTGCAATCCTAGCCACAGAAGAGTCCCTTGACCCTCATGGATCCTGAGACTAACATAGGGAGAAGCCTAGAGAACACGTGATTGCCCCAAAGAGAAAACATATGCTGAGTCCATGACACTTCCTGAGTCCTATGCAACTACACAAAGTTGACATTTTGAGCCAGCTCCCAACAGACTGCACCTTGTCCTGAGACTCAACAGTACCTGTATCTTCATGTCGCTGGAGCCCTACTGACATCCCACAACTGCAGCCACCACTGTAGCTAGCTGCTGCCACCAGAGATGAAGCACAGGCCACCAGCAGTGACCCACTACCTCCAGCAGAAGCCCCACTCTGAATTTTTCCCATACCAAGACAGAGCCTCCTCTCCCCCTCCCCAGACTGCCATCACTGCAGGCTGCTGCCACTGGGGCTGAAGCATGACTGAAATATGTGTTTCTCACCCACCTACATATAGCTGCTACCACCAAAAGCAACTCTACTCTCCCTAGTAGCAGAGTCACAACACAACTCCTGCCACCCTCCACTGAAGCAGTCTACTGGGGGCCTGAGGCTGACCCCACCCCATCCCTGCCTATCACAGCCAGTGCCTGAATGCACTATTGGGGGCGCCCTGGCCAAGCATCACCACCTGCCCTGCCTAGAACATGCAGTTCAGGGTCCTGGGGGTTGCCCAGCCCGGTGCACAATTATTGGCATCTGAGCACTTATCCTAGGGGCCTGAAGTTGTATTCACCCATCCTACCACTACCACCACAGCTGACACGTACCTGCACTTAACACTTGTGAGCCTGAAGACTGGCCAGCCCAGCCAATGGTAGCTACAGCCAACACTAGCACATACCTCTCAGGACCTATAGGGTTGTCTTGCCACTACTACTGCTATTGCCCGTGCCACTTCTGCTGCCTAGGCACAGCAGAACATGCCCACACATTCAGCTTACCACTGGCCACTACCAGCATCTGAGAAAATCACCTGGAGGTCCCAAAATTGGCCCACCTGGACCTGCTAACACTGGTGCCATGGTACACTACCCTTGAGTCCAAGGACAGACATGCTTACCCCACTGCTGCCACCAATGGGGCCTGAAGACTAGGCCACCTGGTTTCTCTGTCCCCAGCAAAACTTCACCAAAGCCTCCACTAATAACTGTACCATAAGCCATTGAGGAAATCACAGATACAATTGATGCTGTTTATAGGTGAAGAAATCACACACTAATGACATTAATGCATGCACTCAGGATCAAATCCAAAGTGTCCAACCCAACAAACATCATAGATATAACTTTAGGAAAATGTCTTCTCTTAGGAAAGTTACTTTAAAAATAGGAAAGAGTGACTGTAACACATGCGCAGATATCAACCTAAGAATACAAGCAACATAAAAAAGTAAGGAAATATGGCTTATGAAATCATAGGAAAAGATTTTAAATTATAATATTGAAGAAGCTCAGAAAATACAGAATAATAAACCATACAATTGAATCAGAAAAGCAATCCAGGATAGAGTAAGAAATTTGACAAAGAGATAAACATTATGAACCAAATAGAAATCTGGAATTGAAGAATTCATTGAATGAAATACAAAATATATTCAAAAGCCTCAAAAATTGACTAAATCCAGCAGAAGGATCTCAGAATTTGAAGGCCAGTCCTTTGAGATAACCAAGACAAAAATTTGAAATAAGGAGTTTTAAAAAAATGAACACAGCCTACGTAACATATGGAACATCATAAAGCAACACAATCTTTGAACTTTTGGTGTCCCAGAAGGCAAAGAGAAAAGGAAAGTGATAGAAAACTTAGTGAGAGAAATACTGACAACTTTCCATGACTAGCAAGAAATACAGATATCCAAATAAAGGAAAAGACTCAAAAGTTACCACTACAGAAGACCACCAAATCACAATAATAAATGATAAGAGAAAAAGAAAAAGGCTATCCACAACAACCAGAAATCAATTAATACAATGCTAACAATAAGCTCCTGCATATCAGTAATAACCTTGAATGTAAACTACATTAAACTTTCAACTTAGATGATATAGACTAGCTGAATGGATTTAAAAAGGACCCAACTATATGCTGCCTACAAGAAACCTCGTCATATTTGTAGACATATATAACCTAAAGTAATAAAATGAAAAAAGATATATTTTAAAATGGAAATCAAAATCAAGCATGAGTAGTCATACTTAAGTCAGATAAAATAGACCTTAAGTCAAAAACAGTAAAAAGAGACAAAAAATTATATAATGATAAAAGGATCAATTCAGCAAGAGGATGTAACAATTCTAAACATATTTACCCAACACAGAACACTCAAACATATAAAGCAAATATACTAGATTTAAAGGGAGAGATAGGCTCAAATACAGTAATATTTGGGGACTTCAACACCATACTGTCAGCATTAGACAGAACACATAGACAGAAAGTTAGAACCCTCACCCCCCCAAAACATAGGAGAGATAGTAAAACAGAAATGCATTTTTTAAAGGTAAACAAAATGGATAACCTACTTTCTAGATGAGCCAAGGAAATTACTTCTCCTCAATTATTTCAAAAAACTGAAGAGGAGGGAATTCTCTCTAACTTAGTCTACCAGGCCAGCATTAGTCTGATACCAAAACCACACTAAGATGCAAGAACAGAAAAAAAAAGAAAAGAAAACTGAAAGCTCATATTCTTGACAAACATATATGCAAAAGTCCTTAAGAAAATACTAAAAAATTGAATCTAACAGCACATCAAAACCATAATACATCATGATCAAGTAGGATTTATCCCAGGATGCAAGGATGTTTCAACATAGACAAATCAATAAATGTGATAAACCACATCAACAGAATCAAGGGCAAAATCAGTATGATCTTCTTAATAGATACAGAAAAGCACTTGATAAGATTTAACATCTCTTTATAATAAAAAGTCTCGACAAACTAGACATAGAAGGAACATATTCAACATAAGACAGGCCACATATAACAAACCCACAGTCAATATCATACTAAATGGGGAAAAACTGAAAGTCAAATTGTCCTTCTTTGCTAATTATATAATCTTGTATCTAGGAAAAGCTATAGACTTTCCCAGTAAATCTTTTATATTTGATAAACAAATTCAGTAAAGTTGCAGGATACAAAATCGACATAGAAAAATCAGTAGCATTTGTATACACCAATAATTAATTAGCTGAGGAAAAAAAAGCAATTGCATTTACAATATCTATTAAAAAATAAAATATCTGGTGATAAATGTAACAAAGAGGGTGAAAGATCTCCACAAGGAAAACTATGAAACACCAATAAAAGAAATTGAAGAGGACTTAAATGGATTAGAGAACTAATATTGATAAAATGATCATATATCCCAAAGCAATCTACAGATTTAATTCAAAATCCATTAAAATGCCAACATCATTTTTTACAGAATTATAAAAAAATCCTAAAGTTCATTGGAACCAAAAAAGAGCCCAAATAGCCAAAGCAATTTTAAGTAAAAGGAACAAAGCTGGAGACATGACACTACCTGACTTCAAAATATATTACAAGGCTATAAAAAAAAAAACAGTTTGGTATTGGTATAAAAACAGACATGGAACAATTTAACAGAATAGAGATAAATAAAAAAACATGTATTTACAGCCAACTGATTTTTGACTGAGGCATAAAGAACATTCACTGGGAAAGATATTTTCTTCAACACATGGTTCTGGGAAAACCGGATATTCATATGTAGAAGAACGAAACAGCACCCCTATCTTTCACCATACACAAAAATCAACCAAAGATAAATTAAAGACTTAAATATAAGACCCAAAACTATAAAACTACAAGAGGAAGCCTACACAAATATTAATACTTCTGGATATTCATCTAGGCAAAGGTTTTATGGTTAGTACCTAAAAAAATACAAAAAACAACCAAAAATAGACAAATACATCTATATTAAGCTAAAAATTTTCTGCATAACAAAGGAAAATGTCAATAGAGTAAAGAGAAAACCTGTTGAATTGGATAAAACATTTGCAAACTATTAATCTAATGAGAGGCTAGTACTCAGAATATAAAAGGTAGTTAAAGAATCCAACAGGAAAAAAAAATCACATTAAAAAGAGGATAAACGACATAATTAGACATTTCTCAAAAAAAGAAATACAAACAACCAACAGGTATATTTAAAAATGATCAACATCACTAATAACCAGGGAAATGCAAATCAAAACCACAATGGGGTTTTATCTTAGCCTAGTTAGAATGGGTATTATGAAAAGACAAAAAATAACAAAAGCTAGTGAGAATGGAGGAAAAAACCTCCATTTTCCAAGAAAGAAAGGAACTTTTATGCTCTTGGTGGAAATGTCAATTAGTACAGCCACTGTGGAAAACTGAATGAAGATTTTTCAAAAAACTAAAACTAGAACTACTATACAATTCAGCAATTCCACTACTGGGCATTTATCCGATGGAAAACAAATCAGTATACCAAAGTGATACCTGCATTCACATGTTTATTGCAGCACTATTCACAATAGCCAAGATATGGAATCAACCTAAGTGTTCATCAATGGATGAATGGATAAAGAATATGTGGTATGCATACAAAATAAAGTACTGTTTGTCCATAACAACAAACGAAATAATGTCATTCATAGCAAATGGATAGAACTGAAGGTCAATAAGTTAAGTTAAAGAAGGCAAGCTGAAAAAGACAAATATCGCATGCTCTCACTCATATTTGGAAACTAAAAAGTGTTTATCCTGTGCAGGTAGGAAATAGAATGATAGGTATCAGAGAGTGGGAAGAGTGTGTGGGTGAGAAGTGGGGGATGAATAGAGGTTAGTTGGTACAAACATAAAGTCAAATATAAAATATAAATTATAAGGTTTGCTAGCAGAGTAGGGTGACTATAGTTAGGAACAATGTGTTTTATATTTCAAAATAGGTAGAAGAGAAAATTTGAAACGTTCCCAACACATATAAATAATAAATATCCAGGTGATAGACAACCCAAATACTCTGACTCAATCATTACATATTCTATGCTTGTAAAAAATACTCACATGTATCCCACAAAAATGTTAAATACATCTCAATTAAGAAAGAAAGAAAATTAAAATCTCCTGTATGTCAGATGTCAACTAATAAGAAAAAAAAATGTTCAAGCCACACTCTGGGAAAAGTTTTTTTTTAAAACTTTAAGTAATGCTGCAACAATGCTTATAATAGGGGAAAAATCAAAACAACCTGTTTCTCAGTAGAGGAGTGGGTAAACTGTGCCTTATACAACACTGCTGTTAAAATGAAATTCAGCAAGATGTAAGAATGTATATGAATCTCAAAATAACATTATCCAAAAAAAGTTACAAAAGTATACGCATGTATGATACCACTTATGTAATTTAAAACACAGAACAACAGCCATAGATTATATAAGCTTGTGTGGAAATCATACATAATTGTTACCTCAGAGAAGGAAAAATAGGGAACTCAGAATGGAGCTTTAAATGTATCTGTAATTTATTTAAAAGAACCAACTAGCAGAAATTTTAACAAAATTTAACTTTCTTGATGAGTATATGAGTGTCTCTATTATCTTTGTGTGTCTCCTCCTCACCTTTTAAACAATTCCAAGCTTACAGAAAAATACAGTTTAAATAACATTTTCTTTCTTAATCCTTTTGAAAATAATACTGCATCAACAATAAATATTTTAGAATTTCTTCCAAACATATTCTTCAGTATAAACATCAAAAGAAGAAAATTAATATCAGTACCTGACTACGGTCTAATACTTAGCCTCCATTAAAGTTTTTACAATTTTCAACTTTTTTTTTAATGTGGAAAGATCCAGTCCAGAATCTCACATTGCGTTTAGGTGTTATCATTTTAATCTTCTTGAATCTATATAATTTATTCATCCTTTGTTTTACCTTCGTGATTTTGACACTTAACGATGATTACAGGTTAGCTATTTTGTAGAGGTTTTTGGAGACTGTTTGTTTTTAATATAATTAAAAACAAAATCTCCTCCCAACCCAGAAAACTTCTCCATAAAGCTACAAGGGGAAAAATAATTTTAGTTTTATTACTAAGTAAGTATTAAACGAGAGTGTGATTCTCATCACAGGCAATCTGCTAAGACATTGCAGAGGCAGAAGGAAATCTCACCCTTTTACATAGCAAGCAGCAACAATCTATTACATATATATTCTCCTACAAACAATAACTAGTCCTCAAGTAAGAGACCTTGACAGCACATTTGTTACACATAGTTCATCCCAAATACACTTGGTAGTTAGGATAACCATCTGTGTTTGTTAATTGGCTTTATCTAAAGGAAAAATGAACTTCTCCTATTATTATGACAGGAGGTGGTTTTACAACTTGGATTGAGATGCCCGCTCACCAAAGTTAGGCTGCTACCCTCCCACAGAAACTGAGGTAGGTAGGTGCCATCTCCATTGATGATGACATTTCAGAGATGGTTCCCAGGTCCTTGAGAAACACATTCGTGGGTCTGTAAGGCTTGAAGGGGTTTTTTTTTAGTTTTTTATACATCTTATGTATATTTCAGAGATAGGGAAAAGATTTACAAGCTTTCTAAAGTAAATGTTTTAAGAAAAGGGAGTCGTCTCTGCTTATTTTCCATAGGGAGCTCTTTCTTTTCTTTTGATTTTTACTTACTTTCATAAATGTTACTCAATTTGGATGTGTTTAATGTTTCCTTATGACTAGACTCAGATTCTGCACCTTTGGCAGGAGTAACATGGAAGTAACTTCGTTTTCTCATTTAATCCTATCAGTTGGTACCTGATTTCATTGTGTCTCACTACTGGTGATGTTAATTTTGATCGTTTGATTAGAGCGGTTTGTGATAGGCTTTTTCATTTTAGAATTATTTCTGCACTCCCTTAAAATGAATAATAATTTTGTGAAAAAGGTACCTTAAGAGAAGACTTCTTTCTTATCACATTTTCAGTGTATATACATACTTATTTTAGTCAGTAGGGGCTTATAGTTTTCTGTTTTTATTCAGTGGGCTATAATTCATTAATACAACTACTTATTTTGATCCTCAATTATTTCTGATTTGACCAGAGGAAGCCACTTCAAATTGGCTTATGTTTCCTTCTAACATATCCCTATGTTGTTGGATGAATTCCTTACTTTCTAGCAAAAAATAATGTTCCAAAGTGATGTTGTACTTTTTCTGTTCCACCCCTGGAATCAGCAGTTTCTCCAAGATGGTCTGGTTCTTTTTAGTGAAGAATTGTTCATGGAAACCAGTATCTGGATGCCAAACATGCTTGTTGCCATTTGTCTGTCACTGTTTCCTGTCTATTCAGTAGGCACACCTAGGAAGGTGGTGTGTGTGCAGCTATATATTTATATACCTATATTGAAATGATGAATTCACACTATTGTCTCCAGTTCAAATCCAATAACAGAAGGTACATTTTTGTTTTTTAACATTTCTGTATTTTGTAACTATTTTTCTGATAGTGAGAAATCTATACACCATATGCTTCATAAACCTAATTATGTGATGGGACCTCTTGTATTTAACAAATTCCTTATCACCACACAACTTCCAGTCCCCACTACTCCACCATGTAGAATCCCTACTCAAGCTGGGCCACGGCTGCCGACTTCCCATTTGTATACCTTCATACTTATATGAAGTTCAAAATCATGTGTTAGGCAATTCTCTTCCATGGGACCGCCTCATCCAGCTAAGGCTGCTAGGCCCACTCCTGGAGTGCCCTTTATATTAGACATCCTCTCACCAAACTCAGGTTATTATTTTCCAAGGGAAGGTAAGTGAAATCCAAATAGAAAGAAGAAAAAGTTACTACATTTTAAAAATATTAAAATCCAACCACATAAAAAATACAACAAAAACTAATTTACTGGCATCATCCCATTACCCAACTACTCTCAGGTTGGGTAATTCACTAGGAAGACTCATAGGACTCAATATATGTGTAGCATACATGTAGTTCATGATTATAATTTATTATAGGGAAATATTGTCTACCAAGGAAGCTAATTAAAGTTTCAGCACCCAGGATTTTTACTGGGAACTGGTCATATAGGCAGCCTCTGTCTAGCAAGTACTGAAATTCTAGACTTCCAGAAGGAAAGCAGATATTCTCCATAAATCATGTTGTATAAACAATTTAGTTCCAGTAAGCCACTCTTCATTTCTGGGACTTATGAGAACACTCCTAAATGTAAGTTCCAAGATTTTAGCCAATTTTGTACACAGGTTTTTGAAAATAGCAGTTAGACCTGCATGTTATGTTAACATTTTTTTTTTTTTTGGCACAATCATTGACCTTTGTTTGTCTTTAGTTGTAAATTATACCTTAATTGGCCTCTTTCATAAATTGTACATTTATTTTCCAAATGTCACCCCCATTAGATCAAGATATGGAACATTTCTAGCATGCCCAAATGTAGTGATTATTGAAACTTCTGTTATTCAAATGAGCTGTAACTGTTTTTTATCTTTATGCAAATGAAATTATGCAATATGTACTTGATATGGTTAGGCTGTGTTTCCACCCAAATCTCATCTTGAACTGTATGTAGTTCCTATAATCCCCATGTGTCGGGGGGAAAGACCAGGTAGAGATAATTGAATCATGGAGGCACTTTCCCCCATCATGTTCTTGTGAAAGTGAGTGAGTTCTCAAGAGACCTGATGGTTTTATAAGGGGCTTTTCCCCTTTTGCTCTGCACTTCTTTTTGCTGCTGCCATGTGAAGAAGGACATGTTTGCTTCCTCTTCTGCTGTGAGTATAAGTTTACTGAGCCCTCTCCAGCCATGCAGAACTGTGAGTCAATTAAACTTCTTTCCTTTATAAATTACCCAGTCTTGGTATATCTTTATTAGCAGCACGAGAATGGACAAATATAGTAAATTGGTACTGGTAGAGTGGGGTGCTGCTATGGGGATACCTGAAAAAGTGGAAGTGACTTTGGAACTAGGTAACAGGCAGAGGTTGGAACTGTTTGGAGGGCTCAGAAGAAGATAGAAAAATGTAGGAAAGTTTAGAACTTCCTATGGACTTGTTGAATGGCTTTGACCAAAATGTTGACAGTGATATGGACAATAAATTCCAGGCTTGGCTGGCCTCAGATGCAGATGAGGAACTTGGTGGGAACTGGAGCAAAGGTGACTCTTATTTATTCTTTAGCAAAGAGACAGGCAAGATTTTGTTCCTGTCTTGGAGATCTATGGAAGTTGAACTTGAGAGAGATGATTTGGGGTATCTGGCAGAAGAAATTTCTAAGCAGCAAAGCATTCAAGAGGAAGCTGAGCATAAAAGTTCAGAAAATATGCAGGCTGAAGATGCAGTAGAAAAGCATAAAAAAACATTATCTGGGGAGAAATTCAAGTCTGCTGCAGAAATCTGCATAAGTAACAAGGAGCCAAATGTTAATCACCAAGATAATGGGGAAAATGTCTCCAGGGCATGTCAGAGACCTTCACAGCAGCCCCTCCTACCACAGGTCCAGAGGCCTAGGAGGAAATAATGGTTCCATGGCTAGGCCTAGGTCCCCCGTGCTGTGTGCAGCCTTGGCTTAAAGAGCCAAGGTACAGATCAGGACATTGCTTCAAAGGGTGCAAACCCCAAGCCTTGGCAGCTTACACATGGTGTTGAGCCTGAAGGTACACAGAAGTCAATAATTGAGGTTTGGGGACCTCCACCTGGATTTCAGAGTATGTATGGAAATGCCCGCATGTCCAGGCAGAAGTTTGCTGCAGGGGCAGGGCCCTCATGTAGAATCTCTGCTAGGGCAGTACAGAAGGGAAATCTGGGGTCAGAGCCCCCACATAGAGTCCTCACTGGAGCACTGTCTAGTGGAGCTGTGAGAAGAGGACCACTGTCCTCCAGACCCCAGAATGGTAGATCCAATGACAGTTTGCACTGTGTGCTTTGAAAAGTCACAAACATTCAATGCCAGCCCATGAAAGCAACTGGGAGGGTGCCTGCACTCTGTAAAACCACATGGATGGTACTGCCCAAGGTGTGGATACCCACCTCTTGCATCAGTGTGCCCTGAATGTGAGACATGGAGTCAAAGGAGATCATTTTGGAACATTAAGGTTTAATGACTGCCCTATTGGATTTCAGACTTGCATGGGGCCTGTAGCACCTTGGTTTTGGCTAATCTCTCCCATTTGGAAAGGATGTATTTACCCAATGTCTGTACCCTAGGTGTATCTAAGGAGTAACTAACTTGCTTTTGATTTTACAGGCTCGTAGGCATAAGGGACACACTTTGTCTCAGATGAGACTTTGGACTGTAGACTTTTGAGTTGATTCTGGAATGAGCTAAGGCTTTGGGAGACTGTTGGAAGGGCATGATTGTGCTTTGAAGTGTGAGGACATGCAATTTGGGAGAGGCCAGGGGAGAGTGATGTGGTTTGGCTGTGTTCCCCACCAAATCTCATCTTGAATTGTGCTCCCATAATTCTCACATGTTGTGGGAGGGACCTGGTGGGAGCTAATTGAATAGTGAGGATGGTTTCCCCTATACTATTCTCATGGTAATGAATAAGTCTCGTGAGATCTGATGATTTTATCAGAGGTTTCTGCTTTTGCATCTTCCTCATTCTCTCTTTGCCTGCTGCCATCCACGTAAGATGAGACTTGCTCCTCCTTGCCTTCTGCCATGAGTGTGAGGCTTCCTCAGCCACCTGGAACTGCAAGTCCAATTAAACCTCTTCCTTTTGTAAATTGCCCAGTCTCAGGTATGTCTTTATCAGCAGCATGAAAATGGACTAATACATGACCTTTACTTCTATGACATGATTCCTGTCCCTAAGACTTGGCCTTTCTGGGAAGTCAAGTGAACTGTGTTGTCCACTGTCGTGTCTTCACGCTGGCATGATTTGTACTTCATCTCTCAGCACTGAGTGGACTCTGAAATCTTGGCTCAGATATTTGAGTTTTCATTCTGTAGCTCCCTCCTCACGGAACTTGGCACCAAATCCCATCTCTCTTGGTAGTCCCTGTTTCTTCAACCATGTGACATTGATGCTGTCTGTTGTTTTCTAAATCCCTGGACAGCACTTTAAAAGAAATGCCTTTAGGAATAAATCCTAGGTGAAATGGAGCTCACCTCTTGTGTTCTCTTTTTCAAGTAACATAGCCATGTTAGTTTCATTCCAGTGCTGCCTACACAGCACTGTAATTTCACAGATTTTTGTCAGCTTTTAGAGTTATTATTGGTGGGAAAGCAGGTCCTATATTAGCTTTTCTATCATAACCAGGAATGCAAAAATAAAAATAATTCCTGTTATTGTAACAAACTATTACAGTTTTTAAATTATAATCAGGATTTGGATGTATGTCAACAATTTTTTGTTGGTTCTAAGAGGGGAGTTTAATGTTGTTGTTTTTGTTTTTATATTTCCTACCATCTCACCTCATATAATTTCTTACTTGTGACAAGACAAGAAATTAAGTGATGGAGATAATGTCCAAGAAATAGTAGGTTACAGTAATGTTTGATATCAGTTAGCAGACCTACATTCATCAGATGTATTAAATTTGGAAAAACAGCAGCAAAGGGACTAAAAATTTTAAATAAACACTTTCAGAACTTGCATTTTTAGAAAACACTTTTTAAACAGAAACTTGATGTCAGACATGTTAAATTAAATTTACCATTTAATTTAGAGATACAGAAATATCTCATGTAAACCTTAAGTGAAAAATTATATTTCTGTGAAAAATATTCACTTGAACTTTGCAATTATTAACAGTGGAGATATGCTGATGATTAAAAGTTTTATTGGCATCCTTTAATGTTAGGATAATAAAAGTCATAGAAGTAGTCTTGGTGATATAAAGAGGACAGGGAAATCACCTACTGAAAACATTTCATTCAGGAAGTGATTCTGAGCATTCGGCTTTTAGATTTGCACCTTGCAGTTACTTGAGGAAGCCTCTTCAATTTTTATATTGCTTCATGCTTTTCAAGATGCTGACTTGAATCTGATTTCCCCATATAATGGACTCAATAGTACTTATTTTAACTTCCGGTGTCACGCAAAGTGAATCTAACCTTCTTGTACTCAAGAATTGCTCAAGAATTTAGAAGATACCTATCATTGTCACTAAACTTCCTTCCTGCCTGATAAGTAGGCCCATATCATTAAATCAGTCATAATTTGCTCGTTTAGATTCTACGACCTTTCTGACCTGTCTTTTTTGAATGTGCCAGCTGGTTTTGGTATTTATTTTACATTTTATACACAGGTACAGTCTGTAGAGCATAGAGAATTTTAGAATATTTGCTTAGATATTCTTGAAGACTATTTCTATTAATGAAACTAATATAATACATTCTAGAGTAGTTTTACAGTATTGTTTACTCTTATTGTACTTATATTTAACTAGACAATTCAATAATTTTACATTTATTGCTGCTATTATAGGGCCCAAGTGCCTTTTACAAATTTTTCTATGTTCTATCTAGTTATTTTGGTTCACTATTCCAACTTCTGATTGCATTTTAAATCTGTTATTAACAAATTCATCATCTCCTCTTTACTTCTGCCAACTTCCTGTTGACTGGCAAGGTTTTGCCAACAATGTTTATCTAAAAATCACCAGTAAACTATTGCATAACGTGTTCAAAAGAAGAACCCATGGCAACCCACCAGCCTTGTTGATCAGTATTATTAATGCTTTCAATTAAAATAATAACATGATTAGAGCTACTATTTATTCTGCTCTCACTCTGTCAGGCATTATGTTTGCCTACATTTTTTAATTCATGTTCAATAAAAATTATTATTGAATTACTTTTATGTGCAATCTTGTGGCAACACCACAAAATATGTATTGTATTTTGTTCATGATTTACTTGAAACATAAAGTTTCTCAGCTATCAAGTGTAGGAGCCAGAATTTGGACCCTGTTAATATTCTCTAAAATTCAAGCTTACATTATTATTTTGAACTGCTTCTCACAAATCATAGACTTTTGATTCTGATTCCTACCATGTAGTCTAATAGGTTTCTGACTCTCAATTGGCAATGGACATTCATTCTATGGAGCATATTTTCAAAGGCACTGATATGTGCAGTATTACTTCACAGACTCCTAAGTCATTTGTCATTAATGTGTTTTCCATGGAACACTAGTCTCCATAATAATTTGTTAAAAATGAATTTATTTTTTTAATTCAAGCACTAAATGAATGGGCAGTCAACAAAACATATCTCTTCCCTGTGGATTCTGAAACAATTGGGCAGGAGACATGTGTGAAATAGAGAGCAAATATCTGACTTGTAGTTGGTAAATCTTGATCGGAAAACACATCTTGGATCCAAGGCAAAAATTATGCCTTCTACACTTTAATTTTCAGCAGCTGCAAAAATTGTAGGCCTCTTCCCTTACTAGAACGGAGCATGGTGTGGAAAGCTTATTGAGTTTATGAGCGTGAATGCCAATAAAAAGCTTGGCTGTGTTCATTCTTTTTTTTCTCCCTATAGCATCAGTTAAAGAAATCACTTATTTTTAGCAAAGGACAGGAACAAGTCAGAGTAGGAAGGGCCTGAAAGTATTATTCTTTTCTCTTGAAATGTTATTCTCTCTCTAGAGAAAGTGGGGAGTGGCATAAATGACATCCTTTTCTAAAAAGTCATTAATGTGTGCTTTCTTAAAAAAAGTTAAAAAGAAGAAATTAGTGCATCTGTTTTTAAATTTTAAACCTAAAGCCTAATTGAATGAAAAGGTTTAAACAATACGCAGATAGACTGAACCATAGATGATGTCATGGAGTCCATCTTCCTATGAGATATATAAGAAATGCTGAAGGATGGAAAACGTTCCACTGTGGCTTTCTCGTGTCCGTGGGTTTCTCATCCAGTCATTCCTCTCCACCCTTCTTCCACATAACCTTAGGTCCTAACTCTGTGTCTCAACTCCTTTTATTAAAATGCCTAACTAATATTTAAGAATAATTTCTTAGAACTATTTCTAACCAATTATCCCCAGAGCTAGCCGAGTTTCATCTGAACCCTCTTGCTAAATCTCCATAAATCACTGGCTCCCTTCTCTCTCAAGCGAGAATCCTTCTTCAGCAGCTTTCAGTTCGTGATGGTGCTCTGGTTGATTTTCTTCCACAGATGCTGGAATCCATCCTACAATAATCCTGCCACACCATTTTGAGGCTGTAATCATCTATACATGTTAATGCAAATGAATATGCACATATATATGTGATGAATATGCACGGATATATGTGATGAATATGCACATATATACATGTGTCAAGTGTTGCACCAGCTGTTCCTTCTGCAGCTCATTGCCTGGCTGACTTCTACTTAGGCTTTGTGTTTCAGTGTAAGTATCATTTCTTTGCTGGACAACTTTCCTACCACGGCCTCATGCTTTTTGTATAGAAACAGGGACTAATTCCATTGAAATAGGAACTTACTTTCTTCGTATGAATTAACCAACAATCAAAAAACAACTATGCCAGGCACAGTATTAGACTTTGGAGCCACAGTATTGTTTAAGAGAGGTTCCTGTGCTGAGTTTACAGTGTATTAGCAAATTCACCATTTTTGGAAGCTAATATGTCAATTCATTTAACACTGTGTAACAATTACCATGTGCCAGAAAATACTTTTAGTATTTTAAAAAATACTAAAAATAGGCCGGGCGCGGTGTCTCACGCCTGTAATCCCAGCACTTTGGGAGTCCGAGGTGGGTGGATCACGAGGTCAGGAGCTCAAGACCAGCCTGGCCAAGAAGGTGAAACCCCGTCTCTACTAAAAATACAAGAAATTAGCCGGGTGCAGTGGCAGGCACCTGTAATCCCAGCTACTCGGGAGGCTGAGGCAGGAGAATCGCTTGAACTCAGAGGGCAGAGGTTGCAGTGAGCTGAGATTGTGCCACTGCACTCCAGCCTCAAGCCTGACTACAGAGTGAGACTCTGTCTCAAAAAATAAAAATAAAAAAACCGAGCTAATAATAACCCTGTGAGGTAGGTACTACTGGATATACCTAAGGGTAAGTATCTTCCTATTTTACAGATTTGGAATCTGAGATGAGATACGCAGAGGTCAAGTATCTCCTCTCGACCAGTAAGTGGTGGAGCCGAGATACAACAAAGGACTTCTGGTCTGAATCTGAACTTTAAAACACTATATTCTGTAGCCTGCTACGATCTAGAAACAAAAGATTGTTTATTTTTACTTATATGAGATCTAGGGCTTCTTCTACAAACACTACTTTAATAAATCTGCGATCTTAATTATCAGTAAATAGAAACAACCTTGCAAATAAAACAGACCAATAGATCTTAATCTTATGACTGTTAAAACTATCCCTAGGAAATGCTGCTATCAAACATATGAGAATTTTATATTTAAAACACAGACATGAAAGATTGTTCTTGTTTGTATTTAGTAGTGAACATTTAAAAATTCAATTTAACCAGAAAATATTTATAAGGTAATAAGTCAGCTTTAAATTTTAAAGAAAAACAATCCAATGGCTAGCTAATGAGCAAACCAAATGGAAATAATAAAACTATATTTGAAGGAAGAGTAAAAGCCAGTCTCTATGCAAAAATGTCCAGATATGCAAATTATGCTGTGAAGTCTGCTCGGCATGCTAGCACATGTTTACAAACCTGGATTTCCAAGATGAGTACCAAATGAAACTGTGATTGACTTTGAGCATAAGAGCCACACATAATCTAATCTTTCCCTGTAAACACAACTCAAACTACACAATGGAGGTAACATGAATGAACTTAAATAACACTACTTTACAATATACAATGCCATGTACTCTAATGCAATTTCTGAAGAGAGAAATATTTATCACTTAAAATTGTCAGTTATTATTTATTTTCAGCCTGAACCAATAGTCAGTAGAACCCAGCCTGCCTTAATAGAAAAGCTGTATTATACACTAAAAAAAAAACCATTCGTTTTCCTAGCAATGCTTATTTCTCCTTGTGCTTCTCTATTCTTTATTTATGTATTTATTTATTCATTTATTTTGGACATATCTGAATGTGTTTGGTCTGTGGCTCTGTGAAGAGAGGTGTTCTAAGTTATTCGTCCCTGATTCTTTCAGAGCTTGTTTAGGCAATTAAATACAAATTAGGTAAATGTTAAGGTCAATTTAAATCTTCTCCCTTTTTGTATCTGCCTTCTCTAATAAAACGTTTTTTAATCCAGGCATTCATACCTTTAGGAGACTAAAGAAAAGTACGTACATTAATTCATGCAGATTTGATAAATAATTATGGATTGATGCCTACTTCTTCCAAAGAACATTATGGCTTTCAAATGTCAATTGAATGCTTTAATGCAAAGCAAAAAGTTAGGGCTAATTAAACATGAATGTACAAAAACATCATCTAAGAAATGATTTTAAAATGTGGACTCCAGAGCACCATCACTAGATAATTTGACTCAATAGATCCAGTATGTGGCTTAAGGAAATACATTTTAATATGTCTCCAAATGATTCTAATACAAATGACCCAATAGCTACACTGTAAAAACAGCTACAGTAAATAAGGTGGATATTTCTGGCACTATGCAGAGGGAGGAGGTTGTAGATATAGTTTTAAATGAAACATCTTCTTTATCAAACTGATATGTGATAATAACTTTGAACATTGCTACTAAAAGGTAAATTTAATGTTTATATCACATTTGTAATATAATTTTGTAACAGCAGCAATACTCAGACATATTTCTGTCTATGATATTGGCACCAAATTTCAACTGTTGGATACAAAATAGATGTTAAAATGAAATAGTCCTAAAAAATCATTCATCATTTTGCACTCATTTACAAAAAATACTTTTGGTAATTTTACAAAAAATATCTAAAAACATTTTTGATATTGCCTAATCTTTAATTCTATAGATCATATTAAAATGAAACCACTGAAATTTATTTTCTATGACAGTTTTCTACAACAATTAAGGGTAAAAGCAAATGTTATAAAATACTCCCAAGCAGATACATAAATATTTAGTAACAGCTGATTTGCCCATGCAGTTCATTTTCTCAAACGATAGTTTCCCTACATAGTTGAGGTACACCTTCTCAAGGTGTTGCCATGATAGGAGCACTGCCCTTGTCAGTGTCCCAGTCTTCTGCTTTTTGTCGCATCACATTTAAGGTGAATATTGTATGCCCCTGCTTTGCACATAAATGAAAACGCAATGTTCAGAGCACTGCTTGGAGCTCAGTAGAAAATAATAGACTTTATCTGCTCTACTTTTCAGATAGAGCACTATCTTTGACATATTGGAAAAACTTAATGCCTCATATTTTACTTTTAAAAAATAGATTTTGTGTTTATATTGTTAAAAAGCAAACATACCAAATATTTTAAGTAGTTTTTTGTAACACATTGTAATTCACATAAAAATGAATTTTGAAATCCTCGAAAAAATATAGCTAGCTTTAGCTTAGTTTTATCACTCATCTTTTTTTCTATTTAAGGACTTGGTTCTCTTGAATATAACTATCACAGAAGGTAAGCTAGCTGTGCCTAATTGGATGTTTTGCTTACTAAATGCTCCTTTTAAGTTAAGTTACATGTGTAAGATGGTGCATCAAGAGTACTCCAAAAATAATTTCTGTGTAATCAGTTATATAACTGGAACAATGACAATTTCTGTAAGTTTGATATCTTTTGAATGTAGTATCAGAAGCAAAGATTCTATGTCTCAAGAACACAGTACATACCTTAAGTAAAATAAATGTTTTTTCTTAAGTTGAATTGGATTAAACCTATGAAATAAGCTTCTTAAATCTGTCACAAAGTTAAGATCAGAGGTCTACTCAAAAAGATTTTGACATAGCATATGCCTCTATAAAAATATTTAATATGTATTAAACTTTAAATTTTAATAATTTTGAACTTAATCCAGTTAAAAGCATATTGAATTTTGAGAAAGTAGAAACTGAAGCATAATTTTAGCAGCTTATGTGAGGTAATATTCCCTATTTATGTTTAAATTTGCCAAAAACTCCAATATTCATACTCTTGGGGCATTTAAAACAAGTTTAAATTGAATCTACCAATATTTTAAGACTTATAAATTAGTGTGGATTAAAAGGAAGTGTTTTTTAATGCTCATCAATTTTTAAATTTTTTGATAATTTAATATTTAGGAAGTAGTGTGTAATCTAGCAAAAAAATATGTACTTATACAAATAAAAATTAATGCCTTTCAGATTGTCGTAGTATACATGATTTATGCTTAAAGTAAGATAATAAATAGAATATGTGAGAAAACCGTGGTACCTGAAACTCAGCTGAACTCTCTGTCAATCATCCACTTCTTCATCATTTCTCGTGTCTTTCTCTAAAATTTTGAGCACAATGAACAGATTTTCCTACACAGCGGAGAACAAGTCTTGGTAAAGTGTATATGATTAAAATAATTAACAGTAAATATAAACATACTTTAATTACTTCTCATTTTTTTGAGAGACATACCTAACATGAACTTTAAAAATGTAATATGGAATTCATCAAAGACAAATGTTTGCATTCAATGTTTCCTGGGATAAATTTTCATACAGAGAAAATAAAATAAAAAATAAAACTTCAAATGCTATTTACAATATAAGTGACAATACATAGTAAACCTATGGATTGAATAACATGGCCCTGTGCACATAGTAGATCCAATATCTGCCCTGGAGGGGAACTGGAAGTACTTTTAGAAAGGCTAAAAACACACACGAGTAAGTTTACTTAATACATATTCATCTTGCCAGATGACCTAGAATATTATAACATTTCTTGTTAGATTATTCATGGAATATGAATATCTATGCATTTTGGATGAAAGTTCAATCTTAGAAGATATCAACAAAATAGCTAATTTTATTAAAGAGACAGAAAGGCTAGGGTGTGGAGAAATAAAATGTTAGAACCACAACGGCTATTTGGTATTTCATGATTCGAAAAATCTTACCAGAGTATCATGTTTTTTGATAGGTTTCTTTTAGCTATCCTGGATTTTAATTTGAGAAGTAATTAAAAAAGAAAAATTCAAATAGTCCCCCTCAACTACACTCCTAATTTAATTATCTGCTGGCTCAAATTCATACTGAAGTCAAAGAGATGAAAATGAAAAATTCTCTTTCTTGAGATTAAAGTTTTCAACATGAAAGGAAATGCCAAATCGGAAAATCTTATATCTAAAAACTATTACTATACCTTTGCATCAATTTAATGAAGTATGTAGCAACTGGACAACAGTTATCAAGAAACAAATGACTCTCAAATGAAGTGAATTTTCAAGATATATCACTCCTGAAAAGTAAACATGTAAGAAGTTCAGAGCATTGTAATAAAATACTATGTCAGAGATTTATAGATACAGCCTGTTAAAAAGGAAGGAAACAGAGAAAACACAGCTGGAGATGGATCATAATAACTCATATGATATTTACTCTGTGCTGGTAACTGTTCTAAGTGTGTTACATTGTAAAAGTTGAAAGTAAAATGTGAGTAGCCAGAATTATTATTAATTATATTATATAGATAATGAAATGAAGGCACAGCCAGGCTAAGTAACTTGCCAGATTTCACAGCTGCTAAGTGACTGAGCCATGACACAAACCCAAGGAGTCTGGCCCCAGAGACTGTGCTGTTAATCACTATGATATACTATTTATAATGACGAGAAAGAATCTGAACAATGTCGTCAGTAATAGCAACCCTTATAATTGTGAATTAGTAGATGAGTAAACTGAGATACATCAGCTTAGTTGAATATTGCAAGTGGCTCAAAGACTCAGTCTCAGACTGCTGCCCACTGTTTCTCTTGAACTAGGCCAAACAAAAGTTGAGTTTCCAGCTTAAGATAAAGTTGCATCTGTGAGTGTTGCATAACTTTTATTTTTAATTATACTTTTGATTCAATCTGCTTCAGACACAGTCAAGCACAAGTAGAAATGGTGGGGAAAAAAAAGAGAAGAAAGAAGAAAAATAAATGTCATTCTAAATGCCTACGGTGTGCCAAATTGATTTTTGGAGATAATTATTTACTGTCCTTGATATTAAAATTTGACTAGAAAGGTCTAGCTTATGCTAAATTTAACTAGGGGACCAGGCTTCCTTATTGATGTAGAGCACAAGGGTAAATAGAAAGGGAAAGGGCTGTGGAGCGGGGGCAAGAAAAAAGAACTGCTGTTCACTATGGTATGATTCATTCAGTAAGCATTTAGTAAGGAACCTCTGCATGCTAGGCCCTTTACCTCATGCTACTCATAGCATAAAGGTGATGTCACTCATCACAATACTGAAAATTAGAATTTAAAATAGACAAGCCCAATGGATGGCAGATGTAGGACATAGTTCTCTTAGAGCATAAATGGAACTTATTATTGAAAGCAGGGAAGTTGTGTGGAGGCAATGGAAAGGGAAAGGGACAGAGTGGGGGAAATACAGATAAATAAATATTGGTGTGCTATTAAAATGTAAAGATGGCTTTCCTGGAGTGTGGCTTGGGTGACTGGGTGGTTACACCTACCATACACTGAGATAAGGGACAGTAGAATAAGACAGGGCTTTTTGTTGGTTTGTTTATTTTTGTTTTTATTATTTTAAACATGTTAAATTTGGGGTGAATGTGTTGATTTATCTTTCGGGAGACAAGTAAGCAGATGAACACAAAAGTCTGAAAATATAGATGTGCATGTCTTAAGCTTACGGCTGAAAAGTTGAAGTATGTATATAGATGGGATTACTAAAAAGTGGTCACGGAGGCAAACAGGAGCTAATCCCCACGCCTTGCGAAACCTAATATTTAATAATTTGGTGATAAACCAGTAAGTGATACTGGAAAGTTGATAACCAAAAGTGTAGAAAGAAAATCACATGTAATTCATTTAGCAGAAGCTGATAAAGGAGTGTTTCAAACAGGAAGTAACACTAAATATTATATAATCCATATAACAGTATGTAATTCCAAGGATTAAGAAAAATGTCAGTGCAGCATGCCTACTGAATATGACATCAAGGAAAATTAATAAGCATAGTAATAGTTGTTTGAGATGATTGATGATGAATCAGGTCTAATTTGGGAATGCTAAAGGCTTTGAGGTGAAGACATGAAGGCATCTCTCATGAGTTTGCATATGATAAAGAGGAAAAGAATAGAATAATGGGCAAAAAGTGAAATTAGGTTGAGAGGGGGTGTCCTTGAAACATGGGGAGAGCTCCACTTTGTTATAAATCCAGTGGATTTATTTTTGACACTCTGGCAGGCCAAAAATATTTGTAAAACATGCCCACTTAAAAATATAAAAACCCCTAAATGCATATTTTCTATATAAAGATGGTGATCTATACATACTTAAGTTTTATAACATATAAATTTACTATACATATTTTATAATATATATTTATTACATACATTTGGTAACATAGAAACATACATGTGTGAGGGTGTATATGCACACTGTTACCTTACAGGAAAACGAGGGAACCCTCAGAAGAAAAAGCAGAGCAGCACCAACAGGAATAAACTTAAGGAATTACAATGAAATGGAACAATGGAAAATATACCCTGCTGAAAGCAATGCAAATTTTTGCAACTATTTTGCAAAAAATAAGGATTATTTGGTAAAGCAGATGAGGCACAGACCCTAGGATCTAGAATTTCCACCTGTAATAATACATGCTAAGAGGCATGTATCAGATGTCTCTTGACACCACCAAGTCCTTTGAGTTTTAAGCTGTTGCTTGTAGTATTCTGGTGAATAACTTCGCTTATGAAGTTATTTAAGCTTACGGCTAAGAATAGCGGGGTGTCTAATCCCAGTTTGGGCCTTAGCTATTGTGTTATGAGAACATTAAAGTCACTTTCATAGCTTATTTTAATTTAGCTGCAGGTTTTTACAGCGTAAAATTAAGCTAGATTAAGATAAGAATCTTAAAAATGCTTTACACCGAGTTTTATTAATTTGGTTTAATTTTATGACTGCAGTCGCTGGCATGAAATTTACCAACCTTATGTAATTTACCAACGTTATGTAATTTTCCAACCTGGCAGCATTGTTTGTAATAGCAACAAAATGAAACAAACAAAAAAAATCTGGTATTAACTTTTATAGATAAATAATGATATACACACATATATTTTATATATGCATATATAATGTGAATATATATATGCAATGCAGTATTAATAGTATGGAGCAATAGAGAATGAATCAACTGCAGCTACTTAAATTAACAATGTTGACTTTAATAAACATATCATTAAAAAATAATATTGCAGAAGTTTACAGTATGACATATTTTAATAAATGATAGACATGCAAAACTGAACAATTTATATTATATATTGATATATACAAATATATTTCTGTTTAAGTATAAATAAAAGCAAATTATCTAAAAATAGTATAGTTGCCACCTTTAAAGAGTAGTAGTTAGAGATTAATTTGATCAAGAAGAGATCCTCAGAGCTTTAAAGATATTAATAATATTCTATTTCTTACAGCATTAAAGTCATCTGTGGGTGTTTGGCTTTTTATTATTACTCTTTGTCTCATATATGCAAGTGTTTGTGTATATGTATGTTCATGTTTGTGTTTATATATTTCACACAATCACTTCTGGGAAAAGTTGAAGATTCTTTTTATGAAAGCGTTTGAAACATGCCTATCGATTAAATATTCCATAGAGATAATATTGGAGAAATTCCTAAATGGAAGTAAAATATGTTTTATGAACTCCAGTGTGACTTTGATTTCTATGGGATTATGTACTTATATAAACCATCATTCTCAGCAAACTACTGCAAGGACAAAAAACCAAACACCGCATGTTCTCACTCATAGGTGGGAATTGAACAATGAGAACACTTGGACACACGAAGGGGAACATCACACACCGGGGCCTGTTGTGGGGTCGGGGGAGGGAGGAGGGATAGCATTAGGAGATATACCTAATGTAAATGATGAATTAATGGGTGCAGCACACCAACATGGCACATATATACATATGTAACAAACCTGCACGTTGTGCACATGTACCCTAGAACTTAAAGTATAATAAAAAAAAAATTTTTAAAAAGACTAACAATTCAGGACTCTGACTAGTGTTAAAAAAATGATGCTTTTTTCTTATGAAGAACTTATCACTGTAATTGGTCTTACTGTTAAAATAGCCTGATTAGTTGATGTGGGGGGATACTAATTTACCATGACAAATCTATAAATTTCCTGGTGTTGCTTTTTAAATAAACAGAATCAAATTTTAAAAAAAAGAAATGATCATAATTGTGTTTTCCCTAGTTTGTAACTATAATAAATTGAGGTTTTATTTCGGGGAAAGCATTTAAATTACTTCGTCTTTTTGCTTGGTATATTTCACTTGCCAAAAATGGAAAACAGACATTTTGAACAGAGATTAAACATACACATACACAACTCATATACACATATACATACACTCAACTACAGGAAGATGTTAGACTTAAATATATTTTACTTTGAGCAAACCATCTTCTAGTTTCTGTCTGCTGTTTAAAACACAGCAATGTCTTGAGAATCAAAGATCATTTTATTCCTCCCTTTGGATAAAAGCCAAGCTTATGCTTTCATTTATAAGTAGAGAGCAGTAAATAATTTTTAAAATGAAATACTTTAAAAGAAATAAAGCCATTATCAACCTGCTACATAAGGAAGCAATTCATATTTTCCTGGACCACGAAGGTCTTTAGAAACAATGAATAACAAGCCTAATTGTTGCCGAAGTCATTAGAAAACACATTGAAATGTTTACTCGGGCTTTCTATACAAGAAAATACAATCACGGTGAGATTTATATATAATAAGGAATTCCAGTTTATATACAGTATGCCTCTCAGTTCCAAATCCCTTATACCCTTTATGCTCTTTAAAGGTGAGCCTGATAGTTGCTGTTTCCAAATTCTAAACTATAAGCCAGTTTTCTTACCACCATTGTACATTTGCAAAGACGATACATAAGAGAGACATTGAACATTGTAAACAAATTCCTACTTTCAATAAGTGGTTGAGAAAACTCACAAATGTTTTTCTGCCTTGGTAAGCTGGGTAAAATAACAAGAATGCAATTATTATTACTTACAAATATTGTTTTTGCCAGTATTTACTGAGCATTTTCCTTATGATTGAATTGCGCTAAATGATTTACATGGACAATTTCACTTAATCCCTTTTCAACAAATAATAACCATTATTATCATCCTTATTTTATAATTGAGGAAACAGGCTAAGAAGACTTAAATAACTTGGCAAGTGCACATAGTAACCATGTTACAAGGCTGAGCCATGAGTACCGTTCTCTAAACTCAGCACACTCTTAATCTCTCTATTGTCCTTTTTTATCAATAAGATCTCTCCTTCAAAGGGATGCCTTCTATCACCATTCCATCTGAACGGAGCTACTGCGAGTCGAGTCACTACCAACAATATAATGTAACCTTGTCGCATATTCTTCACAACATAAACCATTACCTGCAATTACCTTGCACACTTGTTTAGTTGTTTATAATTCATCTTTCTTTCTCTGGTAGCATGACCTTGTCTATCAGGTTTAGTACTGTATTTGCAAGTTAATAGTCCTTGTTTTTTTTTTTGTTTTTTTTTGCATTTTATTAAATACTTATATTTGTATAATTTTTTTTAAATTTTTTATTATTATTATTATACTTTAGGTTTTATGGTACATGTGCGCAATGTGCAGGTAAGTTACATATGTATACATGTACATTAGGTATATCTCCCAAGGCTATCCCTCCCCCCTCCCCCCACCCCACAACAGTCCCCGAAGTGTGATGTTCCCCTTCCTGTGTCCATGTGTTCTCATTGTTCAATTCCCACCTGTGAGTGAGAATATGCGGTGTTTGGTTTTTTGTTCTTGTGATAGTTTACTGAGAATGATGATTTCCAATTTCATCTATGTCCATACAAAGGACATGAACTCATCATTTTTTATGGCTGCATAGTATTCCATGGTGTATATGTGCCACATTTTCTTAATCCAGTCTATCATTGTTGGACATTTGGGTTGGTTCCAAGTCTTTGCTATTGTGAATAATGCCGCAATAAACATACGTGTGCATGTGTCTTTATAGCAGCATGATTTATAGTCCTTTGGGTATATACCCAGTAATGGGATGGCTGGGTCAAATGGAATTTCTAGTTCTAGATCCCTGAGGAATCGCCACACTGACTTCCACAAGGGTTGAACTAGTTTACAGTCCCACCAACAGTGTAAAAGTGTTCCTATTTCTCCACATCCTCTCCAGCACCTGTTGTTTCCTGACTTTTTAATGATTGCCATTCTAACTGGTGTGAGATGGTATCTCATTGTGGTTTTGATTTGCATTTCTCTGATGGCCAGTGATGGCGAGCATTTTTTCGTGTGTTTTTTGGCTGCATAAATGTCTTCTTTTGAGAAGTGTCTGTTCATGTCCTTTGCCCACTTTTTGATGGGGTTGTTTGTTTTTTTCTTGTAAATTTGTTGGAGTTCATTGTAGATTCTGGATATTAGCCCTTTGTCAGATGAGTAGGTTGCGAAAATTTTCTCCCATTTTGTAGGTTGCCTGTTAGTCCTTGTACATAGTGAGTACTCTGTAAGTAATTGTGGAGCTAATGAATGAATCACTTGGTTTCTAGTCATGCCACATAACAGATCCCACATGTCCAACTGCCTATGTATATTTTAAACTAATAATTTCTGAAATATTTAATGTAATATGTCTAAATGTGAACTCATTTTTATCATCTCAGTAAATTAAAAAGAAAAAACCTTTATTTCTTAAGTCTTAACCCTAAGAGTCATTTTTGTCTTTCTTTTATTTTTTAATCCAAAATACTAATTTATGTAGGATCACATAATTATGTAGGATCAGCCTTCTAAATATCTCATGGTTCTTTTTACTTCTTTCATTCATTGCAATATCTATAGCTAAAGCTGCCATTGTCTCTGGATTGAATCTGTTCAGCCACTTTCTGATGTCTTTGCCTTCTGGTATAACCTTCCTATAATCTGTTTTCCACTCTAGAAATCAAAAGGTGCATCTTTAGCACAATAGACGTGGAATTTCTGTATTTACAAAAGTTTGTTGTGCCTGTCCTCTCTTTGGAATAAAATCCAAATTATTTTAACATGATTCAATATATTTTTCAATATTGAAATTGTATTTTTCCCTCCTCACTAGCTATCTTTCAGAATCCTCCATCTTGCGTGAACTAGGAAATATAGGGTAAGGCCTTAGAGCACAGATTTCTGATTCAACTTCCCTAGTTCTACATAGAGACTCCATCCACTTCTTAGTTCTGTGATATGGACAGACTATGTAATCTATGTTGCCCCAGATAACTTGACTCTAAAATGGGACTGTGTGTATGTGATGGTAATAATAATTGCATCTACCAGGTAAGGTTGATGTATTAAATGAGTAAATAATGCAAAACACTGAAAGAAGTTATTTGCTTAGTAAATATCAGCTCTTTCTTTATAGTTCTAGAGTCCTATTTTTAGTTCTATGAGTATGTCATGTTTTCATATATCTCTGTAATTTTGCAATGATAACCATTCAGCTTTTGAATTCTATATATATACTCCACTTAATCATGTTTCTTTCCATGTTTCTTTCAAGTTTCAGTACAGACATTACCAATTCTAGTGAGCCTTTCCTTACCTCTCAAGAGACAATTGGATGGTTCTTCCAAGTGGTCTCTTGTAACCCCCTGTAAATGACTCTATCTATAAGCAACTGTCACAATGTCTTATTATTGCCTCTTTCTTTTTCTGTGCCTCCAAGTATATAAATTCCTTGAACCTGGAGGCTATGCCTTGCCCAGAGTTATATTTAGTTATAACTCAATTCCTTGTAGCAAGAATACACTCAATCAAATGTCTGTTAAACCCAGTCCAAAAGAGAGCTCACATAAAAATCCAATTGCTAAAAGAGAAAATTCCATACAGAAGCAAGGTCTTTTGATATTGCTCCCCATTGTCTTTGAATATTATGAGGCTGTACTGGGGGGGGAAACTGGGGCCTCACAAATGATGTCAATCCTTATTCCATCACTTTCACTCCAGGATTTTATGCAAACAGAAGCAATAGTGGGTACTAATTCTCTGGAGAAAAATTGAAATATTGGCAATGCTTGATTTGGCTTTTTCCCTAGGAGAACATGTGTCACTCTGACATCGCATTTAGATTAGGAAATAAGAGTCTGCTGATTAAAATCTTGTCCTAAGTGAAAATAGTGTTTGTAAACGAAGTATTTTCTGAACCTTAATAAGACCAAAGGAAGCAGTGCTGAGATATGGGTCATCTGCTTTTGTCTTTTTTTTTTTTTTTTGTAAAAGTAAGCTGAGGAATTAATACAACCTGACATTTTAATATTATGTCTGTTTCTGTATGTGGGTGTGTGTGTATGTGTCTGTGTGGGAGTGAGAGAGAAATCATCTTTTTCCATGATTTGTAATGCATGCAAAATGATACAAATTAATCATTACTGAGTGTCATAAAACTCCTCAACAGGACAATGTGCTAGGCCATGTGAAATAATTTATCAATCAGAAGGGCAATCATGGCTAAACAAGGTAATGTTAGTTTTGTTGAAATAGTTTGAGCTTAATGACCTCGTTAGGTTATATAATCAATGAGTATCCAACAATTTTCCAGGTAAAAACATTTATTGTTTGCTTAATAAGTACTATGCTCATACTCTACACATTTATTCATTATTAAAATTAGATTTTATAAAAACCCACTGATATAGATATTACTAAATCCATTTTATAGATGAATAGACTAATATGTCCATTTGTAAGATGATTCACTTCTTCCTTCATTCCCTCTTTCCTCCTCCTTTTAAAGGAAAATCAATACTAGTAATTGAAAGCCCACTAAGTTTTCTATTTCAATACATTTAATATTAATCTTGACCCTTTTAGCCTCTAATTTTACTATAATTTTTCATAATTCAAACATTACATCCATTCAGCCAATCAAAAATTCATTGGTTTGAGCTAAATTCATTGGTTTGAGCTCTAGTGATTAGAGCTGTGGATAAAACAAGATGTATTCTGGGGCCTCATGTAATACACACCCTGGATGGGAAAATGAACATTAGATGAATTATTAAACATGAGAATTCATAATGACAAATTGAATACAATAATAATTTTGTCTTTCAAAGATAAAATACAACATTTCTTGCAGTATTTCAAACCTCTTCTCTCTAGACAAAGTAAATGCAATTTATTGCAATTAGAGAACTCTAACGCGAAAATGTCCACAAGAATAATAAACGGAGGGCTCTTACCACTTTTTCTCATTTTTATTTCATCTTTAATTTTTATAATAATGACTTATCATCCTAATTGTAAAAAATAGTACCAATAAGTTTAGATAGAACTTCATTAAAAGATTGCAAACAAATAAAAACCATGACTTTGTAAAATACCCTCTTCATTCAATGCCCATTTAATTCAATAGTTTATTTCCCAGGGTGTTCTGAACATTGTACAAATCTTGATTGGCTTTTAGCAACAGAATTAATTTAAATGTAGAATGCCTCTTGAACCCATAAACCATTTTCATTAATAACTTCTAAATAATGGTTAGATTAACAGGCAAACACTTAATTACTGTCTCCTTTTTTAATCAGGCAAGCAATTCTAATATAAACTGACAAGGCATTTATTTAGGAAGCTACTTATTTTAAATAGCCTCTGACAATTTCAAAGGTTTCCTTTTAAGCCTATGAAATGTATATTAGTGATGAAAAATAAACAATAAATTTGAATAACATTTTTAACTTGCTTTTATTAATTTCTGTTTCCAAAATTTATGTTCTCTCGTAGATTGTGGACGTCTGAGGAAATGATATGAATCACGGCAGATGGATCTGCCTAAGGAAATCTAACTTTCCAATAGGTCTCAAAAAGTGAGAGTTAATTCAGGATTTATCACAACTCAGGATCTAGCCTTTAGCTTTTTCCTCTCTAAAAGTTGAACCTTTAGTACATTGATATATTGCCTCAAGTCTCAAGGCAGGATTCACAATATCCAAGCACACTGAGATGTTGCAAAAAGTTGGAATGCCAATAACAGATTTTAATGCTATGAAGCTAACATTTGAACATGATACTAATGTTCTTAGGCCAGTGATTTTTATTTCTGTAAGTAAGCCTTATGGGATGTGAAATTATATTTGGAATAATATGCACCAGTTATATAATTTTAATTTTTACTAGCATCAGGTTAAGTGTCTGGCTATAATAATTTTATCAACAGAAATATCAGTATTTGACCAACTATATATTACATATGTTTAAAGATTCCATAAATACAAAAGTTTTTACAAATTAATAAAAAGCTCCATGTTTTGAATATTTAATATTTTCTAGCCGTGGTAATAAGAGAGTTCCAGATTATATTTTCAAAGACATATTACCAAGCAATACCAAGCAAAATCAATGTACATAAAGTGAGCTAACAAGTACAATAGACATTTTTTTATGTTCACAGTTGCCTATCATTTCTTGAGCATTCTTTCACTTTTTGAACAAATTCCCATATTATGAGATTTGCCTCCCAATGCAGACGTCAAAATTTACTAGTCCAGGCTTTCTTGCTACTAGGGCTGAACTATGTCCTATTTTTCTCCAACAAGATATTCCAACATGATACTTCATTTAGAGGGGACTACGTGAGGAATCTAATGAGTGCGAAATCTATCAATGGAAACATGCATGTTAAAGAACATAAGTATTGGTGTTCCTGGAGTCTAGCTCCATGCTTATTAGTGCCACTGATGATTTCTATCTGTGCTACAGATCTCAGAGTATACGGTTGGCCCTTAAACAACACAGGGTAGGAAAGACTCCCTGTCCAGTCAAAACTTCTGCCTATAACTACTGACTCTTCCAAAACTTAACTACCAATAGCCTGTTGACCAGAAGCCTTATCGATAACATAACCAGCTAATTAACACATATTTTTTTATGTCATATGTATTATTAATGTATACTATATTCTTACAATAAAGCTAGCCATAGAAAAGAAAATGTTACTAAGAAAATCATAAGGCAGAGAAACTATATTTACTATTCATTACATGGAAGTGGATTATCATAAAAGTCTTTATCCTTTTTGTCTTCACATTGAGTAGGCTGAGCAGGAGGAGGAAGTGGAAGGGTTGATCTTGCTGTCTCATGGGTGGCAGTGGTGAATGAAGTGGAGAAGGTAGAATGGGAGGCAGGAGACTCAGGCATAGTTGGTATAATTTTATTGAAAAAAATTCCACATATAAGTGAACCTATGTAGTTCAAATTTGTGTTGTTCAGGAGTCAACCGTAGTTGCATTCTGTTTCTGGGTACATATCTTTTAGTTTCACATGCTTATTTCCCTGAAGATTTTGTGAGCTGTCTAAAAATATTCTTTAATATGTTGTTTTCTCCCTATACCATTCATAGCAAATCCTGTTCTTTGTAATTAAGAATGCTCACTGACATATCAAAGTTACCCAGATCCTGAGACTATAATTTATGTTGTCCCAAGATTTCAGTCTGCGTTGTCTGATTCTGAAATGACTGTGTATGTGTTTATTGTATTAACAATTATCCCATAGAAGTAAACAATTGTCCACTGTCTTCAATAATCTGATTTGTTTAACAAGGTTTTTTTGGAAAATTGCCAAACTATACTGGGAAAATATCAGTGGTAGTGAACCTATTGGAATCAATGGCTTTTCTTAACAAACTACTTTCATCGTTCTCAGGCTGCTCAGGCTGATTTTCCACAAGCAGTGCTTGCAATAAGTTTATATATATATATATGAATATATATGTGTGTGTGTGTGTATATATATATCTACACTCTTTCCCTCTTTTCATTTCATTTTCATTTCCTATCTGAAATAAATATGGCTCCTGTTGTGTAAGGATATTTCTAGTCATGCAAATACTATATTTTTAAAAGCCATATGTGTTGAAATTCCATTTAGATATGACGAAATGACAGTTCTGTAAAGATTTCAGTTGCTAGAAAACTTAAATTCACAAAAAACTCCTTAAGGATTTCCACAGGGACTTTTATCTATTGTTTTCTTCTCAAACTTTTTTTTTTGAAGTTTTATTTATTTATTTATTTATTTATTATTATTATACTTTAAGTTTTAGGGTACATGTGCACAATGTGCAGGTTAGTTACATATGTATACATGTGCCATGTTGGTGTGTTGCACCTACTAACTCGTCATCTAGGATTAGGTATATCTCCCAATGCTATCCCTCCCCCCTCCCAAACTTTTTTTTTTTATTTTAGAGTAGCTTCATTTGTAATAACAATTTTAGAAAACCTTCAACAATCATGTCACAAATATTTAACAGTATTATTATTGTAAGAATTTTTATTACACATTGAATTTTCAACAATATTTGAGATTTAATCATTTCTGTAAACTCACTTTTAATTTGAACACCAAGAGACTTTATGTGAAAAAAAGTGTGCATTTCAACGAACTTACAAATGACTTTCTGCAAGAAATTGTTTGTAAGCATCTTTAATTCTTGGTAGTCTCTTAGTTTTACATTGTTTATTAAATAAATATATAGTGCTTCCCCCAAAGATATGTATATCTTTCAATATGAAGCTTAATAAATAACAGCCATAAATGTTGACCAGGTAGATTTTGTATTTAAAAATAATTTCAAGAACTTCAGAAAATATTTTCCAATTAAAAAAAAAAAGAGATTTGTTCTAGACAATAAGTGAAGAACAAGGACATAGAGTGTAACTTTTGAAAAGTAAGTTGTTATTCTAGAATAGATTTAGATTTACAAAAAATTTATGGAGCTAGAATGAAGAATTCATATATGTTCTGTACCTACTTTTCCCTACTGCTACTATATTATGTTATTATGATGCATTTGTCAAAGTTAACGAACCAATATTGCTATATTATTATTAAAGAAATTCCTAGTTTATTTAGATTTTCTTAGTTTTTATGTAATGTTGTTTTCTTCTGTTTCATATAATTGTTACCATATTACATTTAAAACATTCAATTTCTCATCATTATGTATGATGCTCAATAGGTTTTTCATGCATCTTCTTTATCACGTTGTGGTAGTTCCCTGTTATTCTATTCTGGTTGCTCAGGGATTTTGTCATGAATTAATGTTTAATTTTATCAAATGATTTTTCTGTGTCTAGTGATAAGATCATATTTTTTTTCTTTAGCTTGTTGATGTGTTGAATTACATCGATTGACTTAAAAATATAAACCAGCCTTGCATACTTGGAATAAAATCCATTTAGTCTTGTGTAACTTTTGTTACTCATTGTTAAATTCTATTAGCTAATGTTTTGTTGAGGAATTTTGCATCTGTGTTTATGAAAAATATTGGTCCTCAGGTTTTCCTTTTTAGTGACGGTTTTATCTGGTTTTGGTATAAGGGTAATGCTGTTCTCAGGCAATGAGTTAGGAAGTTTCTCTGTGCTTTAATTTTCTGGAAGAGACAGAAAAATGAGTATCTTTCCTTTCTTCAATGTTTGTTAGAATTTACCAGTGAAATCATTTGGGCTTGTTGCTTTGTTTTTTTGTTTTTGTTTGTTTTGCAATATGATTATTGATTTAATTTTTAACATTAATATGAAGCTATTCAGGTTATCTGTATCTCCTTGTGTGAATTTTGGTAGTTTGTGTCTTTCAAGAAATTGTTTCATTACATTTAAATTTGTAGGTACAGAGTTTTCATTGTGTTTCTTTATTATCCTTTTAATGTGTATGGGATCTGTAGTGAGGATCTTTCTTTTGCTTCTGTTATTGATATAATGGGTCTTCTCTGTTTTTTGAAATTTGTCTGATAGAAGATTATAATGTTATTAATCTTTCAAAAAATCTACTCATGTTATTGATTTTCTCTATTGTTTTCATTTCTATTGATTTGTATTAATTTTTATAATTTTTTTCTTCTATTTGCTGTAGGCTTAAGTTGCTTTTCTTTCTCTAGCTAAAGTTTAAGCTTAGATTCTTGATTCTCCATCTTTCCTTTGTTTTAGTATATGGATTTAATGCTATGTTTCTCTCGAAGCATTGCTTTCACTACAACCTGAAGATACTGTAAACTGTATTTTTACTTTATTTCAAAATATTTTTAATTCATATATCTATTTCTTCGAAAATTTACTCATCTACTGTTATGTACTGCCCCTTTTATATTTGTGATATATATTTTTTGTTCTGAAGTCTGATTTACATGACATTCATATTACAAAATTTAAAAATTATTTGTAGGATGGCATATAGTTTTTATCCTTTTATTTTTACCCTATCAGTCATTATATTTGAAGTGGGTTTCTTATTGACCATATACAATTGTGCTCTTTTTTTTAAATCTACTGTAACAATCTCTGTCTTTTAAATAGTAACTTTATATGTGATATTTAATGTGATTATTAATATAATATGATTAATATCTACCATTTTGGTGACTATTTTATATTAGTTGCATTTGCCATTATCCTTTCCTTTGTCATTTTGTTTTAATTGAACACGTTATAAAATTTCATGTTGCCTCATCTCTTACAATATCAATTGTATCTCTTTTACAAATTTTAGAGTGGTTGACCTAGAGTTTCCAGAATACATTTTTAGACTAACCTAAGTCCATTTTGAATTAACATTTCTAGGGTAGCGATCTTGTAACAGTTATCCCAATGTTTCCCTCCATCCTTTATGATATAGATGTACCAATGTCATTCACTCTACTTATCCATATGTTAAAATCATCCAATCTATTTCTATTATTATTTTAAATGCCTATCTTTTAAATCAATTAAAAATAGGGGCTGGGTGCGGTGGCTCACACCTGTAATCCCAGCACTTTGGGAGGTCGAGGCGGGCGGATCACGAGGTCAAGAGATCGAGACCATCCTGGCTAACATGATAAACCCCGTCTCGACTAAAAATACAAAACATTAGCTGGGCGTGGTGGTGGGCTCCTGTAATCCCAGCTACTCTGGAGGCTGAGGCAGGAGAATGGCGTGAACCCACAAGGCGGAGCTTGCAGTGAGCTGAGATTGCCCCACTGCACTCCAGCCTGGGGGACAAAGCAAGACTCTGCAAAAAAAAAAAAAAAAAAAAAAGAATAGGAAAGATAAAATTGTTTATTTTACCTACATTTATTCCCTCCCCAATGTTCTTTTCTTTATGTAGACCCAATTTTCTCACCTGTATAATTTCTTTCCCCCTGCAAAAGTTCATTTTTTATTTTAATTTTTTTGACATAACTTGCAGGGAGGTATTCTGGAGATGAATTTTCTCACTTTTTTTGTTTGGTTTAATAAAGTTTTTATATCTCCTTCACTTTTGACTGCTAATTTTGCTGAATATAAGGTTCTAGGGCCTTCTCCCCCAACACTTTCAATATTTTACTACACTCTATCCCTGTTTTCATTGTTTGTGACAAAAAGTCCAGTTTAATTCTAATCCCTGTTGCTCTGCAAGAAAGATGTTTCTATACCACCCCCTGTATTCCTCTAAGAATTTCTTTCTGACTTTACTGTTAGCTTTCTGCAGTTTGAGCCCAACATAACTAGGTGTGGATTCTGTGGGGCGGGTGTGTGTGTGTGTGTGTGTGTGTGTGTGTGTGACAGATGGGGGAATGTATTATTCTGTTTAGTAGGCTCTGAGTTTCCTGGATCAGTGTCTTTTTTTTCATTATTAATTTTAAAAAGGGATTGGTGATTATTGCTTCAAAAACTTTTTTTTTTTACTCTAAAATCTCCTGGTATTCCAACGATGCCTATATTACATCTTTTGAAATGGTCACAGTTCTTGGATACTCTTCTCTGTTTTTTTTTTTTTTCCATATTTTTTCCTTCTTTTTCTTCTCTTTACATTTTAGTTTAGGAAGTCTCAATTGACCTATCTTCAAGCTTGCTGATCTTTCCTTGGCCATGAGCAGTCTCCACTGAGGAGCCCTTCAAAAGCATTCTTCGCTTCTATTAAAGTGTCTTTGATGTCTAGCATTTCCTATTAATTTCTTCATAGAACTTCTGTCTCTCTGCTTGCCTTACCCTTCTGTTCTTGCATATTTTCTACTTTTTGTCTTAGAGCATTTAAAATATTAATCATAATTATTTAAAATTCCTTATCTGACAATTACAAAATCTGTGCCATTTATGAGTCTAGTTCTGATGCTTTGTCTCCTTAGACTGTGTGGGGTGCTTGTTTTTGTTTTGGTTTGGTTTGACTTTTTGCCTTATAACTTCTTGATGAAAGCCAAGCATATCATACTGAGTAATAGGAACTCAGGTAAGCAGGACTTAAGTATGGGATTTTATGTTAATTTGGCTAAATGTTAGGTTATGTCAAATGTTTGCTATAGTGATAGGTACCAAAAAGCTTCAAATTCCTCTAGTTTTCTTGTTTTTGTCTCCCTTCCTGACTTTGAACTCTAACTTGCACCTAAGAACTCATCTTCAGTTATCATCTGCTTCATCCAGGTCCTTTGCAGGGACCTGGATGAAACAGATGATCTCTTAAGATGAGTTCTTAGGTGAACACATGTATACCTATGTAACAAACCTGCACCTTCTGCACATGTATCTCAGAACTTAAAGTAAAATTTAAAAAGAGAGAGAGAGAGAGATCATCTGTATCTTGTAGCTTTTTCCACTGTAATCTATTGTTATTAAATTGAAGTCCTGTTGGTGTGGTGGTCAATTGTGGAGAATGGAACAGTCAATAATCACAGAATTAGATCTCAGTTTTTAAGCGTACTATGACTCTGGGATATGGCCTTTGTAAGTGTTTCTCTAGTGACGTGGGGTTCTTCCCACTCAGGTGAGACAGGAAGGCTAGAGGGGCCTGGGTTGGGAGGAATATCTTCCTCTCACTGGGATAAGGCACTAGTAAAGTATTTCGTCCAGGAAAAGAGGTCTTTGTTAGGAGAATGCTGGGTGTATTTCACAATGATTATTCTTACCCCATCACATAAAATGGGATCTTCTGATCTTTACAGTGAAAAACTTGTGGGGTTCCTGGAGATAAAACTCATAAAAGTATGGGGGCCTTTCTACAACTGTGGCCCCCAGGAAGTTCTCACTCTCATCCTTGTGTTCTATATTTACCCTCAAGCAATTTGTCAACATTTCCATTTAAGTGTTTCCACTGGTTTGTAACTATAGCAGCTCTGCTCTAGATAAGCTTATTCCATATGTGACTCTGAATTCACCTGTCTCTCCAAATTTCCAGACAGGAGTTTCCTAGGACCTCAGTTCTCTGATGAGTTCAAGAGAAGTCATTGATTTTGTTGTTTGGCAATTTTCTATTTTAAGGATGAAATGCCCAAGCTTTTTACTTGTTAAAACTATTAAAGACTACACATATTAAATTTTAAAACACAAAAGTAGTAAATAATGTTTATTATTTCTTTGCCCATCCTGTGCCCATAAAACGATGAGCAGATTTTTAAAAAACATCATGAACTTTTATCAATACAGATATTTTGCCATTAAAAATAAATATTAATTATGACCAGTTTAAATTTTAAAAGGAACTTTTCCCAAAATTAATAACTAAGGTACTCTAAAATTTACCTAATACAGAGAGATTTATAATTGCCAAAAGAGTTATATAATGATTCTTAGGGCATTCGTAGCCTATATTTTATTTAAACAAATGTTCGTTCATTCATTCATTTTTTCAGATATTTATCACGTAAATATCTTTTACGTGGAACTCCTCTAGGCACTTAAAATACAGAGGTGAACAAATTATTTCTCTAGCAAGAAAAAAAGAATCTATAGCTTTCTTTATAAAACACATAGAAATATAAATATGTCTTTCACTTCTCATTTCACAAGGACCTTTTAACAACATTTTGCATAAATGCTTGAGAGCTGGCTGCCTAGTTTGTAGATTCTAGTGTAAAATGAAAATGTAGTTTTGAAATGCAAATCAAAGGCAAAAGAAGATACATGATAAATATCTGATTGAATGAATGAATGAACAAACATTTGTTTAAATAAAATATAGGCTACGAATGCCATAAGAATCATTATATAACTCTATTGGCAATTATCCACAATGAGATACCATCTCACACCAGTTAGATTGGCGATCATTAAAAAGTCAGGAAACAACAGCTGCTGGAGAGGATGTGAAGAAACAGGAACACTTTTACACTGTTGGTGGGACTGTAAACTGGTTCAACCATTGTGGAAGACAGTGTGGTGATTCCTCAGGGATCTAGAACTAGAAATACCATTTGACCCAGCCATCTCATTACTGGGTATATACCCAAAGGATTATAAATCATGCTGCTATAAAGACACATGCACACGTAGGTTTATTGCGGCACTATTCACAATAGCGAGGACCTGGAACCAACCCAAATGTCCAACAATGATAGACTGGATTAAGAAAACGTAGCACATATATACCATGGAATACTCTGCAGCCATAAAAAAGGATGAGTTCATGTCCTTTGTAGGGACATGGATGAAGGTGGAAACCATCATTCTCAGCAAACTATCGCAAGGACAAAAAACCAAATGTCGCATGTTCTCACTCATAGGTGGGAATTGAACAATGAGAACACTTGGACACAAGGAGGCGGACATCACACACAGGGGCCTGTTGTGGGGTGGGGGGAAGGGGGAGGGATAGCATTAGGAGATATACCTAATGTAAATGATGAGTTAACGGGTACAGCACACCAACATGGCACGTGTATACATATGTAACAAACCTACACGTTATGCACATGTACCCTAGAACTTAAAGTATAATAATAAAAAAAGAAACAAATAAATAAATAAAAAGAAAATGTAGGACTCTTCATTTAAAAAGCAGGAAAAAAAAAACCTTTTAAAGTTTCTACGATATAAGGCTTTATCCTTTATTCTGCAGTCTGTCTCTTGACTCACCATGTTTGATCATTATTTAATGTCTTTCCTGGTAAAATAAAATCAAACAAAATAAAATAAAATTATTTATATGAATTTTACATCTTATCTTTACATGTTCCCATGGCAGTTTTAAAGAACATTTAACTTGTATGTGGAATCCCCAAATTTACGTAATACCTACAATGTATATGTATGTTATTACTAGAATAGCGAAAACAGTATAAAATCTAACTACACTATTTTTTATTTCAATTTTTGATACAAATTCTAGCAATACTTTCTACCTTTAGTTTAATGATACGTAAAGAAGGGCTGAAAGAAAAAGAAATTATCTTCCATTTCTTTCTGTGTCATCATTTTCAGCGTTACCGGTTCACTAACTCTGGAAAGTAACAAAAGCAAGAAAGAATATCATACGGTTTCCTTGTTTATTCATGTTTCGTTTTAAGAAAGCTGTTGCCTTCAGCTGTGAATGAACTTGTCATTTGAATACAGATCTTGGCTTTCCGAGTTGTCAGCACCCCCATTTATTCAGTCATAGATGTAACATGCTTGCCTTGTATTTACTTTGAGTTTTGGGCAGCTCCACACACTGTGGGGTCGCTAGAATCTTGTGCTCACTGAGCATGTTAAAGGTTATAGACGGCTGGGTGCAGTGGCTCCCACCTGGAATCCCAGCACTTTTGGAGGCCGAAGTGGGCAGATCACCTGAGATCAGGAGTTCAAGATCAGCCTGGCCAACATGGTGAAACTCTGTCTCTACTAAAAATACAAAAATTAGCCGGGCATGGTGGTGGGTGCCTGTAGTCCCAGCTAATGGGGAGGCTGAGGCAGGAGAATCGCTTGAACCTGGGAAGTGGGGGTTGTAGGGGCCAAGATCCCACCACTGCACTCCAGCCTGGGTGACAGAGCAAGACTCTGTCGAGAAAAAAAAAAAAATTATAGACAATTGGGAAATGGTAGACACGCACATTTCATATATCTCCTGTGTTCACATGCATACCCTGTTCTCCCACTGTACTTCATTTATGAAACACTAGTTCAAAATTAAAATTATTAGGTATTTCATGATGGTGACGGCAGAGTATTAAACCAAGCGTAGGATCCTTCTGAACACATGCCTTGTGTGGCAGCACAGTGGCATGTCCATGAAGCCAGCCATGCATGGTCGGTCAAATGCACTTGAAACATTTTCTTCTCTTGGCTTTTGGACTCCCTGGCCTTCTTGCGTTTCTTCAGCTTCCTGATATCAACCTATTGGTATGTTCCAGGATTAGGCTTCATATATCTTCTCCTCTCCATCTATATCCATGCTTTAGTTACATTACCAATTGCTGAAGCTTTGATATAGCTGATGACATCTAATTCTGTCTAAATAGCCCTGAATTATCTGCTAAACTCCAAATTCATGTATCCAACCACATGTTCAAACCCTCCTTCATTTATTCAATAGGCATCCCAAAATCACATGGCCAAAACCAAAATATTTATTCTTTCCAAAGTCAGAACTTCTCAGTCTTAGTAATCTTGAGAATGGCACGCCCATTTACTCTCACCAAAGGTGTTGATATCCTGCTTGACTTTCTTCTTTCTTTGGTATCACTCATAAATATATCAATAAGCTCTACCTTCAAAATATTGCACCGATGTAGGCACTTTTTACCACTACCACTATTACTGATGATACTTTAAGCCAAACATCTCACACCTGAACTACTGTGACAGCTTCCTAACTGCTCTCCAAGACTCCTCCCTTATTTCTTAAAGTCTATTTTTCAATCAGTAGCCAAAGCAATTCTGTTTATAAATAAATCAGATAAGTTTGCTCCCCTTGCCTGAACCTCCACTGGCTACCTTTGTGACAAATCCATAATCCTTAGCAGGTTACAGAATCCTTCTGGCTCTTTCTCCAAATCCATCTTTACAATCTCATTCTGCTCTAATTTCACTGGTGTCAAGTATTGCACCAGACAGCTAATGAAGCGAAAGTTTCAGAGCCCCTCGCTTGCACAGGCCCTTTCTGAAACCCTGGATGGTACCCTGAAAATACACCCACCTGACAAAAAGGAAGATACTTTAACTACAATTGGTTAGGACCTTTTTTCACATTAACTTATCCTTTTACATATTTGCTCCTGCCAGATGACAATGGAGAACTCAGGACATATTTTTTCTTTTTTCTTTCTTTTTTTGGCAGAGTTTCACTTTGTCCAGGCTGGAGTGAAGTGGCACAATCTCGGCTCACTGCAATCTCTGCCTCCCGGGTTCGAGCAATTCTCGTGCCTCAGCCTTCTGCATAGCTGGGATTGCAGGTGCCCGCCACCATGCCCGGGTAATTTTTTTTGTATTTTAGTAGAGATGAGGTTTTACCATGTTGCCCAGGCTGGTCTTGAACTCCTGAGCTCAGGCAATAAGCCAATCTCTGCCTCCCAAAGTACTAAGAGAAACCCTTTTTCTTTATAATCATTAAAAATGCCAGCAATGTCAATGTGGTCTCAATAGGAAGGTTCTTGGAAGCCTTTTTTATTTTGGAACAGCTAATAACCTGACTACACATAGAAGTAACTATGAATACATATGTACGGGGGTGGCGGTAGAGGGGTTGGGGGGACAATTATGCCAGTCAAGCTTTGCAACACAATAATAATAATAGTTCACAAACTCAAATACAAATAAATTGAACACAAATAAATTGAAACAAAACTTAAACAAAATCAAAATGCTTAAAATACAATCAAAAGATGTTTTGAAATATTTCACCAAAACAAGTGTGAAATTATAGACCTCTGTTTGATGTATATAAAGTACTTTTGCATTTTGTTCAAATTCAAATTCATTATAATGGAACTAAGAAATATTAAGATACAATTTTACAGTCTCTGAAAGAAAAATGATAGGGATGAGTAAAGAAATCAATTAAAATTATTTGGATATCAAGGAGCAAAATGAAAAATTAAAAAATCATCACCTATCAGAGAAGTAATTAACTGAATGAAATTGATACATTTTGAAAAGAAGTAATGAATACAATCCTTAGTTGTTTGATAATCCAGTTATCTAAGATGAGATAATAGTTTGAGCAGAATATAGAAAAAATTTAATTTTCTGCTAATTTGACATGAAATACTGATATTAACAAAGACAACATGAAGCTGATAATATAACACTATACTAAGTACACATCTATGAAAAATGATTAATTATCATTGTCAGTTCAAATAGTTTTTAAAATCAGTTACTCTACAAAAACAATTAAAATGCTGTGAAGTTTTATAGCTTGTACATGTAAAGAACTTGATAGAACGTCTCAAACATGTGACAATAATCCTAAAACTTCATATGACATTGATAATAGAGTGAAACAAACTTTTCTAATCCATCAATAAAGAAAAACAACCATGATCAGTTATGCTAGAGGGAAGAATTAATAATTTTTCCATTCTCTCTTTAGAAAATCATGACAATATGAGAAGGGTTCAAGAGCATGCAACTAAAAATTTGTGGAACAAAATAACACAAAGAGTGTCATACGGTTATTTATTTAATGACATATTATGGATTTCTTGAATTTTATAGTGTTTGTGTTATTTATCAGCTATTTTATATTTGTAATTTATTGTAATTTATTTTCTCATTTCGAAGAACTACTCATTTATAGCTAACTTTGTTTCAATTGGCATTCTTCACTTTAAAAATAACAAAGTCAAAGCCTCAGGCTCACAGAACCTAGGTTTATCCCAGCTAACCCCTAGCTTTGCTACATATATATGATACTTATAGTACCTTCAGATTGGAGGCCTCTACAACTCATCAATGAAGATTTCCATGATGACAGAATCAAAATGTGAAGTCTTCCTTCTGTCACCTTCCAGTCACCCTTGTCTGTATTAATACTTTTTTTTTTTCCTGGCACTTACCATTTTCTATTGAATGCAAGGTCAGTAAGAGAAATCCATTGATGGTTTTATTTTATTTTTTAGACAGGGTCTCGCTCTTTTTCCCAGACTGGAGTGCAGCGGCTTTGTCATGGCTAAGTACAGCTTCGACGTTCCGGGCTCAAGCAATCCTCCCACCTCAGTCTCCTGAGTTGCTGGGACTATGGGTATGTGCCACCAATACCCCACTAATTTTTATTTTATTATTATTATTATTATTATTTGTAGAGACAGGGTCTCCCTATGTCGCTCAGGTTGATCTTGAATTCCTGGCCTCAAGCCATCTTCCCACCTCAGCCTCCCAAAGTGCTGGGATTACAGGTGGTAGCCACTACACCTGGCATAATTGAATGTTATAATGACAGCTGTAACTCCCAATTCCAGATCAGGGCCTGGCTTGTGAGCCATTAGAAGATGTGAATCTGGAACATGAGATATTCTACATTATATTCTTAAATACATTCTGTATTTACGTGTACAGATATTAATATACAGACAGTCCCTGATTTATGATGGCTACGATTTTCAATTTAACCATGTGTGAATGCAAAAGATATACGTATTCAGTAGTACTTCAAGTGTCTACACAACCATTCAGTTTTTCACTCCATACAGTATTCAATTAATTACCTGAAATATTCAATAGCTTATTATAAAAATAGGCTTTGGGTTAGATGATTTTGCCCAACTGTAGGCTAATCTAAATGTTCTGAGCATATTTAAATTATGTTAAGCTAAGCTATGATGTTTGATAGGTTAGTTGTATTCAATATATTTTTTTATCATGAGTTTCTTGGGATATAATGCCATCATAAGTTGAGTAGCATCCACTATCTTTTTTTTAAACTCTTACACTACCACATGTAAAATTAAGATTATGTTAGAACTATAATGTGGCAAATTAGTGTTTGGCAAAAGTTTTAGAATATCATTAAGCAACTACGTAACAGCTATTATTCATGAAGCACTGCATTAAGCCTTTATTTAAATGTGAAAAAAATGTAGAATTTTAAATGGCCTGTACCCTAAACGCTTACAGTGTATGATGGGAGACAAAATCATACACATCAATCAATTATGCATTGCAGTAAAATTAATAAAATGAAAAGTACAATAATTTTTTATAATGACTTGGAAAAAAGTGAGAACACAGTTTCAGCCACTTTAATTGCTTTATTTCACTAATGTGATTGGAATTTGTTTTTTTTTCAGCCAGATGTTATCAATAAAATTAAATTTTATATAATGTAGCTTATTTGTTACTGCCAATTCCTGGATGAAGAAGAGTGAGAACACGACCATTTTATCAGGGTCAGTACAAGACCTAAGTCTTGTAGGAAAAAAATATACAAGACTCACATTACTTTAAATATGGAATGAGCAAATAAGCATTTTCCCCCAATATTCTAAGTGATATATCTTGAAGTTATAGAACATTAAGAAACATACTTCTACTATTTTGATAGTGAGATCTAAGAAAGAATCTTGATTATGTCTTTATTTGTCTTTTTGTTGTTGTCAGTGTTGGTTTATTAAAGCAAGGATTGGAGTAACTGTCCTCTCAAGCTGACTTTCTCGTGGCCGAAGGTGGGGGCATTTTCTTTTCAGAATGGAGCATTTTGCAGATACTCGAAAGTGTGCCATTGTAGAACTCAATATTTAATATTTAGTAATGATAAAAGCTAATGTGTAATTATACTTTTAATTTGCTTATTAAGGTGAAATAATGCAAGTTTGAATGGCAGTTTTGTATGAATTACAGAATAGTTTTTAAAAAAAATTCTGTGAAGAATGATGTTGGTAGTTTGACAGAAATAACATTCAATCTGTAAATTGCTTTGGGCAGTGTGACCATTATAACAATATTGATTCTTCCAATCCATGAGCATGAGATGTTTTTCCATTTATTTGTTTCATGTCCGATTTATTTCAGCAGTGTTTTGTCATTCTCCTTGCAGAGATCTTTCATCATCTTGGTTAGGTGTATTTCTAGGTATTTCATTTTCTTTGTGGCTGTTGCAAATGGGATTGTGTTCTTGATCTGACTCTCAGCCTGGACATTATTGGTGTATAGAAAGGCTACTGATCCTTTATTATTATTGTTATTATTATTATTATTATTATTACTATTATTATTATTATTATTATTATACTTGTGCAGAGTACTTGTGCAGAACGTGCAGGTTTGTTACATAGGTATACACTTACCATGGTGGTTTGCCGCACCCATCAACCCGTCACCTACATTAGGCATTTTTCCTAATGTTATCCCTCCGCTAGCCCTCCACCCCCTGACAGGCCCCAGTGTGTGATGTTCCCCTCCCTATGTCCATTCGTTCTCATTTTTCAACTCCCACTCATGAGTGAGAACATGCAGTGCTTGGTTTTCACTTCTTGTGATAGCTTGCTGAGAATGGTGGTTTCCACCTTCATCCATGTCCCTGCAGAGGGCATGAACTCATCCCTTTTTATGGCTGCATAGTATTCCATGGTGTATATGTGCCACCTTTTCTTGATCCAGTCTATTATTGATGGACATTTGGGTTGGTTCCAAGTCTTTGCTACTGTGAATACTGCCACAATAAACATACGTGTGAATGTGTCTTTATAATAGCATGATTTATAATCTTTTGGGTACATACCCAGTAATGGGATTGCTGGGTCAAATGGTATTTCTAGTTCTAGATCCTTGAGGAATCACCACACTGTCTTCCATAATGGCTGAACTAGTTTACACTCCCACCCACAGTGTAAAAGTGTCCCTATTTCTTCACATCCTCTCTAGCATTTGTTGTTTCCTGACTTTTTAATGATAGCCATTCTAACTGGCATGAGATGATATCTCATTGTGGCATTTCTGTAATGACTAGTGATGATGAGCTTTTTTCATATGTCTGTTGGCTGCATAAATGTCTTCTTTTGAGAAGTGTCTGTTCATATCCTTTGCCCAATTTTCAATGGGGTTGTTTGTTGTTTTCTTGTAAACTTGTTTAAGTTCTTTGTAGAATGTGGATATTAGCCCTTTGTCAGATGGATAGATTGCAAAAATTTTCTCCCATTCTGTAGGTTGCCTCTTCACTCTGATGATAGTTTATTTGGCTGTGCAGAAGCTTTTTAGTTTAATTAGGTCCCATTTGTCAATTTTGGCTTTTGTTGCCACCCCTTCTCCCAGGTGCTGGGATTACAGGCAGGAGCCACCGCTCTCGGCCTCGTTAGGGTTTTCTAGGTATACAATCATATTATCAATAAAGAGATATACTTTGGGTTCTTCTTTTTCCTATTTGGGTGTCTTTTATTTCTTTCTCTTGCCTGATTGCTCTGGCTAGTACTTCCTGTACTATGTTTAATAGGATGATGAGAGTGGACATTTTTTCTTGTTCCAGTTCTCAAGGGGAAAGCTTCAGGTTTTGCCCATTTAGCATGATGTTGGCTGTGGGTTTTTCATTAGTGACTCTTATTATTTTGAAATATGTTCCTTTGATGCCTAGTTTGTTGAGGGATTTTATCATGAAAGGATATTGAATTTTATCAAAAGCTTTTTCTGCATTCATTGAGAAGATCATGTGGTTTTTGTTTTTAATTATGTTTACGTGGTGAGTCACATTTATTGATTAGCATGTGTCAAAACCAAAACATAGCCAAAAGAGTCAAAGCGATTTTAAGCAAAGAAAACAAAGCCACAGGCATCACACTACCTGACCTCAAAACATACTATAAGGCTATAGTATCCAAAACTGCATAGTACTGGTCCAAAAACAGACACATAGACCAATGGAACAGAATAGAAAACCCAGAAATAAATACTCACACCTACCACCATCTGATCTTTGACAAGGCCAACAAGAACAAGCAATGGGGAAAAGAACTCCGTATTTATTAAACAGTGCTGGAATAACTGGTTACCCATGTGCAGAAGAATAAAAGCACACCCTTAGCTTTTACCATATACAAAAATTAACTCAAAGAGGATTAAATATTTAACTATAAGACCTCAAACTATGAAAATCCTACAAAAACCTAGGAAATACCTTTCTTGACATTGCCCTTGAAAAGAATTTTTGTCTAAGTCCCCAAAAGCAATCGCAACAACAAAAAAATTGACAAGTGAGAACTAATTAAAGTAAAGGTCTTCTGCACAGCAAAAGAAACTATTGAGAGAGTAAACAGACAATGTACAAAATGGGAGAAAATATTCACAAACTCTGCATCTGAAAAAAGTCAATATTTAGAAGCTATAAGGAACTTAAATCAACAAGCAAAACACAAATAACCCCATTAAAAATGGACAAAGGACATAAACAGACACTTCTCAAAAGAGGATATACAGGCAGCCACCAAATATATGAAAAAAATGCTCACCATCACTAATCATAAGAGAAATGCAAACAAAAACCCCACAATAAGACATCATGTCACACTCGTCAAAATGGCTATTTAAATGTCAAAACACAAGAGATGCTGGTAAGGCTGCAGAGGAAAGGAAACACTTATACACTGTTGGTGAGAATGTAAATTAATTTCGTTACTGTGGAAAGAACTTTGGAGATTTCTCAAAAAATTTACAATAGAGATACCATTTGACCCAGCAAACACACACATATATATATATATATATATATATATATATATATATATATACACACACACCCAAAGGAAAATAAATTATTATACCAAAAAAAACCACATGCACTCGTATGTTCATTGCTGTGCTATTTACAATAGCAAAGACATGGAATCATCCCAGGCACTCATCAAAGGTGGATTGCATGAGGAAAATGTGGCGCATACACACCGTGGAATACTACTTAGCCATAAAAAGAATGAAATCACATCTTTTGCAGCAACATGGCTGTAGTTGGAGGTCATAATCCTAAGTGAATTAAAGCAGGAACAGAAAACCAAATACCACATCTTCTCTCTTAAAAGTGGGGGCTAAACATTGAGCACCCATGGACATAAACATGGGAACAACAGGCATGGCAAAGTACTAGAATGGGGAGGAAAGGAGGAAAGCATGGGTTAAAAACTATCTATTAGGTACTATGCTTACTACCTGAGTGAAATGTACACATGTAGCAAAACTTCACATGTACCCTCTGTACCTAAAATAAAAGTTAAGGGAAAAAATGAATACCAGTTCCAACACTTGGCCAGCTCTGTGAACTTGGGTAGTTTCCATTACATCTCCAAAGTTTACCTTCTTTGTAAATTGAGAATAACAATTATTTATTTCTTGAAGGATTGTTGTAAGGAAGACAGGACATCATCAATTTGAAGCATTCAACATAGAATTTTACATATGGTAAAACTGAACTTTGTAAGAATTTTCTGATTTTTAAAAATTTTTGTGGGTACATAGCTGTATATATTTATTGGGTATATGAGATGTTTTGATACAGGCATTCAATGCGAAATAAACACATTATGAAGAATGGGGTATTCATCCCCTCAAGCACTTATCATTTGAGTTGCAAACAATTCAATTATACTCTTTAAATTATTATAAAATGCACAATTTAGTTATTACTAATTATAGTCACCCTGTTGTGCTATGAAATAGTAGATCTTATTTATTCTTTCTAACCATTTTCTTTTGTACCCATTAACAAGCCCATCTCCCCACAACCCTCCACTATACTTACCAGCCTCTGGTAAAAATCATTATACTCTCTACGTCCATGAGTTCAATTGTTTTCATTTCTAGATCCCACAAATAAGTGAGAATATGCAATGTTTGTCTTTCTGGGCCTGGTTTATTTAACTCAAAATAATGATCTTCAGTTCCATCCATGTTGTTGTAAATGACAAGAGCTCACTTGTTATGGCTAAATCATACTCATTTGTGTATATGTACCACATTTTCTTTATCCATTCATCTGTCGATGGGCACTTAGGTTGCTTTCAAATATTTGCTATTGTAAACAATGCTGCAACAAACAAAGGAGTGCAGGGAGTGCAGACATTTCTCTGATACAGTGATTTTCTTTCTTTTGGGTATATACTCAGTAATAGGATTGTTAAAACATATGGTAGCTCAGTTTTTAGTTTTCTGAGGAATCTCCAAACTGTTCTCAATAGTGATTATAGTAATTCACATTCCCACCAACAGTGTACAAGAGTTTCCTTTTCTCTACATCCTCACCAACACTTGTTATTGCCTGTCCTTTGGATATAAGCCATTTCACCCGTGATGAGATGATCTTATTATAGTTTTGATTTGCACTTCTCTGATGACCAATGATGCTGAGCACCTTTTCATATGCCTGTTTGCCATTTGTACGTCTTCTTTTGAAAAAATGTCAATTCAAATCTTTTGTCTATCTTTTGATCAGATTATTACGTTTTTTTCTATAGAGTTGTTTCAGTTCCTTATATAAGTTGGTTATGAATTCCTTGTCAGGTGAGTAGTTTGAAAATGTTTTTTTCCCCATTATGTGGGTTGTCTTTTCACTTTGTTAATCATATCATTTGCTATGCAGAAGCTCTTTAACTTGATGTCATCCCATTTGTCCATTTTTTCTTTGATTGCCTGTGCTGTGCTTGCTCAAGAAACTTTTGGCCAGACCTGTGTCTCAGAGATTTTCCCCAAAGTTTTCCTGTAGTAGTTGCATAGTTTGAGATTTTGGATTTAAATATTTAATCCATTTTGATTTGGTTTTTGTATGTGGTGAGAAATACGGGTCTAGTTTCATTCTTCTGTTTATGGATATCTAGTTTTCCCAGCACCATTTATTGAAGAGACTATCTTTTCCCCAGTGTAGGTTCTTGGCACCTTGGCCAAAAATAAGTTCACTGTATGTGTGTGGGTTTGTTTCTGGGTTTTTTATTCTGTTCCCTTGGTCTATGTGTCTATTTTAATGCCAGCACCAGGTTGTTTTGTTTACTACAGCACTAGTAAAATGGGCTTCTGGGTCAGGTGGGGACTTGGAGAACTTTTCTGTCTAGCTAAAGGATTGTAAACACACCAATCAGTGCTCTGTGTCTAGCTAAAGGTTTGTAAATGCACCAGTCAGCACTCTGTAAAAATGCACCAATTAGCCCTCTGTAAAATGGACCAATCAGCAGGACGTGGGCAGGGCCAAATAAGGGAATAAAAGCTGCCCACCCAAGCCAACAGTGGCAACCCACTCGGGCCCCTTCCATGCTGTGGAAGCTTTGTTCTTTCGCTCTTCATAATAAATCTTGCTGCTGCTCACTCTTTGGGTCTGCACTAACTTTATGAGCTATAACACTCACCACGAGGGTCTGCGGCTTCATTCCTGAAGTCAGTGAGACCACAAACCCACCATGAGGAAAAAACAACTCTGGACGCACCAACTTTAAGAGCTGTAACACTCACTGCAAAGGTCTGTGGCTTCACTCCTGAAGTCAGCAAGACCACAAACCCACCAGAAGGAAGAAACTCTGGACACATCTGAACATCTGAAGGAATAAACTCTGGACACACCATCTTAAAGAACTATGACACTCACCGCTTGGGTCTGCAGCTTCATTCTTGAAGTCAGAGAGACCAAGAACCCATCAGAATGAACCAATTCTGGACACAATGTGATTCATTCAGTTCTGTTCTTTTTGCTTAGGTTGGCTTTGGCTATTCTGGGTATTTTGTGGTTCCATATGAATTTTAGAATTGTTTTTTCTATTTCTATGAAGAATGACATTGGTATGTTGATAGGGATTGCATTGAATCTGTGGATTGTGTTGGGGAGTTTAGTAATATTTATTCTTCCAATTCATGAACATAGAATATTTTTCCATTTTTTGGTGTCCTCTTCGATTTTTTTTATCAGTGTACTATAGTTTTTTTTTTTTTTTGAGATGAAGTCTTCCTTTGTCACCCAAGCTGGAGTGCAGTTGCACAATCTTGGCTCACTGCAACATCTGCCTCCTGGGTTCAAGAGATACTCCTGTTTCAGCCTCCTGAGTAGCTGGGACAACAGGGATGTGCCATCATGCCTGGCTAATTTTTATATTTTAAGTAGAGACTGGGTTTCACTATGTTGGCCAGGCTGGTCTCCAACTCCTGACCTCATGATCTGGCCGCCTAAGCCTCCCAAAGTGCTGGGATTACAGGTCTGAGCCACCATGGCTGGCGAATAATTTTTTATCATTGAGATATTTTACTTCCTTAGTTAATCCTAGATATTTAATTTTATGGGTGATTATTGTAAATGGAATTACTTTTTTAAAATTTTTTTCACATTATTTACTGTTGGCATATAAAAATCCTATTGATTTTTGTGTGTTTATTTTGTACTGCAACTTAACTTGATTTGTTTATCAATTGTAAATTTTTTCTTGTGGAGTCTTTAGTATTTTCCAAACCTAGGATTATGTCAACTTCAAACAAAGATAATCTGACTTCTTCCTTTCCAATTTCGATGCCTTTACTTTTTTCTCTTGTCTGATTGCTGGGGATATGAAATCCAGCACTATGTTTAATAATAAGGGTGACAGTGGGTATCCTTGTCATGCTCCAGATCTTAGGGGAAAGGCTCTCAGTTTTTCCTCATTCAGTATGATACTAGCTGTGAATTTCTTATATATGGCTTTTATTATGTTGAAGTATGTTCCTTTTATCCCATTATTTCAGAATTTTTATCATAAACAGATGCTGAATTTTTCAAATGCTTTTCAGCATCAATTGAAATGATCATATGGTTTCTATCTTTCATTCTGTTGATATGGTATATCACATTGATTGGTTTGCATATGTTGAACCATCCTTACATCCCAGAGATAAATCTCAGTCAGTCATGACTTTCTAATGTATTGTTGAATTTGATTTGCTAGTATTTTGTTGAGAACATTTGCATTGATATTCACCAGAGACAGTGGCCTGTAGTTTTTTGTTTGTTTGTTTGTTTTGCTTTTTTGTTTTGTTTTGCTTTGTTTTGTTTTAATGTGTCTTTGCCTGATTTTGATATCAGGGTAATATTGATCTTGTAGAATGAGTTTGGAAGTGTTTCCTTCTCTATTTTTTCAGAACAATTTGCACAGGATTATTTGTTCTCCTGTAAAGGTTTGGTAAGGATTCAACAGTGAAGCCACCAGGTCCCGAGATTTTCTATACTGGGCTTCAGTCTCATTATTTGTTATTGGTCTGTTCAGGTTTTGGATTTCTTCCTGGTTCAATCTTGGCAGGTTGTATGTATCTAGAAATTTGTCCATTTCTTCTAGATTTTCCAATTTATTGGCATGTAGTTGTTCATGGTAGTCACTAATGATCCCTTAAATTTCTACAGTATCAGTTGTAATCTCTCCTTTTCTTATTTTAATTATTTGGATTTTATTTCTTATTTTCTTAGTCTGGCCTAAGGTTTCTCAATTTTGTTAAACTTTCAGAAAAAATCAACTTTATTTTATTGATTTTTTGTATCGTTTTATTCAATTTCCTTTATTTCTGCTGTGATCTTCGTTATTTCTTTTCTTCTACTAATTTTGTGTTTGGAATGTTCTTTCTTTTCTAGTACTTTAGAATGCATTGTTAGATTGTTCATTTGCAGTTTTTCCTCTTTTTTTCTGTACATACCTCTAACTAAAAAGTTCCCTCTTAGTATTGCTTTTACTGTATCCCACAGGTTTCATTATCTTTTGTTTCTATCTTTATTTGTTTCAAGAAAGTTTTTCAATTTCCCTCTTAATTTCTTTATTGATCCACTGGTCATTCAGGAGTTCATTGTTTAATTTCCATTTATTTGTATGGTTTCCTAAATTTATCTTGTTATTAATTTCTAGTTTAATCCTATTGTGGTCAGACAAGATGCTTGATATTATTTCAATTTTTTGAATGTTTTAAGAGTTGTTTTTTGATGTAACATATAACCTATCCTTGAGAATAACATGTGCTGAAGAAAAGAATGTGCATTCTCCTGCTCTTGGATGAGATATTCTGCAAATATCTCAGATCCATTTGGTCCATATTGCAGATTAAGTCTGATATTTCTTTGTTAATTTTCTGTCTGGAATATCTGTCCAATGCTGAAAGTGAGGTGTTGATGTCTCCAGTTATTATTGTATTGGAGTCTATCTATCTCTTTAGTTCTAATAATATTTTCTTCATATATCTGGGTACTCCAATGTTAGGTGTGTGTATATTTAAACATGTTATATCCTATTGCTGAATGAATCCCTTTATCATTATATAGTGACCTTCTTTGTCTCTTCTTATAGTTTTTGTCTTAAAATTTATTTTTGTCAAAAATAATTGCAGCAACTTCTGCTATTTTTTGGTTTCCATTGGCATGGAATATCTTTTTCTATTCCTTTATTTTCAATTTCTGTGTGTCTTTATAGTGAGGTGTGTTTCTTGTAGGCAACAGATCATTGGGTCTTGTTTTTTCATTCATTCACTGTTATTGTTGGTAAGTATGAGCTTACTCCTGGCATTTTGTTGTTTGCTTTCTGGTTGATTGGTGGTCTTCTCTCCTTCTTTCTTTCATTCTTGCCTTCCTCTAATGAAAATGATTTTCTCTGGTGATATAATTTAGTTTCTCGCTTTTTATTTTTTGTGTATCCATTGTATGTTTTTTTGGCTTCTGGTTACCATGAGGCTTGGAAATACTCTCTTATAACCCTTTATTTTAACCTGATAACAACTTAATGCTATAAGCATAAACCAGCAAATAATCAAGCAACAATAAAACAAATAAAAACTTGCCTTAACTTCGTCTTCTGCTTTTCAACTTTTTATTGTTTCTATCTGCATCTTTTTGTACTAACTATGTCTTGGAAAGTGGTTGTAGTTATTATTTCTGATAAGTTCATCATTTATTCTTTCCACTTAGGATAAAAATAGTTTACACACCACAGTTATAGTGTTATAATATTATGTGTTTTTCTGTGTATTTACTATTACCAGTAAGTATTTTACCTTCAGGTGGTATTAACTGCTCATTAATTTCCTCTTCTTTCTAATTGAAGTACTCCCTTTAGCATTTCTTGGAGGATAGGTCTGGCATTAATAACATCCCTCAACGTTTTTTTTAAATTTTTTTAGTTATACTTTAAGTTCTAGGGTACATGTGCACAATGTGCAGGATAGTTACATAGGTATACATGTGCCATGTTGGTGTGCTGCACCCATTAAATCGTCTTTTACATTAGGTATCTCTCCTAATGCTATCCCTCCCCCCTCCCCCCACCCCACAACAGGCCCCAGTGTGTGATGTTCCCCTTCCTGTGTCCAAGTGTTCTCATTGTTCAATTCCCACCTATGAGTGAGAACATGCAGTGTTTGGTTTTTTGTCCTTGTGATAGTTTGCTGAGAATAGTGTTTTCCAGCTTCATCCATGTCCCTACAAAGGACATGAACTCATACTTTTTTATGGCTGCATAGTATTCCATGGTGTATATATGCCACATTTTCTTAATCCAGGATATCATTAATGGACATTTGGGTTGGTTCCAGTGAATAGGCAACCTGCAGAATGGGAGAAAATTTTTGCAATCTATCCATCTGACAAAGGGCTAATATCTAGAATCTACAAAGAGCTCAAACAAATTTTCAAGAAAAAAACAAGCCCATCAAAAAGTGGGCAAAGGATATGAACAGACACTTCTCAAAAGAAGACATTTATGCAGCCAACAGACACATGAAAAAATGCTCATCATCACTGGCCATCAGAGAAATGTAAATCAAAACCACAATGAGATACCATCTCACACCAGTTAGAATGGCGATCATTAAAAAGTCTGGAAACAACAGGTGCTGGAGAGGATGTGGAGAAATAGGAACACTTTTACACTGTTGGTGGGACTGTAAACTAGTTCAAACATTGTGGAAGACAGTGTGGTGATTCCTCAAGGATCTAGAACTAGAAATACCGTTTGACCCAGCCATCCCATTACTGGGTATATACCCAAAGGATTATAAATCACGCCGCTATAAAGACACATGCACACGTATGTTTATTGCAGCACTATTCACAATAACATCCCTCAACTTTTGTTTGTTTGAAAAAGTGTTTATTTCTCCTTTATTTTCAAAGGATATTTTAACTTGTTGTTCTATTCTTGGGTAAAAGATTTTTCCCTTGAACACTTTAAATATGTCATGCCACTTTCTCTTGGCCTGTAAGGTTTCTACTGAAAAGTCTGCTGCCAGACATATTACAGCTCCATTGTATGTTATTTGTTTCTTTTCTCTTGCAGCTTTTAGAATCCTTTCTTTATCCTTAACCTTTGTGAGTTTGATTATTCATGCTTTGAGATGGTCTTCTTTGAGTTAAATCTGCTTGGTATTCTATAACCTTCTTGTACTTGGATATGAATATCTTTCTGTAGGTTTGGGGAGTTCTCTGTTATTATCCCTTTGAATCAACTTTATAACCCATATATTACTTTCCATCCTCTTTAAGACAAATATCTCTTTGATTTACACTTTTGAGGTTATTTTCCAGAACATGTAGGCATGCTTCCTTGTTTTTTATTCTTTTTTCTTTTGTCTACTCTTACTGTATATTTTCAAATAGCCTGTCTTCAAGCTCACTGATTCTTTCTTTTGCTTGATCCATTCTGCTATTAAAGGACTGAGAAGCATTAGTCAGTATGCCAGTTGTATCTTTCAAATCCAGAATTTCCCCTTGGTTGTTTTTAATTGTTTCTTCTCTGTTACATTTATCTTGTAGAATTCTGAATTCCTTCTCTGTGTTTTCTTGAATGTATTTGAGTTTCCTCAACACAGTTATTTCAAATTTCAATCTCTGTTTCTCCACGATTGGTCCCTGATGCCTTATTTAGTTCATTCGTTGAGGTTATGGTTTCCGGGATGGTGTTGAAGCTAGTGGATGTTCTTTGGTGTCTGAGCATTGAAGGGTTAGGTATTTATTATCATCTTCACTGTCTGTGCTTATGTGTAGCCATCCTTTGGGGGAAATATTTCTAGATATTTAAAAGGACTTGGGTGTTGTGACCTAAGAAGTACCTGCTTTAGCAGGCACCCCAAGCCCAGTAATGTTGTGTTGTAGAGGTACAGCCTTCATGGTCTTGGGCAAGATCTGAGAAAATTACCTGGATTGCCAGGCAGAGTCATGCTCTCTTCCTTTACTTTCTCTCAAATGTACAGAGTCTCTCTGTTCTGAGTCACTTAAATCTGGGGGTAGAGTAACACAAGTACCTCTGTGGCCACCACCGCTATGACTGTGCTGGGTGAGACCTGAAGCCAGCACAGTGCTGGGTCTCGCCCAAGGTCTGCTATAACAACTCCCTGGCTTCTGCATATGTTTTCTCAAGAGCCTGGTGCTCTACAGTTAGCAGGTGGCAAAGCCTGCTAGGCCTGTGTCTATCCTTTTAGTGTGGTGAGGTCTCCAGGGTCTCAGGTGGGCCCAGAAGTGCCATCTGGAAATCAAGGACTAGAGTAAAAAACCATAGAATTCTGCCTGGTGTTCTCCTGTACTGTGGCTGAGCTGGCACTCAAACCATAAGATGCAGTCCTTCCCACTTTTGCCACCCCTTTCCAAAGGCAGAAGAGCCTCACTCAGTAGCCACTGCCAACCCTGGCCACAAGGGGTACTGCCCGATGACCAGTGATATTTCCTTAAGGCCCAAGATCTCTCAAGTCAGCTTGTGGTGAATGTTGCCTGGCTTGGGGCTCAGTCTTCCTGGAGGTGGGCTCCCCTCTGGCCCATGGAAGGCCCAGAAATGCTGTCCAAGAATCAAGTCTTTTGAGTTGGGGACCCCAAGATATTACTTGGTCCTCTACCCCCCATTATGATGTTGGTACCTTAGGTGAAAGACAAAGTCCCCTTTACTTTTCCCTCTGCTGTCCTCAGGCAAAAGGAGTTTTGCCCCATAGCTATCACAGCTGGTAATGTGCTGAATCTCACCTGAAGCCAGCAAGTCTCAGAGGCTTATCTAGGTCCTGGACATAGTACCTGCTCCTGGAATAACGCACTGCTGGTTATTCAGGGGTCAAGGGCTTTTCAGTTAGCAGGTGATCAATGCTGGCAGAACTGAGCCCTTTCTTTCAAGACAGCAGATTCCCTTCTGGCCCAGGATGTGTCTCAAAATGTTTTCTGGGAGCAAGGGCCTGGCACAGGGGGCCTCAAGACTCTGACGAGTGTCCTGTCCTGCTGTGGCTGAGCTGGTATCTAAGATGCAAGACAACGTCTTCCCCACTCTTCTTTTTCCTCTCCTCAAGTGGAAGGAAGGGGTCTCTTTTAAAGCTGGGAGCTGTGCAGCCTGTGATTAGGGGAGCGGTGATGCTAACACTCCCTTGGTTACTCCAGCTGGTATCTCATAAATCCAAATGCCCTTCCAGTCTACTGCCTCTGGGCCTAGTTCAGCCCTTGGACTCACCTAAGTTTCAGTCCTCATGGCCTAGACTTCCCTTTTTTCTGTTTTTGAGACAGTCTCACTCTGTCACCCAGGCTGGAGTGCAGTGGCACAAATTCGGCTTATGGCAACTTCCACCTCCTGGGTTCAAGCGATTCTCATGTCTCAGCCTTCCGAATAGCTGGGATTACAGGCGTGTGCCACCACACCTGGCTAATTATTTTGTGTTTTCAGTAGAGGCGGCATTTCACCATGTTGGCCAGGCTGGTCTCAAACTTCTGACCTCAGGTGATCCACCCGCCTTGACCACCCAAGGTGTTGGGATTACAAGGGTGAGCAGCCACACCCAGCCAAGATGTCCTTTTAAGTTTATTTAGAGACAGAGCACTTGGCCCTTGGTGGCGAGGTTTGCAGACATTCAAGTTCAGTCTGCTAAGATTCTCCTCTGGCTAGGGCTGGTTTAAATGCTCCCTCTGTGGGCAGGTGTCAGCTGAGTTTGGTCTGGTTTTCCCTTCTGCTCTAACAAAGCAGCACTGAGTTCAGCTCAGTGCTGAATTGCTGTGTTCTCCCTTCCCTCAGGGCTCAGAGATGCCCTCTACACCATGCTTCTGCTCCTGGGGGTGAGGGAAGGGGTGGTGTCAGTGATTCCAGATTTAAAACAAGGTGCTATGAGTTCTCACCTAATTTTTGGTTCTTATAAAGGTGACTTTTTTTTCTGTGTAGATAGTTGTTAACTTGATGTCCTTGCTGGAGGGACAATCAGTGGAGCTTTATATTCTGTCATCTTGCTCCTCAGCTTTGTAAAATTTAACTTTGATATTCCAAGGAGAGGAATTTATTTGCCATCTCTCCCTATACGTCTATATGTGTATCTGATCGTAAGGTGGTGTGAAACTTTACTGCCCCAGGAAGCAACTGAAGCAAGACTGCCTGCAGAGAAATCAAGACATTTTGTGGATTCTGGATGATCTGTATTACATTTAGAGAGGCACTGGGAAGTGTGCTACTTGGAGTGAAAAACCCTCAATATTTGGGCTGTATTTTGTTTCTTGAATAAAACAATGTTGGGCGTGTATCACTTGATGGAGAATGGAAAGTTACCAGTACATTATGGCTCCTCGTAAATCTTAGAAATCACCGCCCACACACCCCCCTGCCAACAACATGAACACATATGCATATACAAATACTACTCACATCTTATTTTGGATGGGAATATTTTAAAACTACATGTAGGGGAACATAAAGGTGACAGTGTTATGTGAGATATTTACCTTCTATTTCATATTATACTTTTTTATTCCACCTAGATAAATGGAGGTGAGCACCATCCCGTACATTTGGGAAGGCTGGATGCTAGATGCATTGTGATGATACCACCTTCTATGCAGTCCTCTCAAGGGGCAATGTCTTTCTCTCCTATATCACTCATCCTTGAATACAGCAACAGTACATCTTTCTTTTCATTGCCATGTTCATATATGGCAACACATTCTCTTTTAAAACATACAGCATAGGAAAAGCTTGTGCCATGACCTTATACCACTAATTACTATCCTTGTTGCAGGTATTTCTGGGAATACTTGGGTAACTTACCCTCCATTTTAGATTGTAAACCCAGCTACTGTAATTTTCTCCACCACTAATCTTCTCTTTGAGTGATTTCAATATCTTCAAGATATCCAATTTCCTGGACACACTAAGAGTAGAGTAATAACAGCATTCTACCCCAGGTACAGGTAATAAAGGTAAAATTGTCTTTGGAGGATTTTAAAGCAATAAAAAAACTGAGTGAATTTGGTCTGCTTGTTATTATCACTATGTGGCAGCATTTCTAAGCAATGTCAATGTTCAAAAATCTTTTAATGGGCTACATTCTAATCAATTGTGCTTATCGTTAGTTTTAAAATTTAATCTATAGTTAGCTTTAAACTAACATAGTTCAATTTTTAATAAACATTTTAATACACATGGAAGCTAATTAAGAGAACTCCCACTTATATGTAGTTGGCCCCCACACATTTAAACTTGACTGCATGTGTTCATTTTGAGAAAAAGTTCATCATGGTTTGAAATTGTTGGGAATTGTTTGTGTTCTTCCAGTGTTATAACAGTTAATGATTGTACATGAAACTTTAATAAAAGACAAATTTAAGCAATTTTTGTGTGTACATGTGTTGATCATTTCTATGGATTTTTATGGTTATCACTCAAAATAATTTTGGTATATAGAAGACGGGGTGTTAAAAATTCTCTGACTGGTGTTAAACATGTGACGTATACCATTACTTGGACACCCTCTTCCCAACTTTCTCAGCAAAGTAACACAAGAAGAGAAAACCAAACACAGCATGTTCTCCCTCATAAGTGGGAGTTGAACAATGAGAACACACGGACACAGGGAGGGGAACATCACACACGGGGGCCTGTCGGGGGGTGGGGGGCAAGGGGAGGAATAAGCTTTAGGAGAAATACCTAATGTAAATGACGAGTTGATGGGTGCAGCAAACCAACATGGAACATGTATACATATGTAACAAACTTGCACGTTGTGCACATGTACCCTAGAACTTAAAGTACAATTAAAAAAAAAAAACTTTCTCTTCTCAAGATATTTTTTTCTTCTATTCTAATTCAGTACCCTATGCAAGGCATAGGCTGCCCATTTTTACTTCCAATAACAGCTGCCCTCCACAATCACACTTTCAAGCATTTACTTCTTAAGAACACCTCTTGTCTTGCAGGGCTAGTCCTGATAGTCCAACTACCCCACACTTTTCTGTTCACTTAAATATGTATAATCTATTCAATATATCACTTTTTTTCAGGGTTCTTCCCTGACTTTTAAAACTTCCTTCTTTATTCAGGTTTGATTCAAAGGTCTGTCATTCTAGTGACTCCCCTGCATGTACATTCACTTCTTTGTATCTCTCTTTCTTTATTTTATTCTCCTGTTAAAAGTAAATGCCAGTAAAATTCAACTCTTCACCTACTCTGTGCATCCCCTTGGGCGCCTTAACTTACTGGAGAAACACATTACGATGCCCACAGTTCTCATTTTAGTTAATGACTATTGTTTCTGCTTTACTACCTGCCCCTAGGTTGTTCAGTATACCCATTCTCCTAGGACTCTTTCTTATTTTTATGTTCGCTTTCCACCAACCTTCCAAATTGTCTCCCCACTCTTCTTTCTGAACTGAACACCTTCCTTCCTTATTTTGTTGAGAACATTGTTGCAATCACATTCCATAAATTACTGTCTTAATATATCTCCACTTACCTGCATCTGTTGTCATACACTTTGCCTCCCCTTCTGTTACCATAGAAGTGTTCTGTATATTCTAAGCAATGTCAGTCCCTCTGCCCATGCACCAGATCCTATCCACTTCCACCTGTCTCAGGAAAGTCAATCCAACAATTCTCTGTCCTATATCATATATTGACCCTTCTGCTGAATCATGACCACTACCATAACTTTTGGTGAAGCATTTTTTTAGCTTCTGTGTAGGGAATATATATCTCCCTTGAACCTATGTTTCCTTAAAACTAGTATCCCATTTCTCTTCCCATCTAACAGAAAATCACCTCAAAATTTCTGTCTACATTTATATTTTCTAATTTTTCTATTCTTATATTTTCTTGAACTCATTCAATTAGTCTTTAATATCTACTACTTACCAATGAGACAACTTTTTTGGTGGCCACCAGTGGCTTCCATATTTCTTTATTCAATGGTCAATTCCCCATTAGTGTCTTACTTGATCTCTCATATAATTATTAATTACCTCCTCTTCTAAACATGACATCACTCTTTCTCACACTCTACATTGTTCTTTCTCAGTCTTCTTTGTGGATCCTAGTACTCTCACAGATATCCAAAGGTCAAACTTAGACCAAGTGTTTAGACCTAGTAACTCTTATTTGTTTCTTCTATAATGTCATTACCCATTCTCTCTATAACATCATTCAATCTCATGATTTTATATATAATCACCTTACTGAGGACTCTTTAATGTATATCTCCAGTCTAGAGATCTTGATCTCAAGACTTAATAACCTATTTGATATCTCCATATAGATATCTAATAGACATATGAACTATACCTAGCCACAACTAAGCCATAATATTTTTGTATTAAAATCAGCAGATTTTGCAATATTCTTCATCTCACTAAATGACAATCTTATCCTTTGAGTTGTTGAAATTGAAATCTGTAGTGAACTCATTTTTTGGTTTGCAGCCTATATCTAACCCATTAGAAAGCCATATTAGTTGTTCCTTAAAATCCACCCCCACCAAAAAACCTCCATGTTTACTAATCTGATTCACCGAATTTTCTTCAAGTCCTTTTAACCCATCTCTGCTTTTGTTTTTAGTTCCACCCATAGCCTTGTCTACTCTAAATACGGAAGTCAAAGTTATCTTTTTAAAATGTAAATCAAATCACTTCACTTCCATATTCAAAGCTCTCGATGATTCCACATTGTATTTTCAGTCATAGGCACAGTCCATTCAGTGGCCAACATAACTAGACAGTTCACACCCACTGCCATCTCCATGATCAACTTTTCTCTCACTCTTCTACCTATGCACACTGACACAGGCATGCCTTGCTTCTATATTATTTTCCTAAACACCAAAATGTTCTCCAACTCAGTGACTTTGTACCTAATATTCCCTCTAGCTTAATAGCTCTTCCAGTAAACATCTGCATAATTCCTGCATGCATTTACATTGGAGAAATATCAATGTGCCTGATCACAGTGTTCTGGGAGAAACCCATGTAAAGTATTACTTCAAAAGTTATATTGCACCTATTCATTTTGTAAAATACAAATTATTCTGAATTCTGAAACACATCTTGCCCTAAGAGATAAATATTGTGGAGCTATGTAAGGATTGCATCACCAAAACCATAATTTTCTTCTTTATGGAAAATTTAAGGTTTATTTAAACCTTTATGGAAATTTTAAGATTTGTTTAAAGGGTAGTTTTTTACTAAAGATTTTTATTTTTCTTTAAGGACTGATGCTAGGACCTAACATCTATGTAAGATGCAATTCTCCTGGATTTTACCAATATCCTTACCATAATCCTTCAGATAGTGGTTATTGTCCTCATTTTCAGAAGATAAAACTGAGATCCAAATTATATAGTTAGTTTAAGATGACAGAGTTTAGGAAAAAAATTAGAATACAAAATAAGACAAAACTAAGATAATGGGAGCAATATGGAGATATTAAAATAATTATAAACCTCTTTCTTCTTAGTAGGTAAATTTTAGTCTAAAATATGTTCATAAATCATTTTTAATAAAATTAAGGTCAACATAACTAACAAAAATTTTATTAACTAAATTTTATTAACTAAAATATTTTATTTTTAAAAGTTATGGTTAAGTCTACAGTAAGAACAATGGGAAACCTTTGATAACAGACACAGGTTTGTTTTATATCTATACATTCAGCACATAGGGATTCAATAAAAGGTTTATCTGGCTGACTGAAAGGGATATATATATATATTTTTTTAGATGGAGTCTCGCTCTGTCGCCCAGGCTGGAGTGCAGTGATACGATCTCAGCTCACTGCAAGCTCCGCCTCCCGGGTTAACACCATTCTCCTGCCTCAGTCTCCAGAGTAACTGGGACTACCGGCGCCTGGCTAATTTTTTGTATTTTTAGTAGGGACGGAGTTTCACTGTGTTAGCCAGGATGGTCTCGATCTCCTGACCTCGTGATCTGCCCGCTTCGGCCTCCCAAAGTGCTGGGATTATAGGCGTGAGCCACCGCGCCCGGCCAGAAAGGGATTTTCAAAGAACTACATAAGATATTGCCATTATTCTCAAGGAACACAAAAGTTCATTAATAGAGATAAGAGAAAAATAAGTCAATCTGTTGTTTCACTTTACGCAATTAGTTTTCCTACGATGTGACTTCTGGCCTTGTCTTAATTTGCATGTCATATTATGAACATCCAAAGACTGATGCAATAAATGTGCTCTATTTTGACTACTCTTTTGAAAGACTACATGAGAGAATTTTTTATAGCAATATTTCATATACTAAATTTTATTCTGATATGGCTAGTGACTAAATTAAATATTTTTACATTTTAGTTTACCTTTTCTTTTTAAATCCAGGTCATGTAGGATTAATTTATATTTACATGGTAATTGCTTATTACTTTAACTTTCTGGATATGTTTATAAAAGATATTTAGCATAATACTATTCATATCAATTTATATGTGATAAATTGAATCAAGGTTTAGTTTTAAATCACATTATTTTTCTATTCTTTGGGTTAAAACAAATAAGTGAAATTAGTTTCCTTTGTTCAAGTTTCACCTTGATATCTATCGTATAAGTTCATTTTTCCACTTTACCTGTCTATTTCCATTTCTTCTGGTGAAGCTCTCAGTGGAACTGAGAATATTTTAGTACAGATGTACAACAAGGTAATGCATGCCAGCCTTTCTTGAAGTTTCTAGTTATACCTTCAGAGGAAGTAATATTATAACAAGCAAATTAAAGAGCCATGAAAATGTAATGAAAACAAGTTTATGTCAAAGGAATAAATGGTTGCAATTGAAAATAAGCCACCTGTTTCTCATTAAGCAAACAAGTGATGTGGCACATAATTAAGGGGCTGAAAAATGTATTTTGCACCCCAGGATCTTTTATAATACTAGAATTTTAGGCTGCTGAAAGTGATAGCAAGGGAACAATGCACCATTAACAGTCTCTTACAGGATCTTCATTATAGTGAAGAGGAATTCTCAAAAACAAAAGGCATTCATCAGGTGACTGTAGAAAATGCTTCCATTATTTTGGTCCTAGAGCTAGCAGAGAAGGAAACCAGTAACAGACACAATTAATAGAGGTCATGTCTTTTCACCAGCAGTCCCCAACCGTTTTGACACCAGGGTCTGGTTTCATGAAAGACAATTTTTCTATGGATGGGGGATGAGGGGAGGGTTAGGGGTGAGACTGGATGGAGAATGGTTTCCGGAGAAAACTGTTCCACTTCAGATCATCAGGCATTAGATTCTCATAAGGAGCATTGCAATTTAGATCCCTTGCATGTACAGTTCACCATAGGATTTGAGCTCCTGTGAGAATGTAATGCCCCTGCTGATCTGATCTGACAGGAGGTGGAGCTCAGGCAGTAATTCTTTGCTACCAAGTGGCTCAGCCCCTGCTGTGCAGCCCAGTTTGTAACAGGCCAAGGACTCTTACCAGTCTGCAGCCTGGGGGCTAGCTACCCGTGTTTTACACCTTTTCTATAGTAGTGGTTCTAACACTTTTGCATGCAATAGAATCACAGGGAAGCCTTGCTCAAATGAATATATCAGTTCCATCCTGATTTCTGGCTCAGTGTGTTTGGTGTAGGGCCACAGATTGCATTTGTAGCACATTCCCAGGGGGTGCTGCTGCTGTTCGTCCAGGAATCACAATGTGGTCACCACTATGCTAGAGAATCCTTAAGGGCAGTGAAAAAAAGTTTTCAGAGATTTTAAAAAACTTTTATGAAAAATAGATATATGAGCATGCATAATCATGCACCTTAAATAATTTCACATAATTAGAAAATTTGATTTGTCTCAAATTTTATGTAGGAGGTACAGAACTTAAGTAAATGTATACCCCACCTGAACATCAGATTGTTGAATTCATTCTTTTAGCCCACAGTGATTTTCATGCAAATACACACATACACAGCCATGCATGCTCTCACACACAGCTATTTATTGATGTGTATTTAGAATAATTCTTTGCAAAAGTTACTTTTCTTTCTAATAAAGTCTATCTGGTATTTTAAGAATGTTGTGAAAGTAAATAACATAATAAAATAATGCATGTGAATATGGAGCACACATGCCTTTATACATCACACAGAAATGAGCAGCAACAACAAAAGCCACTGGGGGAAAGATTGGGAGATAATAGCAAGAAAAAAAAGCCAGTGGTTCCTCCTCGATCTTTTGTTCTCCTAAAAAGCAAGAGCAGTGCTTATCATTCACGTAGAACTGTGTCTTCTATTCAAAACACAGTGAAGGAAAACTGCTTCATTTTTACATGGAAAAAAGTGCCATGGTTTTCATATTTCTGTCCAGTGATGAAGCTAAATGTAATTCACCCAGTCTATAATCTGTGCTTCAAAAAATAACTGAGTCTAAAATGACCACCCAATTGCTGGCACAATAATAAAATAATGGCAGGACATATCCTATGTTGAAAGATAGACAAAGCAGTGACTTAAAGAGAAGTCATACCTTTGGTAAAAATTAATTCAAACAAAAATTTTCCTAGCAACACACTATTTTCTGGATATTAGTGTGAATAGATGTTAAAGGTACCATAAACTGGTAAAATGATCTGTGAACAGATGCATGAACAAAGAGGAACTATTTTATGCAAATAATAATGAAGGTATTATATCAAAGACATGACCAGAGAGCCACACATGGCAATAGGACAATAAGAGTAAGGCACTAAGAAGATCAGCAGAACTAGAAAAATAAAGTCGGAAATGAATTAAGCAATTTTGTCACATTAGAAACTGTTTCTTCAGGTATTCATATTATTGTTACATGTCTGAAATAAGAGGTACTTGCCAATGTGTTGGAGTTGATATTCTGGTGCCTCAATGTAGTTGAGCAAGTAGCTCCCCCAAATAACGTTGACTGTCCTAAGTGTATATTTTCTATTATTTATATAAGTAAGTGTGGTTATACAATAATTTATTTAAGGCTTATAGCCCATGCTGTGGATATTACACATAAAAAGTGAAACATAATTCCTGAAAGCTCATGAAAAATAAGATTCAATTGTTTCAAGTTAAAGGAAATCATAGTCTAAAGCAGGTGTTGCCAAATTCCTGCAAAGCACAGATGATATTTGATTTCTGGTCTGTTCTTATAGGCCTAAGAGCCAAGAATGTTTCTTATATTTCAATTGATTGTGGCACAAAAAATTTTAAATGCAACAGAGATATAATATAGCTTGCAAAGTTTAATATCTTGATTGCACGTCACATTAATTAAAAAGTTTGCAAACACTTGGCCTGTAGTTATGATTTTTATATTGATTCATTTTTAAATTGAATTATCAGAGTGCAAGGAGAAAACATTTGAACTTTCTATGTATGTGAACACGCACACAATCTTTTCAATATTTTTCTACATGTTGTATTATGTACTTATAATATTTATACCAGCAGACACCATTAAATAAATAAATAAATGTTCACATATTGAATGTGCTGCTTCAACTTCTCTTTTACTGAAGTGGCAGGTGATCTAAAACATTAGTCATATACTGGTCTAGATAAGTTGAACAAAAAAGATTAAATACAAACTTATGTGAAATGGGTGAAGAAATAAATTAAGTGCTGATGATAAAGTGTAATAAGAGTACAGAGAAGGAGGTTATTGAAGCTTTGAGTTGCCATTTGGTAAAGATAGCCATAAAAGTTACAAAGGAAGTTACGGCTTGTGTTGTAAAATACACTTTTTCCATCAACATTGAAGTCTGAAACTGTGTTTTTACTCTTTTGTTTCACTTAGGTGAGTTTAATTGGGAGTTTCAAGAAGAAAAATAAAAAATAAATACAATCTCTCAGATTACCATTAACATGATTAACATTAATTAATCACTAATTAATGTCTATTGTATCACTTTGTTTTTGGAGATAACATTTTTATATGACTGATGTAATCTTTCAGGAGTAATTTTAACTCAGAGACAGTGTCTATAAACAGCATTTGCTGGTAAAAATTGATATAAATATTATGGAGTGCAATTTAAATCTAAAATCTAAAAAGTGTACCTATAAATTTTCTTCAATTTACAATGGGTTTAGCCAGATATAATCCCATTGTCAGTTGAGGGATATACTGATTGAGTATCACTTTTGCACGATGGTACAGTAAAAAAAAAATTGTAAGTCAAATCACTGTAAGTCAAGGAGTGCCTATATTTTCAAGATTAAATAGTTTTCATTTTAGAAATTTGCCCCCCAAAATAAACTCACATATGCACATTACCTTAATTACATTAAAAATTAAGTCTCCTATACCATTGGAGTTCTCACTTTATAGTTTGCTGAGTTCTTCCCTTTCTTTACTATGTACTAATATCAACGTCTTAATGCTTACATGCTCCATTTTCAATAAGTGTTATGTCCTAACACTGCAAAACATGAAAGTTTTTGGAACTCCATTCATTAATAATTTAGTGGAATATTGCAGTTTTTTGAAACAAAGTGCAACAAAAATTTAAATGTATTCCAAGCAGAATAAAACCAAATTGATGACAGAAACAAAGAAAGAAATAATTCTGCTGAATTACTTTTCTTGAATATTCAATATTAGCTCTTCATAAAAAATTGTATTTTGATCAGTCTTCCTGGGTATATATCAATTTTTTTCATTAAAGACTAATAACCCAATTTAAAAATGGGCTATAGACTTAAATAGACATTATAAAAAATACAAATAGCCAATAGGCACATGAAAAAACATAGCAAATAGGTACATGAAAAACCAATCAACATGACTAATCATCAGGGAAATACAAATGAAAACCACTATGAGATGTCACTTTACACCTGTCAGAGTGGTTATTATTTTTTTAAAAAGAGATACAATTATTGCCAGTGTGACATGGAGAAATCAAAACTCTTGTACAGTGTTGATGGGAATGCAAAATGGTTTAACAACTATGGGAAACAGTTTGGAGGTTCCTTAAAAAATTGAAAATAAAACTACCATATGACCCAGCAACCTCACTCTGACTATTCATCCAAAATAATTGAAATCAAGACCTGGAAGAAATATTAGCACTCCTATGTTCATTGCAGTACTATTCACAACAGCCAAGATGTGAAAACAACCTAAATGTCCCTTCACAGATGAATGAATAAATAAATTGTGGTCTGCATAAATGATGAAATACTGTTCAGCCTTAAAAAAGAAGAAAATTCTACAAGATGAAACAATATGGATAAACCTGGAGGAAATTAAATGAGGTGAGACAGTCACAGAAAAATATTGCACGATTCCACTTATGTGAAATATATAAAATAGTCAAATTCCGAGAGTCAAAGAGTGGAATGGTGGTTACTACAGGATGTTACTAAAGAGAGAGTTATTAATCAGGGGGCATAATATTCAGTCATACAGGATGCATAAGTTCCAAAGATCTGCTATACAACAGTGTACCTATAATAAATAATAACGTACTGTAAGCTGCAAAAATTTTAAGATGGTAAATCTCATGCTAATTGTTATTACCACAATAAAATAAAATAAATATTTTTTTAAATATGCAGTCTTGAAAACAGATTGCATTTTTTGTTGTTGAAATGTTTAAACAATGAATTGAAGAAAGCATTGTTTGTAAAAACTGTTTAAAGAACATGACCATATATACAAATATTTTATTTATGTTAATTTTCAATATTTAGATAATATATAAGTTATTTTAATGGACATGTGGACATGGACATAAATTATATTAAATTTCCATAAAATTTATTTTTGCAAATGAGTTTTCAAATAAATAGAAATATTTTGTCTGAATTTTTTATCAGAAATTAATATTTCAAAGCATTTAAAGATTAAATTGCATTGCCATTTAAGGTTCTGGAAAATTAAGAAAAAAATAGATTATTAACGAAATGTATCAACAGAAATGATGGAGACAAGCCATTGGATATACGTTTTGCTCCTAATGTTTTTAAGTGCCTTTTAAAATGTACACATGCACATATGTACACGTGTACATACCAAAATCTATATATGAGGCTGGTGGAACATCAAAATGACAATATAATTTAACTATGAGTGCCAGGAGTGTACCTGCTTTTATTTTCTCCCTTGAACTTTTCTATATTTGACATTTTTAAGAATAGTCAGTATCTATTACCTTTCATAGCTGACAAAAAATTGATTAATATATGTGAGTCTTTTAACAGTTTGAGAGGTGGTACATTGGTTTGAAGATTCTGGAGCCAGACTGTCTGGATTTAAATTCCAGTTGTCCCTCTGAACATCTAAGTAACCTTACACTAGCTACCCAAACTCTCTAGACCCTAGTATTCTGACCTGTAAAAATGGAGATAGTGTTAATAGTTATCTCACAGGAATGTTATATGAAAATTAAAGTTAGTGTTTATGGTATGTTTAGAATTGTATCTTATATAAAGAAAACTATGAAATTAGCTGTATATTATTACTCTTGTTATTACCCCAAATCAGAAACTAATTATTTGACATGTTTTAATCTTATTAAATTTCAAATTTTCTTATTAAATTTTTCATTTTATTTTAAGTAATTTATATTATTTATGCCAGTGAATGTTACTTTTACTTTATATCGAAATAATTTTAAAAACTATTCATATTTACTAACATAAAATTTTGGAGAAAATGTACAGCTTTGATTTGTCCTAAATATGCATCATTAATACCAGTATTTTATTTTCATATGGTTCTTTCTGCATTTATGAAGATCGAGTGATTAGTTTTACAGATATATAGCTATATTTCTAACTAGATTATTTCTAACCCTTTGCCTTAGAGTCTTTCCTTTTATGTGCACTCATGATCCTATATATTTTCTAGGAGTAGCAATTAGAATAAAACAAAGTATTTAGGTATAGATGAGCAATTTCTTTGTTTATTAATAAAGTATTAAAATAGTCTCCTTCACCGCAATATCTTTTTGGTTGTTGTGACATAATAAGTCCAATTTCAGATATAAATTTTTTCTTGATATCCACATCTATGTTTAGATGCTGGTGCATTAGCTTGTACAATGCACATATTTATAGTTAGTCAGTATCTTTTGAGAATGATCCTATAACATTTTCATAGTTTCTCAACTTGTATTTCTTGCCTTTCCAAGGTAGGACTGAATTGAAATAGCACCAAATCAAACCAACCAGCAAAGAAAATGAATTCCAATTTCTTGAAATCGTTGTAGTTATATGCAAGGACACAGGCCACCAAACTATGGCCTGAGGCCTGTTTTTGCATGGCCAGTATATTAGTTTCCTAGGGCTGCTATAATGTACCAAAAGCTGAGTAGCTTAAAAGAAAAGAAATTTACTGTCTTTTAGAGGCTACAGATCAAACTGTTGTCAGGGCCATGCACCTCCTGAAACCTATAGGGCCAGTCTTCTTTGCCTCTTCCTAGCTTCCATTAGTTTACCAGAAATCTTTGTCTATCCAGCTTGCAGCTGTTAAACTCCAATCTCTGCTTTTTTCTTCACATGATGTTCTTCCTGTGTGTTTCTGTCCCATCTTCTTAAAGGGACACCAGTCATAATGGACTACAGGCTAAACGTACTCCACTATGACCTTATTTTAACTTAGATAATCACATCTACAATGACCCTATTTTCAAATAAGCTCTCAATCTGAAGTACTGGGGTTTAGGACTTCACTTTTGTTTTTTTTCTTTTTTTGAGACACAATTCAACCCATAACAACCAGCAAGGAAAGAAGAGTTTTTACATTGTTAAGGTTGTAAACATATTTATTTCCCTATGTCATATCATATATATTTTGCACTGAATTATATCTGCTTACTGAACACACTCTACATCAGAATTAATCATCAGTAGCTTGCATTCTTGTTTCTAGGTACATTTGCAGTAATTGGTGCTGTTGGTGCCATATACAAACTGATCACCTCTGATCATGCTTTCTCCTCAGTATGCTTTGATTCTCTTTGTTTGGTCTATCTGAAATGTCATCCCCTCTTTGCCATTTCTCAGAATTACAACATATTCATTGTTAATACCTAGTTTATTCAGTTTGCACTTTCCTAATTGTCACTAGAATAAAATAATTATTCCCTAAAAATTACATGCATTTGTTATTTGCATTGCTTATTGTATATACTTAATGTTTTATACTGTTATTACTTGAACAGGACTTACTATACATCCACATTTACATTCTAAAGTGCCTAACACAATAGTATAACAATTTTTCAAAAATATTTTATTGATGATTTATTGAATGATTTAAGCAAAATAATGAATCGAATTATCCAAATAATTGTTTCCTTTCACTATATCGCTTGACATGAGTACATAGTAGGTAGGTAAATATAAAACAAATAATTAGTACAAAGGTTCAGATGTTAGAAACCACTATGTGTTTATAGGCCAACAAAAATCTGTTTGAAAAACTGATGATAACAACTATTTAACCTTATTGTATCTTTTTCAAAAACATATTTATTTCTATAATTTATAGTTACTACAATTTGCTAATGTAAGACTTTCTATATGATGCTGGAATTGATTTATTTAAAGGCTAAATGGACAATACTTTAAAAAATTCATTTTCTGTAAGAAATATAAAATTCTACATATGTAAAAAAACAATAGTAATAAAAAGGATGGGTATTAAAATTATACCCAAATTCTATTACGGCAAAACCACAGTTTCAAATAATTATTAATTCCATAAGCAGAAAATATGACTTCTAATCTCTTTTTGAAAGTAAAAACAATTAGTAATTTATTATTTATTGCAGTTATAACTGTACTGCCGAATAGAATTTGAGATGAAATTTGTAGCAGTGCTCATAAGGATTAACAATTTAGTTTTCCTTGAACACCATTGTGTCCTCTTCCTACCTGTACTTGCAATGTTAGCCAATCTAAACCATTCTTTATTAAATCTAAGGTAGCTAAACCCATAGAATCTCTCTAAAGGAAGCCATTTACATTTCACAAGCAAAGAAATCCATTTTCAGGATGTTTCTGTATTATGACAGCAAGATTAGTTCAAAAATGAAAAATTCAGACAATCAAGCAGCTGTTTCATATACAAAATGCCAAACATCTGGTTCTCCTGACTTTTTTTCTCACTGATTTGATTGAAACAGCAGGGTTGATTGTGTTGTGCAAATATAGCCTCAGAACAGGAAAATTAAGGAGTAAAAATCTTGACTTTATTGTAGACTTCTTAAAAATCCTGAATTCAGAGACTCTGAGGCTATAGTGTCAGCTACTTGAACAGCCTGCCTTCTATTGTATTCTTAGCCGATTCAGTAAGATGTTTACCAAAGAACTCTGGAACTGCAAGATAATTTTAATTAGCATAGTCATCAGCATTTTTGTTCCCCAGTGGCCTTCAATACATGATTTCCCAAGTCTAGACAAATGTACTAAGGACTGCTCAGATGTTCATTACAATCCCAGTTCCACATATAAACCAGTTATATGCCTCAAGAGATGACCATTTACTAGATAAATATTTGCACATTATAGTGAATGGCATAGAACCCTATCTCATACCTTTCATATGAATGTGAAATATAAAATGAGTTCCAGTCAAATGAGTTGTGCTTATTCGCATTTCTGAAAACATGCTGTTTTTACCACCTGCTATGCTTTGCTTCCATAGCTTACCATAACATTTGAAAAAAGTTGGAAATCATTAAAATAATAATTGGTATGTTCATAACAAATATCGGTAGCCAGTCAGCTATCAACAAGAAGGCTGTCATGGGATGATAGAGTGGAAAAACATCAAACAGAAAGGAAAAGAATAGAAGAATGTCAGAGGGAAATGAGAAGTAATACAGAGAATAATCTCATACCAAAATCAAGACCAAGCTTCAGTGGAAATAGCAGAATGATGTCCTGTGAAAAAACGAGAGTTATTGGTATGGTTTGGCTCTTTGTTCAGCATGGGGGCAGTTTTCCCCCATGCTGTTCTTGGAACGGTGAGCAAGTTCTCATGAGATCTCATGATTTAAAAGTGGCAACCCCCACCCACCATACACAATCTCTCTCCTGCCACCATGTAAGACCTGTCTTGCTTCCCTTTTGTATTCTACCATGATTGTAAGTGTCCTGAGGTTTCTCCAGCCCTGTGGAACTAAGAGTCAATTAAACCTCTTTGTTTATAAATTACCCAGTTTCAGGTAGTTCTTTATAGCAGTGTGAAAATGGGCTAATACAGAAAATTGGTACGGGTGTGGCTGGCCAGGTTTCATTACTGCAGGCCCCCATTACTACTGTTTCAGTACTAAGTAGCTAGGTTAAATATTAAAAGCTGATAGAGCCAGTGCCCTCATACAAAGGCTCGAATGTAACAAAAGTCCACCAAGAGTTTTGCCTAGAGCTTTCCTTGACCTTGAAGCATGACAAAATAAAGAAGAAATTCTTAACAAGACCCATTTAGGATTAAACAAGTTTTATTGGGGGTATGAAGGAACTTCCCAAAACTCCATGATTTAGCAGGAGACAAGATAAGGGTAATCACCTGAGCACCTGGACCCATTTTGATCAAGTAAATTTACTGAGGTCCAGAGGAAGGTGTTGGTACTTAGATCTTAGTTATAGATTCAAAGAAGTTAACCACTTACGTCTTTAGATGAATGCACACTTACACATAGACACTGAACTTAGAAGGTATATAAGCTTTGGAAAATTATGTAATTTGAGTTGGTCTGGCAATAGTTTCTAGGCCTTCTCCCCGTAACTGATTACAAAAATAAAAACTCTCTTCTCTCCCAGTTCATCTGCATCTCGATATTAGGCCAAGAGAATAAGCAGCCCAACCCTCAGTTTGGTCCCGGAACACCAGTAGAGTGGGGCACTGCTATAAAGATACCTAGGAAAGTGGAAGTGACTTTGTAAATGGGTAACAAGCAGAGGTTGGAAAAGTTTAGAGGGCTCAGAAAATGACAGGAAGATGTGGGAAAAGTAAGAACTTCCTAAAGATTTGTTGAATGGTTTTGACCAAAATGCTGATAGTGATATGGACAATGAAGTCTAGGCTGAGGTGGTCTCAGATGTAGATGAGGAACTTATTGAGGACTTGAGCAAAGGTCACTCTTGCTATGCTTTAACAGAGATACGGGAGCATTTTGCCACTGCTGTAGAGATCTGTGGGACTTTAAACTTAAGAGAGATGATTTAGGGTATCTGGCAGATGAAATATCTAAGCAGCAAAGCATTCAAGATGCGGCCTGGCTTTTTCTAAAAGTGTACAGTCAAATGCATTCACAAACAGAAGATCTGAAATTGGAACTTATGTTTCAAAGGAAAGCAGAACATACATTCTGGAAAATTTGCAGCCTGACCATGCAGTAGAAAAGAAAAATCCATTTTCTGGGGAGGAATTGAAGCAGGCTGCAGAAATTTTCGTAAGTATCAAGGAGCCAAACGTTAATAGCCAAGACAATGGAGACAACGTCTCCATGGCATTTCAGAAATCTTCACTGTAGCCTATCTGATATGGTGTGGCTGTGTCCCCACCCAAATCTCATCTCCAATTGTAATCTTCATAATTCCCACAAGTTGAGGGAGAGACCTGGTGGGAGGTGACTGGATCCTGGGGGTGGTTTCCCTTATGCTATCCTCATGATAGTGAGTGAGTTCTCACAAGATCTGATGGTTTTATAAATGGCAGTTTCCTCTGGGCTTTTTGCTGTCTCTCACCTACTGTCATGTAATACATGCATGCTTCCCCTTCCACCATACTTTTAAGTTTCCTGAGGCCTCCCCAGGCATGCAGAACTGTAAGTCAATTAAACCTCTTTTCTTTATAAATTACCTAGTTTCAGGCAGTTCTTTATAGCAGTGTGAGAATGGACTAACACATGGTAAATTAGTACCAGTAGAGTGGAGTACTGCTATATAAATATCCAAAACTGTGAAGCAACTTGGGAACTGGGTAACAAGCAGAGGTTGGAAGAATCTGGAGTTTGGAGGACCCAAAAGAAGATAGGAAGATGTGGGAAAGTTTGGAACTTCCTAGAGACTTGCTGAATGGTTTTGACCAAAATGCTGACAGTGATATGGACAATGAAGTCCAGGCAAAGGTGGTCTCAGATGGAAATGAGGAGATTATTTGGAACTGGAGAAAAGGTCAGTTTTGCTATGTTTTAGCAAAGAGACTGGCAGCATTTTGCCCCTGCCCTAGAGATCTGTGAAACTTTGAACTTGAAAGAGATGATCTGAAATTGGAACTTATGTTTAAAAGGGAAGCAGAGCATAGAAGTTTGAAAAATTTGCAGCCTGACAATGCGATAGAAAAGAAAAAACTCATTTTCTGGAGAGAAATTCAAGCTGACTGCAGAAATTTGCATAAGTAATGAAGAGCCAAATGTTAATCATCAAGACAATAGGGAAAATGTCTCTAGGGCATGTCAGAGATCTTGGCAGCTGCCCCTCCCATGACAGACTCAGAGGTTAGGAGGGAAAAATGGTTTCCTGGGCCAGGCCCAGAACACTAGTGCTCTGTATTGCCTTGGACTAGGATGCACTGTGTCTCAGCCACGGCTAAAAGGGGCCAAGGTACAGCTTGTACAGAAGTCAAGAACTGAGGTTTGGGAACCTCCACCTAGATTTCACAGGATGTATGGAAATGCCTGGATGTTCAGGCAGAAGTCTGCTGCAGAGGCTGTGCCCTCATGGAGAACCTCTGCTAGAGCAGTATGGAAGGAAAATGTGGGGTGTTACTCACACAAAGTCCCCACTGGACACTGGCTAGTGGAGCTGTGAGAAGAGGGCCACCATTCTCTAGACCCCAGAATGGTAGATCCACGGACAGCTTGCATCATATACCTGAAAAGTTGCAGATGCTCAAGTTCAGCCCATGAAAGCAGCTGGGAGGGAAGTTGTACCCTGCAAAGCCACAAAGGCAGACAGCCCAAGGCCTTGGGAGCCCACCATTTGCATCAGAATGTCCTGAATGTGAGACATGGAGTTAAAGATGATAATTTTGGAGCTTTAAGATGTAATGACTGCCTGTTGGATTTTGGACTTGCATGGGGGCTGTAGCCCCTACGTTTTGGCCAATTTCTCCCATTGTAATGGGGATATTTATCCAATACCTGCACTCCCATTGTATCTTGGAAGTATCTAAATTGCCTTTGATTTTACAGGCTCATAGGCAGAAGGGACTTGCCTTGTGTCAGGTGAAACTTTGGATTTGGATTTTAGGTTAATTCTGATATGAGTTAAGACTGGGGGACTGTTGGGAAGGCATGATTGGTTTTGAAAAGTGAGGATATAAGATTCGGGAGAGTTTGGGGAGGAATAATATGGTTTGGCTGCATCCCCACCCAAATCCCATTTGTAATTGTAATGCCCTTAATCCCCATGTTTCGAGTGAGGGACCTGGTGGGAGGTGATTGAATGATGGCAGCAATTTTCCCCATGCTGTTCTTGTGATAGTGAGGGAGTTCTCACAAGATCTGATGGTTTTATAAATGGCAGTTCCCCCTGGGCTTTTTGTTCTCTCTCACCTGCCACCATGTGAGAAGTATCTGCTTCTCCTTCTGCAATAATTGCCAATTTCCTGAGGACTCCCCAGTCATGCAGAACTGTGTATCAATTAAACCTCTTTTTTTAAAAAAGATTATCTAGTCTCAATAGGTCTTTATAGTACTATAAGAATGAACTAATACACTGTTCCATCACAGGCCCAAAGACCTAAGAGGGAAAAATGTTTTCATGGGCTGGGTTCAGGGCCCTGCTGCTCTGTGCAGCTTGGGGACAGGGTGCCCTTTGTCTTAGCCACTCCAGCTCCAGCTGTGGCTATAAAGAGCCAAGGTACAGCTTTAGCCATTGCTTCAGAGGTATCAAGCCCCAAGCCTTGGTAGCTTCCATGTGGTGTTGGGCCTGCAGGTGTGCAGAACACAAGAGATGAGCTTTGGGAGCCTCCACCTAAATTGCAGAGGATGTATGGAAAGGCCTGGATGTCCAGGCAGAAGTCTGTTGCAGGGATGAAGCCGTTATGGAGAACCTAGTGCAATGCAGAAGAGAAAAGTTGGGTTGGAGCCCCCAACACAGAGTCTCCACTGGGCCACTGCCTAGTGGATCTGTGAGAAGAGGGCCACCATCCTGCAGGCCCCAGTATAGTAGATCCACCATGGCTTGCACAGTGATACTGGAAAAGCCACAAGCATTCAACAACAGCCCATGAAAGCAGGTACAGGGACTGTACCCTGTAGAACCACAAAAGCAGAGCTGCCCCAGGCCTTGGGAGCCCACCTCTTGCATCAGCATGTTCTGGATTTTAGACATGAGGTCAAAGGAGATTTTTTTGATGTTTTGGATTTAATAACTGCCCTGTAGGTTTTCGACTTGTATGGGGACTGTAGCCCATTTATTTTGACCAATTTCTCCCTTTTGGAACAGGAGCATTACTCAATGCCTGTACACCCATTGTACCTTAGAAGTAACTAACATGCTTTTGATTTTAGAGGCTCACAGGTGGAAGGGCCTTCCCTTGTTTCAGGTGAGACTTTCGACTTGGACTTTTGGTTTAATGCTGGAATTAGTTAAGACTTTGGGGGACTGTTGGGAAGGCATAATTGTGTTTTGAAATGTGAGCATTAGATCTGATTTGGGAGGGGCCGGGGGCAGAATAACATGGTTTGGCTCTGTGTCCTCACCCAAATCTCTTGAATTGTAAACCCCATGTGTCCTGGGAGGAAACTGGTGGGAGGTGATTAGATTATGGGGGTGGTTTCCCCCATGCTGTTCTCACAATAGTGAGTGAGTTTTCATGTGATCTGATGGTGAAAAAGTGTTTGTCAGTTCCCCCCTTGCTCTCTCTCTCCTGCTGCCATGTAAGATATGCCTTGTTTCCCCTTCTCCTTCCACCATGATTGTTAGTTTCCTGAGGCCTCCTCAGCCATGCAGAACTGTGAGTCAATTAATCCTCTTTTGTTTACAAATCTCCTAGTCTCAGGTAGTTTTTTCAGCAGTGCAAAAACAGACTAATGTAGTTATTCAAACATTTTGTCTGCACAGTAAAGATTCTAAACTGTTTATTTCTCACAAGTCTTATGTGTATGTGTGTGTGTGTATTTCTCTACTAAACTTGCACTGAAAGAGGAAAACATTACTAAAGTCATATAGCAATTGAAGACATGACCTTCAGCAAGTAATATTCATAATTAACAAATATTACAATTATATTTTGTTAATCAAGATGGAGAAAAACTAAAAAAAATCCCTTAAACTATAAATATGGAAAGGAAGAAGAAACAAAGAAGAAAGAAAGAAAGAGAGAGAGAGAAAGAGAGAAATAAAGAAAGAAAGAAGGAAGGAAGGAAAGAAAGAAAAAGAAAGAAAGGAAGGAAGGAAAGAAGGAAGAAAGAAAGAAGAAAGAAAGAGAAAGAAAGAAAAGAAAGAAAGAAAGAAAGAAAGAAAGAAAGAAAGAAAGAAAGAAAGAAAGAAAAGAAAGAAAAGAAAAGAAAGAAGCAGAAAAGGAAATTTAATTACAGGTGCCTTTTCAGTGCTTCCCATACTTTAGAATAAATTTCTTCTAGCTTTCCAGCTGTGAAGGCAGCCATTGTTCTCAGGGGAGCTAATTATACTAAGAAGCTCGCCTTTCTGGTGGGCTCTAATAAGCACAGTTCATTGCAGAACTTTACCAGTGTGTGTCAAAGACCCACGACTGTGTGAGGCTGATGCTAGGGGCATGCCATACGAAGCTCTGTAATGTAGTTGCAGTAAACACACACTCCATTACTAGGACACTGGTGGAATAGTACAGGAGGCTCAAGAATGAGAAGTTATGATTTCATTAATGCTGAACTGTAGGGGTCAAAGAACTAATGAAAGGGCTAAAGGGATAACGATCCCACCTATGATAAGCACTATTTACCATGTAGTCTTGAGCAGACCTCTATGTTAGCAGGAGTCACATGGAGGGGACTGTGTTAGCCATCTGCTCACTGTGCTAGTTGCCATTTTTTCCTGCTTGCTTAGATACCATAAACAGTGACCTAAAGGCAATGAAAAGGCAAACAGTAGTGTGCTGGGTGGGACTTACAAAAAAAAACTTAAACAGAGGCAACATATAAACAAGTTTGCCTATAATTTTGCAATCAGAGCTTTATAAAAACAATGCTTATTTTATTTTACCCATCAATTTCTAAATGTTTGCCTGATAAGTTTATTTCTCAAACATGTGGTTATGGAACATAGGCTTATACTTCATGGAATATAATTTTGAACATAACTAAAACAATAACTAATAAAGACCTTTACGTGAATGTTATGAGATAATTTCGAATATCTCCAGTGAAACACTACTGCTATCAGTGGACATACCCAAATTGGCAACCTATGATTTTGCTATAACCTCATAAACTTTTTTTTTATATTGTGAACTTATATTTTGATTATTTCAGTATTTAAAACAAAATATTTTAGTATTTGAAACTGACAAATGTTAGTGAGTATGGAAAAAAGGTACTTATTTTACTGTTACCATAATAAGAAAACTTTTAAAGAATTCCTGAATATCTAATTCTTTTTTCATAGTGACTCATGCTTCCTTCTTTCTTGACTCCCTCTGAAAGACTGTAAAAATATCAACCTATCTGCAGACAAATTTGATGCCCTATAATGTAATATTATTAAAAAATACAGTTCTCTCTATATTACTTTAATGTCAAATAATGGAATTAGAAGATAACTATCCAAAACTTTATAACCATTATAATTTATGTCTAAGTCCCTAAAATTTATTTTAGATAACAAGTTTTGCCGTGCTTAGCTGTGGATATATAGAAGATTGCTACCTTGGTTGTACTGAAACATCCATGCTCCATGGGATGATTCTCTGAAATTTTCCACTGGCAATTCCATGAGTGAGCTTCATAATGACCTGTGGAAACAGCCTGGTTTTCAACACATCCCTGTTGCTTCAATTGAACAAAGTTGGCCAGCTGTAACAAATAGCACAGCAGTTTTCTTTTTCGGTGTCCAATTCAAATCCATTTCATCCCACTTGGGAGGAAATCGCGATTTAGTCTTAAGATTTATGACATGAAAGCAGATGTACTACTCAAAGTTTATGGAATTAACAACAACAAAAATATCTCCACTATGTTTATAGAACAAAATTAACTCTTTATGAAATGAAAGCAGTTTTCTTATGGAATACCCTGGTATAAAAGCAACAATAACAAATACATGAAAGTTACTGTTTTAGGGAAATAAAAACAAATTCCTAGTGGAATATAGTTTAGAAAACACACACGCACACGCTTGTGTAAAAAACAAGCAACCAATAAACAAATTCGGTTTCCTGATATTGAAATGCTGTTATCAAAAGACAAAATTACAACAGATTTAGTTTAAAGATCCTAATTAACTTTATTCGCAATTCTAGAATCAGGCAACACTTTATTCTACAAAACAGAATGAGCTTTCCAATGTTCTGAGCAGAGGAGTTTGGTTTTATAGATAAAGGTGGGCTGGAGAAAGCAGAAACAAAGAACAAAAAGTGAATTGTTCATTTTAGAGTTACTTTCTTTGTAAGATGGGAACAGGGAGACAGAACAATAGAGAAATAATTGGTTGTTGACACCAGGTTACTTCCTGTTACATTTTTATAAGAATTAAAAACAGAGGAAACTTTATTAACAGGTCAACTGAAACTAGACTGGGAATTTGACTATTGTCTCTAATTCTGATTACCTGGAAGGTCAGATAAACAGCTCAGTTTTGGTTTGATGATGTGGAACTTTAGCAAGAATGACTCCAATTTAGTTTGGTCAGTTTGGCCTAGTGCAGGAGATTTGACCAAACCAATGGCTTCCTATAAATATTGTTTAACCTGTAAAAATTCTGACTATGTAGAACTACTTATAATACAGAAATATCATGAACAGTTATACTATAAAATGTCATCAGTATTTTCAAAAATGTCAGAATAAATGTAAAGCCTTGAAATTAACTGGTATTTATTAGTATAGTGACTATAGTCACATAATTTTATTATCTATTGATATTCATCCTGTAGAAGTTTTATAAAACACACAAACATACAAGCATACATCTTATTTTATATTATGTTCAGCCATTTATGTTTTTTTTTTTCCAGTTCAAAAGACTCAAATGAATTATTGGGAAGTGAACTGAACAAGGCATATGTAAATTTAAGTTCTAAACATGACCTGTATTCTTTTATTACTATTGCCATGACTGTGATAGTTTTCGTATTTACATAAACTGTCTTTGGTAATTACATAGATAAAAATCTACCAAGACAAGTTAATATTTTAAGTATATATATGTGTGTGTGTGTGTGTGTGTGTGTGTGTGTGTGTGTACATACATAATAGATGTATACATGTTTGTGTCTATTTATTAGAACTGTGAAGAAACACCATAAAAGTATTTGAAGACCATAAAGTCATATGTGAGAAAACACAGGAAAGAATTTTCTCGTTCTTACGATGTTTTGCAGACCTCATTTACCTATGCTGGAAAATTCCATCTGACCCAAAATTTAATGCCAACTTACAGAGAAAAAAAAATATTGAAATCTTTTTCTAGGAGACAGTTGAAGTCCCTTCAGTTATGACTCATGTCAACTAGTATTGTGTTTTTCTGAATTCTGCATTCCAAAATGACTGACATTTGTGGTTTTATTCCCCAAATCATTGTTCCCTGTCCTCAGAGTAGCTCTGTGCCCTAAAACCCCAGAAAACTGTTTCCCTTCTTAGGGTTCAAAGTCCATTTTTCCTGCTGCACATCAGTTAAGAAAGAGAAAATCTCTGTTTCTTTTCATCTTTGGATTTAGTTCAACAGACTTGAGGAGAAAGGAAATGAAGAGGCTGTCGGGCAGGAGAGAAAGAGGTGATGCGATCTATCATAATACTTTCTCATGGCCCTGAGCATGAAAATTAGGAAAATGTTAAGTATTTATGAAAATAAGACAAAAATAAAGGAAAGGAACACACCTTGTCATGGATTAGTTTCAGTGCTAGGTACTTTACATGTTTATCTTTAATCTTCACACTGTGGAATAACTAATGTCTATATACATTTTTTTTTTTTTTTGAGATGGAGTCTCGTTCTGTTACCCAGGCTGGAGTGCAGTGGTACGGTCTGGGCTCACTGCAAGCTCCGCCTCCCGGGTTCAAGCGATTCTCCTGATTCAGCCTCCCGAGTAGCTGGGACCACAGGCGCCCGCAACCATGCCTGGCTACTTTTTTTTGTATTTTTAGTAGCGACGGGGTTTCACCATGTTAGCCAGGATGGTCTCCATCTCCTGACCTCGTGATACTCCGGCCTCGGCCTCCCAAAGTGCTGGGATTACAGGTGTGAGCCACCGCGCCCAGCCTATATACATTTTACAAATAAGAAAACTACAGTGTACATTGTAATCAGTATTTATACCCTTTAATAGCATAATATAAGGTTTTGTTTGTTTGGTTGGTTGGTTGGTTGGTTGGATTTTGAGACAGGATCTCACTCTGTTGCTTAGATCTCCACAGTAGCTAAGATGACAAGCACGTGGCACCACATCTGGCTAATGTTTGTTTGTTAAAAAATATTTTATACAGATGGGGCCTCACTATGTTGCCCAGGCTGGACTTAAATTCCTGGTCTCAAATGATCATCCTGCCTCAGTTTCATAAAGTGTTGGGATTACAGGTATGAAGTCCCATGATCAGCCTAGTATGAGATATTTAAAGTAATCTGAGGTGGCAAAATGACACCAACTAAGTGGAGATTGGTGCCATTCCCAATACACCTATAAAAATGCTCAATATATATAGATTGGTATTATGTCTACCAACATTCTAAGGTTCGATAAACACATAATATTTAATGATTTCAGTTAGACATATTGCATTAGCTAAGAATGAATTGAGTAAAATCTTATTGGAGAATTTATTTCTTTGTATTTTTAAACAGTATTTCTATCAGGGATATCACAGCAGGAAAGGGTTTGTGTTTAAATTTTCATCATTTTTTCTTTTTCAGTTTTAAATCGTTGTGTAAGTTTTGATGAGTGTTATTAGATAATCTGGCAGAAAACAGAAGATATTTTCTTTTTTGGTTCAGTTGCAGTATAAAGTTCATTAATATCCTGTTCTATTTCAGAGGCTTCTGAAAGCTAAAGCAGAATGCTCTTCTTACTGCTCCCAGAAGAAAAAAAATAAAGAAACAATGATGGTTATTATTAAATTCATCTTACGAAGTGGGCAGACCATGATTAGTTCTATAACCTGCCAGCCTCTTCCTCTGGGAGGGAACTATACACTGGTTGACCTTAAGACTGATTGTTAAGATCATTGGATTAAAAGAGAACTAGGCCGGGCGTGATGGCTCACACCTGTAATCCCAGCAATTGGGGAGGCTGAGGTGGGTGGATCTCCAGGTCAAGAAATCGAGACCATTCTGGCCTACATGGTGAAACCCTGTCTCTACTAAAAATACAAAAATTAGCTGGATATGGTTGCATATCCCTGTAGTCCCAGCTACTCAGGAGGTTGGAGCAGGAGAATCGCTTGAATCCGGGAGGTGCAAGTTGCAGTGAGCCAAGATCACACCACTGAAACAAAGAAAAGAGAACTAAAATGTGAGGAATATTGTATTTATTTGAGTGGGGACAGGCACTTTCTCTCCTCTAACTTGTATATTGTCCTAATTTGTAAAGGATCGTGAAGAACATCTTTTAGCCTTTCTTTCCACTCTCTTTACATACCTCATGGAAGATGTTAAAGCTACAAGTTTATTAAGTTGTGTATTGCTGGAGGGTGGCCTTGCTTCCTTGAGAGAGAATGTTCATCCATGGTGTACACTCTGCTTGGACTGAAGCTGACAGAGAGAGAGGGACTGACCATTCTTTTGGTCCTACTAACACAGGATTGTTTGTTCCTTAGCTCAGCTAATCCAGGTTCTTGTCTCACAACTACGGAGAATTAGGCACACAGACACATTGGAGGGTGAGGAGCGTGGAACTATTTAAGCAATTATTCTCAACAAAGAAAGGGGGTCCTACAAGCAGGTTTCCACCTCAAGAATTGAATACCAGGGCTACTACACATGAGCTGGAGGCCAGGCACCCCTGCTACATAAGGCACGAATTCCGTTTGGCTCCACCCCATTCCCCCAGTGCGTACATGGGCATGCCCAGGCAAGCCATAGGTAGTTTCGGAAAATGCAACATTCAATTGGTTAAAAGGTATTATTCAGAAAGAATCCATCGGGAAAAGTGGGCAAACAGTGGCAGAAGTTTTCCCTCTAGGTTGTGGGTTTCATCTGGAACCAGCAGCCCAGTCTTTCAGCCTTCAAGCTGCTTTAGGCTTGAAGGTGAGGTTTCACTGGTGACTCTTTCCTATCTGCTGAGGGCATTTGTCTGCCTCCTGCCTTTATCATTATCTCTGATGCCCATGCTTGGGAAAAGTGTGACAAATTTAGAGAAAAAAAATAAAATAAAGGGGCAAATCTTACAGTGGCCTCCATACACCACATGTCACCTTATTTCCTAGGAGAATTTCTAATTCCAAATTGCATTCTTGTTCAGTATCCAGTACAAAATATTTACCTATACTTAGTTCTCCACTTGACTGGAGGTGCTTATGTGTTGTATCTCATCAGAAAGGAATTCAGGATGGGGTGTGAGCTGATCAGGACCAACTAACATGGGAATTGTTCAAGGTTTCCATCTGGATACCTTGGAGAATAGCATTATAAAAGAGAAACAGCGATGACAAGAAGAAAACCTCATTTGGCAGTAAGGAGAGGAGTAAACACAGATAAGTTATATTTTGGACCTGCATAACTTTCAGATCTTCTTGCCACACTGACGGATTTATTGCACAAGTATTGGGTACAAGAAATTGGGCAAGTAAGCAACATTACACTTCAAAATTCTGATGGAAGGGGTTATAGAAAGTCTGGCATAAAAGAGAATTAAGGGAAGCCTTTCATCTTCTATTCCTTTCCATTAATATTTGAGTATACTTTCACAAACATGGCTAGCAAAGCTGAATATATAACACTGAAAAAATAATTTAAATACAAGACACTCATATGCTAGTGAGGAGAGGCAGATGAACAAATAAAAATTACTAATTAGTGATAATGAGTAATACAACAATAATAGAGCAGGTTAAAGCAGGGAGACAGAGATGAAGAATGGTATTTTGTGTGGGGATACAATGGTCTCTTATGCTAAGGAGAATTTGGAAAAGTTTGGGGCCAGGTTTGGTGGCCCACGCCTGTAATCCCAGCACTTTGGGAGGCAGAGGCAGGCAGATTACTTGAGGCCAGGAATTCAAGACCAGCCTGGCCAACATGGTGAAATCCTCATCTCTACTAAAAATACAAAAAAATTAGCTGAACATGGTGGTGCACACCTGTAATCCCAGCTACTTGGATGGCTGAGGCATGAGAGTTGCTTGAAGTGAGGAGGCAGAGGTTGCAGTGAGACGCGATTGCACTATTGCACTTCAACCTGGTGACAAAGCCAGGTTCTGTCTCAAAAAAAAAAAAAGTTTGGAAGGACGTTAATGCGGGAGTTATGAGGATATATGGGGAAAAATTCATGCAGAAGGGATGATAAGAACACAGAACTGGAGGTGAAAATTACTGATGAACATTCCTTTAAGACAATTGAAAATATGAATTTTGAATTTAGAAGAGTAAACAAAGAATAACACATAGATTTAACATCAGGGCACCCCAGAAAGTATATTGTTAATTCATATTAATTAATTAAACATACCCTATTTGCTGGATCTATGAGAGTCATCACTTTGTATAGGAGAATACAAGAATTAATAAGACTCAGTCTATAGTTTGAATATGGGAGAGAGATTACTGAATAGATCAATGTTATGCTCTACAGTAGAAAGTACTAATAACAATGTTAGATATATTGATGGCAGAAGTTTTGAGACAATTGAAGGGTAAACTGACTGAAACAGGCACGGGCCATGGAGGCCTCCTGGTGAAGATCTTAAAGACTAAGTACAAATAGATTTAATAGAGGCTAGGACATGAGAGGGAAGTGGCAGGGCATTTTCACAAATCTTATCCCAATTTAGTTCTACTAGAGAGATAACTGGGAAACAGAATGTCATAACATGAAGCTTGAGGAACAGATACTGTCTAGATGATGGGCAATCTTGTAGGACGAAAACATCTATTTCACCCAGCAGGTAAATTGGGATCCTTTAAGAAGTTTTAAAGAAGTTGGAACACCATCTGGTTTGCAATTTTACAAGAGCAGTGCAGTTAAATGGAATATTGTTTTAAAAGAACTAGATTGGAATCAAAGGGATTACTAATGATGCTATTGTGTGGGCGTGGACTAGAAATTATGAGGGCATTCATTTGTGTTGTCAAAGTAGACTTAGAAAGGGGGACAGCATTACCTGAAAAAGAGAATATGAGATCTTAGTTATTCATTTACTTTATATAAGTACAATGTCTCCTGGTGGTCCAAGAACTGAACAAGGAACTTAAGTAATATTGGTAAATAAAATAGAAATTTCCTACTTGTGTGGAGAATAAAAACAAATGGGAGAAATAGAAAAAGTATATGCTCTTCTGTAGGAAATGTGGTTTTATTTTTAAATGCTTTTAGTTAATGTGTGATTGGCATACAATTAAATGATAACAATATAATTAATATGTGGTCTTATTGGTCCATACATAGCCCATCCCCCACCGCCATACCAATGTTTAGAGGTGAGCAAAGTGAGCTTTCTCACCATCTAAGGGAAAGCCTGAAGAAAAAGCTTAAGCTACTGTAGAAGCTCTTTTCCTGGATGCAAATGGTTGATTGTTTTGTTGCTGGTTTAGAGTCCAGAAAAAAACCTATAAAGCTATTTTCCTCTGTTTAAAAAAATATTGATGGAGATGTTTTGTTTCTGGATTGGAATTTTAATTTTTGATAAAACTGATATGTATTGAAAACAAAAGCCATCAGTTAGCTATCTCAAAGGAGAAAAATTCACATCATATGTTTAAGGCTGAAAATAATCAGCTGATTACGATGCTCGGTCCACATGCTAGTGTAGACTTAAATATGCTACTCTTTTTATTTGTTTTCACTTGTTTATTTGTTTTAGTGCTCTGGTTACAAATGATCGTGTTTAACTACAAGACAATTTACAGGGTGCAAATTTGTCTCACATAAAAGGTTTTACATGAGCATATATATAGTATGGGAAGAGAAACATGTGCATAATATATATTTTGATCAAGTCTGTGAAGTATATATGCAACTCAGTAATAGGGAGTCAGATGGGGACATTAGAAAAGAGGATATGTTTCTTTGAGGACCAGAAATTTAAGCCAAGGATTGAAATATGAGACTTAGGATCATGCAATTGAATAAAGAAATAATGATTATAGGAGAGATTTTTGACCAGAAATAAACATGGGAATCATTTGGATAAGTGATTCGACATGAATAAAATTATGAGAATAAATGAAGCCACCTAAGAATATAAAGTATATAAATGCAAAGTAAGAAAGACAGAGAGCAAAGGCATAGTACTGAGGCATCAAAATCCTGAAGAAGTATGTGGGAAAAAAGTAAGATTTTGAAGAAATGTTCATAGAGTAAAAAAAGCAAAAGGAATCAGTGAAGAAACTAGGAGGAAGTGTGTTTAAAGCAGGTGGTTGTCAGTCAATTCTAACCAATATTGCTAAAAGATCAAATGTTATAAAGACTGAGAAATGTTCCTCATTTTTACAAATGATCATTGGTAACAGTCAGAGAAACAGTTTGAGCACAGTGAGAGGGTAGAGCCATCTGGTAGTATATTTAGAAATAAAGAATGCTATTGACAAGTAGATTCAGAGATTAAAGTCTGGGCACTAATCTGCTAGGGTCTATGAACTAAAAATAAAATCTTAAATCCTCAACTGACTGAACAGACCCCAATTGGCCATGGGGGCCCCAGAGAAACCTTAGAAACTGAGTTCCTGGCCATGATGGGACAGGAGGTTGGACACATTTCATCATACACTCATCACCTTTTGTGAATTAAACACAACTGACTAGCATTAATGTTAAAATAGAGGTCATAAGACTGACAGAATGGACTCTTTGTGGCAAGAAGATATCCAGGTATAAACAAGACCTAAGGTGATACCAGGCAAGGATTAAGTCATTCACCTCTAAGCTTAAAGAATAAACTATGTTCTAACTGCCTCAAGGTTTTATTGCTGCTGCTGTTTTGTTATTGTTGTTTTCTCCTCTAATAGCTAAACAAGCACTGGCTTTGAGATAAGCAATATTAAAACAATTGCTGCTCACCACCAGACACTCGCTAACTGACCCCTGTTTCATAAACCATAACTACAGCTTTGGTTGAACAGGACACTGATTTCTGCAACTTTCTCCTGGTAAGAGAACACCGCCTCTAGACTGGTTCTGGCCAGTTTGACAGAGGCTGTGCATGTGAACACCTTCCTGTCCCTGCTTTACCTTTTGACATATAGGGCCTAATTTTAATACCTTTAAATGTTTTCTCCACTGACAGGTGAACATGGGTCATCTGTAACATACATGTCTATTTACTATGCATGTATTATGACTACCTTCATAGACAGTCATATTTCCTCCTGTAACCTGTTAAATATTTATACTTGGCCAACCCGTTTAACATAAATTACTGTTCCACCCTCCCCTCTCTTGAAGGGCTTACTTTTGGATTCTCAGCCTGTGGCTGTGCTTCTTGCCTGCAGACTGTAATCCCCTTCTTAAAAAGTCAAGCTCTCCTTTCCAAATTTGTAAATTGTGTGATTTTTTAGTTAACAGGTCTGAATGTTTGCATTCTCCAAAATTCATATATTGAAATCTAGCCCCCAAAATGATGATGTTGGAAGGTATGGCTTTTGGGAGGTAATTGGGTTATGAGAGCAGACCCATCACGAATGGAATTGGTATTGTTATAAGGGAGGCCCAAGGAAACTTGTTTGCCTCTTCGACCATATGAGGACAAAGGGGGAAGGTGTCATCTATGAGAAAGCAGCCTCTCACCAAACGCCAAATCTGTTGACACCTTGATCTTGGAATACTCAGCTTCCAGAGCTGTGAGAAATAAATTTCTGTTGTTTATAAGTTTCCAAAATTATACCATTTTGTAATAAAAGCCTGAATGGGCTAAGCATAAGATTGTCTATCCCTTCCTATTTTTAAAGAATTTTCTCATGATCTTCAATATTAAAAAGAATGAGTTTTGCGGCACAGCTCTAACTACAGTATCCTAAAGAGAGAGATTTCTTTTTTCAATGCCTCACCAGCCAAGGCACAGGTACACAGGACAGGTTCAGCTAATCGATGTAAATGACACACACACAAAAAGATGTTTTTAAAATGCATTTTCACCAGGAGGAATGAAGCATGTAACCATGACCGAGAGAGGGGTATAGCCACATGTTCACAAGGAATGGAACTGATGTCCTGAACAAATTATTCCTGCTACTTATTTTACAGGACCTCCACCTCTTCTCAATTGTGAAAGCTCTCTAGTTTTTTTTTTACTATTATTATTTTTTTACTTTTTTTAAAAATAGGATTTCTTAGTTTTGCATGAAATAGCCAGAATTTGTTTATGTTGGTTACAATAAAAAACTCTGGGGAAGATGTTGGTCAAAGGGCACAAAATTTCAGTTATGCAGGATGAATAAGTTCTGGAGATCTAAGCTACAGCATGGTGACTCTAGTTAATAATACTGTAATGCATACTAGAAATTTACTAAGACTGTAGATCTTAAATGTTTTCTCTCTTTCTCTCTCTCTCACACACCCATAAATACACACACTATGTGAGATGGTATATGTGTTAACTATCTTGATTGTGATAATCATTTCACAATGTGTATGTCACTGAGAAGCTTAATTTCAAAACAGATTTTAAGACTTTTTTTTTCCTTTTTCTTGAGTTTTAAGATATAACATTGAAACAAACAGCAGAAGCCTTTTCCCTTAGCCTTAAAATAGACTCCACATCCCTGTCTTTCTCACTATGTATACTCCCTTCACATTTATCTAACTGTATGCTAGTATGTAATTATGTGCCTTCTTAGAAGTTTGAGGGGCTAATCTTGAGAGAGACAGACCAAGCCTGCAGACCCAGCTGAAAAATTCCAGAGATACTTTAAGGGGACTAGTTAACAACCAGGCCACTGTTGAGATGACACCGGCCTGCCCTCCAAGTGGAGTGGGACCCAAGATAGTCACTGGATTAAGACACACAGACATTGTACTCAGCAAAATTCTTGCATGACTTCCACATTAAGATTTACCTTTTTAAACCCTTTCCTTCCCCCTAAAACTCACTTGCTTTGGATAGGAATCCATCCACTTCCTCATTACTAGATTTGGTTAATAAAATCACTTTCTTTCTACCAGACCTCAATCTTGTTAATTAGACTCTGCAAGTCGTCAGTATCCAGACCTTCCTTTGGTTACATATTCAAATATCAAAATATGTTGCACACCTTAAATATATACAGTGTTTATACAATGTTTATTTGTCAATTATACTTCAATAAAACTGGAGTGAGGGAGCTCTGACTTTCAGAAGCAACTCTTTCAGGAAGCCTAAGAGAAGGAAAGAGATAAGATAAGAGTATGCTGACAAAGCAGAGTCATGGAACATTTTATTTATGTTGTTTTTAATTGTGAAAGGAAATTATATTTTTATATAACAAGATTTTGAAGAATCATACTGTCTATGGTGATGCAATAAGGTCTGTGTTAAGCACTCTTAGAATTAAGCCTTAAGTGTAGAAGATTTGTAACATTGAGGTTTTAGACTTGACAACAGAAGCCAACTACAGGCTATGATGGTTAATGCTTAGGTTTTCCAACGGGGGAAATGGGGAGATGCCATTAGGTATTCTCCTTTTCTGTGTGACTAGGTGAGAGGTGGGGTTTGGGGTGAAGAACGATTGAAAGTTTTGAAGATTCTATGTGGAGAATCAACTAGGAAACTATTAGACTAGTACCCAGATTGCCAAAAAATTGCAAGGCTCCGAAAGTTATAGATACTGACCTGTTCTTGGCACTAGTGCACACAATTATGTCTTTCTTTACATTCATAGACATTTAACAATACACAGACAAAAGTAAGCTTTAAGTACTGGCATCTGAATTTCTTTTCTGGTAGTTTCCTAACTTTCACCTCACTTAAAAATGTTATTTACTTAAATACCATCTGAATTTTAAAGATATTTTTCCATATTGCTACGACAAAGTTATAGGTATGTTAATTACATCTCTGCCTATAATTATAAATATTTCAAATACTTTTATTTACTACAGGTTCCAAATCGCAATCCTTAAGTGGATATGTTAACTGCTGTCCCAAAGATTCTGTTGGGATTTTAGTCTGGGCATTGCTTTTTATGTGCTTTCTGTTCTGTAATTTGGAGTAGGACAGCTTCTCCTCACACCCTATGTGTTTTTTAAAAAGAAGAAATTAAGATTTATTGAATCCTATTCTTTGATAACTATTTCAATGCAGTGATTTATTTATTCATTCTTTAAATAAATTAGTGTTTATTCTGACAATGAATATTTCCTTAAACTAATATGTATCTAATAGGTTACATTATTTAAATTTATTCCATGAAAACTGTAAGCAAAAGGAGATTTTGTTGCATAATGAAATAAGCAATCCCTGAGGGTTTGAGTTTAGTAGCTTATTCTGCCATTGAATCAATATGTAACTTAAGGCAACTCATTTTCCAGCTTTTGGTAAATTTTCTAATCCATAAAATAGAGTAATAAGTCTGACGTGCTTTGGGGTTTTTCTGAATAACTTCTAACACATTTTTTATAAAACAATTTTAAATGATAAGGGTGACTATCAAGTTGAAGGTGTTTACAGGCTAATTTAACTAAAACTTTCAATCATCTATAATATAAACACTTAATACTTGGAAAATATATAACTGATATGTTTCCTTTTTAATGTTTAGTGTCTTCAGTTTATTGTGCTGTTTGGAATTAATAGCTTAAGATCTTAAGATAGTGGGCCAAACATTTAACATTTTGAAATAATAATTAATAAATGTCCCCAAATCCTCTTGGAAGAACCATTTCAGTTTAGTCAATTTGCTAGAAAATATGCATATTGGTCTTTTTAAGCCCCAACTTAAGCTGAACCTGAAGAATGAGAAAAAAAATAGACAATATTTGTGAGGCATTAAGAAATAGAGCCTTATATTTTCATAAATTTAAAGAGGAAAATATAGTATGACATATTCCTACTTTATTGTAAATATTTATAAGCAGGTTTATAATAAATTAAAAAAATTTTACAAATATGTTGAAAACATGTTAAAAATCTGTCTGATTCTTAAATGATAAAATATCTAGGTTTCCGAATAAATAAATTTTAACTCCCCAACACAAGTGTTTCCATGAAAAAGTTTTATTTATAAATGGGGATACATTTGGACAAAAGTTAAGATCTTGTTTTGATTTTGGAGTAAGTTGTTCTACTACCTAATATTTATATAATTAGTTATTTCAAAATATTAGAAAGCTCACAAGTTTTGTATGAGTTTAACAAAACAATCTTAAAGCCAGATTTATTGAGACAATTTGTACAGAAATGTAAAATTCAACCTTTTTAGGTTCACGTTAATTCTGATAAATGCATAAGTTATGTAACCACCACTGCAATCAACACGCAGAATATTTCCACCTTTCCAAAAAGTTCCCCTGGCCCCCTTTAGAGTCACTCCCTTTCCTACTTTCTTGACACTCAGCTCCTGGAAACCACTAATTTGTTCTCTATTTCTAAACCTTTATCTTTTTCCAGAATTTTATATACATGAACTATTTGAGTTTCTGAGCTGTGCCATTTTTTCTTCTCTCTGAAGAACTTTTAACATTCCTTTCAAGGCAGGGCTACTGGTGACAAATTTCAGTTTTTGTTTGTCTGAGAAATTATTTGTTTTTCACTTTTGAAGGTTAATTTTGTGAAATACAGAATTTCAGGTTTTTTCATTCAATATTTTAAACACATCACTCCACTCTATTCTTGCTTGCATGGTTTCTTATGAGAAATCTGATGTAATTCTTATCTTTGTTCCTCTATGAGTAAGGTGTTTTTTCCAAGATCTCTCCCCACCTACTTCCTCACCCCTGGCTTCTTTTAAAATTTTCCTTTTATCTTTGGTTTTCTGCAGCTTGAATATAAGAGGCCTACATCTAGATTTGCGTTATTGTTGTTATTTATTCTTCTAGATGTTTCCTGAGTTTTCCAGCTCTGTGTTTTGATGCCATTATTAGTTTTAAAATATTCTCAGCCACTATTATTTCATACATTCCTTCTGCTCCTTCTTTCTTTTCCTTCTGCTTTTCACATTATGCATATTACACTTTTTATAATTGTCATAGAGTTTACAGTTCTTGGAATTTTGTTTCATATTTTTTCTTTTCTCTCTCTCTCTCTTTTTTTTTTTTTTGGTCTTGGCTTTTTGTTTTGGGGAGTTTCTATTGACCTATCTCCAAGTTCTCTGATTCTTTTCTTGGTCATGTCCACACTACTGATGAACTCAATTAAATGCACTCTTTATTTATATTGCAGTGTCTTTAATTTTGAACACTTACTTGTAGTTGTTTTTTGGAATTCCCATCTTCCTATTACATTTACTATCTGTTCTTGCATATTGTCTAATTTTTGCATTGGAACCTTTACTATCTTAATATTAGTTATTTTAAATTCCCTATTTTACAGTTGCAAAATCTGTGTAACATATGAGTCTGATTCTGACACTTTGTCTTTTAAGAATGTGATGGGTTTTATTGTTTTTTTAAAATTTCTTATTTTATGTAGTAGCCCTTGTAAATTTTTATTGAAAACAGAATGTGAATTATTTGACAATAGAAACTGAGGAATCCTGAATATATCTCTGATCTATCTACTTTTCTTCATCCCTTTTCTATAACTTTGGACCATATCTTAATTTTCTTTATTAAATCCAGTGCCCTTTTATTCATTTCCTCACACTGTGGCCGGTATTGACTAAAAATAAAAGTCTTAGCACTACATTCTTCTGATTAAAATAATTAAATGTGTACTTATGTTTATTGTTAGGATATAGAAAGTTGTAGATGATAATTTTTCCAACTCTAGACAAAAAAAGAAATGGGACAAACAGAGAGACAGTAAAAGAAAAAGAAAAAGTATAGTTTTATCAGAAAAAAAAAGAGATCTATTATAACTTCCATTGGCAGAATGGGAGAGTAAGGGTGATTCACACTGGATGGGGGTAAGGAGAAACTAAGAGTAAATAAGTTTATGATAGATTCATGTGACCTGGTATGATGTATTAGAATTCTAAAGTCTTCCATCCTCAGAGTGTGTCTACAATGCACGTCTACTCTTTCCCACAGCTTCACTGACTGGAGAGGCACAGTAAACCAGAAGCTGAAGTTGGTTCAGCAGAGATAAGAGAACTCTCTGTAAGACACACTTGGTTTCCAGCAAATGCACTGCAATGACCCTCCATAGTCTAGAACTCTCCATAGTCTAAAGAAATGGAGAGGCCGGGTGCGGTGGCTCACGCCTGTAATCCCAGCACTTTGGGAGGCCGAGGTGGGTGGATCAAGAGGTCAGGAGATTGAGACCATCCTGGCTAATGCGGTGAAACCCCATTTCTACTACAAACACAAAAAATTAGCCGGGCGTGGTGGCAGGCGCCTGTAGTCCCAGCTACTCAGGAGGCTGAGGCAGGAGAATGGCGTGAACTCTGGCAGTGGAGGTTGCAGTGAGCCGAGATCCAGCCACTGCACTCCAGCCTGGGTGACAGAGCCAGACTCCAGCTCAAAAAAAAAAAAAAAAATGGAGAGCCAGGAGAACTCCCCCAACAACCCGAAAAGCTGCAGTTAAGCTATGAAGAACAGAAAATATCCCATGGTTGAAAAGCTACAGTGGGGCAGAAATACATAAGTTTCTGAAATCTTACTAATGCTAAAATTCCAGATACCTGAAGAAAAAGTTCTGATCCCATCTTCAAATTATTTGAAATCATTAATACATTAAAGCTGACAAGTTACAGCAAAATCAAGTTCCAATTCAAACATATGTTGAATTCACTCAGCTCCACACTAGCAGCCTGCGGCAAAAAAAAAAAAAAAAAGAGCATGCTTTCTTATATGGGTAAAAATTACTTCCATTAAACCAAGCTTGTTCAACCTATGGCCCAATGTGGCCCAGGACAGCTTTGAATGTGGCCCAACACAAATTCATATACTTTCTTAAAACATTATGAGATTCTTTTGTTTTAGCTCCTCGGCTATTGTTAATGTTAGTGTATTTTATATGTGGCCCAAGACAAATCTTCTTCCAGCGTGGCCCAGGGAAGCCAAAAGATTGCACATCCTGCACTGAAATATGTCAGGGGTCAACAAACTATGGCTCATGAGTGAAGTTTTGGTAAAGCCTATTGGCTACAAATTATTTTTACATAATTATACGCTTTAAAATTAAAAGGAATTTTCATGAGACATCAAAATTTCATCAAATTCAAATGTTAGTGTCTACAAATAGGGTTTTATTGGAACACAGACACCAATTCCTTTGTATATTATCAATAGCTGCTTTTGTGCTACAATAGCAGTGTTGACTAGTACCAATCAAGGCTATATGGACTGCAAAACCTGAAGTATTTACCATTTAGTCCTTTATAAAATTGTACTCCAACTACTGATCTATACTGTGTGTATGGCATTTTTATATATATTCTGTCTTAAATAAATTCTTTTTTAAAAAATCAGAAGACATGCTAAGATGCAAGAAAATGTGACCCTTGATAAAGATGGAAAACAGGAAATGAAAGTGTACCAGGAGAGCCAGAAAAGTTCCAGGAGTTCCAGATGTTCTTTTTCTTTCCCCCGGCCAGGGATCTGAAACTAACTCGGACCTACTTAAAAAGGTGAACAGCCGTTATCACACAGGAAATTTAATCAGAGAGAGATGACATTTATAAGAAAGAAATATGAGGAAATGCTAAAAGTGAAAAATGCAATATCAGAAATGAAAAATTCGTTAGATACACTAAGAGTAGGCTGAAAAGAATCAATGAATTTGCTAAGAAGGTCAACATAAATTATCGAAACCGAATTACAATTAGGAGAAAAAACAGAAATGAAACAGGGCATTTGGCATCTGTAGGGTAGTATCAACCAACCCAATATGCATGTAGTTTGAGGCCCAGAAGGAGAGGAGACGATGAATAGGGCAGAAAAACATATCTGAAATGACACTAGCTGAGAATTTTCCAAAATTTATGAAAACATCAACCTACTTATCCAAGAAACGCAGTGACTAAAGCAAAATAAATACAAAAACAAAACAAAACCCAACAATACCCGGACACATTGGTTTCAAACTGGTGAGAGCACAGAGAAAGAAGAAATATTAAAAGAAGCCAGAGGAAAGAGGCATATTACATGCAGACAGTGACAAGACCAATGGATGACTTCTTGGCAGAAACGAAGGAGGCCAGAAAACAAAGGAAAAATGTCTTTAAAGTGTTAAAAAGGGAGAAACAACAAAAACAAAAACCCTGCCAATCTAAAAGTCTGCACCCAGCTAGATAGGCAGCCAGCAAAAGCAGCATAGAGTCACCTCTCTTTCATCACTTTCTACCAATGCCTCCCACTCACAAAACAACCAGAAAACAGCTGGCCAGAGAGCTTTTGAAATATACTTTTGCGATAACAGCCTCCCTAAAGCAAAACAGACCACAGAGAAACAGATATGAGTTCTGAGAAGATATATCTCATGTGAGTTCTGAGAAGCAAATAGCTTGAGTTGTTACCAGTTTAAGGCAGCTAAGTGAGGAATGAGCCATTTACTTACTCTCTTAATGGGTTTGCTCAATGCCCAGTGGATGGCAGCCAAATGACACTTTATTTCGTTGCGCTGTTATCCTAGCTGATTTCTGTTTACAATTTTCCTTTTTTGGAAGAGGTGCCCTGCTCTAGTTTTTAGTAGTTAGTGTGGATGTCTGTCTGTGTCTTACCTTACTTATTTCCAGACTCGGTTAGCCAGGCTTGCAGGCAAAAGTAGAGAGGTCATTAGACATCAAACTCTACTTCATTACAAGTTGGTTATTTGTCAGCTGAGTGTGATCATCATAGAACTAGCTCATGAATAGAGGAAAAGTTAGTTTATTTTAGCTAATAATATGCTAAATAAACATTCGTACACAGTGTATAATTACTATATTTTTATCATACGTAGGATGTTAGGACATAAATTTTGCTCAACGCCAATAAAATAAATTGCTCTACTTTTGTAAATGAAGCGGACAAAAACCTTTTGATATTATTTGTTGGAGGCTGTAAATACATTAACTCCTTTTATTTTTCTAATTAAAATATACTCCATTTCAAAAGCTGAAATTAAATATTTAAATATAGAATAATTGGCCTGTACTATTAATAGGTATGTGCGAGGATGAGTGAAAAAGCCTGCAAATGAAATCAAATCAAAGAAAAGAAAATTGCATGGAATAGCCTGAGCTCATATATAGTCTGCAGCATGTTCAATGAATCTATGTAATTTTTTCTTGAAGAAAAGTGGCCATCAGAGTTTAGAATTTAGGGGTTGAAAAACTGACCTGGCAATTGCAAATCCTATATCTAAAGTGGTATCTATGTAATAGCATTTTGAGCAGGTATTATATCTGGCAAATGCGACAAGTATATGCCAGATGTAAGACTATTTTAACCCTATGCTCAACATATCCTTGGTGTTACATAATTACTTGTTTTGAAAACCATTCTTACTGCAACCACTTTTTTGCAGTTACATAAGTTAATTTGTTTCAGATCTTGCTCTAAAAACTTTGTGCAAGGTAAACTATTTAGTCACATCACGATGTAATAATAATCTCTATGTTATAAATGAATAGAGTGAGATTTACAAAGATTTTGCTTTACTTGAATCCATAATCCATATATGTAGTTGATCTTAATTCAATATGGATTACATAAAATACCAGGAAAAATGTGAGAATCAGGTATTAAGAAACACATTTCATTTGAAAATTGAGCCAATTTCTATGTTTAGTATTTGTGTTAGGTGTATTTTAAAATAAAAATGGTGAATTTAACACAGCACAAGGAAAGACAGAATACATCAATTTAGGTCTTTATCTGACATTTTCCAGGCTTTTGACCTTGGGAGATGCATTTTATTTGAAAACTCGTGATAATAAAACTGTCCTGTTTACCTCTGAGGGTTATTTTTGAAGATCAAGTTTCAGATTAAATGGAAAAATACAAAGAAAACTATAATTATTGTAAAGTAAAATTATTAATGTTATTTCTATTAATTTAAGGTTAACCCAGACATATTTTTTATTTCTTTAATTAGACTAAATTTTGACTTTGAGAAATGTGATTTTTTTCTCAATAATTAGAAATAGTCCAATTAAAAAAAAAAAACATTTTTCTATGTTTGTTTCTGTTTTTGAGATGAAGACTGAAATATACTCCTGGCCACAAAATTGACACCTATTAGATACATTTAATGCCCATTAATTTCATGAACAGTTATACTATTCATTACATAAACACTTAATTCACACAAAGTAGCAGATCAAAATTTTATATTTAATATTGTTTGATTCACAGTTTTGAATAAAATCTGTATATTTTTCTTTATGTACTTGCATATAATTTTGTTGCTGAGCATCTGTGGGGTTTTTAAAATTATTTTTTATTAATCTTCCCCAGTTAGGTGGTTTGCTTACTGGGGCTTGTAGTCCAAATTTGTATAAAATAAGTTACTAATATATACATGTGATAACAATACAAGGATGTTTATAACCACTTTCACTTTCAAACACAGTAGTTTGAGACTTTCAACTGACTACTAAGTAGCCTTAAAAATAAAATAAAAAAATCAGATGGTCATCATCTCTAACAAGAAAATAGGACTATTTGAATGAAATAGAAATCATTATACATCTGACATAAAAAGTAAGAGGGCTAAATTCTGAATTTAAACAAAAAATATAGTACTTCAGTTTTCTATCCCCATGAAAATAGAAAATTGAGAAGAAACAATCTGCTATTCATCTGATGTGTTTTGGTATGATATCTGTAATGCATGATAAAATATTGAATTATTTTCATACTGATCTCCCTGAATGTTTCCCTTTCCCCATCAGTGGCCACTCTACCCATACAGTTTTTTTTAAGCCCTCCCTATATCATACAATGAGGAATTGAGACACGCCGTAGCAGTGGTTCCCCAACACTCTTCTTCTAGTCACCGGCATTCACCTTGACTGATTACTGCTTATTAAATATCATGAATATCATGCCGTATGCAAAGGCTGTTAAGACAGATCATTTTGTAAAAGCACATTTACAGGCATCAACCATGAACTAAAATAACTTAAAACAGAGAGCAAAACATGATTGGCTGAAACAAAGTAAGTGCTCATATTTTCTGAAGAACATTATTCACAGTTTGCCCACTTGTAGTTGTACTGTACAAATCTACTTTATTGTTATTTTGTAAAAGTAAGTCTTAGTCCATTTTAATATGTAAATATAGAAAATGAAATAATTTATTTAAATGTTGGAAAATTAATCATTTTGATTATATGTATATTTAAAAATTATGTAAAATATATAATTAAAGTTTTGATTAAATACAAATGTTACAATTGTATAAGAATTTGATAAATATTTGCATGACACATTAAAGACTTGGAAAATATTTACCTATGACAAAAGAAGTACACAAAATAAAATATTGCATAAAATAAAGGATTTTGAAACAAAAAATGGGAAAAAGCTTTAAGCATTTACATTAAAATAGCATTTATGTTAAAAATATACATGATATGATTGTTAAATTCATGGAAGTATGTACTATGTAAATTTCATAGCATACTTCATGAAATTAATCTACCGTTTGTATGTTTTGAATTGTTGAATAATTCAAGTAATTTTAAGGTTAATGTTAGCCAACTTTTAAAAAGAGAGTGAAGAAACATTTCATTCAGTGTTGCTGGGAGTGCAAGTTAATACAAGTATTATAGTTGATCCAAGTATTTACCCATTCATTGTGGGTAAATGTGTATCATAACTAAAAGTAGTTATTTTTGACCAAACCAAATAACTACTGGGAACTTATCACAATGATATTTGAAATATAATATGCACATATAGTTTAATCACTACAATCATAGTTTATTCATTTTATGAAAGACTTGAGAAAATTTATTCATACTTAGAATGCTGGTTAAATCAATCATTATAAATATACGAGATTTTTAAGCACCTGCTAAAATGATTATGGCACTCTACATATAACAATTCTGAGATACCCATTATATATATGTTGATAAAAGTAACCCATGCATAGGATACTTTAATTTTATGAATATAGTTATGAATTTCGTAACAATAGGATCCATTCTGAAAAGTATGACCTTAGTTAAATTTGTCATTTGAACTTTAAAGAGTGTACTTCTGCAAACCTAGATAGTATAGCCTACTAATTCACCCAGGCTATATGGTATAGCCTATTGTTCTTAGGCTACAAATACTGTGGGCAATACAGCATGTTACTGTATTGGATACTGTGGGCAACTGTAACACAGTGGTAAGTATTTGTGTGTCTAAACATATCTAAACATAGAAAAGGTACCACAAAAATATAACATTATAATCTTATGAGACTACCAGAGTATATGTGGCCCATTGTTCACCAAAACATAATTATGTGATGCACGACTATATACACACAATGACACACACAAACAGTGGTAACTGTGTTACTACATTATAACGTGATTCGGGGTGATATTTACTTTCTTTGTTGTAGTTCTCTATATTGCTTGAACTTCCTTTTATGTTATGATAGCTCACTTGTACTACCAAGGAAAGGAGTACGTTCAATAATAAAAAATACTGAAAGAATAAATTACTGGATTTACATGACAGATGAAATGATAGGTTTCCATCGTATTTTAGTTAGTACTTCCACATAAAGTGTGATGGAACAATATGAATTACATGGTACTTCCTAGAAAAAGTAATAAAAGATAAATCTTGTTAGAGAAATTCAATATTTGAAGTGGTAGAACTCAATTAGAAGTGTAAAGAGAAAATTTAATCAAAAAAATTGAAAGAATGTTGTCAATATCTGAGCATAACCTATATGTATTCTCAAAAGAATAATGTAAGTTCATACAGAAACTTGAAAATCTGAAAATCAGGCAAAGAGCTTGGTAAATTGCTCAAGTGAAGGGAATAATCAGATAATTAGATTTTTTTAACGGAAACAACTATAGGACAAGTTTTAATAGAAATGCAAGTCTCATTTGACTGGTAAGAAAGTCATATATGTATATATCTTGAAAAAGAATTTTCCCTCTTTTTAAATCTCATTCATACGGTAACAACGGTAACACACAGGTTTCTGGACATTGCCATTCTCCCTGCTTTCATCTGACTGAGATCTGACTATCCTCCTTTCTGGTACTTGAGCGGGTGGACAATTCTCCAATTCTAGTATTTCAGCAATGATCTCCCCTTATCCAGGAGCACTTCTAACAAAACCTATATGTCTAGTTCTTTCATGTTTTGGGGGTATCAAGCAAACTCTAACTTGCTCATCTATGTATATGTACACATATATATATATGAACAAATCTTTAAAATTATTACAAGATGATTCAGGAGAATATCTAAATGAATTAGGGTTAGGTTAGATTTATTAAATAAAACAGAAAAAGTGCAAAACCAAAAATATGAGAAAGTTATATTCAAGCATAATAAAGTTATCAATCCCTTTTCATCAAAAGACACTGAAAGAAAATGAAATAGAAGCTGAAATTTGAGGATAGACTTTTGTAATCTCTATAGATAATGAAGTTTCTATCCAAACTATACAAAACAATATACATCAGTAAGAAAAAAAAATCAAATATCAAGTGGGAAGGGTGAAACTATTTCTAATAATTATAAATGTATCAAATGTGAAAATAAGACAAGTAATACTCAATGTAAAATCATTTCTGCAACCACAATTTTGCAAAAATTAAGGATTCTTATAATACCAATTGTTGGCAAGGATAAGGGAACAACGAATGCTCATACGCTGTTGAAGTGTGTAACTATACAACCAATTTAGAAAATAGTTTGGGACTATTATAAAAAAACTATTTGCATATTCTACTATTAAACATTATAATCCTATTACAACAGGTAAAGTTTTGATATATGCAAACAAATTATCCACAGCATTGTTTGTAATAGTAAGTAAACTGGAAACAGATATACACCAATAGAAGAATGCATTTTGGTATGTCCACAGAAGAGAATATCTTACAGGAGGAAAAATGAATTAACCACAGTTGCATGCTGCATGAATGAATCACAGAAGCATAATATTGAATGTAAAAGCCAGGGTTCTCCAAATTATATATATTATGAAACTATTTTGATAACATTAAATTGCAAACAGAAGACATAAATAATACAAGTATTTTCCAGATGTAACAGAACAATAAACATGAAAGTCAGGATAGTGCTGGCCTCAGAGGAAGGAGAGTAGGTAGATTAAACGTAGATTGATTGCATATTGGTAGATGCAAATATATTATGAATGTTCTACTTTTTACGCTGCATGTTTGGATGCAATAATGTCCATGATACTATTATGCTGTATTATTTTGATATTTTATATATATGTAATATATGTATATATATTATATACATACACACACACACACACACACACACACACACACACAAACACTAAAGTATAATTAGTATTCTTTCTCTTTATCGTTTGCATTATTTATATTTTCTCCCCTGGTTGGGATGGGGAATTTTGGGACTATTATTAAATATGAGGTTGCTTATAATAATAAAATTACAACTGTTAAAGGGTATATCCTTGAATTAGAACCTACTTATTGGCATGCTAATTGTTGCTGATTCAGTCCCTGTGGGATGGTGGGTTGTGGTATGATCTATTTATATAGCTTAATCTCAGATCCTTTGAGAGATCTAGGCTCCATTTTCCTAGAGTTGATAATTCTGCATCAGAAAAGCTGTTAACACTGAATAAATAATTGTCAAGTGCTGGTAATACGAATGTCATTTAGCAGTTATGAAATATTATTTTTAACCCATACAATTCACATTTATGAGTTTCCTCTTGAGATTCTAAGGATAATGCCTTTTACCTCACTCATTTCATTAGAAGTTCCTTAGCTTATCTAGAGCAGATCTGATCTTCCCTTATAAATGGTTCTTTTTTTTTTTTTTTTTTTTGAGGACTGTTCTGTTTTTATTAACTGAGCTATTATTTGTACAGATTTTATGGTTTTTTGTTTTTTTTCTTTTATTATTATTATTATTATTATTATTATTATACTTTAGGTTTTATGGTACATGTGCGCAATGTGCAGGTAAGTTACATATGTATACATGTGCCATGCTGGTGCGCTGCACCCACCAACTCGTCATCTAGCATTAGGTATATCTCCCAATGCTATCCCTCCCCCCTCCCCCCAACCCACAACAGTCCCCAGAGTGTGATGTTCCCCTTCCTGTGTCCATGTGTTCTCATTGTTGAATTCCCACCTATGAGTGAGAATATGCGGTGTTTGGTTTTTTGTTCTTGCGATACTTTACTGAGAATGATGATTTCCAATTCCATCCATGTCCCTACAAAGGACATGAACTCATCATTTTTTATGGCTGCATAGTATTCCATGGTGTATATGTGCCACATTTTCTTAATCCAGTCTATCATTGTTGGACATTTGGGTTGGTTCCAAGTCTTTGCTATTGTGAATAATGCAGCAATAAACATACGTGTGCATGTGTCTTTATAGCAGCATGATTTATAGTCCTTTGGGTATATACCCAGTAATGGGATGGCTGGGTCGAATGGAATTTCTAGTTCTAGATCCCTGAGGAATCGCCACACTGACTTCCACAATGGTTGAACTAGTTTACAGTCCCACCAACAGTGTAAAAGTGTTCCTATTTCTCCACATCCTCTCCAGCACCTGTTGTTTCCTGACTTTTTAATGACTGCCATTCTAACTGGTGTGAGATGGTATCTCATTGTGGTTTTGATTTGCATTTCTCTGATGGCCAGTGATGGTGAGCATTTTTTCATGTGTTTTTTGGCTGCATAAATGTCTTCTTTTGAGAAGTGTCTGTTCATGTCCTTCGCCCACTTTTTGATGGAGTTGTTTGGTTTTTTCTTGTAAATTTGTTGGAGTTCATTGTAGATTCTGGATATTAGCCCTTTGTCAGATGAGTAGGTTGCGAAAATGTTCTCCCATTTTGTAGGTTGCCTGTTCACTCTGATGGTAGTTTCCTTTGCTGTGCAGAAGCTCTTTAGTTTAATTAGATCCCATTTGTCAATTTTGGCTTTTGTTGCCATTGCTTTTGGTGTTTTAGACATGAAGTCCTTGCCCATGCCTATGTCCTGAATGGTAATGCCTAGGTTTTCTTCTAGGGTTTTTATGGTTTTAGGTCTAACATTTAAGTCTTTAATCCATCTTGAATTGATTTTTGTATAAGGTGTAAGGAAGGGATCCAGTTTCAGCTTTCTACATATGGCTAGCCAGTTTTCCCAGCACCATTTATTAAATAGGGAATCCTTTCCCCATTTCTTGTTTTTGTCAGGTTTGTCTACTTGAGTCCACAGAAAATGGGACACCACTGTATATAATTTTGACCTTTATTTGTAGACTAGGGATCACGAACATAAAAAACAACCAAAAAACACCCAACTCCACCAACAACCAAAGAAAACAGAATTAATACACACTGAGGAAAAACATTGTTTTAGCTTTCGCAGCACTTTATTCCTATGTTCTCCAGAAATCAGCACAACCATGTTATTGTATCCATGCTAAGTTTCTCAGTAAAATTTAATAAGCAATGGAGTAATCAAGCAAAGAACAGTGATAAAGCAGAAGATGTATGCATGTCAAATTAGAAAACCAGAACGCAAACCAAGAGTTAGAAGCCGTTTTCTCTCACTTACTTTTTACTTAAGTGTAGGTATGTGAGTGTGTATGTGTATATTATCTATATATCTGCATCTCTATAGTGACATAAAATACAAGTGATTACATGTATATAGGCATTATATATCATACATATTTTTCAAGGTTTGAACCTTTTCAGGGATAAACTAAATTCTAAAATTGTGAGACTAAGTCTTTATCTTGTGAGCTATGATGCCTACTTATCCATTTCCAGAATGTTCTGGAGTCTGGCACTTTGAAGGAGACAAGTGTCCCTATAGATTCATCAGATATCTGTTGCATATATGTGATTGTTTCAGGCAATATAAGATTTTGACTATGACATAATGACAAAGATAGGTTCCTGCTTTGTAGGACATTAGAGTTTCATCAGCTCTCTTCAGAATGCTTTTAAATTCATTACATTGTCTTCTTTACTTGGTACTCCTAATTTCATCTTCCTAGTATGGTGAAATCTAGAATTAACCCCAATTATTGTACCATTATCATTTAGTATAATAGTGCCCTTTCACATATTATGCAACTTGGTGATATTCTACCTCCTGTCTCTCTTCTTTAAAAACTAAATATCGGCTGGGCGCGGTGGCTCACACCTGTAATCCCAGCACTTTGGGAGGCCGAGACGGGAGGATCACGAGGTCAGGATATCGAGACCATCCTGGCTAACATGGTGAAACCCCGTCTCTACTAAAAATACGAAAAAATTAGCCAGTCGTGGTTGCGGGCGCCTGTAGTCCCAGCTACTTGGGAGGCTGAGGGAGAATGGCGTGAACTCAGGAGGCGGAGCTTGCAGTGAGCCAAGATGGCGCCACTGCACGCCAGCCTGGGCGACAAAGGGAGACTCCGTCTCCACAAAAAGAAAAAAAAAAATCAATATCAGCTCTTCTCCATTTTATACCTTATCTTCCACATAAAGACCAAAGTAAATTTGCAATTACAAGCCTTTTCACTGCTTCAGAACCTATATTTATTTTTTAGTAAAATGTAAACTTACTCTCATCACTAAAAAAAAAAAAAAACAAAAAAAAAACAGGAAAAAGAGAAAAGTTTAAATCAAATCTGACTCCACTGCCCCATCTAGATAATTTGTTTTCTTGAAGTTAAAACCATTACCCATTTCCAAAAATTTTGCATTAATATCTTCCTTAATTGAATTTTCTCTGATTAGCTTCACTGTTTTTATTATCCATCTTTCTAGCCATTATACATTCATTTTAATTCTACTATTGTTAATTTATTTGCTTGTGTTCTGGCTACTTTATATATTATATTTGATTCAAAAAGAAAATAAATTATTTTCTGTCTGTGTATTATGAAATACATCCCAGAAGGAAAGACTATTTATCTCAGTTTGTATCTTACCTTTATAGGCAGGCTATCTAATCTGTGTCCCAATAATAGTTCATTTGGAGGCTCAGTGAAGTGAGACAACTTTATAATATGCCTGTATCTCAGGATTTGGAATTAGGCCAGTATGATGTAAAGAATAGCCTACATAATCCCCACTTTTTGGTGTTCACACCCTTGTGTAATCTCTTCCCTTTGAATGTAGATGGGCCCTGTGACTTGCTTCTATCCAATAGAATATTGTTAAGAAGTTTATGTGTGTACATAATTATTTTACATGCAACTGTAACCCACTTAGCTAGGAAATTATCTTATTAGCTGCTTTAAAGAAGCAATCTGTCATGTAGTATGCTGCCACATGAAGGAGAGACCTCCAACCAACAGCCAGCAAGAAACTGAAGCCCTCAGTCAAGTAGCCCACAAGAAGCCGAATGCTGTCTATAACCACATGAGTTTGGAAGCAGATTCTTTTCCCAATCAAGCCACAGATGAGACCAAAACTCCAGTCAACACTTGGCTTACAGATTTGTCAACCTGGATACAAAGAATGTATCTAAATTGTGCCCAGACTTGTGACCCAGAACAACTGTGAGATAAATATGTGTTGTTTAAGACATTAAGTTTGTGGTAATATTGCTTTGCAGCACTGGAAAGCTAATACTGCCTGGTATGAATTTCAGCTTGGCTACTAAGTACCATGACTTTTATGATGTAATTGTGTCCCTATATAAGGTATATATGAATTCTTACCTCATTTGCTGCATAGAATAAATGAGGCTAGGCATATATAATTTTCTTACACATTGCATGGAAAATGGTAGATGCTAAATAAATGTTAACAAATTTTTCACTTTACCTCTTTCTCATTTAACTGCTCATAAACAGGTGTGACTTAAGAATTAATAGTGTATGTCCCCCAGCTAAGTCACATGTGAGAAACCCATGTGGCTAATGACAATTAAACAACACAGTAGAATTGGCGTTGAAAGTTACCTATAGCATCCTTTGCAATCTCCATGTTTTTTTTGTTGTTGTTGTTATAAAGCAGTGACAACAAAATCATATAGGGCTCATATTCAAATAGACATATTTCTAAAATTATATTTTTATAATATTTAATTTATACTAAATAACATTTCAAAGGTCTCAATTTTGTATTTTATCCAAGGCTGAAATATATTTTCTTAAAATAATTTAGATCTTTTCAATTTAGTGTCACATTTTAGAAAGTTAGCAAATATGAATACAAGTGACAAAAGGACCTAATTTATTTGTTTTAAGAGGACACTATGAATTTTTGAAACTTAACATACTGATTAGGAAGGTTACTGGGAATTATAGAAACATATGATACACATTTATTCAGAACTCATTCCTCATTAAGTTGGGGAGAAATTAAGCAAGAGTCACTTGGCATTGTTTCCTATGCCCATAGGATATAATCTACTTCAGGTATTATGTGAATATCATCGCAATTTCTTGGCAAGAAGTAATTACAGAAAGATGAATTTTTAATATTGAAGATCAAATAATAGAAGAATATTTTACATGTGACATTAGATGGTTCATAAATGAATTTTCCTTTATAGCAAAATATAATCAGATAAGATTTAAGCCATATTTTTTTCAAAGTTTGCATGTTGAACTGAAGTTTAACTCAACTGCAATTTAGTGTCATGTAACAGTGAACTTCAAAGACAAGTATTTGATTATAAGATTATTTTCTCTTAATTTGTACATATAAATTTTTTTTTCTGGTGATATTTCTATTTGGGAACTGAATCAGGAAGTAGATTTAACATAAAATTTCAATGTAGAAACTAATAAATAAATATCCCCATCTCAGTTCTGACCTTTGTTGACTAAACTATATTATATGTTGACAAAATATTCTATTTGTTTAGTCATTTAAAAAAATAGCTCGACTGTTTAGTTGTGGCAGTTGAGGAACACAACTATAAATCCTAGCATAATACTCACTCCTCTAAATTAGAAAGACAAAAAAATTATTTTATAAATCTATAAAGATAAATATACTTATAAGGATTAGTCATAACATATACTAAAACTATTTTCTAATGGCATTTGAATTATATCTTTTTTTAGCTTGGTTCAGTAAAGGCAAATAATAATTAAAGTGTATTTTTCTTAGACTTTTTATGATATAGAAACACAAGGTATTATGATAATAGTTATTTTTCCTTATATTTTTATAAGTTTTTTTATGTTAGATCATTATAATTATATATTTATTAACTATAAATTCAAAGTTCCTAAATGTTATAAGATTGCATGTAATTATATTATACATTGTCAGTATACTTAAATAATAATTTTAGCTGGGCATGGTGGCTCGTGCCTGTAATCCTAGCTCTTTGGGAAGCTGAGGCAGGAGGATCACTTGATCCAAGGAGTTTGAGAAAAGCCTGAGTTGGTGAGATCCTGTCTCTTCTAAAAAATTAAAAATAAAATATTAGCCAAGCCAGGTGGGCACCTCAGCTTTGGGAGGATGAGGAGGGGAGGATCCCTTGAGTCCAGGAGGCAGAGGCTGTAGTGAGCCATGATTGCTCCACTGCACTCCAGCCTGGGTGACAGAGGGACGCCTATCTCAAAAAACAAACAAAAACCATCAATTTTACACACTGAATAATTTTTTTAATAACATAAGGATTTTTAACCTAAATTCCTTGTTTATTATGATACCAGGGAAAAATCAATAAAATTAAGTGTGTATACATCCCACACACACATACACACATAAATGCATGTATAATATATACATAAAAATATATACATATATATAGAGAGAAAGAAAGAGTTTATTTTCATGATGAAAACATGAAATCTGGAAGAGCAGTATTGGGTTTGTTGTAGAAAAATGAGTTCATTCTTGTAGAACGATCAAGGTTTAGTGAAATAAAAAGTTTGCAAAAATTGCTCTTGAAAACATGGTAGTATTTATATGGATGTTTTAAAAAATACTGGTAATATACTAATTTTGATGGTAAAAATATTATGTAGTAAAAATATGTGCTCATTTTAATATACTCCTTTTTAACAATGTTGTCAATGCAAGACTTTTTATCTTTGTTACAAATTGATATCTAATACATCATTGATTTGATTCATAGACACCTATTTAATAGAAATAATAGAAAACAGAAAACTTTTAATAGAAATAATTGTCCACTTTAACTGCTTTCTATTAAACAGCATAGGTAGTTTTTTATTAAACAGTTAAATGAACAATTATTTAAAATATCAGCTTAATATGGTTTCTTAAACAATAAAGACAAAAAACAGTATATTTATAAGAAGTAACTATCAACTTAAGAAGATATACTACTATGAGGAGGAGCTAAAATAACATTATTTAGCTCATGAGTTGACATAAGCTAAATCATGTAAAATCACTAGCTATCAGTGCTGTCAATAGTTTCACACATTTTCTTTGTCAAATTTATTTATGTGACGGGTACACAATTTCATGAAAAAAATGCGGTAAACCTTTGTATCTAGCATGCTATAAAAACAACATAAATTTGCCTCCCACTATTTTTAGTATTCAACATAGTAACAGTGACTTTAATATGGGTATAAATTCTATACATCACTAAAGCAGTGAAGCACTCGATAAATTCAAAATGCAAGATATCAGCTGACACCTATTCTGTCTTTGGTTGGTGTTCTTGTCCTTTCTAGAGCACTTTCACATTTCATAATAATAAATATGGAATATCACAATATTATTAAGCAGAAGTGATTATTTTAAAAAAATATTTCAGAAGGAGCATTCTCCTGTGAAATTTTATCCTGAACACCTGTGTTTCTGTAAATTGCTATGCTGTTGGATTTCATTTATCAATTTCCATAAACATATCTGTATCTAGTCAGATTGTTTACCTTTTTGTGATTAACCCATTATAGTCACCTATAATTAAATGGGTTTCCTCTATAAATCACTCTTCATTATTCAATATATGCTTGTTAAGAACAAGGGTCCATGTCTGACTCTGGCAAAGATGACCAATGACTTCTAAGAGCTTATATTTCCATATAGAAACAAAACATGCCACTCATAAACATTTACACTAAAAGAAATGATATCATATCTGCCGTAAGATTAATAAATGTGATGTGTAACAGTAAGTGTAATAGCATTTAAGAACACGGAAAGGAGGGAATTAATGTATATATGATGTAATCAAACAGAAACTGAGTAAACTAGGGAGGCAAACACACTGTCTCTCTAGGAATACTCTAGAAATAGGCATGTGACTTGATCTTAGGGCAGGTCAATCTTTTTTGTCTTTTGTTGAGGGTGGTGAGAAGACAAAAGAGAAAAATATCTAGCAGCCAATAAAGAAGCCACATTTATTACACATAAAGATTTTTTTCTCCCTCAAGTGAATACATCTCATTGTTACATAATACGTGGAGAGGTTATACAGTATTTTCAGAATGGCTAGAACAATTTTGTGAAGTTAACATTAAAGGGCACAAATTGAAAAGGGCACAGAATTAAATGATGAGTTAATGCAGTTTCACCATGACAGATGGCATGCGGAATCGGTACAGACTGTAATTGTATCTAATAGCAGACCACCACAACTAAAGTTGAACTTGTCAGATCCTCACAGGAAAAACAGATGTTTTGTTGGTTTCATAATCCCAGTCTATTATACATTTGGAAAAGCTATAGCTAATGGCTTTTTGTTCATGTTATTTCTCTGACATCCAAAGAGGGTATTTTTTGCTTATACAGTAAGGCACATAGATGGAATGAAGAAAAATAGCATGAGTCAATCTGCTTACTCTTGTAACCAAAAAATATTTTGCTCTTAGATCTGTAATAACTGTAAATTATAAAATATTAAATGTTGGCAAAATGCCCAATTAAATATTAGCATTTATCTACAGTTGTAAATAAATGATTTACGTATTTTTTCTGCTATTCATAATTTGTTCAAATAAATCATGATGTGAATTGACATCATTTTTTGACAGTATTTTTATATTTCACAAAAGAAAATTTAATAATTTCTATGTATCTCATTCTGCTACATGCTTTAGAATATATACAACAATCTGTGTTTTTTCAATATTACAATTTAGTTGGAGTAAATAATGAGTTCAGATATTTAAATTTTTTAAAGTATTGTATAAATATAAAATTTATCATTATCTGTATTAATAGAGATCAAAATATAATGTAGGAGGCAATCAAGTGACACAATTATGTGTAAAGGCAGTAAGCATAGCAGATTAAGAAGAAAGGAAATTGTAAATTTGAAGAGTATGCTTGAGAATGAAGACATAAAGAAAGAGGTAAGATTTGGATAGATTTCGAGTAGAGAAAAAGGTACTTACTGGGATGGAAAATTTCAATGGTTTGAATGATGATGTTCCCTTCAACATTCTTGTTGAAACTTAATCCCCAATTCAACAGCATTAAAAGGTGTGACCTTTGGGAGGTGATTTAATTATGAAGCCTCCACCCTGCTCTCATGAATGAGATTAACACTCATTCATGAGAAGGGCTTGAGGCTGAAAGGACACTCTCTTGCTCTTTATAGCCTTTCTTACGGTGAAGACATAGGCTTCCCCTGTGGAAGATGCAGCAACAAGGCAACAACTTGGAAGCTGAGACTGGACCCTCACCAGAAACTAATCCTGCCAGCAATTTATCTTGGGTTTTCAGTCTCCAGATTTGTGAGAACTAAATTTCTGTTATTTGTAAGTTTCAGTCTGTGGAATTTTGTTATAGCATAAAACGATTAATATAAAAAAAGTTTTCATTTGAGAGTTACCATTTATTGGAGGCAGAATGTATAAAGAATATGGAACAAGCTCTAGACTATCATTGCCTCAGTTAAAATGCCAGCTTAACAACCTATTTATAGTACATCAAGAAAATTACTTATTTCTTCTAAATCACCATATGTATTAGGCTGAAAAATAATCATTGGATGTATTTTTATATATATATGTATATACACATTATATATATATGTATATTTGGCAATTATCTTTCAGAAAAGATACATTTTATTTGTAATTTTTTTTTTTTAATTTTTGAGATGGAGTCTTGCTCTGTTGCCCAGGCTGGAGTACAGCAGGACAATCTTGGCTCACTGCAACCCCTGCCTCCCGGGTTCAAGCAATTCTCATGCCTCAGCCTCCCAAGTAGCTGGGATTACAGGTACTCATCACCATGCTTGGCTAATTTTTATAGTTTTAATAGAGACAGGGTTTCACCATTTTGGCCAGGCTGGTCTCAAAACCCTGACCTCAAGTGATGCGCCCTCCTCGGCCTCCCAAAGTGCTGAGATTACAGGTGTGAGCCATTGCACTCATCCAGAAAAGATACAGTTTAAATTTCCCTCAAGGTTGTAAAATAACTGGAGTAGTATTATAAATGAATGCTTGAAAATTGTGCCATTGCGGGTATGGGAAATACATTCTCTATTCAAAATACCAATACTCACAGATTGGTAACATGGCCAATGTAATTAATTACCAAATGTAACTAATGTGGGCAGAAATTATCTCTGTAATTGAAATAAAATTTCTTGCAATAAAATATTCAGAACTCAAGGTACAATTCAATGAATTTCAACAAATGCAATATCCATGTAATCAACACCCCAATAAAAGATACAGCAGTTTCGACGTGCTGCTGGATTCGGTTTGTCAGTATTTTATTGAGGATTTTTGCATCAATGTTCATCAAGGATATTGGTCTAAAATTCTCTTTTTTGGTTGTGTCTCTGCCCAGCTTTGGTATCAGGATGATGCTGGCCTCATAAAATGAGTTAGGGAGGATTCCCTCTTTTTATATTGATTGGAATAGTTTCAGAAGGAATGGTAGCAGTTCCTCCTTGTAACTCTGGTAGAATTCGGCTGTGAATCCATCTGGTCCTGGACTCTTTTTGGTTGGTAAGCTATTGATTATTGCCACAATTTCAGATCCCGTTATTGGTCTAGTCAGAGATTCAACTTCTTCCTGGTTTAGTCTTGGGAGAGTGTATGTGTCGAGAAATTTATCCATTTCTTCTAGATTTTCTAGTTTATTTGCGTAGAAGTGTTTGTAGTATTCTCTGAGGGTAGTCTGTATTTCTGTGGGATCGGTGGTGATATCCCCTTTATCATTTTTTATTGCATCTATTTGATTCTTCTCTCTTTTTTTCTTTATTAGTCTTGCTAGCGGTCTATCAATTTTGTTGATCCTTTCAAAAAACCAGCTCCTGGATTCATTAATTTTTTGAAGGGTTTTTGGGTCTCTATTTCCTTCAGTTCTGCTCTGATTGTAGTTATTTCTTGCCTTCGGCTAGCTTTTGAATGTGTTTGTTCTTGCTTTTCTAGTTCTTTTAATTGTGATGTTAGGGTGTCAATTTTAGATCTTTCCTGCTTTCTCTTGTGGGCATTTAGTGCCATAAATTTCCCTCTACACACTGCTTTGAATGTGGCCCAGAGATTCTGGTATGTTGTGTCTTTGTTCTTGTTGGTTTCAAAGAACATCTTTATTTCTGCCTTCATTTCGTTATGTACCCAGTAGTCATTCAGGAGCAGGTTGTTCAGTTTCCATGTAGTTGAGCGGTTTTGAGTGAGTTTCTTAATCCTGAGTTCTAGTTTGATTACACCAGTAGCACATCAAAAAGCTTATCCACCATGATCAAGTGGGCTTCATCCCTGGGATGCAAGGCTGGTTCAATATACGCAAATCAATAAATGTCATCCAGCATATGAACAGAACCAAAGACAAAAACCACATGATTATCTCAATAGATGCAGAAAAGGTCTTTGACAAAACTCAACAACCCTTCATGCTAAAAACTCTCAATAAATTAGGTATTGATGGGACCTATCTCAAAATAATAAGAGCTATCTATGACAAACCCACAGCCAATATCATACTGAATGGACAAAAACTGGAAGCATTCCCTTTGAAAACTGGCACAAGACAGGGATGCCCTCTCTTACCACTCCTATTCAACATAGTGTTGGAAGTTCTGGCCAGGGCAATTAGGCAGGAGAAGGAAATAAAGGGTATTCAATTAGGAAAAGAGGAAACAAAATTGTCCCTGTTTGCAGATGACATGATTGTATATCTAGAAAACCCCATTGTCTCAGCCCAAAATCCTCTTAAGCTGATAAGCAACTTCAGCAAAGTCTCAGGATACAAAATCAATGTACAAAAATCACAAGCATTCTTATACACCAATAACAGACAAACAGAGAGCCAAATTATGAGTGAACTCCCATTCACAATTGCTTCAAAGAGAATAAAATACCTAGGAATACAACTTACAAGGGACGTGAAGGACCTCTTCAAGGAGAACTACAAACCACTGCTCAAGGAAATAAAAGAGGATACAAACAAATGGAAGAACATTCCATGCTCATGGGTAGGAAGAATCAATATCGTGAAAATGGCCATACTGCCCAAGGTAATTTATAGATTCAATGCCATCCCCATAAGCTACCAATGACTTTCTTCACAGAATTGGAAAAAACTACTTTAAAGTTCATATGGAACCAAAAAAGAGCCCTCATCACCAAGTCAATCCTAAGTCAAAAGAACAAAGCTAGAGGCATCACACTACCTGACTTCAAACTATACTACAAGCCTACAGTAACCAAAACAGCATGGTACTGGTACCAAAACAGAGATATAGATCAATGGAACAGAACAGAGCCCTCAGAAATAATGCTGCATATCTACAACTATCTGATCTTTGACAAACCTGATGAAAAAAAGAAATGGGGAAAGGATTCCCTATTTGATAAATTCTGCTGGGAAAACTGGCTAGCCATATGTAGAAAGCTGAAACTGGATCCCTTCCTTACACCTTATAAAGAAATTAATTCAAGATGGATTAAAGACTTAAACGTTAGACCTAAAACCATAAAAATCCTAGAAGAAAACCTAGGCATTACCATTCAGGACATAGGCATGGGCAAGGACTTCATGTCTAAAACACCAAAAGCAATGGCAACAAAAGCCAAAATTGACAAATGGGATCTAACTAAACTAAAGAGCTTCTGCACAGCAAAAGAAACTACCATCAGAGTGAACAGTCAACCTACAAAATGGGAGAAAATTTTCGCAATCCACTCATCTGACAAAGGGCTAATATCCAGAATCTACAATGAACTCCAACAAATTTACAAGAAAAAAACAGACAACCCCATCAAAAAGTGGGCGAAGGATATGAACAGGAACTTCTCAAAAGAAGACATTTATGCAGCCAAAAGACACATGAAAAAATGCTCATCATTACTGGCCATCAGAGAAATGCAAATCAAAACCACAATGAGATACCATCTCACACCAATTAGAATGGCAATCATTAAAAAGTCAGGAAACAACAGGTGCTGGAGAGGATGTGGAGAAATAGGAACACTTTTGCACTGTTGGCGGGACTATAAACTAGTTCAACCATTGTGGATGTCAGCGTGGCAATTCCTCAGGGATCTAGAACTAGAAATACCATTTGACCCAGCAATCCCATTACTGGTTATATACGCAAAGGACTATAAATCATGCTGCTATAAAGACACATGCACACGTATGTTTATTGCGGCACTATTCACAATAGCAAAGACTTGGAACCAACCCAAATGTCCAAAAATGATAGACTGGATTAAGAAAACGTGGCACATATACACCATAGAATACTATGCAGCCATAAGAAATGATGAGTTCACATCCTTTGTAGGGACATGGATGAAATTGGAAATCATCATTCTCAGTAAACTATCGCAAGGACAAAAAACCAAACACCGCATGTTCTCACTCATAGATGGGAATTGAACAATGAGAACACATGGACACAGGAAGGGGAACATCACACTCTGGGGACTGTTGAGGGGTGAGGGAAGGGGGGAGGGATAGCATTAGGAGATATACCTAATGCTAAATGACGAGTTAATGGGTGCAGCACACCAGCATGGCACATGTATACATATGTAACTAACCTGCACATTGTGCACATGTACCCTAAAACTTAAAGTATAATAATAAAAAAAATAAAAATAATAAAATAAAATAAAATTTAAAAAGATACAGCAGTTTCATCTCCTCAACAAATATCTAAAATCATTTTCCAGAAAATATACATTGATCATAGGCAATCACTTTGTGACTGTCTATGACTACAGATCAGTTTTATCTACCCTTGAACTTCAGCTAAATGGAATTATAAAACGTGCTGTTTATATCTGGCTTCTTTCACTCAGAATAATGTTTTTGAGATTCATCCATGTTGTTGCGTATACTATAGTTTGTTAACACCTTTTCATGTGCTTTTTGGCAATTTGTGTATCTTTTTTGGTGATATTATTTAAAATATTTTCAAGTCTATTGTCCAACTTTTTACTAAGTTGTTATTTATGTGTGGGAATTATTTATGTATTCTAGATACAAGTTGTTGTCAGATAATAGACAGAAAAGCATTTTCTCTAAGTCTCTGATGGTTTTTAAAATTTCTTTTATGTTTTGACAAACATAAGGGTTTAAGTTGGTGAAGTGAAACTTACGTGTTTTCTTCCATTTGTTTACTATTTTTCTATTCTCCCTAAGAAAATTTGCATATTTCAAAGCAAAATCACTTCATAAGTTTTACATTTTTCTATTTATATCTATAATTTATTCTAATATCTGTTTGTGGTGTGAGGTCAAGAATTTTTGCCCCTATGTGTTTCTCCTATTTCATTACCACCATTCATTGAAAAAGAAAGAGAAAAAATTTACATCCACCAATAAATAGACTTGGTGGCTTTTCAAAAAATCAACTGGATCTATTTCTGCACTCTATATCCTGTCCCACAGACCTGTTATTTTTTTTTTCTTGAATACCACTCTCTTAATGACTGCAACTTCATGTTAAGCTTTGAAATGGAGACAAATACGTTCCCTAACTGTTCATTTTAAAGACTGTTTTGGCTATTCTATATGCTTAAAATTTCTGCCTAAATTTAAAATCAGCTTCTCAATTTCTTAAAAAGTACTTTTGGGAATATCTTTTAAGTGAAGCTGAATCTATAGACCAATTTTGGGGAGAATTTATATTTTAGCTTTATTGAGTCTTTTCAAGCATGAAAGAAAGAATATCTCTTTAATTATTTATGTCTTAACTATATTTTTCAGCAAGCTATTACGGTTAAGTTTAATCATCTTTGTCAAATGTGGGTCATTACATATATTATTATTGCTAATTTTATTGTAAATGATACCTCTATTTATTTTCAACAGTTTTAGGGCTGGAGTATAGCACTAGAGTGTTTGTACGTTGAACTTGTATACTGTAGCTTTTTCTAAATGCAGTTATTAGAGCTTACTGAGACTTTCTTCATACACAGTTGTGTCTTTTATGAGTAATAATGGTTTCACATCTTTCTTTCCAATATGTTGCTTTTGATTATTTCTTGTCTTATCATTTTTGCTAAGATATTCAATATAATGATATAAATCCTGAGAGAGGACATTCTTGCCTTCTAATCTTAAGGCAGAATATATTTAATATATTATTATGATGATATTAACTCTAAATTTGTATAGGTGGCATCATTAAAATTAAGAAAGTTCCCTTTTATAGCAAATTTTCTTACAATTTTATTTTCATTTTTCATCATAAATGATTATGAATATTGAATTTTATCATTTTATCGTTTTTTTCTTCTTCTTAAAATAATCATAATTTTCTCCTTTATTCAATTCCATTAACTGATAAATATTGATTGATGTTTGATTGTTACACTACTTTCTTGACATTATCCCCAGTTGGTTATATAGTATTAGGCTTTTATATTTTGCTGGATTTGTTTTGCCAATATTGATAGTGCCAGGAGGAAGTCAAATGCCAGGCAGATAAGGGCAGATCCCCAGTGAAACCCCACCTCTAAGTGGAAGACAGTTTAAAGCCTTAAAGTCAAGCTACAAGTACAATGCATGGACCAGATTGAAAACCTGCCTTCTTGTTTGGCATACTTTCCTCTGATTGATCCCCATTCTTCATCTATTTTACACATACCTACCCTTCCCTAAATGTTTTTCTACACTTTGAGTGGTGTCTTTGCTTTAATCTTTTTTGCATGCTCACAAACCAATCAGCCTCACTCCCTTATTTGGGGCCAATAAAAGCCCCGAACTCAGCCACACTGGGAAATAAATCACCTGACTGTGGGGGTGGGAGAGCAACCCCCACACTCCGTCTCTGCTGAGACCTGTTCTGTGGCTCAATAAAATTCTTCTCCATCCCTTTTCACCCTTTGAATTGTCACCATATCCTCATTCTTCCTGGATGTGGGTACAAGCTATAGCTCAGGCTGGCCGAGTGGGTGGGGCACCTCCAGCAGCAGGCCTAGGGCCAAGCAAGGCCCAGGCAGGGGTATGGGGCATTACCGGCCACGGAGATCTCCAGCTGGCAATGTGGCCAAGAAAAATCCTGTGTTATTTTCTGGGGGCTTGTCCAGGATGTAAGAAATGATGAGCAAATGTGGCATCTTCCTTCTTTCTTTCATGGTCATGATGGCACCTATCTATTCTTTTACAATATTGGGGGTGTTGTTGCAAACTACAGCAATATTACTGGGTAGAATGAGCATTTGGCCCAGCCATCAGATATGCAATTAAGAACGATGCAATTTCCATGTATTAGAAGCAGAAAGGAGGCAGCAAATAAAAGTTATTTTTGTTGCTGTTATTGTTGAAGGAACCTATTTACATAGAGTAAGAGGCTTTTTCGCCCAGGCCCCTCTCCATCCCCTGCTCTTAAGCTGTTTTTTTTCTTTTCTCCACCATGTCAGGTGTTAGTACAGCCCTGTGAATACAGGGAGCTTTTCTATGGGAGGGGTATTTTTTTCATTTTGGAAGGCCTCTTACTAGGCCAGGTTCCCAATTCATGGGACTCCCTTTCCTCTCCCTTTTTTGAGAAGATCCCAGTTCCACAGCTTCAACTTAGCATTTGGCTTATGATAAGGAGGGCCACCTGGAACTTAATTTAATGAGTCTATGCACACTGCTGAGACACCTCTTTGTCCCAAACTCAGTTCCAAGCTTCTAGGGCTTTAGCCCTAATAAGGAAAACTGGATCTGAGGGATCCAGAGGCAGACAACAATGGAAGTCAAGGGGTACAGCACAGGTGAGCATGACTAACTCTTGCTGATTAGGGCCCCCCTTCCGTCATTTCATGGGTGGAGGTTATTATGCATGTGTCCATGGCATAAATGAGGTTACTGACAGCAGGGGGTATATACCAGAGCATAGGTGAGTGCAGATAATTCCTATCCCTCAGACCTCCCTGTTAACATGGGTGAAACCTGCATTGGGCACCCATGTATGGCCCCTGCTGAGGTTGCAAGAACTTGGGGATATAAAGGCAGAAGAAAGAGGACGCCTTTTCTTTCTCTCCCTCACACACCCTGGGTATTCACTGGAAAGAGAAAATAACTAAGGGATGCCTTTTTACCCTCTTTGCAGATGGGTAACCAACCACCTTCAGTCTGTACTTCTCTTGAATGCATCCTGAATCACTGGGACTCCTTTAAAAAAAAAAAAAAAAAGTCTTTTTTTTTTCTGTTTTCTCCTCTATCTTCTCTTCACGGATGGGTAATTGCTTCTCTGTACCACAGGACACTCCCCTCTGGGAAAAGTTCAATTTCCCCAAACTTGAAACTGCTTGACTTTAAAAAAATAAAAAATATGTCCTGGGAAGAAATTACGAATCTAACTGAGCAAATCTCTTTAGGAAGGACAACTTTTACAGTATGCAAACATCCTCTTTGTCCGCTTCCCCTTTAAAGAACCCCAGGGTCAAAAGGGAAACCAGAGACCTGACATGGCAGCAAAAGGGTAAAAAGGGTAAAAGTTTTTTTTCTTTTCTTTTAACCAGTCTGTCTTTTCGCTTCTCTCTCTCTCTGTGAAAAGTGGCTGTAGGAATGGTAAAAATCAGTTTATATTCTCTGTAAAGTTTTGATTAATGGACAGAGGATTTGTGAGGCTAGTCTTTTTAAGCTATAGCCTATCTGGTGTTCTTTATCTGTCTTTTTCTATGGTTCTGTCTTAAGGAGGAATACCTTAGGATAGAACACAGGCCTAGGACCCCATAAGCCTGCTGTTCAAGTCAGCCTCACAAACTGGTCAATAACAAACTTTGCTACAGGTCTCTGAAAAACAAAAATAAAAACAAACAAGCAAAAAAACTGGATGAGGTCTCCATCTTGTTTTATGTCCTCGGAAGCTCGACCTTGTAACCATGTGGCAGTACTTTCTTTTGGTGTGTACCATTTTACAATGGCAGCCCGGGTTCCATCCTGGCTCAGGGAATGAGTATTTCTGGTCAGTATCTGTGTGACTTTTACCATTTGCTGATTCTCTTCCCCTCCATAAACAACTTCTAGTTTCCTCTCTTAAATCTTTCTTTCTCTGAGCTACCTTTAAAGATTCTAGATTTTGTGAAAACTGGTTACCACATCTTTAAAAATACTGCATACACTCACAGTTAAGTCATAACCATAGTCGAGGCTTGCTAGTTTTACCTGTGAGGTTATTTTTGGTAAAGTTCAAAAGCCAGAAATATTGGCCACCTGGTGTGGCTAAACTCTGGTAATTAGGATTTAAGAGGGTTTTTTTAGAGTGCTATGGTTGAAAGTCATCTTAATTAAAAGCAGATATCCAGGCTATAGGTATATTTAAAAGGTCTCCATGTCTTTTCTTGTATCTTGTTTTGCTGGAAAAATACTTTTTCTTCTTAGTTGACTGAATTATTTTTCTCCATTTTGTCTTGCAACTCTTAATGCATGCATGAAAGGCCCTAAAATAACTTCTGATAGCCTAGGACTCCTTGGGAAAAACAGAAGAGGCACCATAGACCCCATTTGGGAAAAATAAACTCCTCTGTTTTCCTCATGGAACCCTGGGAATTAAAAGCAATAGATCCTTAAAATCAGTTTTTGTCTTCCAGACATATTTGGTTTTTAGACCCTAGAAACTGCATATTTTTCTAGCTCTGTTTCTTGAAGGGTTCCAACCTGAGACCAATAATCCACTTAGGAGATTGGCAGATGAAAAACCTTAAAACTACTGAATCTTGTTTTGTCTGTCTGTGTAGATATATATGTGTTAATGTTTGTGATGTTTATATAAAAAAGGAGCTCTGACTGGCTTAAAGCTAATAAGTACTTATATCAAATATTTTTAAGGAAAATAAAGCTGTAATGTCTTTTAGTTCACATACTTTAATCTTTGAAAGATAAAAACAGTTTTAAAGATTATTGGTAACATCGAAATGTCTTCAAAATGTAAATATGTGGTCTAAATTATGTTCAAATATTAGGTTTGCTAAATGCTTTAAGGTCATACACTGCTTCTTTGGCTTTTGAAATTTTTTCATATTTGTGTAAAATCTACCATATTATTATCCAAATTTTTTTTTTTTTTTTTTTTTTTTTTTTTGCTATCAGGTCTGTGTTCCTTTCCCTCTATTACCACTTTTAGGTGTTTCAGTATTTTTTATTTTAGTTTTTCCTTTTCTTGGTTAAATTTGCCATAGGATGAGTTCTCTCAAAATCATTTCTAGAGAGTAGAAATTGTTAGTAGTTTATGTGGGAAGTAATACAGGAAAACCAGTAGGATAACAAAGAAGTGACACAGGAAGAGAAGAAAGTCAACATAGGTGAGGTGCTACTACTGTGCACACCGCTACTGAGGATGACTAGAACTCGGTTATGCACCAAATCTTTTGGAAATGCTGTTAAAAAGAAAACGCCTCTGACTTCTGTCACTCAAAAGACAAGATAACTGGTTTATTTATTGACTGTTCCATTTGTCATTGATAAGTGAGAAGGATTGTCTGGCCAAAGAAACCTCAGGCAGAGATTTGAAGTAAAAACACTAACAATAGCAACAGCAAAAAGAAACACTAGTGTGAACAGAGATACTGAATTCTGGGGAATATAACATCAACTGCTAACTTCCATGTTCTGTTTCTCTTCCTTTTCAAGTTTCCATAAAATTAAAGAGACATAATTTACTAGAACCCAACATTAATCACTCTACTTACATCCTTCTCTAGAATATAAAATGGCTTTACAAACTTTAGCTGCACACTCTATGTTCCAAATTATTTTATTATTGTCATGTATTTCAGCTCTATCTCATTTTAACACCCAAAGGCATTATTATTATTACTCTCTGTAGTTAATATCAATGCATATTTGTCCCATAGTTACTACTTTTTAAATTCTTTAATCTTTATTTTTATTTAGTTTACCATATCAGTTCAATTCCTTTCAACATAGTGTATTCTTTATAATTTTCTTTTGGTATAATCTGCTGGTAATAAAATTGTTCACTTTGGATTTCTTTCATAAAAGTGTCTTTATTTCCCTGTCATTCTTAAAAGATATTTTCACTAATAATTTAATTCTAGATTCACAGTTATTTTCTTTCAGTGCATTGAAAATGTCTCTAATTTCTTTGGCTTTTCATTGTTGAGATATATAATCTATCGTTAGAATATTTAGCCCTCCTCCATTTTTTCTCTAGATAATTTTATAATTTTCTCTTCCCTTTTATTGTTGGAAAGTTTCATTATGATGTCATAGAAGTTTTTATCCTAGTTTTTTTAATGGTGTTGTTCTGCCCTGCTAGGGATAATTTGAGCCTTATGAGTCTAAGAATTGTATTTTAGCATTTCTTAAAACAGTTTTTCACATTTTCTTTTCTAATATTTTCTCTTTCCAATTCTCTTATTTTAAAGGGGAATCGAAGCTGTAGGGTCTCAAAATACTCTCAAAGTTGTATTCCTACTATTAATCTGTGCAACACAGATAACCAAGCTAACCATGATTTATTTTTTTTTAATTTTTAATTTAATTTAATTTATTTATTTATTTTTGAGATGGAGTCTCGCTCTGTTGCCCAGGCTGGAGTGCAGTGGTGCAATCTCAGCTCACTGCAAGCTCTGCCTCCCGGGTTCGCACCATTCTCCTGCCTCAGCCTCCAGAGTAGCTGGGACTACAGGCACCAGCCACCACGCCCGGCTAGTTTTTTGTGTTTTTAATAGAGATGGGGTTTCACCGTGTTAGCCAGGATGGTCTCGATCTCCTGACCTCATGATCCTCCCGCCTCGGCCTCCCAAAGTGCTGGGATTACAGGTACGGGCCACCGTGCCTGGCCAACCATGATTTATTTAAATTGTTACCTTCTTGTGACTATAATATTGACACTGCTAGCTGTTTTTTTTGTATAATTTGTTCTCTCTGTCAGCAATAATAAAATATGATTCTTTCTTTATAATAAGTAAAAGACCAACATAGATATGGAGTTTGTTCAATTCGTCCCCTCTGCACTCCTATTTCATCTTGTTTATATGTCTATTATAGTATTACTAATCATTATTTTTATGATAAAAATTAGCACCTATGTAAAAATTATCTTTAAGACATATGCTAAATAATATAAGGAGAAATATCTCTCTGCCTTAACCTCAGTTACTTTAAAATAACTTTACATTAGCAGATAATTAATAATCATTGTGGGAAACAATTGATGTGAGCTTGCAGCAAGCAGGCAGTGTAATTTAATGTTCTTGTAGCTCCAACTTAAATGTGTACATTGAGAGTGTGTATTTTCAATGCCTCTTAGTCCCTTTTTTTCTTTATTTCTCCATGTTCAATCCAATTTCCAGATTCAAGTACAAAATCAACAAACCAAAGAATAGGTGGAAAATATTCCACGTGAGTTTCTCAGACACCATTTGAATGGAGACTGGCATCTCTTTAAGAACTACTTCCCGTTCTCCACAGCTTAACATCAGAAACTTGAAGGTACAGAATGATGTTGGCTCTGTACACACTTATAATCTATGGGGAATGTCAGTTTCTTAAGGGTGAAAAATGTACGATAGAAAAATATATGGTAATTTCCACTTTATAATATCCACTTTATAATATCCTTCTTAATATCCACTTTATAATATCCACTTTATAATAATCCACTTTATAATATCCACTTTATAATTATCCACTTTATAATAATCCATCTGGTTTACTGCCTCCTTAGACCTCCTCTATTGTAGTCTGCAGTAACATGATTCCCTCACACCCTCAGACCAAGTGCAGTTCTATCACAGGATTTATGCAACCTGCAGGAGACACATATCTAGAATTTACAGGGAACTCAATGCAATTAAATAAAAGAAAAACTAAGAATCTCATTAAAAAATGAGCAAGAGACATAAAAAGACACATTCAAAAGAAGACATTCAAATGGCTAGCAAGCATATGAAAAATGTTCATCACTAATCATCAGAGAAACACAAATTCAATGAGATCTTATATAACACTAGTCAGAATGGCTATTATTAACAAGTAAAAAATAGCAGATGTCACCAAAAATGCTGAGAAAATCCTTATACATTGTTGATAGCAATGAAAATTACTACGACCTTGTGGAACAGAGTATATAGATTTCTCCGAGAACTAAAAACTTAACTACTGTTTGAATTGCCATTCCTCTACTGGATATGTACCCAAAGAAAATAAAGCATTACATCAAAAATATACCTGCAGTCATGTGTTTACAGTAGCACTATTCACAATAGCAGAGATATGGAATTGACCTTTGTTACTGCTTGCCTTTTGGATATAAGCAATTTCAACAGGGGTGAGATGATATTTCATTGTAGTTTTGATTTGCATTTCTCTGATGATCAGCAATGTCGAGCACCTGTTCATATGCCTGTTTGCCATTTGTGTGTCTTCTTTTGAGAAATGTCATTCAAATCTTTAGCCCATTTTAAAAATGGGATCATTAGGGTTTTTTTTCTGTGGAGTTGTTTGAGCTTCTTATATATTCTAGTTATGAATCCCTTGTCAGAGAGGTAGTTTGAAAATATTTTATCTCAATCTGTGGGTTGTCTGTTCACTTTGCTTATTGTATACCTTACTGTACAGTAGCTTTTGAACTTGATATGATCCCATTTGTCCATTTTTGTTTTGGTTGCCTGTGCTTGTGAGGTATTGCTCAATAAATTTTTGCCCAGACCAATTTACTGAAGAGTTTCCCCAATTTTTTCTTGTAGTAGTTTCACAGTTTGAGGTCTTAGATTTAAATCTTTAATTCATTTTGATTTGATTTTTGTATATGGTGAGAGATAGGGGGTCTAGTTTCCTGCTTCTGTATATGGATACCCAGGCTTCTCAGATTATTTATTGAAGAGTCTGTCGTTTTCTCAGACTATGTTCTTGGCACGTTTGTCTAAAATGAGTTTACTGTAGGTGCGTGGATTTGTTTCTGGGTCCTTTATTCTGTTCCATTGATCTATGTATCTGTTTTTATGCCTGTACTATGCTGCTTTGGTTACTACAGCTCTGTATTGTAATTTGAAGCCAGGTAATGTGATTCCTCCAATTTTGCTTTTTTTTTGCTTAGGATAGTGATATGGTTTGGCTGTGTCCTCACCCAAATCTCATCTTGAATTGTAGTTCCCATAATTCCCACTTGTTGTGGGAGGGACCTGGTGAAAGATAATCGAATTATGGGGGCAAATTTTCCCATACTGTTTTCACAGTAGTGAATATGTCTCATGAGAGCTGATGGTTTTATTAGGTGTTTCCCCATTCACTTGGCTCTCATTCTCTCTTGCCTGCTGCCATGTAAGATGTGCCTTTCACATTGTTCACTGTTGGAATATAGAAATGCTACTGTAATTTGTATGTTGATTTGGTATCCTTTAAGTTTACTGAATTTGTTTATCAGCTCTAATAGTTTTCTATGCAGTCTTTTTACCATTTTTGAGAAATTATATTATCTGAAAACAAGAATAATTTGACTTCTTTCTTTTCAATTGGTATGTTTTTTACTTCTTTCTCTTGTCTGGCTGCTCTAGCTAATAATTCCAGTACTATGTTAAATAACAATGGTGCAGGTGGGCAACCTTGTCATGTTCTTTATCTTAGAGGAAAGGCTTTCAGTTTTTCCCCATTCAGTATGACACTGGCTATGGGTCTGTCATATACAGTTTTTATTATATTGAAGTATGTCCTTTCTCTCCCCAGTTTTTTGAGGGTTTTTATCTGAAAGGATGTTGAGCTTTGTCAAATGCTTTTTCAGGATCAATTGAAATGATTATATGATCTTTATCCTTCATTTGTAGATATAATGTATCACATTAATCAATTTGCATATGTTGAACAACCCTTGCATCTCTGGGGTAAATCCCCCTTGGTCAGATGAATGATCTCTTTAATGTGCTGTTGAATTTGGTTTGCTACTATTTGTACACTATATTTTGCTCAGGATTTTTGCATCAATATTCATCAGATATATTGGTATATATATATATTTTTATGGTGTGTCTTTGTCTTGTTTCAGTATCAGGGAAATACTGGCCTTGTAGAATTAGTTTGGAAGTATTCCATCCTTCTCTATTTTTTGGAATAGTTTGAGCAAGATTGATATTAGTTCTTTTTTCAATGTTTGATAGAATTTAGCAGTGAAGCCATCGAGTACTGGGCTTCTTTTCTTTACTGGGAAACTGTTTATTACAGCTTCAATCTTACTACTTCTTATTGGTCTGTTGAGTTTTTGGATTTCTTTCTGATTCACTCTTGGTAGGTTTTATGTGTCTGGAAAGTTGAACATTTCTTCTAGATTTTCCAATTTATTGGCATATAGTTGCTCATAGTAGTCACTAATGATCCTTTCAATTTCTGAAGTATCAATCGTAATGTCTCTTTTCATTTCTAATTTTATTTATTTAGATTTTCTGTCTTTTTTCCTTAGTCTAGCTAAAGATATATCAATTTTGTTTAACTTTTCAAAAAGCCAACTATTTATTTCAGTGATAATTTGTATTTTTAAATATTCATTTCCATTTCATTTATTTCTGTTCTAATATTTATTACTTCTTCTCTTTTACAAATTTTGGATTTTTTTCTTGCTTTTCTAATTCTTTAAGTTGCACTATTAGATTCATTTGATTTTTTTTCCCCCTTTTTTATGTGATGTAGGCACACATAGCTGTAAAATTCTCTCTTAGTACCACTTTTGCTGGATCCCATAGGTTTTGGTATCTTATGTTTCCATTATTATTTGTTTCAATAAATGTTTCAACTTCCTTTTAAATTTCTTAATTGCCCCACTGGTCATTCAGAAGCATATTGTTTAATTTCCATGTCTTCATGTAGGTTACACATTTCTCTACTATTTCTTTCTAGTTTAATTCCATTGTGGTCAGAGGAGATGCTTGATATTATTTCAATTTTTTGAATGCTTTAAGAGTTATTTTGTGATATAATGTATGGTCTATCCTTGAGAATGATCTATGGGCTGAGAAAAATTATGTGTATTCTGCAGCCATTAGATGAAGTGTTCTGTAAATATCTACAAGATCCATTTCATGTATAGCATAGATTAAGTCTATTTCTTCATTGCTCTTCTGTCTGGAAGATCTATCCAATGCTGAAAGTGAAGTGCTGAAGTCTTCAACTATTATTTTCTTGGGGGTCTGTCTCTCCTTTAAACATCTAGGGGTTCCAATGTTTGGTGCATATATATTTAAAATTGCTATATCCTCTTGCTGAATTGACCCTTTATCATTATATAGTTACCTTCTTGGTGTCTTCTTATAGTTTTCGTCTTGAAATCTATTTTTTTCCGATATAAGTGTGATGACTGTAGCTGTTCCTTGGTTTCCATTGGCATGGAATATCTTTTCCAACCCTTAATTTTCCTTCTATGTGTGTCTTTATAGGTGAAGTATGCGAAGTATGTTTCTTGTAGGCAGCAGCTCAATGGGTCTTGTTTTTTCATTCATTTCAGCCAGTTTGTCTTTTGATTGCAGAGTTCAGTTCATTCACATTCAATGTTACTATTGATAAGTAAGAACTCACTCCTGACATTTTATTTGTTTTTTTGGTTGTTTTGTGGTCTTCTCTTCCTTTTTTTTCTTCTAGTCTTCCTCTAGTAAAGGTGATTTTCTCTGGGGTTTAATTTAGTTTCTTGCTTTGTGTGTGTGTGTGTGTGTGTGTGTGTATTTATTGTATGTTTTTTCATTTGAGATTATCATGAAGCTTCCATATACTCTCTTATAACTCATTAGTTTATAACCAGATAATGAGTTAATACTGTTCACATAAACCAACAAACAATCAAAAAGAAAACTAATAAAAACTCTAAGCCTTAACTTCATGCCACTGCTTTTAAACTTTTGGTTGCTTGTATTTATATCTTATTGTACTGTGTCTTGAAAAGTTGTTGTATTATATTTATTATTTTTGATTGGTTCATCATTTCATTTTGCTACTTAGAATAAGAGTATTTTACACACCACAGTTGCAGTGTTAAACTATTCTGTGTTTTTATGTGTGCTTTTGTATCTTCAGATGATTATTTATTGCTCATTAGTGTCCTTTTCTTTCTAATTGAAGTACTCCTTTTAGCATTTGTTGTAGGATGGGTCTGGTGTTGATAAAAGCCCTCAGCTTTTGTTTGTCTGGGAAGATATTTATTTCTCCTTCATGTTTGAAGAATATGTTCACTGGATATTTTACTCTAGCATGAAATATTTTTTCATCCAGCACTTTAAATATGTCATGCCACTCTCTCCTGGCCTGTAAGATTTCCACTGAAATGTCTACTGCTAGATGTATTGGAGCTCTATTGTATGTTATTTGTTTCTTTTCTCTTGCTGCTTTTAGGGTCATTTCTTTATCTTTGACTTTTGGCTATTCGAATTTAAATGCCTTGAGGTAGTCACCTTTGGGTTAAATCTACTTAGTGTTCTGTAACTTTCTTCTACTTGAATATTAATATATTTCTCTAGGTTTGTTCTCTACTATTATTCCTTTAAATAAACTTTCTACCCCTATCTCTTTCTCCACCTCCTCTTTAACACAAATACCTCTTAGATTTGCCCTTTTGAAGCTATTTTCTAGATCCTACTGTTTTTCTTCTTTTGCCTCCTCTAACTGAAGACAAGAAATAACTTGTCTTCAAGCTCACTAGTTATTTCTTCAGTTTAATCCATTCTGATACTTAAGAACCGTGATGTATTTTTTATTATGCCAATTGCATTTTAGCTTCAAAATTTCTGCTAGATTGTTTTTAATTATTTCAATCTCTTTGTTAAATTTATCTGATACAATTCTGAATTTCTTATCTGTGTTTTCTTGAATTTTGTTCAGTTTTCTCAACACAGCTATTTTGAATTTTCTATTTGAAAGGTTACACATCTCTGTTTCTCCAGTATTGGTCCCTGGTGCTTATTTAGTTCATTTGTTGAGGTCATATTTTCCTGGCTGGTGGTGATGCCAGTTTATGTTCTTCAGTGTCTGGGCATTGAAGAGTTTGGTGTTTCTTGTCTTTGCTTTCTGTGCTTATTTGTACTCATCCTTCTTGTGAAGTTTTTTCAGATATTTCATAGAACTTGATATTGTGATCTAAGCTCTATCTGCTTTAGGGGGCACCCTAGGACCAGTATTTCTACAATTCTTGTAGAGTCATAGAGGCACCACCTGGATGGTCTTGCACAAGATCCAAGAAAATTCTCTGGATTACCAAGCAGAGACTCTTGTTTTCTTCCCTTATTTTCTCCCGAACAAATATAGTCTCTCTCTCTCTCTGTTCTGGGTGAACTAATGATGTGGGTGGAGTGACACAAGCACCCCTGTGGCTACCACCACTATGATTACACTGTGAACCCAGCACAGCATTGGGTCTTGCCCAAGGCCTGACGTCAAAACTCCCTGGCTACTGCCTATGTTTTCTCAAGGCCCTGGGGCTCTATCAGCTGATGGCAAAGCCATGCAGGCCTGTGTCCTTCCCTTCAAGGTGATGAGGTCCCCCAGGTCTTGGGTGAGTCCAGAGGTACCATCTGAGAGTCAGGGACTACAGTCAACAACCTTTGAAGTCTAGCAGGTGTTCTCTTGTACTGTGGCTGAGCTGGCACTCAATCCACAAGATGCAGTTCTTCCCACTTTTCTCTCCCCTTTCCAAAGGAAGAGAAGCCTCACCTATATCCACCCCAGGCCATAAGGAGAACTGCCAAACTACTGTTGATATTCCCTTAAGGCCCAAGGTCTCTTAAGTCAGCTTGTGGTGATAGCTGCCTGACCTTAGACTCACCCTTCACGGCACTGGGCTCCCCTCTGTTCCAGTGCAGGTCAAGAAATGCCATCCAGGAGTCAAGTTCTGAAACTGGGGACCCCAAGGGCCCACTTGGTGCTCTATCTTCCTGTGGCCCTGCTGGTATCTAAGGTGCAAGACAAAGTCCTCTTTACTATTCCTTCTACTGTTCTCAAGCAGAAAGCAGAAGGAGTTTTGCTCCATAGCTACCACAGTTGATAATGTGCTGAGTCTCACCTGAAGCCAGCAAGTCTAAGAGGCTCACCCCAGGCCCTCGACATAGTACTGGGTATTACAGCTGGTTATTCAGGGCCCAAGGGCTCTTCAGATAGTAGGTGATGAATGCTTCCAGGACCGTGTCTTTTCCTTCAAAGCAGTGGGTTTCTCTCTATCCCAGGGTATATCTAGAAATGTTATCTGAGACCTAGGGCCTAGCATGGGAGCCTCATGAATATGACCAGTGGCCAATTCTGCTGCAGCTAAGCTGATAACCAAGATGCAAGAAAAAGCCTTCCCCACTCTTCTCTCTCCCCTCCTCAAGTGGAAGGAAGGGGTCTCTTTTGGAGCAGTGAGCTCTGCAGCCTGAGGTTAGGGGACAGGTGGTGCTAGCACTTCCTTAGCCTCCCCATCTTGTGTCTCAGTATGGCATGTGCCTTATCAAGTTTACTGTCTCTGAGCCTAGGACTTGCCTACAAGTTGCAGTCCTTATGGGCCTTTCAATTTCAGAATGATTTCACAGTCATTTATGTTAAAATGTTTATAGTGCTTAAAACTATTGCAGTATTATTTCTGAGAACATTATTTTACCTTTTTATTAATTTAAATATAACTTTTTTGTTTTATGATAGAGGTTAAATTTTTCACATAATTCTACGTGAATACGTAAAAGTCTATGTCTAGGTTTTAAAACTATTGTATGTATTTATAAACATACACACACAATTTAAATTGATGCCAATGACATGATGACATTCACCCAAAAACAGAGAGAGAGAGAGGAAGGAAGGAGGAAAGAAGGAAGGTAAGAAGAAAGAAAAGCAAGAAGGAAGGAAAAAAGTTTAACACAAACTGTAAGATCTTTGAAACATTTGGAACTGACCTCAACTGACTTATTTGTAACTGTTTACTGTTACTCTTCTAAAATTTTGCTCACAGACTCAATATTTATTATGCAACTTCACAATTTCAGAGTCTTGCCAATTAAGTTATGGTGAATTGGAAGTAGAGATTTCAAAACTTCTAATTTGTTGATTGATGGTGGCTTCTTACATGCTGAAACTTTATAGGACTAAGAATTAGATTTCATTGATCTATTTAGAATATGACACTAACCTACTACTAAATTATTCTTTTTAATTAATGTCCAGTAATTTAGGTAGTAAACATTTTCAAAGAAGTTTTATACTGAAAGACAATGATTCAAGGGTTCTCTGTCCACAGGTCACTCCCAAGGGTAAATACTCTGAAGAGAAAGATTTGCTTTCAGTGCTGATTTATGAACAGCAGCGTCACAAACCAGCATTAATTTGAAGGGAGTTAATTTTTCCCCAAAGCTTTTTGTTTACTTCCAGTCATCTCTTATCCCTGAAAAAACAAAACACATATATTATTGTGCTTTATACTTTCCTAAAGAAGAAAAAAATTCTAAGAAAATTATATTTAGTAACTTATTGTCTTAAGAAAATAACTGCAAAGTATTTGTTTAGTGTGATAAATTATACGTGTATTTTTTTCAGAAGCAGAATACATCATTTCTCTAGTAAGTTCACAAATATAATTAAAATACCCAGATGAAGTTCTATCAATGGACTTTAAAAGATGATGGAGAACTGAATGTTTAGTATTAATGGACCATAATTGAAATAAAATAAAGATAATGGAGAAATAAAACAAAGACGCTATAACCCTCAAACTGTCACCATAAATATTTTTTCTTTTTAGCAACAATATCTGAAACACTTCTGTACACTTAATTTTTAAGTGTACAATGACATACACATTTGAATAAAATGAATGAGAAATCCCCATACAAATGATTTTGCTTCCATGCCTATTCTTGCATTTCTCTGAGTCTCCCTTGAATAGTAACTTTCCTGATAAATTTTAGGAGTGTGGCCATGAAAAAAATATTGTATGTAATGTGAATCTAAGTGATGTGTACTATCCAGAGGTCCTTGAAAGTTTCAGATGGGTTTGGGGACCTTAAAGAAAGGGTATCCAATATGTTGGCTTCCCTGGGTCACACTGGAAGAAGAATTGTCTTGGGCCACACATAAAATACATTAACACTAATGATAGCTGATGAGCTAAAAAAATGAAAAATGCAAAAAAAATTTTCATAATGTTTTGAGAAAGTTTATGAGTTTGTTTTGGGCCACATTCAAAGCTGTCCTGGGCCGCATGCAGCTTACAATTTGCAGGTTGGATAAGCTTGCTATAAAGCATCAGTATTTTATAAAGTGAATATCCCTGGCAATACTTTTAATCAAGCTAGGGTAGAATAAACCTCCATATCACCACAATTCCTGAAGGAAATTATTCAATGATGAACTCTGAAGGCCAACATTCCTGTTCCATAGGGACAAGAGAGCCAAGTATGTCTGAATTCCATTTGTTCTTGTTGCATTTAGTCCCATTGTGCCTCAATGGGACCCATCAATATCTCACTCCCCAAAGAAATTTAGAAATTGTCTCTAGTCCAGAAAGAATAGGAATCTTATTCATCCATTCCATAAGCATTCCTTAAAATGCTATAAACATTTTCCATAGGGATATTACACTGGTAAATCAGCAAATTCTTTGTATACCACTCATCTGGATTTTTGCAAGGTATTTGACAGTCACTCTTGACCTCTCTGGGGTAATGATAGGATGATAATAGAGTTGGATGCCTGTGTAACTGAACTGCTATTCCCAACATATGTAATTTAGTAATTTGTAATTCTGGTAGAAAATCTCTATCTGTAAGTTGTTAAATTGCTTAGTAATTATTCATTTATTTAAAACAATAGCTTGAAAATAAAGATTGAAATGCTAATGAAATTATTTGGCGACATAAACACTTCAGAAGGTAAAGTCAACTTTTGAGATCATCTGAATGGTAGAAAATGCAGTTCTGTTCAATTAAGTATTAAATAGAAAATTGATAAATGAAAACAACACTTAGGCATAAAGAAAGACTAAAACACAAATATCAACTGAGGAAACACAAGCTAAAGAATTAAAGACTTTAAGGATTATATGTAATTTTCTAAATAGAGTACAAGCTGGAAGTTTTTGAAGTTGGGGAAAGATTTGTCGTTGATGACTACCTGACTGGTTTGCGTGACCCCACAATTTGTAGAACTTTATGTTTCTGAGCTTGCTCTGAGATTCCTCTTCAAAGCTTATTAATCCGTATCTTCACCAGAAACCCACTTTTATAAGTTCCCCTTGAATAATATCTGAGTTTTCATATATTTAATTTTCTATATTTTTTAGATCTTAAGGCCCTAGTGATATTTCTCTGTGGCTGGGATTTTTTTTTTATTGAAAGATTTTTGTTGGTAATGTTTCATAGATTCCTTATATATACATACTGAGTACACGTAAGATTATATTTGTTTTACTTTTCTACATTTTTTATTTCACTTTTAAAGTTTAGGATACATATAGTAAATAAAAAAAGAAAATATGAGAAAGCCCAAGTTTTTTAAACTTTCATTAACTCCTAAGATAAAAAAATTATATTTTGATAAATTTCTTTATTCTAAATTCATTAATCCCATGTAAGTATGGAGTTTCTGCCATATACAGATTGAGTATTCCTAATATGACATCTAAAATGCTCTAAAATCTGAAATGTTTTGAGTATTGACATGATGCCACAAATGAAAAATTCCACACCTGACCTCATGTGATAGGTCTCACTCAAAACTTTGTTTCAGGCACAAAATTATTTAAAATATTATTTAAAATTACCATTAGGCTATGAGTTTATAAAAAAAATGAATTTCATGTTTAGTCTTGGGTCCCATTCCCAAACTATCTCATTATGTATATGCAAATATTTCAAACTTCAAAAAAATCCAAAATGGTTCTGTTTCCAAGCATTTTGGATAAGACACACTCAACCTGTATGAAACCCTATGTAAAGGAGAAAGAAACATTGACTCCAGGCTAAAACGACTCAAATTAATAGATGCATGACTAAATATCACAACACATTTGCAAGATGATATTTTACCTAAGTATATGTTCAGTACAATTTAACAGTGGTGTGATGAGTCTGCCAAACTGACTAGCATAATTGTTGTCCACATAAGTAAATGTATGGTATTCATCACAAAGCAAGTTGTTCTTATATGTGCTGCTCAGACAGCACCTAGAGCATTGAGCCAAAACCGGAATCTGTACTTCAAAACACAAGTTGGCAAATACTTGTTTACCCCATTTTGCAAAGGCATTATTCAAATTAAATTATACTGCATTCCTCCTATTTAGCAATTTGTAATCTAGTGTCATATAGTGAAGAGCGAAGAGATAAGCAGTTAAGCAGTTAGGACCTAGGAAGTAGAGTTTGATTCAATAAAGTGAAAAAAGAACACAAAATTTAAAAAACCAACTTAATAACTGTTAAATAAAGGAAATCCCTTATGTATTGTGGTCCACGTCATGATTATCCATGTAGGATGTTTATTAATGGTGTTATAAAGCACAATGAATATATGTTAATGATAAGTTAAATAACTTTTAAGGCCTCTTGTCATTCCAAGTTTTTTTTTTTTTTTGAAAATGTATAAAGAGAGCAAGGTGCTATAGTTATTGAGGAAGGAAAAGTCAGTAAGAAATAGAAAGCTTCATGGAGATAACTGGACTTCTGCTTGATGTAAGGATAGGAAGAATTGGGATAGTCAGGGAGAAGAAAGACATTCTTTGAAGGCAGGGCCTCTGCACACCAGAGCACAGGGATGGAGGTGGAGGTGAACAGTAAGAAAGAGAAGAAATAAATAACACTGATTGATTTTTGAAACACATTTCAATATTTACTATTAACTCTAGCTGATAATTGTGTTTGAATATAGCAAAACAGAAACACAGTGATTGAATAATTTTTGTGCAGTCTGATTGACATGTTTTCAATTTGCTTTTGTCTTCCAATATGTCTATCACATTTTTTCCTAATTATATAGTTTTGTGATTTTTTTGGCTTACGTTCTAGGAAATTGTTAGCTTTCTTTTTTTCTCATTGTAAATTCAAACGGGAATTCACTTGTATAATATAATAAACGATGTCAGATCAGCCTGTTTGATCAAAATAGGTAAAAGTGAATAATTTAATATAACAGAGCTGCCTTTGCCACTTTGCTAACCTGTTACAACCTCTAAAAAAAGTCAATAGCTACACCAGTCTTAAAATATTCCAATAAAACAGTATATTACTTCAAGCAACAATGTATCATAGAAAACACCCAACATGTATACATAGGTTCATAATGACAGTTCTGTTTCTCCAATTTCCTCTGATTTTGTCCTACTTTTTTTTATGTTCTGACCATAGAATGATACGATGATGTTAAGTCAGTTAGAAAGCCCTTCTCAAAACATCTTCAAATCTAAAAGTGCATGGCCCATGATATCAGAAGCTGATAAATAGCTCTTTGACAGAGATATTATTTGTTTATTTGAAAATTTTGAAAGAATGAATACCTAAACTGAAGGGGGGTAGGAAGTAATATTATGCATCTCACAATATTTGATGAAGTCCAGTTAGGTTCAATAATACGTTAAGAAATGAAAATGCCTATTGGTTTTATTTAAAGTCTCTCCAGTTTGCAGTGCTCTGAATACTAAGATAGATGAGGTTGGAAGATATGTGTTATTCTTGTCTCCAGGGAAATTGCTTCACTTTACTTAGAAGATGTATTGGTGTTTCCTACTTTTTTTCTTTTACTTTATTCCAACTCTCACAATAAAATATAATTGGATTTTAGACCCTGAAGCAGAATAGAAGTTTTGTGTTGTGTTTTTGTTATTTATACTAAACTTTTATTATATTTAAAAGAGTAAAACCACTAAGAAAAAAACATCTAAGAGAAAAACAAATACTTGTCTTGAAAGGAAACTCAAAGAAGGTATGGTCTTTGATTTTTAAAGGTTTAAAGCTAGCATTAATTAACATAATTTCAGAGCTTGCAAATGATTTGCTTTCAAAGAGGAGTTTAGGCTGGATTAGCATTATTTTGTCACATGTTCAGAAAAATGTAGTTGTTAGTCATTTCAAAAAATTGAGAAAACTAAGGATTTGGATTTTAATCACTTTATTAGCAACAGTTAAGAAAAAGTTGGAAATATTGGAAATCTATAAATATTTTAAAGGGTAGAAATTATAAACAGAGATAAGATTTTCTGCATACAGAATTGGAGGGCAGAGAAACACTGTTCCATTCAACACATATTTATCGATCTTCAGCTATGTGCAAGGCACTGATCTAGTCCATGGAAATAAAGTAACAAATAAGATTGCCAGTAGGTACAGTTCAATATTCATCTCACTTCCAGATGCCTGTAATTGCCCACTTTACATCTCCACTAGGATGTTTAATAGGTATTTCAAATATAATGTATACTAAACATCATTCTTGATTTTCCCTAAGGGGCATATTAAAATTTAGAAGTTGCTCAGGCCTAAAAATTGAAGGTTATTATTTATTTACCTTCTTTCTTTATTCCCATACAATCCATCAGCAAGTACTGTGGACTTTACTTCCAATGTCTCTCAAATACATGCATTTCCCTTAATTTCCACTGCTACTACCTTCATCCTTAAAACTAGCCTTGAGCATAACAGCCTTGAATAAAACAGTTGCTTGCCATAATCACCTCTTGGCTCCCACTTTTGCTCCACTGTAACTCCTCCACAGAACACCCAGCATTATCTTTCAAAAATACTAGTTAAATTTTTTTCACTTTTCTGTCTAAACTCATTTATTGGTGTCTCCCTTGGTTGCATGGTCCTTCCACACTGAGCGCCTTTGCTTCTTAAAAATACTGTGCTGCTCTGCCATAAAAAAGGATGAGTTCCTGTCCTTTGTAGTGACATGGATGAAGCTGGAAACCGTCATCCTCAGCAAACTATCACAAGGACAGAAAACCAAACACCACGTGTTCTCACTCATAGGTGGGAATTGAACAATGAGAACGCTTGGACACAGGAAGGGGAACATCACACACCGGGGCCTGTCGTGGGGTGGGGTAGGGGGTAGGGATAGCATTAGGAGAAATACCTAATGTAAATGATGAGTTAATGGGTGCAGCACAGCAACATGGCTCATGTATACATATGTAACAAACCTGCACGTTGTGCACATGTACCCTAGAACTTGGAGTATAATAATAAAAAAAATACTGTGCTGCTCTGTCCTGTCCTATTTTGTTCTTGCCTTATCCTCAGTAGAAAACAATATTCTCATATATCTTTACCTCACTGTCTCATTTACATCCTTGAGGCCTCAGTTTAAATAGCACTTATTTAACAAAGGGGTTGTCTCTAACCTTGCTATGTAGCTAGCACAGCATCCGATAGCACAGTCACACTTTAACACAGCACCCCATTTAGGTTTCCTTCACTATAATTACTACTATTGGAACACGTTTGAACAATTGCTGGTTGGTTTTTTGCCCATTTACCCTGACTAGATGGTAAGCCTACAGAAAATAAGGCTTTTGTATCTCCTGAACTACTATTTTCCTGTACAAGAAAATTTATTTATCATATTTTGCATATTTTATTCATAGGTGTGCAATAAGCATTTAACGAATGAATAAATATACAGTTGTGAGCAATATAACAATGTTTTATTCAACGACACACTGCATATAAGATGGTGGTCCCATAAGATTATAATGGAGCTGAAAAATTTACACCACCTAGTGACATCATAACTGTCATAACAACATAGCACAACACATTGCCCATGAATTTGTGGTGATGCTTGTATAAACAAATTTCCTTGCTGAAAGTTGTACGGAAGTATAGCACATACAATTATGTACAGTAGATAGTTCTTGATAATGATAATAACTATATTACTGATTTATGTATTTAATATTGCATGCTTTTCATCTTTATTTTAGAATATGCTCCCTGTATGTATTTTTTTTTTAAAAGTTAACTATGAACAGCCTCAGGCAGCTATTCTCAGAAGAAGAGATTGTTATCAAAGAAGATGACAGTGTCATGGGTGTTATTGCCCATGAAGATCTTCAACTGGAACAAGACTTGGAGGTGGAATACAATGATATTGATTGTCTTGACCCTGTGTAGGCCTAGGCTAACAAGTGAGGTTTTGTTTTAGCTCATGACAACATTTTTAAAAGTAAAAAGAAAAAGTACAAACATAGGAAAAAGTCTTATTACATAAGGATATAAACAAAAAATATTTTATACAGGTATACAACATATTTGTGTTTAAATTGTTATTGCAAAATAGTTAAAAAGTTTTAAAAACTTTAAAAATGTATGAAGTAAAAAAGTTATAGTAAGTTAATGCTAATTTACTTTTGAAGAAATTTTTAAATAAATCTACTATATCCTAAGTGTGCAGTATTTATAAAGTCTACATAAGGGTACAATGTCTTAGGCCTTCACATTCACTCACCACCCACTCAGTGACTCATCCAGAGCACCCGCCAGGCCTGCAAACTCCATTTATGGTAAGTGTAAGTGTCCTACACAGACACATTATATCTTTTATAGCATATTTTTGTTATACCTTTCCTATGTTTGGGTATGCTTAAACACAAAAATACTTACCATTGCGTTACAATTGCCAAGAGTATTTAGTATGGGTTTGTAGCCTAGGAGCAATAGCCATATCATGTATCCTAGGTGTGTAGTAGGCTACACCATCTAGGTTTAAGTACACTCTGTGATGTTTGCACAAGGACAAAATCACCTAACAATGCATTTCTTAGAACGTGTCCTTACTGTTTAGAGATGAATAGAAAAATCATAAAGAATGAGAAAGAAATTCTTTTTTGTGTTGTTCTTTTCTGTTTTTTTTTTTTTCTCAACAAATGTACATTGATTAAATACTATAGTTTTTGTTTCAGTTGCTGTGATTAAACAGTAAAAAAATGAGACAAACATGCTGGCACCAATGTAAATCATTTTCTAGTAAATAAAGACAGAACAAACAAGATAAATAAGCAAAATATATACAGGTGTCCCTCGGTATCTGTCAGAGATTGGTTCCAGGACCCCTTTCAACATAGCAAAATCTGTGGTTGCTTAAGTCCCTTAGAGTCCGCTCTCTAGTATCCTCAGGTTCTACATCTGTGGATATGGAAGGCTGACTGTGCTACATTCTATGTTAATATGTGTTATGGAAAAAAATCAAAGGGAGAGAGAAGGTTAGAGAGTATAAATGTGGGGTAGCATTTTAAACAAAGTGGCCTGGGAAGACTGGGATATTTGAGCACAGACTTGAAAGAAGTGAGACAGCGAGATGAGAAAGGTGCATTTCAGGCAAAGGTAAAAACAAGTGACAAGGTCCTAGGGAGGAGTGTGACCATAGAGGTCTTCATCATATGTTGCTTTTTAGAAGTTTAGTCATGGCCATGCTACATACTAAACGATACCTAGGAAGAACCCTGTAAAACTTTTTAAAAAATTGTGATTGAAACAATATAAAATGCTTAAAAATTGTTCTGAAATGTGATCTAAATCTAAAAAGTAAAAGTTTTAAAAAATTAAATTCTCACAAACTGCTTTTACCAAAGGTTATTTTGTGATTTTAGATTTTTTAGGGATTCTTACATTATACAGTACCAAAAATGTAAGAATTGTGTGACAACATTATATGATGATTAATGGCTTATACTATAGAATCAAAGCAAAACAGGCTGACACCTCACAATTATCTCTTGCTACTTCCATGATTTAAGTATTTAGCCTCTTACAATTACTTCTAAATCTAGAGAATACCTACCTCATAGGACAGTTTTTAGGTAGAAATGAAAGATCAATGGTAAAACATCACAGTGCCAAGTACTCTTTAAATGCTAGACAAACATTAGCTAAAATATTTTACAATGAATCTATACCCTTCTTCAACTTATTCGTTGTTGCTTTTAGAACCAGAATTCTACTCTGTATGTCTTAAAGTGTTAATATTTTGTCATACTAAAATTTCATATATTTTATCTTTCATAGCAGAGATTAACAAAACTAAATTATTTATGTGACCATTAAGATGTATATACAAAACACATCATTAATACTGGTTATTCATCATAAGATATGCACAAAGTCAATATAGGGCATTTTGCTACATTTTATACTTTGGTTATTATTATTCACTTATTTTGTCATAAAATATGTATATTTGGAGAAATCTAAATCAGAAAACAAAACAATAAAAGTTTATACACAAGCTCAGAGACTACCAAACCACTACAAGTTGTGTGAGATTTTCAGTATGCTGTGATTTTAACTGGGTCAAAAATATGATAATATGAGTTTCATAGGGCTTCATAATATGTTTTTCTCTGCTAATTCTATTAAAATTGCCTTACACTGCAAAGCTTAAGGGCAACATTAAACTAGATTGTAAATTAATGCTAAGCTTGTACAAGACAGTTAAACACTCTAATTTGCATGAATGGAGAGCATTGCCTATGCTTACAAAATTGTGTATACTTGCCAGACTAAGGAAAAAGAAAGGGGTGATACAGGCCTTCACCCCTGGATATAAAAGACAAATAGCCTGGGGAAAGCTTTGAAATGGTTCAAGGAATTTGAGCTTCTTTAAGTCAATATATGAACCAATATTGGACTATAATAATCTAGCATAAAATAGTAATAATTTATGTTGTATAAACATTATAAAAAAGATTATATGTTTAAAATAAAACATTTTTATTTTCTATATTTGTTAAGAATAATTTACTATAAATTGTGATTTTTTTATTTCAATCGTATTTGTGGAACAGATGATGTTTATTTACACGGACACGTGCTTCAGTTGTGATTTCTGAGATTTTGGTGCATCTGTCACCTGAGGATTGTACACTGTACCCAATGTGTAGTCTTTTATCCCTCACCCCCTCCTACGCTTCCCTCCTAGTCCCCAAAGTCCATTATTTCATTCTTATGCCTTTGCATCCTCACAGCTTAGCTCCTACTTGTAAATGTATCAAGTGTTGATAATCTGCTATAATATTATTTATTATATACCACTATTACACATTAATACATTTATTATTCATTTTTAAAGAGTCTAAATGTACACTGATAATGATAAATTATTTAAAAGTTTTGCTTGCATCCCTCCTTCATAGTCTTTACTGTTTGAGAGCCCATCCTATGTTTACTTTGAAAATCCAACTTTGTGTGTGTGTTTTGGAAGATCAGGGAACACTTTTATACTCAGAGAGGTTTTAAAAGTTTTATGTGAAAGCCCTTACCAATTCTCTTACTTATATATCCTTGATTTCATTTAATTAACACCACCGTATTCAGCTCATTCTGAATTTCTTCTCAGAGCTGAAGTAATATATTAAGGCAAAAAAGGACATTCTCAATATCCAATGAATATTTCCCCCACAAAAAAATTAGTATGGTAGGCAGGATTTTAAATGGCTCCCAAAATTTCTGCTCCATGATATACAATGCCTATATAATTCATTTTCCTTTAACATGTGTGTAACTTATATGAATATGATGGATTTAACTCACATGCTTCTATTTCATTATATGGCAAACAAGAAGGTATTTTTCAGATGTAATTAAGGTCATTAATATATTTTCTTGGTGTTAATAAAATGGTAGATCACCCTGAGTGTCCCTGAACTAATTACGTGACTCTTTCAAAGGGGGTCTTTAAGTCACAAACTTTGAAGATGCAATCTGCCATGTTTTAAAGAGCCCCACATTTCAAGAAAGAGTGGGAGCTACTAGGACATGAGGAGTCTGTAAGAAGCTGAGTTTTGCTGATAACTACTTCAGTTCAGAAGAGCACTGCAAGCTCCTGAAAGAGGCGCAGCATGGCCAACTTATAGATTTCACCCTCATGAGATTATGAGTAGAGGGTCCAGTTATTCCTGCTTGAACTCTAACCTAGGAAAACTGGAAGATAATAAATGCATGCTATTTTAAGCTGCCAAGTTTTTGATAATTTTTTTAGTACTCAACTAATGTGTTTATTGACTGTAATGTTGTAGTCAGAAGACAAACTAAGCTAACTCTACCTGCTAAAATTTCTGTCAGACTCATGAAAAAGAATCAAATAAATATGTTAAATTCATAAACCTGAACCCGTTTAAGAACTCATGGTTCTTATATGTGTAGCTCTTATAATTTATATTTGGAGTGATGTGAATGTGATATTTTATATATATGTATGTGTGTGTATGTATGTACATATATAGGTTTTTATCTGTGTATGTATGTGTGTATGTACATATATAGGTTTTTGTCCATGGTACCTGGCTTATAACTCCCATAGTGCTTGTGATAATGTTGAGGGACTTTAGGCCTCAGAGGAAGGCTTCAGAAAACAGAATCTTTCTATTTGATCTTCTGCTGCTCTCTTTTCACCTGCCTAAAACAGAACTCTAACCTGATTGTGGGGCATACAACTCTCATTCCAGAGAGGTTCCTGCCCCATACCCTGGAGGAAAGAATGCTGCACAGAGAGGCAGAAGAATACGAACAGGCCTTGCTGGGTTTCCCACTCAGTCCATTATCATTAGATCATGTCATTTTTTTTTTCAATCACATTTCTACGTGGTTGTCAGTCATGCCTATCCAGTTTCCTCCACAAAAAAAACAAGAGGACAGGACTCAAAGAGCTTCCAGATAATGGAACACGTGGAGGTTCCTGAAGGGTGGCACACCTGAGGAGGGCATGGAAGCCCCACAAACTTTCTCATGTGACTTGCTCTATGTGTCTGTTCATCTGTATCCTTTGTAATAGCCTTTATAATAAACCAGTATGTGTAAATAAGTGTTTGTGTAAGTTCTGTGTGCTGCTCTAGCAAATTAATCAAACTCAAAGAGGGCATTGTGAAACTCCAACTTTTGGCTGGTTAGACAGAAGTTCTGGAAGCCTGGACTTAAAACTGGTGCCTGAAGTGGAAGCAGTTTTGGGGACTGAGCCCTCAGCCTGTGGGATCTAAGGCTATCTCTGGGAAGATAGCATCAGAATTGAATTGAATTAAAGCACACTCAGCTCATCTCTATTGTTTGTGTGGAAACAAAACCTCACACATTTGGTCACAGAAGTCTTCTGATGATGATTGTTGTTGAAGTGTGAGCACAGAGGAAAAATGCTTATTTCTGACAGGTGTTGAAGGGCATTCTTTTTTTTTTTTTTTTTTTTGAGACAGAGTCTCACTCTGTCACCCAAGCTGGAGTGCAGTGGTGCGATCTTGGCTCACTGCAAGCTTCGCCTCCCGGGTTCACGCCATTCTCCTGCCTCAGCCTCCCAAACAGCTGGGACCACAGGCACCCGCCACCACGCCCGGCTAATTTTTTGTATTTTCTATTTATGTAGAGACAGGGTTTCACCGTGTGGGCCAGGATGGTCTCAAGCTCCTGACCTTGTGATCCACCCGCCTCGGCCTGCCAAAGTGCTGGGATTACAGGCGTGAGCCACCGCGCCTGGCCGAAGGGCATTTTTATATATTCTTACAATATGTAATCTAAAGGTTTGACATACCTTATACTTTTATTATAATTTGATACCTAAAATTACTAACACAAAATAATAATGTTATAATTGAAATACAATCCATGAAACATTTGTATCAATCCTGACATATGTTTTGATGTTTCATAGTTTAGAAAATTGGAGGGATTTTTTTCATGTGTTTTTTGGCTGCATAAATGTCTTCTTTGGAGAAGTGTCTGCGCACCAGCATGGCACATGTATACGTATGTAACTTACCTGCATGTTGCGCACATGTACCATAGAGCCTAAAGTATAATAATAATAATAATAATAAAAAGAAAAAAAATAAATAAAAAAAAAATAATAATAATAATAAAATAAAAAGACCAAAAAAAAAAAGAAGCCAGACATTTAAAAGCATATGCTACAGAATTCTATTTATACAAAGTTCAAGAAAAGGGAAGATGTATCGGTAGTAAAAGAGGTCAGGATACTGTTTACTTTTGGTGGAAGAGGTAGGGACTGAGATAATGGGCTTTAGAGACTGGCCATGTCCCCTGTTCTGGTCTGGGTGCTGGTTACACAGGTGTGTTCATTTTGTGGAAATTCATTGAGCTCTTCATTTAAGGTTCATGCACTTTTCTGTATTTTATGCCTTGATTTTAAAATGTTCTTTTAAAAAGTTAAAAAAAAAAAAAAAGAAAAGAAAATTGGAGGGATGATTTTTTTTTTGAACTTTTTGAAAATATGGTCATATCTTCCCTTTCTCCTTGTGAAAAAATAGCACAATTCATACCAGCTTAGAGGTACAGGATTTTGTTGAACACTCTGTCTGTCTATCTATCTATCTATCTATCTATATATATATATTTGCTTCACTAGGAAAAAAGGGTATTTTTTCCAGATTCACTTAACAAAAACTTGAAATTTTCTTAGATTAGTCCCACTCTGACAATTTCACTCTTACAGTGTTCAAGATACAAGATATTTTACATATTTGTGCTATTGCAAACGTATCATGGAAAGGTGAAAAATCAGTTCAACATCTCATACAGAGCATATTGCTTTCACAGAACTGTGTTAAGAAAGGTTCTGAGGCTGCAGACAAGCCCAGAAAGATACAGAGGGCTGGCATCTTTCATAGCATCTGCCCTCATATATGAGCAACAGTATTTGCCATCAAGATACAGAGGGCTGGCATCTTTCAGAGCATCTGCCTTCATATATGAGCAACAGTATTTGCCATCAACAACCTAATTACTTTTTCCTTGTATACTCTATATTTTAGTTTTCTATTGCTACATAACAACCAAAAATTATCACAAACATAATGACTAAAAATGGAGAGGTTGTTGCAATAAAAACCTGTATTTCCCAGGAATCCAGAGCTACCTAAGACTTATTAAAGATTAAAAATAGTTTGCTGAGAATGATGGTTTCCAGCTTCATCAAAGTCCCTACAAAGGACACGAACTCATCATTTTTTATGGCTGCAGCACACCAACCTGGCACATGTACACATATGTAACAAACCTGCACGTTGTGCACATGTACCCTAAAACTTAAAGTATAATAAAAAAATTTAAAAAAGGTTAAAAATAATCATTTCTTGTGTGTTACTGATTTGTCTTCTTTGTTACCGTTTTCTTTTCAGGTTTGTATGTATGTTTCACCCTAAACCAACAGTTCTTAATCAATGATGTATATTATAATTACCTCCTATGGATGTTAAAATTCAGCTGCCTAGTCCGGCACAGTGGCTCACGCCTGTAATGCCAGCACTTTGGGAGGCCGAGGTAGTCGAATCACGAGGTCAGGAGATTGAGACCATCCTGGCTAACATGGTGAAACCGCGTCTCTAACAAAAAACACAAAAAATTACGCCAACACGACTACAGGCGTGGTGGCGGGCCCCTGTAGTCCCAGCTACTAGGGAGGCTGAGGCAGGAGAATGGCATGTACCCGGGAGGCAGAGCTTGCAGTGAGCCCATATCGCGCCACTGCACTCCAGCCTGGGCAACAGAGCGAGACTCCTTTTCAAAAAAAAAATTCAGTTGCCTGAGCAACAATTCCAGAGGTTATAAGTTCAGAAATTCTGTGGTGGAGCCCAGGAAACTTTCTGTCTAGTGTAACCCTGGGGATTGTGATTTATAATAGACCAAACATTAATAAGCAAATGAATATTTTGGACATTTTCAAGGGTTAAATATTTTTACTTTGATGACTTTTTAAAAAATTGTATTGTCTTATTTTATTATTATATTTATAATTTAAGTATCTCTTCCCCTAAATGCCAAGCTTTCTGCTTTATCGGTCTTTAATCCATTTTACAAAATGTTTACACATTTTTCAGACAATTCTTGTGATCAATCTACAATTGCATTGACTTTTATATTGAGAACTTTCATGAATTTTAGTACCATTCTCATGTATTTAGTTGTAACCAATCCTTTTGTTGTTGTTTTTAATATCTTTTCCAATTGGCTTCTGCTATTTTATTGTTTTATTCTTGAATATAATTTATTTTATCTCTTAAAAATTTGCCTTTAAATTTTTAATTTTATATAGTTGGTCTTTTTAATTATTTTTAAGTTTAAACTTCATTTTAATTTTAAAATTTTAATTTATTGTATAGCTTTGTTTTTGGTATCTCTTTATTTTATTCTTATGTAATATCTTTGCTGTATCTTTTTCTTTATTTTATGTTAAAATTCGGCTGCCTGAGCAATAACTTCAGGGGTTATAAGTTCAGAAGTTCTGTGGTAAAGCCCAGGGATTTTTAACATTTTTAATATTTAATAGTTTTTCTCTTTTATAATAACTATCCCTTAGTAAGTTTAGCTATAAAGCTATGAGTATAAGTAGGAGAAAATTAGAGCCTTGCTACTGCAAATGTTTCTGTGTTCCATAAACATAGTGTTCCTCCAATGAGTTAATCATACAAATACTAATCCTGTCCTCTTGAAGACTCTAGGAGAGACAGATGATCAGATCAACAAGTTAACTACACTTGGCTAATACATATATTAAATATCCAAGTAATTACTGCAAGGGGATTGCCTCCTGACATTTCACACCTTTATTACTTAGATGAAGACTTTCCTTTCTTGAAATATACGGTGTTCAGCAAACACAAACATTGGTGTTTGAAAATTATACCAAACGGCCAAAAAGGTAAGAAATCAAACAAGGTAATCATTCCCAGGGAGTGATATAACAGGCAAGAGCCCCTGTATGAACTCTGAGAAGCCAAATGGTGTTAAATCCAATAACTGTTTATGGAACGAGGTACAGTAGGAAGTCCATGGTTAGATTCTTGAATTGATTGCAAATCAATGCCAATTATACAGTGCTCTCATTTCTGATTTATTTTCCTTCTTCGCAGAGTCAGGGACATTGTTTGGTTTGAGGCATATGTTGCTATGATATTTCTCACTATGGTTGTAAAAGAAAAGCCTTACAACACATTTGATATTTCCTATTAATATACAAATGAACTTTATTTCTACTATCATAACATTTTAAAAGATCCCTACTTACACTCACTTATCCCTAGAGCTACTGTCTATCCTTCTCCCCTTTTCTGATAACAGAACTCCTTGAAATACTTGTATATAATTACTGGCTGCTATTTTTCTACTTTTCTCCAACTCTTTTGTGTTGAACTCACTCCAATCAAGTACTTGATCCCAGCACTCCATTGGAACTGTTTTGTTAATATCAACAATGACCTTTAGGTTGCAAAAAACAGTGGCCACTATTCAGTTCTCTTCTGACTTCATTTCTTAGTAATATTTGATGCAAGTGATCACTATCTCCTTTTGCAAACTCCTCCACCTCCTTTTTGTATATTGATTTCTAAAACATTGTGTTGTGTTGATTTTCTATTTCTCTCACTTTTCCTCATTCTCTTTTACTGGCACCTCTTCATCTCACTGACTGTTAAAGTTATAGTATTATGTTGTCAGTCTTCAGAACTAAGCTCGTTTTCTATCTAAAATTACTCCTTTGACGAATTAATACAGTTTCATATTGATGATAAGTCTATATGCAAAATATAGTCAGTCTTCTCTCCATTTATTTGTAGACAACTGTCCATGAAACATCACCATTTACATATCAAATGGGCATTTCAAATTTAATGTATCCAAATGTCAGAGTGAAATTCTTTCAAACTGTTCCCTTGCAATATCGACATAAATATTAAATAACAACTCCCTTTCTTGGCGTTCAATTCAAGAAAATTAGATCCATTCTTCAATTTTCTTATTTTCTCACAACCTGCATATCATCCACGAAAAGATCTTTATCTTTCTGCCTGAAAATTTTTTCCAGATTTTGACAGTTATTCACCTTATCTACTGCTGCAACTTTAGTTCAAGCCACTGTAATCTCTGGCTTACAGTTGCTTGGACCAATAGCTTTCCATTTAGTCTTCCTACTTCCCATTTTCCCCTTTAGTATATTCTCCATATTGCCATCAGCGTGGCCTTATTAAAACTTAGTCACAACTTGTTTCTTATCTGCTACCCATCTCATTCATAACTAAAATCAATATCTTTATAATAGTTTAATAGCCGAATGTAATCTAACCTTCCTGTTTCCTCTTATCTCATTTCCTGATACTCTTTTCTTCACCCATTTTCGTTGTCCAGCATGTTCCCACCTCAGGATCTTCATTCTTACACTCTCTTCTTCCTGGAATTATCCTGCCCAACATAATCCTCTAGTAATTCCTCCAGATACTTACATATTCCCTTAAATGGTTCTTTTACTCCTTGCTACGGACTGAATGTATTCCCCGCAGAATTCATAAGTCGAAGACCTAACACCCCATGTGACTGTATTGAAGACAGGGTCTTCAGGAAGATGACTACGGTTCGCTGAGGTTATACCGGCAGATTCCATCCTGATGGAACTAGTGCCCTTAAAAGAAGAGGAGACAGCAGAGCTCGCTCTTCACCACGTGTAGATGCAGTGAGAAGGCAGAAGCCTGCAAGCCAGGAAGAGAGCACTCACCAGAAACTGACTATTTTGGCACCTTGATTTTGGACTTCCAGCTCCCATAACTCTGAGAAAATTAATTTCTGTTGTTTAAGCCCCCTAGTCTGTGGTATTTTGTTACGACAGCCTGAGCAGACTAATACACTTCCCTACCTCATTTAAAATTATAATTTCTTCCATCATTTTCTAACTATTCGTCTCCTTTATTTTCTTCCATAGCATTCATCATAATCTAATATACTACCTATTTTACTAATTTCATTCTTTTTCTCCCCAGTAAAATATAAAATAAATAAAAACTTTTTTTGTGTGTGTAGGATTCACTGTTATATCCCCTACATATAGACCAGTACCTGAAACATTAGGTGCTCAATAAATATCGATCAACTAAGTAAAAGAACATGTGGATACATAAATAATTTATATTTCTTGAGCATATAATCTTATAAAAATCATTGTATGAAACATTTTGTGTGTATTAGCTTATTCAATTTCACAACACTCCTATGAAGTAAATGCTTCTGTTAGCCCCTATTTGGAGAAAAATATTGATGCAAAGAGATGTTAAATAAATTGGCCAAAATTATTCATATGGTGTGTGAGCTGGGATTGTATAAAGGCCACTGTTCAATAGCCTCCATGATTGCATTCACTGTGAGACTGATTCAATACTCATAAATATTTACTACTAATTTAAAGTAGCTCTCTGCCATTACATTTCTGCTTTTCAGGACTCAACCATATAGGCAAAAGCTACCCTTCAATGAACCAATGTGACTTGAGCCATAGTAACCCCCAACCAGGCTTATTAGTTTATACTTATGTTTCACTTTACGAAGAATCCTCAGAATCTCCTCATCACTTGAGTAATCTATCTCTCAGCCATTTTCTATAAGTTTACTTATTTTCTACATGATACACTTGAGAATGACACATCAATGCTAGAGACAGGATCCATATAGAAGAAACTTTCCTTTTTTTATGGAGAAAAAGATGAACCCTTCTTGTGTGAGACAATCCTACTCCATTTTTCCCAAGACCCAGAGTGAAATTATTTTGTCAGGCTGGACTCTCTAATAGGTAACAAACTCTACACAGCTCAATGGGAAGGTATATTATACAGTAATTCCATTATTGTTTGACATTATCTATTTATTACCTTTTTTCTTATGAACATTAACTTCTTCATAATGGAATGGATACTGCTCCTTTATTTACTTAAGGCACAATCTTCATGAAATAATTATGTTTGGTAAAGAGTAAGGCAATTTAAAACAAATTTTACATGAAAGATTTTGTTTTAATCTACCTCAAGTGTATCAAGGGAGAGTTTATCCTCTCTTGAACTGTTCATACTTGAAAAGCTTCTTTTATCCAAGTTTTGTTTCAAAAAATGTGAGGAAAGGATTTGCAGTTTGTAAAACATTCAGACACTAAAACAAATAAATGAACAGACACTAAAAATGTTAATGTAGAGACGTGAAGCAAAAATTAGAAGAGGCCATCAGTATGGTACTATTAAATCTTACTCTAAAATGTATTTTGTTTCAACGTTCAACATCTCAGACAAAAAGAACACAGCTCCTTCATCAGTGTGAGGACCTAAGTCTGGCTAATAGAGTCATAGTGAGGAGTGATCCTGGAACTGACATTTTAGAGCATGTATTTAGGAAATGCCATTGCAGGAATTTAGATTTTTCAGCTATGCTTATTTTTCTCAGCTTTACAAATCAAGGTTAACTGCACTACAAAAGTTTTTGAGCAGTTCTAGAAATGTCTTTCTTATTCAATACAATTTACTTGAAAAATGAAATATTAAATATATTTTTTCTAGTCCACACAGCTTTTCAAACAACTTAAAATGATAGGCTTCAAATATTACAATTTTAAAAATATTTTATAACTTTTTCTGGTATAATTTTTTCTGATTTAACACTAATATTTTCAGGGTGAACAACATTAAGTGCTATACCAAAGAAAAATTTTAATGGTCTAAAAAAACAAAAGTTTATTTATCAAACATATCATTGTCCAGTGCAGATTTCTGGGAGAGCTCTGCTTCATGTAATCGATCAGGAACCTTCTATCTTCAACTGTGTCACTCCTCCTTATTCAATACATGACTCTCAGGGTCATCTTGGGTTGAAATTTAGTTACCAGATAGGGGCCAAGGGAATACATAAAAGATTGTATGAGTTGTTTTTAAGGTTAGGCTTGGAATTTACTTATGTCATTTCTGCCAACATTCCATTGTCCAGAACCAAGTGTTTTTGCTCCACTTAATAAAAGCAGACTGAAAAAAAAAGGAATTTTAGCTCTGTGTAAATGAAAGAAAATAAGATAGAGAACGATAAGAACAACTTTTTTTTTTGCCGCAGACTACCCTTCTTTCACAACTATTTATTTGTTCTCTTCTCAAATAGATATTACATTCTCTCTCTCACCAAAGCAGGCAAATCAAAGTTCCACCCAATGTTTGCATTTTGCCCAAAGGCCAGAAGTTCTGGATGTTGTGCTATATTCTATATTAGGGTTAGATCTTGCTGTTATGAATTAATAACAAGTTATTTCTAGCCAAGCTCAATCCTCCACATACAGACATGTACAGACACACACATGCACATATACATACACACACACACACACACACACAGAGAGAGAGAGAGTAAACTAAAGTGGAATGTTCCAAAAATAGAAATACAGCATGCACAGAAGAGTTAGTCATCCAAAATTATTGTGAAATCTCTCTGGGAAAACAAGGTAAAGGTCTCAACCTTGGTGGAGCAGAAATTCCTCCAATAGGCTATGATTCTTGTCTTTAGGAGAAAGTACTTTATTTTTTCTCCTTGGTCCCTGATTATACTCTCTCTTTTCCCTCCACTTCCCTTACCCTGGTTTGGAGAGGTAACTAGAAGTTTTTCTTGCTTCAGAGATGAGAAATGATTGCTGCATACTTTCAGCTTAAGGAAGCATGGGAGCCTGAAGATGGTTTAATATCCAGAATAAGAAAATGCCTTTTTAAAATGTAGTCAATAAATTTTAAAAGATGAAATAAAATGCACTTCTTTTAAGGTAAATGAAAAATTCTATCAAATTTTACACCCATGTGGCCAACACCATAATCTAGATATAGAATAGTCTCTTCACATCCCTAAAATATTTTTGTACTTATTTTGTGCAGTCAGAATTTCACCACTCAAAACACAAGTATTCCCTGATAGATTTTTTTGTCACTATATATGAATAATCTTCTAGAATTTACTCTAAGTGGAATGATATATAATGTACTCTTTTGTGTCTGGCATTCTAACAGCATAATGTGTTTCAGGTTCATCTATGTAGTTGCGTTTATCAGTAGTTTGCTCCTTTTTATTACTGAGTAGTATTCCTTTGTATAGTTATACCAAAATTAGTTGGTAGAAATATAGATTGCTTCAGATTTTTAACTACAACAAGTATAACTTTTTTTTGGCCAGTCTCATATTCTATATTAACAAAGCTAACTTTTTTCTACAAATTTCTCTATTATTTTTTACTTTTATAATTGTGCCTTTCTCTTTTCTCTCTCTTTTCTTCTGCTCACCTGGCCACCCCCACCATCGCTCTCCTCTCCCCTCGCCCTCTTTTCCTTTTGCCTCTCAATGATATTTATTTTAAAGGATCATAAGGCATTAGTTGAGGAAATCACCTAATTTAAACTTCACAAGGAATTGTTCAATTGAAACATTTTCTGTGTTTTGGTCAATCAAAATCTTATTCAGGCCTCTCAATAGCTCTTTGCAATCTAAAAGCAGCTGGTTTTCCATTTTTTCCAGGCCACAGATTTACAGAATCATCTTATTTCTTGCCATTTCTGCTTGTTAGTGAGCAAACATTTTTCTTATATCTTGCCAACATAAAAAATTTTAAAAAAGTATATATCAATGACATTCTGTTTTCCTACCTCTTTACTTAGATTTAAATGCCCAGGGGAGATGTGTTGCACCTTTCAAGTTATCTCAGTATCTTATTCTATCTGGATGCTATAACAAAAATACCATTGTTCCTCAGTATCCATGGGGGATTTGTTCTAGTGTCTTCTATGAATACCAAAATTCATGGATGCTCATGCTACTTATATAAAACGGCAGAGTATTTTATATGGTTTCTGTACATCCTCCTATATACATCAAATCATCTCTAGATTGCTTGTAATACCTAATACAATGTAAATGCCATGTAAATAGTTACTATACTCTATTGTTTAGTGAATAATGACCAAAAACATTTCTGCAGGTTCAGTACAGGCATATTTAAAAAAATATTTTCAATTTGAGGTTGGTTGAATTTAGGTATGCAGAAGCCACAGATGTGGAGGGTGTGCTGTACCATAAACTGAGTGGCTTATAAACAAGAGAATTTTATTTCTCAGGGTTCTGGAGGCTAGAATGTCCAAAATCAAGGCTCCAGCAGATTTAGTGTCTGGGGAGAGCCCGCTTTCCGGTTCACAGATGGTGCCTTCTCACTGTGTCTTCACATGGTGGAAAGGCTAGAGGTCTCTCTAGGGTCTCTTTTATAAGGGCACGAGTCCCATTCATGAGGGCTACACCCTCATGAACTTATCATTTCCCAAAAGCCTCATTTCCTAATAACATCACCTCGAAGCTGAGGATTTCAACATATGAATTTGGGGGAGAAACAAATATTCAGACCATAGTACTTGGGTAACCATTTTAACATACGGTCCTCCAGTTCAGCCAGGCAGCCTTTTTTCCCCCTTTCATGCTTCCTATCTGTCAAAACACTAAAATAACAATACAACTATCTTAGATTTTGGTTTTAGTCACAACTCAAACCCAAATACTCCTTTCTTTTTTCTTCAATCAAACAAATCTTCACGGTAGTTTTTATGTAAGATACTATATGCCACTTAATTACTTATTAGATTGCAAAAGTTATCAAGCAAAATTCTAAAAGCAGTGTTTACAGGCAGCAACTCTGTGGAGAGCTCTATTATGAGAAATGCAATTGTTTTGAGCATTTATAAAACTTTGACTTATTTTCAGGAATCAATCACAAACTAAGTTGTAACAAGCTTCTTATACATCAGGCTTCTCCCTTACAAATGTATTTTGTTTAGAGTCAGTATTATTGGGACAAATCTCTTACCATATACTATGACGTAGGAATGGATTCTGGCTCTGGTTCTTTGAATTTACTTATTAATTATGTGATATCATTTGGGTTAGCTGAAATACACAAATAACATGATTTAACTGTCTTCAGCCATGCCAATGTTCAGGTAAACAATTGCAAACAGATATCAATTTTCCCAGGGTCACTCTAATAAGAATGTACCTAACTACCTATTTATTTATTTTTGGTTTCAAGTCTTCTTTAAACACTGCCATTTAGACAGAGAATATTTTTATGACATGAATCCACGTATCTCTAAAGTAGAAGCTTTTCCAGTTTTACTCTAAAGTAGAACTCTCTTTCCCAACTCCAGTGCCTCTTGAGTCCAGACAGCTAACCTAGGCTTTACCTAAAGCTACAATATAGAATCTAGAGATATGGACTGAAGAAGGCACTGCACGGAATCTCTTCAGGAGGGTTACAGCTTTTGGGGTCATCCAGTTTTCCGAGGCTTAAGTGTCACAGTGAGAGATTACACCTATTGGGGGCTTATTATTGTCACCAACGACCAGTCCTGAAATACACTAGGTTCTGATGAAGTAATCTGGAACTCCAGCTTCTGGAGATAGCTCTGGTACTTCCGGAAGCTTACAAGCAACAATTAATGATTTTTTTTTGTTCTCATTAAGAGGGTAGGTTTCTGTTGTTTGCAGTCAGATGCTGATTCATTGAGAATACTAAATATTGTTTTCACTTTTGGTGTATACCATTAACATTTTGCAAAAATGTAATTCATTCAGTGACATAAAAATATATTTTGGAAACAAATTTTCTTTGATTTTTTTTTGTTTTTGGTCTGACATAATGCATGCAAATTTTCAAGAAATTAATACCCAGAATAGTCAAGAAACTCAAACAACTCAATAGCAAAAACAAAAAGCAAAAAACCACAAATAATCCAACTGGAAATGGATAAATGAACTGAATAGAAATCTCTCAAAAGGAGACATACAAATAGACAATAAATACACATAAAAATGTTCAGCATCACTAAGCATCAGAAAATTGTAAATCAGAACCACAATGAGATAGTATCTTCCTCTAGTTCAAATGACTGTTATGAAAAATGCAGAAGTTAACAAGTTCTTGCAAGGATATGTAGAAAGAAGTACTCATATACATTGTTGGTAAGAATGTAATTAGTACAGCCATTACAAAAAACAGAAAGAAGTTTCCTCAAAAAACTAAAAAAAACTAATATATAATCCAGCAATGCCAGTACTGGATCCAATCTCATACTCTTTCCAAAAAAAGGAAATTAGAATGTCAAAAAAATTAGTATGTGAAATCTGCATTTTCACATTTATTGCAACACTATTCACAAGAGCCAACATATGGAAATCAACCTAAGTGTTCATCAGCAGATGAATGGATAAAGGAAATGTGTATACACACTATGGAACACTATTTCACCACACAGAATAAGAAAATTCTGTCATTCATGGAAACATGGATGAGCTTGGAGGACATTAGGTTAAGTGAAATAAGCCAGGTACAGAAAGATAAGTACCACATTTTCTTATTCAGATGTGGAAGCTAAAAAATTTGATCTCATAGAAGTAGAGAGTAAAAGAGTGGTTATTAGAGGCAAGGAAAAGTAGGAGGAAGAGGAAGATAGATAAAGGTTGGTTAACAGGTACTAAGTACAGCTAGATGGGAGAGAAAAGTTCTGGTCTTCTACAGGACTGTAGAATCACTATAACTAACAACAATTTTTTATATATTTTGAAATAATTAGAAAAGCAGATTTTGAATGTTCCCAAAACAAAGAACTGATAAACATGTGAAGTGATGAATATGCTAATTACTCTGATTTGATCATTATACATCATATACATAAATCAAAATATCACACTGTACCCCATAAATATGTACATTAGTTATGTGTCAATTAATAATAGCAAAAAATAAGCATAACCACATCATTAGAAATGTACTGAAACCAGTATTACCATTACTATTTAAAGGTAAAGAAAGTATGCAATTGAGAGAAATATATTTAATACTCATTTAAGTATAACTAGGGTTTTGTTTTGTTATTGCTGTTGACTCCAGGTGCACTGATTTATAATAATCTTGTTTATAGTGTGCTTTCATTGTAGCTCCATGCATAACCTCCTTTGTTAATTGATATCAATATGTATAATGTGTGCTTTTATTAAATGATAACATCCAGTTACAAGAAAACTAAAAACTGCTTCTATACAAGTGTCTTCCCTCCTCTGTATTGGAAGCTTGCATCCTTCCATCAGAGATAAACACTATCAGAATTTTGGGAATATAATTGTCCTGATTTTTGTCAGTTTATTTTTTCATATATGTTTAAAGTATTTTTTTGACTTTTAGATATTTTTGAACTTTGTAAAAAATTGTTTTCTTATTTTTCCATGGGAGTATATTTCATATATTCTGTTGAGGGTAGCTGTCATTTAGTCATCTATTTTTCACTGCTTTATACAATTTTTTATAAGATCTACTAAAATATATTTACCTATTTTTCTTATTAAGAACATTTTAATCTTTATACTAAAATTTAAATTTTAGAATAGTTTTATATTTATAGAAAAATTGCAAATATGGTACAGAGTCTCATATTACCTGCTCCCCCCAATCCCCCACCATAGGCACACATACTTTCCCTTATTATTAACATCTTACATTAGTATGGTATATTTGTTACTATTAATATGTATTAGTCCGTTCTCACATTTCTAATAAAGACATACCTGAGACTGGGTAATCTATAAAAAGAGAGGTTTAATTGACTTGCAGTTTTGCAGGGCTGGGGAGGCCTCAGGAAACTTATAATCATGGCAGAGAGGGAAGCAAACACATCCTTCTTCATATGGTAGCAGCAAGGAGGAGTGCCAAGCAAAAGGGGAAAAAGACCCTTATAAAACCATCATATCTTGTGAGAATTCACTCACTATCATGAGCAGCATGGAGATAACTGCCCCCATGATTCAATTACCTTCCACTGGGTCCCTCCCATGACATGTGGGGATTGTGGGAACTACAATTCAAGATGAGATTTGGGTGTGGACACAGCCAAACCATATCATAATGTGACCAATATTGATGCATGGTTATAAACTAAGGTCCATTTCTATTTAGATTCTATTAATTTTATTTAATTACTTTTTCTGTTCCACAATCTCATCCAATATACCATATTACATTTAGTTACCATGCTTCTCAGGCTCTTCTCAGCTTTGATTGTTTCTCAGACTTTCCCCTTGTATTTGATGACCTTGACAGTTTTAAGGAACACTGGCCAGGTATTTCGTAGAGTTTCTCTCAAGTGAAATGTGTCCATTTTTTTGGTTTTGGTTTGTTTCTTTGTTTTATAATTAGGTTTATGGTTTTTAGTGAGGAGGACCACAGAGTTCTGTGTCATTTTCATCACCTCATATTAAGGGTACAGAACATCGACATGACTGTATTAGTTCTTTTGCGCTGCTATAAGAAAATATCTGAGACTAGGTAATTTACACATAACAGAAATGTATATACTTAACAGTTATTGAGGCAGGGAAGTGCAAGGTAAGACACTGGCATCTGGTGAGGGCCTTCTTGCTACAACATCACATGACAGAAAAAGAAAGGATGAAGCGTAAGAGAACAAACCCTTTCCTGTGAGCCTTTTTTATGACAATTTATTCATGAGCCCTCATGACCTAAATAATTTCCATTAGGCCCTTCCTCCCAACACTGTCTCATTGGAGATTAAGTTTTCAGCACTTGATTTCTGGGTGACAGATTCGAACCATACAATCACGTATTGCTTTGTATGTTTTTTGTTGTTGTTTTGTTTTGTTTTGACAAACTGAATGAGATTTAAGTTCTAACACCTTAATAGGGTTTCTCCACTGTAAAGTTATTTGTTTATCTCCTTTCTATACTACTTTTGAAAGGAAGTCACTGTATGCAACCTACTCTTAAAAAGTGACACTTTGTGCTCCACTTCCTTGAAAGCAGAGTGTTTACATAAATTATTTGGAAATCTCTGCCTGGGAGATTCTTTTCCCACTGCTATGGTTTGAATGTGTCCCCTCCAAAATTCAGGTGTTAGAACTTTCTTTTTTATTATTATTTTTTATTATTATATTTTAAGTTTTAGGGTACATGTGCACAATGTGCAGGTTAGTTACATATGTATACATGTGCCATGTTGGTGAGCTGCACGCATTAACTTGTCATTTAATATTAGATATATCTCCTAATGCTATCCCTCCCCACTCCCCCCACCCCACAGCAGGCCCCAGTGTGTGATGTTCCCCTTCCTGTGTCCATGTGTTCTCACTGTTCAATTCCCACCTATGAGTGAGAATATGTGGTGTTTGGTTTTTTGTCCTTGCGATAGTTTGCTGAGAATGATGGTTTCCAGCTTCATCCATGTCCCTACAAAGGACATGAACTCATCATTCTTTATGGCTGCATAGTATTCCATGGTGTATATGTGCCACATTTTCTTAATCCAGTCTATCATTGATGGACATTTGGGTTGATTCCAAGTCTTTGCTATTGTGAATAGTGCCACAATAAACATACATGTGCATGTGTCTTTATAGTAGCGTGATTTATAATCCTTTGGGTATATACCCAGTAATGGGATGGCTGGGTCAAATGGTATTTCGAGTTCTAGATCCCTGTGGAATCGCCACACTGTCTTCCACAATGGTTGAACTAGTTTACAGTCCCACCAACGTGTAAAAGTGCTCCTATTTATCCACATCCTCTCCAGCACCTGTTGTTTCCTGACTTTTTAGTGATCGCCATTCTAACTGGTGTGAGCTGGTATCTCATTGTAGTTTTGATAAAAGAGGATACAAACAAATGGAAGAAAATTCCATGCTCATGGGTAGGAAGAATCAATATCGTGAAAATGGCCATACTGCCCAAGGTAATTTATAGATTCAATGCCATCCCCATCAAGCTACCAATGACTCTCTTCACAGAATTGGAAAAAACTACTTTAAAGTTCATATGGAACCAAAAAAGAGCCCACATTGCCAAGTCAATCCTAATCCAAAAGAACAAAGCTGGAGGCATCATGCTACCTGACTTCAAACTATACTACAAGCCTACAGTAACCAAAAGAGCATGGTACTGGTACCAAAACAGAGATATAGACCAATGGAACAGAACAGAGCCCTTAGAAATAATGCCGCATATCTACAACCATATGATCTTTGACAAACCTGACAAAAACAAGAAACAGGGAAAGAATTCCCTATTTAATAAATGGTGCTGGGAAAACTGGCTAGCCATATGTAGAAAGCTGAAACTGGATCCCTTCCTTACATCTTATACAAAAATTAATTCAAGATGGATTAAAGACTTAAATGTTAAACCTAAAACCATAAAAACCCTAGAAGAAAACATAGGCAATACCATTCAGGACAAAGGCATGGGCAAGGACTTCATGTCTAAAACACCAAAAGCAATGGCAACAAAAGCCAAAACTGACAAATGGGATCTAATTAAACTAAAGAGCTTCTGCACAGGAAAAGAAACTACCATCAGAGTGAACAGGCAACCTACAAAATGGGAGAAAATCTTTGCAATCTACTCATCTGACAAAGGGCTAATATCCAGAATCTACAATGAACTCAGACAAATTTACAAGAAAAAAACAAACAACCCCATCAACAAGCGGGCGAAGGATATGAACAGACACTTCTCAAAAGAAGACATTTATGCAGCCAAAAGACACATGAAAAAATGCTCATCATCACTGGCCATCAGGTGTTAGAACTTAATGGGCAATGTGGTAAGGTATTTAAGAAGTGATTCGGTCATGAGGGCTCCTCTTCTGGTGAAAATTTAGGTGATAAAACCTTCCACCTTCTGCCACGTGAGGACATAATATTCCTCCCCTTAAGAGGGCGCAGTAAGAAGGCATCATCTTGCAAGCAGAGACTGGGCTCTTACTAGACAGTGATCATGCTGATGCCTTTTGACCCAGGATTTTTTAACCTCCAGAAGAGTGACAAAATGTATTTCTGTTCTTTATAAATTATCTCATGTGTTGTAGTCTGCTATAGCAGCACAAATGGACTAAGACATCTACAATATTTATTTATCCAATCATTTATTTACAATAATATGAACTCATAGATATTTATTTTACAATCTGGGTTACAATCCAATACTATTTGATTTTCTTTTTGAGAAAATTGTTCCACTTTTGGTTAACGGAAGTTCTTTCAGTTCCTTTTAGCATACTTCCATCATTTTTTATGTGTGTTCACTTTTACTTCTTATTTTTGAGTTTTCTCATACTTTTTTGGTGCTACTATAATCACCCAATTCATTTATTATTACTATGATTACTTTTAAATATTTAATTATATTTAGATCAATTTTAAAAAGAAGATATTTTGTTTTACTTCCATTTATTCATCTTCAATGCTCTTCATTTACATAGATCTGAATCATTAATATATATCATGTTCTTTTTTCCTAAAGATATTTTAAAATTTCCTACAGGGAAAGTCAGTTGGTAATATATTTGCTCAGATTTCTGCTTTGTCAAAGTAAGTTCTTTTTAAAAAAAAAACTTTTAATGATAATTTAACTACGTGTAGAATTCTAGATTGGTGGTTGCTTTTTCTTTTCAACATTTTAGTATTAAAGCGTACTTGTTTCTTCGCATAGTTTCTGATAAGAAGTCACCATATTTAGAATCTAAGTTCCACTATAAGATGCTTTATCTCACACCTCGTTTTCCAACTTCTTTCAAGAATGTTTCTGTCTTAACTTTTCTATAGTTTTGTGAAGGCAACCCAGCAATCATGGGATGAATTTATAGCCAAAATTTGGTTCAGATACTAAGACCGATGAAGCCACACACTCACTAGGAAAGTATGAAAAAGTTCATTATTAACATAAGGAAATCTCTTGGAAGAAGATAGTGGGCCACCAAAGCTGGTCCTAAAATGGCTTGAGAAATTGGAGAAAAGAGACCGATTTAGGCTTTTTATGGTGCTTAATGGATGGGGCTGATTTGAACATTCTAGGGCATGAGAAGGGACTTGGGGAATTTGAATCACACATTGGCACTAAAGAAAGGAGAACTAAGGCTTTCTTGGCTTACCCAGATATAAGACAGTAGATGAAGAAGAAAGACAAAGTACAAAAGTTGTCCCCAGTTAAACATCAAAGAATTATGGAATCAGAAGCTTTATTATACATTTGAATATGTGTAGTTGTATTTTTTGTTTGTATGTTTGTTTTTAAATTTTTCTTACTTGATGTTCCCTGAGAGCTTCATGGATCCAGGCTATAATGTCTGTCCTTAATTTTGGAAAGTTCTTAGTCATTACTTTAAATTTATTTCTCCATTTTCTCTCCTTCTGGTAATCCAACTATTTGTATGTGACACTTTTTGAAATTGCCTACAGTTCTAACCTGCTTTTCTTTTCTCATTGTTTTTTTCTTTGAACTTCAGTATGACATTTTCTATTGATCTATCTTCAGCAACTTAAAGTTTAGATTGCTTCCATAAAGATAAAGATTTTAAAAAATATTATTTATTGATTAGGCTGCCCTGTCCTCTCTGATCTTTCTTTACACTTCTGTCATGATTCAAATTTCCACATAGGCATTGCACTGTTCCTGAACCTTCTGTTCAGCTCATTGTAAGTACTGATGGCTGGTATAAATTTATTTCCCTTTTTATTTCACTTTTTCAGAAATCTCTTCTCTTTGCGCCTTATGATTTAATATACATTTTAAAATCTGTTTGGCATATGAAATATTGAAGTGTCTATTGAAAATTGAAGTGGAGATATTGAACAAGCAATAGCTATGCCTTTCGTGTTTGAAAAGAGGTCCCAGAGATGTTCAAGAATTACTAGTGAAAAAAACATTTTAAGTCAGCAGAAGCACTAGAGCCCACAGCCAGAAAGTAACATTCTACACATCAATGTTTTTGAAGGGATTTGGCTAATTGATGTTCAAATAAAGTATTAACATGGGATAGTTATCCCACTGTTAGGAGGAGAGGGTTAAAAGCACACAGCTCAGAATTTTTCATTTCAAAAAACATCATATGTAAATTTTGTCTCATCACACGTTCAGAGTATCTTTCCTTGACCACCTGCCACTAGTGCCTACTTCCTCATATTTCCCAAGAGAACATGACTATGATTTTTCATTGCACTTTTAAAGTGATTATCAGAAATACTATGTTTGCAACTATTTGATAACTTACTTGTTGCAATAAAAATCTCCAGGCCAGGCGCGGTGTCTCACACCTGTAATCCCAGCACTTTGGGAGGCCAAGGCGGGTGGATCATGAGGTCAGGCGTTTGAGACCAGCCTGACCAACATGGTGAAACCCAGTCTCTACTAAAAATACAAAAATTAGCCGGACATGGTGGCATGTGCCTGTAATCCCAGCTACTCAAGGGGCTGAGGCAAGAGAATCGCCTGAACCTGGGAGGCGGAGGTTGCAGTGAGCTGAAATCGTGCCACTGCACTCCAGCCTGGGCAAGAGAGTGAGACTCCATCTAAATAAATAAATAAATAAAATCTCTGTAAAGCATTAATCTACTTTCCTTATTCATATACACCTTTATTCCTAACTAGGGTATGATGCCAAGTAGAGTTTCAGCAGGTATCTGTGATGGTTAATACTGAGTGTCAACTTGATTGGGTTGAAGGATACAAACTATTGATCTTGGGTGTGTCTGTAAGGGTGTTGCCAAAGGAGATTAACATTTGAGTCAGTGGGCTGAGCAAGGCAGATCCACCCTTAACTGAGTGGACACAATCTAGTCAGCTGCCAATTTGGCTAGAATATAAGCAGGCAGAAAAATATGAAAAGAGAGACCTGCCTAGCCTCCCAGCCTGCATCATTCTCCTAGGCTGGATGCTTCCTGCCCTGGAGCATCGGACTCCAAGTTCTTCAGCTTCAGAACTAGGACTGGCTTTCCTTGCTCCCCAGCCTTCAGACAGCCTATTGTGGGACCTTGTGATCACGTGAGTTAATATTAATATTTACTAAACCCCCCCATATATATATATATATATATATATAAATAATTCCATTCCAATTTATATATATACACACATACATATATATATATATATATATATATATATATATATATTCCATTAGTTTTGTCCCTCTAGTGAATGCTGACTAATACAGATTTGGTATCAGGAGTGGTTCTACAGGAACAGAATACTAAGGATGGAGTTCCTTCATTGGTTTTGGGGTTTCTGGAGTTGGCTGCTTAATATAATTAGATCCAAAAATGCAAAGTACTCTAATTCTAGTAGTATGGAGAACAGTGATAGTACCTGGTGTGAACTGTTAAGTGAGTATGCAAAATAAATGCATTTGACACTCCTGATTCATTGATCATGAGAGGCAAGGAGTTTAGTGACTGTATACATAACACGTTTGACCATATGTGGAGGACTAAGGAACATAATGAAGCTGGTTGGTTGCTAAGTTCACTCTATTGAGAGTAATATCATCCTCTTCCTCCCTGAATATTAAAAACAGTATCACAGGAGTGTTTCTACTCCCTGCGATATTGGGTGTCATATCCGTGGTATTGTTCCTAATATCCAGGTGGGAAGAGGGTGATATTGCTGACAATATCAAATGGGGTGTACACTTCTTCTGTGATATAGTTTCTGATATCCAGGGGGTGAGTGGATGATATTACTCCCAATAATGTAAGAGCTGTACACTCACCCTGTGATTTTGTCCTTAATAACGACATAGGGAGAGGTGATATTACTCCCAATATTGCAAGGGGTGTACACCCAGCCTGTGATGTTGTTTCTTATATCCAGGAAAGCAGAAGATGCTATTACTACCAATATTGAAGAGATGTACAGCCCACATGGAATATTGTTCTAAATATACAGGTTGAAAGAGGATGAGATTTCTCCCAATAAAACAAGGGGTGTACACCCCACCTGTGATATGAATCATAAAATCTAGAAGAAGAGAGAATGACATTGCTTCCAAAAATACATGGTGTGTACACCTCCGCCCCATGATATTGTTCCTATCATCTAAAGGAACAGATGATGATATTACTCCCAATACCGCAGATGATATACACCCCCCTGTGATATTGCTCCTCATAACTAGTTGGGGAGAGCATGATATTACTTCAAATATGACAGTGGCTTTACACCCGGTCTGTGACATTGCTCCTAATTTCCAGTAGGTAAAGTATGATGTTCCTCCCAATAGAGTAGTGGGTGTACACCTGCCCTGTGATATTTCTCTGAATATCCAGGGAAATACAGGATGACATTACCCCAAATCTCGCAAAAAGTGTACACCCAATGTGTGATATGGTTCCTACTATCTGGAGGTGCAGAGGATGATATTAGTTTTCATATCCCAGTCTGTGTACACACACCCTGTGAAATTGTTCCTAATATCCAGGAAAAAAGAGAACGCTAATAATGGACATACATAGGCACCCCCCACGACATGGGTGGCTCACCCCCCTTCCATGTGGATGGTAATAGCCAGGGTGGGTGAGGAGTGTGCCATGGTGGCAGAGATGGAGGTTATACATGGTCTCAGCAACATGGACATCCACTCATGAAGGCTGATCTGACTGTGGCCACTGCTGAGTGTCCAATTTGCCAGCGGCATACAACAACACTGAGCCCTTGATATGGCACCATTCACTTGGGTGATCAGCCAGCTACTTGTTGGCAGGTTGATTATATTGGACCTCTTCCATCATGGAAAGGGCAGAGGTTTGTCCTCACTGGAATAGACACTTACTCTGGATATGTGTTTGCCCATCCCACACACAATGCTTCTGCCAAGACTACCATCTGTGGACTCATGGAATATCTTATCCACCATCATGGTATTCCACAAAACATTGCCTCTGACCAAAGCACTCACTTTATGGCTAAAGAAGTGTAGCAATGGGCTCATGATTATGGAATTCACTGGTCTTACCATGTTCCCTCTCATCTTGAAGCAGCTGGATTGATAGAATGGTGAAATGGCCTTTTAAAGTCACAATTACAATGTCAACTAGGTGACAGTACTTTTCGGGGCTGGGACAAAATTGTCCAGAAGGCCATGTAAGTTCTGAATCAGCATCCAATATATGGTACTGTTTCTCCCATAGCCAGGATTCACGGGTCCAGGAATCAAGGGGTGGAAGTGGAAGTGGCACCACTCATCATCACCCCTAGTGATCCACTAGTGAAATTTTTGCTTCTTGTTCCCACAACATTACGTTCTGCTGGCCTAGAGGTCTTAGATCCAGACAGAGGAACACTGCCACCAGGAGACACAACATCAATTCCATTAAACTGGAAGTTAAGATTGACACCTGGACACTTTGGGCTTCTACCTTTAAGTCAATAGGCAAAGAGGGGACATACAGTGTTGGCTGGGGTGACTGACCCAGACTATCAAGATGAAATCAGTCTACTACTCCACAACGGAGGTAAGGACGAGCACGCATGGAATACAGGAGATCCATTAGGGCATCTCTTAGTATTGCCATGCCCTGTGATTTACCTCAATGGGAAACTACAATAGCCCAATTCAGGTAGGAATACAAATGACCCACACCCTTCAGGAATGAAGGTTTGCGTCACTCCACTGGAAAAAAAACAAAAACAAAACAAAACAGCAGCAACAAAATCATGACCTGCTGGGATGCTTGCTGAAGGCAACGGGAACACAGAATCGGTAGTAGAAAAAGTAGTCATCAGTACCAGCTACAAACACATGACCAGCTGAAGAAACAAGGACTGTAATTGTCATGAGTATTTCGTCCTTCTTTTGTTAAAAACATGTTTGTGCATGTGTACATTTGTGCTAAGAAAATATCTTCATCATATGACGTAAGATTTATTGATGTCACATCAGCATTTAGGTATTGTTAACTTTATGTAATAGTATTTGGTTTGGGGATTTGTACATTTCCATTTGTATGAAGGATAGTTGTATTATGTTAGGGGTAATTATGACCCTATTATTATCTTTATTTGAAGATTATGTATGATTTCCAGAGATGCGTATAGGTTCAAGTTGACAAGGGGTGGACTTGTGATGGTTAATACTGAGTGTCAACTTGATTGGATTGAAGGATACAAAGTATTAATCCTGAGTGTATCTGAGGGTGTTGCCAAAGGAGATTAACATTTGAGTCTGTGGGCTGGGAAAGGCAGACCCTTCCTTAATCTGAGTGGACACAATCTAATTAGCTGCCATCGTGGCTAGAATATAAGCAGGTGGAAAAATGTGAAAAAGGAGCCTGGCCCAGCCTCCTAAACTACATCTTTTTCCCGTGCTGGATGCTTCTTGCCCTGGAACATCGGACTCCAAGTTCTTCACTTTTGGAAGTGATTGGCTCTCTCTGATCCTCAGCCTGCAGATGACCTATTGTGGGACCTTGTGATTGTGTGAGTTAATACTTAATAAACTCATATATATATATATATATATATATATATATAAATTGTCATGTAATTGTCATGAGTATTTCCTCCTTTTGTTAAAAACATGTTTGTGCATGTATAAACTTGTAGAAAGAAAATATCTTCATCATGTGAAATAAGATTTATTGACTTCACATCAGCATTTAAGTATTGTTAACTTTATGTAATAGTATATATATTCTATTAGTTTAGAATATGTAATATGTAATAGTATGTAAAGTATGTAATATGTAATAGTATGTAAAAGTATATATATATTCCATTAGCGTATATATATATACACTATATATAGTATATATATAAAGTATATACGTATTTCATTAGTGTATATATATATTCCATTTGTGTGTGTGTGTGTGTGTATATATATATATATATATACACTAATGGAATATATATATTCCTATATATATACATATATTCCATTAGTTCATTCCCTCTAGAGAACCCTAATACAGTATCTTTTAATAAACTAATTATCATACCATAATAGTTTACTCATGTGGAATGAGAGAAAGTTATTCTAGGTTCAGTTCCTGGCTCTGCCATAAACTGGCTCCATGATTTTACTTGCTTATTTGACCACTCGAGGTTTCATGGATGTTTTTTATAGATTAGAAGATTAGACTACATGATTCTTAAGATCATGTATTTAAAAGCCTACTATAATTCTTACAGTTTCCCTTTCTTGTACATTCTCTGGCGAAAGACAACTTTATAAATACACATCTACATTATTAAGCACATTTATCAGGGAAGAAGGGCATGACGCAAAGTTTACCTGTCATACAAGAGTATCCAGCAAGTGCAAGAAGTTAAAATAAACTGGTGATAAACTAAAGCCACATACAGGACATTTATCATTTCCTAGCAGTCCCCTTGTCTAAGCTGATAAATGGCATTGTTTTTGCATTGCAGTTCCTTCTCAAAATGATAAACTTTTTGAAATGAACCCAATTCCATGATAAAGAGATTTGGGTAGAAATAAGGAGCAGTTGCCTAGTTAAGAGTGCTGTGCTGCAGTGCTCGATAAATGAAAAGCTACTCAGTTGTGTCAGGGTGCCAGAAAGTAGAAGCATGAATGCACTTGGCTGAAGGAAAGTGTAGTTGATCTGACATTCTGAGAAGACTGTGTGTTCTAATATGGCAAGCCGACCTTATGAAACCTTAACAACATGGTAGACTTCTTTGTTTTATATTTGTAAGAGCACTTACCTTATATTGATGTCATTTGGAATAGCTTCTTTAGAAAAGCAATCAGCAGAGATGCAGAGGTGAAATAAGAGTGAAATTAACACCTTCTCCTCTTTCCTCCCTTCAGTCTGCAAACTTTCCTAGAGCTCAGTGAATTAAGCTGATAAACTGGAAAGTGGTCTGGAGGGGGTTGTCCTACTGAAGCACAGAGTAGTGCTTGGGAAGGGAGTTGGGGAGGAGAGGCACTTATTCAGGGAAAGGGACTAGCTCAGTTTCTCTCTGTCTCTCTCTCTCTCTCTCTGTCTCACACACACACACACACACACACACACACACACACACACACACCCCTCTGGAAAAAGTAAAAAATATCTTACATTTAATTACATTCCCATAATCCCATAATGAACTCCCTGATTACTCTCCCTTATCTTACTGTGTTTTGTGTTGCTACTAAAGAATACTTGAACCTGGGTAATTTATAAAGAAAAGAGGTTTATGTGGTTTAGAAGAAGTATGGAACCAGCATCTTCCTCTGATGAGGGCTTCAGGAAGCTTCTATTCACAACTGAAAGTGAAGGGGTACAGGCATCACATGGCAAAAGAGGAAAGAAGAGAGCAGAGAGGAAGGTGCCAGGCTCTTTTTAACAATTCTATCTCATGGAAATTAATGGAGTAAAGACTCACTCTTACATGGCTATAAGAATGGCACCAAGTCTTTTTATGAGTGATCTGTCTCTGTGACCCAAACACCTCCCACTGAGACCCACCTCCCACATAGGGGATTAAATTTCAACATGAGATTGGGAGGAGACGAGTACCCAAATATATCACCTTCCCTCATTTTTAAATGCTGTATCTATATGCTTCATAATCAGACCTATGCTAAAACAGACGTGTGAGTTTATATTTATTTTATTTCCGAGGTTGGAAATTGTGCCAGTCCAGTCCTCTGTAAGTAGGGTCTTGAGTGTCATAACTCATTGGGCATACCTTGCTTAAAGCTAGAAGTGAAAAGAAATGGTTGGTTGTAGAGTTGCTTCCCTGCCATTGATTTGGTATCATTTTATTTCTAACTGGTGGTCCTATCTAAGCACTCCCTGACATGTATCTGGGAAAGGTTTTGGAGGATTATACTTTTATCTTTTCCTGGATAGAAAGCTAATGCTTAACTATGTGCTTTGCCACACATTAAGTTCTGAGATTATTGTCAATATATTTTATGGCAGGAGCCCTCTAAAAAATAATGACTTTTGAAAGCCACATATCAGGGATAATTTTTTGAAACAGGAAACTCAACCAATTTTGTTAACATATAATTTTCCTGTAATATTGGAATTGTGTACTGCATCAGAAAGCATATGCTAATGAAAGGTAATATGTCTAGTCATGAAATAACATTTTTAAAATAACAATTTAGTAACAGTCAATACTTTAACTATAACCATGACTTTCCAAACCTGGATAAATAGAAATGTGCTTATTTTTTTAAAGGCCCATTTTCTTATTTTCATTTTGAAATAATAGTTATTGATGATTAGAATAAATGAATTGATGAATATCATAAAAATAGAAAGCAAAAAGTGACAAAAAATAAGTGCACAAGGAACAAGTACACAAAGAACAAGTGTAGCACAGAAAAAATGTGTCTAATAACTATTTGTATCATATTCAAATAATTGTTCTTTAAAAAATAAATGTTGACATCCATAGCAAAAATTTTCATTTACCAAAAGCACCTTTTAAAGCATATATTTTTCCTAAAGCTAAATGTCACAGCTACTAAAATTATTTAAATTAATAACACTTCGAATGTGCCTTCTATATTGCTGCTCTGTCTAATTTATTGAAGGAAGAACCACTCAAATCTAGATTATCATTCCACTTTATATTTACTTGCTTATTTATCTAAATTTAATTATGTGGCTGTTTTCATATTAAATCACTTAATAAGAGAAGACTTAAAGCAAAGTAACATTTTAACATTGCTATTATTTCATCATGCCAGAGGCATTTATTCCTTTGTTCATGCTGTTTTCTTATCTATCAGTTCCCTTTCTGAGTATTTCGGCAGTTAAGTGCCTCATTTATTTCAAAGTTTATATTGAAATACTCTTCTTTATGAAATGACTCAAAATTCTTCAATAAAATGAAATCTTTCTCTTAATAGTCTAACACATAATTTTGTGTCCTCCGTTTATTGTATTTTTCATCCAACAAAAAAGCATGTATTATAGATATATAAATTGATGCATACAAATACTTATCTATCCATTATTCTATATAATATTTTAATTTTTATTTTTATGGATACACAAAAGTTGCACATATTTATGGAGTCTATATGATATTTTGACGCAAGCATACAATGTGTAATAATCAAATCAAGGTGACTGGGATATCCATTACTGTACACATTTATCATTTCTTTGTGTTAGAAACATTCCAACTTCATTCTTCTAGTTATTCTAAAATGTAAACTAAATTATTGTTATTTACAATTATACTATTATGCTATCAAACACTAGATCTTACTCTATCTAACTATAGTTTTGTACTCATTAGTTAAACCCTCTTTATTACCCCACCCTCCCCACCCTCCCCACCCTCCCCACAATGCTTGCCATTGTCTGGTAAGAATCATTCTATTGTCTGTCTCCATGAGGTCAACATTTTTAGCTCCTGCATATGAGTGAGAGCATACAATATTTGTCTTTCTGGGCCTGGCTGATTTCACTTTACATAATATTCTTCATTTCCAACCATGTTGTTGCAACTGACAGGATTTCATTGTTTTTTATGATTGAATAGTATTCCATTGTGTTTATGTACCACACTTTCTTTATCCATTCATCCATTGATGGACACTTAGGTTGATCCCATATCTTAGCTATCGTCAATAGTGCTGCAGTAAACCTGGACTGCAGACATCTCTTCAATATACTGATTTCCTTTCTACCTATCTAAATATTGATAATGAGTTCTTGGCACAAAGTATATTACATTACTCATTCATCTCTGTATAGTTCTATTAATTAGAAATTATTATTCTCATTGAATAAATAAAAATTAAGAGAAAAGATAAACCTCCTTCCCCCAATATATGTATGTATATATATATATGTCTGAATATATATGTATATAAATAATACATGTATACATATACACGTTATATATGTGAATATGTAACACACATACACACATATATATATACACATATAAATATGTGTTATATATATATAACCTTATGGATAGACATGTATATGTGTGTATCAATTTATATACCTATAGTGCATGATATTTTCTTGTTGGATGAAAAATACAATTAACAGGTGACAGAAAATTATGTTTTAGAATATTGAGAGAGAGAGATTTCATTTCATTGAAGGATTTGAAGCAGTTTTATAAAGAAGGGTATTTTAATACAGATGGTATATATATACATGTACCTACTCTCTGTGTATATGTGTATGTGTGTGTGTATATATATATATATACACACACACACACACAGAGCACACTTTAGAAGGTACCACTTTCAATTAATACAAATGCCTTCCAAACTTTACTGAGTTTGAAACTTTACAAAGAAACTCAGTCAAGTTTCTTTGCCTCTTGAATGAAAAGCTATTCACACTTGTTACTACAATGGGAACGGGGTAACTTAGGTCTATTTATAGCGGTTATTTCTCCTTAGGTAATTTATTTTATTATTCTAGAACACAAACCTATCCTCTACCTGAAATTTTTGACTTAATGATGTCCCAGCTTGTAATGACCATTTATATTTACCTGATAAGATCTTCTAATATTTTTATAATTAAATTATTGCTTTTAAAGTTCGCAACAATAAAATTGGCTTGAATAGTTAAAAATACTAAAGCAAGAACAGAATACTCTTGAATAGTTAAAATACTAGAGCAAGGACAGAATACTCTGGAATAGTCTAAACTATGCTTCTCTTTCCACTCAACTCAACAGACCATTCATTTAATAATTTTTATCTTATATACCTATATATCTATATTTTGATATATATTATATATCTCAATACATATCTATATTTCTATCTTATTTCTATCTCTAAATATCTATAAATAGATACAGATAGAGTAAGATATATCAATGAAAATACATCAGTAAATAGTCATATGGATATAAACCTATTTATTTATGATATATATCTATTCTGATATACATATGTATCAATATATCTATAGATATATAATATAGATAGATCTATATGTATACATTTGAAGAGAGATATATATGACAGCAATGAATAGGTTCTAATTTGTATGCCTACCTAAACAATTGGTATTGCAGAATAAAAAACTGTTTGAAAGGGTTTTGAGACTTATCCAAAACCAACATGAAGTAATTATAAAAATATGCTACGTATCAAGAGCTGAGGTGGCCTGGAGAAAGTAGAGCCTCCAGGTTTTGGAGTAGTGAATTAAGGCAATATGTAAATATTTATTTCCATGCTATATGTAGAAGGAGAAAGCACGAGCTTCCTCAATGTTTTGTCTCATTCACATGGGATGCATGAGATGAGATTCAGATGTATTCGTGCAGATGTGGGGAATGTCTCACTGCTGAGAGAGCACCAAACATTTAATAGACTTGTGTCTCCTGACATTTGATAGACTTAGGAGCCTGGAGAAGAGAAAGGGGGAAGTCTAGGAGCATAAGAGTACTGAGTACTGAATCAGGATGGAGAAAATTGTCTTCAAAATTCAATATGAGAATTTCCATAAGGATTCCCATCAGAGGGGTCTGGGGAAGGACTAGGCCAAGGCACCTTGATGAAGAAGCTTCTGAATGAAGGTAGTTGGGTTAGGAATTCAGATAAGCATCAGAACATGGCTGGCCAAGGAGGTCTGAGTCTTTGATTGCAATTCCTTTGAGAGACTATAATGCACTGGCTGTGCAGCAAGTCTAGTGTGAAGAAGAGGCAGCTTTCCACATTACTCCCGACAGGTACAGTTTTTGTAATTACTAGAATGGTTAATTTATGTGTCAACTTGACTATGCTAAGAAATGCCCATATAGCTGATAAAAATATTTCTGCGTATATCTGTGAGTATGTTTCAGTAAGACATTAGCATTTGAATCTACTAGTAAACTGAATAGAGATGATTGTCACTATCAGTGTGGGTGAGCTCCATTCAATTTGTTGAGGGCCTAAATATAACAAAAAAGTGGAGAAAGAGCAAGCATGCTTCCTGTTTGAGTCAGAACATCCATCTTCTCCTGCACTTGGACATCAGCACTTCTGGTTCTCACGCTTTCAGACTTGGAGAGGGATTTATATCATTGGCTCTGTTGGTTGATCAGTGCTTCCGGTTCTCATGCTTTCAGATTTGGACTGGGATTTATATCATTGGCTCTGCTGATTGACAGGCCTTTGGGCTTGGGCTGGAACTACAGCACTGACTTTGTGGATCTCCAGTTTACAAGCAGCAGACTGTGGGCTTTTTCTATCTCCATGATCATGTAAGTCAGTCCCTCATAATCAATCTCTCTCTTTCTCTGGTATTAGTTATCCCTTTACTATAGGTTTTATTTCTCTGAAAAATTCTGCCTCATACAATTACCTATGCTCAGGGCTGAAGGATTACGCATAGAATTTTTGACAGAAAATGAACTGGGGGATTCAGTAAATGGCTCCTCTTGTGGCCATATATCACACTTCTCTCTAACACCACTTGAGGAAGGCATAACATTTGTTTTCATATCTTCCACTGCAATACCCATTCTCAACTGTGACTTCAGCTCTAAACTTTCTTGCTAACCCAAGAACTTTATTTGCAACTGCTTATTTTACTGACCATATATAATTGGCACTTCAGAGTTAACACCCTCACATTTTTCTGGTTGTCTCCCGTGCTAAAAAGTGAGAAGTCTATAAATTCAGGGAACATTTCCTCCACATTTAGCAACACTTTTGGCTCTTCAGGAATTTAATAGATCTTTAATGAAAGAAAACAGAAGGGAAGCTATTTGTTTAGTGGAGAACTTCTCAAATTCAATCCTATGTCAGAGTGTTGAACATAAGAAATTCAGTCTCAAATTCAGCTGACCTGAAATGTGTGGTCTCTATAAAAGTTAAAAGTATTGTTTTCATTAATCTACATGTAAATTTCATTTTAGGTAGTTAATTTGAATATATTATTAGTGTTATTTGTTGAATAATGTCTCATCCCCAAAAAAATAATTAATTTGCTTTATTAATTCTTCTGTTTACCTCCTATCTATCCTTTAGTTTTCAGTTTAACTACCACTCCCTTAAAGAGATCTTTCCTTTTCACCAATCTAAACAAAATTTTATTATTATTGTTTGTCATGACAGCCAATTTTTTTTGTACATAACACTTCTTGTTACAGTTGACCTTTGAACAATGACAGAGTTAGAGGCACTAACCCCCTGTGTAGTTGAAAATCAACATTTTTGAGCCCCCCAAAACGTAATTACTAATAGCCCACTGTTGACCAGAAGACTTACTAATATCATAATCAGTCAATACATATTTTGTATATGTGTTAAATATTGTCTTCTTACAAAACAGAATGCTAAAGAAAAGAAAATATTATTAAGAAAATCATAGAAAAGCTAAAATATATTTACTATTCATGAAGTGGAAATAGAAAATCATAAGGACTTCATGTTCATCATCCTCACGTTGAGTATGCTGAGGAGGAGAAGGAAGAGGAAGGGTTGGTTTTGCTGTCTCAGGAGTGACAAAGGCAGAAGAAAATCCATGCCTAAGTTGACCCATATATTTCAAACCAGTGTTGCTCAAGGGGCAATTGTATTTTAAATTTAAGCATATTGATCATTTGGTTGTATCTGCAACTTAATTTTCAAAGGCAGGGACTCTGCTGTTTTTGCTCACACTCTAGATCATGTGCATGAAAAGAAATACTTGGTGAAGGCTTGAGTATACTAGTGATTATTTGAAAATAGCATAGTCAGTAATATTCCTTTATTTTCCATAGTATGTATATATACTTTTCAGTATCCTCATATGTGTTTATATTTACATATGATTTTGAGTATTTTAAGTTATTCTCTCTGTTACTTTAATGTTGTTGAAATTCTTTAGGCCAAGACAAAATCGAGTTGAGGATCACTTGACTCTCAAGATGTTATGCAGAAAAAGAAATCCTGAATATTGGATTCTGTGTATAGTACATGGAACCCTTGAAATCATCTTTCTGCTTAAAATCTCTCAGCACTCTTCTTTTTATTTCTAGCAGCTATGCTGCCCTCCTGCTGAGGTAATTATGGATCAATGCCACTGGGACTTCTTTTTACCCTGTATTCCCATGTGAAGGCATCATTTCCCATATATACACACTATAAAATTCATTTACATGCTTTTGCACGTATTTGTTTTTATATAAGTCATCTTGATTAGAGAGTAAAGACATTTGTGGTAAAATATCTTATCATCTACACCAATATTTAATGCAATCCTGAGCATGTAATAAGGTATTGTCAACCGAAGAATCTCAAGGTTTATAAATTTGGGAAAATACTTTATTTCTCAAAAAGGGTTGCAGCCCACAGGCTGGCCATCCTGAAGGCTAGGGGTTATAGCCTCCAGTAGAAGCTAAGAACATGCATTTTGAGGGAGGGGTAAGAGGAACAGGAATTTATGTTAAAATAGTTGGCTAAATATACAAGTTCAGTAAGCTATATGAGTCATGAATATTTATGAAAGGAGAAATATGTGCATGTGCAATTGAACTTCATGCAACTTCATGGGTCACATTTTCAAAAACTGGCAATGTTTGCATGATTGAACGGGGGAGTCAGTCTTCTGATGTCAACAGGTGAAGCAGGAGACACATAAACTCTCCTTGTGCATCCCTTGAGAGTTTTGACCAAAACTGGAGATAGTGGCTAGTTTTTAGGAAGGGATGCGTCATGAAACTGGTAAGCTGTCCTATCAAAACTGTAAAAGGAAGGGGGAGCCCCTTGGCAGTCTCAGATGATTGGCTAAAGGTGATAAAGGAATAGCTTGTCTGTTTCCTCTTCTCCAGAGCTTGTTTCTGCTTACTCTTTAGGAAAGAATTCTGGCTGAAGGTTAGTAAAAAAGGGGCATACTGAAGCATATCCAATCTCTTGTTCCATCATGGCCAGGAACTCAGTTTTTAATGTTGCTTTTGGAGTTTCCTTGGCCAAGAGATTGTCTATTCAGTCTTTTGGGGTTTAGGAGCTTATTTTTATTTCTGACTTTCAATGAGCATCTTATGAAATGAATGAATAAATGAATGAAAAAATAGGCTCTCAATAACATTTTGTAAAATGAATAAATGAATGAATACAATATTTCTAAATTTAAACTGTATATATAATTTTGCATCCAAAGTTTAATACATTTGTGACTATGTGGGCCCACGTTAGGCTAATATTAAGCTATTTTCAAGGCAATATTTAAAAAATCTATAAGTTGTATATGAAAATAGATTACCTTCAGTTAATTTGATTTTGTTTTATTTTTAAAAATAATTTACCAGTGGAAGAAATTCTGCATTGTCTAATATTAGGAAAGCCTGATTAAAAGCACTTAAATTTAGTGTTTAACATTTAAATTTAGTGACTAGATGTATAGATCCATCAAGGGATGCTATCAAAAGCAGGGACATCTTTTACCACATGCTAAAATGTTTAGGCATTAAGCAATTATAAAAGTATTGGTTCTTCCAGACCCAGGTGGAGTAGCCATGGGTGGTGAGTGCAAAATTCAAGTAATAATCATAATAGTTTTAGCTTGACCGAGATAATGATTTTATTACATAACCTACCACTATACTCAGCTCTCTTAAAGTTTTATGCTGTTGCACAAGCTATATTTTGAATTCTAATGGAGCTTTTATCTATCTTCCTAGTGTACTTCTAGCTGTATGATTTCAGCAGAAGCTAATGTGAGTGGGATATCGTCATTTATTTAACATCCATGAAGATTGCTAGGAACAGTTTTGTACTCTTTTTTTCAAAGGCTTATCCACTGGTGTTGCAGGAAGTCAGGGACCCCCAATGGAGGGACCAGCTGAAGCCGTGGCAGAAGAACATAAATTGTGAAGATTTCGTGGACATTTATTAGTTCCCAAAATTAATACTTTTATAATTTCTTATGCCTGTCTTTACTGCAATCTCTGAACATAAATTGTGAAGATTTCCTGGACATTTATCACTTCCCTAATCAATACTTTTATAATTTCCTATGCGCCTTTAATTTCTTAATCCCATCATCTTCATAAGCTGAGGATGTATGTCGCCTCAGGACCCTGTGATGATTGTGTTAACGGCACAAATTCTTTGTAAAACATGTGTGTTTGAACAATATGAAATCTGGGCATCCTAAAAAAGGAACAGGATAACAGCAATTTTCAGGGAACAAGGTAGATAACCATAAGGTCTGACTGCCTGTGGGGCCAGGCAGAACAGAGTCATATTTCTCTTCTTGCAGAAAGCGAATAGGAGAAATATCACTGAATTCTTTTCCCACCAAGGAATAACCCTGGGAAAGGAATGCATTCCCAGGGGGAGGCCTCTAAATGGCTGCTCTGGGAGTGTCTGTCTTATGAGGTTGAAGATAAGGGATGAAATATGCCCTGGTCTCCTACAGCACCCTCAGGCTCGCTAGGATTAGGAAATTCTAGCCTGGCAAATTCTAGTCAGACCGGTTGTCTGCTCTCAAACCCTGTTTCCTGTTAGCATGTTTATCAATGACAATATGTACCCAGCGGGACATGGAACCTCATCAGTAATTCTAATTTCACCCTGGCCTTGTGATCTTGCTCTGCCTCTCTGCCCTTGTGATCTTTTATTGCCCTTTCAAGCATGTGATCTTTTTGACTCACTCCCTGTTCGTATCCCCTCCCCTTTTGAAATCCCTAATAAAAACTTGCTGGTTTTGCGGCTCAGGGGGCATTATGGAACCTGCCAATATGTGATGTCACCCCCGGAGGCCCAGCTGTAAAATTTCTCTCTCTGTACTCTTTCTCTTTATTTCTCAGACACTTAGAGAAAATAGAAAAGAACCTACGTTGACATATTGGGGGCTGGTTCCCCCGATACACTTATCTGTGATACAGAATTAATCAAGAGTTGCTCCCCACCACCATATGTTTATACACCCAGCACCAAAACAAATGACAAAGTGAAAATGCCCTAGACTGGATAACTGAAAGCCGTTGGTATCTTTTTCGAAAGACCTATGAAAATGGAAATGAAATTACTATGTTCTTAAAGACAACAAACATAATTCTCTGTATTCTAAATTCATCTTATTTTACATTATCTACTTCAAAAAATTTCTTAGCAAGCATCTTGGGTTAATGGTGCTTTTGTTTTGTGTTGTTGTTTTACAGAACAGTCCTTGTAGAGACCAGAGTTCTATATTGACACAGTGCTCTCATGTAAAAATCAGCAACTGATTGCTAATTATAGTTTGCTATCCAATTTGTCAAGAAAGAGCAGTGAATAATAAAATTGCACCAATCACTTACATTGTTTTGAGTCCTTTTATATGATCTACTTATAAGGAATTCTTTTGGAGACAGTTTGTTTTCAAACAAATTTATACTTGACTTTATAGTTTTATTAAAAGTTAATTCAATTAAATATCATTATAAAACATAATTACCTAACTGATAAAAACCACCAAGATAACACACATATTTTAAGTTTTCAAAATTCCCACTCTATGTATTTAATCATTTTGTAAATAACATTTCCTATTATAATACACTATCATTTAATATTTGCAGTGTCTTATTGTGGTGAGAGAAATCACATACATATATATACACTATAAGATAAGGTCTGTCCACTGATAGTTTAGCCAATAATATAGGCACTTAATGGAAGTGAGATAGCCACGCTAAGCAAGAAGAGATGTGGCATGTCCTGGTATGGATTCTCCACATTCCCAGAGTTCTGAATGAGGACACAGTGCTGCTACTGACAGTGAAGGTAAGGTGCAGCTCAATATTTACTGTGTTAATGCCATCATTTAAGAATTTACCAAAAAATATCTATGTGCTTTCATTGCAGAAATGCTTATAGTCACTTGATGCTTGTGTTTCCCCAAACAACCTCAACATTAGCAAAGATATATCTTCAGCATAAATTAGAAACTCAAGTCAAATCAGTGGCCAAGGAACCTTAAACATTATTTAACAATGAGCTTTGATTTACAAACATTACTATCATTTTATTGTATCAATAATCCAAAACGCAGATTTTATTTATGTCAAAGGAAAAAAAAAGATATAAAATCTTAGAAAAATTTTTAAAATATCAGACTTTAGGAACTCCAAAATTTATTTTCTGTATCCGCAATATGGCATCAAAATCTATCCTTTCATCCCCTATAATGTTGGTTATCCATGTTTGGCTTTGAAAATATCTTACGTCAAACTTTACCATTTTCCACAAAGAAGAATTGCATATCTTTTATAAAATGTATTTCTAGGTACCTGCTTTTTTATATTATTGCAAATTGAATTTTTAAAATTATATTTTCTAGTGTTTTGTTGTGATATTAAAATGCCCTTGTTGTTTTTAGGCAAATATTACAAGTTTTGTTTTTCTGCATTCCAATTAAAAATACTTAAATGCTTAATCTTGCCTTATTAGGCTCACTCCAACAACGGTATATGCTTATAGTAGTATTCCTGTCTTGTTTCTTATTTTAAGAAATGTTTTCTACTCAACTAAGATGGTGTGTGTAGTTTTTTTCTAATATATACAATTTTCCAGGAGATAGCTATCTTTTATTTCCAATTTATTTAATTATTATCATAAATATATAATAAGCTCTATATTTTTTCTATATCTATTGAGAGGCTCAAATTAATACTGTATTTCAACATATTCATGAATTAGATTTAGATGTTTTCCCATATTCTTGTATTCTAAGTAAGTAATCCAATGTATATTTTATTACCTTTTGTATAGTTGCATTTCATTGCTAATATTTTGTTTTGGATTTTTACATGCTTATTAATAAATGAAATGGACTTATAGAGTTTCTCTACTATATTGACCTTATCAGAACTATGCTGACATTAAGAATGAACTAGGACATAGGACTTTTTTTCATTCTTTCTATTATCTAGAAGAGCTTAATATGATTGAGATGGTTTGTCACTTGAAGCTAGTAACACCATCTTTGTGGGAACATCTTTAATTCTTTCTATTTGCTTGGTTTAATGTTTGTTTCTTTTTTTAGTAAATTATAGAATTATATAGGCATTTTTTATTTTCCCCAAGCTAGAAAGATTATGGTGTTTCTATTGGTGTCACTGCTGCCATCTGGCATGTTCCAGCCAACTGCTGGTAAGCCCATGCTTGAAAGATGTAAAAATAACATAAAATAAAAACAAAAACAACAACAACAAAAAAAACCCAGAAGCTAGTTATCTTCTCTTTCTCTGTGTATATTCCCAAGTCTGCATGTTTTTGTTCACTCTCCAATAAAAAGCTCCTCATTTGCTTATTATTTTTGGTATAATGTAGAGTTTTATTCAAGTTAGTTAGATTATTTAAATATTAGTGTTGTTTTAAAAACACACTTTATAAATCAATTTCTACTACATTGTTCTATATTTTCTTCATTTTTGCTTTTAATTAACTTTTTTTTTCTTTTAGGATAGTTTTATGTTTAGGAAATTTTTAAAAATAGTAGTATTTCCATATACCCTACTCTCAGTTTCCCTAATATTAATATCTTACATTAGTGTGATACATTGGTCATAATTAATAAATCAATATTCATTATTATATACTAAAGCTCTAACTTTATTAAGATATCTTATTTTTGTTTATTTATTTATTTATTCTGAAACTGAGTCTCACTCTGTTGCCCAGGTTGGAGTGCAGTGGTGCCATCTCGGCTCACTGCAACCTCCCCCTCCCAGGTTCAAGCAGCTCTCCTGCCTCTGTCTCTGCCTCTCCAGTAGCTGGGATTACAGGCATGGGCCACCACGCCCAGCTAATTTTTTATTTTTATTTTTTTAGTAGAGATGGGTTTTCACCACATTGGCCAGGCTGGCCTTGAGCTCCTGACCTTGTGATTCACCTGCCTCGGCCTCCCAAAGTGTTGGGATTACAGGCGTGAGCCACCGCACCCAGCCAAGATCTCTTAGTTTTTACCTATTTTTGTTGTTGTTGTTCTGTTCTAGGATTCTGTCCAAGATACCACATTACATTTAGTCTCCTTAGGTTTCTCCTAATTGTGATAGTTTCTTTGTATTTGATGGCCTTGACAGTGCTGAATAGTACTCGTCAGAAATTTTGGAGAATGCCCTTCAATTGGAATAAATCTGACTTTTTTTCATAATCAGATTCGGATTATGTGTTGTTAGAGAAAAGCTCATAGTAGCCAAGTATTGTTTTCATCATTTTGCATGAAAAGTACATATTATCAACATGACTTATAAGTGTTGGCATTGACGTTGAACTTTTGGCTGAGGTGGTGTTTGTAAGACTTCTCCATTTGAAAGATACTCTTTTATAACCCTTTCCATAGTGTACTCGTTTGAAGAAAGTCACTGTGTGTAGCCCACACTTAAGAAATGGGAAGTTATATTCCATCTACATTTCTAATTAATATGATTTTACCTCAGCAGCAATGACAAAAAAAATGGAATTCCAGTGTTTTCCTCTTATTGGTACAAGAAATTTAGGCCAGGCTGATGTTCTTCCATCTCACTCATATAACCACACATAATGTCGATATTTTATAGAATTTCCTTTGGTCTTAGTTGTTTATTTGATTTCCTGCTTAATAATAGGCAAATATTTTTTCTAAGACAAAATAATATTTGGACTATTTATTATAGTTTTTAACGGAAATGACACTATCTCACTTTGCAATATTAGTCAGCATATAACTCCTTTTAAGGGTAAATTAAATAGGTGAAATTTTGGATTTGTAACAAAGGAGGACTGGAAACTGAGAGTTGATATCTACCAAGCCACATATTTTAGACCCAACAGAGTAGTAATCTCAATAAATTATTATTCCATAATGTATTAGGTTAATTTATATTTTTTCCATTCTAGAAATATAACAATAGTCTGCTTTCATAAATAATGGATATGTTTTTTTTTAGCACATACGTGATGCATTCATTACACAGATAAAAATATATCTAGGTTTGTTTTGCTCTCATTTGTTTTCTTTTGCTTTTATTGTCACAGAACAAGCAATAGCTAGACAAGGATTTTGCTTTCTTTGTTGTTACGATTGTGTTTTATTTTAAATATATCAAATATTAGTTGTCATCCGATAGCTTCTTAGTCCGCTTAGTTTTCTAAAACATAAATGTGTTAGAAATCAAACATTATGCAAGGGTATAGATTATCTATTTGTGTGGATTTTTCTGCTCTATCTATACTTTAACTTGATTTAATTTTTTTAAGGCCTTGTTAACAGAAAGAAAGTGTGTCACACTTTCACATTACAGTAATACCATATGAATTAAACTGCCAGTCCAATACATCTATAGACATGTGAGCTATATGCTAGTTTAAAGTACATTAAAAGTAGAAACATTTCATAAAAATACTTAAGTAATTAGTGCCTTTACCATTGGAGAATACACCGTAAAAATATTTAATGCATCAAATTAGATACTAGAGTAAAACATTTTGAATAATTACATAAAATCAGCTTCTCCTTGATGTTCCATATTGAATACTGGATGCTTTGAATTATCACTTAGTATACAATAATTTTATGGAGAGTTGACAATTAACGTTATATGAATATATAAAAAGTTTATATATAAGTTTCTGAGAAAATGACATTATAAAACAAGATTATTTTCTTCCACCCTTTTTTTGAGTTTATAGCCAACAGACTAGTTGTTATGTTGATGTAGAACAGCATTAGCAGAGTCAGGTAAAGAATAAAAATAAGTACAAAATAGAAGTCAAGTACCAGTAAGAGAATGCTAACACAAGTTAATATGAACTGGAAATCTCTAAGAAACTAGTACAAATTGGGAACACAAAAAATTTAAAAAATTGATTTATGATCTTTGGCATATTTTCCGTCTTCTAATTTTTGTTTCTTCCTCCCTTTCTGCCTCTCATCTTCCCCTTCCCTTTTTATTTCTCCCTTTCCTTCTGCCAACCATTGTTCTAAGTAGTTTATATGCATTTGTCACTTAATACAACAAGAACCCATATGGTGGTTCTGAGAATTTAGTGAGATACAACATGTAAGTATCTAGAACAGTGTTTCATGCACAGCCAGCCTTATATTAACATGTGCTGAATTGTTATTATTATTATTATGCCTATTTACTGGCCATGAAAACATACAATTTAAAAATATATAGCTGAGATGAAGTGTTTAGGAAGTAGTGTATACAGATAAAACATTATCAACATTATCTTTCAAAGGCAACGGTAATAACTACTTTGAAAAAAAATTCCAGTCAAACTTAATCTTTCAATTAAATAAAATACACACCAAAGGCTCATCCCAAATTTGTCATGCTGCAGTTACTTTGTATCTTTTGGTGTACTTTTTATTTTTTGTTCAGATCTCCATTTGCTGAAGTTTAACTTATTTTCATGTTCATGATCCATCTGAACAGCAAATTGAGATTAAAAAACTACAAGTTATTTAAAACTCATTCTTTAAAATATAGTATCATAAGGGATCTTGAAATGTTAAAAATATTAAGCAGTTATTCTATTATAATTTCAAGAAGTCTGAGTTCTATACATTAACTGTAGTCCAGAATGAAAAATGAATGATAATAGTCATCTTCAGCTTTGTGTCCTTGTAACAAATTTAAGGGCAACAAAAAAATTTTTGCTTAACAAATTTATGAAGAAGCTTGACACATGAAGAGCACTTTTTATTTTTATTTATTCATTTATTTATTTTAGACACAGAATCTCACTCTGTCACCCATGCTGGAGTACAGTGACACAATCATAACACAATGTAACTTAGAAATCCTGGGCCCAAGGGATCCTGCTGCCTCAGCTTCCTGAGTAGCTAGGACTACAGGTATACATCACTAGGCAAGTCTAATTTTAAAAAAAATTTTGGTAGAGATAGGATCTCATTGTGTTTACTAATATGGTCTCAAACTCCCAGCCTCCAAGGATCTTCCCAAGTTGGCATCCCAAAGAACTCTGGGATTGCAGGCATGAGCTACCATGCCTATCTCCATAAAGATTAATTTTTGGTGATGAGAAGGGTAAAGTTACTATCAAACATATATTAATTTCAGGCATTTTTGTCCATTATTTTTATTATGTTAATTGTTTTATCTCAAGCAGTCTGTAAATTTGAACCACTGTGATTCCTTGCACCACAAATACCTTGAGATGAGCTTATAATAAAGGTTGACTTGTTTCTTACGTTTTGTTTTGTTTTAGATTTTGGTTGGCAATTGCAGCCTGAATCCAGTCATAGATGATATGTAAATATATGGGAGAGGTTGTTTTCTAATAAAACTTGATTTATGCACACTGAAAAAAAAAAAAAAAAAGAAAATTTGTTTTCAATCTTGTATGCTCCTGAACTTGATTCAAGTATTTCAAATCTACTTGATCCCTAATTCAAATCAAAATTTTTCTCACCAACTTGGAAAACTAATTCCGACTCCTGATTGCTTCTGTTGTGTAATGATTAATTACCTTGAACTAATTTTGACTGATTGAGTCTCCTAATTATTCAGTAGAATGAACTAATGTTGAGCTTATAATAAGTCATAAGGGAAATACTGACACTATTAAACTTTATTTCTCAATTTTAAGATACAAAATTATGTGATAATTTTATCAATGATAGAAGTTTGAAATTAAAATTAACTAGGAAAAACTGGTTGTAACTGTCTAAACATCAGAGGGTTCATTTATACTATTCAAATCATACATATATGCATAAAAATGAAATTATCCTTTGATTCTCAAAATGAAGTAGACTTCCTAGATTTTGGTGAGATAATAGCATCATTAATTACAGATAGGAGAGTACAATTATTTGTGATTTTTGTATTTATTGAATTGTTTTCTAAACTAAATATGTTTACTTTTAAATCTGCCTTATTTATGTCAGACTAATGTAATTTAATGCTTCCTTTGGGATTCAGGTCTGGCATAAAGAAATATGCTGTAAAAATTAAGTACAATTTTATATCTTAAAATAAAAATATCAAGGCCCAATTAAATTATTCTAATATTGTATACATGGTGCAATTATTTCCCTCAGATGTATTCAGATCCCTCAGATGTATTATTCAAATCCCTCAGATGTATTATTTCCCTTAGATGTGTTCAAAGTAATTCACCCACACTACTACAAAGTAATTTGCTTCCTGGTTTTCATGTTTGGTTTCATTACAAACTGAGTAATGGAACTTCTCTATTGAAAAAAAAAATAACAATAAAATAGTCACATGAACAAAAGAACAAATTGATTTCCCCTTATTGTTTTAAAAATACACTTTTATTAAACTAAGCTTGCCTAAATTTTTAGCCCCATATTCACTATAAAAATATTTCTGACTAACTGATTCTCCAGGAAATGTGTGGATACTGAACACACTGGAGTGCATTGTTCCCTCACTTTAAATTTATCCTCAAAACTTGAAATGCATGTTTTACAACTCTGCTTTCTAAAATTGTAGTTAATATTTTAGAACCTACCCAAATCTATAACCATATCAGAGAAAAAAATGTATAAATAATATGTTTCTTGAATATTTTGTTTTGCTAATATAAAATATCCCCCAGTATAAACAAAGAGAAATGTTATATAAGCTGCAGCAAATTATTTTAAAAGCATTACTGAACCAATAAGTGAGGAAAAGAGAGCAATCAATTTTGTTAAGCACAAAGAGTATTCAACACAAAAAACACTCTCCCTGAGGGGGATATCAAATTGAAAATAAACTATTGCAAAATACATAATATAATTTTTAGAGAGTGAAACATAGCCAATGCTAGCAACACTAGAAATAGACCTTTATATATTTAGATGCGAGATTTTTTTAAAAGTGTGTTTAATTAATAAAATTTTCGAATACTGATTTAATCTCTAAAAAGAACATGATAGTTATAGAGGAGATTTAAAAATAAAATATACTTACCAGAAGAGAAAAAATACATAATCATGGAAGTTAAGATTTGCAGTTAAACTAAATTGGATTAAATATAACCCCCAAAATAATAATAAAAGAAGTTTAAATTAAAATAAATATCTGAGAAAATTATCCAAAAATGGCAAATAGAATGGTAAAGTGATGAAGGGTTGTGAAAATTAAGAACAGTTCTTTTTAAAATATGATGAACTCAACATCTATTTAATAAGAGATGCAGAAATAAAGAAATTTTTAAAGGCCATGAATCCTTATATATAAGAAGTATGAAATCTGATAAAGACAAATGGTTTTACATAAACCAAAACTTGGTAAAATTGAAAAAGAAATGGATAAATTTTAAATTATACTTGCAAATTTAAACAACTTCTCTGAGTAAGGATAGAAGATTTGAATGCTATCAAATAATAGGGCAATCTTGCAAATATCAGCAGAATATTAGTTTTTTCAAGTGTTTATGAAATATTCATCAAATATTCATTATGAAATATTCATCACATGTAGACCATGTGATACATCATATATATCATATATAAAATCTCAATAAGTTAAACAATAACAAAATATGCAAAGTATTTTGCTTATCACAACAAAATTTTTTCTGTTAATTAAATAACAGAAAAAAATACATTAAAAAAATACGCTAGAGTCTTTAAGAGGGCGAACTAGAGGCATTCAGCACTTGCCTCCTCCACAAAGAAGGACAAAAACAGTCAGGAGATAAACACATGTTAAGTGGAATGTCTAAGAGAGTTCACTTGAATTCAGCAGGAAAGTCACCGGGAAACTCTGAAGCACAGAATTAGAGGAAAGAGAAACAGCTGGCTTGGCTGGAATCAGCTTGGAGTCAAGGGAAACTCCTTATTACAGGGAAATGTGAAGAGAGATCCCCAGTGGTCCACATTCACACATTTCCACCACAGACTACCACAATCCTAGCTACAAGAGAGGCCCGTGGCCCCTGTGGGCCCCAAGACTAGTAAAGGAGCTGCCTGGAATCCACACAATGGCTGGATACCACATACCAGGCCTCGCCATCTCTACATCCCAAGAGCCCCACTGACAAAAATACACATTTCTCAAAGGAAGACATACAAATGGCTAATAGATGCATCAAAAATAGATTCAACATCACTAATCATCAGGGAAGTGCAAATCAAACCACAATGAGATATCTTACCCTGTTAGAATAGCTATTACCAAAAAGACAAAAAATAACAAATGCAGTAAGGATGTGGAGAAAAGAGAACCCTTACATACTGTTGGTGGAAATGTAAAATTAGTACAGCCATTATGGAAAATAGTATAGAAATTTTTCAAAAAACTAAAAATAGAATAATGCAGCAATTACGCTACTGGGTATTTATCCAAAAGTAAAGAAATCAGTATATCAAAGAGATTCCTGCGCTTCCATGTTTAGTGCAACACTATTCACAGTAGGAAAGATGTAGATCAGCATAAGTGTTCATCTATGAATAAATAGACAAAAGAGTAAATGGATAAAAAATGCACAATTGAATACTATTTGGCCATTTAAAAGAAGGAAATCTTGTCCTTTGCAGCAACATGGATGAAACTGGAGATATTAAGTGAAAAAAGCCAGAAACAGAAAGAAAAATATTGTGTGTTCTCACTCATATATGAGAACCAAAAAAATTGACCTCAGGGAGATAGAGTAGAATGGTAGTTACCAGAGTTTGGGAAGCAGAGGAATGAAGAGAGGTTGGTTAATGAGTACAAACATAAAGTTAGATGGAAGAAATAAGTTCTAGTGTTCAATAGCACAGTAGGGTGACTGCAGTTAAAAATGATACATTGTATATTTCAAAATAAAAGAGTAGATTTGAAATGTTCTCATTACAAAGAAATGATAAATGTTTGAAATGATAGATGTCCTAAATACCCAGATTTGATCATTACACATTGTATACATGTATTGAAATATTACATGTATGCCATAAATTTATACAAATATTATATATTAATATTAAATACATTTTAAAAATCTACAAATATTTAGAAAGTAGAAAAGAGATAAGAACAATTACAAAATATTTTGAACTCAAAGAAAATGAATACACAATACATCAACATGTGATGATGTAGTTAAACAAACATTTTGAAGGAAATTTATAGCATCAAATCACATTAGACAAGAAGAAAAATATATAACAGTATATACTAAATTAATTCAAATCAGATTATAGGATATGGAGAAATTATTTGTGACCCTGAGTTGGGCAATGATTCTTAGGGTACAAAAACTTGAATCATAAAATCTTTGTAATTTAATATTCATCAAAATTAAAATTTCTCTTCAAGAGTCACCATTAAGAAAAGAAGAAGGTACAACCCACAAGAGGAAACATTACAATGCATATAGCTAACAATGGGCTTCTGTCCAGAATGTATAAGTAACTTTACAACTCAGTAATAAGCCAAACATCACAATAGTAAATGGGCAAAATATTTGAACAGATATTTCACTAAATGAACTATGTAAAATTCTCATGAACATATTAAAAATGCTCAAAATATTGTTTGTTATGGAAGTGCAAAATCTGATCCACATTGTAACACCTACAAGAGTGAATAAAATTAAAATGAATTGACAATTATAAGCGGTGGTGTAGATGTGGAGAAAATTTGGCAATATTTTTCTTTCAGCTTTTTCGTAGTTGATTGCAAAGACTAGGAATAATTTTCTCCACACATTAATAATCATCTCTCATGTGATAACACAATCTCTACAGGTTATAGATATATTTTTGTTATATTAGGTGGGCATGGTGTGTAAAATGCCATTTCAAATCTATTACTTATTGTTTAGAATTGTATGGTTTCTCAATGTCATATATAGAAGTTATTCCATACATTAATTATCAAAAGGGAAACAAAACATTTCACATACTTTTGGCCACAAAATATTATTAAGCAAAGGAAATTAACTATTGTCTCCCGGTATTAGAGACTACTGATTAGGCTGGGTTATAAAGAGATGCCCTTGATCTTCCTCTTTTACATCTGACTTTGGAAAATATTCAAGAGCTACTCTATGTAGATCATAAGCCTTTCCAAATAGCTTTTGGGAATTCTGGATGCCAAATATCTTTATAATGTTATTTGGGTATTATTCAAAATAGTAATTGTCAGATATGCGTGGTGGGGTTGTTTTTTGTGGTTCTTGCCACATTCTATTCTCTTTAGCAAAATTTATTTTTATCTACTGAATACCTCTTCTTTCCTTAATTTTTACTTGAAAAAATCTATGTACGTGGGTCTTAGTGTGTCTTCTCAAAAATAAGAGCTTTGTTTCTAACTATAGGATAAATGGCAATAGGGTAACAATTTACCATCATTTTATATAGAGCTTTTGGAAAATGGTTATGCTAAATAATTATTTTACTTTATTTATTTCGGTAAAACAATTAGGTTAATTTATTTCCAGGATCTGAAAAGTTGTGCAATTAACTAGGAGTTTGGTCATATGTGCAATACATGCCATATTTTTCTATACATCTTCTGAGTAATTAATATCATGTTAGAATTTTTAAGTGTTATATAATTAAAATTTCACAAGCCAATTTTGATTATCATGAGAATTCTTCAAAAGCAGTTGTTTTTTCAGATTCCTTATTTAATAAATGGTGCTAGGAAAACTGGCTAGCCATATGTAGAAAGCTGAAACTGGATCCCTTCCTTACACCTTATACTAAAATTAATTCAAGATTGATTAAAGACTTAAATGTTAGACCCAAAACCATAAAAACCCTAGAAGAAAACCTAGGCAATACCATTCAGGACATAGGCATGGGCAAGGACTTCATGTCTAAAACACCAAAAACAATGGCAACAAATGCCAAAATTGACAAATGGGATCTAATTAAACTACAGAGCTTCTGCACAGCAAAAGAAACTACCATCAGAGTGAACAGGCAAACTCCAGAATGGGAGAAAATTTTTGCAATCTACTCATCTGACAAAGGGCTAATATCCAGAATCTACAATGAACTCCAACAAATTTACAAGAAAAAAACAAACAACCCCATCAAAAAGTGGGCAAAGGACATGAACAGACACTTCTCAAAAGAAGACATTTATGCAGCCAAAAGACACATGAAAAAATGCTCATCATCACTGGCCATCAGAGAAATACAAATCAAAACCACAATGAGATACCATCTCACACCAGTTAGAATAGTGATCATTAAAAAGTCAGGAAACAGCAGGTGCTGGAGAGGATGTGAACAAATAGGAACACTTTTACACCGTTGGTGGGACTGTAAACTAGTTCAACCATTGTGGAAGTCAGTGTGGCGATTCCTCAAGGATCTAGAACTTGAAATACCATTTGACCCAGCCATCCCATTACTGGGTATATACCCAAAGGATTATAAAACATGCTGTTATAAAGACACATGCACATGTATGTTTATTGTGGCACTATTCACAATAGCAAAGACTTGGAACCAACCTAAATGTCCAACAATGATAGACTGGGTTAAGAAAATGTGGCACATATACACCATGGAATACTATGCAGCCATAAAAAATGATGAGTTCATGTCCTTTGTAGGGGCATGGATGAAGCTGGAAACCATCATTCTCAGCAAACTATTGCAAGGACAAAAAACCAAACACTGCATGTTCTCACTTACAGGTGGGAATTGAACAATGAGAACACATGGAAACAGGAAGGGGAACATCACACACCGGGGCCTGTTGTGGGGTGGGGGGAGTGGGGAAGGATAGCATTAGGAGACATACCTAATGTAAATGATGAGTTAATGGGTGCAGCACACCAACATGGCACATGTTTACATATGTAACAAACCTGCACCTTGTGCACATGTACCCTAAAACTTAAAGTATAATAAAAAATAAATAAATAAAAATAAAAAGTTAAAAATAAAAAAACAAGAAGAATACCATATTTGTGGTACCCAAAATACTCTCAAATATTTGGGTTAGATTTACATGTTTACGTATTTATACAAAGCAATAACAAAATTTTTCTTCCCTATTTTTCTCCCTTTACCTTGTGCCCCATATGTCTCTTAGGACTGACCTGCCTAAAACCATATGAAGCCTTCACTTCTGATTCTTTGTAATATAATATAATATGGAGAATTAGATGCTTTGTGTTACATGTCACTAGTGATTTTGTTTGAAATGGACCTGATTTTTATCTCTTTTTAAAAGATGCCATTCTGGATTTTGTGACAATTTTTGTCAAAATGAACTTTTGTTTTGTTCTTTAAAAACAAAACAAAACAAAACATGACTTTCAGAGGTTAAATCCCAGTCTGATGTTTATTTACCTGATATTTCAGGTGATACGCAACCTCATCAGGTAAAATCCAAGAAGAAGAAACAAATATTTCTTATCTCTGTGCTGAAAATATTATTAATCAATCATAAGACTATCTGTCACAAATAATATGTCCAAGGCCACAAAGATAGTTACTGATACCCAAAATGATAACCCAAGATTCTCTGTATCATGGACATCTAATTTCATATCTGTCTGATGTTACTTTTTAAATTTTAACTCCTGACATGAGAATTAACTAATTCAATATTTAATTCACATGCTCCTACTTTAGAGAATATTATAATTAGTTTTCTACTAACAAAAGATAAGCAGGTACAAAATTGTCTTTATATAATTAATTACATTACATATTTTCAGGTCCAATACTATATTATTTTTTGCTGTTAAATACTAAACAAAAACTCTTTTTATAAAAAATGTGCATTTTTTCTTTTAGTAACAAAAATATAAGCCATTTTGATTTAAATACGTTGATTGAAAATGTTGCCTGCAATTATTCTATGGCATTCTTTGAAGTGTTTTCGAAAGATCAAGCATACCACATCTAAACAGATGGACACAAAAAAGGAAAGGAGTAGTCTATTTTAGTCCATCCTATGGAAGAACAATTACTTTGTAATTTAATGAGTTTAAAATATGTTCATTGGTATGAAAATACTCACTGATAGTAGTAATGTGTCTGGCACTGTGCTACTTCCTGGAACAATGATGAATTAGGTAGACAGAGCTTTGGTCTCATGAATCTCCTGACTGGAATAGACCCTTCACTGTAGTCAAAGTAGTCAAGATAAACTATGTGTACAGATGCTTCCACATTAAGAACCCATGTGCTCATTTTGTCATAGAAGAATAAGTTATAAAAATCCAAAACCCCTTATTAGGCATTAACAGCATTAAATCACCAAATACATGACTGTATGTGTTAGTCCTACCACATTTAGAGATCTGTGCAAATGCTTTGAAAACTCAAGAATATAAATTACTCATCACTGTAAGACTGTAGAAAGGAAGAAATAATGCATTCAAGCTACTGACTTGTTAACAACTACTTTACTTCCCTCTTATATGACTTTAAATTTAAAAAATGAAAATGAGAGACAGTAAATCTGTATAATAAAGACTGCTTTATTTTGCACAAAAGAAAAATATGGTATATGTTGCTCCCATGGAAGAAATGTTTAAAAATATATGATTTTTAAAATATACATGTTACTCTATAATTTAAGTAAACAAGAAAATTGCAAAGTATACACACAAATATAATTGTAAAATATACACATGAATATCTACTAACTGCAAATACAATTGCAAAATATACACACAAATACATCTACTGAAGTATTTTTTTCTTCATTTATTTGATTGTTTTTTAGTACCAATGCTTATCTGGCACATTTTTAGGCTAGTGGTTTTCCAAAAGTTATGAAGAGTCCCGTGGTGGTTCCCAAGCTATTTAAGTGGTTTGTAATGTCACAATTATGTTCATAGCAATGCAAATATGTTATTTGTCTTTTCTTCTCTCTAAGTATACAGAATATTTTTTTCAGAGGCTACATGATCTGTAATGATGTCACTGCTCTGACTGCTAATGGACTGTATTTTTGTTTTTTTTGTTTCTGTAATTTTCTAAGGTAGTGACTTTAGAATATAAATATGTACATATTATGGAATTAACTCAGTTGATTCTTAGAACTTTATGTTCTTTCTTTTTATTGTAACTACTATAATCTTTGTAAACTCATTATCTTCCCATGAATTATTTTGAATTTGTCTTTATGCCTACATGAAAATACAAGAAAGTAAATTTTGTTGACTTATTTTACAAGATTATTGATTTAAAAAGTAGAAAACTTTTCTAAATTTGAAAAATGTATCCACATATGTTATTATTTTGGAATTTAATTACTTATTAAAATAATTTTATTTATACATTTTGCCTATTTAAGATTTGGTTGATGACTAAAATTAGGACTAGAAGACTTGACTTCTTCAATCCACAGTTACACTATTCCTATAGACACAGAAATACAAAGAAACTGACATATCAGAGTATTCTCTGACATATGTAAAACAATCTATCCTTTGGAATTAATTCTAAAGATACCGGGCAAAATTTTGAGTAAGAAAGTGAACTGATGAAAGCTATCTTTTTAAGCTTTAGAATGTTAATAATTTAGTATATTGTATTTTATTCAAAAGAACAGTTTTGAATAATATTATATTGCCAGTTAATTTGTGGATCATTTTGAGATAAATCTAGTCAATTCATGAATTAAAAGAATTGACTATTTTAAATGTAGAGATGATAAGCTATTTAAAAACAAAAATTATTCACTATAGCTTTTCAAACTAAAAATGAAAAATCCACTGAAGCATCTTACAGGGAAAATTATCTTTCATTGGCTGGAGAAACACTTAGAACAGCTGTAAGACAAAGCCTTAAATGCGTGCTAGATGAAAAGTCAATTAACAAAATCATGGCACTTCTACTTTCTAATAATACTGTAACTCATGGAATTGAAGACCTACTATAAACATCAAGATTGAGTTAGTACCCAATCTGTAGATTAGTATTTTTGTCTTACAAATGCTTACAAATGAATAACCTACAGGCATGGTTGGACTTGCTGTATTTACATTAATCTAATATTAATACCAATTAATAAATTAGACCATTCATTTTTAATGAACGCTTGGAAATAAACAGAAATGAAAATTTTGAATAAATTTTTTGAATCTCATAAGTTACCCTGGAACAATTGTGTGGACTTTTGCACTGATGGTAGGTACAACTGATGGGGGTCAGTTGTTGACATCATTCAACGGTAACAAACTATAATAGGAGTCAATATATTCTTTGCTATGTGAACATACACAGAAAAAAAAAAAGAAAAGAAGAAAACAAACAGAAGAAGACAGCTTTTAAAAGAATGTGTTTGATGAATCACAAATAAATAATTTTAATAAAGCTCCAACCATAAATACATATCTTTTTATATTCTGAGTGATAAAATGGAAAAAAGACATAATGAACTTATGCTACACACCAAAGTAGGATGATTATCTTGAGGGAGGACTTTTGTGTGATTGCTATTGTGAGGAAATTAACTAGCCACTTGTTCATGAAACATCATTCCTTCCTCAAAGAACAGGTAACAGAAAACCATAGTTTTTAAATGTTGGGTATTTGGCAGACATCTTCTCAAATATAAACAATCTGACCCTGTTACTGCCAAATAAAACAACCTACCGTATTTGTTGTCAATAATAAAATTTGCATTTTAAGACAAAATTTAAGTATTAAAAAATTTGCATCTGCCTAAATAAGCATGACATCTTCCTAATGCAGACTTTTCTAATAAGATTGAGGTTGATATTAGCACATGTGATTTTTTTTCATATTACATCATGAAAATGATGTCAACATTTGAAATATCTTCATAATCCACTGAATCAATTTCTAAAAGATGAATGTATGGTGTTTCAAAATTATGTATGAATAAAATTTTGAGATATACAAACAGTTTTAAATGTAACATAGTGAGGAAAATTAGTCAGAATGGTTTCACCTCTTAAATTTCAACTTTTAAGAACTATTACTTGGGGCCAGGTGGGGTGGCTCACACCTGTAATCCCAGCACTTTGGGAGGCCAAGGTGGGAGGATCACGAGGTCAGGAGATCAAGCCCATCCTGGCTAATACGGTGAAATCCCGTCTCTACTTTTTAAAAATACAAAAAATTAGCCGGGCATGATGGCATGTGCCTGTAGTCCCAGCTACTCAGGAGGCTGAGGCAGGAGAATCGCTTGAACACGGGAGGCAGGGGTTGCAGTGAGCCAAGACAGTGCCACTGCACTCCAGCCTGGGGGACAGAGAGATACTCCATCTCAAAAAAAAAATAAAAAAGCAACAAAGAAAGCCAAACCAAAAAAAAAAAAAAAAAAAAAAAAAAAAAATTACATGCTAATTTTGCTGTAGATTCAAATCGATAATTACCAAGGTTACTATAAAGTTTATTAGGGACTCCTGCCTTTTCCAACTACATAACTGTATGAGTATATATTAACTGCATATTTCTACCAAAGTAATATACCAGAGCTGATTGAATTCAGAAGCAGCAAAACATATGGAAACACTTTTCATCTTTTATTTAGTCCTACATTAAGATACTTAAGAATATATGAAACAATGTCACTCTTTGCATTAGTTTTTGGCTTTGTAAGCTACAATGTATTTCATTAAAATGTTGTTTACATTAGCATGTAGTAGGTCTATTGTTATTTACAATGAATTAATAAATTGATATTTTTAAATGCCTAAATTTTACTTGTAGTACTATAAATGCATATATTTATATATACTACATAAGGAAAAGTATTTTGGCATTCTCAATATAGTTTAAGAATTTAATCAGGACCAGAAACAAAAACTAAATGTAAGAACCACGGCTCTAGGCCATGAGATACATCAGTGATCAAAATAAGTTGAAGCCTCTGCCCTGTAGAGCTAATTATGTTCTCCTGGAATAGTTTTATTCCAGCAGATGGTTTTATTCTTCTATTTCAGACTTCTGTCTGATTCTTTCTAGGTCATGTTGAAATTAAAATGAGAGAAAGAAAAAACAATGACAGATTGTTGCATTCCCTTTGTCATACTTTACTTTTTCTTACATTTTAAATTAATTTTTTTTTTTTTTACCATTCTGAGGTTGTCTAAAGTTACACTTCCTGAATCACTATATAAAATTCTTTATAATTACTACCAACTAATATGATAGTATCCCAAATTTTCCACCTTATAAATTTTGTGGCACATCTTTAAATTACTTGTTGTAAAAATATTTCAAAGTAATTTTTTTTTCTTAACCAACTGAAACATGGCATTTAATTTCCAAATGTTATTTTTGAATAAACATTAGTGAAGTATATTTATTAGTTTACAGATTTTATTTTCACAATGTGCTAATTTTGACAAATTAAGGTCTTAGAGTAGATTTTTTTGCAGGAAACTTCTAGCAAAAATTGATTCTACTAAGCTTTATTATAATTATTATTCATCTGAAATATTGATAAATTTGCTTTTTCTTCCTAAATTTATTTTGTAAGCAATCATTAGTTTCACTGTACATCACCATGTAGTATAAAATTTTGGAAAGAATCTCAAAGATGAACAAAATCAGAAATTTCTGTTCCAACTTCTGTGTTAATGTCTTAAATTTATCTATGTTATTGCAAAATATTATGCTTTTAGTTGGTTTGTCATGCCTTTAAAACTGCATGTGATTTTTCATTACGTTCATGTATTTAAAGCCCAATTAACTTATGCATGACTTGTCTACTTGGAGACTACTCTGCCTCCACTATCTTTATGTATCTTCTGAAGAAAATAGATAGCACCTTTATTTGCTAATAAATTGAAGTCCCTGTATGTTTTCATACTTCTTTTTTTTTTTTTTTTTTTTTTTTTGAGACGGAGTCTCGCTCTTTCACTCAGGCTGCAGTGCAGTGGCGCGATCTCGGCTCACTGCAAGCTCCGCCCCCCGGGGTTCACGCCATTCTCCTGCCTCAGCCTCCCGCGTAGCTGGGACTACAGGCGCCCGCCACCTCACCCAGCTAATTTTTTGTATTTTTAGTAGACACGGGGTTTCACCGTGTTAGCCAGAATGGTCTCGATCTCCTGACCTCGTGATCTGCCCGCCTCGGCCTCCCAAAGTGCTGGGATTACAGGCGTGAGCCACCGCGCCGGGCCTTCGTGCTTCTTAAATGACACCCTCTGCACACATTCAGAGGGAATCATTCTGAAATATTATGGAGTAATGCAAAATGCGAGAATACCTATCTTATATCAAATAGCAAGAGCCAAAATGTGGAGCTGGGAGCACATCCTTAATTTTTTTTAAAAAAGTAGAAGTTTCCATTGTCACTTTGGAGAGTTAAAACAAACAAACAAAAAAATTAAAAAGTAAGGCCGGGCGCGTTGGCTCACGCCTGTAATCCCAGCACTATGGGAGGCCAATGCGGGCAGATCACGATGTCAGGAGATCCAGACCATCCTGGCTAACACGGTGAAACCCCATCTCTACTAAAAGTACAAAAAGAATTAGCCGGGTGTGGTGGCGGGCGCCTGTAGTCCCAGCTAAAATTAATATAGCTACTTCAATTTTTTTTATTAATGTTAGCATGGTGTATGTTTTTCTGTCTCTTCACTTTTAATCTGAGTCTTTATACTTAAAGTAGAATTTTTATAAACAACATATATTTTTGTCTTGTTTATGTTTAAGCCACTCTGACAATCTGTGTCTTTTAACTGTTACTTTTAAATTGTTCTAATTTAAAATCATTATGGATATGGGTGAATTAATTCCTACCATATTCTTTAAAATTTTAAAAAATATTTTAATTATTTTAAAAATTATGACAAAATGCACATAACAAACATTGATCATCTTAACTATTTTTAAGTGTACAGTTCAGTAGAGTTACATATACTCACATTGTTCTGCAACCAATCTCCAGAACTGTTTCATATTACAAAACTGAAATCTATGCCTTTTAAACACTAACTTCTCATGTCCCCTTTTCCTCAGCCCCTGGCAACTACCATTCTACTTTCGTTTCTGTGATATTGACTACTCTAGACATTTTATGTAAGTGAATTACATAGCATTTTTCTTTTGTAATTGACTTATTTCACTTAATATAATGTCCTCAAGTTCATCTATGTTGTAGCAGGTGTCAGAACTTTATTTATTTTTAAGGCAAATAGTATTACATTGTATGTATATATAAATTTTTTAACCCATTCATCTGTTTATGGACATGGGCTGCTTCCACCTCTTGGCTATGATGAATATGCGGTTATGAGCATGGTTGTACAAATATCACTTCAGGACTGCTTTCAAATCATTTGGATATATACTCAGAAGAGGACTGCTGAATCAGATGGTAATTCCATTTTTAATTTTTAGAGAAACGACTAAACTGTTTTAGCATTTTACATTCCCACCAACAATGTACAGGGATTTCAATATCTCCACATCCTGACCAGCATTTGCTGCTCTCTTTTTTTTTAATAGTAGCCATTCTCATGGGTATAAGATGGTATCTCATTGTGGTTTTGATTTGCATTGCTTGTGTTTTTTATTTGCATTTTCCTAATGATTAGTAATGTTGAACATCTTTTTGTATGTTTGCTAAACAAAAGGCCTGTGCCCATTTTTGAACTGGGTTGTAAATAAATACATAATTGAAAGTAAAAGATTAAAAAAGTTTAAATAAAAATTTAATAATTAATATAATCACAATAATATAAAATCTATGTAAAATAATGTAAATCAAAGCCTTAGAATAAGGGATGCTAAATCTACAAAGAAACTAGGAGAAAAATAAATTTTGTTTAAAGAAACATATGAGAGATATAAAAGTAGGTAATTAGGACACTAGATAGTTTATGCTTATCCAGTCTGAACAAAAATAAAAATAAATGAAATAGAAAAAAAGATAAAATGTTGGAAAGAGAATCAAAATTTTTAAATATTTAATAATAAGAAGATAAAAACATAAAGTAAAAATACTTTAAGAAATTAAGCAGGTTAAAATGTTTCTGTAATAAAAAATAATCCTGTAGAATAATTAAAATTTTCATTATCAGCTCAGAATTTTACTGGAAAGAGGAGGGGTAGAAAATGATAATCACAGGCAGCTGTTCAAAATCTGAAAGTGGCTGAACTAAGAGACAAAAACAGAACTTGATAATTCATGTTTGTTGTTCTCAATGAGTTGAAATTCAGTACAACAAAGTCCTAAGAAGTGAATTCACTAGTAAAGAACAAGGAAAAATTCTGAAAAGAACTGCCATTGGAAATCTTCATGTACCTGCTTACCCAGAGTACTCATAGACTCTAAGGCTTCCAATAAAATGTAGTGTTGTATAAGTGCATGAAGTATTTGTTTATCACACATTGTGGACAATCTGTTCATGAATTAATGCAGAGTTCATATATTTAATAGTTGTAGATTTTCATTTCTGTTCAAATTTAATGTTTGTCTTAACAAAGCAAATAGAAAATAAAAATTATAAAAATATGATTAAACTAATTTGTAAGAGCTAAGAAAATGTTTATATAGACAATATCTTCCTTTTAATTAAATATATTTTCTTTCAAAAATTATTTTATTTCACAATTGACAAATATATATTTTTAAAGTAAAGTAAGATACTTTTTATTAGTGCTATGGTTTGGATGTGATTTATTCCCACCAAAACTATGTTGAAATTTGATCTACCATGTAGCAGTGTTGAGAAGTGGGACTTAGTGAGAAGTGTTTGAGTCATGGAGGCAGATCCTTTATGAATAAATTAATACCCACATATAGAGGTGAGTGAGTGATCTTCTTGCAAGAATGAATTAGTCCCCATGAGAGTAGGTTATTAAGAGTCTGGCTTCCTCAGTTTCTCTCTCTTATTTCCTCTCTTGCCATGTAATCTCTTTGCATACACCTGCTCCCTTTCCATTTTCTATCATAAGTTGAAGCAGCCTGAGGATTTTGCCAAATGCAACTGCCAAATCTTGAACTTTCCAGTCACCAGAATCATTACCCAAATAAACTTCTTTTTAAAAATAAATTATCCAGCCTCAGGTATTCTGTTATAGCAACACTAAATGAACTAAGACAACTATTTCTTTCCAGCACATTCCATCTTGGTTTTTTTTGGAACACTAGGGTCCTATTTAGTGAACTGTTAATGCTCATGCATAAAATGGCCATGATGGCCAAAGAGTTAATGCCACTCCAGAAGTGCTGACTTATTTCCAGTGATCAGTGACTGCCTTGAAGGAATTGAGCTGGATGTGGTTGCAATTATAAACTAAATGGTTCCTAAAGGAACAACTCTTCCATGACAGATGTGTGACAAATAACTATTCCCACAGCACATTATGAACCCGCAAACTTCAGCTCAATTTTTTTCTACCAGTTCGTCTATGGGAGAATAAAGCACCAGATTGTACCATTTAATAGTCTTTCCTTGCTGGCCTTATTGCTAATGAGGGGATGTGGGACAAGACATTCTAGAGAAAGCTGAAGGCCTCTTATGCTTATATTGCTATTTTATGATGTCTTACTTGAATGATTCATGTGGTTATACTCTCTGTTGAAGCAGTTGTTCAAGAGATTACAGTTTCTATGCTTTTAATGACCAAGTGAGCTAAGAAAGAAGTCAGGATAAGAATTTTGGTGTCAAAGTATCTCTATTCCCAAAGCATTTGCACATTAGTGCACCAGTCATTAGGTTATTCTCCCATTGAACAGTTTTCTCTTCTACTTTTTCTCAATTTGACAATCATTCTATCCTGTAGTGAAACACATGGTTCCATAGAAAAAGGCAGAAAATGCTTTCAGTTTTCTCAATAAAAATTGGCCTCCAGTTTTTTTAGAGGAATTCCAAATGCTGGAATTTGTGGGAAGGATCTGTAAGAAATCATGGCAAAGACATATAAATGTCATTTCCTGCCCGCTTTTTCCCATTCCCTTATACTTACATTAACTTGAGGAATAGCAGGTTAAACATAAAGGACTATTGCATCAATGTTACCAAGTTTAGTATCACATTAAAATGTATTTCTCTCAACAAAAATCAGGTTTTTTTATATAGCTGAGCAAATATTCATCATAATTATTTAGAACTTTTTATTACTTTCACACCAAAAGTAACATATTTTGATAAAATATACAAATTCTATTTTTAATATGTAAAACTATAATTTAAAATACTGTTTTTATTGGGTGATTTTCCATTTCCTAAACAATTATGGAAAAGTAAATAAATGACATCTTTCTAAACTTGTAAAATCCCAACATGCTATTATTATGTATGTGTAAATGGTCAATTGTATAATTTTTCTCTCCTTTCATTCCACTCTCAATTAATATATCTCTATTCTCAACAAAGACAACTGTTATCTGTGATTTCCATCTCTTATCTCATCCAAATATTTTCTATTCTATACACATTTATGATGACTTTCTTCTTTATTTCTTGTATATAGCTTGTTTCTTCTCACAGCATATTATTCTTACCAGTATACTCTTACTATGTTCTACCTCTGTATTGTCTATCTCTTGCCTAAGTAACTTGGTCTATTTTTCTGTAGCAGTTAATATGAAAAAGAATCAAAATCATGACTGAATTTAATATACACTTTAGAAAATGTTTTCATTTAAGTATATATGACATATGAGTTTATTCAACTTTAGTAGAAGCTGTCAGTTTTTAAAATGGTGGTAATGTCTATATGAAAGGGTTTCTGTTACTGTGCATTCTCACCAGCACTTAGTATTGTCAGTTCTTTTAAAATTTTTTTAAAGTTTTTATTAAAGTTTATTACTCCTACGGAAAACTGCAAAAATATTTTAATAACATGTATAACATTAGCAGAATATATGAATAAGGGCATAGAAATCCAGGTCCTGATTAAAAACCTATGTGTGATCTTTCAGGCCCAATCATAATCAATTAAAAGCTTTACCTGACAAACCTCAAGGGGAAAGCTGCACTCTCTGCAACAGACCTGTTGCACAGCTAATGCATCCTGGTCTCTGAAGGAAGTTGGAATCAAAGATTCAGGCCCTCTGGCCAGTCAAACTCTTACCATATTTGCATTCCTAGCCTGGTGCCTTCATTTCTAAGCCTTTTTATCTGAGGCTTTGAGCAGAGGTCTCTTCAGGCTCCTCTGCCAGGGCTTCCTTATGGAAAAGAAGAAGGATACCTTGAAGACACCTTTCCCCACTCTGACTCAGTGACTCAGTACCCAGTACTTTTCCACTCACAGGCCTTCCTCCATTACACTCATCATCCACTCCCAACCTCATGGTCCAAAAAGCAAATGGAACCTTTTGTTTCAAGCTTCTTCAACAGTCAGATGACCCCAAACTCTGCACTAATCTACCTGACCCCTCCACCCTCCAGGTAGCAGTTACATGGCAAGAGATGGAACATGGGGAGTTAGTGCTTTCTCCAGATTGGACTCTTGCTTATACCATTACAGAAAGTGATTAAAGGTTTAAATGTTTCATTTAGGGCTTGCTGTTTTAATTGGATAACTCCAACACCTGGCAGCCCAGATCTTTCTCCCAGCACAGCCAACCTCCTGACAGAGCATTTTACCAGAGGATAAAGGGTGTGTTTACATTTGAAAAGTTATATATGACTAAAATTCACTAAACATTAAATTGCATGTCAGGTTCAATGAAAGTCTAATAATATAAATATGAATACAAATCTATCCGTTCTCTTAGGGAAAAGCATAATAAACTACCCACCATTTAGGAAGCTTAGAGCTACACTAGCAGAATTAACAAAACAAAGCCTATATAGAAAAGAACAGTGAAGAATTTTCTAATGAAGGATTGGAACTCCTGATATATATACATGACATCTGAAGTAGGTTTTGTAAAGGATAAGTCTAATTTTTTCAGATTATAAAGAGGCATATTATTTTAATCACATCAAAGTGTATGTACCAAAAAAGGCATAGAAGTAGATAAACATGATATGTTGGAATCAGCAGTAATCTAAATGAATGGTAGTTTTATTAAGTAAAGGGAATAAAAAATGACGATACATATGTAATGTTAGAAGCCAGATGATGGCAGGGATTCTAATAAAGGGATCAATTTTTTCTATAGAAAATATTAAGGCTAGAAATTGGTTAGATTATTAATACTATTTGATTACTTTTTATGTAAGCCAATAGCTAACATTTGAGTGTAAAGTCATATCTTTAAAACTTAGAATTCATAACATCTAATTACAAATGCATCTATGCATCCTTTTGTGCCATTTGTTTTAAGATGTATAGAAACATCTTTTTCTGTGTTTTCCATTATTAATGAAAAAATATTCCAACTGCTTAATTTATAAATAATATCAAAATATTAAATACCATTAACAGGATTCTTTCACAGGAAAACTTACTGTTTTTGTTACAAATATGAACTTTAAAAGATTTTCCAGAACACTCACTATGTTAAAGCTTAAAACAGTAGTATTGTATAACTTGGAATATTGTTGAGAATAATAATATTTCTGTATAGATCTACATCTCTTTTGGACACTGGTTTCTCTCTGCAGGTGGAAACGTTTCTCTGCCTTCTATTGTAGCTCTTTGTGAACACGTTTTATGTTTTAAACTAAATTATTAAGCCAGTGATTGTGACATTACAGGGTTTTCATTGTTGTGCTTCTTTACTGCAGCTTCTAATACAAAGTCATGAACTTTGGAGATGCTCAGGAGGCTCATTAAGTACAGATTAGATGGCAGGATAATATGGAAATGTACAGAAGGGCTGCACTATTCAGTTAAGTCACCGTATCTCTCCTGTTACCAGTTTACCATTCCACGTTTTTCACACAAGACTAGATGATTTCATCTACAAATAAACTGTACCATTCTTAACTATTCAGCAAAATAATTTTATCCTGACTCATATTCAAACGCCTTTCCACAAATATCTAATTGGACATATCTTCTGAACCAGTATTTTCAAATTATAACTGAATGCTAATTTTTGACTAGAAAGAAATATATCAAATGTCATCAACTCCTCTTATTCAGGTTGATTCTGTTTGATTCCTCTGCAGCTTCCAATAATAGAGATTGTGATCTCATTTGTGAAACATCTATTTCTCATTAATCATTTGTTAATATACTATTGATTACCAACTTGGCAATGCTCTGTCTAATGAGGAGGAGACGAAGAGGAGAAATTAAAAAAAAAAGAAATTTCCTCCTGGAGTTTACATAGTATAGAGAGCTTAACATTCCCTTTCCTTGACTTTTTTCAAAGAAATCCTACCTGGATCAATCGCTTAGCTTTGAAATGTTGTATTTTACTTCATTGAGAGAAACATGCTTTGGATCATTATTTATCAAATATATTTTACCCTTCATTTATATGTACAAACTCATAGTGCCAAGTTGTTTTATTTCTGATACTGTTGTTGAGTCATATAGGGTTAATTTATTTGGAGGAAGAGTTCCAAAACAGTAAGTAAACATTAGTCTCTGTCCTAAGTCAATAATTTCTTTTTTAAAAAGTTCTAAGTAGAGAGTTTTTTTCCCTTTTTACTGAAAAATAAAAACATCTTCAAAATCGCTTCTATGAATCACTTTTCAAACGTAAAATCTTAATGTTTCTCATAAAATACCAAATAAGGATGCTGACAGGTATGAAATTCAAAAGTTATTTGGGATTTGATGCCTAGAAGGTAATTGCATGCTGTGTGTGTTGAACTCTAAATTGGGTTGGGCTCATCTGTATAGATTCACAGACAAGAATTAAAGTCTTGAAGGTAAACTCATCATCCTCTATCAATAACCAGAAATACGCCTTCTTTGAATCTGATATTCCCTGACATTCTCCTGCATGAATGTGTTGAAGTCAGATAAATCTTTAGGTTATTTATTTTGAACTATTGGATTCTAGAGTACTGCTTCAGATTTCATTTTTTTTAACTATAGTTCTTTTTTTATCAGAAGGTTATTTTCTTAGAAAAATATATTCAAGCATTGTCCTTTGAAGTTTTTCTCGGGTGTTGAATGTTAAGTGCATATTTTTAAACTAATAAAGCTGTTACTAATAAAAGTATAGCAGAAGATGTTATTCCAATTAGAAGGAATAAAACTGATTTGGAGAAAAGTCAAAGTTAAAGGAAAGTTTGATTTTGTTGGAATTAGAAACAAAGTACTTCATATCTGTAAATGTGTTATACAGTGCATGTCTAAAAGAGTTATTATTTCAATTTGGTTAGATTATGAGTTTTTACTTGGTGGAGGAGAATATTAAAGTGTGTGACTCCATTTTTATTATTGCCAATGGCTTTCAAGCCCCAGTATTTACCTTTCCTTCCTGCCCCACTTCCGGGAGAAATGAAAAGAAAACTCAATTGGTTTCTTTTGGTGCTGGCAGGAAATTCAAACCATGTGATGTTCCTTAACATTAATGTTTCTTGGTGTATTTCTTGGTGTATTTATTGTCTTATTTCATTATGTAATATTTACTTAATTTTGATCACAATATTTTGTGGGGATTTTTAGGCAAGTGGATTTCTTAGACGAACTTTAAGATAGTTTTCAAAAAATAGTATGAATTAAAGACATTTGTAGAGAGACAAAAATGTTTTAAGTTATATGTTGTGGAATATTATTTAAAAATTTAAGAAAGCAAAATGGACATGTTAATTAGTTTGACTTAGTCTTTCCACAACGCATACATATATCAGAACACCATGAGGTAGACCATAAAAATGTACAATTTTTTATTTATCAATAAAAATTAAATATGGTAAAAAGAAGCAAAATGCTTTCTAAAACATACTCTCTTTGGTAGATCCTGTATTAAAAAGAGGTGGCCATCTCAAGAACTACAGTACATCATATTGTAATTAAATGGTGCTACTGTATTTTCCAAACTCTTTCATAAGCATCCTACATAGGAAGCATGTAACAGATGAACAGTAACAACCTCAGAACCAATAATTAGTAGTGCCTTTACTAGTACTCAGTATTTAAGAGAGAGTTAATATTAACTCAGCATTAGGAGATTTATTTTCAAGTAACAGGCAATCTGAAGACTAACCATTTTATTTTTATACCAAATGCTGAGTTTCTTGTTTATTTAACGTATGTCATTGCATATAGACTCCTTGTCCTCAAAAATATAGCATTCGATGTTTGCAATGAGTAAGGTAAAAACTTGTAAAGGGCTTCTACAGTGTTTTCGTTTTCTAGTTTTCCTTTTTTTAAAGTTCAGAGAATGTCTGTGACAAAGCATCATTGTGTAACAATTTTTGGTTTTTCGGGTGTTTTTTTGGATATTTACATTAATCAGTTTGGGGATTCTGTGACAAAATGTAATTTGCAAAGACTTGACCTAAACTGATTTTCTATGAAGCCAACTTTGAAACAGAAATCAGCATGCAGAAATTGTATCATGGATTGCTTTGAGGATACACACTGTGTAGGTTAAAAGAATCAACATTAGGCTGAGGGAGATGTTTGGTGGCAATTCAGTCACAGCAAAAAGTGCAGCCAACCCAGCGAGGGAAACTGTAGCTGTGATAAACCACCAGTGTTGTCCCAAATTTGGCAAAGGGGGCTGGACCTTAATAAGTCTCATCAACAGTCACTGGACATGAGCTGCTCTTGAGAATGAGACATGACATTGCATGAAGTGGCTTCTTCAATTGAAGGAAATCTCCAAAGGAATACTCAGCAATGATACGTCAATTATTAACACTCTTGTCAGCTGGGAAAATGAATGCTTTAGTCCTGAAGAAGGGGAAGGGGATGAGTAACCATAGTATCCCCTACAATCCAACCACTGGACCTCTTAGTTGCACTTGGCTCACATAATTTCAGGGAACAGTTCTTTTAGGATTCTGAGGGGTGGTGTCTAATATAATGATGATTAATGAAAAAATATAGCCAATGCCTAACTTTGCAACTAGGTCTCATAATCCCAACTGATATTCACCATTTTTTTACTCCATATTCCTGTTTCTTCTCACCATTGGGTAGTATTGCTGCTTGATCAGTGGGGTAACCCAAACAGACCCTCATTCCTGAAGGGTCAGAAACTTTGTGTTTCAATTATCAGTGTATTGCCTTTCAGCCCTAATACATTCTTTAATGTAGACTGTATGATAAACCAATTAATTATTTTTAGTATTTCTTCTTTAAAGAGAGAACAACGTTAAGCTTTCTTAGGAGAGTGCTCCGAAGAGATTTGCAGAAGGAAGAGGCTCTCCTACTGTGTCCAGTGCTGGCTAGGGGTAGATGGTAGGGATATAAGGGCAGCCATTCTTTCTGACCAAAAAAATGAACATAGAATATTTTCCCTCTTCAACCTTGCAGCCTTGGCCTGGCAGTAAATTATCTGTAGCTCTTTTGACACAGAAACCAAAGTCCCTGTGTGATCCATGTGATCTGAAGGCCTCCTGCCCTGGCCAGCACCTGAAGTCTATCTGCAAGCCCCTACATGACCTGCATGCTCTAAAGGCTTCCTCTCTCCACCAGCACCGAGACTTCTACTGCACATGCATGCCACCAGGTGTTAATCACCTACTCTTCCATTTGCATTGTGGAGGGTGGCCTATTACTTATACAACTCATGACCAGCTCTGATCTGGTCAAATCAGAGAAACATTCTGCTATCTGGTGCACTATCCAATAAGATCAGAGGCCCTACTATGATTGTTCTTTTTTGATTATTCTCTCTGAACTCTGGGATACCATAGTTTCCTTATATCTTGTAGTTAATCTTTTATCAGAGTTAATAATACATATTAAAATTATTCTGCTTAACCTACTATGTGGCTTCTATCTCCTGATTAGACCCAGACAACTATGCCCTACTCATGATAAGATTCAGGTCTTTCCTGTCTGCATTATATAACGGTATCTATACATCATATTGATAATAAAAGTCCAGTGTTTCACCTACTACGAGACAAGACTTCTAAATAAAGAGAGTTCAAAGTTACAAAAATGAGCAGTAGAAATCCTTTAAATTGGTCACTGAGACTGATAGTAAGTTAAGCCACTCTTTCTTATATTGCTTAGGTTCTAAGCTCCATGTATTCTACTTTTGTGAAAAAAAGAGCATAGTATTGTCATTGATGTAAAATGTGTGCTACATCCTAAATGATAGGGGCCCATTCATGAAGCCTAAAACCTCTAACTTGGCACATCAACTGTTTCTGCTATAGGCCACATTATTATCCTATGAGGCCAGCAGATTTTAAATGACATTGTGTAAGTTAAGACAGTAAAATCCATGAGCATGCATCCATTACTTTATCTCCTTTACTGTAATTTTCTTAAACTAATACAATATTTGAATATATAGAAATCCACATCAATGGATTACACGTTAGCCCTCACATAATAGTGCTAACTGTGGGTCTATGGGTACAAAAAGCAAACACATACCATAAGCATGTGTCTGTGTCAATTAAGGTAAAATGAATATTTGCTTCTTTGGTGGTGTCAAATATAGTCAACTTGTTATGAAGTGGCTGGCTGATCTCCCTAAAGGGTGGTGCCATATTGGAGACTCACCAATGGTCTCTGTTACTAGCAAGTTTGGTGTTTCTCAGTGTATCTTATGCATATGTGTTTCCTATGCATAAGCTACACATCGTGCAAATAGTATGGCAGCTCCTGGCAGAGGCTGACTGTTGATAACCAAGTCATTCTCTTTAATTGATTGTTTAGGTGCCTCTTCTGTGGTGAGTGACCTGGCCATCTAGGGTACACACTCCTGTAGTTTATTTGTGCCCACTGACTCGACTCTGTCTGATCCTAGATGTATCTTTTCCATCTCATGATGGTTTTCTGATGGATCTGCATATTAGTTTGACTTGATGGTCTTGCCAAAACTCATGATGAACAATTTTGACTACATGGTGCCTTGTGGTTTCATCTTTAGGTGATCCGTCTCTATCAAACCCTAACAGCACATCAGGAGATACTCTTAGGAAAAAAAAGAAAAAAAAGTATAACTATGCAATGAAAACTGCATGACTTTACTTCAGAGTCCCAAGAGTCAGCAATGTTTTTTTTTCTTCCATATGACACTGTCATAAACTCCACATAGCATCTTCCCTTACCACAGATAATTGTAATACTAGTATCTTATGGCACAAGTATCAAAGCTTCGACCTGCTGAACAATCCTGCACTGCTTTAGGTCCCACTCACAACGGTCAGCTTTTTGGTCACCCAGTATATATGTTGTAGCAGTATCATCAACTGTGAGGTATTTTGCCTTCAGAAGCTATTATATTACATTATATTACAGTGCCTCTTCATTTATATTTTTAACTCAATGCCAGATTCCTAATAAATATGTGCTTAAATTTTCCAACTAAACTATTTTCTTTCATACTTTACTTATATATGTATATCTTATCTTATATAAATTCTTTACCAATGTATACTGTGAACTCTGGCATGGTTATAAAAGAGTATATTTGAAATGCATGCAGTTTAAATAGAAATAAAATGAACAGCCTAAGTGCAACTATTTAGTCACATCTCTCTCTCTACCTGACATAGGTAACAACAATCCTGATATTTTTGTTAATCATGCCTTTGATTTCTTTACAATTGATCCCCTATACAACTATTGCAAAAATAGTAAATTACTTTGATTTGATTTTTTTTAAGTTTCATATAAATGAAGTGATGCAGTGCATTTTTAAGATGATGCTGGCTGCCATAACCAGCAAATTCTAACATATCTAATGGATGAAAGCTATAACATTAATTCCTTACTCATGAGCTACAAGTGTTTCTGGCTGGTGATGACTCTCCTCCAAGCAATTATATATGAAACCCAGAAACTTCCAATTTTGCTATTCTGCTATCTTCAAAAATTTATTTTCAATGTCAACATACTTGTTCACACCAGGCGAAGTAAGGGGAAGACCAAGGAGAATTAAATGCGGCAGGTTTTTAAGGGCTAACCCTGGAAGTAGTACATATCAATTTACTCGAGTTGCATTTGCTACAAGCCATTTACACATTTACTCATTTAAGGAAATCTGAAAAACACAAGGGGAAGAGGAGGAGTATGAGGCATAAAATGGATCAGCAATCAAAAACCAAGAAATTGATTCAGATGCCTTATTACTATTCTCTTCTAATGCTGGCCGATGACTAAAGTAAGCCATAATTTATTTAATTAAGTTTAAACTTATTTAAATAAGCAAATATATTGCTCTATGAAGCCTGCAACCTCTAGCCTTTAATGAAGATGAAAGTTCTGTTGAATGGCTTGTTCAGGAGCCCAGCGTTGCATATTTTGATAAGTGAAATGAGTGACATGGCCACTATCAGTAATGTCTGGAATGATAAAGTATATAAGGGGTGTCCTGGTGATGGCTTGTATTGTGTTCTTAGTATATGCAAAGACATGTTACCTTGATTTATTATTTGAGTATCTATGGTGCAAGAAATTTCCAGAATTCTTTACTCTTTTACTCTGTAACAATGTACAAATGAAGCTGATTTGTACGTTGGCCAGGACATCCAGTACTAAGACTTCTGTCTGAAGTTTGGCCAATTGTGCTGAGCCTTGGGTGCTGTCTTTTATCAAGGATATCCCTGTTAAGGAATGAAAAGCAATAGCTATCTAGCAAGCCCCATCATGATGGCACTTCCATCCTTAAAGTATGCAAATTCCTATTGTTGTACAGGCAGTTAATCCCAAACAGTTACCTAAGTAGCTAAGTAATCTGGGAAAGAGATGTCCTTTTCTAGAACCACAGCATCTAACAAGAGACCCAGAACAGGGGAGGCCACCCCTTCTTACAGGTGAGAAATGCCGGAAGGCTCAGGATTAGGTATAACTGGTAGCAAGGAGGTGTCAGGAGCCATGCTGAGCTTGTAGGGTGCTGCTTCCATGAATCCAAACATAATGGACAACTCAGTATGAAGGGCCATTGTCTCAGAATCTGTAATATCCTCTTATGCCAGGAGAGAGCTCAGTGTGGCCAGGGATTGCCACTCCAATGCTGTATAATGCAGAATCAATGAGGGTAGTTTCTTGAATAAGAAATGTATGGACAACCCATGGCCATAAATGTGTGTTTGCAATCCATAACAGCAGACACTATGCCTCTGTGGCAAGGAGTCTCTCGGGGGCACTAGAGGGATGGTCTGTTATATTACAATTTAGGTGGACTCTAGAGTCCTTTGTTGGAAGGAGTCCATTCAAGCTTCAAGGTGGGACAATTTGCAAGCAACAGTGTAAATGGGGAACATGTTGCCTCTAGAACCCAAAAAACCTTAAAAATTCAGGGCCCTGTTTTACCATTGTGGGTGCTAAGAGGATCAGTAACTGTTTCCTGACACTATCAGCATGGTGTCACTCTTGGTTTACCAAACAACTTTCAGAAATTTACCCTAGGCGGAGGTCTTGCACTACGTGTGGGACAATGGCTCATCCCCATTTTACATACTTCTTTATAAGTATGTATGTATCCTGAATGAAAATGCCAAATTAATGTTTTTGGAGGAGGATGTCTTCAGTGTAATGTCATACCTGTGCTCATGGAGAGAACTCCATGAAGTTAAATTCTTACTTGAAAAGACTGTGTGCAGTTGAGCAAGGTTGTTCAGGTACCTCAGACATAAATGTATGCTGCGTCCCTTCAGAGGTGAAAGCAATCTGCTGCTGAGAGGCTGTTGATACAGACACTGAACAGAGCATATTAGCCAAATCAATAATAGCAACATATTTAACAGGTGGACTGAGTTAGTAATTTACACAATATTGAATATGAGGGCCTTAATAGGTAGAAGACTAGTATTAAGATTTCAGTAATCCGGGGAGCCAAGATGGCCGAATAGGAACAGCTCCGGTCTACAGCTCCCAGCGTGAGCGACGCAGAAGACGGGTGATTTCTGCATTTCTATCTGAGGTACCGGGTTCATCACACTAGGGAGTGCCAGACAGTGGGTGCAGGTCAGTGGGTGCACGCACCATGCAGGAGCCGAAGAAGGGCGAGGCATTGCCTCAACAGACGGCACCTGGAAAATCGGGTCACTCCCACCCAAATACTGCGCTTTCCCGACGGGCTTAAAAAACGATGCACCAGGAGGTTATATCCTGCACCTGGCTCAGAGGGTCCTACCCCCATGGAGTCTCGCTGATTGCTAGCACAGCAGTCTGAGATCAAACTGCAAGGCCATAGTGAGGCTGGGGGAGGGGCGCCCGCCATTGCCCAGGCTTGCTTAGGTAAACAAAGCAGCCAGGAAGCTTGAACTGGGTGGAGCCCACCACAGCTCAAGGAGGCCTGCCTGCCTCTGTAGGCTCCACCTGTGGGGGCAGGGCACAGACAAACAAAAAGACAGCAGTAACCTCTGCAGACTTAAATGTACCTGTCTGACAGCTTTAAAGAGAGCAGCGGTTCTCCCAGCACGCAGCTGGAGAGCTCAGAACAGGCAGACTGCCTCCTCAAGTGGGTTCCTGACCCCTGACCCCCAAGCAGCCTAACTGGGAGGCACCCACCAGCAGGGGCAGACTGACACCTTACAACAGACCTGCAGGGTACTCCAGGGTACTCCAACAGACCTGCAGCTGAGGGTCCTGTCTGTTAGAAGGAAAACTAACAAACAGAAAGGACATCCACACCAAAAACCCATCTGTACATCACCATCATCAAAGACCAAAAGTAGATAAAACCACAAAGATGGGGAAAAAACAGAGCAGAAAAACTGGAAACTCTAAAAAGCAGAGTGCCTCTCCTCCTCCAAAGGAACGCAGTTCCTCACCAGCAATGGAACAAAGCTGGATGGAGAATGACTTTGACGAGCTGAGAGAAGAAGGCTTCAGACGATCAAATTACTCCAAGCTACGGGAGGATATTCAAACCAAAGGCAAAGAAGTTGAAAACTTTGAAAAAAATTTAGAAGAATGTATAACTAGAATAACCAATACAGAGAAGTGCTTAAAGGAGCTGATGGAGCTGAAAACCAAGGCTCGAGAACTACGTGAAGAATGCAGAAGCCTCAGGAGCTGATGCGATCAACTGAAAGAAAGGGTATCAGCGATGGAAGATGAAATGAATGAAATGAAGAGAGAAGGGAAGTTTAGAGAAAAAAGAATAAAAAGAAATGAACAAAGCCTCCAAGAAATATGGGACTATGTGAAAAGACCAAATCTACATCTGATTGGTGTACCTGAAAGTGACAGGGAGAATGGAACCAAGGTGGAAAACACTCTGCAGGATATTATCCAGGAGAACTTCCCCAATCTAGCAAGGCAGGCCAACATTCAGATTCAGGAAATACAGAGAACGCCACAAAGATACTCCTCGAGAAGAGCAACTCCAAGACACATCATTGTTAGATTCACCAAAGTTGAAATGAAGGAAAAACTGCTAAGGGCAGCCAGAGAGAAAGGTCGGGTTACCCTCAAAGGGAAGCCCATCAGACTAACAGCAGATCTCTCGGCAGAAACTCTACAAGCCAGAAGAGAGTGGGGGCCAATATTCAACATTCTTAAAGAAAAGAATTTTCAACCCAGAATTTCATATCCACCCAAACTAAGCTTCATAAGTGAAGGAGAAATAAAATACTTTACAGACAAGCAAATGCTGAGAGATTTTGTCACCACCAGGCCTACCCTACAAGAGCTCCTGAAGGAAGTGCTAAACATGGAAAGGAACAACTGGTACCAGCCGCTGCAAAATCATGCCAAAATGTAAAGACCATCAAGACTAAGAATAAACTGCATCAACTAACGCGCAAAATAACCAGCTAACATCATAATGACAGGATCAAATTCACACATAACAATATTAACTTTAAATGTAAATGGACTAAATGCTCCAATTAAAAGACACAGACTGGCAAATTGGATAAAGACTCAAGACCCATCAGTGTGCTGTATTCAGGAAACCCATCTCATGTGCAGAGACACATATAGGCTCAAAATAAAAGGATGGAGGAAGATCTACCAAGCAAATGGAAAGCAAAAAAAGGCAGGGGTTGCAATCCTAGTAGCTGATAAAACAGACTTGAAACCAACGAAGATCAAAAGAGACAAAGAAGGCCATTACATAATGGTAAAGGGATCAATTCAAAAAGAAGAGCTAACTATCCTAAATATATATGCACCCAATACAGGAGCACCCGGATTCATAAAGGAAGTCCTGAGTGACCTACAAAGAGACTTAGACTCCCACACATTAATAATGGAGACTTTAACACCCCACTGTCAACATTAGACAGATCAACGAGACAGAAAGTCAACAAGGATACCCAGGAATTGAACTCAGCTCTGCACCAAGTGGACCTAATAGACATCTACAGAACTCTCCACCCCAAATCAACAGAATATACATTTTTTTCAGCACCACACCATACCTATTCCAAAATTGACCACATACTTGTAAGTAAACCTCTCCTCAGCAAATATAAAAGAACAGAAATTATAACAAACTGTCTCTCAGACGACAGTGCAATCAAACTAGAACTCAGGATTAAGAATCTCACTCAAAACCGCTCAACTACATGGAAACTGAACAACCTGCTCCTGAATGACTACTGGGTACATAACGAAATGAAGGCAGAAATAAGTTCTTTGAAACCAACGAGAACAAAGACACAACATACCAGAATCTCTGGGCCACATTCAAAGCAGTGTGTAGAGAGAAATTTATGGCACTAAATGCCCACAAGAGAAAGCAGGAAAGATCCAAAATTGACACCCTAACATCACAATTAAAAGAACTAGAAAAGCAAGAGCAAACACATTCAAAACCTAGCAGAAGGCAAGAAATAACTAAAATCAGAGCAGAACTGAAGGAAATAGAGACACAAAAAACCCTTCAAAAAATTAATGAATCCAGGAGCTGGTTTTTTGAAAGGATCAACAAGATTGATAGACTGCTAGCAAGACTAATAAAGAAAAAAAGAGAGAAGAATCAAATAGATGCAATAAAAAATGATAAAGGGGATGTCACCACCGATCCCACAGAAATACAAACTACCCTCAGAGAACACTACAAACACTTCTACGCAAATAAACTAGAAAATCTAGAAGAAATGGATAAATTCCTCGACACATACACTCTCCCAAGACTAAACCAGGAAGAAGTTGAATCTCTGAATAGACCAATAACAGGAGCTCAAATTGTGGCAATAATCAATAGCTTACCAACCAAAAAGAGTCCAGGACCAGATGGATTCACAGCCGAATTCTACCAGAGGTACAAGGAGGAACTGGTACCATTCCTTCTGAAACTATTCCAATCAATAGAAAAAGAGGGAATCCTCCCTAACTCATTTTATGAGGCCAGCATCATCCTGATACCAAAGCCAGGCAGAGACACAACCAAAAAAGAGAATTTTAGACCAATATCCTTGATGAAAATTGATGCAAAAATCCTCAATAAAATACTGGCAAACAGAATCCAGCAGCACATCAAAAAGCTTATCCACCATGATCAAGTGGGCTTCATCCCTGGGATGCAAGGCTGGTTCAATATACGCAAATCAATAAACGTAATCCAGCATATAAACAGAACAAAAGACAAAAACCACATGATTATCTCAATAGATGCAGAAAAGGCCTTTGACAAAATTCAACAACTCTTCATGCTAAAAACTCTCAATAAATTAGGTATTGATGGGACGTATCTCAAAATAATAAGAGCTATCTATGACAAACCCACAGCCAATGTCATACTGAATGGGCAAAAACTGGAAGCATTCCCTTTGAAAACTGGCACAAGACAGGGATGCCCTCTCTCACCACTCCTATTCAACATAGTGTTGGAAGTTCTGGCCAGGGCAATTAGGCAGGAGAAGGAAATAATGGGTATTCAATTAGGAAAAGAGGAAGTCAAATTGTCCCTGTTTGCAGATGACATGATTGTACATCTAGAAAACCCCATTGTCTCAGCCCAAAATCTCCTTAAGCTGATAAGCAACTTCAGCAAAGTCTCAGGATACAAAATCAATGTACAAAAATCACAAGCATTCTTATACACCAATAACAGACAAACACAGAGCCAAATCATGAGTGAACTCCCATTCACAATTGCTTCAAAGAGAATAAAATACTTAGGAATCCAACTTACAAGGGACGTGAAGGATCTCTTCAAGGAGAACTACAAACCACTGCTCCAGGAAATAAAAGAGGATACAAACAAATGGAAGAACATTCCATGCTCATGGGTAGGAAGAATCAATATCGTGAAAATGGCCATACTGCCCAAGGTAATTTATAGATTCAATGTCATCCCCATAAGCTACCAATGACTTTCTTCACAGAATTGGAAAAAAGTACTTTAAAGTTCATATGGAACCAAAAAAGAGCCCGCATCACCAAGTCAATCCTATGCCAAAAGAACAAAGCTGGAGGCATCACACTACTTGACTTCAAACTATACTACAAGGCTACAGTAACCAAAACAGCATGGTACTGGTACCAAAATAGAGACATAGATGAATGGAACAGAATAGAGCCCTCATAAATAATGCCGCATATCTATAACCATCTGATCTTTGAGAAATCTGAGAAAAAACAAGCAATGGGGAAAGGATTCCCTATTTAATAAATGTTGCTGGGAAAACTGGCTAGCCATATGTAGAAAGCTGAAACTGGATCCCTTCCTTACACTTTATACAAAAATCAATTCAAGATGGATTAGAGACTTAAACATTAGACCTAAAACCATAAAAACCCTAGAAGAAAACCTAGACATTACCATTCAGGACATAGGCATGGGCAAGGACTTCATGTCTAAAACACCAAAAGCAATGGCAACAAAAGCCAAAATTGACAAGTGGGATCTAATTAAACTAAAGAGCTTCTGCACAGCAATAGAAACTACCATCAGAATGAACAGGCAACCTACAAAATGGGAGAAAATTTTTGCAACCTACTCACTTGACAAAGGGCTAATATCCAGAATCTACAATGAACTCAAACAAATTTACAAGAAAAAAATAAACAACCCCATCAACAAGTGGGCGAAGGATATGAACAGACACTTCTCAAAAGAAGAGATTTACGCAGCCAAAAAACACATGAAAAAATGCTCACCATCACTAGCCATCAGAGAAATGCAAATCAAAACCACAATGAATACCATCTCACACCAGTTAGAATGGTGATCATTAAAAAGTCAGGAAACAACAGGTGCTGGAGAGGATGTGGAGAAATAGGAACACTTTTACACTGTTGGTGGGACTATAAACTAGTTCAACCATTGTGGAAGTCAGTGTGGCGATTCCTCAGGGATCTAGAACTAGAAATACCATTTGACCCAGCCATCCCATTACTGGGTATATACCCAAAGGACTATAAATCATGCTACTATAAAGACACATGCACACGTATGTTTATTGCGGCATTATTCACAGTAGCAAAGACTTGGAATCAAGCCAAATGTCCAACAATGATAGACTGGATTAAGAAAATGTGGCACATATACACCATGGAATACTATGCAGCCATAAAAAATGATGAGTTCATGTCCTTTGTAGGGACATGGATGAGATTGGAAATCATCATTCTCAGTAAACTATCGCAAGAACAAAAAACCAGACACCGCATATTCTCACTCATAGGTGGGAATTGAACAATGAGAACACATGGACACAGGAAGGGGAACATCACACTCTGGGGACTGTTGTGGGGTGGGGGGAGGGGGGAGGGATAGCATTGGGATATATACCTAATGCTAGATGACGAGTTAGTGGGTGCAGCGCACCAGCATGGCACATGTATACATATGTAACTAACCTGCACATTGTGCACATGTACCCTAAGACTTAAAGTATAATAATAATAAATTAAAAAAAAACTCAAAAAAAAAAAAGATTTCAGTAATCCACAATGAAGTATCAGATTATTTCCAAGATTAAGAACAGGCCAATTGGATTGTTAAGTATAGCAGCAGTAGGGGGAACAATGAATCCTTCTTTATCTGGGCTTTATATAATAAAATTCAATTCTTGAAAGCCCTGTTTTAATTTACTTTGGGCATATTAACTTTTTTAATTTAGGGAATTATCCCTGGATCCCATTTTGTCATGCCAATTTATAAGATCCAAAGACTTAATTTATTTTTACTTTATTACTCATTGGATCACAGTGTTTATATCCACTGTGGGATATTTAAGGGCAATAGGAGATATGACCATAGAGAACTCAGGTGAGGGAGTAGTTCAGGTAAGGCATAGCTATTTGTCCTCTATTTTATATGCTGCAACTCCCCTAAGATTAATAGGCATTATGTTGTTTAAGTTTATGGAGTCCCTAGGTATAACTGTAATTCTAGCCCTAGTGTATTGATTAAGTCCATGAAGTTTGCAAGTTGATGCACTTCAGCAGATTTTGACATTAAATCTACAATCTACATTGTAAGGGAGAAAAAGCCTGCAACCAACAGTGATCTTTTATCTTTTTGTTGTATAAAATTTTTTAAGATTTATGTTATTGCTGATTGACACATAAAAATTATACATATTTATGGGGTCTAATATGATGTTTTAATACATGTATTCATTGTGTAATAATTAAATTAGAGTAATTCACATACCCATTACATATTTATTTAACATTTATGATTTCTTCATGATGAGAACATTCAAAAACCTCTCTTCTATCTATTTTGAAATATACATTATTGGTAAATATATTCACCCAACTGTGCAATAAAAATCCAGAACTTATTCCCCCTATCTAATTGTAGATTGTACCCATTGACCAACCTCTCCCTATCCCCTCTATCCAATATCCAGCCTCTGGTAACCATTATTCTACTCTCAACTTCTATGATATCAACTTTTTAGATTCCATATATGAGGGAGTGATATGGTTTGGCTGTGTCCCCACCCAAATCTCACCTTGAATGGTAACTCCCACAGTTTCCACATGTCATGGGAGGAATCCAGTGGGAGTTGATTGAATTATGGGGGTGGGTCTTTCCTGCACAGTTCTGGTGACAGTGAATGAGTCTCATGAGATCTGATGGTTTTAAAAGTGGGAGTGTCTCTGCACAAGCTCTCTCTTGGCCTGCTGCCACCCATGTAAGGTATGAGTTGTTCCTCCTTGCCTTCTGCCATGATTGTGAGGCCTCCTCAGACACGTGGAACTGTGAGTCCAATTAGACCTTTTTTTTTTTGTAAATTGCACAGTCTCGGGTATGACTTTATCAGCAGCATAAATAAGGACTTATACAGGGAGATCATGTAGTATTTGTCTTTCTGTGCTGGCTAATTTCACTAATTTAAGTTCCCACCAACAAGGTACCAAGGATCTTTTTTTACCACATCCTCCTTTTCTCCACATCTTCAAAATATTTGTTATATTTTGTGATTTTTGATAACCAACATTTTAACTGGAGTGAGACAGTTTCTCATTGTGGGTTTGATTTGCACTTCACTGATAACTAGTGCTCTTAAGCACTTTCTCATACTCCTTTTGGCCATTATGTCTCCTTTTTGAGAAATGCCTACTTAGGTCTTTGGTCCATTTTAAAATCAAGTTATTTATTTGTTTTTGTTAGTGAGTTGAATCCCTTATATATTTTTGATATGAACTCCTTATCAGATGTATAGCTTGTAAATATTAATATATTCTATCATATAAGTTAATTTTCACTCTGTTAATTATTTTCTCTTTTTTTGGTCTATTTTTGCTTAGTTTTGCTTTTGTTTCCTATGTTTTTGAGGTATCATAAAAAAAGAAAATTCTTGCTCAGACCAAGGTCATGAAGTTTTTTTCCTGAGGTTTTTCTGGTAGTTTTATAGTTTCAGTCTTACATTTAGGTCTTTGATACATTTAGAGTTGATTTTTTATATGTTGAAAGATATGTATCTAATTTCATTCTTCTGCAAGTGGATATTTAGTTTTTCCAACACCATTTATCGAAGAGATTGGCTTTCTCTAATGTGTGTTCTTGGCACTTTTGTTGAAAATCAGTGGGCTGTAAATGCATGGATTTATTTATTGATGTTTCATTCTGTTCTATTTGTCTGTGTCTTTTTTATGCCAGTATCATGCTGATTTGGTTACTTACAACTTTGTAGGATATTTTAAGGTCAGGTAGTGTGATATCTCCACCTTTGTTCTTTTTGCTCAAGATTGCTGGCTCCTTGAGGTATTTTGTGTTTCCATACAAATTTTAGAATTTTCTTTGTATTTCTGTGATGAATGTTATTGATATTTTGATAGGGACTGCATTAAATTTGTAGATTGCTTTGGATAGTATATATATTTTAGCAATAGTAATTCTGCCAATACATGAACACAGGATATGTTTACCTTCATTTGTGTCTACTTCAGTTTCTTTCATGAATGTTTTCTAGCTTTTATTGCAGAGATCTTTCACCTCCTTGCTTAAATTCATTTTAAGTGTTGTATTTTTTTATCTATTTGAAATGGAATTGTTTTCATCGTTTTCTTGATTTTTTTTTCAGATAGTTCACTATTAGCATATAAAAACACTACAGATTCTTTTTTTTTTTTTCTATCCTGCAACCTTTCTGAATTTGTTTATTAGTTCCAACAGTGTTCTTTTGTGGTCTTTAGGGTTTCCTATATATAAAATCAGATCATTTGCAAACAGGAAGAGTTTAATTATTTTTTTCCAATTTGAATGCCTTCTATTTCTTTCTGTTGCTTAATTGCTCTGGCTAGAACTTCCAGTAGCAGGTTGAACAGAAATAGTGAAAATGGGCATCCTTTTCTTGTTCCAGATCATGAAGGGAAAGCTTTCTGCTTTTCCTCATTCAGTATGATGTTAACCATTGGGTTGTCACATATGGAGTTTATTGCGTTGACGTACATTTCTTCTATACCTAATTTTTTGGGAGGTTTTCAATTAAAAAGTGATATTGGATTTTGTCAAATTCTTTTTCTGCATCTATTGAAATCATCACACCATTTTTGTTTTTCATTCTGTTAATGTGATACACCAATTTATTAATTTGCATATGTCAAAACATCCTTATGACCCTGGGATGAACACCACTTGTTCATGGTGAATTATCTTTGGATGTGCTATTGAGTTAAGTTTGCTACTATTTTGTTGAGAATTTTTGCATCTCTGTTCATTAGGGGTATTGAACTGTAGTTTTCTTGTTTTTGTTGTGTCATTGTCTGGCTTTTGGATCAGGATAATAGTGGCCTTGTAGAAAGAGTTTGGAAGTATTCTCTCCTACTCTATTTTTTGGATTACTTTGATCAGGATTCATATCAGTTCTTTAAATGTTTGATAGAATTTAGCAGTGAACCCATTAGAGCTTGAGATTTTCTTTGATGGGATATTTATTTATGTATTTATTTTTACTACTGATTCAATCTCCTTACTTGTTATTGGTGTGTTCAGATTTTCTATTTTCTCATAGTTTAATGTTGGTAAGTTGTATGTGTCCAAAAATGTATCCATTCCTCTAGATTATCTAATTTGTTTGCATATAATTGTTCAGAATAGTTTCTTATGATCCTTTGTATTTCTGTGGTACTAGTTGTAATTCTACTTTATTATTTCTGATTTTATATATTTGATTTTACTCTTTTTTTCCTTAGTCTAGGCAAAGATTTGTCTTTAAATAAACAATATTTATTTAGTTGATCTTTGAGTTGTTTTTCTAGTCTCTATTTTGTTTATTTCTGCTGAGATCTTTATTGTTTCCTTCCTTCTACCAATTTTGGGTTTAGTTTGTCTTGTTTCTTATTAATTTCTCCTGAGATGCAACAATAGGTTATTTATTTGAAATCTTCCTTTTCGACATAAGCGTTTATTGCTATAAACTTCTCCCTTAGAGTTTACTTTTGATGTATTCCATAGGGTTTGGTATGCTGAGCTCCCTTTTTTTTTGTTTCAAGAAATATTTAATTTTCCCCTTAATTTCCTTAATAACCCATTTGGCCATTAAGAACAATGTTGTTTACTTTCCAGGTATTTGTGAAGTTTCCAAAATTCTTCCTGTTGCCGATTTTAAATTTATTTTTAGTTTTATATTAATGTGGTCAGAAAAGAAGTTTGAAATTATTTCAATCTTCTTAAATCTTTTAAAACTTGTTTTGTGGCCTACCATATAATCTATCTTGGAGAATGTTCCTTGTGCTCTTTAGAAGGAAGGATATTCAGCAGTTGTTTGGTGAAATATTCTGTAACTGTCTGTTAGGTTTACTTAGTCTAGAGTACAGTTTAAATCCTATGTGTTTTTGTTGATTTCCTGTCTGAATAATCTGTTTATTGCTGAAAGTGGGATGTTGAAGTCTCCTACTATTATTTCATTGCAGTCTATCTCTCCTTCATATTTGCTTTATATAGTTAGATTCACTGATGTTGGGTGCATATATATTTACAACATGCTCTTACTGATATTATAAATCTTGAAGATTTTATTCCTTTCTTATTATATAACGACTTTCTTTGTCTTTTTTATTACAGCTTTTAAATTAACATCTATTTGATTTGATGTAAGTATAGCTACTCCTGCTCTTTCAGTTTTGGCTTATTTGAAATATCTTTTTCTATCCTTCACTTTCATTCTATGTGTGTTTATACAGGTGAAATGAGTCTCTGGAAGACAGAACAAAGTTTTTATTTATCATTTATTTAGCCACTCCACTTTTTTTTTTTTTTTTTTTAGACAGAGTCTCACTTTCTTGCCCAGGCTGAAGTGCAGTGGTGCACTTTCGGCCCACTGCAACCTCCACCTCGTGGTGCAAACAATTCTCCTGCCTCAGCCTCCCGAGTAGCTAGGATTACAGGTGCCACCACCATGCCTGGCTAATTTTTGTATTTTTAGTAGAGACAAGGTTTCACCATGTTGGCCAGGCTGGTGTCAGACTCCTGACCTCAAGTGATCCACCTGCCTCAGGCTCCCAAAGTTCTGGAATTTGATGTGTGAGCCACCGTGGCTGGCCCACTCCAGGTCTTTTAATTGGAGAATTTAATACATTTACATTGAAGGTAATTACTTCTAGGTATGAGTTTATTGCTGCTATTTTGTTATTTTCTAGTTGCTGTGTGTATTTTTCTTTCTTCCTCTATTATTGTCTTCTTTTAAAGTTAAGTGATTTTCTCTAGTAGCTTGTACAAATTCCTTGCCTTTAAATTCTTATTATATCAATTGTAGGTTTCTCTTTTGTGATTAATTTGAGGCTTACATAAAACATCTTATAGATGTGTTTTATATGTTTCTGAAATAAATTGCCTTTTTAAAATGTAAAAAAAAAAAAATCTTATAGTTATAACAGGTTACATTAAGCAGATAACCACTTAATATTGATCGCATAAAATAATTCATACAAACAATCCTCCATGTGTTAACTCTACTCTCTACCTATTTTGAATTATTGATGTCACAATTTTCATCTTTTTATATTGCATATCTCTTACCTATTTATCCTTATTATTTTTATAGTTTATTTTTTTACCCATCATACTAAGAATCTAAGTGATTTATGCTCCACCATCATCTCATTAGAGTATTCTGAATTTCACTGTGTATTTACTTTCCTTTAAGAGACAGAGCTTCACTCTGTCACCCAAGCTGGAGTACAGTGATATAATCATAGCTCACTATAACCTCAAACTCCTGGTTCAAGTGACCTTCCCACCTCGGTCTCCTGAGTAACTAGGAATACAGGTGCAAGTCGTCATGCCAGGCTAGCTTTTTTTTTTTTTTTTTTTTTTTTTTTAAGATGGAGTCTCTCTTTTTCACAGACTGGTCTCCAACTCCTGACCTTAACCAATTCTTCTACCTTGGCCTCCCAAAGTGCTGGAATTATAGGTGTGGGCCACCATGCTCCACTAGTATATTTACTTTTACTAGTGAGTTTTATGCCTACAGGTGTTTTCATGTTACTCATTAGCATCATTTTCTTTCAGCTTAAATAGTTCCCTTTAGCATTTCTCATAAGTCAGTACTAGTGGTAACACATTCCCTCAGTTTTTGTTTTACTGGGAAAGTATCTCTTTCTATTTCTAAAGGACGATTCTTCTGGGTATAGTATTTTTGGTTGGCAGGGTTTTCTTTTTATCACCTTTAGCAATTTAAATATATTATTCACTCTTTCCTGCCCTATATGTTTTCTGTTGAGAAGTCTACTATTATACATATTGGAAGTCTGTTATTAGTTATTTGCTTCCTTTCTCATGATGCCTTTAGGATCCTCTTTGTCTTTGACAATTTGATGATATGTCTTAGGGTAGTTTTCTGGATTGAATCTGATTGGTGACTGTTGGCCTTCCTGTACCTGAATATTCCTATTTCTCTCCTAATCTGTAAAAATTTCTTCTATTAAGAAAAACAAAGAGAAAAACAAACTACTTTCTACTCTTTTTTCTTTCTCTATTCCCTCTAATAGGAAAGTGTTATAGGAAAGTGTCTTAAACTCCAATAACATATTCATTTGCTCTTTTGACATCTTATTAATCTCATAAGCTTTCCTCATTTCTCTTTATTCCGTTTTCTCCTCTCTTGAGTTCACAGACATTTTCCTCTGCTTAATTCTGCTGTTGTTCTCACTTGCATTTCTTCATTTCATTCATTGTATTTTTCAGTTCTAGGATTGCTATTTTTATTATCATTTCAAACTTTCTAATTTATCTGATAACCTTTCTTCAATTGTTTATTAGTGTTTTTGTGAAGTTCACTGAGCTTCTTTAAAAGAAATATTTTGAATTCTTTGTCTGGCAAATTACACATCCCCATCCCTTTAGGGTCAGTCACTGATATCTTATATTTTTCTTCTGTTGAGTCATATTTTCCTGTTTGTTTTTGATGCCTGTGGACATATGTCAATGTCTTCACGTTAAAGAATTGAGCTTTTATTCCAGTCTTCTCAGTCTAGCCTTGTTTGTGCCTGTCTTTCCTCTGCAGGCCTGCCCAGAAATTCTCAGCAGAATATGCTCCTTAAGCTATGACTGCTGCAGCTGTTTTAGTACTCGAGGGTGTCCTAAGCCCAGGTTTGCCATGAGTCTTGCAAGAGTTCTTAAGTTGTTAGGATGCCTAATCCCTGATGGAGTTGCAGAAGACCCAGGGGGAGGGGGTACCCAGGCTATGTGGGAAAGCTAGGCAGGGACCAGTAGCCCTGATGGTCATGCCTCCTGTCAGTTCCCTGCACAGGTGGGACAGTTTCTAGAGTTCATTGAGAGGAGCTGGAGACTGAGCTGGGAACTTCAGGATCTTCTGTGGGATGAAGACTGGTGAGTCTGCCCTGGTAGCCCTGATAGGGACACATCTCCCAGAAGTTTTCTGCATAGTTTTCTGGCTGCAGCAAGAAGGTCCTGAGCTGAAACTGGGTCCCCTTAGGATTTACTGTGAAATGGAGTTTGGCAAGCCCATCGTCAAAGCTCAGACAAATACGAAACACCCAGGTTGCAAGATACAGGAAAGTCTTCCTCTGGGTTTTTGTGTAAGCAGTACCAGCCTGGTACAATAGCTAAGGGTATTTGAGCAAGCCACAGGGTGACTTCCAGATTCACTGCCAGGACAAATGTCAGCAGGCAGACAATCCTCTCTACCAAGGCATTAGTGTGCATGATTTCTCCTTAGCCCCTTGACAGATGGTTATAGTTGCAGGTTCAAGGTCATAAAGGGCTGAAGGCAGCCTTTTGGGGACTCTTGTTATTTCTAGGCTTGAGCTAGTAGCACAATTTGCAGGTCTGCCACCTGGCTGCAGGTCTTCACTCTCAAAATGACCCTTTTAGGTCATGGGCTACACCTGGGTTCCACAGGTTCTTACCTGAGTCCTGAGGCTTCTAGAAAGAGATTCTTTTTTTTGTGGATAGGTAAAGAATTCTTGTTATGAGGGGATATAAACAGATGACTTCTATCCCATCATTTCTGTTGTATAAATTCTTGTAATAAATGTTGGATTTCTAATTAGATCATATTGTGGACCTTCATTTCAGTTTTTTTTTTAAATTTTGTTTCTTTCCTTTATATCTGTTTCCTTTTTGTCTTTTTAAATATTTATTTATTTTTAGTCACTGGTTGTATTTCTGTGTGGAAGGGCACTCCACCATGCTCATACTTATAAATTTCTTCCTCCTGAAAGTATCAAATTCATATCATCAGTTTAACAAACTCCTCCATGAAAATGATTGCTTTATAGAGTTTAATGATCCTGGACTATAATTGGGATTGGATCATCTCCTTTGCTGTGCCATGGGGATGCTATGCATGTTTTTTTCTGTAACTGAGAGAGTCAGGGTGTTTGTCACAGCAGAAGCATGGCCACATCAGCAGATATGTAAGAATCCTGGTGAGTCCCTTGCTCTTAGAAGTGTGGACTTTAGCACACCACATAATAGCTTCCTTATTTTCCTTTTCTTTTGTTCCTTTTTTATTTTTTTCGTTAACTTCCTAATGAGTATTCTTTCAGAAGTGACAACCTGATGGGTCCATATCTCCCACTGTGTGTCTTTCCTTTCAGTGCTATATAGTTCAAGGGTCAATGCTTGGTTAAGATATATAATCAATTGATCACAGTCATTCTCCTGAGCATAGTATCAGTCACAACCTCATTTTAAATTATAGAGATATGTCCAGACTGAGACACATGACCCAAAGCCACTTTAAGAAGGGCTCTAATCCTATTTGTCTTTAAATACCAAATATAGAAATTTCTGACTTAGGTCAGCTAAATCTATAACAGAGGCTCAGTAGGACTCAACAACAAAACACAAAGCTGCACAGCTCAAAGGACAAGCTAGCCAGCAGGTAGTAGCTCCAAGTACATGCTTGCCATCAGGTAGAAGAGGCAGTTAGCAAGTCAAAGCAAGAAAATAACATCCTCAGTGATGATGACCATTATCTAGGAATCCTGTTCATAGTGCCACTTCTTGTGACAACTTTGCCAAGTCAAGATAAACCCCGAGCCAAAAATTTGGTTTAGAATTTGAGACTGATAATACCATATATATAACAAGAGGATATAAAAATATCTGACTTGCACAACGAGGTTTGTGGGAAGAACAAGAAAGGTATCCCAAAGAGGTCTGAAATGACTTCAGAAAGTAGGAAAAAAAACTGGCTTGGAGTTTTTTCTGTGGTCGGGGTGGAGCTGGAGTAAGATTTTTCACACATGGGCCAGTCTTTTATGGTTTGAATTCCTGCCAGTAACAAAGGAGGAAGCACCTAGGTTTTCTTATTAGCTTTTCCAGGTAAGAGACACAATAGAAAGAGGGAAGTGAGGCTTAAGTCTTTCAGCTGTCAAATTTCAGAATAACGCAGTCAGGTTCTGGATTTGGGAAAGGGTTTAATTAAGAGCCTTTTTACAGAAGTGTGAATAGAGTTAAAGAAAGAAATAAGAAAGATATTGGCATGCAGATTTCAGCAGTTTGTGTGAAGTCATTGCCACCTGTAATCTGAAAGAGATGGGTATTCACGAGAGTAAAACAAAATGGGACACAGAGCAGACATTGTGCTCTCAGAGATATGACATTGCTGAGGCAATAAAGCCATTGCTGCTCAGGAATATTTAGGTCTTTGTCTCTTACCTTTTGATCTTTTACTGGTCTTTGTCATTAGCTGAACCTAATCAGACGCCAAAGGCCAAGGAAGTTTATGTAAGAGAGTTCATAAAGTTAGCTTTCCCAGGCGACCAAAAGGTAGAGAAGGCCAGAGAACTGTTATGAGGGTATAAATAGAAAAATAACCAAAATGGTCACTTTTTAAAAATGCAGAAGCCAGTTGTCATAGCACTCTTAATGTTTCTCATAATAACCTGCAATTGTTCTCATTTATCTCATGTTGATACATGCATAGCTGTTTGGGGTTTCTCCATCCTGTTTCCTTGCTCTATGTATCTTCTGGAAATACAATGATATATTAAATTCTGTAATTCTGAACTATATATTTTTATATAATATGGCAATTCCTCTCTCTTGGTTCTTCAAATGTGTTATGCCTATTCTGGAAATTTTGTACTTTTATATACAATCTGTAATAAGCCTGTCAAGTTTCCAAATCAAATAAAATTTTAAAAAAGAGAATAAGTAGTAGGTGAAATTTGATCAGTTTGGGGAAAATTTGCATATTTATGATATAGTCTTTCATATCATGAACACTGAATATTTCTTCTTTCACATTTGCCTTCATTAATATGCTTAAAAACAATTTATCTTTTTTCAAGAAAAATATTTTCATTGAATTTATTCCTATATGCTTTTTATATTTTTATGTTACATAAATGTTCTTTCTAAAGTTTCAATTTTGAAATGTTTGTGATTGCTGTGAAGAAGTACAGTTGGTATCTATACACTGAGTTTACAATTAACAACTTTGCTAACCTCATATATTTTAATTATTTATAGATTTTATATAGACTATAGAACATTTTTATCTATAAATAACTGTATTTTTTCCCTCAATACTGAGCAAGCTTTTTGTTTTGTTTTAAAAGTTGCCTTACTATTCTAACATTTTACTATCTAAAACATTCAAGAAAAGTGGGCACTCATATATGGTTCCTATTCTTATATAGAATACTTAATATTTTTTACCATTAAAAGTCCCATTTGTAGTATTTTATGGGATGATAGATATACTTTATTAGGTAAAATAAGTCTTATTTTCTAGTTCTTTTTTCATTTTTCAATATATTTTCTGTATGAATTTGAAAAATATTTGTATTCTGAACCTTCTGATGCAGTCTTTTAAATAAGGCCCACACAAAAAGTTTAATGATTTTATGGCTTATCTTCAAATTTACTTGTTTTATTTTTTTAATCTATCATTTACTGACAGAAATATGTGAAATTTCTCACTATAATTGTGGTTTTACCTTTTTTACATCATTTCTATCATTTTTTGAGGCTCTTATTAAACATACACATATTTCTAATGCTCAATCTTAATTATAATTTGACTTTTAAATATCAATACATAATAACTCTTTATTTTTAGGGTTCTTTTGCTTTAACTTTGAGAATCTTTATTTTTTTGGAAATTCAATTACATAGCTAAATTCATTTTACTTTCACTACTTGATTATTTATGTAAGCAAGTTAACCTTTGATTGCATAGTATCTATTTAGGATAATTTCGGATTTAGATAACTCATCTACTACACGATTCACTATTTAATTCAGAAATTTCTATGTTAAAAAAGCATGGATAATCTGAAGTATCATTAAAATGTCACAGACGAGTCTGGATGCAGTGGCTCATGTCTGTAATCCCAGCATGTTGGAAGGCCCTGGCAGTAGGACAGCTAGAGGCCAGGAGTATGAGACCGGCCTGGAAAACAAAGCGAGACTCCCAACTTAAAAAAAAAAAAAAATCACAGAATTAGTATGTATAGATATATATATGTACATATGTGCACACCTGTATTTTCTTACCATGTATGACCATGTATTTTATGTGTATGTGTGCATACATGCACACACACAGAGTCCACCCTCCATATGCATGGATTCTCTGTTTGCAAATTCAACCTACTACAGACTAAAAATATTTGAAAAAAGATAGCTAGGAATACAACAACAAAAATAATAATTTAAATAAAAAAATAATATAACACGGCCGGGCTCGGTGGCTCACGCCTGTAATCCCAGCACTTTTGGAGGCTGAGGCGGGCGGGCCACAAGGTCAGGAGATAGACACCATTCTGGCTAACACGGTGAAACCCCATCTCTACTAAAAATACAAAAAGTTAGCCAGGCATGGTGGCGGGCGCCTGTAGTCCCAGCTACTCGGGAGGCTGAGGCAGGAGAATGGCGTGAATCCGGGAGGCGGAGCTTGCAGTGAGCTGAGATTGCGCCACTGCACTCCAGCCTGGGTGACAGAGCGAGACTCCGTCTCAAAAAAAAAAAAAAACAATAATAATAATATAACACTTATTCACATAGCATTTAAAAGTATGAGGTATTATAAGTAATCTAGAGATTATTTTAAATATATAGAAAGATGTGCATAGGTTATATGCAAATATTATGCCATTTTATTATATAAGAAACTTCAGCGTCTTCAGATTTTGGTATCCAAGGGAGGTCCTAGAACCACCAATCTTCCATGGATACCAAGGGATAAGTTCATATATATCTCCTCCTTATAGATATAAAAATCTATATATTGATTTATATTCCTAGTAGAAAAATTTCACAAGATATAAATACAGAGAGACTCTACTATGTTTTTCTTAAATAATTTTGGAAATGCAAATTTGCTTAAGATTGAAATGGCAAATAGATTTATTTAAATACTACATAGATAAAAATCATATTATCTCAGGATTACAATTTCCCATACATCTTCAATCAACATATTTACCTATTATAGTGAAAAAATCTTGTATAGTACCTGTTTTGGTTAATTTTAGGTGTCAACGTGACTGGATTGAGGAATACCTAGAGAACAAGTAAAACATTATCCATGAGGATGTTTCCAGAGAAGATTGGAGTGTGACTTTGAGTACACTAAGTGAGAGAGATCCACCCTGAATGCAGACAAGCAACATCCAAGTGGTTGGAGGCTTGGATAGAACAAAAATAGAGGAAAGGAAAACTGGTCTCTCTTCTGGAGCTAAGATACATTCTCCTTCACTTGCCCTTGGAAATCAGAACTCCATGTGCTGTCTGGCCTTTGGAGTCCAAGACTTACTCCAGCAGCCGCTTGGGCTCTCAAGCATTTGGATTTCGAATGAGTCACACTACCAGCTTTTCAAAGTCTCCTGCTTGCACACAGCCTCCATAATCACATATGAGCAAATTGCTCTCGTAAATCGCCTCTATATCTATCTATCTTTCTATTTATCTATCTATCTATCTATCTATCTATCTTCTATCATCCATCTGTATCCTATAGTTTATGTGTCTCTAAAGAACTCTAATACAGTGTTTATGCACCATCGACACTTTGTTCGAGGTTTTCAGTCTTATGCTGTTTTATGGCACTGAGCCATTAAATAAGAGACAGGATAAATACATTTTCTCATTAAATAAAAAATGTAAAGAACATGTCTGTCAGTATAAGATGAGATTTTTACAAGAAAAGAACAAACACAATTTATAAGAAGAGCTGTTGATTGTTCAACAGATGCACAGCTCTAGTAAACATAATGATAAAATTATAGCCCCATGACCTCTATTATTTCAGCAGCACTATCAACACAGCTGATTCGACTACCGTAACAGTATTGTACAGTACTGAGGGGAAATTATCACTTTTTCTTAAATTTGAGGTTATTTATGATCTGAACAAATGTATCTTTTTTTAAAAGACATACAGTCACTTTTTCTAAATTAACTTCCATGATCTCAAAAATTCATTTCTTTCCATTTTAAAATGGCTTAATATTACTACCTATGGTTGAAAGCAATGGTCAAGTTCTATCTACTTTCTCACACACAAAAAAATTATCTGTAGCATGGACATAACCTAGAAAAGAAAGCAATTGTGCTTCATTTGATGTTGTATTAATTTTTTTTTAAAAAACTCTATCATTAGAAAACACTAACACTTGGTGTCTCATCTACTGACATTTAACAACTTTTTTTTAGATTTTTATATTTCACACAAAAATACCTTAGGTTACTGTGAATTCCTAAGATTTCAACACAATAGCTCCTTTTTGGAAATTCAGTTACATAGCTAAATTCATTTTACTTTCACCACTTGATTATTATGTTAGCAAGTTAACCTTTAATTGCATAACATCTATTTATGATATTTTGGGATTTAGATGATTCATCTACTATAGGATTCACTATTTAATTCAGAAATTTATATGTTAAAAAAGTATGGATAATCTGAAGTATCATTAAAATGTCACAGATGAGTCTAGATGTAGTGGCTCACGTCTGTAATCCCAGCACACTGGAAGGCCCTGGCAGTAGGATAGCTAGAGGCTGACCTTGTATGACCATATATTTTGTGTGTGTACATACATATACATGTACGCATGTATATGCTAAATGTTACTACATATGGTTGAAAGCAATGGTCAAATTCTATCTACTTTCTCTTACACAAAAAATTATCTGTGGCATGACCATAGCCTAGAAAATTAAGCAATTGTACTTCATTTGATACTCTATTAAAATAAAGAAAAACTCTATCATTAGAAAACACTAACACTTGTGTCTCATCTACTGACATTTAAATACCTTTTTTTTAGATTTTTATATTTCACATAAGAATACCTTAGGTTACTGCGAATTCCTAAGATTTCAACAGAATAGCTCAAATTTTGAGACAGCAAATTCAGACAGTAGATTATCTTATTTTTTAAATGAGCTCTCAACTATCACATGAGTGTTCAAAAAAAGAAATTAAATACAATATTATTTGAGTATCCATATCTATATTCTTCTACTATTTAAATATATAAAAAGTGTACACATATATGTAAATAGTGATTATATCAATTTTACCTTTTTGTATATGGAAATTAAGTCAACTTTACCACTAATCCATTTGTGAGTTTTTAATAGCATCATCAGCATGACAAAACATATATACAATTTTTTATTTTAGATTATAACTTAACCAAAGGTAAATATGAACAGAATAACATTTTACCAATCAATTATATAAGGGGAAAATCAGTAAGAGGGAAATATTTTTTAAACATTGAACAAACTTAATGTAGTGTATAAGATAGCAAATTTCTCATCTCTCCTTCTGGACAAGGTGCTATATTCTGGAGAATGATATTTAGCTATAACTTTTAGTGTATATGGTGAAAAAGTAAAATCAGGCATGTTAATGAAATAGTTTGTTAAATAAAACTTTTCTTCTTTAAACCTTTGAGGCACCAAAAGTGGGGATAATTGTTGCCAACAACTGCATCCTACATTCCAGATGATCGATTCAGGACTTGTAAATTGGGTTTCACAAATCTATTTCTGTTAACAGTAGCCTATCACTTAAACCATTCTGTGTGTAAGTAAGATAAGTAGGGGACCAAAATAATAAATCTTTGATAGAGAATTCCTTTGAAGCAAGTTGTTAGAATTCTCTGTGTTTCTCCATAGTGGGTGTTCTTCTGCCTAACTTGGGCTGACTGATGGTGAGTTGACTTTCAAAGAATCACTTGGAGGACTTAACATGTGTCTCTGGAGCTGGGTGTGCAGAGCTTTCTGCTATCTTTCATTAAAAAAAGTCAGGTTGACTAGGTATAGCTACTTCTATTAACAAACACAGGAGGAGAGAGTTTTAGCACATGGACAACTATTTCCAATGTCTTGTAGAAAAAAATGAATTTTCCCCATGTTGCAAAGCAAACAATAGATAACTGACCTTAAATCAACATGAAAGGACACTACTCATAAAGCAGCATGCCATAAAAATTTAGCCCTCACAGAGATGATCTGTGTACTGTCTGAAGAAAAGTACCTGGGGAGTAAATCTCTGAAATAAAAAAAAAAAATCAAGTTGTAGACTTCAGCTTGGAAATTTTCTGAAGAATCTGAGTTTCCTCTACCCTGATGAAACCCAGCATTTGCCTTGCAGAATATACAAAAGTAGATTATAAAGAATATGTGACCTGTAAGAATGTGTCCTTCAATCTCTATTATCCCCTCTTTAATTGCCCCCACCCAGGATTCCTGGCTCCTAAGTGAAAGAGGAACCAGAGCTACAAAGTCAATGCAAATTGACGGTAGCGCCTTCTCACTGTAAGTTTCTGCTCCCAGATTGGACCTGAGCTATGGGACAAGAATTTTAAAATTGGGTAAAGGCTTAAAATTTTTTGATATTTATAATAGCTTTATTCTTAATAGCATTGAACTGGAAACAACCCAAATGTTCTCCAACAGGTGAATGGCTAAACCAACTAGTACATCTATACCATGGAATACTACTCCACAACAAAAAGAACGATGATTGATACACACAACAACCTAAATAGATCTCAACGGCATTATGCTGAATGAAGTAAGTCAGTCTCAAAAGGCTACATGCTATATGAACCTATATACATTAACATTCCTGAAATTATGAAATAATAGAATAAATAATAGATTCATAGTTGTGAGGGGTTAAGGAGGTTGTAGGCATGGGAGAGGAGTGGGCGTGGCTCTAACAGGGCAGGTGACATCCTTAAAAATACCATAGAAAGAACTTCCATCTAATCTCACCTAAGACAAAATTTCCTAACCTTTAACAATCTATAAATAATACTTATGATGCAAATGTTTTGTATTTTGGCTAATAAACGTCAATATCCTGGTTGTAATATAGAACTACAGTTTTAAAAGGTTATTACCATTAGAAAAAAAACTGAGTAGGAGATGCATAGAATCTCAGTTATTTCTGACAACAGCTTGTGAACTTTAAATTATCTAACAGTTTAATTAAAAATGTTTTTCTGGGCTTGGTGATATGGCTCAGTCCTGTAATACCAGCACTTTGGGAGGCTGAGGCAGGAGGATCGCTTGAGTCCAGGAGTTTGAGGTCAGACCAGCCTGGACAACATAATGAGACCCCATCTTTATAAAAAAAAGAGGGAAAGAGAGATAACCATGAGACAAATAAGCCTCTTTAAAATTGTTTTTCTGTTTTATCAGCATTTATAATACAACAATTTCATACATACACTGCTCCACTCCCTACAGCCTCACCCATTATCAAAATTTCATACCAGAGTGGTACACTTGTTGCAACTGATAAACCTACATTGACACATCCTTATTATCCAAAGTTCATAGTTTACATTAGGGTTCACTCTTGGTGTTGTACATTCTATGGGTTTCACAAACATACAATGATACACATTCACCATTCTAGTGTCAGAGTAGCATAGCCCCCCTTTATTCACACAAGGTACATTCCAAGACCCCCAGTGAATGCCTAAAACCACAGATATGTGTACTATGTATAAACCTATGTATGCTGTGTTTTATTCTGCACATATATATCCATGATAAAGTTTAATTTATAAACTAGGAACAGTGCTGTTGTGCTTTGGGGCCATTATTAAGTAAAATAGGGTTACTTGAACACAAACATGGTGATAACATGATAGTCCATCTGATAACTGAGAAGGCTACGAAGAGTTCCACAGGCAAGCAGCATACACAGTGTGGATACTCTGGACAAAGGGAGGACTCATGTTCTGGGCAGGATGAAGTGGGAGGACATGAGATTTCATCATGCTACTCTGAAATGATACGTAATTTAAAATTCATGAATTGCTTATTACTGGAATTTTTCTTTTGATAATTTTGGACTGTAGTTGATCATGAGTATCTGAAACAGTAGAAAGCAAAATAGTAGATAAAGAAGGACTACTGTAATTTCATTGCTCTAATAATCCTCTGTGCCTATTCATCCCTTCATATCCCTAGTCCCTAGCAAACACTGATCTTTTTACTCTCCCATAGCTTTGCTTTTGTAAGAATGTCATACAGTTGGAATCATACAGTGTATAGCTCGTTCAAATGGACTTATTTCACTGAATCATAGCATTTAAGTTTTCTTCATGTCTTTTCGTGGCTTGATAGCTCATTCATTTTTAGTGCTGAATAATATTCTATTGTCCGGATGCACCAGAGTTTATTCATCCATTCACTTACCAAAGGACTGCCTCTGTAATTTGACAAGTATGAATACAAGCTGCTAAAAACAGATTTTTGTGTAGACGTAAGTTTTCCATTTATTTGAGTAAATACCAAGGATTACAACTTGTGCATTGTATGATGAGAGTACATTTAGTTTTGTGAGAAACTTCCAGCTTTCTCCCAAAGAGGGTACCTACCATTTTGCATTCCCACCAGCAATAAGTAAGAGCTCCTGTTGGCCAGCATTCGGTGTTGTCAGTAAGGCTTGAACTTTTATTAAGCTGGATTTGAATTCTTAATCCTTGAAAAATAAGAGTGCTTTTAATAAGAAAACTTATGGCATCTTCCAAAATGTCAAACAAAGACAGGAAAATAAGTCTCAGTGAACAGCAAAAATAAAATGTGTTCATGTATTATGCTTTTAGTTTCCTACTTGTTCACTTTTAAGACTGTCCCATCAAATATCTCTAGGAAGTATCTGTTACACATCAGAGAGATGTCTGGGTTCAGGTTGCTATGTGGAGGAGGATGATACAGAAAGAAGTTTAGTTGCAGAAGATAAACACTATGAACCACAAAAGGAATTGATGGGTAAAAGATGAAACAAGTGTCTGCATCGAGTTCAAATATCCAGGAACTTTTTTTTTTTTTTTTTTGAGGTAGTGTCTCACTCTGTCACCCAGGCTGGAGTGCAGTGGTGCATTTGCTCACTGCATCCTCGACCTCCCACGCTCAGCTGATCCATTCACCTCCGCCTCTGGAGTAGCTGGGACTATGGGTGCAGGCCACCATACCCAGCTAATTTTTTTTTTTTTTTTTTTTGGTAGAGATTGAGTTTCACCATGTTGCCCAGGCTGGTCTTGAACTCCTGAGCTCAAATGATCCACCCTGCTCAGCCTCCAGTTTTCAAAAGAATTATTGGACTCTCTAGCAAGCATTGTGATCATATTTTAACTGATAAACTACACACAGGAAGAGAAACTTTCAACGAGGCAAGAGACTTTTGAAACCAAGAAAAACACCAACAACAAACAAATTGTGACTACAAATTCATGTACCTTTCCTTAAAATTTCCCAAAGGAATAACTTTCTTGTGATTCATTTAAAAAAATTAGCAAAATAATAAATAATGACATCCTTCCGGAATAAGTATGCTAAGAATTCATCACATCTAGATTACCAAGTAGCATATAAAGAACACAAAGTACGATGAAAGGGGTGTAGTTTATTACAAATTTTCCTTAAATTTTTGATGAAGTTATTAGTGGATTAGCTGCAGAGCCATCTATCTGGACCATGCTAGTCATAGGTCATTGTGCCGGTTTTCAATAGCAAGACTTCTCTCCTGAGATCTAATGGTCTAAGTCCATGCTATTCCAATTGAACCTAGTTATTTTTTTTGCACCAAAGCTAGCACCATTTGTATAAGTGTTATAGTTATCTTTACAGAATATCATCTACCTTTATATGGCTCTAAAATATTTTCTAATAAGTGGGCTTTGCTTCTGTGTTTATTAAATCTCTCACTCTTTTTAATATCATAAGTTGTCCTCTTTGGACTTGGAACATTCTTGTTAGCACAGGAAACTACTTTCATGTCTTATATCTAAATAATTTTCAATTTATCTCGAATTCCCCTTCAGCCATTGTCCTTTTTTTCTACTGTCCTTCAAAGCAACTGACTTCTAATGAGTTTAGTGTGGCTATGGTCGCAATTTTTTTACTAACCTTTCTGACTTCATCTCATTCCTGTTTGGCATCAGTACTCATAACTCTGCAAAGTTTCTTCTTGTCAAGCCACCACCACTTTATGTTCAAATGCAAGATTCTGTTATTTTGTCCTTACTGTAAAACTTAGCAGCAGTTAACAAATTTGACTCTGTCTTCTTTCTTAATGCCTTTTCATGTCTTTATTTCCTTATGGTTATATTCTTTTCTACCTTATTCTATGTCTTTTGCTGGCTCTTCCACTTCCTAACATATGATGGAATAGCCCTGAGCTCATCCCTCAGCCGCAATTTTCTTATCTGTTCTTATTATATCTATTCTTTGACTCTACTAGAAAATGGAGTCCAGTCTCATAGCTTTTGATTCCAGGTACTTAGTGTTAAGTCCCACACAGGTGCCTTCAAACCTGACCCCTCCTCAGAGCTCTATAGTTTATATCCATCAGCCTATTAGAGGTCTTCTATTTCATGTTTAAAGGGCAATCAGATGTAACATGTTTAAAACAAAATATTCATGCCCCTCAAACCTGCTCCAAAACCTGTTTCTCTCCAAAAATTTCTGATCTCAACAAACAGTGCTATTAATTTGCTTAAGTTAAAATCTAGATATTGTAGTGTTTAAAAGATTTTTCCAAATAATATGGAGTTTGTTTTTCTGATATCTATAACATCTATTTTTCAGCAAAGTTCAATAATTACAGGCACTGAGAATAGTCTTTGCTTTTTACATTGATGGATTTTGCTGTAAGTTATGCTTATTTACATATGAATTACATAGTCATTTTCTTAGATTATTTTTAGAAAATTTAACCTTTATATAGAATGATTTTAGGAGTTTTTGAGTCTAGAAAATTTAAAATAGAAGAGCTATTTATTGCTGTTTTTGAGGTTTTTCAAAACTTGTTTATATCTTCTCCACACATATAACACAATTATATCATTTTTATTAAACCAGATATATAATTTTGTTAAAAAATTATACATGGATATGTTTTTCATTTTTTTATATTGCATTAAGTAGATTTTCAGTAATTTTTTTCAAGTTGAACTATACAAGCTAGGCATTATTATTTTTCAGTTTTCCTAAAAACATCCTGATCTACCCTTCAAAGGCAAAGGTAATAGCATTTTTCTAAAACTATTTGATTGTTATTTTATTACTTTATTTTTTAATTGCCACATTTTAATGCGTTTCAATGGAACTCCTGATCAAGGCCCTTCCTGTTATCTCCCCTTTTCAACACAGAATCACGTGCTAATGCATTTTCTCAGTGTCTTTAGACTCAAGTTCATGACTCACTGCCACCTTACACAATTCTAATTAGAACAAAGGCTGGATTTGCTGCTGAATTCTTTCTTGGTTGGACAGCTAATTTCTACAGCTTGACTAATATTTTTTCCTCCTAACCAGATATAATTCTGCACAATTGAATAATACTCTAATAAATATTTTAATTTATAAAAACAGACTTATTAGAACCAAGACATTCTTTTATTAAAAAAAGTGATGAAGTACATTTCCATTTTTATATTAAACAGGTTTTAATTGGTATTCAGGCAGAAGAAACCAATTGAAATTCTGAGAGTGCTTTCCTTTTAATAACGAACAGTAAAGCCACAGGCAGTGGTTTAAAAAAGACATATAAATGATGGGAAAATTTAACAGCTTGGTGTGCCAATACAATCCCTTGGACTGATGTTCTGAGGTGATTGCTGTGAAAAGAATCAGTCCTCATTAAAAACTGCAGGTAGAGTACATGTATTTATAAGGTGTTATGAGGATGTTGGCACAAATAAAAACTCAAATAAAATTAACTGCTTCCAAATTATAAAAAAAAAAAAAATGTAAAATAAACATGCTTACTGTGTTGGTATTGGTATCATTAAAATATCATTTCAAAATAAATGGTATTTGTATTAGTCTGTTCTCCCACTGCCATAAAGAACTGCCTGAGACTGGGTAATTTATGAAGGAAAGAGGTTTAGTTGACTCACAGTTCCACATGGCTGGGAAGGCCTCAGGAAACGTACAGTCACAGAAAAAGGGGAGGCAAACGTGTTGTTCTTCACATGGCAGCAGGAAAAAGAAGTGCAGAGTAAAGTGGGGAAAAGCCCCTTATAAAACCACCAGATCTCGTGAGAACTCACTTACTATCATAAGAACAGCATAGGGGAACTATGCTGTTCTCACGATCTAATCACCTCCCATGAGGTTCTTCCCATAACACGGGGTTATGGGAACTACCATTCAAGAAGAGATTTGGGTAGGGACACAGACAAACTCTATCAGTATTTAATTGCAATAATTCCTCACAATGAATATGTATATACATGAATTATATTCTATTCCATTTCGTTTCAATACACTGAGAAAGTTTGATTGCCCCAACCATGTAACCCTTCTGTCAAATTTATATGTAATATGGGATTACATATTAATGTGTAAATGGTTGATTGATATCAGAGCTGATTAATTGCATGAAAATCCAACAGAAAAATCAAAACATGCACAAATGATAAAAATAAATAAAATTTTAAAAAAGGGATATGGACAAGGCTGGACAAAAAGTTTAAGAAAAGAATAAAAAGTCATACTTAAAAATGAATAACAAATATTGGAGTCTTTCTACTATGCACAAAATTATACATAAGAAGCTGAACTTTGTAAAATATATGTGTAATGAGTAGCACCTAATCAAGTTTATTGAAATTGTCTCATCTCTTACAGTGAAGTTACACAACCATTTTGAAAATTCTTATAACTTTCTAGAAAGTAGTAAGTATCCTAGTAGTATAATTATAGTTAAAGGGGCTTTCTTTGAACAAGAATATTCTGGGGAAAATAGACACAAATCTATTTTCCTCTTTTGACAGTATTTTATTCTGTTTCTCACTTTTAGGTTCCACCCACTCTCCTTCACCTCCTACTCAACATGTTCACATTTGTCCTCCCTCCTTCTCCACTTCTGGTTTGTGCTTGCCTCCAACCAATACCTAAAACTATCCAGGTTCTTTAAAATATTAGTTTAAATTTCCAGAGGATAAGTGTATATAATTATTTACATTCTTTTTCGATGTATAAATTTTACTGAAAATAATTCCTCCTTAGTCCTAATCTGGATTAATTAATCCATTGTTCAATTGTTCAATTCCAATTAATTCCACATATCCTGAATATTATTACCAACTAATTATTACCCACTTTTACTGAAAACCTGAAAAGAAAGGTAGGAATTATTAATGGTGACTGGACTTAAAAACCACAAAATATATGTTTGTTTATGTCATTTGAGATGATGCTGAGTTTTTGAAATTTTGACATATCTGGGCATTAATTGAAAAAGTATTCTCAAAAATTATGCTGTTATTTTTTGACAGCATAGAAAAAGAATGATCCAATATAATATTTTTTCTTCTTTAGAACAAGATCCCAAGAGAAAACTGTATTGCATATTATTCACGCAAAAATTCATTTATTCATTTAGCAATAATTTATGATATACAATGAGATTGACATAGTGCTAAAAGTTGTATAGGAAGAAGGACAGGCAAAAGAAAATAAATCACTTTCTCTTTATATTTAAAGAATTATCAACCTTACAGAAAAGTTTTAAGATTATACAATACCCATATCGCGTTTGGTTAATTTCATTAAGCTTCTTTCTTCTTTCTTTCTCTCTCTCTTTCTCTCACTCTAATCTTTCTAACAGAATGCAATCATCAAAGTTTATTTACTCCATTTGGTTATTTAACCTGTTGTTCATCCATCTAAAACAGTTCCCAAACATGATATTTTTCAAAAGCCCAAATTAGTTTTCTTGACGAATATTTCAGTTCTGGATTTGTCTGACAGTTTCCTCAGCAGTTTGGCCAGAGTGGTACAAAAGCAACAGTGTTTCTGTGTGTGTGTGTGTGTGTGTGTGTGTGTGTGTGTGTGTGTGTGTATTTCTTTTTCTATTTGTATTTCAGTTTGGTCAACTTCTATGAACACATCTTCAAATTCACAGATTCTTTACCTTTTGCAAGGCCTTTGGTGTGAGGGTTTTTGTTAGCCAGAACTTGTTCTGTGTTTAAAGTTTTTATAGCTGTGGTTTTTCTAAGAGGCCTCTATTCCCCTGATTACACCTTGGGTTTACAGTATTACTTATTTTTCAGGAGTTTGTCCCAGACTCTAATCCCAGTTGGCCTGGAGCCTTCTCACTTTTCTTGTGGTCTTCACTTTACACTGTTTCCAAGGATATGTATTTTGCAGCCCTGCCAGATGTATTCCACTGCTACTTCACATGATGCTTATCAGTGTGGTAGTGAGGGGGTGGGGTCTGAGTGTTCTCTGGTGATCTGATTAAGTCTTAGTTTTTGGCTGGCTGTGAGCCGAGATCTCAGGGCCATGCCCTTCACAGCCTTTCCACCTCTCCTCCAGATGCAATGCCCACCTTGTTCTTTTCCTGGAGGTGGAGATTCTGTTCCTCTCATAGAGCAGAGAACAAGTTTGTTTGTTTACTTCACTTATTTTGCAGTTTTTCTCCATCAGATACAATGAATTTCTACAAGAGCTTATGAAGTATATTTTTTTATTGTCCTCCCTTCAAATTATTTCAGAGGAATCACAGAGATAGGTCTGGGGGATTTAGGCAGTGGCTAACGTTCCTTTCCCCTGGCTAGCACCTTGGGAAAGCATTCTCAGAAATCTGTGTCATCTTTCACCGCCTAGAAGAGGTCCTGAAGTAGAGGTGAAGTTCTGTGTCATCTTTCACCACCTAGAAGAGGTCCTGGAGTAAGCCCCTGCCAGATAGTGTGAAAGCCCCTCCCCCAATCTACAGCCCCTGATGCCTCACATTTGTACACTAGCCCAAATATGTCTTTGGCAATAATTGTTGGCTTTTATAGCATTTCATGATGTATTTTCCAGGTAAGTAAATGCTCTGATCCTGTTACTACCTACAGTTATAAGCATCACTCCATATTTTGGGTCAGCAGTTTGTCCTGTGACCTCAGTTCTCTAATAGGCTTAAGAAATGTTGTTTCCAGTTTTTCCAGGTTTTCTTTTGTTTTATAAATGGGAGCAGCACTCTTTCCTACTTGATGTATTCTAAGTCAGAATTGATTTTTAAAGCATCCTTTTCCTAATTATGATAGCATAAAATGTGCTCATCACAGCATCTGGCACATAGCAGGGGCTCAATAATTATAAATTCCTTTCCTATTTACTGAATTTTGAAGTATTCTTGTCATTTCAAGCTATTATTTCTAGAAGTGAGACTACTTTTAACTAGGTTTTTCCCCATGATGATATCATGATATATAACCTTCAGCAAGACGTTAATCGGTAATCTGCGGCAGTGGAGGAGATGGAGGTGGAGTGTTTCATGATTAAATATTTTGAAAAAATTGATTAAGCAAATTAAATGGGATTCCTTAATGAAATAATTCTCAGAGGTGTTATGCATTATATATTCCAGATAGAGGTGTCACATATACACACATTGGATTCTTTACCATAAAACACCCACCAATACTTGAAAATACTACTCTCCTGTAATCTATTATCAGTTACTTATATAAATTAGTGAGATAAAAGAAATGAAATCTCTAAGATAAAATTTTGCTAAATGACAGCAAGGAAAGTATATGAAAATACCAGGCACTAAAAATGTAATAAAACAAAGCAATTAGGAAATTGTAATGATTTTGAGAAGCATCACCCCTATGGGAACAGACATATAAAAGAGTGCTTCCTGAAATTTCTAATACCCCAGCTTCCTTTAAAGAAATAAACAAAATTTTACACTGCATAATAACTACATGAGATTAATAAGCAGAAGAATCCAGTGATTATTGTTAAAGAAAATTTTGTAACACATACACTTTAATTTCTTTTTGAAAATTGTTTTCTTATTTCATTATTTAATATTTGTATTTGTTATGCAATACTGTATGCTTTGCTTTTGGCCTAAAATATTTTCTCTGAAAATGAATCTCTATTTCCACATTAAAACAAGACTAAAAAATTCTATACTCATATTTTTGATGAATCTATTAATTACATATTTATTTTCCTATTCAAAGTAATGTTTCCTACAAAGTATAGTTTGCATTAATTTTTTTATTATTCTACTTTAAGTTCTGAGGTACATGTATAGAATTCTATACCCATTTTGCCCTACACAATTGCATTTGAGAAGGAGTGAATGAATGATACATAATGTTGCCTAACATAAAGCCTCTTTTTGGCCTTTTAGCAAGTCTTATTACTAAGATAAACAACCACTGCTCTCGCACATTAAGGGTGCACAACGTGTACTCTTTGTTACTTTATGAATAAGGTTCATGACCTAACTTATGTCTCTGGAGGAGGAGTTGAATAAACTTATTCTAACTATTCAATCAGTCTGAACCCTTTCCTTAATCAGAGTTGTCTTTTCTCTCTCCTGAGATTTTCTGAATAAAATGTAAATAGAAGGAAAACATCAGTGTCATCTTCTCCCTCGTCAGAAGTGTCACTTCACCCCTAATCAGGGTGGCAGTCTCATGCAAAGTTTTGGTTCTGTCAGCTAAATACAATGAGAGCTAAAATCTCTAATGACAGAAAAGAAAAGAAAGGCATTTCCAATATGTATAGCTTCGAGAAGTTAATTGAGAAAATGTTGTAAGTTGTTGTAAGTTTGGCAAAGAAATTCAATTTTAAATTGAGTTGGAATTAAATATGAATAAACATATTCCCATTGAATGTAAGTATAATTACTATTACAAACATACGTAAACTTCAACATATAATATATTTCATTAATGTTATTCAGACCCACTGCATGTTAAAATTATGGAGATTCACTTAAAATTGTTTCTTATAATATGAAAAAAAAAACATTGAGAAGTAACATTGATTAGTGAACTCAATTCTGGAACTCCTCGGTTTTAGTAAAAACTTTATAATAACAAGCATTGGTGATATACCTCTTGGATAGAAATAGATTACAATTTCAAACTTGCCAATGAATTTTGAGTAAGAGGAATTCTACATGATGTTATCCTAGCTTTTGCTTAGTTGTACAAACTTTGAAAAGATAACTGACATAATTGAGTCTCAATTTCCTCATCTTAAGAGGATTAAGTAAGTACCTGTTTCATAATATTTGCACGAGGATTTGTTAACTGATTTATCCCATGACCTAGTTATTCTGCTCTGAATCATGATTTTGTTTTTTAATTATTGATAACTGTATGAATATTTTAAGTCATCTACCTTTCTCCCTTTCTTTAAGCTAAGATCTCCCTCTGCACCCATTCTTTGTGAGTAACTTCTCCTTTCATCTTGCACTTGTAGGTTACATTTTCATTAATCAGCTAAATAAAACTACATTTCTCTCATCCAAACTAGCATCTGCCATCCATCAATAGGGGTAGTTCTAGAGTCACTGCAAACAGCTTAGAGTGAACTCCTTTTTTTTTTTTTTTTTTTTTTGAGATGGAGTCTCACTCTGTCGCCCAGGCGCGATGTCGACTCACTACAAGCTCCGGGTTCACGCCATTCTCCTGCCTCAGCCTCCCGAGTAGCTGGGACTACAGGCACTCACCACCATGCCCAGCTAATTTTTTTGTATTTTTTAGTAGAGATGGGGTTTCACCGTGTTAGCCAGGATGTTCTTGATCTCCTGACCTTGTGTTCCGCCCGCTTCGGCCTCCCAAAGTGCTGGGATTACAGGTGTGAGCCAACGCGCCTGGCAGAGTGAACTCTTATTGCTGGGAAATGCTTCCTAAATCTCCACTGATTCAAGTTTTTTTTTCTCTAAAGAATGCTTCAAAAGCCCTGGCTTTGTCCTATATACATTTATCCAACCCCCATTTTCATCCCAATCTATTACAATCTGACTTCCATTTATACAACTGTAATTAAATGATAATGAATAACATTACATTTTTCTCACACTACATTCTCCTTATAGATTTTCTCATCCACATCCATGCTTTTGCAAAACACCTATAAGCAGATATCACCAGAGCTATCCTGCAGGTTCTAGAACATATATCACACTTCATATTTGACATTTTCACTTGGATGTTACTCAGCCATGTGGAAAAAGCTGAAATTTACAGAAGTAATCTCTTCTTTGTTAGCAGGAGTATATTATTTTTGTATGTTAGCAAAAATACCAAAAAATATATTTTAAATGGCCAGTTTTCTTTCTCATCATCCTGAATCTCAACAAAATACAATATTGTATCTTTTACCAAAGGTAGAGCAGCAATTATTTAGTACTTCTCACACATTTTCATGTCAACTGGATGGTTCTTCTTGTTTATGATTAATCCAAACATTCATTTACAGATATTTATGGTCAGTTCCAATTTAGAATCTCTCAAATATTTGGAGTTGGGTTGGTTGGACTTGTTCTTATGGTGAAGGCAGAAGAGAAGGAAGGAAGGAAAGGAGTGTGGCTTCTTGAGGTCTGGTCTTAGAACTGCCATGGTGTTGTTTTCTCTGTATTCTATTAGTCAAGCAAGTCACAAATTTAGCTCACATTCAAGGAATGAAAGAAAAGAATCCACTCCTTGATGGGAGAAGCTGCAAAAATTATATGGGAAAGGATTCTGGATACAAAAAGGGGAATAATTGCAGACATTTTTGCAAACAATCTATCACAATGACACAATTGACTGTTTTCTTGGAACTTTCCTTTCTTGGATTTAAAAGCATCACTAATTCTTTTTCTACTTTAAACTCTAAAGCTATTTAGCTTTTCTCATTTACAGGGTTTCTGTTAATTTTATCTCTTTGTTAGTTGTGCTGTTTTTCTTTTTCTTTCTTTTTTTCTTTGAGCCCCATATATTTCTCCTTTGTTCTCACACTACATTCTCCTTATGGGTTTTCTCATACACATCCATGCTTTTGAAAAACGCCTATAAGCAGATATCACCAGAACTTGCAATCATGGCTGAAGGTGAAGGGGAAACAAGGACCTTCTCCACATGGTGGCAGGAGAGACAAAAGTGAAAAGCGAAGCGTGAAGAGCCCTTTATAAAACCGTCAGATCTCATAAGAACTCACTGTCACAAGAACAGCATAGAGGAAACCGCCCCCATGATCCAATTACCCTCTGTTGGGCTCCTCCTTCGACTCATAGGGATTACGAAAATTATAATTTGAGATGAGATTTGGGTGGGGACACAGAGCGAAACCATATCACCAATCTATCCAAACCACGAATCTACTAATACTACTTCCTATGTCTTGATACTTTTGATTTCTCCAAGAAATGATCAATTCCCTGGTTTACTAAAAAATCAATGTGTTCTAGCTGGTCTTGGCCATCTTCCTTTTACCTATACCACAGAGAGCTAGAGATTAAACATAAATCTTACTATCAGCTGGGTGCGGTGGCTCACACCTGTAATCCTTGCACTTTGGGAGGCCAAGGCAGGTGGATCACGAGGTCAGGAGTTCAAGATCTCCCTGGCCAACATGGTGAAACCCCGTCTCTACTAAAAATACAAAAATTAGCTGGGCGTGGTGGCACGTGCCTGTAGTCCCAGCTACTGGAGAGGCTGAGACAGGAGAATCGCTGGAACCCGGAAGGCGAGGGTTGCAGCGAGCCGAGATCCCAACACAGCACTCCAGCCAGGGCGACAGAGCAAGACTTCATCTCAAAAAAAAAAAAAAAGAAAAAAAAAAAAAAAAGGCCGGGCGCAGTGGCTCACGCATGTAATCCCAACACTTTGGGAGGCCGAGGTGGGTGGATCAGGAGGCCAGGAAATCGACACCATCCTGGCTAACACGGTGAAACCCCGTCTCTACTAAAAATACAAAAAATTAGCCAGGCGTGGTGGCAGGCCCCTGTAGTCTCAGCTACTCGGGTGGCTGAGGCAGGAGAATGGCGTGAGCCCGGGAGGCGGAGCTTGTAGTGAGCCGAGATCGCGCCACTGCACTCCAGCCTGAGTGACAGGGCGAGACTCCATCTCAAAAAAAGAAAAAAAAAAATCTTACTCTCATGATCTGCTAAAATCTTCTTCATTGACTTGTCATGAACCTCAGAATGAAAAAAACAAGCAACCTAAAAAAAACCACCAAACTTTAGCAAGTTCTATATGATATGAATACAATTTAAGTCTGCAACTTCTTCCTGTACAGCATTTTTTCTTTTCTTATGCTTCAATCATACAGATTATATTTCAGTTCCTGAAAATAACTGTCTTATTTTTTTCTCAAAAATCTTTACATTTATTCATTGCTCCTTCATGTCTCACTTGCAAACCAGTTTAGGTACTTCCATTATCCCAAAGTTTTATTTCATTGCATGTAAAATTAGCTTAAGTTTCTCTTTTCTGTTCTTTTTAAATTCTGAGTTTCTTGCTCATCAATTTCTCTCCAGTGTTTGTCACAACCTCTGAAATATCTGCGGTACTAAATTAACTTGATTGTTAATGACTGCAGGTATTAGAAAATAATATCTTAAAATAATTTTACATACAATTTTCTAGATAACCTAGGAAAGCAAAATTTTGTCAGTGTCCAGTTTCTCCATAGCTCACAGACATAATTTCTAGAACATAATTTCTAACAGTGGCATTCATGTTTAAAATTAGCTTTGAGGACTTAAAATATAGAACACCCTACTTTCTGGTATGACGTTAAAAGGATTTGTGTTTTTAATAGTCTTTAAGCCTATTTTTATTTCAGAAGTCTTTTGGGTATGACTTTTTTATAGTTTTGGATGATTTCAATACTGTAAAATTTAACTTAATTTTACCTTCTGTAGAATTCTAAGTTGATGTTATATAATTGAAATATCTTTTGAGTGGTCAGGAATATTTTACCTGTTGCTTTTGAAATTACTGTAGAAAAAGTAAGGAATAAGAAATCTACATTCAAATTTTACATACTTCGAGAAAATATCAGAAGCTTGTTACCTTCAAATATTCTACTGCCAAGTATTTCAAAGTGGGTTCTGGATAACTTTAAGTGACGATGTTTCTTATCTGATGGTGTTACAGATATTTTCAGCTTGCTTTATTCTCTTCATTTCTCTCTCTCTCTCTCTCTTTTCTTTACAAGGAAGGACAAACAACCTTCCTTAAGGCATCACTGCATTAAATAAATTCATCTGTTTAGTGTGAATATTAATAAAATGGACAAAGTTAGCTTTGCCCCGGTAGTGGCCTGAAAACACCTACCTAATGCCTGTTGTTAGGCTAAATGTTCCACAGCCAACCGAACTCAACTAACCACGATTGAATTAAAAGGATGAAAGATGGAGAGAAGGACAATTTACCTAAGAAAATAATTAAAATGAGTTCTTAGAGCGTAACTGAGGTAGACTTTTATCTTTTTAAATGCCAAGGAAAGTCAAAATTATAAATGAGTAAATATATGATGTTTGCTAAAAAAAAAGAAGCTTGCTTTTTATATTTTATATTAAAAAATATATGTGCATATATAATTACCACAAAAAGTAATTAACATGAGATGCATGATCAAATGGTATGACATTTGTTACACTGGTGTTATCAAAATCCTTAAACATTTTGATATTTATTTTGTTATTGCTTTTAGACTTTGACATGTTAAAAATCATATTTAATTATTTATACTCATAACATATTTGATGTGGCTGATGGTGTGTAACTATGAATAGGTAAGGGTTTTTATATGTGTATAAAAATGTGATTGAGACAATTGAGAAAGGGATTTTAAGATTATATTGTTTTGTTACTCAGCATCTTAACTTTATGTGACTTTTCAAAAAATTTAAATTATTTCCAATAACTAGATATTTGCTATCCCTTAAAATGTCAAAAGAGGTGTCAAAGATCTCAAGTATTTCAAAAATACAGTTTCAAAACAGAAAATTCAGAAAGATAATTTCATCTTTTCCATGTCAATGGTAAATATAGGTAAAATATGTAAAATTATTTAGCACATCTCAGATGACCTTGGGGAAGTTAATATTCAATAAGCTTTTTATTTATTTATCTATTTTTATTTTGTTTTTGATACAGAGTCTCACTCTGTCGCCCAGGCTGAAGTGCAGTGGCGCGATAGCTACTGCAAACTCTGCCTCCAGGGTTCATGCAATTCTCTTACCTCAGCTGGGACTACAGGAGCCCGCCACCATGCCTGGCTAATTTTTTTTGTATTTTTAGTAAAGATGAGGTTTCACCGTGTTAGCCAGGATGGTCTGGATCCCTTGACCTCGTGATCTGCCCGCCTTGGCCTCCCAAATTGCTGGTATTACAGGCGTGAGCCACCGAGCACAGCCAATTAAACTTTTAAAAAATAATTTATGTGGCCTTTTTGCTTCTTTTTGTAAAAATTATTTTACAATATGAACTAAAAAAGTACAAACTAAAACAAGAAAATCTACATAGATAAAAAAGTGAAAATTAGTAGTAAATGACATGATTAAAATTAAAGTTCAAACTGATTAGCAACATGGAGAGGGTAGACTAGCAAGAGGATTCAGTACATTTTCTGAGATTTATAATTCACCAAACAGAGTCAACATTACCATACAATTATATGCACAGCAATGGTCAATATATTGGAATATGAACTAAGATTTTCTGTATCAACTCTTCAAACACTCAGAGTCAGTTTTTCATTAGTTGTATCTTAACATGAATCATTTTTTTCACAAAATGTGTATGTATATACCCCCACCCACATATATAAACAGACATGTATACACATACACTTTTTAAAATTTATTTCAAGTAGATTTGCAGTCCTTCTAGCCTATTTTTTTAATTGAATTACTTTTTAAAAATATTATTTGACCTTTATGTAGCCCACTGTGAAAATGGCACGTGTAAATTTTCCTTATCATAAATGAAGATAGTGGAACTTATTGCTCTTCAATAGTTGATTTTTTTACCCAATAAAATGTGAGTAATCTAGTCTCTTTGTGTGTAAAACTTAATGAAGCTTTTAAAAGTATCCAGATTATCCTAACCTTTTAAAAAATTTCGTTTTATAAGCTTTATAAGAAATCTTAGATCTGAATTTAGCTATCCATATTAGATAGACTGGTTTCACTCGCCATTATCCTGCTGTTGCTTTAGTCTTGGACTTTCTAGTCATTTATTCATTGGGTCATTTATTCATTGGGTATAAAATTAGGCATTGTTGATATGCACATTGACAAAGCACACAGGACTCCACCCTTTATAGCGTTTACAGTCTAGCGTTCAAGACACAGTACTAAACCACAACAGAAAGCAGGATGTTAAAATGTAAGTAATCACTGCTATGTTAAGGGATTGTCTAGTGCTCTGCAACACAGAAGGGATTTGAGGGCTCGAAAAAGGCAATAATATCCAAATTGGAAGCATAAGGATAAATTGAGGTTTTCTAACTTGAAAAGTGGAATATTTGGGGAGTTTTAGCATAATGAGAGATCAGGCAAATAGGCCCAGAAAAGGAAATGACATGTTTCAAGAACATTACGCAGAAATATTTCTTCTTGTAGCAGATCAAAGAAGCTTTGTAAGTCTGAATTCCCCAAAGTAGCCTTACTGCATCATTCCTATATTGGTGAACTGCATCTTTGCGTGTGCGTGCGTGTGTGTGTGTGTCTGTCTGTCTGTCTCTGTGTGTGGACATGAAGCTTTCTTGAATTTTCTAAAGATAGGTGTTCTTCAAGAATAAGGATCATGATTTTCTATTATATTATCAATTCTATTTGTGTGTAGCTTAATGACAATCAATTTGATGCTTCTTGTGGTCATATGCACCTTCCTGAAAATCAAACTGTGGCATTTACATTTCAACAGAAATGTGAAAATTGTGCCATTTAGTGTATAGTGTATTTTCCGATGGGATCAAGTTACTGAATTATTTGTGATGCTGAACATTTAGCCATAGCATCTCACTAATCCCAACTAACTATTCAAGATGCATGGTTGGAGCTTATTTTAAAAGCAGAAGCACATTTGCTGCTACAAAACGGTCTGGCCTGGCAAGGCCAAGGAAAGAGAGGGAGAAGCTATCTTCAGTGCCTTTCTCCGCTTTGACCTAGAATGGAGTATTGAGAACATCTTGAGAGAAATGAGAATGGATTTCAGAAATTTCATAGTCATCAGACATTGGTAGCTATTTTACTATTTGTCTTTAAATTTGCCAATACTTTTATTTTTCTCGAATTTAGGAATCTATGATTTATTTCAGTAATTTGATGTTCTTTCTCCAGAATAAGATAACATCTGGAGATAACATCTCCAGAATAAGATAACTTGATCCAGTCAAGTCAGCCAGAAATCTCCAGTTTTATTCCTATCTTCTTTATACTACATTATATTGACTACAAAGTTCAGAAAATTCTATTTTTTGTAACAATCATTAGAAACTTCAAATGCTTTTAGCTAGTACTTAAACACAGCTGCTATTATATTTAGATATGCTTTTTGTTATTCATTGGTATGAATTTTTTTTCAAGAGATGGGATCCTGTTTTGTTACCCAGGCTAGAGTGCAGTGGCATGATCAGGATTCATTACAGCTTCAACATCCCAGGCTTAAATGATCTTTTCATTTCAGCCTCCTGAGTAGCTAAGACTACAGGTACAAGCCACCACCACGGTTAATTTTTTTTTTATTTTTTTTTTTGTATTTTTAGTAGAGATGAGGTCTCACTATGTTTCCCAGGCTGGTTTCAAACTCTTGGGCTCAAGCAATCCTCCTGCCTTGGCCTCCCAAAGTACTAGGATTACAGGCATAAGCCACTGCTCCAAATATCTTATTAAAGCTAAATTAAATGCATCATTGGAAACTTTAATTTAAATCTTATTTTTATACTGCATTTAAATTCAAAAAGTGCTAAACTATAAAGTACTACTTCTATATCCACTAAAGTGTTTTCTATTTTGATTTGAATCACTAAATCACAAATTACTTTTAAGAGAGATGTTCTTTTTGGGGAAAAAAATCACTAATGACTTTTAAAAAGTTAAAAATATCGTTTGGGTTAGTTGTTTACTTTCTAGTGAAATTTGTTTTGTCATGTAGAAATACTTTGAAACGTTGCTTCAGAAAAAATGTGACTATATGTGATTGCATCAAATCCTATTGTGATGAAAACAAAACAGTTGTAAGAATTGACCAGTTTAAACTATGGAATCCTAATAATTTTGCATTACCAATAGTTTTCATTGAAAGACACTGTGTAACTTATAAAGTATTATATTTATGCAAGTAAATTTATACAGAAATATAGAGAAGCAACAATGAGAACAAATAGTATTTCAATATAGTATAGCTCTAAGTGGCTTTTCTTCTAAAGTGCATAATAAATAAAATTTTAAGTTATTTATTATTAACTATGTCACTGAGCTCTCATATTTTTGATCCACAATAAATTATGTTTAATGAATACATTTTGTAAAGTTGGGTAAATAAAAAGAGATCACAGGCTTTTATATGAAGGAAACAAAACACATTTTTTCTAAATATAGTGATTTTATTGGCAGAAATTCATACAGAATTTAATGTTTGGATTATGGTGTGTGGATGCAGGAAGATTATGTTCTATGCATTTTTTCCCAAACTTAATTGACCATGAAACACTTTATTTGCTGACCATTTTATAATGATAATGGGAATCTCTCTTTGAGAAATCTTGGCAACGTATTAAGTGGAAATAAAGTAATTCTTAAAATTTGTATGAGATAAATAAGTATCAATTTTCTTTCTGATTCAAATTCATTACCTATTCTGCTATTCTTGTTTTGAGAAAAATGTACAATATTTTAAAATGGTAAATTTATTTGATGTGCATTTTAGGTGACCTCCATCCAAGTCCACTGTCTAGAATTAGTGCCCAATTCAAATACCAACCACAACCAGTTTTTTTCTCTCGAATGATATATGCTCAGTTCATTTTTATTAACTTTAGTTTTGAAACAAGCATCTAATTTATTACATGATGAATAGAGCTAGAAAAAATAGTAGAGAAAAGAAAAGCCTCCATTAATTTTCTCTTCTATCCCCTACAGCAGAAAGGACATAAATGAACTATTTTAACCTGCATTCAAGACTAGAGCACTAACTCTACCTGGTCCCCGTTCGACCTTGCATGGCCTATTAAAGTCAAGGATATCTTTCAGAAATGATGTTACACTAAACAGGTCTCCTATGTGATCTCATGGTGAAAAAGTATGTACTCTTATGCCCCAAGACTCAGTCTTAAGCAAAATCCTTTATCATGTCCTCTTTCCCAGAGACCCTATTTCAACATTACTACTCAGGAATAATGCAAGAAAGAAAAGAGGTTTCATGACAGAACTGACAGTCCTTTCCAAGCAATTTTTGTCCTTAAGGATGTCAATTTGTCTCTGACTTTTTATTAGTAATTTTGCTTCTGGTAGTAAATTGAAAGGTTGGAGCATGAAGTCTGCTGTAATTTTAGAGTTCAAGAAATCAGAATGTGCTCAAAATTACGGCTGTCTACACTGGGGCAAATTATAAATGGACATTTGTACATTGAGGATCTAGATTTTAATTGTATTAAATGAGTTTACTGATTTCTTTAAATTCATAAAACACATGATTTTTTCTATTAAATGATCTTGGAAATAACTGTATTTTAAAATTTGGCATTTTGGAATCATTATGAAAATTTTGAGTTGATTTAAATATGCTATATATCCTTCATGTTTAAATATGCAGATAATGGCTCAAAAATGTTCCCCTTCTGTACTGCTGATGTTGTCATAATTTATGTCAATGTCAGTTCTTTGTGTCTTATTCTGTGCTCTTAAGCCATATGTATAAACATCTGATATTGTTTTGTATATATAATGTATGCAGTTTTATTTTGAAAATGTTTTATTTATTTATTCAACTAACACATTTTGCTTTGTATATTTACTTCAGGCCAAGAACTGAGATAATGAAGTATGCCTTTATTATTCTTGCCTACAATTTTCTTTACCATTCATTCACTGGTGACCGCCACCCAACTCCAACACACACACACAAAAAGAGATAAAAAGAACATGCTTTTCCTTAGGCTATAAGTCTTCTTCAATAGTAGTCCATATGTTTGGGTAAAGATGCACATGTGCAACTCACAGTTGTCCTAAATCTCTTAATACCCTCTAAACAACTCAATATTTCTTTTAAATGTTCATTCTGCCTTCTCAGTTTATAACTGCTATGATTTGAATTTTTTTCCTCCCATACTCACATTAAAATTTAGTTGCCATTGTAACAATATTAAAAGGTGGGACCTTTAATAGGACTCTACTCTCATGAGTGGAATTGGTGACACTTGAAAAGAGTAAGTTTGGCTCTCTCTTGATCTCTTGAGTTTTTGCCTTCCACCATGTGAAGACAAGGCAAGAAGGCCTTCAAAAGATGCTGGCCCTTTGATGTTGAACTTCTTAGCCTCCAAAACTGTGAACCAATAAATTTCTGTTAATTATAAGTTACTCTGTCTCAGATATTCATTTTAATAGCACAAACAGACTAAGATAATAACCACACAGCTATTTTTATAATCACCCCTATATGCTCATAGGAAGACATGCAATTTAATTGCCATCAGTCAAATGTACCTGCTTGAGACTGATATTTAGAAACTGGCCAAGTGAGGAGATACCAGTGTGCATGACACCCATTGTACGGAGCGGAGGTAGCAGCAGAGAAGATGCAGTTCTGGGATGGACGGGAGGTGGCAGCTCTTGACTGAAGCAGAGGGAACTTAGTTTCAGTATTGTCAGCACTGTCAGTACTCTTGCTAGAATGCTGTTGTAGTATAATTCTTGAATCATTCTGGGACGCTCACCCTAGAGCTTTATCAAAATTTTATAATCTTCTCACTAATGTCAAATAAACTCCTAACTGCTTAATGTAGCAGGAATAGATTATTTGACCCACAACTAAGAAGTCTAATAAAGCTCAAGTGACTCAACTAGATGTTCCAAGAGAGATCACTGGACCTGTGCTAAAAGCCATTCAGTATCTCTCATGGCCTTGGCCACACTGAGTGCTCATTATAAGCATTTGTCCACATTAAAGACAAACTATAAGAATTTTGTTTAAATAACTGAGATGCGAGATTTTTATTGCCTCCAGGTGATCCCAAGCAAGTCAAACCTAGGGAAATGTAAACCTCAGGACCATGCTTGCTTCAGAATAAAATGGGGGGGATAGATAAAAATAACAATTTAAGAAAATCATTCTGCACACTTGATCCAATTTTGTCTCAAACCATACATACCCCTGGAATTTTCACTTATGAAAATCAATACACTTCCCTTTTTGTTTAAATAATTTTGCTCTGGTACTCTGCCATTTTCCATAACATTTCTTAAAATTACATATATGAACCAATGCTATATAGGTGAATATAAAGAGTTCTTGCTTTTGAGCTATAGGGAGGGCAGATTTTAAAGAAAGGAACAATGTAATGCCTGCTAGAGTAAAGGTATTTCCAAAGGTCCATGGGGGGATAATAAGCTTTTGCAGAGAACCTGTAGCCACTGGAAAGATTATTGAGAAGAATAATTAATTGCTCTGAAATGAACTGTCAAAAATTAATACAATAACTATGTTGACAAGATGAGAAAAAATGATCTGGAAAGACTCAAAGCAGATTACAAAATTTGTAGAGATAGAAATTATGTAACAAAAAATAATAGTTGAATCATGTAACCCAAATCCTCCTAAGAGGCTCCTACTCCCTCTGCTTACTGTTTTAGAGTAATAATGCATGTTACAATGCCTATTTATAATTTCCCTGAAGTTCAGTTGGCACTCTCATTGATTATTCACAGTTTATAATTAGACACAAAAGCTCAGAATCATAATGCACAGAAGTAAATGCTTGGTCATCTTATGAACAAGCAAATCAAACAAATCTTGTACATTTTCCCTTGAAATCTCAACAATTATAGTTTCTTTATTAAGGTAAAACAAAATGTCAAATAAACTTTCAAGACCCACATTTCTTCTTAAAATGTGCAATCATATAATTAATCACCTGAATCATCACAAAAGATTGTACCACAGTGTGACAACTAGCCTAAACATCTTAACTTTGCAGATGGAGTTTTTCCTTTATCAAAAGAAAGTGCCCTCTTGAAAAATGTTGATTGGAATAGAAAATCCATTAAAAAGTATGTGGCTTCCCAACGTGTCTTGGTAATAAGCAATATTAGAGGCATTCTTTTAAGAAAGAATCCTCTCAGAATGAATAGAGAATTATTTTTTTTACAGTGGTAATGATAGTTGCTATTAGAATACATTCCTCCTAGCATTAAAAGATAATGAAAGAGGACAGAAGTAGGCAGACTGATATGTATCTATGCCCTTAAAAAAGGATGTGTATTTTTTTATGAAAGAACAATGTAGTAGGTAACTATTCAGTTCTATTTTTATAATATGAGATGAAATTTAATATAAGAATTTAGCTGAAAATGCTGAAATATGAATAAGCCATAGTCTTGATAAAATTGAAGACACAGAATAAAAGGCAGAAAGCTAGAGGGAGAATAAATAGATGAATAAAACAACTTATTTCCTAAGAACTTTACTCGAGACAGAAATAAACAGAAATATTGAAATGTCGAACATGGATAAATAGGGCACTAGCATTAGGGATGATGGGATGATTCAGACTGGTAACATTTAGCAATATTTTTCATTAGGATATGAATTTTAGTGAGGAAATGTGAGTTCAGAGAGGAGCAGATTCCTTTTCAAAAAGCTACCAATCAACCAATAACAGCAAAAGAAGTTAAGAAAAAAAAATAAAAACTTGGATTTATAAGCCCTCTTTCTTCCAAGAGACTCAAAATGCTTTAAATATTGCTGCCCTTCTCTTTTCAGACAATAGATAATAAACTGCTTACTTTTACAGGTAAATTTATTCTTCCCAGGTATTTTGGATCATTCATTAGTGTCTGATATTATGAGCACTAAAATCTGAGATCCCTCACGGATCTTCCTAACGATGAGTAATATACATAATATTCAACGAAGTAAATTAAGTTGCACCAATAAACACCAGAATTAGAGAGCATATCTATATAATAAAATACATAATTCTCAGCACTCACTTACTACATTCCAAACAGTTTATATGTTGACTCATTGAATCTTCATTATAATATTATGAGATAGCTTCTATTGTCACTATTAGTTTACAGATGAGGAAAATTATGCACAGATAGGTTAAGCAAATTTTTTGAGTCGTAGTACATGGCAAAACAGGATCTGAACCAAATTTCTAGATCTCATGTCCTTAAACATGATGCCACACCCACTCTCATACATTCTAGATTTGGTCAAATATAGCATTCAAAAATAAAGACAGAATAGTATAGGTACTTCTTGGTCACAGTTCCTTTTAAATGAAAAAGAAAAAATTTTTCAGAACACTCCTAACAGAGTCTTACAAAAGAAGATGGCTTGTTTACCCCTAACCCAATCACCAGCAAATGTTAAGGGAACTATTACAAATGACTTACCCCAACCCTAATTTAGCCATGGACCATTTACTGGGGTTTGACACAATGTCACAGTATCGAAAAAAACCCTCTGCACTTTCTCAGATTCCCTCATCCACCTTCTTTCTTTCTCTTGGTCAGTGCCCTATTCCCTTCCTGTCACACTTCCACTTTCAGATTATGAAGAAATATGGGGTCTGGCTTCCAGAGCAGCTGCTGGGAAGCCTCTGGACAAACCCAGAGACATGGAGGATTTAGCGCTCCATGAGGTAAACTTTAGCCAGTAAGAGATAAGAAAAGGAAGTTAGGAGAGAATCAAAAAGACAAATCCTCCTTCTTCTGCCTACAGTGAACTGCTCTGAGGTTATTTCTTCTTGTCAATTTACCGAAGAAATCCTCAAATGCCTTTTACACCTGTTGTATCCCTGCATAGCTTCTTGTGAAGCAGTAATCACTACTGGGAAAATGTTGAATAGCTTTTGAACTTTTGATCTTTCCTTGCCTCACTTCCTTCTTGTCCTCATACTTCCCTGACTAGCATGTCTCCAGTAATTATAATTTAATCTTTGTCTCAGGCTCTGCTTTTAGAGGACTGGGGCTGATATGGCATCCAATTATATCGAAAGAATTGAGATTCGCTTATCAAGAAAGGAACAGGGTGTTTGATCAGTGGGTAAACAAATGTCCATTACATTGCACAAAGTTTAGCGGTGGACCCTAGATCAAAACTTTGGTTTATCAAACTCCAAAATCTTATTCCTAAATTCTAAGCTAAATTGTATTAACAGAAGTACACATGTAGCCATTGAACTTTTTGCTACACAGATTCCAGGTAAAACAGTAAGACCACTTATGACTTTTCCTCTGGCTCCTGTCTATGATGAGGGAAAAAAAAAAGATTCTATAAAACCTTTTCTCTTTGAGTTCTTACCTGCCAATCCTGGTAATTATTCTCATCTGAGAGTTTGATGGACATTTGTCTTTCTCTCCTTAGTAGCTGTAGTTAATGTTCTGTGCTGCACAACAATCTCCTAGGATGAAAATCATCTCGGTTTTAGTGATTTATTGCTTCAGTTCACCAGGTGTTCCCTCATGAAGAGTGGGGGACTGAGTTATATAAAAAGCATGCACCTTAATTTATAGTCTGAAACAATATTATCAGCCTGCTCATATGCAATACAGAAATATTAATAGTGACAGAATTTTACCTCTAACTTTTTATTTTGGATTTGTCAATGTATGTCATTTCTTATTTCTACCAACTGCCAGTTAATATTCTCAGACGACCTCAATGACATCACAAATTTTATTAATTATTACCATTCCTGTGACTGACAAATCATTAATCATGGGAGTCAAGTGAGGACAGGCGAGATTTTCAGTATCAGAGGTAAGTGAAATTAGTGTAACTCAGATTGTCATTTTATTGAAAACAGTGGCTTTCTGTTTCTAAAAATAAAGAAAATATATGCGTCAATTTGCAGGGTGTGAGACCCAGTTCTGTGTGGAACAGAAGAGGTGAATGGGGATACATAAAGGTCAGTGGGCAGTGACAGACTGGCCAGACAGTGACAGATTGACATTTGTAACTGGAGTGGGTTTCAGGGCTAACCAGTATTACCTAAGAGCAGAGACTACCAGAGACCGTTCCTTCCCTTAACAACCAGAACTTCACTGAGTGTCATGGAACCTACACACTTTTACAAGGCTGAGGGACCATTGAGAAGAGAATTTCCACTTGGAGAAGTTCACTTAATCTCAGCTAAGTCTCCAGGCCTGAGTAGATTTCACTTCTGCAGGACAATCCTCTGATGATACTTAGGAACAATATAGAAACGTCTCATCAAACAGTAGTGAACATAGTTAATGTTAGCACAGGTAATGTGTGATGGTCATTGGAATGGTGATAGTGACTGCCATCATCAGCTTGTCTCCCATGTAGGTGCCTTGACCTGGTGGTACATAGTACCTGGTTCTGGGCCCTGCCTTTATACTGACTTTGATACATGAACGCTGCATATAGTTGGACAGATTTTGCTGCGCAGTTTTTCACATGAATTTCCTCAAATTTTCTCCATTATGATCTCCTGTCCCAGTTTCCTTGTCTTAGCCCCTTCCTACTTTTTATATATTCACACCCCATTCAGTTTTCCCCCTCTCCTCCTGATCACATAAACTTTGTCCAGAGAGGGTGGCTCTGCATCAGTTTTCCTCTCATTTCTTTGCAATATTTTGTTAAACATTTAAATTCTGCCCTTTTATAAAGAACCTTATGCTCTAAAGCATATCTTATTTTTACGAAACAAAACAAAAATGGATTCACAATTTTTTATTTTTATAGAGGATTCAAGAGTCTGTTTTGGAAGTCAAAACTAAAATATTACCTTTCTTTTACTTTAAATTCCTGCTCTCACAAGTCTAATTCTCTTCATAATTGAATGTGAAAAAATAAAGATTAATATCTCAAAATTCTTTCTTTGAACTGTGTAAGTATGGAGACTTCCCAGTGTACTTTTGTGCGGAGAGAAAATTTGCAAGTGGTGATCCCATGAGAGCTTTCATGACTAGAACATTAAGCCAAATTTCTGTATGCATTTCATTTCTCCTAACCTACTCCCCACATTTATCCCTTGTATAATGTACTATTAATATTCCTCTACTTCTCCTGGTAATATACCCTCACTGTAGACTGGCCATCCTCTTCAAAACCTCTGAAGCTGCTCTAAATGACCACTATTGCTGTCCTCATTTAATGTTCTTTCTCTTGCCTGAACCTATACTTCTACTCAATTTATTATACTCTTGCTTCTTTTGTATAACTGAACAGGAGGAGAAGAGAACTCTTGCCAACCTTCCCTCTATTATATACATCAAGTTTCCGGAATGAAGCCTGTCCAATTAAAGCTCTTGGTAAGGATTTGTTAAATGAGTAACTTGATCTTGCAGGGTAAAGATTTTTTCCAGTTTCCTTTCCTAGGCATTCATATGACCTGCCTGATTTCTACCAAAGGTAAATATTTGAGCTACTCCTAGTGGTATTTAGTCATATATAAAATAGTATAGTTGTATATATAATTGCATATGCAAATATAAACATGTATGTCTGTATGTGTATATAATAAGTCTGTCAAGCATTACCTTGTAAGATAGCATTATATAGGTGAAATACTATGGATTTTGGAATCACATACCAGGGTCATATTCCAACTTCATACTTTACTAGATCTCAGTACTTGGGGAAAATATCTTTACTGATTTTTCATTTTATATATTATAAATATGATATAATACCCTCTTAAGATTTCACTTTAATAGAACAAATATTATGACACAGTTAATATCATGCTTGACATATTAATGACCATTAGTTCTTTTCACTCCACATAATATACATACTCACTGTCACATGCATATTCACACATTGGATAATAACGTCTTTGGAGAAAGAGATCACCACATTCTTTGCTCTCTCATAGTGCAATAGCGCCATACACAATAGTTGCAATATTTTTCAAATTCAACAGTGTGAATGTTTAATCAGGTGGAAGTCAAGATTAAAATATTTGAGATTAAATTTACAACTAATACTTGAGGATTCTTTTATAGCATGCATTATGAAATGCTTATTAAATATATAGATTTTATAGTCAAAGTATTATGCTAATAGAAAAAAAACTAGATGAGTATCACGTGACTCTAGAGATGGTAATGAGGTTGTATCTTGTTTAATGTTGAGTACTAGCTGAAGCACACATACTTTATCTACATTTTTTATTTAAATATGTTAAAGCTAAATCACCAGTTTAGAAATTTGTGATAAGATTTTGCTGTTGCTGTAGTTATTATTATTGACATCTACAATACCTGATTACCCATGAAGCCAACTAGGTAAGTATTGTTTCTCTTTTTCAAGGCTCAGAAATTCATTATGTGGCAAGTACTGAGTGTCTTTTAGGGTGATGAATTGAACGGAATTTTATAACATTGTTATAAATATTATTTTTATAAATATTACTTTTCTGAATCCCATCAAGCCTTTAGATCTGTGAGTCATAGCAGTTTTTGAAAAATATTATAGATAGAAGAATCTGTTCGGCAAATACTATGAAGATATAGTCAGTCAAATCTAGAATGTGGAAAATCCTATAGGGAAGTTCCTGCAAAATATAAATGTCTTTAAAAGAGAATGCTATTAGAAATCTATGCATTCCCCATCAAAATTCTAACGGCAATTTTACAGAAATAGAAATGGCAATTCTAAAATTCATGTGGAAATATGCAAGATCCCAAATAGCCAAAGCAATCTTAAGCAAGAACAGATCTGGAGGCATCACATTCCCTGATTTCAAATTATGTTACAACATTGTAGTATTCAAAACAGTATGGTAGTAGTATAAAAGCAAATATATCAACCAATGGAACAGAATAGAGAGCCCGGAAATACAGTCAACACATTCTTGACAATGCACCAAGAATACACAACTGGAAAAGAATACTGTTTTCAAAAATGATGTTAGGAAAACTGAACAGCCCCATGCAAAAGAATTAAATTGGACCCTTATCATATGTCATACACAAAAATCGGCTCAAAAGAATTAAAGAATTATTTGTAAAACTTGAAACAATAAAACTTCCAAAAGGCAATGTAGGAAGTAAGCTCCTTGACAATGGCATTGACAATGATTTTTTTTGGATATGAAACCAAAAGCATAGGCAACGAAAGCAGGAATAAACACATGGGACTACATTAAACTAAAAACAAACAAACTAACAAACAAAAAATTCTCCATAGCAAAGAAAACAATCAACAAAATAAAAAGGCAAATTATGGAATAGGAGAACATATTTGCAAACCATATATCTGATAAGGGGTTAATATCTAAAATGTATAAGAAACTCCTACAACTCAATAGTTAAATATGCAAATCAAATAAACCAATTAAAATTTGGGCAAAGAACCTAACAGACATTTCTCCAAAAAAAAAAGACATATAAGTTTCAATAGGTATATTAAACGTTGCTCAAAATTTTAATCATTTGAGATACTCAAATTAAAACCACAATCAGATATTACCTCACACTTGATTGGGTGGCTATTCCTACAAAAACAAAAGATAACAAGTATTAGGGAGGGTGTGGGCAAAAGGAAAAGCCTGAACACTGTTGGTAGGAATGTAAAATGGTGCAGAAGCTATGGAAAACAGTATGCAAGGTCATCAAAACACTAAAAGTAGAATGACCACATGATCCAGCAACCCCACTGCCAGGTATATACCCAAAGGAATCAAAATCCAAATCAAAGATATATCTGCACTACTATGTTCATTGCAGCATTATTCCCAACAGCCAAGTCATAGAAACAATCTAAGTGTCTGCCAAAGAATTAATGAATAAATAGTTGCAGTATATGCATACAGCGGAATATTACTCAGCCTTTAAAAATAGAAGGAAATCCAGCCATTTGTGACAACATGGGTGTACCCAGAGGGCATTATGTTATGTGAAATAAGCCAGACACAGAAAGACAAATATTGTATTATCTCATTTATATGTAGAATCTAAAATAGTCCAATTCATAGATGTAGAGTAGAATGGTGGTTGCTAGGAGATGAGAGAGGAAGAAATTGGGGAGTGATGGTTAAAGTGTAAAAAGTTTCAGCTATGCCAGATTAGTTCTGGACAACTAGTATACTGCAAACTGCATATTGCTAGCAATACTGTATTGTATACTTAATAATTGCTGAGATTGTAGATCTTATGTGAAGTGTTCCTAATACACATACATTCATGCACACATACAAAATAATGAAATAATAATAATAGTAATAAGTACAGTTGGAGGAAACACTGGGAGATGATGGATATACTTGTGGCCTTGATAGTTCTGATGGATTCACAGAGGTATACCTATCCCCAAATTCGTGGACATATATAAATTAAATACATACAGCTTTTTCTCACTGAAGTAATTTCAAAGAATAAAAAATAAAAATAACAAGGAAGGTTTTTATGTACTGCAGTGGAGCAATTTTAGATATTTTTTTATATTATTAAAGCAAGGGTCTGAACCCCTGCACCCCACCAAATGTGGACACTGTTAGAGATTAAAAGTGACTTTGAAAAAAATCAACAAATGCCATAAATTGACTTTATTTTATTAAAGAACTGAAAATAATATTTTAATACATAATTAGAGAAATATCAGATTATATTAAAAATGGTTTATTTTTGCAAGGTGTGAAAATGGTACTGTGGTTTCTATTTTGAAAAAATATATATATCTACTAGAAACACACACTAAAATGTTGTAGGTGGAATTGTACAATATATAGGATATGCTATTAAATACTCCAGAAAAAATGATGTACATATATAAAAAGGTAGATAGATAAGTTGATCAATAGATAGATAGATAGGAATGAGTTGAATTAAGATCATTCTGTGGCTAGGTACTTCCAAATGTTATATACAGATTCTTTTTTCCTAATAGTAAGTGATCCCAAGATGGCATTCTTGTAGAAAGGAAGGCTCTTTGTACTCCTTGTGACTGATAGTATTTATAACTGCTGTTTCTGACTTAGGGCTATATGTAAAAGCCATTTAGCACAGAGAATTTTCTTAGGAAGATAAATAGAATAAAACTTAACAGCTCTGAATACTAAAACAGTGCAACTCAGTCAGTAAAATGGATATAAAATGCTTACAAAATTGGTGCTGTGAGAACAACACTACCCTTAAAAAGATTCTATTTATACTTTACCTTTTAAAGTAGTTTCAATCTAGGATATAAAAATAAGCTTAAAAAGCTTCTATTTATACTTTACCTTTTAAAGTAGTTTCAATCTAGGATATAATAAAATATATAGAACCTCCTGCTATAACATATTTGAAAATATCTGTGATGTCTATTCCTTTAGTTGAATATTTGTTAGTATTTTTATAATTAAAATATTTTACTATAAAATATTAATATCCATATGATAGATATTCCATCAGTACAAAATTAATTTAGCCTGTTTATTAAAAGTCTCTAATTGTATATTTTAATAGATATACAGAAATATTTAAAATTCAGAAATTGTGTAGTCTAGTTAAAGCATTTGGATGATTTTCAGTATAGCCTCACCCAATAAGTTCAGCTTCAACATGGGCTTCCCTCCTTACTCAATGAATAGCATTTCTAGAGAATATCATTCTCTAGAACTTTGAGACTAAATTATCTCTCAAAAGTGGTCTCTTAAATCCATGACAACCTAAATAAAAGGCTAATGTACCTTTGTCATGGTTCTTGACTCCCCAACCTTAATTTCTTAAAACTTAATGAAATTTCTGCTTTGGCCCATGAAGCATTAGCTGTTATAGAAATTGAACTCCTACTGTAAACTAGAAAAGCAGAGAAAATATTTCAAACAACATTCTTTCAGACATTGTACAATAGGCTCCATAAGGGCTGTGATCTCGGAGGAAAGAAAAATCAGCTAGGGTAAGTCCCTAATGGCTCTAGTGCCCTGGCTGGAAGTAGGTTCCAAGACATAGTGAAAGGAGGAAGAACTTAAAGGGAAGTCTCAAAGTCCTGCTGAGTTATGGAGTCAGAGATTCTAAGTCTAGTTTGAGTAGAAGGAAACAGTAAAGAGAATTTTACGGATTTGTAGAGGTAGCCTTCACATTTCTGGCTAAGCATGCACCTGAACATCCATGGTGGGAACCTCCACAGGGCTAGGAAAAGAATCATCAAAAACCAGCAGACCAAACAATTACCAAAGCTCACACGTGGCTTAGAGATACTATGTACTCATCAGCCAGGAAGAGATACCTTAATACATGGGACATCAGGTACAATACTCAGAAAGATATTTTTGTTTACTGGGAGAGTTTATGTGGAATTGGTGTTAGGCTTTAAGTGTGACAAAATTAATCAGTGAAGCCATCTGCAATCTGTACAAGGAATTTTTTTAGGGAAAGTTTTTGTTGTTTATTATAATTGCAATTGCCTTAATAGAGATAGTGTTACTCAGAGAATATATTTATTCAGGAGAGAGCTTTGATGATTTTTATTTTTTAAGGAATTGATTCATTTCATCTGAGTTGAATTTATGGGGATAAATTTGTTCATAATATTCCCTTTTATTCACTTAATATCAGTATATTCTGTAGTAATTAGTAATGTTATTGTGTCCGGAATTGGTGGGTTCTTGGTTTCACTGACCTCAAGAATGAAGCCGCGGACCCTCGCGGTGAGTGTTACAGTTCTTAAAGGTGGCGTGTCCAGAGTTTGTTCCTTCTGATGTTCGGATGTGTTCGGAGTTTCTTCCTTCTGGTGGGTTCGTGGTCTCGCTGGCTCAGGAGTGAAGCTGCGGACCTTCGTGAGTGTTACAGCTCTTAACGCAGCGCGTCGGGAGTTGTTGCTCCACCCGGTGGATTCGCGGTCTCGCTGGTTTCAGGAGTGAAGTTGCAGACCTTCGCGGTGAGTGTTACAGCTCATAAAGGCAGTGTGGACCCAGAGTGAGCAGCAGCAAGATTAATGGCAAAGAGAGAAAGAACAAAGCTTCCACAACGTGGAAGGGGATCCCAGTGGGTTGCCACTGCTGGCTCCAGCAGCCTCCTTTTATTCTCTTAGCTGGCCCCACCCACATCCTGCTGATTAGTAGAGCCCAGTGGTCTGTTTTGACAGGGTGCTGATTGGTGCATTTACAATCCCTGAGCTAGACACAAAGGTTCTCCACGTCCCCACCAGATTAGCTAGATACAGAGTGTGGATTTGTGCATTCACAAACCCTGAGCTAGACACAGGGTGCTGATTGGTGTGTTTACAAACCTTGAGCTAGACACAGAGTGCTGATTGGTGCATTTATAACCCCTTAGCTAGACATAAAGGCTCTCCAAATCCCCACCAGACTCAGGAGCTCAGCTGGCTTCACCTGGTGGATCCCACACAGGTGCTGCAGGTGGAGCTGCTTGTGAGTCCCGTGCTGTGCGCCTGCACTCCTCAGCCCTTGGGTGGTCGATGGGACTGCGCGCCGTTGAGCAGGGGGCGGCGCTCGTCGGGGAAGCTCGGGCTCCACAGGAGCCCACAGAGGCTGGGGGAGGCTCAGGCATGGTGGGCTGCAGGTCCCCAGCCCTGCCCCGCGGGAAGGCAGCTAAGGCCCGGCGAGAAATTGAGCACAGCAGCTGCTGGCCCAGGTGCTAAGCCCCTCACTGCCCGGGGGAACTCGCGCTGGCCTGCAAGCACCGCGGGCAGCCCTGGTTCCCGCCCGCGCCTCTCCCTCCACACCTTCCCGCAAGCTGAGGGAGCCGCTCCGGCCTTGGCCAGCCCAGAAAGGGGCTCCCACGGTGCAGTGGCAGGCTGAAGGGCTCTTCAAGTGCCGCCAAAGTGGGAGCCCAGGCAGAGGAGGCGCCGAGAGCGAGCGAGGGCTGTGAGGACTGCCAGCACGCTGTCACCTCTCATTACCTCTGTCACTGCTAATATTGGTAAGTTGTGTCTTATAACTTTGTTTTTTTTTTTTTTATTTTTTTGCTGATCAGTCTTGCTAGAGTTTTATGAATTTCAACTGATCTCAAGAAGCCCGCTTTGATTTCACTAATTTTCTGTTCATTGCTTTTCTCTTGATAGATATCTAGTTTGTTCTGGATTTTTCTTAAACACTCAATAAGAAAAGTTTTGCTTTTGAATCTTTAAGATTTTGGATTATGTATTAATTTCCTATTTAGGCTGTAACAGATTATCACAAATTTACTAGTTTAAAAAAAACAATAATTTATTCTCTTAAAGTTCTGGAGCCCAGAATCTTGAACAAAGTTTTATGGGGCTGGAATTAAGATACCAGCAGAACTTTGGCAGGGAACTCCATTGTTTGCTTATTTCAGGTTCTAGAAGTCCCCACACTCCTTAACTCATGGCTGCCTCACTCCAATCTCTACCTCCATAATCACATCTCCTTCTCCACTTCTTTGGCCAAATCTCCTTCTGCCTACATGTTAAATTCTGAGTAAATTTAGGACCCATCCAGATATTCCATGATAATCTCCCATCTCAAGATCCTTTAATTTAATTGTATTTGCAAAGTCCCTTTTACTAAATAAATTAATATTCACAGTTTCCAGGGATTAGGCTGTGGATATCTCGGGAGGACATTTTTCAGCATACCATCGGTGACTATAGCAGTACTGTCAGTTGCAAGCAGTGAAACTGGTAAGTCAAATACTGGCAAATTGTCCTCCAAAAAGTTGCAACCACTTATTATATCACAATAAAATATGGGTTCCTTTTTCCCTGTACTCTCATAAGTAGAATTTAATTTCAAACATTTGAATCTTTGTTCACCAGAGATGTGAATAATTTCATTGTATTCTTATAAAATGTAAACTTCTTTCATTAGTAGAGTAAATATATTCTTTGGTTTTCTGGTTTTAGAATCATGCTTAAAAAGTACATTTTACATCATAAGCAACAAAATATTCTGTACATTTTCTTCCATTATTTTTAGAAACTCAGTCTGAAATTTATCTGCAGTTTATAAATATTGATATAATTTTGTGTCTTAACTTCACCAAAATTTTGACTTCATGATTTTTTAAAACATCTTTATCATTTTTAATTTTATTATTTATTTTGCTATTAGCCTTGGTTTCCTAGTACCTATTAATATCCTAATTTTGTTTTTATTTTGAATTAATTTATTTGAAGTGTTCTATGCCCATCTTTTTGCTTTCAAGGTTATTGTGTTACTTTCATTTACACATTTGTATTATGTAACGTGAAGCTGGATTGTTGCTGTTTCATTTATTTATAAGTGAGTCATATTGTTTGTCTCTTGTCCGTATCCCAATCTCCTGTTGAATTATGATCTCCAGTGTTTGAGGAAAAGCCTGGTGGGAGGTGATTGGATCATGGAGGCAGATTTCCCCATTTTTTTCTTGTGATAGTGAATGAGTTCTTATCAGATCTATGAGATCTGGTTGTTTAAAAGTGTATAGCACTTCCCCTTCACTTTCTGTCTCCTGCTGCCATGGGAAGATGTAGTTGCCTCTCCTTTGCCCTTCTACAATGATTGTAAGTTTCCTGAGGCCTACTCAGCCATGCCTCCTGTACAGCTTGTGGAACTATGAGTCATTTAAACCACTTTTTAAAATAAATTACCCAGTGTCAGGTAGTTATTTATAGTAGTGTGAGAATGAACGAATACAGAAACTTGATACCAGGGAAGTGGAACATTGTTATAAAGATAACTGAAAATGTGGAAATGACTTTGGAACTGGGTAACAGGCAGAGGTTGGAATAGTTTGGAGGGCTCAGAAGACGATAGGAAGATAAGGTAAAGTTTGGAACTTCTTAGATACTTGTTGAGTGGTTTTGACCAAAATGCTGGTAGTGATATGGATAGTGAAGTCCAGGTTGAGGTGGTGTCTCAGAGGGAGATGAGGAACTTACTGGGAACTGGAGTAAAGGTCACTCTTGCTATGCTGTAGCAAAGAGAGTGGTGGCATTTTGCCCCTGCTCTAGAGATCTGTTGCATTTTGAACTTGAAAGAGATGATTTAGGGTATCTAGCAGAAGACATTTATAAGGAGCAAAGCATTCAAGAGGTGGCCTGGCTGCTTCTAAAACCCTATGCTTATTTGCATAAATAAAGAAATGACCTGAAACTAGAACTCACTTGTAAAAGGGAAGCAGAGCATGGAAAAATGCCTCTAAGGCATTTCAGAGACCTTTGCAGCAGTCGCTCCTATCACAGGTCAGGAGGCCTAGGAGGGAATAATGGTTTCATGGGCCAGGCCCAGGGCCTTGTTGCTCTGTGCAGCCTCAGGACATGGGGCCCTGCATCCCAGCCACTCCAGCCTTAGCTGTGGCTAAAAGGCACCAAGGTATAGCTCAGACCATTGCTTCAGAGGGTGCAAGCCCCAAGCCTTGATGGCTTCTACATGGTGCTGGGCCTGTGGATATGCAGATGGCAGGAGGTGAAGTTTGGAAGCCTCTACCTAGATTTGAGAGGATGTTTGGTAATGCCCGAATGTCCAGTCAAGTCTTCTGGAGAGACAGAGCCCACATGGAGAATCTCTACTAGGGCAGTGAGGAGGAAAAATGTGGGTTTGGAGCCCCCACACAGACTCCTTACTGGGACACTGACTAGTGCAGCTGTGAGGAGAGGGCCACCGGCCATCGTCCTTCAGACCCCAGAATGGTAGATCCACTGGCAGCTTGCACCGTGCACCTGGAAAAGCTACAGACACTCAATGCCAGCTCATGAAAGCAGCTGCAAGGATGGTATCCTGTAGAGCCATGGGGTGGAGCTGCCTAAGCCTTGGGAGCCCACCTTTTGCATCAGTATGCCCTGGATGTAAAACAGGGAGTCAAGGGAAATTATTTTGTAGTTTTAAGACTTAATGACTGCCCCACTGGGTTTTGGAATTGCATGGGGCCTGTAGCCCCTTTGTTTTGGCAATATCCTCCATTTGGAATGGGAGCATTTACCCAGTGCTTGTATTCACATTGTATCTTGGAAGTAATTAACTTGGTTTTGGTTTTACAGGTTCATAGGTGGAAGGAACTTGCCTTGTCTCTGATGAGACTTTGGACTTGGACTTTTGAGTTAATGCTAGAATGAGAGTTTGGGGGACTGTGGGGAAGGTATGATTGTGTTTTGAAATGTGAGAAGGACATGATTTGGGAGGGGCTGGGGGCAGAATGATACGGTTTGACTATCTGTTCTCATCCAAATCTCATTTTGGGTTATGATCTTCAGTGTTGGAGGAGTGGCCTGGTAGGAGGTCACTGGATCATGGGGGTGGATATTCCCCTTGCTGTTCTTGTGATTGTTAGAGAGTTCTCATGAGATCTGGTTGTTTAAAAGTGTGTAGCACTGCTGCCTTCTCTCTCTCTCCTGCCACCATGTGAACATGTGCTTCCTTCCCCTTCACCCATCTGTCATGATTGTAAGTTTCCTGAGGTTTCCCCAGCCATGCTTCGTGTACAGCCTGTGGAACTGTGAATCAATTAAACAACTTTCCATTGCAAATTACCCAGTCTTAGGTAGTTGTTATCACAATGTGAGAATGGACTAATACAGTGAGTTTTTCAAATACATCTTTGACTTGATTCTGTCATCTTATTTTATGCTTTTCTTTCATTAGCATTCTATTTTCTTACATTTTTTTGTTTTCTTCTGTCACATTAAAGCATATCATTTAATTTTGTTTCTTCTGGCAGTTATGTTTATTACCTTAAATGACATATTTAATACTTTTTAAAACAACTATTAGTGTCAGAACAGAAAGAGTATCCTGTTGCAGTCCTGAGGATGAAACATGAAAAATATTAATGGTCTTTGAGAACTCCCTACTACATTTATTTATCTTGCTGTGGTCATCTGACAACTTCACTGATTTTCTTAGTTTATTATATCTATTCTGTTATATGTATATTAAAATTATACATAGTTGCATTATAATTACAGTATTGTTTAGATTACTGTCAGAATGCAGTTCGACCCAGCCTTTAGTTCTTTCATAAATAATGGGGCTTACATGGATTATCTCTACTTCTCAGAAGTCCGTTTTCTCTTTTTCTTCATATGGAAAGAGCGTGGATCAGAGAAACGGCAAACTTCATTCTCATTTAAGGGGGAATGATGATGAGATTTGGAATTTAGTCTCTGGTTATTGGCTCATGTATTTTTAGTGTGGGGATCAGGGTCTATGCCTTTTCCTTGGGTTCAACTGCAGGTCCCTTTTCTCCCTCAACCTGGCTGCTTCCTTTCTATCTACTTAAATTTTTAGAATTTAACCTCTTAACATCTTTCTCTACATTACTTTTCAATTATACTCTATTTATGGAAATTTAACTACCTGTATTGATTTTATTATTGTGTTACTTATAAAGGAAATTCTAGCATTATTAATTTGAATAAAAAATCAAATCCTATAAAATAAATGTCTTTTTAGTATTTATGTATCAGTTCTTTGAGAATTTTAAAGACAGACATTAATAAGAAAGCCATGTTACATATATTTCCCTTTCTAATTTCCATAGTTCATTCAGAGTTTAAAGGCTATTCCTTGAAATTCAAACAATAGGAAAATAAAAATTCAACATAGAAGACATTTTTGTCACATATAAACCAATATACTAAATGTATAAGAAAGCTGCATATGCAAAATCTATTTTACTTGTGTTAGATGCTTTTGTAGGGGGCCAGAGATCCCCTTCAAACCCCCTTAAGTTTTTATGTGTGCTCTTCAGCTAGATCAAGAAATCAAATTGACACCAGGCAGATTAACAAGAAAAAAAGCATGCAAATTTTTATTAATTTTGCATGTACACAGGGATCTTCGCAAGAGAATGAAGTCCAAAGAGGTAGCCAAAGGAAGATGCTATTATATTTTTTAGGCAAGGAACAATAAATTTGAAAAAAATGGCAGGATAAAGGGAATCTATCTAGAGACAGCAAATTTTGAGAGGAATCACTAAGAGATATACGGGGTGGGGGAGGTGTAAAACCAGTGGAAGACAAGGTTTACTTCAGTAAGTATGTTTATTCAGGTCCGTGGCAGTGCTCAATTTCAAGTCTCTGGTGAAAAGGGTTATTTTCTCACCCTGGTATAGGAAGGGTATCCCTGCCGGAGGAATCTTTTTTTTTTTTTTTTTTTTTTCTGAGATGGAGTCTTGCTCTGTTGCCCAAGCTGGAGTGCAGTGGCATGATCTTGGCTTACTACAACCTCCATCTCCAGGGTTCATGCCATCCTCCTGCCTCAGCCTCCTGAGTGGCTGGGATAACAGGTGCCTGCCACTATGCCTGGCTAATTTTTGAATTTTAGTAGACATGGGGTTTCACTATGTTGGCCAGGCTGGTCTTGAACTCCTGATCTCAGGTGATCTTCCCACCTCGGCTTCCCAAAGTGCTGGGATTACAGGCATGAGCCACCACGCCTGGCCCCAGAGGAATCTTTACAGCTTGCTGCATGCAGGAAGAGACAGGTCGGCTAGCCATTTCTGAAATTACAATTTCTCCAATGTTTTCAACTTGAGATAATAAATACACCAATTCAGCATATTTGGGGATGGCACATCCTTCATTCATTCAGAACTTAACATTCATATCTTAGATAGGTATTCAAATACCTATCTAATAATACCTTTAATAATAGGTATTCAATACCTATTACTTTATTCAATAGGTATTCAATAATAGGTATTGAATAATACCTATTCAAATAAATGCAGAGCCCTTAAAAAGTAACTAGGTAGATTGATATCAATTATTTCATTAATTGAGTCTTTGCATAGTAGAGAAATATAGAAAGTTATTTCTATTCTGTCTATTTTCTGCATTATTTAAAAATTTTAAAGTATGTGTAACATGTAATGCTGGATCTTTTCAAGAAGTTTATAACTTTGAAGAACAGTCATCCCTCGATATATCCCCTGGACAAATGTGAAAATCTGCTGGATGCTCAAGTTCCTTACATAACATGGTGTAGTACAATTTTGATTTGCAATTGGTTGAATCTGCAGATGTATAATTCATAGCTCTGGAGGGGTGACTGTATTTTTCTCTCTTCTTCCCTACCTCTCTCTTTCTCTTTTTTATCCTTCTTTGCCTTTCTGTTCCTCTTGTCATTCTTTTTGACAATACTCCCATTTCATTTGATGTTCTTATAGTCCTTAATATCTATACCAGTTTATGCTGCATTAAAACTGTAGATGAGCCAAAATAGAACAATAATATAATAGTGACTGTCAGCAATAAAAATATGCATTCCATTGGAAAATATGTATATGTGTTTTCTCAGGTGGAAAGTAAATATCTCCTTCTGTAGTAACTTCTTTGTCCACACAGTTAATTACCTGCTAGATTATTAGAATAAGAACTTGTTCTCATCCAAAACATTGGTATATTCACCAAGAGCTGCATTATAGAAATATATGTTGGAACTGGGTCTAGTTGGGGCAATGTCAGAGTTTCAAAGAAATTCATAAATAGGGAACTAGAGAGGGAAGTGATTCTTAAATGCTTGTTCTGAAAAAATGATGATTTTTCTCAGCTTGAACCCTTATGAAACCATCCCTCCCGTCAATGTCAGAGAATGACTTGCCTTCTTCTCAGTTGTTTTCCTTTTCCAAATCGATTAACTGGAATAGAATGATGTCTCACAGTTTGATCCCTACTTTCTTAAATTTTAGAAGAAAGTAATCAGAAATTTTCAGTTCTGTTAAGTTGTGGTATGATGTGAGTGTATGTGGAGTATGCATGTTTGTGTGTTCTATTCAGACAGAAATAAAGAAAAAGAGTAAAACAAACAATGATGGAAAAACTATTCAAATTTAAGTTCCTAGAGTATTATGGGCATCAAAGATTTGGCTGTTGTATTTTGAGAAATTAAATTAGGCTCTTAATAATATACAATCAACTTTTCATTTTTGTTCCTTTGAATATCATCGAAAGTTTCTTACTTTCTGTCTTCCCTGGTTGGGGTTTATAGACTAGATACTTGCCATTCAGTAAATACCTATTTCTTTCTGTCTTTAATTTCGATATATGGATAGTAGATAGGTATAAATTAGCTATAGATAAATAGATATAGACATGCATATTTCCCTTATCATATAGTTATATACATACATACAGATACATACATATACCTTTTATATTTCACAGAAAAAAATACATAGACAAGGATGTAAATGATTTTGAATCTTTGTTCCACAGAGATTTTAATTATGAATTACCTTCATTTTTAGAGACAACCTCAGGCTTAATGCTTATTTTTTTTGTTCCATCCAAATAGAGAATGTCACAGATATTGTGTCATTGGAAATGGGGTTGAGTTAAAGTGGAATTTTTGGTAAGTAGGGTAGGGAAGGAAGAGCTTGAGGAGGGAGGCACTATGACATATATTAATATATATTAAGTAGTTACCCTGGGCCAAGCACTGTATGGTATACCTTTAAAATTATTTCTCAGAATGCTGATTGACTTCAAGCATTTTATGTCTTCCCTCACTGATGCGGTATCATAAACCTTGATAATTATGCCCTGATTATCACAATATTTGGATTGTCCTAAAGCAATAGTATGGAAAATTGAGACTCAATCTGGAATAAACAGAAGTAGGGGTTTGGTAGCCCCCAGAGATCCCTATCTCCTGATATTTATACTAATGTTGTGTCTCCTCCCCCAATGTACCAGTGACAAATGTTGGCCAGAGTAACCATAGAATATCTCAAAACTGATGCCAAGTCCTGAGATTGGGGTATAAAAGGCAAAGATGACTTCCTTCTTGGTCTCTCTCTTTCTTTCTCTCTGGAAATATTAATACTTTCTCTGGGTGCAACTGGCTGCCATGTTATAAGCAGCCCTTTGGAGAAACCTACCTTGTGAGAAAATGTACCTTCCTTCCAGTTACGTGTGCCAGCTTGAAAGCCCATCTCCAGCTGTGCTCAAGCCGTCAGTTGATTGCAGTCTTAGCTGAAAGCTTTATTAAAGCTCACGAGAGACCAGAATTACCTAGCAAAGACACATATCAATTCCTGGTCCTCAGAAACTGTATGAACAATGTGGTGGGTACAATAGTGGCCTCAAAAGATACATTCCTAGAACTGATTAATATGACATTATTTGGAAAAAGTATCTTTTGCATATGTAATTGAGTTAAGAATCTTGAGATGAGATTACCATAAATTAGGGTAGCCCTTAAATCCCATGAGTCCTTATAAGATGAGAGAGGAAAGAAGAAAAAAGACAAGTATAGAAAAAGGCAATATGAAGATGGAGGCAGAGATTAAAGTGATGAGGCTATAAGTAAAGGAACATCAAGTATTGCCAGAGACACTAGAAGCTAGGAGTGAGGCATGGAATTGATTATCTATCGGAATTTACACAAGAAATCAACCCTGCTCACAACTTGATTTTAGACTACTAGCCACTGGGACTGTGAGGGATTAAATCGATGTTGTCATAATCCGGTTAGTTTGTAGTAATTTGTTAGGCAGTCCTAGGAAACAAATATAGATAAAAATAATTTTTGTCTTCAGCTGCTAAAATTTGGTGTAATCTGTTACTCAGCAATAGCTAAGTAATACAGGTTTTGATACCTGGAATTATCATGCTTTGTAACAAATGCCTTAATGCGAGAGAAAGTCTAAATTGCATTGAATAAGCATTAGAAAAATTTTGGTCTTTTATCAGGCTACCACTGAGAATTTAACGAATGTGAGGCAAATCTTCTTGGGAAATGGAAGAAAAGAATTTCCTTTTATGTGTTGACAGAAAAGCTAGCAACATTCTTGCCTACAGTTGGCAGGAAATTAAAAATGTATCAAATGAACTGGGTGATTTGGCTAAGGACACTCCTAGGTAGAGTGTAGAAGGTACTTGCTACTATCTCCTTGGTGTGGTTAGTAATTGTGAGAGCGGAGAGCTAAAGTAAAGGAGGAGGTCTTTCAAACATGACAGAGATAGAAATGATAGCTTGGAAAACTATCAGTTTCACCCAATGACAGATAATGCTAAAATTTAAAAATGCCTTTTGAGCAAAGATGAATTCTAGAGCTCTATATGAAAAAGTATGAACTAAATATAAAGCCAAGAGTATGATTATAACATTTTTATTAATACTTAAGTCTAACCAATAGTGATATTTTAGAGTATTGTTCAGTTAGACAAAACTCCCTCTAAAGAACTTAAGGGAACAACTCACAGATACTCTCAACGAAACAACAGGACTTGTGAAAAGCTCAGGGGTGTTGTCTCTCAGCAGAAGCTCAAATTAGTTAGAGAAGGGCTTAACTAGAAGAGGTTTGTGGGTGTGGTTTTTGTCTAGATCCAAGTCTATTTGTCTATAGATCAAGGGAACCTAACACAGATTACAGAAGCTTAAGCCTTGAGCTGATATTGTAACATGATAAGACTTTCAGGTCTTTTGAGAGATGAGTGCATTTGCATGGGGAACAGGCATAAATCATCGATGTACAAAGGGCACAATGTGGTAGTCAGCCTCCAAAATGACCCCATTTGTCTCCCCTCCCACACTGTACCAGTGTTTTCTGTGTGACCAATAGGATACAGTGGTACGATGAAATGCCATTTCTGAGATTAGTTTATAAAAGACACAGAGCTTCTTTATTGGTCAATATCTCTCTTATAATATCTCTCTTTAATTGCTCACTTTGGAGGAAGCCAGTCACCATGTTGTGAGAAGGTGTATGGAAAGATTCACATAGAGAGGAACTGTCTCCTGTAAACAGCCACAGATGTGAGGCTGGAAGCAGGGATCTCCAGACCCAGGCAAGCCTTCAGTTGACCTCAGTCCTGGTCAACAGCTTGATTACCACCTCATGAGAGACCCTACACCTAACCACTTAGCTAAGTCACATCTGATATCCTGACTTCCAGAAACTATGAGATAATACATATTTGTTGTCTTTAGATACGAAGTTTTGAGGCACTGTCTTATACGAAAATAGAGAATGCATTAGAAAAGCACTCAATGATGAGATTAGCAATAGGTAAAAGGAAAAGAAAAGCTTCCTTGATACCAAGAAAAAGGGATATTTCTTTTAGCCTCCAAGGCTAATTGTCCTGTTAAGGTCAAAAATCATTTCTTTTTCTTTTTTTTTTTTGAGATAAGAGTCTTGCTCTGTCACCCAGGCTGGAGCACAGTGGTGTGATCTTGGCTCACTGCAACCTCCGCCTCCCGGGTTCAAGTGATTCTCCTACCTCAGCTTACTGAGTAACTGGGATTACAGGCACACACCACCACGCCCGGCTAATTTTTGTATTTTTAGTAGAGATGGGGTTTCACCATGTTGGTCTGGTTGGTTTGGAACTCCTGACCTCATGATCTGCCTGCCTCAGCTTCCCAAAGTGCTAGGATTACAGGCGTGAGCCACCACGCCAAGCCCAACAATCATTTCTTTAGTGTCTATCAGTTCTTGTCAAGTTGCTAGAAACCTAAATGCTAAAATATAAACACTGCATAGTTAATACCTTTGCAAGTTATAATCTAGAAACACAGGCCTGTTTGCTGACTTGTTTCTCTCTCTCCTTTGTTTCCTTTCTGTCTCCTACCCTCCTTTCCTCCCTCTCTTCCTTTGTCCTTTTGTCCTTCTTTCCAAGCTTTGTTTCTCCCTTGTTTTTTTCTCTGTCACAATCAAGTGCTAAATAGAAAGTATTCTGTCATCAGGATCTTTATTTCTACTTTTGAAAGGAAGTCAGCCCTTTATTGAATGCTGTGAGGCATGCTCACTTCCAGATAATAAATCATTCATTAGGCTGGGCACGGTGGCTCACGCCTGTAATCCCAGCACTTTGGGAGGCCGAGGTGGGTGGATCATGAGGTCAGGAGATCGAGACCATCCTGGCTAACACGGTGAAACCCCGTCTCTACTAAAAATACAAAAAAAAAAAAAAAAAAATTAGCAGGGTGTGGTGGCGGGAGCCTGTAGTCGCAGCTACTCGGGAGGCTGAGGCAGGAGAATGGCTTGAAACCGGGAGGCAGAGCTTAGCGTGAGCTGACAACACGCCACTGCACTCCAGCCTGGGTGACAGAGAGAGACTCAGTCTCAAAAATAAATAAATAATAAATAAATAAATCATTAATTTGAAACCCAAAGCAAATCAAATATCAAAATACCATTAAGAGCAATCAACCTGTACTGACAACGAAGAAAAATAGAAGTTTTGGCATTTTTTTTTTAACAAACATAACCAATTTTGTATTAATTTTCATTAAAATTGCAGTGGCAAAATTAAAACACATATTTAAGATTTATGTGTGTCCTTTTAATTGAGCAGTCATTTAGCCATATTACATTTTGGCTTAGTTGTTTCAAATACATTTGGTGATGTGACATGAGGTCTGTTATATGTTTATAAACATAAACTGATTAACTGATAAGAAACTGCAAAATGCTGTAGGGTATTGCAATTGACTATGCATACTTGCTTAGAATCCGAAAGGCAAAGAGCAGATGGGTTGAAAATATGATATGGAATGACAATGTAGCGCCTTCAAAAGGTGCTGGAGGATTGTTCTCTTAAAAAATTAGAAATATCATATTGCTCAGAATGGACTTCTTTAAAAGCAAATCTAGAATAAATATTCACAAAATTTTTTTTACTATCAAGCCTTCTTTCAAAATAAATCATGTAACACTTGTTATTAAGAATAAATAATGTGACCCAGGCATGTCTCTAAATATCTGCTGATTATACACACACATATTTGTATGTGTATATGTTCAAATATACATACACACACGCAAATACATATACATTTATATAAACATATCTCTATATAAAAGCAATTTGGTATCTGCAATATAAAAGACACTTAAATTTTATACTTTTCTACCGAAATTATGATTTCAAATTATTTATACTAGAAAAAAATTGTTTATGAATCTTTTCCTCAATTTGGGGATGAATTAAATTTTCTCTTTTTTTTGAAAATTTTAAGCAACATCTGTTCTTAATTTTTTGAGACATTCTTTAGTTCAAAAGTATCATTGTGTACTATCTTAAATAGCATTTAGATTCAGAAACTATTTCTGTACAAACATGTGGCAAAATTTTACTGCTGCTTGAAAAAGATAGTCATATATTTTAAAAGCCAAAATGCAGAAAAGTGTAATACTATTATAATATTGCTGATAAACTTTAAAAAAAAGTAAGGTGGCATTTTTTATTCAGCTTTAGCCCACTTTCTATCCTCATGCTTTTTCTCTTCAGTTTTGGAATATATTCTTTTAATGAATCTGTAAAGAACACAGAATAGAAAATATGTATTAAATACATGTTATATATATGAAATATATAAAGTTATATACTGGCATAACTTGGGAGATATTGTGGGTTTGGTTCCAGACCACCACAATAATGCAAATATCTCAGTGAAGTGAGTCACACAAATATTTTGGTTTCCCACTGCAAATATAAGTTATGTTTACACTATACTGTATTCTATTAAGTGTGCAATAGCCTTATGTCTAAAATGTAATGTGTGTATCTTAACTTAAAAATGCTTTATTGCTAAAGATTGCTGATACAGAGATACAAAGTAAGCATATGCTGTTGGAAAAATGGCACTGGTAAGTGGCTCCAGGTAGGGTTGCCACAAACCTTCAATTTGTTAAAAATGTAATATCTGCGAAGAGGAGTAAAATGAGGTATACTTGTATTATGTAATTCACATGTATGAGATAAAATTATATAATATATGAATGTTATATATATATATATATCTGTGTGTGTGTTATTTGAAAAGTAATGCCGATTATTCATTGTAACTCAATTGAAGATTGCTAATTATTTCTCATTTTCTTACAAGCTGAAGCCCTTTGGTTTGGAAAATATAATAACAGAAACTTATATGCTAGGCAAGAATATTCCTGAGAAGTTATACATTGGTATATATGTTATGTATGTATATATGTATACACATAAAAACAGAATATATATAAATACTCAAGTATATATATATATACTATATATATATATTAATTCAAGTTAGCTAGTGCCCATTAATGCCCATGCATATCAAATGCATTTGATAATGTTGGTATCTAAAATAACAAGAGTACCAGATTCACTATCAGGGCATAGAGTTGGTATTACATATTAATGATGGCTTGTGTTCACCCAACAGATATTTATTAGCTGCTATGCACCAGACAATATAATAAACATTAGAGACAAAGTGCTGGGTACAAGTGAAACTGGTCCTCTACTTATGCAATTTATAATCTAGTGTTGGGATGGTCATTGATTGTATAATTTCATAAAATATATATGTTTAAACCTTTATATGTGATTTTAAGTAAATAATCATTGGGTTCAGGGTCCTGATTTATGTTTACTACTACTAAGATCAATTTTCTCTTCTCAACATTTCTGACACCAAAGGTGTATGTGCTTTTTTCTCACACTAATCAATTTTCCAAGTCTCCGGACATCAAATGGGTGTCCTACAATTTAATTCAATTCTGACACTAACTCTCTGGATTATTGCAGACCCTACAGGTTAAGAGCTTAGTCACACAAGACAGTGCCAACTATGGATGCTGAAAACAAGTCTGGGCCACTTGTAATACTTACTGACTGGCTATAAAGTCATTGGTGAAGGAGGAGGTTTCCTATAACCCCCTCCTCAAATTTGATAATTCCCTAGAAAATCTTACAAAACTCAAGAAAATGCTGTGTTTACATTTAATATTTTATTATTAAAAATGCAACTCAGGTACAGCCAAAAATTAAAAGATACATAGGATAAAGTATGAGGATCAGGGGTGTTGATTGTCTATGGCCTCTCTGGTCACACCATCCTTCCAGTACTTCAGTTTCTTCATTAACCCGAGAGCTCTTAGAGCCTTCTCCTACAGGGTTTTCATGAAATCTTTGTTACATAGGCACTAATAATTAAATCATTGGCCATTGGTGATTGGCTCAATTTCTAGTCCCTCTCCCAGACTTAGCCAACTGGGATGGGACTGAAAGTTCCAACTCTCTAATAATGGTTCCGAAGGCAACCAGCTCCCATCCTAAAGCTATCCAGAGGCCCACCAAGAGTCATCTCATTAGCATAAATTCAGGTAAGATTGAAAAGAGCTTTTTTGTTGTTGTTGTTTGAGAGGGAGTTTCCCACTTGTTGCTCAGGCTGGAGTGCAATGGTGTGATCTCGGCTCACTGCAACCTCCGCCTCCTTGGTACAAGTGATTCTCCTGCCTCAGCCTCCCGAGTAGCCAGGATTACAAGCATGCACCACCACGCCCGGCTAATTTTGTATTTTTAGTAGAGATGGGGTTTCTCCATGTTGGTCAGGCTGGTCTCAAACTCTGGACCTTAGGTGATCCACCCTCCTCAGCCTCCCAAAAAAGGGCTTTTTATGAATAACAAAAGATGGTTCTCTTATCCTGATCACATGGAAAATTCCAATAGTTTTAAAATTTCTTGTGCCAGGAACCAGGTACAAAGATCAAATATATATATTTTATTATATCACAATATCACAGTGTTCACGATCCCAGATGTTTTCTTTGAAGTAGTCAAGGGTGTATCTGAGAACTGAGTAAGTGGTGATTAGGTTAAGAGACAAACGATTTATGTTCCTGAAGAAGAAAACATCATTAAGGCCTTGAGCAACGTAGACTGTTTGAGGAACTAGGAATTTCTGGGTGGCTGGAATACTGAGACAGAAAGATGAAGAAAAGGATGATATGCCATTCATTTGAAGGGATCAAAATATTTAGAACCTTAAAAGTATAAGTAAATGTTTTTGTCTTTAATAGCAATGAAGAATAACTGAGGCATTTTCCCAAGGTGCGAATAGGAGGAGGGCAGGATAAAGTTATTAGTTTATTTCTGTTTTGTTTGCAGTGGAAAATGGATGAGAGAAAGCTGGTTAAGTTGATATTGAAGTAATCTAGTCAAAAGTTAATGCAAGTTTGGATTAAAACTGTGGTGATAGAAGGTAAATAAAGAGAAGAGAATGAGTTTGAGCTTTATTTAGAACATAGTGATGGGGTTTCACTATGGATTAGATGTGAGTTTTGATCAACAAATGGATAGTGGCACAATTTATCCACAAAAATGTATCAACTTATTTTCCCCATTTTTCTTACAGTTCAAAAGCCAAATTTGATTAAATCATAATGATCAAATTTATTAGTGCCTACAGGCAGCCAGATATTGGAGGAAAAAAATCATGTAACTATGACAACTTGTTTAACTTTAATGACCACACACTCAAATAAGCACTGAGTACACAGTTCAACAATGTTACTTAGTTTCCCATGCGCTATCTTGAGAATGCTGTTCTATGACACAAGCTTTCCCTCTAGAACTCAACCCACCTTGAAAATCTCAGCTGAATAAATCATCTTAAAATTCATTGAGAAAAGAGAATGTATGTAAAAGGTATGCACTCATGTTCCAACCACCAAATTCTCAGGTTTCTGCATCTGTAAAGGTTTTCTGTCTTCCCTGCTGCTTTTATGGATGAAAGAAGTGAAGTGTCTCTGATCTTTAAAAATTAACCTGTCCAATGACCCAATTATTCCCTTGATCCTTTCTTTTTCCTTCTCATGGCTGTCACTTTTGCAATTATTTATTCCTCTTGCATATCACAAAACATTTCATCTTTATTAGATCATGCATATTTACATGCAAAAAACATCTAGTAACTTCATCTTTAAAACAGGTTTTCCTTTAACTCCACCTCTTCTTCCAATTTCTGTTTCTCTATTCCCTTCCCTAACCAAACTTCTTAAAATAAATTTCTGTACTCATTATCTTTACTTTCTTACTTCTCAATTATTCTTTAATCCAGTTCAATCTAGTGCTAAAAACATAGCTGTCAAAAGTTAAAAAATACTCTCAGTTGCCAAATCCAAGAGTTACTTCTCTGTCTTTATTGCACTCAACGTCTCTGCAATATTTAACATAGTTGACCAGTTTCTCTTTATGATACACTTGAATGTCTGCTACTGTGGTAGGCTGAGTAATGCCTCCCTCAACCAAAGATGTCCATGTCTAATCTTAGGATTTTTAAAATATGTTAATTTCCATGATAAAAATGACTTTGTAGATGTGACTCAAATTAGTTTTGAGAAGTGGAGATTATCCTGGACTATATGGGTAGGACTAGTGTAATCACATGAGTCCTTTTGAGAGGGATGCAGGAGGGTCAGAGTCAAAGGGGTGACAATGGTAGTAGCGGCCAGGGTGATGCAGGGCCATGAGCCAGTTAATTCAGAAAGCCTCTAGAAACTGAAAAAGATCAAGAAACAGATTCTCCCCTAGAACCTTCAGAAGGAATGCAGCCTTGCTAACCTATTTTCGACTTCTGACCTCCAGAAATGTAATAAAATACACTTCTTGAAGCCACTGACTTCTTGAAGCCGGTGACTTTAAGACACTACATTGGTAGTAATATGTTACCACACCCATAGGAAACTAATGCAGCTACTATGTCATCCAATATTCTGATTGTTCTTCTTATCACAATGGCTAATCTTTTTAGCTCTTCTTAACCAGCTGTTTCCTCCGTAGGGCTTGGTCTTGAGCCTTCATCTGTTCACCATCTGTGTACTCTCCATGTGATCTCATTGTGTTTCAGTTGTTTTAAATGCTTTCTGTATGCGGATAACACTCCCTCCCCACTCTCTCACTTGATCTTTACACGGAATTCAAACTGCCCACTTTAAAGTTCTATGTCTAATAGGCACCTCAGACTCCAACATACAACTTTTTCTCTCTTTAAATAGCACTACGATCTTTCCAGAAGCTCAGAGCAATTCTCTAGTTATCATCCTGTATTCAATCTAAAATCAAATTGTGTGACAAGAACTTTACTAAAATATATCTTGTCTATCCACATTATTTACCTCTTCTACCACTACCTTATTGCAAAACACAAAAACCCTGAATTATTAAATTGCTTCTACCTTTCCCTATTTTTTAAATTTATGTCTCTATATTCCAATTGTCACACAGCAGTGAGAGGGACTTTTAAAATAAAACTGAGAATGATTTTACTCCCAAACTTAAAACTGCCAATTTCTTATCATCAATCTTAGAATTAAAGTAAACTTTTTTTACTATGGTCTTTAAGACTCTACAAAATGTTACCTCAAATGCTAAGGTTAGAAACTTGTAGTAGATGGTACTAGAAATGCATGCGTAATATGGAGAGCTCTTAATGCTCTACTAAAAAATTCAAACTTTCCTCTGTGGTAAAAAATTTACTTGTAAAAGAAAAGAGAACTTATATTGCCACATTTGCCTTTTTGAATGATTCTGACACTCATGAGGGGGAATTACTGAAGTGAGAAAATGTTGAGATATAGTTTAGTGTGAAGCCTGGGGGGAGCAGTTGGACCAGCAATGAGAAGCTTGTAGAAACACAGTGAACCAAACCACTCTTTCACCCTGATGTTCCTGCTCAAAGTTATATGGTCCTCTTATTTGTATACCTGGAAAGTTAGAGTTCAAAATAGCATTAATGGTAATCTAGATGATACATTTATTTTACAAATGAGAAAACTAGATACTAAATGGTTAAAAGTCTTTCTTCAAGTCTCCTTAGAGAGATATATAATTTTGTAATTTTATTTCTATGTGTATATAATTATAAGCTTATTAAAGTATATAAGACTCTTTTACATCTTATAGAAGATTTTTCAGCCTCTTAGGATGCAGGAAAACAGTTATAATTCACCCATTTTTCAAAAAAGGTAAGTAAAGTCAAGCATCTTACCTAAGTAACTTCAAGCAAATAGCAAAAATAAAACCAGAATTTAGGTTTCCAGATTATTCTTCTTCTTCACTTTATACTATATTGCATTACAAGTTCAGGGGATGCATTGTGCCACCAAACTCTACGTATTGAATTTAGTGGTTCCTTCTCAGTCTCCATGTCAGACTAAGAAGAATTCCATATTATCTGAAGATAGACTCTCTGAGAGTAGGATAGAATGAGCTAGGCTTATTAACGTACATTTTATTTGATGTGGAAGCATATTTTGCATTACAATTAAAATCAAATATTACTACTTCATTTAACATTTTTTCTTCAAGCAGGAAATTTAAATGTCTATTAATGATATAATAAAAAGGAACAATTGTCTTTATGTTCAGTAAAGTACTATCTATAATATTTTATTTATATAGTATTATGCTTTCCATTTAAAGCTAGAAGATATAAAATAATTCTCATTTATATTAGTATTCCTTAGACAGTCTTTTAGAGAAGAATCCTAGGGAGATTGGAATAAGTCCTCAAATCATGAATACTAAGTAGATTCTGTGCAGCAGTGCTCAGATCAGCTTCTTAAAACTAGGTTGTCAGTAAAATACTTGATTAGCATTGTGGGTTTTAAGAGTGTTTGTTTCTAGCTTCTAAGGGAAAAATACTTGTTATTTTTTTTCAATAATTATTTATTGGGGAGCAGTTAATTTTAGAGTAAGAGCATAGGTTCTCTCACAGTCTGGTTCTGCAGTTCTGCAACTTTCTAGATATATAACCCTGGACAGGTTAATTAACCTCTCCATGACTCAGTCTTCTCATCTATAACCCTCCTAATGAGGTGGTTGTATTAAATGATCAGATTTTATAAAGCACTTAGCACAACAAGGAAATGATTTTGTAAAGCACTCAGAAAAGTGTGAATAATTATCATTTGTAAAATAAATCAGAAATGGTAGATGCATGTCTTCTCTCCCTCTTCTTCCCCCTTCCTAATTGCCTTCCTTTATTTTCTTTCTTTTTTGCCTACCTCTTCCTCACCTGATCCCTACAAAGCTTACAAAAACAGCTCTGGAAGGAACTATTTTGAGATTGCACCAAAAATCTCAAAGAAAGGGCAGAAAACTGGAACAATCAAAAAGTTTCCAGCACTTTTAGATGAGCAAAACTGCAAGCTGAGCCAGAGCACAATGACACACTCACTTTCTCTCTTCTTTGCCCTATAAAACTTGAGGCATGCTTTGGCTCAGGAAATTACTTAGTCTTCAGCTGCTCCTTTAATTCGTATCAGGTGAATTAAGCCTTTAACCTCAATTTGAGTCACATGAACTACATTTTTTCTTGATACCCTCTACTAGAATTCAAGCTTGTTGAAAACATGAATATTGATAATTTTGTTCAACTTTGTATCTCCAGTGCTTAGAATACTGGCTGACACATGAAAGATACTCCATTTATACTTATTGAATAAAGGAATTAGTATCTACAATGTGCCAGGAACTGCAGTAGGCAGTGGTGATATGATGAATGGGGCTGATAAAGCTTTCTCCTCCACAGTCTGACTGTCTAGTAAGGAATACAGATAAGTAAACAGGCAATGGCAGGTTATGGTGGCAAGGACTATGATACAGACTATATGCCATCAGTGGCGTGTGCATATGTGTATGTGTGACTGTGAAAGGTATTTACTGTCTAGGGATGCTGTCCAGTCCCCAAGATATGTGCCCAAATGAGTTGAATAAACAAATTACTTTTTTTTTTTAAGCTTAAGTAGGCATAATGTGAGCTTGTAAAGAGTTCTGGATGCATCAAACCCTAGAAGGTGAACAGATTTTTTTTTTTTTTTTTTTTTTTTTTTTTTTTTGTGACAGTCTTGCTCTGTCACCAGGCTGGAGTGCAGTGGCATGATCTGCAACCTCTGCCTTCCAGGTTCAAGCAATTCTCCTGCCTCAACCTCCCGAGTAGCTGGAATTACAGGCACCCACAACTATGCCCGGCTCATCTGCCCACCTCGGCCTCCCAAAGGGCTGAGATTACAGGCGTGAGCCACCATGCCCAGCCAGATGAACAATTTTTTAAAATGCACAAGAAAGTCTTACAGGAAGAAGCAATGTGAAGTGCTTTAAGGAGTAATTAGTCAAAGAAGGAAGAGATGATAAACAGAGAGATTGTTCTAGGTGGATGAAATAATCACATAGCAAATAAAGCTCAGCAGCTATTTCTTACCACTTAGCAGAATTGTCTTGAAAAATTAGAGTTTGAAGAGCATGTTTGGTCAGCTTACAGTTGACCAATAGTTCACCTGACTTTTATACATTTGTATACTTCTTACCGCTCCAGTCTCATCTCTCATCTGTTCTAGATTATATATAATGAGGGGATGAGAGATGAGACTGTGAGATTGAAGAAGTAAGAAGTTTCTAGAACTTAAAAGGACATTATATACCATGTTAAGTACTTTAGACTTAAACTTAAGGCCAGTGTAAAAAAAGGCTGAGTAGTCTTAAGCAGAGGGGTAATATTGTTTGATTTTTGCCGTTGAAAACTAATCAGGACTGCAGTACAAAAAAAAGATAGCAAGTAGAAAGACCAGAAGTGGTAAGAACAATTAAGAAGTCTGTCAAAAGTTTAGGAGGTCCTAAAATAGGAGAGTAGAAATGCAAATAAATGAAAGGAAATGGGTGGATTTAAGAGTTATTTAGGAGATACCGTTGACCAAAGTCTGATAAATATTTTTTGCCACAACCTAAAGTATTTAGAAAATGTATTTAATATCACTTCTCACTACATACACACACACACACACACACACACACTTATAGGCATATCTGTAAAAAGAAAGTTTCAGACAATATTATTCTAACATTTTCTATTGTATTTTTAAAATATTCACTATGATCCACTCAGCTGATTTTACTACCTTTTATGTAATCATATTAAAAGACAAAAATCATTAATCTATGTGACTTTATGATTGATTGGATATGAGGAATCCATAAGCAGGAATATAAGATGGAAGAAACATTTTTTGTTCAGACAAATGTGTAAAGGTTAGAACTCAATTTATTTCAAAATGGATGCGTAGTTTTGGGGTTATATATATTTCTTTTACATCATTTGAAATTATTATTGTAAGTGTCTAGTACACAGCTACACATTGTTCTAGAATTTATAGAATAAGCTTGGGCTAGATAAGGATACGGAAGTTCTTAGTGATTAAGAGTACAGCCTGTGAATCCAAAATATCTATGTTTAATTTCTAACTACAGCACTTAACAGCTGTCAAACTATGGGAAAGCTAATTTTACTCTTTCCAAGCTTTCATTCCTTTATGTCTATAATGGAGAAAATAAAATGAGTGGTTGTCAGAATTAGATGGAAATAATGCATATGAAGTGTTTAGTGTGTAACTGGTATATAAGTGCTTGATAAATATTGGATATTATATTATTATTACTAATTCTACTATTCTTAAGAATCCCTGGATGCAGAGTAGATTCACAATTAGGAGGCTGCTTCAGTTCCTACTACGGAATATCAAGGGCCATATATGTTTGCAACATGTCTCTGCATGTGTAAGCTGATGACAACTGATTGTTACTTTCCTGCATGCAGTACTGTTAAAGGATGGAATCTCCTTACGTAGGGAATTTCCAGTTTACACCAACTAATATGAGAAGAGCCAAATAATGATTCTTCAAAGCTGTAAATAATGCAACTCATGACTAATGGTGGCTTAAAGAAAGGAGTTTCTTTTTCTTACCCATGAAGTTTATAGGTAGAGATTTGGTTCAGTTGCTTAACAATGCAATTAAAGACACAGGCTTTTCCCATCTTCTGCTCTGCCATTCTTAATTTGCTGACTTTCATCATTATCTTCATTGCCTGATGGTTTCAAGATGAACGCTTCAGTTCCAAACATATCTGGCTTGAAAGGACACAGAGAGACTAAAGGAAAAGACCATATGAGCAGTTTGCACTCCATTTTAAATCAAGAAAGCAACAGTTTTTTTAGAACATCACCCAGACGGCTATTTTACAGACTTGTTGGTCCAGATTGATCACTCCTAGCTATTCAAAGTCTAGGAAGCTGGGGAATGATATCATCACACTTAATTTTGACAGTATTTCTTAAATTTAGCAGGCATTAGAATCATCTAAGGAGCTTTAAAAATACTGATTTATGGGTTCAGTTGTTTAAGCCTTGAGCTAGGTTTATTGCTGCCTTAAATAAAACAGGGATCATGTTCCAGGGTTACCTTGTTGCACATGAGGTGCCCTGGAGATGTGCATTATAGAAACTGCATAATCACTCAGAAGTCCCTACTGTTAGTAAGGAGAAAAGGGAAAAGAAGACTGTGTAAGCAATTAAATGTGTCTGTCACAAGTGGCTAATACAAAGCCTGGGAAACAGAATCTGATTAATCAGATGTCTGGATGAGATCCCAGAAATGGACAGGGACCAATTCCTGTGGCAGTTGTCTACTAGATTTGGCTGGGGAATGTCTGATCTTAAGATAGACTTTTAAAAAGTAAATAAATAAGGTTATGCCCTTTTACCAAATAGCTTCCTAATAAATGTTTTTAGCACATGAGAAATTTAGGTTAGTTACATTTTTTAAAATCAATCGAGGTATGTTCATCTACATGGCAACATCTTATCCATGGACAGCAAAGAATAGCCTGTCAGTCTATTGAGGCATTAAGTGGGCTTAAACAAAGTACTGTGCCAAGTCAACATTTAGGGGATGAACAGAGAAAAAGATCCCTGAGAAGAGATTTGAGAGATGGGAGAGAAACAAAACAATCTCAAGGGAATGCAAAGTCAACAGTTTACCTACTGCTGGCAGATGAAAATGATCAAAGTTTTGGGTTTATCTAGCAATGAGAACATCACTCATCAGTGATTGATTTATCAGTGGGTGATTTATAGTAAAGCAATTACAGTGAGATATTTATGGATAGAGTGTGACAGTGGTTGGGTGAATAAGAGTTAAGTGGTGGGTGCAAGTTGCAAGGTTGAGGATTCTTTCAATATTTTTATGTGTAAAGATGAACATAGTAATAGCTCATGAAAAACATGAGTTGATGGAATTTTTATTCTCATCTCCTGAGGTCTGAAAGACCTGAGATTGCTTGAATGCTGTTTGGAATACAGAAAGAGAGGAACAGAGTGTGGTAGCAGAGAAGTATAGGAAGTAAAGAAGCTAATAGATAAAGGGCAAGCCTCCTGAGGAAAGAAAGGAAGACCACACATTCAGAAAAGGAAAGGCATGAAATGACAGTCCTACAAAGTTCTACAAAGTTTACAAGTTTGGCCCTTGGCTGGCATCAGGGAATATGGGTATCAGGAGGGTTCCCACCATTCTTAGGAATAATCAGCGTGGCTCACAATGCCTAAGACCTTTGTTCAAACAATATGGTTTATGATGAAGACCTCCTTTTCTTCTAGTAGTCTGAAATTTGGACACATTAGGAAAGGAGTGCCTGTGTCACCAGCCCCCAACAAAAACTACTTAGCACTGAATTCCTAATGAGTTTCTCTCATAGACAGACATTTCTCACATGTCATCACAACTCATTGCTAGAGGAATTAAGGGTGTCTGATATAACTTCACTGAAAAAGGACTCTTAGAAGCTTGTGCCTGGTTTCCTCTGAACTTTACCCCCTTCCCTTTTTCTTTTGCTAATGTTCCTGTGTATCCTCTGTAGTAAATCATAACCATAAGTTTAATTATATGCTGAGTCTTAGGAGCCCTTCTAGTGAATTGCTGAAACTTGATGTGGTCCTGAGGCTCCCGGAAACACTGTGGTTGAAAACCACAGGTTGCAGTAAAAGGTAAAGGATGCCCATTCCACTGTAACTGGAAGGTAGGGGTCAGGTTAGCATAACAGATTTTACTGAAGGAAGTTGAGTTTGAAGGGGCACCAGAAGATCTTAGGTAATTGAAAAAAAATGAAGTTTAAAAATAATGACTATAGATTAAGAGCATTAATTAGAAAAATATCAATGGATTGCCATAAAGCAATGATAGCGTGGTTGCATTGGAAATCATGAGTTCCTAAGAATGCAGTGGAGTGTGTATGTGCATGTGTATGTGTGTGTATGCACACACTTTAATTCAGCAGCTCTGAGAATCCTGTGTACAGATCAGAAGAGTTGGTTAAATTGTTTTAAGGTCAGAGATTTACAAGTATTTGCAATATCATGATGAAAGAAACATTTATTGGAAAAGAATTTATGTGATGAGTCATAGAATTTTAGCTTGGTAGAAAAAAGATAAATGCTGTCTCAAAAAAAAAAAAAAAAAGAATTACGCAGTTTCAAGCCAATGAATTCCTGGAGCCACTAGAATGTGGATGGGGCAAGAAAGGATTCTCCCCTTCAGACTTCAGAGGAGTGTAGCACTGCAATATCTTGATTTTGGATTTCTGACCTCTAGAACTGTGAGGATAAACTTTCTGTTGTTTTAAGCCAGAAAAACTGTGGTAATGTATTACAGCATCCGTAAGGAACTAATACAATAGTTCTGAGAAAATATGGCTAAATTAGAGTGATATGAAAATATTAAAGATGAAGAAATCAAAGCCATGTGACAGAAGGATATGGAATCTATTATACATGTGGAGTTTTGTGTCTCCCAGAATGGACAGGGAATCTGGAGAGTAGAAAAAAAGGCAATTAAGGGCCAGGAATGGTGGCTCACACCTATAATTCCAGCACTTTGGGAGGCTGAGGCCTGCAGACCATCTGAACTCATCTGAGTTCAAAAGCAGACTGGGCAACGGGATGAAACCCTGTCTCTACAAAAAAACACACAAACACACACACACACTAGGTGTGGTGTGCACGCCTGTAGTCCCAGCTACTCAGGAGGCTGAGAAGGGAGAATCACTTATGCCTGGGAGGCAGAAGCTGCAGTGAGCCGAGCAGTCCAGCACAGGTGACAGAGCAAGAACAAGACCTTGTCTCAAAAAAAAAAAAAAAAAATTAGGGATAATCCAGAAGTAATCTATAACACAACATATGAATGGATTTATAAATTATAAAATGTTATGCAAGTAAAATATTTCTATTGGAGAATTTTGAATGTGATGAGAACATAATTATGTTTATTTAAAATAATTGCTATTGTTTTATTTCAAATATATTATTTCACTTCATTAATGACAAATATCTGAATGCATTAAGTTTTACTTTTAGATGCCTAAAAATGAAAGTCTGAGAATTCCAAAACTGGCATAACTGATTCCCAAAATAAAGCAAACCAAACCCAACAAAAAGCCAAACCCAAAAAGCCACTTTCCGTGCAGTATATAGTGCCACCACACTCAAATACGACCACTAAAATATTCCAATTTTTATATTGCAGTCCTGGGAGCTTTGAAAAAATATTTGTTGTGTGCCTGATATCATACATTAAATCTTCATATCCACCTGTATATTCATTTTCAAATAACTTAATTGACCTCCAGGAAATTTTATAAGTCAATTCTGGGCAGTATACAATTTGGCCAAGTTTGTTGGATCTACAAGACTGTTCTCCTTCACATTCAATAGATCATCTTGAATCAAGAAAGGAATGTGCAAGGCATTTGATAATTTTTCTTCCCGTAAAAATGAGGTTTGCTCCTGGGTTTTGTGTAAAATGTCAAACAAGTGATTTAAATTATGAGGGGCTGCTTTTTTAAACCTAACAAATGCTTTGTGGGGTCATTTTGTCTAATTGTTGTGGCATCTTTCAAATATCATATAAAATACCATATCATTTTAGCACTTTCTTAATCTATAAAATGGTGTGATACATTTTAACAGCTCTGCTTTATACTTGGCCTTTCAAAAGCACCATGCTTTATGGTCCATCAGCTACATAGTGGCAATAATCACAGATGTTTTGTGCATGGTAGAAGCTGTGCTCAGAGCCTTTCGTTTCACTTGCATAAGCTCTCGCCAAAAAATAAGTAAAATCTAATGAATGCTAAGTCTAGGAAAATATAATATTAATGTGCAATAGAAATAGATGAAGCCACATACATATACTTTTTAATTAAGATTGGCTAATTTTCTTCACTGTATTGTAGTAATTATACTATCTTATTCTTTATACAAATATCCACCTATTTGAAATACATATGCCTACATTAGGAAATGTAAAATTTTGCCCTAAAATAGCTATAGATTTTTATTATTACAACTGATGTCTGTTATACACATGAAAGATAGTCATGTATATGGTGCTTTTCAAAAACTAAAGCAATGTTGATGATCATCTGATGAATTAAAAATTATTTGGAAGACACAGTAGTATCTAGAATAATGTCATGGAAATGATAGACAATGTCAATTATAATACTCTAAAATGACCAAGAATGTAGTTACAGACCTATGCAACTAGAAACTGTTTGTACCTATATAACAATAGATAATTGTGGTAGAAAAATAGATGACCATCAGTTCCACTATTTTATTATATTTTATTATAGCTCATTATTTTAATATATGTAATCTACTGTATGCAAATAGAAGAATAACCTAATTTTTCCTTTTTTATTCATTATATTTTTTGAATTGTCATAGGCAAATCAATCATATAATGTTATTTTCTTCCTTTTCCCCTTTCTTTCATTCATGATTTTGCACTAATTAATTTGTTCGTGGTATCTAATATTTTAAAGGATGTTTCTAAACCAAATACAGTAAGTCTTTACTTAATGTTGTTGATATGTTCTTGGTAACTGTGACTTCAAGTGAAATGAAGTATAATAAAACCAATTTCACCATATGCTAAATGATATTAACAAGAGTTAAGTTCCTATAGCATATTTCTGATCACAAAAACTCACCAAACTTCTAAATACAATCTGAAACACTTCTAACATTAAACACTGAAATAAATGTAAGCTATGCATATATTTAGAAAAGATGAATAAAAACAAGTCAGATGACTTTTTACCCAATTATTACAGTTCAGGGTCATGGGGGCCACAGTCTGTTCCCGCAGCTCATCTTTGGGATGTGGAAGGAAACTAGAGGACCAGAAGAAAACCCAAAAAGACATAGGAAGATCATGCAAATGAGTTATTTGAAGACCTCCTATTGTCCCGTCCACAGCCCCAGCTGATGAAAGCAGAATAGTATATCCCATGAGAATGGGTGGCACTAGCCAGGCGTGGTGGTGTGTGTCGGTAGTCCCAGCTATTTGGGGGCTGAGGCAGAAGAATCCCTTGAACCCAGGATGGGGAGGTTGCAGTGAGCAGAAATTGCGCCACTGCACTCCAGCCTAGGAGCCTGGGTGACAGAGCGAGACTCTGTCTCAAAAAAAAAAAAAAAAGGAAAAAAAAAAAGAGAGAGAGAGTGGGTGGCATATTCTGAATCATGTGACCAATCGAATCAAACTGAATGAACTCAGGACATACAACTGACCTCACAACAGCCAATTTATGTTTTTTCCACCAACTTCCAAGATAGCTTGTTTTGAAATGTTCTAGTCAAATTAAGATATATTTAATTGGATAATCTTGAATAATCATGTTTTACTGAAGTCTACCAGAATGGAAAATCTTTAGAGGGTAAATAAAGAATGGAAACAAATAAAGGAATCAGTAACTAAGACATAGATTGGAGTTCATATTTATGAAGTCCTACTGCCATGGTCTGTACAGTTTATGTGAATCTGTAAATACCTGTCTTTGTCTGAGGCCAACTGTAGTTCAATTCCTTTTTGTTTTTGCAGAGTGTTAATATGTTTGCCTAGCTATTTGTATAAGATTATTTTCCAAAATGCCAGATGTTTCCTTATAATCAACTCTTATTTTGTGCAACTATGAAGCATTTAAAAAATATTTATTAACCATTTATTATCTACTATGTTGAGCACTATCATGGCACAGATGCCGTGCATGTGATACATAAAAAAGTGGAGGAAATCATGTGATGTAAGAATGCAAATAGAATCATGTATCCAGCCTGTGTAAATCAAGCAATGATTCCCATAGAAGGTCACATGTAGCTGAACTTGAAGGAAAAAAAAGGTGCAGACTTAATTTTTTAAATCAGTTTTAATAAAGTATAATTCATATACAATAACATGTACACATTTTAAGTGTACAATTCAGTAGGTTTTGATGAATATATACACATGTATTTATGTATATCAATTACTTCTGTTATAACTACAACCACAATCACATTATAGAACATCTGCATTGTCCCAAAAGCTTTTCTTATGCCACTTCCCAATCAGTCACTACCTTCCTCGCCCAGCCCCAGACAAAACTGATTTACTAGCCGCCACCATGAATTAGATTTCTCTTTTCTGAGTTTCTTATAAATGTAATTATATAGGATATACTCTTTTGTGTCTATATTCATTTTGCATACAGTCTTTGAACATTGAAATGTCCAAGAGAAAACATCCCCTTTGCCCTCTCAAGGTTCACTGAAAAATCAACCGATAAAAGGTGGATTAAAAGGAGAAAAAGCACACAAATTTATTAATGAGCATGGAGGAGAACTATAGGGCTACGAAACCAATGGAATACAGAGGCTTATATACCATCTTGAGGTTATAGAAAGAATAGAGGCTTGGAACTTGGCAAAACAGGCTATGAGAGCGGGGAAAAGAGGAGGCCGGGCTAGTAAAAGTGGTTTTGTTATGTAGGTGAAACCTAATAGGTAGCAGTGCTCAGAAATAACAGATGATAAATATGTTTCTTTTTTTTTTTCCAGAACTTTTACAGTGTCGGACTCTCAGTTAATGTTTTCTAGATCTGAACAAGGGAAGGTCTCACAGAAAGCCTGGCTGCGTCACTGTAGATTTTTTTCTGTAGACACAAATCTCCCCAACAAAAAGCAGATTTTCATCAATTACTGTATTTCCAGGCCTTCTAAATAGCAAATCTTAAAATATGTTAAATAAGTCTATCTTGGGGTGAAATATTTTGGTTTCCTTCAACAGCTGCTCCTATTGTTGCATAATTAATGTATAGTAGTGTTCAGTTGTATAAACAAACCATAATTTGTTTAGCAATTTGCTAGCTGATGGACATTTGAGTTGTTTCTAGTTTTGAGTTTTTACTAGTTTGGAGCTATTATACATTAAGCTGCTTTAAATATTTGTGTAAAAGATTTTGTGCAGAAATATGTTTTTATTTTACCTGTGTAAATAGCCAGGAGAGAAATTGCTGAGTCATATGGTAAATGTATCTTTAATCTTATAAACAATCAAAATACTTTGTGATGGTACACGCAGACATTCCTGCTTGCAATGCATTAGAGTTTTACTTACTCCAGTTATCTTGGAGTTTTCAACCTTTTTTTTTTTGAGACCAGGTCTTGCTGTATTGCTCAGGCTGAATTACGGTAGTGCAATTGCTGCTCACTGCAGCCTCAACCTCCAGGATTAAGTGATCCTCCTGCCTCAGCCACCTGAAGCTGGGAACACAGGTGCAAGCCACCACAGCCGGCTAATTTCATAAATTATTTGTGGAGACAGGGTCTCCCTGTGTTGCTTAAGCTGGTCTGGAACACCTGGGCTCAGGCAATTCTTCTTTCCTTGGCATCTCAAAGTGCTGAGATTGCAAGAGTGAGTCATCACACCTAGCCATCAGTCTTTTTAATGTTTGACAATCTAGTACATTTGCAGTGGTATCTTTTTGATTTTGATGTTGTTGTTGTTGTTGTTGTTATTGGCATTTCCCTAATGACGAATGATTTTGAGCTTTTTTTTCATGTGTGCAGTAGGAATTTATCTTTTCTGAACTCTGCTTAAATATTCTGTCCATGTTTTGAGTTATTTTGTCTCATTATTATTTAGGTGCAAAGTTGTATATATATCCTATATGAAAATACTTTATCAGAAATGTATAGATTAGAAAGATAGATGACAGTAAGAAAGAAAAAAGAAAGAAAAAAAGGAAGGAAGGAAGAAAAGGAAGGAAGGAAGGGTGAAAGAAAGAAAGAAAAAGAAAGGCTGATTGATTTATTTTCAGTCTGTCAGACTAAAATAATCAAAAGGGTCAAAATCTAGTTTACAGAGAGTTTATTCAAGTGCAAAGTTTGAGGACAGCTGTCTAGGAAGCACAGATTCCAAAAAATGGAAATCTGTGTGTTACCCCCAAAATACCAGCCTTCGTTAACCTATCAAGTAACAAAAGACTCTCCAGGATAACATAGGTTATGATCAATAGGATTTTTATTACTTGGCAGGAGGGGAACACTGGGAGAATTCTTCAAAACAGTGTCTCCCCTTGGGAAAGGTAAAAGGAGGGCATTATGGGGCAAAGGAGGGGGAAGAGGGGGCATCATCACAAGCAGAGGAGAGGTTCCAGTTGTGCAGACAGTGAGTCATCATGTCAACACATAAATTACATGTTATGGTAATGAAGCTATACCTCCTCCTGAGGTGAAGACTGTAGCATGCTCAGGAGGAAAGCTCAGGTTTATCTGTAAATTGCCTGGGGTCTTTCGGGAGCTGGTTTAAACCAACAAGGTGACCATGGTTTAAACCATTCCATCCAGGATTTGGAGAAGAATAGGCTGCAGAGTAGGAGGCTATAAAACAAGCTGATTGCTCTAATTGACTAAATTCCTATAATCCCTCCCTGTCTGTTTACAAGTGCTCCAAAGAGTAGAAGTTTGGGATCATTTATGTAGACAAAGTTTAGGGAAGCCAAAGAGAATTTCAAAATTTGTCTGTATAAGGATTAATGCATAGTTACAATGATTTGATTTGTTTAGGTGGTCTTTTTCTTTCAGGAAAGGTATATTTAAAATTTCATACTAAAGATGTAACAACCCTGGGGTCTTTTGTGCCATCTTGTCTAAGTTAGGTACAGGCCAATAAGGGAGGCAGTTAATCTATAACAAAGATCAGAGTTTAGAATGGGAGTAGGTCTGGTCTCTAATCTTTTCCAGTCATTTACAGAATAAGAACAATGAGGGAGAAAGTTAATCTATAGCCTAAGAAGCAGAAATTTCAAGCATGCTAATGACTCAATCTCCTGGGCTTAACTTCCCTCTTGGCATAATAAATTTAGAGGGTTCTGAAAGTTTATTTTCTTTTGCAAGTTATAGCTTGCCTTTTCATTTTCTTAGTAGTGTGAAATTAATTTAAACTTAAAATAATTCGAACTTAAAGCTGTTGAAACTTTATATTATCTCAAGCCTTGAGAGGAATGTGGCTATGTGACCTGAGTCAGGTGGCTTTGCACAGAAGTCAGGTAACTTCTGCCTTATCTTTTCCTTTTGTCTCTAAAAAATTAAGACCAAATGGTACCAGAGATACCACCCTCTCAGATCAGGACTCCTCCTCAAGGAGTAATAAAGTAATCCTCCTTGGAATACAACAATCAGTAACCGATTAAATAGCTGTGACACTGTGACATCTGCACCTGGTCTTGTATGGAAAATGTTGCAATCCTGCAGGAACGTCTCTGTCTCTATCTTGAGAAAGGAAAATGAATCTTGGGGTCCCCAAATCACTAAGCTGAAGGGAAAAGTCAAGTAGGGAACTGCTTAGGGCTATCCTGCCTACCATTCTATTCAAAGTCATCCCTCTGCTCACTGATACAAATGCATATCTGATTGCCTCCTTTGAAAAGGCTAATCAGAAACTCAAAAGAATGAAACAATTTGTGTCTTATCTACCTATGACCTGGAAGTCCCCTCCCTGCTTTTGTCCTGCCTTTCTGGACCAAACCAGTGTTCATCTTACATATGTTGATTGATATCTTATGTCTCCCTAAACAATCTGTGCTCTGACCACCTTGGGCACCTGTCGTCAAGACCTCCTGAGGCTGTGTCAGGGGCACGCATCCTCAACTTTGGCAAAATAAGCTTTCTACATTGACTGAGACCTGTCTTAGATTTTGGGAGTTTACAACCTATATAATTGAAACCTTAACTTCTCCACTTTGGAAATGTTGACTCAATTTGTTTGAGTTGGTGCTTTCCCCAGTGGGCCATACTCAAGCTTTAAGTATGAATAAGTTCTGTACTTAATCATACACATACACACACACACACACACCCACACACACACACACAGACATATATTTATTTATTTATTTTAGATGGAGCCTCCTTCTGTTGCCCAGGCTGGAGTGCAGTGGTGCTATCTCAGCTCACTGCAACCTCTGCCTCCCTGGTTCAAGTAATTCTTGTACCTCAGCCTCCTGAGTAGCTGGGATTAGAAGCATGCACCACTACGCCTGGCTAATTTTTGTGTTTTAAGTAGAGACAGGGTTATACCACATTGGCCAGGCTGGTCTGGAACTCCTGACCTCAAGTGATCTGCCTGCCTTGGGCTCCCAAAGTGCTGGGATTACAGGCATGAGCCACTGAGCCTGACTTTAATCATATTTTCTAAATCTCATTATTTAAGGTTGACAATGGTAAATTTATGAGGTCTTTAATTTTAATAAAAATTTATTGTATCATTGTTTTAATTTAATTTTTGTGTTTATTGTATAAGAAATCTTTGCTTATCCAAATTTTGCTAAAAAATTCTATATTTTATTTTTTCCTTCTATATATTTATAGTTTTATTGCTTATATTTAGGTCCATTGTAGATTGTTAATCAATGTTTGTGTGTATGGTGTAAGATAAAGATTGAGCTTTATTTTTTCCCGTAGGAATGAATATCTAGTTCTTCCAACCACATTTATTAAGTTTCATGTGATTCAGTATGATTCTTTTAGGTCTAGTTAATCAGTTTGTTTGTGTATGTGTAGGTCTAGAGTAACATCTACCCTGACAATTATTTAGCCCTACCGTTAAAGTCTTTTCTTTTTACTTTTCTATTAAATGCCATAAGTAATCAAAAAATTGTGTCACTATGGCTGTTAGGATCTTAAATACTTCCCAGTCCTATGTCTCACAATTCTTTCTTCCCCCTATGCTTAGCATTATGAAATTTGCCCATATATTTATGTATTAGTATTCAGCAGAGAGCAGCAACCCATTATGCTGATTTCTGGGCCGTTTTTTACTATTTATGTCCAGACTTTTCACAAGCTTGGAAATTTCTAGCCCCTTCAGACTTCCTGACCTTTGATGTCTATCTCAACTCAATCAGAAAAACTACCATCATCTTCTTGGGATTTATTTTTTACCCTGCTCCTTTATCTGCATCTGGAATGTGCCTGGAAGCAGAAAGTGTCACTGATTGTTTCCCTTTTAACATGGCAGCTAATTATTAGAAGTAGATGGAAAAAATTAAGGCAGAATTAAAGATTATTCTAACTGTGGACCAGTAAAAGAGTGATTCAATTTCTAAATAAGTTCAGCTTATTATAACATGAAAATCTAAAATAAAAATTTTTGAACAAGAGAATGGTATATTTTTCTAACACAACAAATAAATTAGGAGGTAGGCAGTCCGAAACTGATATGGCAGTTCTATAGTATCATAAGTAAACTAGAGTTTTCATCTTTCTATTCCACCATCTTAGTACAATGCTTCCATCTTTAAGCATCTGCTTCATAATTCAAGGAGATGACTCAAGAATTTCATTATAGCATCTCCATTGCTATAAATGAAGCAATAGCAGGAATGCAGACTGAGTTGGTTCACTTTAAGCAGGCTGGTCCATATTACACTGTTGCTTACACCTAATTCACTAAAATTGACTTACACTGCCAAGCTAGCTGGAAAAAAAAAAGCCTAGGAAAATGTAAACTTTTACTGAGAACAAGAATGAGCTCTGCTTAAATCTGGGTTCTGGTTTTAAAGGGGATCAGGAGAATAGATGTTGGAATAGAAGACCAGAATGTTTTATATCAATGACCATTTCATTTACAAAGAGAGTAGGTTTGGAAGGAAGATTATGAACTGAATGTGGTTATGTTGAGTGTTTATGTGCTGTCAGTACATTCATGTGGTAATTTCAAGTGTGAAACTATAAAAGTGGATATGAAGCAGGTTGTATATTAGAATTATATATTAGGGATATACATTTGGAAATCTAATTAGTTATTTTGCAGAAAGAGATTATAAAAAAAAGACAAACCAATTTTCCTCCACTCTCACATTGAAACCACCTTTGCAAAAATTATAACAGTGAGAAAATTATGGCAGTAGGGGAGGTCTGGTCCAGCCAATCCTCATCTTGCCTCTAGCCTTCAACCTGCCCTTAATTATTCCTGGGCTTGGGCCAAGCTAACTTTGAGAGACATTTAGTTTGTAGTTTAAGTGGTAATAGCCCTTCTCCAAAACACAACCACCTTTCTAAACCTAATAAGAAACCACCAGGCGAGGAGGATGAGAGAGGCCTGAATTCTGCTAAGGTGTAGACATAAATAATTGCCAGCCATTATTGTGGATGTCACAACATATGGAACTTCCCAATTACTCCTGCAGATAACATCACTATTGAAAAACCTAAGATTGGGCTTTTGACATCTATATTCAGGTTTTTTTGTATGCATGTCTGACCTGGACCCAATGTCTCTACCTGGACCCACGAAGGACTCCTGTGGCCCCACCTAGAAGCAGCTCAGTGCACTTGAGGACCATTTGCCACACCCCTGTGATTGCACCCCCAAACAATCAGCAGCAAGCATCCATTGCCTAGCCACCCCCAACATCCTCCCAACTATCCTTGAAAAATCTTAGCATCTGAATTTTCTGAAAGGCTAATTTGAGGAATAATAAAACTCTGGTTTTCCATTTAACAGACTCTGTATGTGTAACACTCTTTCTCTATTGCAAATTTTAACCACCCAGTGGGTTTACCTTGCCCACTTCCTAGACAGAGTTGATTTATGAAGACAGGGGAATTGCAATAGAGAGAGTAATTCCATGCAGAGCTGACCGTGTGGGAGAACGGAGTATAAGTATTACCCAAATCAAAGTATTTGGGGAACAGAGCTTTGAAGGACAGCTTGGTGGGTGGGAGTAAGCCAGTGAGCCAGGAATGCTGATTGGTTGGGTTGAAGATGAAATTGTAGGAAATTGAAGCTGTTTTCTTGTGCTGAGTCGGTTCCTGGGTGGGAGCCAGAAGATCAGATGAGCCAGTTTATCAATCTGGGTGGTGCCAGCTGATCTCAAGTGCAGGGTCTGAAAAATGTCCCAAGCACTGATCTTAGGAGCAGTTTAGGGAGGGTGAGAATCTTGTAGCATCCAGCTGCATGACTCCTAAACTATAATTTCTAGTCTTATGGCTAATTTGTTAGTACTACAAAGGCAGTCTAGTCCCCAAACAAGAAGGTTTGTTTGGGGAAAGGTTTGCCAGTGTCTTTATTTTAAACTATAAACTAAGTCTGTCCTGCAGCTGGGTCAGCCCATGCTGGGGAATGAACAAGGATAGGTTGGAAGGTAGAAGCAAGATGGAGGTGGTTAGGTCAGATCTCTTTCACTGTCTCAGTTATAATTTTGCAATGGTGCTTTCAGTTTCTCTGCCTTGATAAATTGGCTTTATATGGGCAGCAGGCAGGAAGCACTCGTTGGGCAGTTACAGAACCACAACAATCAACACAGAAGACTTATTGTGACCAGATGTGTGAGGAGTATTTCTGCACACACCAAGCAGGCAAGCAATCCTGCAGAGGACACCAGCTGGGTGTCCTCTAATGCAGTCCAATTTTGACACTATCTTCCTAAAGATGGCATCAGATCCCACAGGTTGAGGGCTCAGACTCAGTCCCACAAGACTGTCCTTCTTCCTTAAATGCCAGTCTCAAGCTCTTGGTTAGGTTATTTTATTTGTCCTTCTTACTGAATGACCACAAATGGAGGATCCCAAGACCCCTCTTTGGGTTGGATTTATTTGCTAGTGCAGCTCACAGAACTCAGGAAAAACTTACTTATGTTTACTGGTTTATTATAAAAGATACAGCAAAAGATACAAATGAAGAAATGCATAGGTCAAGGGGTGGGGTAGGGACAAAGAGCTTCCATGTTTCCTTTCTGGAACACCATCCTCCAGGAACCTCTACAAGTTCAGCCATCTGGAAGCTCTCCAAACCATGTCCTTTTTGGTTTTAATGGAGGTTTTATTACAAAGTCATGACTGATTAAATTATTGGATATTGGTGATCAACTAAACCTTTATCCTGTCTTTTTTCTTCAGAGGTTGGGAGATAGGCTCTTGGCTTTATAAGGAAAGCAGAGCATAAAAGTTCAGAAAATTTGCAGCCTGACAATGCAATAGAAAAGAAAATCTCATTTTCTGAGGAGAAATACAAGCAGGCTACAGAAATTTTCATAAGTAGTATGGAGCTGAATGTTAACCCCCAAGACAATGGGGAAAATGTCCATGTCCTCAGGGCATGTCAGAGGTGGAAGCTGCTCCCATCACAGGCCTGGAAACCTAGGAGGAAAAAATAGTTTTGTGGGCTGGGCCCAGGGTCCCCATGCTGTGTGCAGTCTAGGGACTTGGTGCCCTGAATCCCAGCCACTCCAGCCATGCTTAAAAGGGGCCATTGTACAGCCCAGGTCATGGCTTCAGAGGGTGCAAGCTCCATGCCTTGGCTGCTTCCACATCGTGTTGAGCCTGCAGGTGCACAGGAGTCAAGAATTGAGGTTTGGGAACCTCCACCTTGATTTCAGCAGATGTATGGAAATGCCTGCATGTCCAGGCAGAAGTTTGCTGCAGGGGCAGGGCTTTCATGAAGAACCTTTGCTAGGGCAGTGCAGAAGGGACATGTGGGGTCAGATTTCCCACACAGAGACTCTACTGGGGCAATGCCTAGTGGAGCTGTGAGAAGAGGGCCACCATTTTCCAGAACCCAGAATGGTAGATCCACCAACAGCTTGCACTGTGTGCCTGGAAAAGCCACAGACACTCAATGCCAGTCAGTGAAAGCAGCTTGAAGGGAGGCTATACCCTGCAAAGCCACAGGGGTGGAGCTGCCCAAGACCATGGGAACCCACTGCTTGGCATCAGCATGACCTGGATGCAAGACATGGAGTAAAAGGATATCATTTTGGAGCTTTAAGATTTGACTGCCCTGTTGGATTTCAGACTTGCATGTGGCCTGTAGCCAGTTTGTTTTGATCAATTTCCCCCATTTGAAATGGCTGTATTTACCCACTGCCTGTACCTCCATTGTATCTAGGAAGTAACTAACTGGCTTTTGATTTTATAGGTGGAAGAGACTTGTCTTGTCTTGAAGGAGACTTTGGACTGTGGACTGTGGACTTTTGAGTTAATGCTGAAATGAGTTAAGATTTTGGAGGACTGTTGAGAAGGCATGATTGGTTTTGAAATGTGAGGACATGAGATTTGGGAGGGGCCGGGTGGAATGATATGGTTTAGCTGTGTTCCTACCCAAATCACATCTTGAAGTGTAACTCCTTCAATGCCCGTGTGTCATGGGAGGAACTTGGTGGGAGGTGATTGAATTATAGTGGCAGGTCCTTCCTGCACTGTTCTCATGGTAGTGAATGAGTCTCACAAGATCTAATGGTTTTATAAACAGGAGTTTCCCTGCACAAGTTCTCTCTTTTCCTGCTGCCGTCCATGTAAGACATGACTAGCTCCTCTTTGCCTTCCGCCATGATTGTGAGGCCTCCCTAGCCCTGTAAAACTATAAGTTCATTAAACCTCTTTTTCTTCCCAGTTTCAAGTATGTCTTTATCAGCAGCATGAAAATGGACTAATACACTAGTGAATAGAAGCAGTAATCAAACCATTAAAATACAGAAAGTCCCCTAAATTTATGTTCTAAAACAGCTACCTGGAAAGGCTTCAGAATTTAAATGCAACAGAGTAGATGATGACACAATCATCAATTTTGCTTTCACATTAGGGAAAATGTCCCAGGATAATAATCATATATGTTGTCTATTTTAGGAAGGGATAAGATGGCACTTACAGGCAGAGATATTTTTAAACATTTAATGCCAGAAAATGAAAATGATTTTACACAATCAAAACTGTATCACAGTTGGAACATTTTAATTAGAAAGTTATATTAGACATTGAAATATCCTAAAAGCAAGCAAGTTAAGATTACATTCAAAGAAAAGACCTGAAGCAGATTGGCATTTTTATTCTCCTGATTTAAGCTAGAAAAATTTCAGCCCAGATTTCTGACCTTAACATAAACCTCAATATAGAATACAATTCAAATGCTGTCATTTCTTGAAGATTTTCAATTATTTTTAGGTGAGGAGAGGTTAAAGGTTTTCTTCTTGGTACTCTGTCCCCAAATAGCTCATACTCTTCCTCCCTTGAAAAGTAGGAAAGGAAATGTAACTTTTTAAAAGTAGAAGAGATAAAAAAATAAATGGTTAAGGAGGAAACATATAAGAGTGAGAAAGGAAGGGAAGAAGATGGGAGAGAAGGCATATGGAGATAATAAACACAGGATGAAATTACAGGTAGTAGGAAGAGAGACAGGTAAGTTCCCTGGACCCCTTCATGGGACTTGTGAGAGGGGTGTGGCTCATTTACTTGGCTGCAGTGCTCAAACCCCTTGTAGGAGGGCAAGCATGCAGGTCAGTGGGTGCCGTGGCCTGGCGAGCACTTTTGGGTTCCAGCCTCATGGCAGTGTCTAGGGGTGTGTTACAATTAATGCTTTGTTTAGCTTTGCTGTCTGTGGATGCCTAAGTGTTAAACAGCTCAGTGAAGAGTCAATGTGACAGCCTTTTTGGGTTCCCACACCCAGTGTGTCCCAAATTCTTGTCTGGCATCCAGGAAGAATCAGGTCACATGAACAATTTGAAAGGTGATGAATGCAGAGGATTTTATTAAGCAGCAGAAGTGGCTCTCAGCAGAAGGGAGCTGGAAAGGGGATGGTGTGGGAAGAAGGTAACCTTTCCCCAAAGCCTGGCTGTCTCTGACAAGGCTCCTCTCCAAATTTGTGCCATCTGAAATTAAGCTATATCTATTCATAGACTCCAATGCTCAGTTGCTTCTTTTCCTCTCAACTTTCAGCTGCTTGTGCCTCTGCCAGCTGAGGTCTGGGGTTTATATGGGCACAGGATGGGGGGGTGGGGTAGATGAAAATGGTAACATTTGGACAGGAAAACAGGGATAACTGTTCTCATTTAGGGCCATGGTTCCAGGCTTGAGGGTGAGGCCTTTGCCAGGGAACCACCTTCTTCTATCCAGTATTTCCCTGCCTCTTTTCTGTATCAAAATTTGGGTTAATACTGCATTTTTAATTTTCTTTGCTTGATAGTTGTATTGTTTTCCAATGGATAGTTATGTCTTTTGGCCTACTGGACTCTTATTATCTTCTTAATTTACAACAATTTTTTGTTAGTAAATGCTTTATGAAGGAAAAAAATATGCTTTCATTTTGAGTTGGAGGTGTGACAACAAACCTTATTTATCACTCATCACTGAAACATACATGACTAAGGTAGTCAGGACTAGACACTCCTAAGTTGCCTATAATTATTAAAAATTCAAATGGAAAGGCTATGCCAATAAATTAATGTGCTTCATTTTACCAGCGGCCTGTGAGGTTTGCCTGGTGGGCTAGTTTGATTCATAAATAAGTTAACTTTCCTGATTACTTAAACACAAGCAGGCCTAAAATACCTAAAATACCTATCCCAGATAACATGTTTTGGGCCCACCTGATATATAGTTGTTTTTAGAGGTAATGGAAGAGCTGCTTTCTTCCATAAGGAGTGCTGGGCCCTCTCCAATCTTTTTGACTATTTGAGAGATTCCAAGGAAAGAAGAAAAAACCCACATAGAAAAATTAACTAAGAGATGCCCTCCCTCCAAAGACCTGCAAAGGCAGCTTGAGAGAAATCCACTACAAGAAGCATTCATTTCAATTCTTTCATCTAGCACATGGTCCAGGGAATCTGATTAACCTGCCCTTCATCTTGAAGAAACGAAGAAGGGAGAGATTTGAGCTCCTCTGGAGTTCACACATTTTGTAATTGGTCTTAGTTAATAGTTTTTTTTTTTTTTTTTTTTTTTTTTAAGCCGTGGTTACTATCAACTTGACTTTAATAGACAGGTAAGTTCTATCCACATAAATTAAAACAAATGAAATCTTGACCTCTAGATTTATAGCCACAACAAAGATGTTCACTGAAAATGCATGAACTATCATTCTGAATTGATAACTATATATATCTAACCTGTATTGTAAATTGAGAAGAAATATGAGTCTATTCTCTATTTATTTATTTATTCAACATGTTTTTATTGAATGCTTTCTCTGTGGAAAACATTGTCTACATAAAAGGGTATTTAGACATAGTAAATATGTTAGGGAGATATATAGATATAGATATGTAGACAGATAGATAGATTATAGTGGTTATCTATCAAATATGTGTAGAATTTATAACCTCCCTAGAAACTTTAAGTCAAGCATCAGCAGGTTCATAAAATCCATATGGCATTTTATGAATCCTCCAGCCTGGACTAACAAGTAAAACTTGTTTTGCTTTGTACCTCAATCAAAGCAGGCAACGTGTGAGTTGAGTTCCCCTGGTTGTGGGTTGAAGCAGAAACCCAAATGTCATATATATTTTCTCCAAAGTCTAGAGATCTGATAATTAAAATTCATTTGATTTGTAGAGGTAAAAGGGAAAATAAATCTCTCTTTCTCTTGGAGTAAATATCCTGACATTCTTTAGATCACTATAACTGACACATTAATTAAATGGACCTTTTATTTTCTCAAAACTTAATTGGTATTCTATCCAAATGTGTATATTGTAAAGCAATCTGAGACATTTTCACTTCCTATACTATACACAAATATGAAATAATCATTGTAATAAATAAAAAAAGTCCCATAGATACTTCAGTCTGAATGTTGTCCATTACAGCAGAATTGAAGTTTTTGAGAGCTAGGATCCCCAAAATATGCTATTCTTCTTGCCACATAAAAGCAAACATTTATTTTCAGGTGTAAGAAATAATTATCCAGATAACTATCCTACATATGAGGTAAAAGTACCACATGAAATTGCTCCAGTAAAAAGATCATATGTGGAACAATGTATATGATCACAGACATCAAGACATTGAGCTCAAGAAATTCCTCTTTTTTCCCCCAAGAAGTATCTGAGTTCCATGAATCCAATCAGAGATCTAGGAATTAAGGTTAGAATCAATGTTCAATAATATACAAATTATTTGAATTTTTACCCTGTGAGTTTACTCTTATCTTTTTAACAATTTTTAATTAATATTTTAATTGAGAAATCATAATTGTATACATTTATGGGGTACAAATGTGAGGTTTTGTTATATGTATGCAATGGGAAGTGATGAAATCAGGGTAGTTAACATATTTATCACCTTGCCTTCCTATTGTTTCTTATGGTAAGATATTTGAAATTTACTCAATTATTTTTAAATATATAAACTTTATTATTAACCATAGTTACTCCTGGCAATATATCTCAAAATGTATTCATAATGTCTATCTGACACTTTGCACATTTTGTTCAACAACTCCCCATTACTTCTCTCCCTCTCCTACCAACCCAACCTCTGATAACCACCTTTCTACTCTCTACTGTGAGTTCAACTCTTTTAGATTTCACATATAAATGAGGTCAGGCAATATTTGTCTTTCTGTGACTGGCTTGTTTCACTAAGCATAATGTCCTCCTGGTTAATCCATGTTGTTGCAAATGAGAGGATTTCTTTCTGTTATCAGAATAATAGTATTCCATTGCATACATGCATATCTCTTGATTTATAGCCACAACAAAGTTGTTCACTGAGAATACATGAACTATCATTCTGAATTGATAACTATATATATCTAACCTGTAATGTAAATTGAGAAGAAATATGAGTGTATTCTCCATTTATTTATTTATTCAACATGTTTTTATTGAATGCTTTCTCTGTGGAAAGCATTGTCTACATACAAGGAGTATATAGACATAGTAAATATATTACGGAGATATATAGATATAGATATGTAGATAGATTATAGTGATTATGGTAATATAGTGTGAGATATATATATATCTCACAGTTTCTTTATACTCATTCACCTTATGATGTAAACTTAGGTTGATTCTCTATCTTGGATATTGTAAATAATGCTATAATAAACATAGAAGTGTAGATATCCCTTTGACACATTGATTTCAATATCTTGTGATATGTACCCAGAATAGTTATTACTGAATCATGGTAGTTATATTTTTTAGATTTCTGAGGATATTTCATACTGTTTTCCATAATGTCTACACTAACTTACATTTCCATCAACAATCTGCTAATGACAAACAATGGAAAAAGGACAGTCTCTTCAACATATGATGTGGAGAAAATTGGTTATCCACATGCAGAAGTATGAAATTGAATCTCACACCATGTACAAAAGTCAGCTCAAAATGGTTTGAAGGCTGAAATATAGACCTGAAACTGTAAAACAACTTGGAAAAAAAATAGGATAAAAGCTCCATGACACTGGTCTGGGCAATTATTTTCTGGCTATGACTCCAAAAGCACAAACAACAAAGCAAAAATAGATGACAGCAAACTAAAAAGCTTCTGCACATCAAAGGAAACAAAGTGAAGACAGGACCCACAAAACAGAAGAAAATATTTGCAAACCATACATCAAATAAGGAGTTAATATCAAAAATATGTAAATAACTCAAACAACTCAATAGCAAGAAATCAAACAATGCAATTAAAAAATGGGCAAAGGGCCTCAACAGACATTTCTCAAAAGAAGACATTCAAATAGCCGACATAAACATGAATAAATGCTCAGTATGAGTAATCATTAGGGAAATGCAAAATGAATCCACAATTAGATATTATATCACACCTGTTAGAATGGCTTTAATTTTAAAAAGTGCCCATGAAGATACAGAGAAAATAAACCTATGGTACTGTTTTCTTCTTAAATGGTGTGATGTCTCTTAGTAGAAGGCCAAGAGTGAGATTCACAGAGGCTACTCGTCAAATAACTATAAATTTATTCTTAAAGAATGCTCAACCTGCATGTTATTACAGGGGATCAGGGTGTGTGAACTGACTTGGAAACTGGATTTGGATGAGGAATTCTAACTATTATATTTTCTCCAATCATGATCCTGTTCCATTGTACCTGAATGTTTTCCTCCTTACATGACTCTAATGGAAACTTACTAGGCTGCTTCTTGATTTTTTGTTCTAGAAATACTATGGTCAGTTATTTGCAACCAGGAGAAGCAAAGTGTCTGCTTTTACTTACATTTTTTTACTAAAAAATGTGTATGTGTAACTTTATATTCAAAACTATCTTCACTGTTTAAATATGTTTATATTCTTTCAGGGGCATATTTCCACCACTGCCATATCTATGACACTTACCTTTACTACATCTGGAAGGAACGATCACTTTCCCATTAGAAATATCCAGATAACAAAGAATTCCCCATGGAATTCTTTAATGTTTAGAAACGTTAAATATTCTACTCTGATTGCAGGTACTTAGGGTATGTTCTCTTTTGACCATTTTATGTCAGAAATTGTGATAGTTTTATGTTGTCTTGGTAAAAGTCTCATAAAATCCTAATTTTTTATAAGACTCACATCCAGCAGAAAGCCAAGTTATAGGGAAACTCCATAGAAGTGACATTACTTCTTTTGTTCTCTGCTGAGCTAGCATGGGTTCCCTAGTGACAGAATTTATTATTAAGCATGTGGGAGTTACTGGCTTAATTGCTCTGAACTCCCTCGATCCACCTGCAATAATCTTTACTCCCTTTCCTTCATACTTCTGATATTTTGCATTTTTTATCTTATTCTTCCTTATACCACTGTTAAGGTAGCTAGCATCTTATTTGTGTTAGTGTTGCCCAAAATTTGCCTAGTAATCTTGTTTGTGAAAATGCAATGAGTCCTCTTCAAAGATATAAGTTGGAGGCATAAAGGTATGCAATGGTAGAGAAAGGTGCTTTAGACATTTAATTAATAGTCTAAATTCAGGTTCCAGCTTTACTTTCTGTTAGTGTTATCTCATATGCATAATTTAATCACTGTGATTCTCAGTTTTCTCAATCATAAATATGAATAGCAGTATCTCTTTTACTGGAATTTTATAAGAAATCAAAATGAGGCCCTATTTATGAATGTGCTTTGTAAATTATAAATCAGTGTAAAAACATTAATATTTTGTTAGCACAGATTGATTTTTTTTTAGGGGGGTGCTTCAGAGTTTATTCGGAAAGTTTATTTTCTGCAAAATAACTATTTAATAATAACTTACCTTTGCTACTAACGCAACAAACAAACTTACTTGGCAGAGAAATTACCAAAATATCTCAGATAAAAACACAATTTAATGTATGTTATTGATCTAATCTTTATACTGTTTGGCTTTTGAATTTTTAACTCTTTTATTTTCAAATAAAGTATAAAAAGAATCCTATCATTACTGTTTGAGAGAGAAAAATGTAGAAATAAAAGAAAAATAGTAAACCTTAATTTACTTGTATTAATTTATATGCAATAAATAATCAAACTTTTGCAATAATCAGTCATCCAAAGCAAGCACATGTCTTGCTTTGTTGCCACTTTCTTCTCAATGTTAGTTCATTGCCAAATTTACATTGGTAATGTGTTAACTATTCACACCAAACTGGAGATTTTTCAAATTTGTTCAAATTAGATATTTTGTGTGAAAAAAAGATGATGTTTGTATGTTACTAAAATGAATTTTGAATATTAATCATCTATGTGATAAAACCACATACAATTAAATTCTTTTTCTATGTTTAGTAAATATCATTTTTCTTTGATGGTAACCTCAGAAAGAAGTAACAAGCATCAATTGTGTTCAAAAACAGCATTGCTTTTAACAACCCAGGCACACATTAATCTTTGGTAAGTTTTAAGTATGTGTTTAAAAACCCGAATACACATGTCCTCTTAATGTATACTTTTAAGTATTTAGATATAAGTAAAGAGCCACAGGTGCTGTAAACATTGTTTTACCTCTTTAATAACATCCTCAACTTCTCCCATTGGTTTAAAATAAAGGAATTACCTTAGAACCATCAGGGATCAGAATTCAGGTGCAAAGTTTGTCACTCATGATTGTAAGCCAATCTCCCTTTTAATAAGCCCTTTGTTGATAAACCAGGCCTAAGCCAATTATCACTTTATATGGCTCCTGGAAACAAGGACTGAAATGTGACTCAATTCATATCAATGAAACCTTACAAAAATATTGGGTAATATATTTTATCTTGAATAATTAGATCCAATAACACTAATGCACATTACTTTTCAGAATTCTAAATGCTTTGCTGTTTTTTTTTTTTTTTCAGTTGATTCTCCTTATTGTTTAAAGCTACTTAATGTGGGATTTCTCTAACTTCAACCAAATGTTTCCCAAGTGATGCAATTTGCAAGTGCATTGAAATGCTATAAGAAAGCAGAAATACTTTTAAGGGTTGATTAAAACAAATATAAACTCAAGAATAACTGTAAGAAATGATTTCAACTGAGACCAATTTGACATTTAAATGCAATGAATGTGCTTAGTTTTAACTTTGTATAACTGAAAAGGGCATTGAAGAGGATAGGAAAGAGTCTTGAATTACCAATGCCACCCCTGCCCCATACCCCAGCAGTGGCCATGTGGTACAGAGACAGAATCTGAGAACTTGGGAAAGGGTGAGTATAGACTTGTAAGTCGTTGCATTGCCCTCAGTGCTGCCTTGCCATAGCAGAAAGCAAAACTAAGCTGAACTCAGCAGACAATTGCCAATTGAGGGAGTATTTAAACCAGCCCTAGCCAGAGGGAGTCACCCATTTCAGCAGCAGAAACTTGAATTCACTGTCACTGCAAGAAAATTGCTCTGGGGCTCCAAAATAAACTTGAAAGGCAGTGTAGGCCACTAAGACTGCAATTCCTAGGTGAGTCCTAGAGCTGATCTGCACTCAGAGCCAGTGGACTGGGGGAGGGCATGTGACCTACTGAAATACCAGCTGTGGTGGCTAAGGGAGTACTTGTGCCTCCTGTCTCCCAACCTCAGGCTGCACAGATGGAGGCTCCAACCGAGACTCCTTCCTTCTGCTTGAGAAGAGGAGATAAAAGAATAAAGAAGACATTGTCTTGCATCTTGGATATCAGCTCAGCCACAGTGGCATAGGGCACCAGTCAGTTGTGAGGCCCCCTTTCCAGGACCTAGCTCCCAGACAACATTTCTAGACATGCTGTGGGCCAGAAGGAACCCCATTGCTTTGAAGGAAAGGACCGAGTCCTGGAAGGACTCATTACCTTCTGACTAAAGAGGACTTGGGCCCTGAATAACCAGGAGCAATATTCAGGTAGCGTACCGTAAACCTTAGGTGAGATTCTGAGACTTGCTGGCTTCACGTTAGTCTCAGAACATTCTCAGTTGTGGTGGCAATTGGGAGAGACTCCTTCTGCTTGAGAAAAGAAAAGGGGTCTTTGTCTTGCACCTAGGTACCAGCTCAGCCACAGGGGATAGGGCTCTAAGTAGACTCTTAGAGTCCCTAATTCCAGACAATTGCTCCTGGATGGTGTTTGTGAATCTGCCCTGTGTCAGAGGGGAGCCCACTGCCTGGAAGGGTGAGTTCCAGGCTAGGCAGCATTCACTACAAGCTGACTGAAGAGCCCCTGGGCCTTAAGGAAACATAGGTGGTAGGTTAGCCGTACTCCCTGTGGGCCTGTGGGGGTGATGGCCATGAGATAAGGCACGTGTGCCCATAGAAACGGGACAGAAGAGTGGGAAGGACTGCATCTCATGGTTTGAGTGCCAACTCAGCTGCAGAGCAATAGAATACCAAATAGCCTTTCAAGATTTCTGACTTCAGTCCACTACTCCAGGATGGTACCTCTAGACCTGCTTAGGGACTGGGTGAACTCACATCCCTGAAGGGAAGGACACAAGCCTGGTTGCCTTTATCATTTGCTGATTGTAGAGCCCCAGAACCTTGAGCGAACATAGGCAGCAGCCAGGTAGTGTTTATAGCAGGCCTTAGGCAAGACCCAGTGCAGTTCTGGTTTCAGGTCTGACCCAGTGTATTCCCAGTGGTGGTGGCCACAGGGGTGTTTGTGTCACCCCACCCCCAGCTCCAGGTTGCTCAGCACAGAGAAAGACTATTTATTTAGGAGAAGGTAAGGGAAGAAAACAAGAGCCTCTACCTGGTAATCTAGAGAATTCGTCCAGATCTTATCCAAGACCACCAAGGCATTATCTCTACAAGTCTGTAAGAACCAGAGTGTTACTGGGCTTGGGGTTCCCCCCAGTCCAGACAGAGCTGCAGTGATCAAAAATTTTGATCACCTCACCCAAGTCTTTTCAAATACCTAGAAAGACTTTCCAAGAAGGATGGGGAAAAACAAGCACAGAGTGTGAAGACTAGAGTAAATGCCTAACTCTTTAATGCTCAGACATAGAAGAACATCCATAAGCATCAAGATTACCCCAAGAAAATATGACCTAACCAAATGAACTAAATAAGGCACCAGGGATCAATTCTGGAGACACAGAGATATGTGACCTTTCAGACAGATAATTCAGAATAGCTGTTTTGAGAAAAACTCAAATAAATTAAATATAATAGAAGGAATTCAGAATTCTATCTGATAAATGTAACGAAGAGATTAAAATAATTATTAAAAAGCATGAATTCTGGAGTTGAAAAAATGGAATTGACATTCTAAAGAATATATCAGAGTATTTTAATAGAATTGATCCAGCAGAAGGATGGATTCGTGAGCTTGAAGACAGGCTATTTGAAAACACACGGTCAAAGGAGACAAAACAAAAAGAATGAAGCACATATATAATATATAGAAAATAGCCTCAAAAGGACAAATCTAAGAGTTATGGGCCTTAAAGATGAGAAAAAGAAAGATATAAGGATAGGAAATTTATTAAAGGGATAATAACAGAGAACTTCCCAAACCCAGATAAAGTTATCAATATCCAAATACAAGAAGGTTACAGAACACCAAGCAGATTTAACCCAAAGAAGCCTAATATGTCTGACAGCAGATTTTTCAGTGGAAACCTTACAGACCAGGAGAGAGTGTCAAGACATATTTAAAGTACTGAAAGAAAAAAACAAAACACTTTTATCCTAGAATAGTATATCTGGTGAAAATATCCTTCAAGAATGAAAAGGAAATAAAGTAGTATTTCCAGACAAACAAAAGCTGAGGCATTTCATCAACCCCAGACCTATCCTACAAGAAATGCTAAAGGGAGCATTATGGCCATTTTCATGATACTGATTCTTTCTATCCATGAGGATGGAATGTTTTTCCATTTGTTTGTGTCCTCTCTTATTTCTTTGAGCAGTGGTTTGTAGTTCTCCTTGAAGAGGTCCTTCACATCCCTTGTTAGCTGTATTCCTAGGTATTTTGTGTCCTTTGTAGCAATTGTGAATGGGAGTTCATTATTTGACTCTCTGCTTGCCTATTATTAGTGTAAAGGAATGCTTGTGATTTTTGCACATTGATTTTGTATCCTGAGACTTTGCTGAAGTTGTCTCTCAGTTCAAGAAGTTTTGGAGCTGAGATGATGGGGTTTTCTAAATATAAAATCATGTTATCTGCAAATAGAGATAACTTGACTTCCTCTCTTCCTATTTGAATACACTTTATTTCTTTCTCTTGCCTGATTGCCCTGGCCAGAACTTCCAATACTATATCGAATAGGAGTGGTAAGAGAGAGCATCCTTGTCTTGTACTGATTTTCAAAGGGAATGCTTGTAACTTTTCCCCATTCAATGTGATATTGGCTGTGGATTTCTCCTAAATAGCTCTTATTATTTTGAGCTATGTTCCATCAATACCTAGTTTACTGAGAGTTTTTAGCATGAAGGGATTTTGAATTTTATCAAAGGCCTTTCCTGCATCTATTGAGATAATCATGTGGTTTTTCTCTTTGGTTCTGTTTATGTGATGAATTACATATATTGATTGCCATATGTTGAACCAGCTTTGCATCTCAGGGATGAAGAAAACTTGATTGTTGTGGGTAAGTTTTTTGATGTGCTGCTGGATTTGGTTTGACAGTATTTTATTGAGAATTTTTGCATCGATGTTCATCAGGGATATTGGCCCGAAGTTTTCTTTTTTTGTTGTGTTTCTTCCAGGTTTTGGTATCAGGATGATGCTGGCTACATAAAATGAGTTAGGAAGGAGTCCCTCCTTTTCAATTGTTTGGAATAGTTTCAGAAGGAATGGTACCAGCTCTTCTTTGTATTTCTGGTAGAATTCATCTGTAAATCCTTTTGGTCCTGGGATATTCCCATCAAACTTTCATTGACATTCTTCATAGAATTAGAAACAACTATTTTAAATTTCAAACTACACCACTTCAAACTATACCACAAGACTACAGTAACTTCAAGACTATACCACTTCAAACTATACCACAAGACTACAGTAACCAAAACAGCATGGTACTGACACCAAAACAGACATATAGACCAATGTAGCAGAACAGAGACTTCAGAAATAACACACATCTACAACCATCTGATTTTTGACAAACCTGTCAAAAACAAGCAATAGGAAAAGGTTCTCCTATTCAGTAAATGGTGCTAGAAAAACTGGCTAGCCATATGCAGGAAACTGAAACTGGACTCCTTCCTTACACCTTATACAAAAATTAACTTAAGATGGATTAATAATGTAAATGCAAAACCCAAAACTATAAATATCCTAGAAGGAAACCTAGGCAATACCATTCAGCACATAGGCATGGGCAGACCTCATGAATAAAGTGCCAAAAGCAATTGCAACAGAAGCCAAAATTGACTAATGGGATCTAATTAAACTAAAGAGCTTCTGCACAGCAAAAGAAACTATCATCAGAGTGAGCAGGCAACCTAAAGAATGGGAGAAAATTTCTGCAATCTACCCATCTGACAAAGGTCTAATATCCACAGCTTACAAGGAACCTAAACATATTTACAATTAAAAAAAACAACCCCATCAAAAAGTGGGGAAGGGATATGAACAGACACTTCTCAAAAGAAGACATTTACACGTCCAACAAACATATGAGAAAAAGCTCAACATTGCTGATCATCAGAGAAATACAAATCAAAACCGCAATGAGATACCATCTCATGCCAGTCAGAATGGCGATTATTAAAAAGTCAGGAAACAATAGATGCTGGTGTGGCTGTGGAGCAATAAGAATACTTTTACATTGTGGGGGAATGTAAATTAGCTCAACCATTGTGGAAGACAGTGTGGTGATGCCTCAAGGGTCTAGAATCAGAAATACCATTTGACCCAACAATCCCATTACTGGGTACATACCCAAAGGAATAGAAATCATTCTATTATAAAGACACATGCACATGTATGTTTATTACAGCACTGTTTCCAATACCAAAGATATGGAACCGACCTAAATGCCCATCAATAATAGAATGGATAGAGAAAATGTGGTACATATATAACATGGAATACTATGCAGCCATAAAAAGGAATGAGATCATGTCCTTTGCAGGGACATGGATGTACATGGATGCCATCATCCTCAGCAAACTAACACAAGAACAGAAAACCAAATACTGCATGTTCTCACTCATAAGTGGGAGTTGAACATTGAGAACACATGGACACATAGAGGGGAACAACACACAGCAGGGCCTGTTGGGGTTAAGGGGAAGGAACTTAGAGGATGGGTCAGCAAACCACCATGGCATGCCTATACCTATGTAACAAACCTGCACGTTCTGTCCATGTATCCCATTTTTTTTTTTTTTTAGAATAAATACAGAAAAAAAAAAAAAAAAGAAATGCTAAAGTGGGTACTTCAATCAGAAAGAAAAGGATGTAAATGAGCAATAAATCATCTATAGGTACAAAACTAGTCGTGGTAGTTAAACAAAAACACAGATTATTGTAATACTGTAACTGTGATTTGTAAATCCCTCAGCTTTTGTTTGTCTGGGAAAATATTTATTTCTTCTTCATTCTTGAAGGATATTTTCACTAGATATACTATTCTAAGGTAAAAGTTATTTTTTTTTCAGCACTTGAAATATGCCATGCCACTCTCACCTAGCCTGTTGAAAAACTAAACAATGAACTAATCAAAAATAGTAACTACAACAACTTTTCAAGACATAGACAGTAACAACCGAAAATTTAAAAGCTGGGGGACAAAGTTAAGGTGTAGAGTTTTGAGTTTTCCTTTTGAGAGTTTGTCTGTTTATGCAGTGTTAAGATGTTATCAGCTTCAGCTTAAATAATTGGGTTATAATGTAGAATTTGCAAGCCTCATGGTAACCTCAAATCAAAAAATCATATAACAAAACATGCACACACAAAAGCAGAAAAATAAATCTTTCCACAAGAGAAAATCACCTTCAATAAAAGACAGGAAGGAAGCACAAAAGGAACAGCAAACAACAATAAAACCAGAAAACAAATGCCAAAATAGCAGGAGTAAGTCCTTACTCATGAATAATAACATGGAATGTAAATGAACTAAAATCACCAATCGAAGGACATAGAGTGGCTGAAAGGATAAAAAAAAAAACCCAATAAATGATCTGTTGCCTATAAGAAAAACACCTCAACTAGAAAGATACACATAGTCTAAAAACAAAAGGATGAAAAAAGATATTTTATGCCAATGGAAATCAAAAAAGATGTAACAAAAAGCATGCTAGTAAAGGAAACTTGCGACACAATGGCTTTGATGCTGAATTCTATCAAACATTTAAAGAAGAACTAATACCACTCCTACTCAAACTATTTTGAAAAGTAGAGGAGGAAAGAATGTTTACAAACTCATTCTACGAGGTCAGTGTTACCCTGATATGAAAATCAAAGACACATCGAAAAAAAACAATAGCCAAATATTAGTGATAAATATTGTTGCAAAAATCCTCAGCCACATTCTAGCAAACTGAATTCAACAACACATTAAAAAGATCATTCATCAAGACCAAGCAGAATTTATCCCAGGGATGCAAGGATGGTTCAACATAAGCAAATCAATTAATATGATACATCATATTTACAAAATGAAGGATAAAGACCATATGATCATTTTAATTGATGCTGAAAAGGCATTTGATAAAGTTCAATACCCATTAATAATAATAACTCAAAAAACTGGGGATCAAAGGAACATACATCAACAAAGTAAAAGCCATATATTACAGACTTATAGCCAGTATCATACTGAATGGGGAAAAACTGAAAGCTTTTCCTCTAAGATCTGGAACTCCTGAAGGATACCCACTGTCACTGCTGTTATACAACATATTGCTGGAAGTCTTAGCTAGAGAAATCAGACAAGAGAAAGAAGTAAAGGGCACCCAAATAAGAAGACAAGAAGAAGCCAAATTTTCCTTGTTTGTAGATATAATTTTATATTTGGAAAAGGCTAAAGACTCCATCAAAAAACTATTAAAAATGATCAACAAATTAAATAAAGTTGCAGGATACAAAACCAACATACAAAAATCAGTAGCATTTTTATATGCCAACATTGTACAATCTAAAAAAAATCAAAGAAGCAATTCCATCTATAATAGCTACAAATAAAATAAAATTCCTAGGAATTAACCAAAATGGTGAAAGATGTCTACAATTCAAACTATAAAACCTTGGTGCAAGAAATTAAAGACATACACAATAAATGGAATGATATTTCATTTTCATGAATTGGAAGAATTAATATTGTTAAAGTTTTTATACTACCCAAAGCAATCTACAGATTTAATGCATTGTCTATCAAAATTCAAATGACATTCTTCATAGAAATGTTTTTAAAAATCTAAAATTTATATGGAACCACAAAAGACCCAGAATACCCAAAGCTATCCTAAGCTAAAAGAACAAAACTGGAGGAATCACATTACCTGACTTTAAATTATACTACAGAGTTGTAGTAACCAAACTGGCTTGATACTGACATAAAAACAGATGCATAGATCAGTGGAGCAGAGTAGAGCATGCAGGGATAAATCCGTGCACCTACAGTACACTCACTTTTGACAAAGGTACAAAGAACATGCATTGGGAAAAAAACTTTTTAATAGATGGCGTTGGAAAAGCTGGATATCTATATGAAAAAAATGAAACTAGATGCTCATCTCTCACCATATACAAAAATAAAATCAAAAATGGATTAAAGTCTTAAATCTAGTACCTATGAAACTACTACAACAAAACATTGGGAAAACTCTCCAGAACATTGAACTGGCCACAGATTTCTTGAGTAATATCTCACAAGCACAGGGAACCAAAGCAAAAACGGACAAATTGGATCACAAGTTAAAAAGCTTCTGCACAGCAAAAGAAACAATAAAAGTGAAGAGACAACCCACAGAATGGGAGAAAATATTTGAAAACTATTTATCTTATAAGAGATTAATAACGAGAATATATAAGAATCTCATACAACTCTATAAAAAATCTGTATTCCAATTTTAAAAATGAGCAAAAGATCAAGTAGACTTTTCTCAAAAAAAGACATGCAAATGGTAAACAGGTATATAAAAGGATGCTCAACATCATAGATTATCAAAGAAATACAAGTCAAAACTACAATGAGATATCATATCACCCCAGTTAAAATGGCTTGTATCCAAAATGCAGGCAAAATACAAACGCTGGTGAGTATATGGAGAAAAAGGAATCTTCATACATTGTTGATGGGAATGTAAATTAGCACAACCACTTTAGAAAACAGTTTGGAGATTCCTCAGAAAACAGAAATTAAAGCTACCTTACAATTCAGCAATTCCACTCCTAGGTGTATACCCAAAGTAAAAGAAATCAGTACATGGAAGATATTTCTGCACTCCCATGTTTATTGCGTCACTATTCACAATAGCCAATATTTGGAAACAATCTAAGTGTCAATTAACAGATGAATGTATAAAGAAAATGTGGCACATATACATAATGGAGTACTCTTCAGCCATAAAAATAATGAGATTTTGTCATTTGCAACAACATGGATGGAACCGGAGGTCATTATTTCAAGTTTAATAAACTAGGCAGAGAAAGACAAACTTCACATATTCTTACTTATTTGTGGGAGCTAAAAATTAAAACAACTAAAGTCATGGAGATAGAGAGTAGAAAGGTTACCAGAGGCTAGGAAGGATAGTGGGATATGAGGGGAAGTGTGGAAGGTTAATGGGTACAAAAAAATTAGAAAGAATGAATAAGACCTAGTGTTTGCCAGCATAGTAGGGTAACTGTAATCAGAAATAATTCAATTGTATATTTTAAAATAACTGAAAGTGTACAATTAGATTGTTTGTGACACAAAGGATAAATGCTTGAGGTGATGAGCACCCCATCTACCCTGATGTGATTATGTATTGCATACCTGTATCAAAATATTTCATGTAACTCATAAATATATACACCTATTATGTACCCACAAAAATTAAAATTAAGAAAAAGGAAGCGTATAATGATGAGCATTTTGTAATGAGAGTGAGATATATGTAGTTAGGAGATTATCACTGTTGTCCAGGCAATAATTAGTGACTTTGTTAAGTAGGACAATAACACAGAGTCCTGGAAGCTATTCATAATTCACACAAATTGCAATCATAGCTTACTACAGCCTTGAACTTCTGGGCTCCAGTGATCTCCCACCTGAGCTTCCTGAGTAGCTGGAAATAACAGTTGCATGCCACCATTCCTGGCTATGTTTGAAAATAATTTTTATTTTTAGCCACAGAGTCTCACTGTGTTGCTCATGCTGGTGTCAAACTCCTAACTTTAAGCAATCCTCCCACTTCAGACTCCCAAAGTGCTGGGATTACAGGTGTAAGCGATCACACCCAGCCCTCACAAACTCTTTCTGGAAGTAAAAAAACAAGGTATTAGAAAAGATAAGAATGTGCTCTATAATCATGCAGATAAATGGCAGGTATGTTTCAATATGACATTAAAAGACAATACCCAAGTTACTAATGTGGTATCTTTCCTTTCTTAACTTTAGACCCCACCATGTCACCAGTTCATGGACTCTTCTCTCTGGTTTTCTGTTCTATATATTTTTTCTGGCATTTTACTTTTTGCTGCAACAGCAATAAATTATTTGAAAGTAGCAATTATCTAGTACTCCTAGATATTGGTAGTATGAGGTTTTCATGTTATAACATCCTGGAATGACATATTGCAACAACCCCCTGTCCAGTTATTCTCCAAATCATTGCAATCTGTGGAGGTTTCACAACTCCAGTGAAACTGCTTTAATCAAGATCAGTGATGAATTCTCCTTTACTCAAGCCTAATGCATGTTTTAAGGTTCTTGTATTTGACTCAGTAGTGGCATTTGACAGGATTGGCAGTACCCTCACTCTTAGACATTTGTTCCTGCCGTTTGCAGAGGTTTCCTTTCCAGGTATCACTGTTTCACTGATCACCCTTCTTTGTCTTTTCTAGCATCTTTCTTCTCTGAGTGACTCAGATACTCAGAACATTTTTTCCTCTGTTATAACTTAAGAATGATCTTATTCACTTAAATACTGTCCATACACTTTCACATGTAGTGCTCCAGTCACGATATTTTCACTGAGCTGTTGATATTTCCACTTGGATAGCTCATAGATTTCTAAACTTAGCCCATCCAAAACTGAATGTTTTTTTTTTTTTTTTTTGCCTTAAGAGCCAATCTTTCTCCCTCTCTCAAGAACTGGAATAATTATTTCTCTAGTTATGGAATCCAGAAACCTTGGAAATATCTTAAGTGTTGCCTTTCCTTTATCCCAAATATCCAATTGATGGTTGTTGGCTAAAAAACATATATCAAAGCTATCTGTTCTTAACTACCATCATTCTAATCACCTAGACTGCCCAATTAACCTAGCAGCTCTTCTTACTTACACATTTGCTCTTTTCCCATCCATTTTACATATAGGGCATAGTATGAAAATTTGAAAAAAAACAAATTATCTCTTCACTTCTTTCCCTCAATGGTTTCCAAAGCATTCATAATAAAACACAAACTTTTTCAATGACCAAGATGGTACTTCGTTGTATGCATCCCACTTAACTATCCAGCTATACTATGCCTTATTTCTGTCTATGTTTAAAGCTCAAGATCATGTGTCATTCCTAGCATACCCAAGCCTCTTTCTTATTTTTTGTATTTTTCGTTTTATGTTTCTATGCCTGGAAAAATATGTATCTGCCTACTTATGTGATTTTTCTCCTTCTTAATGCTTCAACTCATGCATTACCTTTCTGATAAATCCAACACTGGAGAGAACTGCTTTTACTCGTCACCATAGTACCCTGCTATTTTCATGATTAGCATCACTTACCACTTGTAGTTATGGCATTATATATCTGTTTATTTGATTAATGCCTATTTATTCTGCTGCCATACCATAAAGAGTAACAAAGCCAGACATTTATTAAATATGGCAAGACAGATTTTATTCTGACTGCTTCAGTAGAGGAGAGAGACTTCCATATAAACTCCCATATAAAGCTCAACTCCACAAAAACAAAGACCAGAAAGCTTTGTAAACATTAAGGTGTGTGAAAGTTAAGGTTTTGAAAGACATTAAGGGAGGAGGGAGATTGATCAGTCTGATTAGGCCATCTGTGTTTGCTAATTGTCCCTTACTGAAGATTGGCCTCTGGAGTCTCACAGAGACTAGAAGACAGGAGGGGCCTATCCTTCTTGATGATTACATTTCAAAGGGGTGACTCCCAGGTCCTTGAGAAAGACATTTCTGGACTGTAGAAGATTTACATCTCAAAGAGGAAAATAAAAGATTTATAATTGCAAGTTCTTTAAAGTAAATGCTCTAAGAAAAGAGAGGTCAGTGGCCTGCAGTCAAGTTTTGGCTGGAGCAAACAAATTATTTTGGCAACATTGAGCTTTCTCAGACAGGCATTTTAAGAGAAGAGCTGAGGTTATTTTAGGGACACAGCCCACATATCTATGCTACAGATTGGTTTCTTAGTGTTTGGGTGTGTGTGTGTGGTGGGGGAGTAGGGATGAGGGAGTTGGACAGAGTTTTTTGTGCTCAGAGTGTGCAGCTCTCAAATGTAAGCTTCATGATAAGGGACAAATTGTCTCTCATTTCCCTTGGTAATCCCAAGGACTGATTCTTATATTATTGTGTGAATAAAAGATAAAACTCACTAAGCCTGGAAGCCCCAGGAGCCTTAAAAAGTGCCAGAGCAAACTGGCAAGCATAAGTGAAATACATAATTGTTTAGTTTGAAGGAAGTTTACTTTCATTATAAAATAATGATTATCGACATGAATGTAGCTGGAGGCCATTATCCTAAATGAATTAACACAGAAATAGAAGACCAAATATTGCATGTTCTCACTTATAAGTGGGAGTTAAACATTGGGTACATATGGACATAAAGATGGGAACAATAAACACTGGGGACTATTAGAGCAGGGAGGGAGGAAGGAGACAAGGACTGAAAACCTGCCTACTGAGTACTAATCTTATTCTAAACCTCAGCATTATGGAATATATCTTTGTAACAAACCTGCACATGTACCCCTAATTCTAAAATAAAAGTTGAAAAAAATACAATACGATAAAATAAATAAAATGGGCATAATACTCAAAAAAGTTTTAAAAATAAAATTGTTCTGAAACATTTAACAAATTGCCTAATGCATTTCTATTTTACATTTTCTTCTTTAAAATTAAATTATAACAATGGAAAATATAATAGATTCACTCATAAAACTTATTATCCTTTCATTCCAGTTAACCTGTTCCTAACGTGAGATGAACTTTACTAAGTTGAGTAGTTCAATTCAAGAGTAACATAATATCTATCTATAATCAGTTGGATCTACATTAAATATCTAAGAACAAAATTTATAGCCTGGCAGTTTTTAATTTTGGTATTGTTTTCAGCTTTAATAAAATATCTTAAGGTACACTTATTAATTTTATATTGTTTTGTGTTTTTTATACCTGTACTTTAACTGATTCGATTAATGTTATTTCTAAAAAAGCAAATATGCTTAGCATCAACTATGATATATAGTATATCCTACAATTTGTAGAAATCATCAGAAATATTCAAAAAGTCAAGAAGACAGTTTTACTTATTCCTCAATATACGGCAATTAAAATGACTTCACAAGTAATAGTTCAATTCAATTTTATTCTATTTGATGGATACTTACTGGGTAACTCTTAAAAGATAGTGGCATCTGCTCCACTATTTTTCTTTCTTCTGCACGAAAATCCAGGATCAACGTCAATGCACTTGTATCCTTTTCACCTTGGGCTCCACATTCCAAAAGAGATTTATTTGTGTTGAACCAAGAACCCACAAGAACCCACAAGGGCTTTTTTTCTTATAAAATCCCTGATGAGTGACAAATGCTGACAAGAATTTATCAGCACAGTGTTAAATTGTTGAAATCTACTAGCTTAAATCTGGTGTTCTTGTTGTCTATCAATTGTCCTTTTTACTTCACTTTTCCTAATATGTCATAGATTCTCCAAAGATAAAAGATTATAGAAGATACCTTGAGAAGTCTTTAGAATTTCTTTTATCCACAGAGACCTACAAATATTTCAAGTCATTTAAATTTATCATGGGTTTTTAAGTACTGAAGAGAAAGATGTCCTAACATTTCTGTTCAATATTTAACAAATTTATTGAGGGTAAATTTTTCAGGCTGCAACTGAATTTTCTTATTTTATTTTTCTAATGTCTGGGAAAGGGAAGAGGAGATTACTCTCCTTTTATTTACGTACAAAGATACACAATAAGAATCAAATAGCAATGTAAAATTGAGGATGGCAATAAACTTTTTTTCATTATGATATGACAAATCTATTAATATTTGATGTGATTCAGTCAAAACAGCAACAACAACAAAATGAAAGTAGGATGTATCTTCAAAGTATATATTTGATTTTTCTTTGGTCTACAAATATGTAACTTTTATGAATTTACTTGATTCCAAGAAAATACTGTTTATATAATTTCTCAAATTCCACACTGAATGATTCTGGTCTATCAGTCATTACATATTATTTTTATTTTTCTAATTCTTTTTTTTCCTATTGTATTCTTGGCACAGAAGGACAATGAATGGATTCTCTAAGATCAGAATTTACCAAGAGTGAAGCAACAGATCAGCCCTTGAGACATTACTTTTCATGCTATAAAAACTAATGTATTTGAATTAGACACACAACCACATGCTCACATACACATCAGGTGTTGGGGTTGGGGGTAGAAGGAATAGTTAGAAGAATAAATAAACAAAAAGAGAGGAAAAAGCAGGTGAAAAATATCTCCTTCCCTATACAAGTATCTGATTAACATTTTTGGAGAAATATGGTTTATGAAAAAATTAAAAATTAATGGTTATGCATAGCTTCTCAAATCAAAGTTAAATTGTCCCCTGCTCAAGTAGATACATCTATTTATATAAAGCCAGTACTGAAATCATGAAGTGTCAGTTAAAAGAGTTAATTCTGGAGGTATTTCATGTAGAAAATATATTGAATAGTAAAGTGAGTATTTACACTGGTATGAAAGCCAAGGCCAAAACCTTTAGACTAGTGTTTTTCCCAGGATGACAACTGATGGTCAATCTCAGAATTATGTAAGCTTCTGTTTTTGTGAGAAAGGTCTTTTCTCTCTACCACAGAAAAAAATAAATGTTAATTATAAACATCAAAACATTACTGAAAGTTAAACTCACCCATGATCCACATTCCAGATAATTTATAAATTTTGTGTTGTTTTCTTGAGATGTATCGTGAAGAATTTAACCTTGCCTAAAAAAGTTCTAACCTTTGCCCTAGGCTTCTGGGAAGTAATATCTAAGCCCTTGTAATTTCATGCCCTATGGGAGTGTCTTTGTCTGGGAACCTTGGGACAGCCAGTGAGGTAACAGTGAGATTTATGGTGGGATTTTTGGATCTTGTGGCACCAGTTAGCTCTCCTGAGGTGCTGAAAATTGAGAGCAGCCAGGTGGGCAGTCAGTTGGGCCTATGAGATGGAGTCCTAATAAGTTCCCTGGATACCCAGACTCACGTGAGCTTCCTGTTGTTATAATTCCATGGGTATTGTCATACATTGCTGCTTGAAAGTAACACAGTCACGACTTTTCAGAGAAAGAATAATGAAAGCATGGCATTGGTATTTTTCTTGGGTTCTGCCCTATATGCTTTTTGCCTTGGCCAATTTTAATGTAACAGCTTTCAGTGAGTTTTGTGAGTTTGGCTGGTGAATTATCAAGCCTAAGAGGTTTTGTGAACCTCTTGAATTTGTGGTTGATGACAGAAGTGAGAGTTGCGTTGTGTATTTCTAATTAAACAATTAAAAATACGTCTTGCAGATGTCTATTTAGAATATAGAGGAAAAAGCAACAAAAAACTATTAAAAATTTCTTAAATCTAAAAAAATGTATAACATAGTAAAAATTGATTTACTATTAAATAATATTGAATCCTCAACTACTTTTTCCAACCTCATTTCACTTCTACTTTGATTTTATGTTTATAATTCTAGTTCACTACATTGTTGTCATAATTAAACAATGTAAGGTCTCTTGCATAAATCTAAGCTTCAAAAAAAGATATCATACTATATTTATTCTCTTTAGAACTGTGCTTTGTACTCAAAATTCTGCTTCTGAGAATTATCCAGTTTCCTGTTTTCCCTAAAACAAAGATGGCATCTTCTCCTTCCCTTGTTATTAACGAGGCAATAACCAAGAAACAAGTCTTAAATGTCTCATATTTTTAATTCTTTGGATTTAACAATATAAATATCATTCTGATTTTATCAAAAATTGCTGCTTTTTATAAGCACAATTATATCATTTCTGTAAACTGAGGTATAACAAGGATATCAGAAAATTTTTAAAGCATCTTAATAGTAAAAATATAAAAGTCATCCTTACTCCTCATAAAGCAAGCTATGAAAATCTTTATTTTACACAAAGCAAGTTTTTGTATCAATTATGATAGATAAAATTTAGTAGATTTTTTCATAGTTAAATAAATGGGTTTTATTGGAGAAAATTAGTTTGCACTGGACTAAATCATACATTTAAAGCAATATCATCTTGGGCTACAATTGTGCAATAAAGTACATTTCTTAATTTCAGAATTATACCAAGAAATCTGGTTAAGTAATAGAAATAAAATTCATATCACTAAGAAGCTCTGCCCATATATTTTAAAATTCATCAAGACCGTTGACTGCTAGAGTTGTCCCTTTTGTAATAGTCAGCTTTATTTATTACTGGAGCTTGAAGACAAAAAAAAGAAGCAATAAAGTTTGACTATTTTGTTAATTTATATGGAGTTATTTATTCTAGTAAAGATTTTGTTCTCTAGTGCCCAAACCATTGTCCTATTAATTATCCTGAATAAACTAACCCTCGAGTTTTTAAGTAGCAGATGAGTGATTTAATCTCTACTTTGAGACTTTTGCTTCATCATTTTGCCCTGTTCTATCTCTCTTCTTTACTGAGGTGTATCCAAAGCTTTCATTCACACTACTAGTAGCCAACTTCAGTACACTCTTAAATGCAAGGTGATTTCATGTTCAGTATAATTAAGTTTCACTATTTCTGGGGAGTATGATACAGAATCTCTTTGTTTCACTTTAAGCTTTGGCTGTTTTATGGAAATAATTTTTTTTTAATTGGCAAATGTTTTCTAATAGCAAATTTAGTCTTGAAGATAAAACACATTATGAGACAAATAATATAGCTTGTTATTAGTGAAGCCACTGCAAAAAAGCGAGTCAAATAACAACGTTATTACTAAGAGAGTAGAATATGAGTCAGTTTATTTGCTCAAGCCTCAAGCTAACCATTCTATTGATATACCCAGTTGTAATTATCACATTAATAAAAAACATGACTTGGGCTGAATATTCTTAAGAATGTGTCTGCTTAATGCTTTCTGCCAATCTGTTGAGGAAGATTAAATTGGAGTCTATTTGAAATTAGAAGAAAACGGAGAAGAGATTTTTTAAATTGCTTAGTCTCAAGAATGGTTTATTTCCAGTATAAAAAAATAGTATTCCATATGTGATACATCTTTAGATTTTGTGATAATAAAAGAATAATATTGAGAATACAAAAACAAATCTGGGTTAAAAATAAAGCATAATTATTGGCTCAGTTTATCTGATTGTAAGTCAAATTTTAATATTCTAATTTTGATTATATACATTCAATAGGATATTTAGTTGGTATCCGTGAAGAACTTTGTCAAACTGCTGCTTATTCACGAATTTGATGGTAATAGAATTATTTTAGTACTAACTTAAAAATCTGAAATCATAAAGAATTCAAAATCATACTCTGGAATATTAAGACTGTCTTTTGCTTTCTCCCTTTTATCTCACTTCTTTTGGAAAAAAAGCAAACAAACATGAGCTAGGTTTGGTGACTCACGGAATTAATTGACCTCTGACTGCCCCGTCTACTTTGTATAAGGCAAAATGTCACTTCTGACTTTTGGAAAAGGAAATTTAGTTTTTTCTAACAATCTAAGGAATGTCTTATCTTTTTAACTTTAATATTTACTAATGTGGTGGCCGTGTAATATGTCAGTCTGACTGGGTTGAACTACATTTCACTGAATTCCCTTCCATGTATGTTTCTAAGTACAGTGAACTACAGAAGATTTTTGTGTGAGATTTTAAAGGGAGAAGCAAGACAGCAACCATTTTGTGGCTCACCTTGTGGCTTATCTGCTGGGTCACCTCATTTTGGTATGGGGCATTGATCAAGGCTATAACTGCTCCATATTCTATATTCTACTGAATTTCTCTTCAGCCTTCCTGACTCCTGCACAAGATGTGCCTTTTGCCGTCTAATGAAAGGTGCCAGGCTTTCTGTTTTGTTTTCAAACTCACGTGTTTCAATATCGGAGATAGTGAGTACTGACACAGGTTTCAATCTAACCTCGTAGGTTCTAACTCATACTCGTAGGTTTCAGATTGTCCTTGTGCTATTTTACATTCATCTCCTCTTAACAACTGCCTGCCCACTGGGTGCCAAGCTCCAGCATAAGACTCAGGACAACAGCATTATGGAGATTGCTTATCCAGTTCCCACAAGTGCTGGAAGGCAAACCCCTATGAAGAATTTCTGTGTGTGCCTGTTAACATACACACTTTGGTTTGGTTTACACAATTTGATTCTGATAAAAGTACCTTGCATTCTGATAAAAGTACCTTGCATTTTGTCACATCTTTTCTCTGAAGTTTTTAAATTTTTTTGCGTAAGAGTTAAACTATATACTAAAAATAATTGATACACATATATGTATGTGTGTAAACATAGATGTAATTGATACAAATAGGTGTAATTGACAAAAACCACCACCACCACCACAATAATCATCAAAGCAAAAACCAATATTAGTTATACTCTCACAATGTGCCAACATTCTACTGGGACCATCTTTTACAATCCTTATAACTACCAAATTGGGAGAGGTAGTATTATTTCCACTTTGCTGATATGATCACAGCCTTATTGAACTTCAGAACCCTGAATAGTATTTTACAGTCTTGAATTTTGTCTATTACAATACAATATCTCTCACTCTAATATTAACCTTAGTGGGTAGTATCACAGGAGCATTAAAGAGAGTAATCATTTCTTACCTTTAAATAATACTTGTGTAAATTTAGGAATTATTTTTATAATGAAGTGACCAAAAAAATTGAGCATATATTATACACATTATCACATATAATACTGACAGTTATATCAAAATATAATAAATCATAATTACATATATCACATAAAATATTAACATTTATCACTGAAAACTGTAATTAAATCTATTATCTACATCGTCACTGCAACTGATTTTGAAGTAGGAGACCCAGTAAATTTTTCATGATAAGTAGTCAAAAATATTAAAGACACAACCACAGATTTGTTTAATTTTTTAAAAGAAATATATAAAGGAAGACAATGTTTAATATTTCAAGGGTTGGAGAATATAGTAGGTGAAGAAATATGACTAACCCACCTTGTGTGAAACCTAGAAGTTTTCCAACTGTAAGATACTCCAGAGTAAGTTTTAATTTTATGCTATAATCCCATTTCTCCTCTTCAATATGCTAATGCTTGACTCATAAAAATCATTTATATAAGCTTTCAATGCTCTTCAGTTTTTAGTTTCAATTTTCTTCTGCAAAATGAAGGTACTAAGAACATATTACACAAGATTATTTCAATAATAAAATATAATATGTAAAAGTGCTTTGCTAGTTTAATTTTATTTCGCTTAATTGCAAAGTAGATTGGGTATGAAGTTCTTTAGAATTTGTAAGATGTGATACAAATATAAATAGGTATTTCTGCTGTTTTTCTGAGTGCTGGTTTTCTGGTATTACCAACCATTTGATTAAAAGTAGTGAGAGGTCAGTCAAGTGTCGGATTAGTAGGAATAAAATAAGAAGTTATTCTGTGATTATGCTAACCTGATAAGACTAATAAAAGGCATTATTGTACTTCTATTGATTGTAGTCTAGAAAGAAATTACCTTTAAAAAAAGCAGGAAAGATTAAATTTAAGAAATAATGCCTAGATCTGAAGGTGGTTTTTTTTTCTAGACAATGTATTATAGCATGTTTACTTATAGAAATAATACTAAATAAAGGTAGATTTCTGGAGAAGCCTTCTATTTGATATAATTCAAATTTGGAGCTTAATTATTTTGGAAAAATTCCATGATTGTATGAGTATGTATATATGTGTGAGTATGTATGTGCGTACACTCCATTTTTTTTTTCTATGGCTGTCAGCTGGGAATTAACTCCCAGAAGCTGATGTCTGATCCTTGCATGAAGCCTTGTAGGTAAACAGCCTGTTTTATGGCCAGATTGATGCTAACTTGAAGCAAAACTGCTATACTAACCCACGTTTGACTCCATTTGCCAAGGTGTTTTATAGCATAGATAACCTCTTGTAAAGAAATACTGCTAGTAGCATAGATAACCCCTCGTAAAGATTCTTATCTAACCTCTACAGTGGTCAGGATTTTGCAAGAAAGTCTGAGACTAGCTTCACATGTTTTATCAGCTCCACAGGTTTTACCCCAAAAACTTGCTAAAGGACATTTTCTGGAGGGTGGGTGCTGGGATCCACCATCTTACAGCCACCTGAAACATGGCTTCTGCCTGTAATTTCCTATCAATTTTTTCTGCTGAGGAACTGGATTTGTCAGCCTCTTTCTTTGGCATCTCAGCCCCCTTGGCGTTTGGGAGTGGGTCTGCCTATACCTGTTCACCGCGGAACAGTCCCCCTCCAAATTCAAGACAAGGGCCTCTGAAATTCTTCTGGTGCTTAAAATTTCTCTAACATCTCTTTCTGCCACTAACTAGAGAAAAATTTTGGCTTTTTAAGTGCTCCTGTGAAGAGGTTGTGACAACCCAGATAATCTCTTTTCTTGACATAGAGCGTAACATAATGATAGAAGAAATATTTCTCAATATTCACAGATTTTTCACCTGCACTCAAAGGGGACAGCAAAGATTATGAGCGATGCTCAAGGCTTATGAGCATTGTTAGAATTCTGCATTTTTCAGAAAGAATTTTAGTTTTAAGCAGATATTTCCATGAAAAGAAGTCATTACATAAGCTTTATGAAGCCCTGGCTTGAAAGGAAATGACTAGTTTGCCAGTCTTAAGATTTATTCAGAAGATCATCAGACTTAATTTTCATTGACAAACATGTTCTTTTAAACAAGATATGATTATATTTCAAAATAGTACTTTATTTCTGCCAATCTTATCACTCTCTCCTAAGAAAAACATGACCTGTTATTTTCATAAATTATCAGTATAAAGCTGTTTTTCAGTTCTTGAAAATGGTTTGGGGCAACCTATAGCTATTGTAATAAATGGTGGAACTTAATAGGTTGTAAGTATAAATAATAATAATTTAAAAATCCTAACGAAGCATAACTTGAAAGACTCTTTCCCATTATTCAAGTATTCTATCTTCTATGCTTCCTTTTTTTCCTCTCTTTATCCTTGTCTTTCCCTCCATGACATAAGTAGGGGAAAAAGTTCCCTGCTTATCAGAAAATGCTGCTTCTCAAGGACTGTTCACACTTAATGCTGGACTTTGCTGTTTACCTGTAATATTTATTGTATGTTAAATTTGCAGTAATTGTAAGAGTGTACTGGTGATATTAGGTTATTATTCTGATATGGAATGAAGAAAACACCAAAAATCCTTCTCCTTAACAATATTAACATATACGAGCATTACATTAATGGGTTACCAGAGTGTTGTATAACCATTCTGCTCAAATCTTTTTCAACTTTCTCCTTCATTTAGCATGCAATTCTTTATTCTCTGCTTTTTTTTTCCTTTTTTAAATACTCGATTCTTTCATTCAAATGTCAGAATTGCTATGTGTACAATTCACAACATACTTCTTGAAGAACTGGAATTAACAACAGTGGACAATAAATGCATAGCTCCTATTTTTATAAAACTTAATTGTTTATGGCCCAGGAAAATTGTTTTCCTTGTAGACAAATTTTCTAATATGCCAGGGTATATCCAAAGATTAGCATTGATACTCTTTTCCAAAGAGAGTAATGATATATGAGCAACATATAGTTTAAAAAAACCCATGGATTACAATTGTGGTGGCAACTATATGGAGAGACTGGTGGAAGTGTCTAAATGATTTTTCCATAATCCACCTTAATTGTTTATGTTCTGTGCTGAAATGAATCATACTACTGGGAGATGGTGCAGAGATTCTAGGTGTTATGTGGAATATAGGATACTAAAATTGTATTTTGAAGTTTGAGCTCTGGATCAACACTTTCTGGATATATTTCTTTGGGGAAATAAAGCAATCGTGCTAAGCTTTATTTTCTTCAATTATTGTAACACTATGCCCTTCTTTTCTTGTATCATTTTACACACTTCAAATTAACTGTGATTATTTCTTTATTGCATTATTTACCAACTATACCATAAACTCCATGAAGTCAGAGACTAAATCTGTTTCGTTTGTCAATGAATGTCCAGGCCCTAGCACATAACCAGGCAAAGATGTGTTCAATAAATACATGTTGGCTGACAAACTGTTTAAATTGTAAAAATACTTACTCTAGAACAACACAATAAATATCAAACAATACAATGCTGTGACAGAATTTGATAAAACATGTATGATTTAATTTTATGACTGATACAGATAACATATTATACCTAATAAATTGTTTATGATAACCTGAAGTCCCATAAAAAGTAGAATGTGTGAAGACAAGGATTCTCCACAACTTAATGTTTTTGTTTACTTAGTTGTTTTTCAGATCATATTTTAATGTCTAGGGAGATGCAAAATCTAGTTGATAATCTATCCATGAAGAGCTTATAACTGAAGGAACTGAAGAATACCTTTATGTTTTCTCTGTACATTCCCCACTGAGTTAGTAAATTCCAGACTAAAAGAGTTTGTCTTGGTGTTTTACCATGAAATGTTTATTTCCCAAAGACTTTTGTAAAATATGTTTAGAAGGCTGGCATTAGCTCAAATTTTAGCATCTTAACAATTTTACTTTATACTATTTCAAAATTGTTCAGCAGATGTTGATGAGAGGCCAACATTGTTAACCTCAACTGGCTACTTCAAGTAAAGCCAACTTATCCTTTTAGGTTGCTTTTCTTAGAATTTTCTGCAATCTTAGATTCAAATTTCTATTATATCATCTATAGGACCTCCTGATGGTAATTACTACCCAGCTGCAAATTAAAGAACAGTTTTGATCAAAGTAATTATAATTTGGAGCACAGCCCTATGATGAAACAGTTCAAAGGATAATTTCTTTCTAAGTATGTGGCAGAGGTTTACAAAGATGGTTAAGAAATTGTCAGAACCTGTTTTCTAGCCATGAATAAAACCTTTGCAATTATAATTATTGATATTATGTACCCTAATAAAATTAACTAATGTACTTTTTAAAATTGTCTCCTAAAACACTGAAATATAACACAAATAAAATACAATTTATGTTAAGAGAATATAACAATTTTACATATCTAGGTATTTACAAAAGGCGGTTAAATTGTATATGTATGACATTGTTTATCTAAGTCGTACAACTGTAAAAAATCATGTATCTGAGAGTCTATTCCAATTTTGTGTTCTTACTGTACTTTAATCCCATTTCAGTGTGGCTAAAGCAATTGTAAAGGTGAGCTAGTCCATTATGAAAAGTATTTACACTGGGCGCACTGGTTCACACCTGTAATTCCAGCACTTTGGGAGGCTGAGGCAGGTGGATCACTTGAGATCAGGAGTTCGAGACCAGCCTATCCAGCATGGTGAGACGCCCCCGACCCCTGTCTCTACTAAATATACAAAAATTAGCCAGGCGAGGTGGTGGGTGCCTGTAATCCCTGCTGCTCATGAGGCTGAGGAAGGAGAATTGCTTGAACCCGGGAGATGGAGGTTGAAGTGAGCCAAGATCATGACACTGCACTCCACCCTGGGCAACAGAGTGAGACCCATCTCAAAAAAATGAAACGAAACAAAACAAAACGAAACGATACAAAGTGCTTCAATTGATCATAAATCAATGGCATTCCTGCTATCTAACATCTCTGTTTCTCAGCCCCTTGCTACCCTCTCTCACAATCAAAATCATTGTATACAATCAGCTTTATATTCTGCTGAACAAGGAGATGCTTATTTGTGTTTCAGGCAAAGTTGTATTGGATTGATATTTAAATGCAGTGCAGTGAATGGAAAACTTGTTAGTTGTGGTCATGCTTGTGATTGTGATTCGCCATTATGTCGTAAATCCATAATTCTAATTTTGTTCTGCTCAAAGGAGTCCGTTAACAAATAAATTTCAAAAGAATACAGACTGGATGGGCAAAATAAAATTATAAAGTACTAGTTCTAATTAAGTTGATTATTCCTTAGCATTTGTTATTTAGATGTTAGTATTTGTTAACATTTCATTATTTTTGAAGTATTCAACTTAATCCCCATAACTCTATGAAGCAATTCAATTACTTTTTGAATCAAAATCATTAATGTTCTCCCACCATTGTATATTTAAGAAGAAGAAAAGTAGCATTAGTACAGAGTATTCATGTAAAGCCAAGCCCATAGCATTTACTTAGGGTATTTCCAAATAATAATAATATTGCTACCACTAATGATAATTTATTACTTTTTATCATAAACATTATGAATTAGAACTTTGCACATTTTCTTCTTACATAATGACCATATGTAATGGAAGGAAATTAAGTAATGAATATATATATAAAATGGCTGATCAATAGGGAAAAGCATTCTAATAAAGAAATCTATTAAACTGCAGGAAATTATCTCTCTAGGGAAGTTACACTAGCCTTACTGCTTAAGTCATGTAAAACTGGACCAGAAACAAAGAAGCACTAGAAACTATACCAGAGGGAGCAATCCTATTTTACTGAGAAAAGAAAGGAAGCAACATAATGATTGCTCTTCTGCCCCTCTGCTAGAAATACTTTCAATCTGCATCTCAGAAATACAATGTGTACCTTTCTATACATTTGTGGGTTTTGGTACAAGAGATGCATGGGTCTTTATCTCTTCTTTAAAATGTTTAACAATTTAGACTTATGAAAATGTATGTAGCAATGCAATGATAATTATAAAATATATTAATATTTGATTTATTCTTTCCTATAATACATATCCTTTAAATGAACAAAAAACATTAAAATATATTATTCAGGATATCACGTATAACAATATAGATAATGTTATTTAGTTCATGTAACTTAGATTAACAATCAAAATAAAAATAATTTAATATCTCATTTACTACAAAAAGGAGGCTAACAGCCTAATAGGGGAGTCATATATGAATTCCTATAGTTAGAATTTGGAGATGGGTTAGGAAAAACAAAACAAAGCTATGTTATTGAAGCATTAAAATCAGGCACATTTAATTTAGAATTAAGGCATAGTAAACATAGAATTTTTGCTTCTGGTCCTTCAGAGCTTAATATACTGGGAATTTTATAAGGAAATTAATAATCTGTTTGGTGAATTGACTTGTACAGAACCAGTAAGAAACAAACAAACAAAAAAAAGCTGTGAGTTGTGGACAGAACTTTAAAGTACAGAAAAAGCCAGCAACCTTATTCTTAATCTAATATGCTTGGATACTGTTCTTCTCCAATACCTGTTTTCGAGGATTTACTCTGCCAGGCACTGCACTTTGTCCTTGAGGTCATGGGGCACTATGGTACTGTAACTGCCTAATTGGTTCACCTTGCTCACTGCCTAGACAGAGTAGATATATATCAAGACAGGAGATAGCAATAGAGAAAGAGTAATTCAGGCAGAGATGGCTGTGCAGGAGACCGGAGTTTTTTTATTATTCAAATCAGTCTCCCTGAGCATTTGAGGATCACAGTTTTCAAAGACAATTTGGCGGCTAGGGGCTTGAGAAGTGGGGAGCACTGATTGCTCAGGCTGGAGATGGAATAGTAGGGAGTTGAAGTTAGTTTTTCATAATATCTTCTGTTCCTGGGTGCGATGTCAGAACTGGTTGGGCCAGATTACAGGTCTGGGTGGTGTTAGCTGATCCATGGAGTGCAGGGTCTGCAACATATCTCAAGCACTGATCTTAGGTTTTACAATAGTCTTGTTACCCCCAGGAGCAAATTGGGAATTGGGGAGGTTCAGACTCTTGGAGCCAGAGGCTGCATGACCCCTAAATTGTAATTTCTTTTTCTTTCTTTTTTTTTTTTTTTTTTTTTTTTTGAGATGGAGTCTCACTCTGCTGCCCAGGCTGGAGTGCAGTGGTACGATCTCGGCTCACTGCAGTCTTTGTCTCCCAGGTTGCAGCGATTCTCCTGCCTCAGCCTCCCGGGTAGCCGGGACTACAGGCATGTGGCACTATGCCCTGCTAATTTTTGTATTTTTAGTAGAGATGGGGTTTCACCATGTTGGCCAGGCTGGTCTCGAACTCCTGACCTCAAGTGATCTGCCTACTTCGGCCTCCCAAAGTGCTGGGATTACAGGCATGAGCCACAGCACCCTGCCCTAAATCGTGATTTCTAATCTTGTAGCTAGTTTGTTACTCCTGCAGAGGCAGACTGGAGCCCAGGAAAGAAGGGGGTATTTTCAGGAAATGGATGTTATCAATTTTGCTTCAGAATCAAACCATGAACTGAATTCCTTCCCAAAGTTAGTTCAGCCTGCCCAGGAATGAACAACGACATCTTAAAGTTCAGAAGCAAGATGAAGTTGGTTAGCTCTGATTTCTTTCACTGTCATCATTTCCTCAGTTATAATTTTGCAAAGGACAGTTTCAGTACCCCAGAATCAACACTGTCCCTTTTCATGGTCTTGAGGTCTAGTGAGAAAGAAGATAAACTAAAACATTTACTGACTGTACCATTATAGCCTCCTATACGTGGCCTGAGAAAGTAACACAAACCCATAACAGCTTTAAACGAAGTTGCTTGAGGCAAACTTCTGAGGGGTCAAGATGAATAGTAAGGGGCTGTAATCCCAGCACTTTGGGAGGCCAAAGTGGGTGGATCACGAGGTCAGGAGTTCAAGACCAGCCTGGTCAACATGGTGAAACCTCGTCTTTACTAAAAATACAAAAAATCAGGTGTGGTGGTGTGAGCCTGTAGTCCCAGCTACTAGGGAGGCTGAGGCAGGAGAATTGCTTGATCCCAGGAGGCAGAGGTAGTAGTGAACGGAGATTGTGCCATTGTACTCTGGCCTGGGCGACAGAGCAAGATTCTGTCTCAAAAAAAAAAAAAAAGATGAATGGTCAGCTAGGAGCAGATCATGTTCCAACAGAGGAAGTGAAATTTGCAAAGATCCTGTGAAACGTGAGAACTGAAAAAACTGAAAGAAAATAATGTGGCTAGAGTGTAGAGAACACGGGCAAGAGACTAGCAAAGTCGGCTATACCTAGAGCACAATGTAGGGGTAGAAAGTGGGTGGTTAAAGGATCAAATGTGCATTTGGAACATACCTCTCTGGATTCCATGGGGAAAAAGACTGAGATCAGTTTAGTTAGTAGGTTGGGCTAGGGCTCTAAATCCAGAAAGAAATAAAATTTGCCTTCCCTAAGACATTGGCAATACATATTCCGGGGAATGAAAATGTTTATGACACTTATAATAGGTAAAATAGATGGGAAGTTTTGATAAATTAGACCTGCATGTTGAGGTAAGTCAAGTGGAGAATCCTTAGTTTCTAGTTCAAACGAATGGATAGATGGTGCTATTCACTAAGGAAACACTGGAAAAGGAACACTTTTGAGAGGGGAAAATATATATTTGATCATAAACATGAGTTTTGGATATTTTGAAATATCCAAATATAACAAGCAATTATTAGATTTACCATATAATATTGTTATAGTGTAGGTAAAATTATTCAAATATTGATGATTTTATATGGATCAACCTAATAAAAGATTTAGAGCGAAAATAAAATATTTACACTGGAGAGAAGGGGATGACTATTACTAACACGTGCACAACATCAAAGCTGGGATATGTATAACATTGACTATGAAATAAGTATACTGCAAGGCAAAGAAATAAAGCATTTAGGCTGATCAGAAAATGTAATAATTTCTGCTTGAAGAAAACTGAGAAAGAATGTCCAGTCATGGACCAGTTGTTGCTAGACATCCAAGCTAGTTACTTTTCACATTTTATCACTAATTTCCAATGGTGATAACTGCTTTGCTAAAGGTTCACAGTGAACAACAGATGCATATCTGTGTTGCTGATAGTAACACATAGATTAAAACGACAGTGGAGAGAAGAAGATGGTGAGTTGTTGCTGTTCTGCAAGATAAACAAGTTCTGAAGATCTGCTGTATAACATTGTATAATGTACATTGTGCCTAGTTAATATACACTCCTACACTTAAAAGTTATTAGAAGAGTAGGTCTCATGTTAAATGTTCTTATCACACTAAAAAAAGGAGAGAGAAAGGAAGAAAGAAAACAAAAAGCAGTATGTGGATGTACAGGTATTGCTGTCTTTGCCATTTTGCCAAGAAGCATCCTAGAACAGAGCTGAACATGAACATACTATGTTCCCACAGAGGGATGCTGACTGCCACTGCCCTCCACTCCCCAGCCCCACCATGTCCTCCCTTTATTTGGGGGCAGGATGAGAACACACGTGTACAAACAGATTGCTTGGCCTTTGCTGAGTTTGAGCTTAAGTGCCTATTCTTTACTGCCATTTGAGGGAAATTCAACCATCCAGGACCTGGAGATCTATTGGACCTTGGGATCTATTGGAAGTGTGAACAAACTCAGGTTTGGCTGCTTGTTGCTCAAAAACCAAACTTAAGAGACAAGAGTTAATGGGAGGAAAAGGAGGTTTATCCAGATAGCCAGCAAAATAAGAAGATGGCTGGCTAGTATCCTAAAGTACCATCTTTAGTCAGTACAAATTCCAGGCTCTTTTTATATTAACGGCAGGTAGAAGAGGAGAGGGTTGGGACCAAGAGAGGACAGATGACTACAGACATCTAGGTGCCAGCGAGGGTTCAAGGAGGTTGGGAACTTACTTGTCCTTGGTCAGGTCACAGTGCTTCTATAAATCTTTAACAAAACACAGTTGTTTACTCTAAAATTTTCCTAGCCTACACACAAGAATGGATAAAGGCCACTTAAACAAAAATGGAGTTAGCTATGTTAGCTCTTTTGCTATTTCACTGTCTTAGAAGTTGCAACTACTCCTGAGTAAAGGAAACTGTAATGGTTAATTTTATGTGTCCATGTGACTATGCCATGGGATGCTCAGATAGGTGGTAAAACATTCTTTCTGGTTGGTCTGTGAGAGTGTTTTCAGAAGAAATTAGGATTTGAATCAGTAGACTTAGTATAGAAAGAAGATCCACCAGCCAGGCACGGTGGCTTATGCCTGTAATCCCAGAACTTTGGGAGGCTGAGGCAGGTGGATCACAAGGTCAAGAGATCAAGACCATCCTGGCCAACATGGTGAAACCTCGTCTCTACTAAAAACACAAAAATTAGCTGGGTGTGGTGGCACGCACCTGTAGTTCCAGCTACTTGGGAGGCTAAGGCATTCTAGAATCACTTGAACCTGGTAGGCAGAGGTTGCGGTGAGTCAAGATCACACCACTGCACTCCAGCCTGGTGACAGAATGAGACTCTGTCTCAAACAAAAAAAAGAAAAGATAAAAGAGAAGAAGAAGATCCACCCTCCCGAGTGAGGGTGGGTGTCATGCAATCTCTTGAGGGCCTAAATAGAATGAGAGAGGAAAGACAAATTTATTTCTTCTTGATATCTATCTTCTCCTGCCCTCGGACATCAAAGTTTCTGATTCTTGAGCCTTTGGACTCTAGGACTTATTATACTAGCAACTCTCCTGCCTTGGGTCTTCAACCTCAGACTCAATTATGCCACCAATTTTCTTGATTATCTAGTTAGTAGACAGCCAATGGTGGGACTTCTTGGCCTCCAAAATCACATGAGCTAATTCCTATATCAAATCTCCTTTTATAGATCTCTGTATATCCTATTCATTCTGGTTTTCTGTAGAATACTGACTAATATGACTAATACTGAAGCCAGTTGTTCCCTAGTATTTGGATATTGCTCTTCCCTCTGGGATATAGAGGAAGCAAACAAGGCCTCTCAAAATAAATTACATGGGTTTAAATCCCAGCTCCAAACTAATAGCCTGTGTAATTTGGAACATGTTGCTTAATCTGACTGAATCTTCATTTCCTCACCTGTGAAACGGGAACTAATGATAATACCTATATAGAGTTACGGGGGAATAAGTAATTAACATAGGAAAAACATTAAAATATTGCATATAACATAGAATTATTATTACTTCAGTGCTAGCAATTACCATCCCCTTTGGTATATAACCTTTGTATGTAAGTATTTTATAAATTAGAGAGGATAAACTTGTTGGATGCTGGCAGTGTAGTGATGAGATTCTTTTATTCTCACAGAATCATTCTTTCACCAATGACTTTAGGGGGTATGTTAATATTGCTGGCATTGCGTCCAATTTTTAATGAAATTCTTATTTGGTTGTTACAACTAGTCACTGAATCTAAGATGAGATATGCCCTCAACTTATGCTTGAAAGTTGTAAATATTTACTATTTACTTCAATTGAAGGATGTCAAACATTAGAACAAATCTTAATGTAAAAAATAATAACACTTAACAGTATAAGTTGGGCATTTTAATTTTTAATTTAAGGACTTAGCTATAGTCCTACAATATATTAATTTCAGCTCATGATTTACTATTTTCAGGAATAAGTAATCAATTGTATGATATAATATGACATTTTGTATTGATAATATGCTAAATATGATTCTATTTTTATCAAAAACTAAAATCGTTAATATAAACCAATTTTTATTACATTTGTTGCTGTAACATCCAGTATTATATTTGACTGCATATGGCCTATAGTACTGCTTTGTGACTACACATAATTTTGAAAATTACCAATGACACTATTTATAAGATAACATAAAAATGATAAACTAAAACAATTCTGTTTCAGTAGCCAAATTCAGAAGGTAGATTTGTTTTGAATTATGTTTAAAATACCAAATGGAGCTCACTGTTCAGATTCATTGCAAAATCTGGCTAAAATTTAAGTTTAGGAGAGGCAAAAAAATTGCTCTATGTTGTGGGAGCAAGTGTAAAGGTTAAAATAATTCTAAGCTTAAAACCGATCAAGAACTTTTCAAAAGCTGAGTTAGAGCTTTGGTTTCAGCCTGACAAGCTCTAAAATCTGCTGTGAGGTATGAAGTTAAGGCTAAAAGAAGCCTTGGAAAGCACATTCGATCCAGAGCTAACACAACATATTGCTGACTCTCAGAACATTTAGAGAATTCAGAGCCCACCGGAGGCTAGGAGGTCCTATCTTTACATGAATAGTGTTACCTACCATTTCCCACTAAATACATAAATACATAAATCATGATTTTAAGTCCAAATGCCAGAAGGAAGAGGAGAGCCAGTACCATACACCTCTAATTAATCCCTGTTAGACAAAGAATATAAAAAGGCACTTGTATGATTATTGTTTCTATATTATCATTTTATTTCATTTTTTATTGTTTGTATTTTTTCCTCTAACCTAATTAGAATCTAGAATCAATTCTTGAAATTCCCAGTGTCTCTATAATGATAGACGATTACCTGAAAGCAATCTCTAAACTGTGGTAACATTACTTATATTGCATTGAGGCCTGGCTTTTTTTGTATTGTGCTTCAGTTAGTGGTGAGTGCTAGTGATAGTAGGTAGTACCATGCATCCTGGAATACTTGTAAAAGACTGGTAAGTATGACTATTGTTCCATGGGACTATGAATAAGGAATGATTACTGCTATAGTTAAATGATTATAGCACTTGGATGTGAGAACCCGTAAAGATATTGAATACAAGTTAGATCTAAGCCAGTGGAAGTTAATGTATTAAGATTTACAGAGTAGAAGAAGCATTTGTCTATGCTTGGTCTATTCATTCAATAACATTTATTAAGCATCTACTAGGGAAAAGACACTATGTCATTGGAGGCACAGATAGATAAGTCAGATAAAAATTTTGTCTTTTAGGGACTCCAATAAGATATAGACAAGCAAAGTTTAATACAGAATCAAAGTTATAATGTAAGATGAAAAAGTGATACAGGTCATGTACATAGAATAGATTAAAATGCTAAGGTAGTTTAGAGGAAGGAGGCATTACTTTAAGCAGAGAAAGAATGCAGCTTATGAAGCACATGGAATTTGTGGTGAGAACTCAGGAATACATAGGATTTAACTATGAGAGGAAGGAATAATAGGGATTCCGGTATAAAGATGGGCCAAATTCTGAACATGGAGAAGGCTAGGATAAGGATGGTGAGCATGGAATAGTTCAATTTGGCATCACGGGAAGCACTATGGTATTTTTCTGTAAGAAATACATTTGGGAAGGTTGTTTTCAATACATAACATAACAGTTAAGCACAAGATCTTGAAAGTAGGATAAACCTTGTTCTAATGCCCAGCACTTGCACATACTGCTGCCACAAAGTTGAAGTCAAGTGGCTTCTAAGATACAGTTTCCTCATTGTAAAGGAAGAGTGGGAAAAGTATTTATCTTATAATTCTGACAAAATCGATAAACTAAAACATACATGACAAATGTCAAGCATATGTTACACATTTAATACATACTAGAGTTAAATATTTTAATTCAGGTTGAGCATCCTTAATTTGAAAACCAAAATTGAAAATGCTCCAAAATCCAAAAACTTTTGAGTGCTAACATGATACCACCATTGAAAAATTCCACATCTGATACCTTTGATTTTTTATTGTTTAATATACACAAACTGTTTCATGTCCACAATTATAAAAATATCACATGAAATTACCTTCAGGCTATGTGTATAAGGTGTATATGAAACATAGATGAGTTTGTATTTAGACTTGGGTCCCATCCCAACATCTCATTGTGTAGATGCAAATATTCCGGAATAAAAAGAAGCTGAAATAACACTTCTGGTACCAAGCATTTCAGATAAGAGTCTCAACTTGTATAGCAAATAAAGAAAAGGCTGAACAGATGATGGTACTATCAAAGCTGTGCTTCTGAATGAATAGGCCAACTTTTAAATAAATCATTTAGATGATGAAGTACGGAATACTGAGAGAAAAAAAAACTGGAACTAGAGAAATAAGCAATAAGGTTAATGCTTGTTTCTAGGCAAGGATCTGAGCTACAATAGTGGTATGTGAAATAAATTATAAGGGATAGTTGTGAGATATTTAGCAGCTATGTCATAGATAGGACTTAAAAAATTGATATTAAATTCCTGATAACCTAGTGGGCCAGAGATGGAAGCATTCTGTGTGTAGTAATTGCTGAGTCATTTTTCATGAAAGAAAACTCTAAAGGGATTGTTTATTTAAAAATATATTTGGTCATTTTAGTTTGAATGCTGTTTAGATTTATCAATTAAATATTTACCTTTTTTGGAACCACTTAAAAAGAAAATTAGAACTTTTTAATACATAAAGAAATATGAGATTGGGAGATCAAAATACAACAAAAATGGGCACTTAGAAATCTTCCCTAAATTTAGCCTGCAAAAAACTCTAAGCCACAGTTCTATTTAGGCTAAACAACGAAGATTCTTAGTTTACCCAAATCACAGAGTTTTTTTTTTTTTTTTTTTTTTTTTTTTTTTTTTGCGTGTGTCTGTGTGAAAGGTGGTATTTGGAAGACAGTATATTTATAGTCAGAAATGGAATAACTGTGAAGCTAAGGAAGTTTAAGCTTCAGGGCCGCTCACTTACACTAGGCTCTTCTAAGGTCCTGTTATTTTGTATTTGTAATTTTGAATTATTGAAGATTGGTTCTTAATATTGTATAATATTTGGGAACCCACAAGACTTCAGTTAATCTCTGGTAATGATCCATAAGTTCTTAATCTTTATTCACTGTATAAGATTCAGATGGCTGAAATGTTTTTTGAAGTTGTAAGCAACAGTTTGTGTCCATGAGCAAGGTCTGTAGAAGAGATTTGTAGAATTCATCAGGTTTTCCAAAAGTCCTTAAATCAACAGTAAATTTAAGAACTTCCAAAAAACATCTGGAAGTAGTCATGAGGACAAACATGCTCATCAGGAGGAATGGAGCCAAGACATTAGAGCAAGGTACACTTAAAAGCTCACAGGTAGTTCTAATGTGCACCTAGGCTGGATGTAGCTACTACTTGCCATTCTTGAACTGTGTTGGAATGGTTAAAAAGGAAAGAGTCAAGATTTTTGGTTTATCCAAATTTTGTATTGGTATACTGATTTTCATAACAGAGAAATTGAAGGTCAGAGGGATTAAATATCTTACTTTAATTTCCTTATTAGGAAAATCAATATACTAATGAAGTTGAACAGTGTTATCTAGGGTAGGCAAAATAATAAGTGAAGGAGGATAATTGAGAGAAAAAAATGGTAGTGTCAATGGGTAACAGGTCATGGTAGGGTGAATTATCGTTAGATTCAGAAAATCAAATAATGTGAATGCACGTGAATTTGAGGAAGAGAAGAAAAGGACTGGAGCTGTTGTTTAGAGAGAGGAATACCTGAGGTAGAGATTACAGTGGGTGTGCAGCTATTGGTGATGACAAGATCTAAGGCATAACCATAATAGTAGATGGCTGAATTTATGTACAGGAGAAGATTTTTGAAAATATGAAGAAATGGAACTATTTGGTCAGGGGATTGGGAAGATATTCCAAGTGGTTATTAAAATTGCTAAGAAATTGTCAAGGAAGAAGGGTGATCCCAATATTTGTACAAGGAGATATTATTTCCATATCAAGAATATTCTTTAGAAATTCCCATTTTTAGAAGTTTAATGATAACCCATAAAGTTTTACCTCAAGTTGTTATAATAAGAAACATAAATAATTTAACATTATCATCGTGCAAAGAAATATAAATCAATGCTTTATATTGGCTCCTTATTTCACTTTCTCCTTCTTAAACATGAAGTAGATAATTAAGAGGTCGTCTTAACCTTACCATTAATCAATCAAGCTAAGTTTTTAGGAATATTACTGAATAAGGGAGAAATCATTTGTCAGTTGGTACAGTGCTGGATTCCATGTAATACTTTCCCAAACACAGCTGAAACTAAAATTCAGCCTAGTACTTGAACTGTCTCTATCTGCTTAGGTGGTTAAAAAAAAAATCTTGTTCCGTCAGGATCTCTAGGTTGTAGAAAAAATAACCCTTATTTGTCTTTCCATTTCTTAGGCCTTTTAATAATGTTTTGTTGACTGGCATTTCACAAAAGAAACTAAAACACTTAAAGTGGAATTCTGTCAGGTTTCCAATGCTTCTTGCTGGCACAGCTGGTTTCTGAGATTTTTCTGATAGAGCCTATTTCAGAAATATTTGAGTATTTACTGACTGCTAACCCCCTTCCTCTTCTCCAACTAACTGACTGCTTAAGCTGCTAACATAAGGCTGCTTCCAGAGCTTTTCATTTCTTAAGCTATACTTTGCTTAATTCAAGGGAGAATTCACCAATTCTTTCTTTCCTCTAGTAGTTCCACTTACATCTCCATGATCACCCCCACTCTGAGCCAAGTAAATATTTTTTAAAATAATAATACCTGTTTGTTTTTACACTGTTTAAATTCTCAAGGAGCCACATATCAAATCTTTTCTGCTATGCTACTTAGGACATTTTAATTATTTAACTGTCCAACTCTTCCTGGCATGCTTACTCACCTCAGCCAAGAAACTGCCCCAGTGGAAAAACAGTTGTGTATTGAACTCTGTCCCATTTGACAGGTAAAAAATGAGATCTTTAAAAGGGAATGACCGACGTTTCTTTCTTTGCTGAACATTGTGCAAACAAATAAAGCTTTACATGCTCTGAGTCAAGTTTCCCATTTTTCAGGTGACTATGAGAATGCAGAATTTTCCTCTTACAAAAATTGCACATTTTCTCAAAACATAGTTAAGTAGACTATTTTGGCGAAAAACTCATTTCCAATTATATATTTGCTTATACATTTTGCTGTGTGACAAAATCTAATTTTCATAAATGGATCCACTGAATTTTATGTAAAAATGACTTTTCATTTATATTAAATACTTAGCATTTTTTAAGTAAAGCACATACATTGCCTTGGCTTATTTGATCTCAAAAAATACTAAACAGACCAAATGTTATTATATTTCTACTTTGTACGCATGACAAAATTAAGATTTAGAGATTTCAAATGACTTGACTCTCACAGTACATACAGGGTTGAAATAAAGTTATTCTTGACTTTTGGTCATTTGCTTATTGTACTTCATAATACATCATGTTAAAAATTCTATAGTCATTTAAAAAGTCATACTTTTATTCATGTATATGATGCTTCCATATTTCTGAAATTTGTATATACTAATTGGTTAAAAACATCGGACTTTAAATTTGCAGGTGTTGCTCTTTATTTAAATGAATTCTGAAATGAAATCTGGCAAAGTTAAAAATCTTTTGAAAATGTGACTCACCTATTCTTAATAAGTAAGTGTCAGGCAAATTGAAAAGAGCATCATACATAGCTTACTAATGCAATGTTACCAAGTGTAGTGGATATGTTTTTTAATCTTCTCTTTTGTAAACAGAACAAAATAATTTGTACATATTACAATTTGTATTTTCTCTGGCATAAAAGAGGATTACATTTTAACATTTTATCCACTCTTTATTTCTAAGAGAAGGAATTACTTCTAAGGTACTCTTCTAACCTCTCTCCAACTTCTTTACTCCCTACGCCTCTCTAGACACTTTAAAAACATGCAAAACTGGCCCTTGTACACTTTGTCTTGTTTCAAATATTTATTAGTCCTTTCAGAAACATGTCCTTTTGAAATGTCAGGTGTTGTTCCAGGAATTGAGGATGGAGAATTCCATAAAACAAAGTAGAGACGATCTGCTTTTTACAGTATTAAGAAAGGTCTCCCTATCACTGATATATTAATAGATATTCAAGTAAATTGAGAGAGTAAGAGAGTGTCATGCAACAGTCTGAAAGAGGAGTGTTTATGCAGAAGAAAGTAAGTATAAAGACCCTGAGGTGGGAGCAAATGTGGGTATTTCAGGCCCATTGTGGAATTTAGCATGGCTATGGCAGCTTGATCAAAGATGAATATTGTTAGAAAAGGAAAGTTCCAAAGGGTATCCAGGAATCAGAATAAATACATTTGATAAGGACTTTGAATTTTATTCTAAATGTGTTTAGGAAACATTGAGGGGGCCTGGTGCAATGGCTCATGCCTTGTAATCCCAGCACTTTGGGAGGCTGAGATGTAAGGATCATTTAAGCTCAGGAGTTTAAAACCAGCCTGGGCGACATGGGGAAACCCCATGTCTACAAAAAATGAAAAAATTAGCCAAGTGTGGTGGCACGCACCTGTAGTCCCAGCTACTCAGGAGGCTGAGGCAAGAGGATCACTGGAGGCTGGGAGGTGGAGGTTGCAGTGAACTGAGATTGTGCCATTGCACTACAGCCTGGGCAACAAAGCAAAACCCTGTCTCAAAAATAAAAAATAAATAAAAAATAAAACATAAAGCATTGAGGGGAACAGAGAAGTAAAATAATTGAATTTATAGTATTACACAATGTGAGTACCAAATAGAGAGCTCTCTGCCTACAGATGGATCAACAGTAAAATCAAAGGGTCCGCTTAGAGGCGTGGCAGTGTTCCAGAACACAGACAGTGGTATCTTTGACTAGGGTAGCGCAGGGATATTGGTTTAATACAAGTTGATTTATTTTTTTCACTTGACAGGAAGTACAGTGGTTCAGTGGCTCAGTGATGCCAGGGTGGTGCGAGGGATAGTGGGATGTGATTAGTTTTAGATTTTAAGTGTAAATGATATCAACAACACTGAATAATGAACTGAATGTGAGATGTGAAAAGGAGCCAAGAATGCCCCTTGGGTTTTAGGCCTGAATAGTTTTGCCCTTCACTGGGATAGTTAGACTGGATAAGGAGCTAGTTTGCTTGGGGCACAGCAGTAGAAATCAAGAGCTGGATTTTGGGCATGCTATGTTTATGATACATATTTTATGATACATAATAGACATCCATGCAGACATGCTAAAGTGGCAGGTAGCATCATGAATCTGAAGCTTCAGTGGAAAATCTCAGCATTAGCTTGCGGTTAGTGTTTAAAGTCCTGAGACCAAAGGAGAAGAGAACAATTCCAAGGACTGAGCTCTAGAATGCTACATTTAGGGGTCAAACAGAGAGTAAAGAGAGAATATAAAGTTAGAAAAGGAACAAGTTTGGCAGGTAGAAAAACATGGTTTTCTGGAAGCCAAGTAAATGAATTTGTTCAAGAAATAAAAGGGTATCAATTGTTTTGAATGCTGCTGAGATTTCAATGAATCAAAACTGATAGCCATTGGATCTCACGATATGGGGAGAATTGTGGTTTAAAGAGTGGTTTATTTGGAGTAGTGGCCATTTGGAAATCTTCCAGTAGAAAGTTGAAAAAAAAAAAAAGATGATGTGAGATGTGAGGGATGAAGAATTTGATTGCAATAACAAATTCCGAGAAGAAACAGGTAATAAAATATGTTTCTCTTGAAAGCCCTAGTTTCCTTAGACAGTAGCAGAGAATTTTTATTAATTTTTACATGAAGAAGGCAGTGTACAGGGTAGAGAGGTCTTAGATTTAGAATGGGATCATTATGAAATTTTCTAATTGCTTATCTCAGTCAACTAAGCAAGTTCATTAGGCCAAAAAGAAGAGAGAGGATAATGTATCAAAGAAAATAGATGTTCTAAAAATGTACACACTTAAAATATAAATTCCATGCAAAATTCCTTCTAAATAGATATTAAATTCCCAAAATCAAGTTACTATTCTATGTAGTCTCAGCCTGTCTCTCAATCTTCAACTGTAACTCATTCATTTCTCCACTCCCTACTCGAACTCGGTATCACCAAATCAAATCTAGCAGCGCTAAAAAGAAAGGCCCAACACACACAAGTGAATTACGTCTATGAATGCTTTAAACTTCAGAAATGTATTAATATAGTTCACCATATTAATAGGTCAAGGACAAAAATATAATAGAATCTTTAGATATTAACGTAGTCTTTGGCTAAATGCAACTTTTATTGTAGGTTGAAACTTTATTATAGTTGGGAAGTTCCATATATAATATAATATGACATAATAATTACTCCATGATGAAATAATTTAAAAATTATTAAAGTCAAGGAAAAATACAGAGGTACACTTTCATTACTATTCCTCATTATTAAAATTTTCTGGGAATTATAACATATGTAATTAGATTATACTAGCAATTACAAACAAGCAGCAATATTAACAGATCTGTAGTAAAAGAATAAAGACAACCATTATCGTGTAAATGAATAATCTTGTAGAATAGCTACTATCTCGTTAAAACCTTATAACCATATGAGGTAGGTACTGTTTTTTATTTTTTTCAGAATTTAATAGATGCTTGTAGCTTAAGAAGGTTATCCTGCTAAACATGACACAAATGATGATTAGCTGAAGGTAATTTGATTTAAATTTTGGTAGATTGAATCCAATTTAGGGTACTCAAACTGTCAAGCTGTGAACTTGTGAGAAAGATTAGATTTTATAACCCTAAAATTGAAAGCTATGACCTTGTTTAGAAGTAAATATGTGAGTCAAGTTTTCCTAAGGCACACCAGTTTATGGGCACACTCAACTTATCCTTGTATTAATAATTAAAATTGTACTGGCTGTTTGACCCATTGTGTTATGCAGTTACAGCCCCTAAAAGGGAGGCCCATTATCAATGCTTTTACAGTCTTCTTGGCATCACCTATAGATCATCTCTCATACTTTTCTTCTGAATCGCAAATATAGCTTTTTTCTTATACAGTAACAAAATGAGGGGAAAAAAGAGGGTACGTTTTTGAGATAGATGAAAACAGAGTAGATTTTAACAATAAGATGGAACTTTATTAAATAAATGTAAATAAATAAAACATACATAGAAATTTTGGCACATAGAAAAATAAACATTCAAATAGCAATGCATTTCACCAAAGTTAAACATAGGCTAAAAGTAAAAATTAAAAAGCCTCTGTCAAATTTTTATGGTTTCCTCTCCAAAAGTAATAGTCTATGAATATTAGAGAGAATATTGAGTTTTAAATGACTCATAAATGTCCCTTAATTTTATACTATTTTAATTCAATTTGTTTAATTTATTATTTTGATCTGACTTTAGAAATGCTATTTTAGGATTAAATTTATAATAATCTCTCTTCTCTCTGATTGACAAATACCGGTATAATAAGTAAGACATATTTGGGAAACATTACCAACTAGTGGTTAAAAGCCTGGATTTGGAGACAGAGTGTCTGGTTTTAATTTCTGCCACTTGTACAGAAACCTTGTGCAAGCTACTAACTGTCCTGTGCCTCATTTTCCTAATCTTAAACAAGAATAACAAAATTTTCTACCTTATAGGATGGCCTGAAGATTAAACATGATAATGTATGTAAAGCAATTAAATCAATCTATAGATTGCAACAATATTTTTGTATATGTTTAGTGCCATCTCCCCGAGTACTGATTCCTTTGATCTACATTCTTGGGAAAAGCAAACCTATCAGTTTTAATTATTCTAACAGATATAGTAAGTTAATGCATACAGAAGCATAATACATTCTTCATTCTTTTTATTTTCTCACACCCTATATTCAGTTCACTAGCCAGTCCTGTTGGCACCACTTATACATAAAATATACCTAAAACTAACCACTTCTTAGAACCCCCAGTGCTGTCACATTAGTGAAAGCTACCATCACATCTCCCCTGGCACATCATCTGAGAAGAGCCCACAGCCTTTGAAGTGGATCCATTGTTTGTGTCTTGCTCCCTCTCCATGCAGGGGGGTCTCATAAAATGGTAGTCAGAAAATGAATATGTAGAGACCACCCCGAGTATCTTTATTGTTCTTTTTAAAAATAAATTTATCTATAAAAATACAATATTTCTAAAAAGAAAATAATAACACTTGTAATTCCGCTATCTTACTCAATTAATTGGTAAATTCCAGATTTATACTCCAGAGATTAAAAAATGGGGGCTAACAGTCACATGCAGAAAGCAATACATGCACTAAAAATCTGACATTCCTCTGTAATACCGTTTAAGCATTAAGTTGAAATAGTTGATGAAGCTGAGCGGGACACATGTGATTGATTTAAGAACAACCTGCTTGATTAGAGGGTCAAGCTTTTATTTAATGCGTTTTCTATAAGGAAATTCACAAGTTTATGCACAGGAAATGCCTTGTCTTGATTCCTGAGTGAAAAGAAAAACATTCCTGAATTTTTAAAGGATATTTAAATTACAATCTACTTTTTAAAGATATATTTAAATAAAAAAAGTATTCAATAAAAATGACAATTTATTCCAAAATCAATTTAGATCCTTCTAGAAAAGGTGATTTTATGTATGCTGTAATTTAAATGAAATATAAACTTTAGCACCCTTTTAAATCAATTTTTACAAATACCCAGAAGATAAATAAGTTTATTTGGCATTACTTTAGATTATTGTATAAATGTATAGGATATTAGTTGAGAAACAAAACAAAACATATTACTCTAATCCAGTCTTTCTTCAATCATTTAAGATAGGGTTAAATGAACTTTAAATGAGCTAAAATGCACAAGTTGACTAATGATAATCCTTATTAACTCCCTTCTTTAACATTTTAATTATAATATTATACCTAATTTATGCATTTTTTTTCTTAATCAGAAAAGTTGTGCTTGTGAGACTGACCCAGTTAAACACTGGGTGGAGAAAAACCCAGTGTCTCTACAATTCTGTACGTCTGGAACACAGAATTTTAAAACTCTCTTTCTCCTTTTTTAGTATTCTGTGGCATCCTCTATATAGCAGATAACCAATGCTGTGTGGCTTTTAAAAAGTGATCCAATTTTTTTCAAGTCATTTCCGTCAGAGTACCTTTAAATAGCAATTCCACTTTCAGGTTCCGCTGATAGACCTATGGACTACACTAACCTAAAGACCTCAATTATTGTGGCAGAAAATAAACTTTTTGAGTCCTATAGGTGCCCCTTTATCATGTGTGACATAATGGAAACAAATGTATTCATATTAAATTTATATAGTTGTAACATCAGCTGCATGACTTTGTGTCTTAGGGCAAGTTGACATCTCTGACATTCAGTTCTCTCTTTTACAAAATTGGAGATTATCAGATGTGACATGAACATTTCTCTGTGGACTAGGGGTGATATCATGAAGACGCTTTACATCTTTCCTGAAAGTAGTGAACTCCCAGCCACAACAAAGGTTTTATTTTATAGGATAGGTTTTATTATTATCGGACTTCTAATATGACACAATAAATATGATACTTGTACCCTTTTATTTTTAGTAAGACACAACAGAGTCTCATTTTATTTCTTAACGTTTAATTCTAGTACCCAATTACATGGATGCAATGTCTAAAGTCTCAGCCACTTAGGGAACAGTCCATATTTTATTCCTTTTTATTGCTATCATCGATTACTGTTGAAATAAAATTGAATGAAGTGAGGTCACATGCAGTAGCAATTGCTCACCCTTCTAAGAGATGTCCTCCATAGAAAAATGCCTTTAGAGATTAGTTGATGAATTTCTTCAATGACAGGACAGAGTAGTGGAAAAGCAAGGAATTTGAGAACAAGTAATTCCTAATAAGTTGGGTACACTGGATTTAAATTCTCATTTTTTAAACTTAATATTTCTGTGAGTTGAAAAATTTATTTTTCCCCTGTATCTATTTTATGTAAAAGAATGCTGGTAATATTTATCTCGTTAGGTGGCTGTTTTGGCTCAGATAATACATGGAAAGTTGCATGGAATGAAGCCTGGCACATAGTAAACAAAGAATATGTGCTTGTTAAATGACTTCTTAACTATTCACAAAACTAGCTAACAATTGGTAGTGTAAATGTTGTCCAAAGGACCAAGAAGAATGACTAGATAGTATAAAAGAGAGTTTTATTGGCAATATCAGTTTGCAAACAGGAAAGAGTCTCCTGCATTAATCAAAAGTGTTCTCTCTGAAGAGCAAAGATAAGGCTAGAGGTTCTATAAAAAGCAGAAATGTAATGTATTTCTATTTGAGAAATTTCACTGGTGCTAGTAGGGTTTTGAGCTAAAGAGTAGTTTTGCCAACCTGTGTCACCAAGCTCTGATTGGTGACATAGGTTGGCAAAACTAGTCTGAGAACTGCATCAGGTTGTGTCAGTGGTCATTAGGTAAAACTCATTCCAGGTTACCACAGCTTCAGCTGCCAAGCTTGCAGAGAGTTACATTTTTGGAGCAATGTTTTGTGCCTTAGTGCTTTTATCTCCTGGCTTCTCAACTCTGTTTTAGTTGGGTATGACAAGAATAACCCAATTCATATGATCAACTTTCACAATAGGTATAGAATTAGTGCTAGCTTTCTTCATTCTTTCCTTGTGGTTGGTATGTTCTGGTGGTAAGACATCTGTGGCAGTAATTTATATAGCTCTAAACCATTTTTTACCAGTCTTTTTTTTTTTAATGCTGTTATCGGGTCATAATGAAAGAAAACTCGGTAAATGTCATATTGTGCATTCACATCAAATTTCCTAGAAACATAAACCATGTTTTCATTGAAATTATAAAGCTTCAATCAGCCTCAACAAACAGTAAGGTTAATTGTGGAAAAATATTGGGATTATTGATCTACCATTAAAAAGTTGACTTCCTTTTTTTCACTCATGACCATATGATGTTTAATATTTGGCAAATATTTATTAAGCCTTTACTGTGTTACAGGAAGCATACCAGGCTCAGGAGATACACGGTTTGAATAAGACCAGCATGCTTCCTAACTTCATGGGATTTATTTCGATTATAGAACCTCTACATATTTTTGAAAAATATATACTATTATTTTCTAGCTGAATTCTTCTGAATTATTCTTTTCTTTATGGCCGGTACCGTAAAGCCAATAAAAACTGTGGATTAGAAGACATGATTTTTACCACAAGGAATAAATTCTGGCTAACTCTATTTATGATAAACCAGCAACTCTCCAAATATCAAATGAAAAATTATTTTTACTTTAAAGAGATACATCTATTAGATTAGACATATGCTGCAGTAATAAGTGACATCAGAATTGCACTTTTTACACATCCTTGCTCAAGTTGCACATCCCTTGAGTGTTCATAGAGAAGGAATTTTTTCTGTCCTGTGATGTCCTCACAGCAGGATCCAGGCTAATGAACACTCTACTAACTATTTTTAAAAAGCACTAATTTTACAAGAGATGGGAGAGGGAGATGAAAGGAAAACTACCAGCTTTTAATTTTTTTTCTCCACGAAATGGTGTGTATTACTTTTGCTTGACTTTTGCTGATAAGTCAAGTTTCATGACCTTAACTAATTTAATTGCATGGGGAACAGAGAATGTATTTTTACAGTGTGTTCAAAAAAAGAACTAGAAATATTGAAAGAGAGTCTTAAGGAATACCAGTGATTATATAATATATACTGTTCACAGACTAAAAATTCTTTTCTGCCCAGAAGTAAATAGAAAAGGCCAAATATTGCAAACATTTACAACTATAACCTTAATAATAATCTTTAATATTCTTACTTCATAAAAGATGTGACTTTTGATTGCATCAATTTTGAATGTGCAAAGCTTTGGAAACATTTATTATTTATATTTTTGTAAAAATGTTTTTGATAGATGCCTTAATAGTCTGGTTAGTTATTTCCCAATTAACAATAGACATCAAGTTTAGAGCTTCTTGGTATTATCTTAAATGACTCAGGCCTTATCAATTTGGTTCATTTCTAGGTGAAAAACATCTCACCATCTTTCTGGGGAAATTATAATTTTTTTTCTGGAAAAATAGAAAATCTGTATTTTTTTTACCAAGACTTAAATCACCTACCCATAAATTATGTTAAACAGTATTAGGTGTCTGGTTAAGACTTACACAAGTATTATGACAAAAACTTGCAAAAATTTTACTCTCGGGCTTAAGCACTATTATTTTCCTATGACTGTCTGAGAGGCCCATTGTGAATTATAGTAACTGGGATTCCTAAAATTTTTTTAAAGTCACTATGTAACTTGCACAGTGATATCTAAAAATAACTGTTAACAAAATGCAAGTGCTTTAAACAGAGGTGAACTACAAATTTTTGTTATTGTGATCTCCCCAAAAGGTTACTAATTATTTGAAAGTGATAGGGATATCATAAAGATTTATCTAAATATAATTCTGAATATTTCATAATAATTCTTGGAAATTAACTTACAAAACATTCTAATAAATGCTCAGAATTATATTTACAAGAATAAGGAGTATAGTGCTGTATTTTATGGCACATATTGGAAAAAACACAAAGGCCCATTAATAGGAAAATGTATATTCACCTAATGGGGTATTGTGCTATTCTTTAAAAAAAATTCCTTAATCTTTTATATACAGAAATGGAAGGGTATACCAAATAGTAAGCTTAAAAAATCACTGCCAATATTATATCAGTTTGAAAAAAATATGTTATGGAGAAGCAAAATTTATTATTGTTGTCATACTCTATTGTTAATTTATACATACAAAAAGAAAAAAATGGGAAAATATGTAATGTAATTCTTTGTCCTTGTTGTTCTTGGGGCTGGAATTGCAGAACCACTTTCTATTTTACCTACTTCTGATTTGATCTCTTTTAATAACAAATATTTTTGTAATCAGAAAAAAAAACAAAAATGTGAAACAAAAGAAAGTAATGTGCCTAGATTATATATACATATATATAATTTTTTACAGAAATACCTGAAAAATGTATAGTTTAATAATTTTTTATTTAAATGATATAAAAATTTTCAATTCGAAGTATCTTAAAAGAATTTTGGTATATTTAAAAATTGTATTTGATAATATAACTGTTGTCTTTTTATAATATAAATTTTGTTAGTTTTTTTAATTTCAAGTCAGAATTTTTCATTTGCTTTATTAAACTTGCATTTCTGTATTATTGAATAGGAATAATAGTGTCATGTTCATGAAGCAGAAAGTTAAATGTAACAGTTAGGTGAGTAATAAACTCATTCTTTACGGTAGTAATAATAATACTTTTTACTTGTATATATTTTACTATTTTAAAATTGTCTACACAAACATTAACTTGTCTAAATCTTACAACAGTCTTGACAAAATAGAGAAAAATTAAATAAATTCTCAAGGTCCAAGACACTCGTAAATCATTTCAGAAAACAAGAACAGAAGTTTACGCAGATTTATTCTCCAGGTATTTTTTTAAATCAAAGACTTTACTATATCTGAAGCCATTTCTAGAATTGATTTCAGTGTGTGATTTTATGGTTTTATGATATAATTATCTATATTCATGTGCTTTGAAAGTATAAGTGACTTTAAAAATAACTGCTAGTGGGAATTCTTACATACTATTTACTTTAAAAATACTGCAATCTTCCTGTCATATGCCCAACATAATTCGAATATGAAAGAGCTGCTGACGGGTATTACATAGAATGTATTCTTTTATCAAACCCTGTGTTAGAAGCACTCCTAAAATACCAGACATTGACCTAAATGCAAGTCATATGGAACTATAAAAGGATATCCTCAGCAACCATGAAATGTTTCATTGTAAAGCTTATGTTTCCTCTAGAGGAAAGATCATACTCATCATCCTTAAATTTAGAGACATTGCAATCTGAGAAAAGTTGTAAATAAACTTATTTGTTGAGTATCTAGAGGAAGTAATTCGATCATTTTGCTGAAATGCAAACATTCTTCTTGAATATGTACCCAATCAACGTGTTCATTTTGCCTGCTATCCAGATTGAGCCTATTTATCAAGACAGAAGAATTGCAATAAAGAAAGAGTTGAATTCATGTAGAGCTGGCTGAACTGGAGACCAGCGTTTATTAATCAAATCAGTCTCCCTGAAAATTCGGAGACTGGTGTTTTTTTTTAGAATAATTTGGTGGGTACAGGTCCACGGAGTAAAGAGCGCTGATTGGTCAGGTTGGAGATGAAATCATAGGGAGTCTATGCTGTCTCACTGAGCTGAGTCAGTTCCTAGGTGGGGACCATGAGACCAAATGAGTCAGTTTATCCATTGGGTGGCCCAGCTGATTCATCAAGTACAAGATCTTAAAAATATCTCCAGCGTGAATCTTAGGTTTACAATAGGGATGTTATCCCTTATAACATCATGCAGTTAGCTACCACAAAATTCTAAACCTCCTCAAAACTCCCCAAACATTGACCTATTTGATGCATTGTAAAGCTCTCATGTTAAATATGAGATAGATTCAGAGAATATATGTTACATTAGTTCACTGCTGATCTGTAGTATATGAGAAATGAATTTATATTTGATTTTTTGTATTCTGTCCTTTATTTTTCCTTTCTCTCTCCCACTCGCCCTCTCTGTCTCTCTTTCTTGCTCACAGACAGAAAAACGGAAAAATCTATCAGTATTTTAATGATGCTTTATTGTTAAAAAATTATGCTCTGGGAAATCATGGAAATACATAAATATAGGAAGCTACATAAATATAGGAAGCTACATTTTTCAGGACACAAACACTAAACAGACTTGTTCAATTGAATTTGTATCAGAAGGTTAAAAAAAGCTTATAAACTGAACTTTTATAAGCTACAGAGAAAACACTTCTTGTGGTTTCTTTCTACAGTTTTTTTTTTTTTTTTTTTTTTTTAGAGTTGTTCTGAGCACATAAGTTCAAGGGTGTATGTGAATGAAAGGAAAGGTAATGAAAGGAAAATTAATAGAACATTTATAGACCTCAATAAGGATTTTATTTCCAGGAGGGCCAATTGGCTAAGTTAATTTGCTCAGCCCTAGTAATAATGTGTTAGTGATTTAGCATTCGGTGTCTTTTACTTACTGAAAAAAATGTGTCAAGCCCAAATAAAATATATTCGGTTCAAATGTTCTACTTTTTTACGATCTTTCTGTAACACTTTTTTATAATCTATTAAGGTAATTTTTGAATTTTTTTTTAAAATACACTGTACAAAATGTAATTGTTAAATATGTATCTTAAGATTTTATAAAATACAAAACTAATGTAAATCATATTAGGACCTTAAACAAGTGAAAATGGTTCTCTGTGGTGTTTAAAAATTCTGTTGGTACCTTAGGTACCTTTGCCTGAGAGCTAAAAATCAAAACTGACCAGAAGAAATTGAAGTGAAACTGCCTACTCTGTATTCATTGTCTAAACTCTACTGTGAATATTTTCCAATCATTTCTTTTCAAAAGAAAAAATTGTTTTGGTATCTGAATAATTGAGAGCTCTTTCTATAAAGCTAACTTCTTACAAATAGATTAAATTAATATATCATTAAGAATTATTCTGATAAAATTTATTTTCATACATTTTTAGACTTCAGCTATATATTTTGTGATATGAAAGTTCTATCATGTCAAGTTATTATGGGGTGGTGTCGGTAGTTATTTATTTGTTAATAATGTCGGTAATAAAATATGATAAAGAACTTAGCATTAGTGAATAACAAATTACTTGGGAAACATATTAGCTTACTCAGAATAAATGCAATAAGTTAATATCACATGGCAATCAAAAAAGATGTTACACTGCGTATCTTCATGAGAATTGTGGAACTTTGAAAATTGTTTTTTTGTTTCTTACATTATTGATGAATATACTACAACGTATTATAATTATTTGTCATACAAGGGATGCAGGAACAAGTAAATCATGTTTTGCCCTAGGGGATTTAGCAACTTTTCAAAGTTTCTGACAATTGAATTATAACAGTGACTACTACATTAACTTACATATATTTTAATTTTTGACAAATCATTGGTGATACAATTTTCCTCTTCATTGTGTTTTGGGGCAACCTATTTACCTTTTAGATTTTTTTTAAAATTCTAATTCTATTGGTTTTTAACCTGGTAAGGAAAATTTCTGGATGGGTATTTTAGTAAGAAAACTTTTGGCTGCAAGTTAAGAAGAAAAGAAGTTAAAGTAGCTTTAATGATATATAACTTTTATTTCTCACCCAAAAGGTTATCCACAGATTGGTCCCTGAATAGGTTCATATGCTGAATAAATGGCATCAGAGAAGACCACTTTTTTCCACCTTTCCACTTTGTCCTTGCTATTAGGTTTTCTTAAGTCTTGCATCACTAATGGCCACAAAACATGTACCAGTTCATACAAACAGGACAATTTTTTTAAAAAATGAAACTATATGTCCCTTGAGAGTAAGAGAACTTTTTCCCAATGGACTGTCAACTGACTTAGCATCTTAACAAAATTAAAATATCCACCAATATAAAAAACAGTCATTGGTTGTCACGTATGACAGTGTTTCATTCTGTTTTATGGCTGAATAGTATTCTGGTGTGTGTGTGTGTGTGTGTGTGGTTTGTGTGTATACATCCACCATATATATATATATATTTTTTTAATCCATTCAACTGTAGATGGGCATAGGCATTGTGGTAACACGTGTGAACATGAGGGACATCATGTTAAGTGAAATAAGCTAAGCACGGAAAGAAGATATCACATTATCTTATGCATATGTGGAATCTACAAAAGATAATTTCATAAAAGTAGAGAGTAGAATAGTTGTTACCAGAGGCTGAAGAGGGGTACCAGACGATGCTGGTCAATGGGTACACAGTTACAGTTAGACAAGAATATGAAGTTTGGGTGTTTATGACACAGTTGGGTGACTATAGCAAATAACAATGCAGCATATACTTCAAGATAGCTGGAAAAGAACCTTTTGAATGTTATCCTGACAAAGAAATGATAAATATTTAAAGTGGCTATGGTAATTTCCTTGATTTAACCGTTATGGATTGCATGCATGCATTGAAATCTCAAACTGTACCCCATAAATATGGATAATTATGATATATCATCATAAGTAAACATTAATTAATAATGAAAAATATTTTTAAGTGACTGGAAAAGAAATACAGTAAATTGTAATTGGCTTAATACACTGTCTTCTAGTCTTTCAAGTGACACTGCTGTAAACCAGAATGTGCTACCAAAAAATAAAAAAATTTAAAAAAAAAAGGATTTTAGAAGAGCAAAGGAAAGGGATATTGCAGAGGAACTAAAAGGATATACTGGAATTAATGTACAAAAGAAACCAGAAAATACCCATTTTTAAAACAGGAACAAAATTAATAGATAGTGGAATTTATGGATTATAATTATATAATTCCATGAGCTTGTTTGTTCCTTCATGTAACAAATATAACACATGTCTTAACCAACACAGAATATTTCCATCACCTTAGAATGGTCCCTTATGCCTCTTTCCATATGATATGAAAAATGATTATTCTGATTTATATTATCATATATTGTTTGGCATGTTCTTGAACTTCATAAAAAGGGATCATACATTTTGTGTTATTTTATATATGGCTTCTTTTTCTCCTTAACGTCTTTTTGTTGACTGCATAAATGTTCTTTCTTTCTTTGCTTATTTTCCATTTGTATTAGTATTTCACAATTTGTTTATACATTGTCCTATTAATTGACTTTTGGGTTCCTTCAACTTGTGGGTGTTATGTTTTAAATTGCCAGGAATATTCTTGTAAAAGTGTTGCTGTGGACATATATTATTGGTCTTGAGCAAACGTCTAGGAGTAGAAATTTGGAGTCAGAGGTTAGAAATACATGAACCTTCACGAAGAAACTGTTAAACATTTTTCCAAAGTGGTTTTTATCACTGTAGATACTCACCAGCAATGTAGTTCCAATTGTTCTACAACTTAGTTCACATTTGCTGCAGTCTTTTAAATTGTAATCATTCTAGTGAGTGTGATGCGGAAGAAATCTCATTGTTGCTTTAATTTGCAGTTTCTTGAGAGTAATGATGTTAACTATATACACGTCTTTCTATTTTTTTCTTTTCTTTTTTCCTAAAATGGCTGTTCAAAATTTTGCCCATTTTTTTTTTGACTAGGTAGTTTGTATTTTTATTGTTAACTGGCAGAGTTTTTGATATGTAATGAGTAAGATCCATTTTAACAGATTTATATTATGAATATATTCTAGTCTGTGCCTGGCCTTTTAATATTCATAACAGTATCTTTTGAAAAGCAGAAATTTTAAATTTTTGAAATAGTCTAATTTATTAAATGTTCTCTTAATGGGTTTTTGTTGTTGTTATTCTTCCAGTAAAATCTTTGTACAATTCAAAGTTAAAATACATAATCTGATGTTTTCCTTTTATAGAAAGATTTATAGCAGTATTTTTTTTACAATTAGATCTGCTATTCACATTGAATTAATTTTTGCGTGTTATGTGAAGTTTTTTATTATTTATTTAAATTTATGCAATTGTTTCAGCATCACTTTAAAAATATTTTATTTTTAATTGACAATCAATAATTATACATATTTATAGGATATTATGTGATGTTTCCATACATGTTTAGCTTTTGGAATAATTAAATCAAGGTAATTAAAATATCCATTACCTCACATACTTAAAATTTTTGTGCTGAGAACATTCAAAATCTAGTCTTTCAGCAATTTAAAAATATACAATGCACTATAAACTTGAGGACATTACGCTAAGTGAAACAACCCAGGCATAGAAAAAGAAATACTTTGTGATCTTACTGTATGTGGAATGTAAATAAATTTAACTCCTGAGAGTAGTAAGAATGATGGCTATCAGAGGCTGAGGCTGGGTGGTGAGGATGGATAAGGAAGATGTGCATCAGAGGGTACACAGTTGCAGCTAGACAGAAGGAATAAGCTTTAGCAATCTATTGCACAGAATCCAGCATTACTTTTTGAAGACTTTCATTTGTTTGACACCATTGTCAAAACAATTATGTGTATGTGTGTGCATGCATCTGTTATGTGTGCATGTCTGTTTTTCTAGGCTTCCTTTCAGTTCCATTGATTTATTTGTTTATTTATCCTCAAGTCAATGCTTCATTAGAGCTTTATAGGAAGGATAGAAGTAATATGGTTTGTGCTTTCCAAATTTTTTTCTAGGTTTTTTTTGGGGTTGCATAGATATATTTTAGGGAAAAAACATCAATTTTTGCAAAAAGAGACACTAAGCATGTTTATTGGTATGGCTTTTAATTTATAGGTTAATTTAGAAAAAGTGATATCTTTACCACACTGATTATAAAATCCATAAAAATTCCATATTAATTTACTGAGGTGTGCTTTAATTTATCTCAGTCTTGTTTATGCAGTTCAGTATAAAGGGTTTTCTTCACATCTTTCTAAAAGTATATCACTCAAAATTTTATAGTTTTTGATACTATTTTAGATGGTGTGTATAAAAGGTATTTTTCTAATCTTTTCCTAATATAAACAGTCTTGACAGGAGTTAATCAATTTTGTTCATCTTTTCAAATAAAACTTTCTTCTTGTTAATTTTATTTCACCTTCTTATTCTAGCTCATGGATTTTTTTCTTCCTTCCACTTGTTTTAATTTGCTTTGTGTTTTAGCTTTCAAACAGTTGAAATTTAAGTAATTTAAAATATTTTAAAATATGAAATGTAGTGATATAGCTTTCTATGTATTGAATTAGCCATATATTCTGAAAACTTTGATATGTGCTATATTTTCATTGATATTTACTTCGACATATTTTTATATTTTCTTAGTAATTTCTTGACACATGGATTATTTCAGTTTATTATAAAATTTTCATTTATCTGGAGATTTTGTAGATTATTACTAACTTCTTATTTAGTTCTTTGTATTCAGATAATATAGTTAATAATATGTCTGTAATTTGAACTATATTAAAACATATTTTGTTGCCTACTGTATGATATATCTTAAGTGTGCACACTTGAAAAAGATGTGTGTTGTATTATTGTTAGATCTGTGTCAATAAACCCAAATTGTTTTACAATATTTTTTAAATATTCTATATTCTTAATAATCATTTTTGGGTAACAAGATAACCACTGAAAGAGTAGTGTGAAAAATCTGACCATGATTGTGGATTTGTTCATTTACCCCATCAGGTTTATCTGCTTTTGTTTCATGTGGATTTAAAGCTATCTTATTGCATACATGCAACCAAATTCTTGGCTGACTGCAGTGACTCATGACTGTAATCTCAATATGTTGGGAGGACAAGGTGGGGGATAGGTTGAGCCTAAGACTTGGAGAGCAGCCTGTGCAACAAAGTGGAACCCTGTTTCTATAAAACATAGAAATAAAAGTAATGTTTAGCTGGGTATGGTGGCATGTGCCTGTCGTTCCAGCTACTCAGGAGGCTGAGGTGAGAGGTTTACTTGAGCCCAGGAGGTCGAGGCTACAGTGAGCCATGCAGCCTGGGAGACAGTGTGAGATCCTGTCTCGAAAGTAAATAAATAAATAAATAAATAAAAATAAGTAATAAAATAAAATTCTTTATGACTACTTATTTATTTATTTACTTATTTATTTAGAGATGGAGCCTCCTGCCTCAGCCTCCTGAGTAGCTGGCATTACAGGCACCTGCCACCACGCCTGGCTAAGTTTTGTATTTTTAGTATACCATGTTGGCCAGGCTGATCTCAAACTCCTGACCTTGTGAACCACCCACCTCAGCCTCCCAGAGTGCTGGGATTACAAGCGTGAGCCACCGTGCCAGATGGACTTTATTATTTTAATAGAATGTCTCTCTTATTTACGGTGATAATTCTTGTCTTAAAGTCTACTTTATCAGACATTAATGTAGACCTGCACATTTTTTATTGCTTGGTTTATTCTCCTGACATAACTTTTCCAAACTCTGTCTTTTATCTATCTGCATTTATGTATTTAATGATTATTTCAGTTTTTATTTCATTTTTATGCATAGATAGTAGGTGTATATATTTGTGGGGTTCATGAGATATTTTGGTAGAGGCATGCAATGCATAATAATCACATCATGGAAAACTGAGTATCTATCCCCTTGAGTATTTGTCCTTTGTGTTATAAACAGTCCAATTACACATTTTTAGTTATTTTGAATTATGAAATTAAATTATTATTTACTATAGTCCCCCTGTTGTGCTATCAAATACTAGATCTTATTCATACTGTCTAATTTTTTTGTGCCCATTAACCATTCTCACCTCCCTCCAGCACCCCGCTACGGCCCTTCTCAGTCTCTTGTAACTATCCTTCTATTTTCTATCTCAATGAGTTCAATTGTTTTGATTTTTAGATCCCACAGATGAGAACATACAATCTTTGCTTTCTGTGCCTGGCTTATTTCAGTTAACATAATAACCTCTAGTTCCATCCATGTTTTTGCAAATGACAGAATCTCATTCTTTTTATGACTGAATAGTACTCTATTGAGTATACCACATACTCTTTATCCTTTCATCTACTGATGGACACTTAAGCTGCTTTCAAATTTTGGCTACCATGAGCAGTGCTGCAACAAATATGGGAGTGCAGATGTATCTCTTTGATATACTGATTTCCTTTCTTTTGGATATGTGCCCAGCAATGGGATTGCTGGACTGTATGGGATCTCTATTTTTAGTTTTCTGAGGAATCTCCATACTGTTCTTCACAGTGGTTGTATTAATTTACTTTCCCACCAACATTGTATAAGTGTTCCCTTTTCTCAACATCCTCACCAGCATTTGCTATTGTCTGGCTTTTGAATAAAAGCCATTTTAACTGTTGTGGGATGATATCTCATTGTAGTTTTGATTTGCATCTCTCTGATAATCAGTGAGGATGAGCATCTTTTCATATGCCTGTTTTCCAATTTATGTCTTTTTTTGAGAAATGTCAATTAAAATCTTTTTTGATTAGATTATTAGATTTTTTCACATAGAGTTGTTTGAGCTTCTTATATGCTCTAGTTATTGACTGTCAGAAAGGTAGCTTGCAATATTTTCTCCCATTTTGTGAATGTTCTCTTTAATTTCCTGATTGTTTCTTTTGCTTAACTTAATGTGATCCCATTTACCCATTTTTCCTTTGGTTGCCTGAGCTTGTGGGGTATTGCTCAAGAAATTTTTACCCAGACCAATGTCCTGGAGGTTTTCCTCAATGTTTTCTTTAGTAGTTTCATAGTTTGAAGTCTTAGATTTAAGTCTTTAATCCATTTTGATTTGATTTTTGTATAAGATGAGAGATAGGAATCAAGTTTCATTGTTCTACATATAGATAACCAGTTTTCCCTGCACCATTTATTAAAAAGACAGTCTTTTACCTAATGTATGTTTTTGGCACCTTTGTCAAAAATGAGTTCACTGAACACGTGTGGGTTTGTTTCTGGGTTCTCTACTCATGTGTTCCATTATGTTCCATCAGTCTATGTGTCTGCATTTATGTCAATATCATGCTGTTTTGGTTGCTCTAGGTCTGTGGTATAATCTGAAGTCAGTTAATGTAATTCCTCCAGTTTTGTTCCTTTTGCTCAGGATAGTTTTGGCTATTCTAGGTCTTTCATGTTTCCATATAAATTTTAAGATTGTTTTTCTATGTCTATAAAGAGTAGCATTGATATTAAAGGTAATGGCAAGAACTGCAATTCTTTTTGCACCAACCTAATATTTTCATAGAGATTGCACTGAATCTGTAGATTGTTTTGGGTAGTATGGACTTTTTAACAATATTGATTCATCCAATTCATAAACATGGAATATATTTCTGTTTTATACTGTCCTCCAATTTCTTTCATCAGTGTTTCATAGTTTTCATTATAGAGATCTTTCACTTCTTTGGTTAATTCCTAAGTACTTAATTTTATTTGTGATTATTCTAAATGGAGTTACTTTTTCATTTCTTTTTGAGAGTGTTTATTGTTGGCATATAGAAATAATTCTGATTTTTATATGTCGATTTTGTATCCTACAGCTTTACTGAATTCATCAGTTCTAATAGTTTTCTGGTGGAGTCGTTAGCATTTTCCAAATATAAGATCATGTCATCTGCAAACAAGAATAATTTGACCTCTTCCATTCCAATTTTATGTCCTTTTTTCTCTTGTCTGATTGCTCTAGCTAAGACTTTCAGTACTATGTTAAATAACAGTGGTAAAAGTGGGGATCCTTATTGAGTTCCATATCTTAGAAGAAAGGCGTTCATTTTTCCCCATTCAGTATGATGCTATCTGTGGGTCTGTTGTATATGGCTTTTATTATGTTGCGGTATGTTCCTTCTATTCTCAGGTTTTTGAGGGTTTTTATTATTAAGGGATGTTGAACTTTATTAAATGCTTTTTCAACATCAATTGAAATGATTATATAGATTTTGTACATTATTCTGTTTACATGATGCATCACATTGTTTGATTTGGAGATATTGAATCATTCTTGCATCCCTGAGATAAATCTCACTTGGTCTTGGTGAATACTTTTAATGTGTTGTTGAATTTGATTTTCTAGTATTTTGTTGAGGATTTCCACATCAATATTCATCTGAGACATTGGCCTGCAGTTTTTTTTTCTATTGTTGTTGTTTTGGTGTTTCTTTGTCTGGTTTTGTTATCAGGATAATACTGGTTTATCCATAGTGAAGATTATGTCCAATGTTTCTTTGTTGACTTTTTGTCTAGGAGATCTAATACTGAAAGTACAGTGTTGAAGACTCCCATTATTGTTGTGTTGGTGTCTATCTTTCTCTTAAGTTCTACTACTGTTTGCTTTATATATCTGAGTCCTCCAGTGTTTGATGCATATATCCTCTGCCTCCTGTAACCCATTATTTTAAACTGATGACAGCTTAACACTGATGGCATAAACAAAGACACAAAAGGAAAACTAATAAAAACTCTACACTCTAATGGCATCTCCACAACTTTTAATGTTTTGTAGTTTTACTTTTTCTTATTGTACTATGTCTTCAAAAGTTGTTGTATTTTTTTTTTATGGGTTCATCATATAGTCTTTCTACCTATCAAAAGAAGTTTACACATCACAATTAGCGTTATACTAATCTGTGTTTTTCTGTGTGCTTACTATTACCAGTGAGTTTGTGCCCTTTCACATAATTTCTTCTTGCTCACTAACATCCTTTTCTTTCAGATTGATTAACTCCCTTTAGCATTTCTTGTAGGGCAAGTCTGGTGTTGATGAAATCCCTCAGGTTTTGTTTTTCTGGAAAGGTCTTTATTTCTCCTTCATGCTTAAAAGGTATTTTTGCCAGATATACTATTCTACCACAGAAACTTCTGTGGTAGAAGTTTCTTGTTTTTTCTTGTTGTTGTTGTTTTGTTTGTTTTTCTTCAGCACTTTAGTTGTGTCATATTTCTCTCCTGCCCTGTAAGGTTTCCACCAAAAAGTCTGCTGCCAGATGTATTAGAGCTCCATTGTATGTTATTTGTTTCTTTTCTCTTGCTTGCTTTTAGGATCCTTTCTGAATCCTTGATCTTTGGCTGTTTGATTATTAAATGCCTTGAGGTAGCCTTCTTTGGGTTGCATTTCCTTGGTCTTCTATAAGCTTTTTGTACTTAGATATTGATATCTTTCTCTAGGTTTGGCAAGTTCTCTGTTTTTATCCCTTTAAATAAACTTTCTACCCCCATCTCTTTCTCTACCTCCGCTTTAAGACCAATAGCTCTTAGATTTGCTCTTTTGGGGCTATTTTCTAGATCCTGTAGATGTGCTTCATTGTTTTATATTATTTTGTCTCCTTGGATTATGTATTTTCAAACGGCTTGCCTTCAAGCTCACTAATTCTTTCTTTTGTTTGAGCTATTAAGGAACTCTAATGCATTCTTGATTACGCCAATTGCATTTTCCAGCTCCAGAATTTCTGCTTGATTGCTTTTAATTATTTCAATCTCTTTGTTAAATTTATCTGATACAATTCTGAATTTATTTGTGTTGTCTTAAATTTATTTGAGTTTTTCAAAAAACAGCCATTTTGAATTCTCTATCTGAAATATTGTATATCTCCATTTCTCTAGAACTGGTCCCTGTTGCCTTCTTTAGTTCATTTGGTGAGGTTGTGTTTTCTGGATGCTGTTGATGCTTGTACATGTTCTTCAGTTTCTGGGCATTAAAGAGTTAGGTATTTATTGTAGTCTTCACAGTCTGAGCTTGTTTGTGCCTATCAAACAAGCCTTGGGCAGGCTTTGAAGGTATTTGAAGGGATGTGGGCTCAAAGCCAAAAAATGCTACAGGTTTTGTAGACTCATACAAGTATTGCCTTGGTGGTCTTGGGTAGGATCTGGAAGAATTCTCTGGATTAACAGGCAGAGACCCTTGTTCTTTTCCCTTACTCTCTCCCAAACATGTGGATTGTCTCTCTCTGTGTTGAGCCACCTGGAAGTGAGGGTGTGTTGATGCAAGCACCCCTGTGACCACCACTAGGAGGACTGCAGTGCATCAGATTTGAAGCCAGTACAGCACTTGCCTTGCCAAAGGCCCTTCCCTTCATGGTGGTGAGTTCCCCCAGGCTCTGGGAATGTCCAGAAATGCTTAAAACCTTAGCCGTCTACCTGATGTTCTATTCTACTGTGGCTAAGCTGGCAATCAAAGCATGATATGAAGTTACAATCAGGTACTGTGATTGCTCACCTTAGTTTTTGTTTTTGTAATGCTGTTTTTCTGTGTGTAGGTAGTTGTTAAAATTTGTTGTTCTACTAAGAGGGGAAAAAAGCATAGGCTTCTATTCTGCCATCTTGCTCCACCCCCTGGTTATGTCTTATAAACAGCACATATCTTAGACTTTTAAAAAATCAAATCTAGCCATCTCTGTTTTAAATGGAATTTTTAGTCTGTTTACAATATATTGTGTTTTAAGCCTATCATCTTACTACTTATCTTTTATTTGTGCAGTCTTCTGTTTCTTCCTTTTTTCCTCCTTTTCTGAATTCTTTGTTGAATCAAATATTTCTTAGTATTTTGTTTGGCTTTGTTAATTTGATTTTTAGTGTACTTTAAACTTATTTTTTATTATTTTCTCAAGAATTTAAAAAATACATACTAAATTTACAATGATCTTTTAAGAATTATTATTTTATGATTCATTTGAAATTAATAAATTTTAAAATAATTGAAGAGTATTTTGTCTCATTTTTTGAGTTTGTGTTGTCATATTTCAAAATCTAGATGCATATAATCCCTATATCAAAACATTTATATTTTGTATTTCATATAGCCAGTTGTCAAATAAAAGCCTGAAATGCTCAGCAAAATTTTTCCAGTATTTCTGGCCATAATGCTAATGTCTTGATACATGAGAAGATTACAGTTTTAGTTCTAAATTTATCACTAGAATTGTGCACACCAGAGGCCACCTTATAAAATATATTTGAATTTCATAAAAAACACAAAAAGTCCAGGAGAACCACATGTAATAACATTTTGGATTAAAATATTTACTGTGGGCCAGGCCCAGTGGCTCATGCCTATAATCTCAGCAATTTGGGAGGCTGAGCAGGGAGAATCCCTTGAGCTCAGGAGTTCTAGTCCAGCCTGGGAAACATAGCAAGACTTTGTCTCTATTAAAAATCAACACAATTAGCTGGGCATTGTGGTATATGCTTGTAGTCCCAGCTACTCAAGAGGTTGAGGTGGGAGAACAACTTGAGCACAGCAGGTAGAGGTTGCAGTGAGCTGTGTTCACACCATTACACTCCAGCCTAGGCAACAGAGCAAGAACCTGTCTCAAAAAATAAGTAAGTAAATAAAAATATTCACTTTGCTATTGCTTTTTGATATTCCGTAATAGAGGTAAAACAATTAAAATTAATTACAAACTGTTTCCTCAAATTATGACCTAATCTAAAATTTTAAAACACATGGCTTGAGTCAATTATATTAAATATTACATATTACTGTAGAGAGATATATGGTATATATACTGCATGTATATATTAATTATACATAAATTAATTATATTAAATATAATTATAACATAATTATAATTATATAACATAATATAAATAAATGTAATATAGCATTATCCAATATAAATTATATTAAATATTAGGTATTAAATATTAAATATTAGGTATTGGTATTAAATATTAAATATTAGGTATTAAATATTATGCATTATTATATATAGTGTCTATATATACGTTATTTGTATGTGTATACGTTTGTATACTGTGTGTGTATATTAACTATAATACTAAAAATTATATATATTCTAGTTGTGTTAATGAAAGAGATAGTTAATATTATATGTTTGTTATAGTATGAAGGGAAAACTAACTTCACAGTTGAGAAAACAGATCACTGCAACCTCCATCTTCCAGGCTTAAGTGGTCCTCCCACCTAAGGCTCTCAGGCAGCTGGGAGTACAAGTATTTTTCACCATGGCCAGCAAATTTTTTGGGTTTTCAGTAGAGACAGAGTCTCACTATGATGCCCAGGGTGGTCTATAACTCCTTAGCTCAAGGGATTTGAAGTTAGCATCTATTTAATGCTCATTGATTTAATGCTCATCAATGTAATGCTAAATCAATGTCTGAAAAAAATGCATACACATATAATATGAACTCTTTTAAAAAATATATTGTTTTGTCAGCCATTAAAATTCCTCGGAGAGGCTTATAATGGACAGAATTAGTAAAATAGATATATATAGAAATATTGAATTCAAACAAAATATTATTTGCTTTCATACTCATTGTTTAATGCAATTTATTTAGTAATTTTACTTTGTCAACATTTTTTTAAAATTTTATGCTGTTTTTCCCTTTTTGCCCTTGCAGTATTACAAACAAGAGCTCTTTAATGAATTGCATCTTTCTCTTCAATTATTTTCAGTGAATTATAGAGTTTTCATTAACATCCTGATATAAATTTAGAAGAACTATATAGTTTTAGAAAACTTAAGAGAGAAAAAAGTAGGAAGAAGAATATCGTCTCAATAATAATAGTTAATTTAATCAGATTCCTTTTCTATAATTCACAAATTTAATTATACCTTTATTTTAAAGTAAGATTGCATTATTGTTATGTTTGTAACAATTAATGTTTGTTACATTATTGATAATTAATGTTATAATATTGGTAATTATCAATAATGTAACAAATATTCTTGGTTAATAATATTTGATATTTAACGTTATATTACTCATAATAATTGTTAAACATTCCAGTGCAATAATTAATAATTTAAATAATTATGTAATTGGTTAAATTATGTAAATTTACATAAGGCCAGACAATATTCTAGTGAAAGAAAAATGAACTCCACTTCTTGATAGGGGATACTGCAAAGCATCTGTTGCAAACAAGGAATGAGTTAGTCTCCCAATTCACTTCCTGTCCTTAGAAGATTGGATACAAAAGGAATATTTTAATTAAGTATCAAACATTCAAAGCTTTTTCCCTACGTTGGTGAATCTTGACTTCATATTTCTTTATTTTCAGACTTATCCTTTTGTTAATAGACAAACTAAAATTACTATCAAGAATTTGTTTCAAGACATGTTTTCCTCTCCAGTCTCTCTACAAAGATTCTCAACCACCCTTGGAAAAGACTCACCTTTTAGCTTTTCTTCCTAAGCCATTTTGGTCACCTGATGCAATTTACTGAGTGCCATTTCAATTCATTCACTGGTTTTAAACAGTGGATATTACAAGAATCCTTGACAAGAACTTGAATTTTAATCTTGCCATTTATCTTCTTAGTCTTTTTTTTATGTTTTATGTTGATGTTGAGAAACAATTGAAGCTTTCAATTCTGAAAGTCCTCAAATTTCTGAAATATCTTTATTCTCTTTAATTCCTGCTTGCAAACCAGTTAATACTTTTCTGGGCTTATAACTTTTTTATAGTAGCTTTTGAAATGCTACCAATAATAACTAACTCATGCTACTAACATTCAGTTTCTCCACTTATTTTCCCAAGCAAGAAACTCATTAGGTAACAACAATCTAATTTATGATTTGTAATAGTTTCATCATGTTTCACCATATATTATATGGATTGAGTTTGCTCAGCTTCCAAAAACAGTTTTCTTGCTTTCTATCACTTAAGAAGTCAGTGGCACATATTTGAGCATTTTTGTTATGGTACACCTTATTTCTAATTCAAGTGTCTATGCTGTCAGCATAGGCTGGGTTATGCTGCAGTAAGAAGCACCTTGAAAATCTCAATGAGTATATGAGTGAAGTTTTTTACTCATGTTACATTTAAGTCAAGAGTCAATAAAGTGCTCTGCTCTTCAAGGTCACTCTGAAATGCAGATTGATTATATAGACATCTTAACATATGATTTTATGATCATGAAGGCTTAGAAAAAAAGAGAGCATGAAAAACCAAATACTGACTCCTTAGATTTCTACAATAGAAATTACTCACATCACAAACCTATAACGAAAACTCTCATCATTGCTATAATGTCATCAGTTATTATTTTTAATATCATAAGCAGGAAAGAACAATCTTTTAAAGTTTTGGTGGCCATACACTTATTGATGTCTTGGAGTTTCAAAGCAAAACAAGTTTGTAATAAGACACTCTTTGGTTGTCAGACTATCCCCTAAGTTACTGAAAGCCTTTATGCTTTAAATATAAAACTTGAATAGGTCATTTTGTAATAATATAGCAGTTTGATTACAAGTACTAATGCTAAGTTTGAATATGAATCTGCTGTTGCTTCATAGCCAATTTCACACAATTAGTACATTAATTTTGACTAGAGTCTCAGTCCCTGAATGTCTTTCACCTTTGAGATGCTTGACAGCCAACTTGAAGACCATGTTACTCTCCATGTTATTAGGCTTCCTGGAGCAAACTTCCATGACTACCTTTAATGAGAATGAGATAATGAGATCAGTAGTGAACTCCCTGGCAAGGCCACCAGTTTGAGCTGCTGTGGTGAATCCATGTCCGGTCCACTCAGAAGAGCTGTATCTTTTCTGCTCGGGAGAGAAAGACCCAGCCTCTCCAGAATTTATAAAATCTCGTCTATTCATATGGATGTAACTAATAATTAATCCTCTTTGAAAAGGAGCTTACCCTCTTGCAGTCTACAGAATTTAGGGTAAAAAGACTGATGAAATAAAGTCAGCCTGTGCTATTAGTTTATAATTGATTATCTACTATTCATAAAAAAGTGCTCAAAGCCATTATTTTCTTAATGAAATCATTTGACAGTAAAACCTAACATAAACTGACATGAGGCTATTTATAGTCTTTATTCGTCCCACTTAGCATGAATATTCAAGGATTCTCCAATGCAGAAATATTAATGTGTTCTATTACAAGTTGATAAAGAGACCCCACTGGAGGAGTTACATAGTGTTTGGTATCTGCAGCACTTTGCTTTTTTAAAACTTAAAAATTACGTAGTCCACAAAAGTTATTGTCTCAGAGTTTTTGAATATTGTACAAGAGATCTGTATGTCTATACCTTATAAGTATGTGCCAAATAGAAATAATGAACATTCTCAAAATTCACCCTAAATTAGGATATTAGGTTTTAAATAGACAAAGCAAGAAACAACTCAGTGTTCATCAGCTCACATAATAACAATTCATTACAGAATGATTATTAATAGCTATGGTAAGTTTTTACTGAGGTGTTGCTTAAGTTTTCAGTTTTGTTTTGTTTTGTTTTATAGAAACATGGTCTCACTTTGTTGCCCAGGCTGGAATGCAGTGGTGCGATCATAGTTCACTGTAGCCTTAAACTCCTGAGCTCAAGCAATTCTCCTTCCTCAGCCTCTTTGAGTAGCTGAGACTAGAGGTATCCACCACCATGCCCAGCTTTTTTTTTTTTTTTTTTTTTTTTTATTTCTTGTAGCTGCAGGGTCTTGCTATGTTGTGCAGGCTGGTCTTGACCTCCTGGCATGAAGGGATCCTCCTTCCTTGACCTCCTTTATTGCTGGGATTATCACTGTGCCCAGCCAACTTTTCAGTTTTGTCACATATTTTGGTCAACTTAATTTAGATATTTACTTATTGACTTCTAAACATATTATAATTCTGTAATTCTGAGCTATGCTACTTAAATAAAGATAGTTTCTTAAAGAGTCTCAGTTTAATAAGAAATAAACATAAAATAGATTATTTTTCTACCATGTATTTCACAAAACCAGCTATGACAAAGCTCCATTTTCTAAAAAGGTTCCTTAACCTTGACTGGTTAATGGTACAAAATGGCTACACTGCATTCCTGCCACAGGAAGAAGGGGTGGAGAACGACATACTCCTACCTTAAAGGGAAACTTCTTAAAGTTTCCTCATGGGACTTCTCTTAATATCTTATTTGCATTTATTTAGTCATAGTTACACCTGGTTACAGGGCAGACTGAAATATACAATCTTCTGGCTGGCAATGTGCTCAGCTAGAAATTGGGCTCAATGATTCAAGAGAATAGAGGAAATTAATGTTGGGAAGCAACTAGGAGTCTCTCACAAACCAACAGTAGGTGAAATTAATCGAGAATTCATTATTGTCAAAGCAAAATTAAAATGAACACTAAACATTTAAAAATCCTAAGTGAACAAAACTAATGAGGCCTTAATATAGCCTTGTAGCCTTAACGTTGCTTAAACTGCCAAGTGAAACTTAGGTCATTTCTGGTGTGCATGCTAAACAAACAGAACTTAAGCTCAGCCAGCAGCCAACTATCATATGATTAGGTGACTAGGGACGGTCCAACAAGACAAACCAAAAAAGGCAATTTTGTAAGTGCAACCAATTAAATAATTTCTTTATTTTGCTTCCAGTATATTTATAGGCATTCATTCTGTAAATAATTGCCTCAGATGTTTTGTCATGGGGACACTAACCTCTTTTGGTTTGGTGTTTCCAAATTCATGAATTGCGTCTTTATGCATTTTGTAGACATGATTTGGGGTTTCATTTCTAAAGTAATTTAGATTTTTTTTACATTACTAAACAACAGTAAATGAGAAAAATATTCTATTTATAAAAGACTATCCATAAATTGTTTTTATAATTCTAATAGAAATGCAGTATCCAATATAGGAAATTATGGTGCCAATCTACTCTGCATTTATAAGTCTATTCCTGACAAACTGTACTCAATTTTTGACAACATATTCAAAATGGGAATTTGAAAGATAGGCCTTATTTATTGAAGAAATGGAACCCCAAATCACATCTACAAAATGGATAACTGGAATGAGTCTGTTTTAGTGGAGAAATGAAATGTTCATGGAACTGCTACCATCAAACTGAAAAACTATCATCTTAGTACATTCAGACTTCTATAACAAAATAGTACACACCAGGCAGCTTATAAACAACAGAAATGTATTTCTTATAGTTCTGGAGACTGGGAAGTCCAAGATCAAGGTGACAGCAGATTCCGTGTCTTGTGTGGGCCCATTTTCTGGTTCATAGTTGGGGTCTGCTAGCTGTGGCCTCACATAGTAGAGGGAACAAATGAGCTCCCTTGGGCCACCTTTCTAAGGACACTGAACTCATTCGTTAGGGCTGTGTCCTCAAGACCTATCACCTCTCAAAAGGTCCTACTTCCTAATAGTATTACATTGGAAGTTAGGATTTTAATGTGTAAATTTTGGGGGAGGACGCAAACATTCTGACTCTAGAAACTATCATACGGATTTATATTTGTGTGACTCTGGAATATCCATAAAAAGAATTTTGATAGAGTCGTATTCTAACCGTGGGTAAAGGTATTTATGGCATACTGTGTTACCAGAAGGCAAAGAAGAAGTGATAGGGATGATAAATTGTTCAGTCAATGGAGTTTTTAAGCAGAGAGTGCATAATAATCATGTGTCTTGAATGTGAGCACACAGCAGTTGGTTAGAGAATTACACAATATCCAATGTTAAAATTACATGATTCATATATTTAAAAGACACTTAAGCACTGGGTCAGAGTTTCTGAAATTGCAATATCTAGTGATTACCACCTTGGATTGCATTTGAAGGAGGCTAACAGCTGTTAGTCTAATAAAGGGTTATATAGTCAAATTACTTTAGAAGACCCTGGGAGTTAACATCTTAGACCTTGAAGATGCTAATGAGCATTGTAACCCCCAAAAGGGGTTAGAGTATGCAGGCTTTTCAAACTATATTTGACTACAGAAAAAAAAATTATGTGCATGTTTTAACATCTCCCATAAATAGCACTTTACAGAAGGCAGTTTTAAAATTGCTCCCCCCATAAATTCATTTTAATCCCCAGTTGTCATGAATGTGTAACTTAATTCCAATTGGCAGCAACTATCTCATTTCCAACTAAATCTTCTGAATTCTCAATTGGGTCTTTTTGTAAGAGTGAAAAAGATTGGAAACCCGAAAATGAACACTTTTTAATACTCTCCTTTATATAAATATCCTGAAAGGTGTCTTTTTGGGTTTATTTCAAAAATATTACTTTTTGGAGGGACATTATAATATTCTTACAAAAGAATCCATTTCATTTAAGTTCACTTAGATTATATGTATGTGTACTATAAACATATATAATATATACTATGTATGTACATATGTAATAATATACTAGAATATTATATACTATAATAATATAATATTATACATACTGTAATAACATAGTAGTATAGTATTACATGTATAATATTAAAGCTAATTTCCTGCCCCTTTCCCGTGTTCATTGATTCTGAATTTTACGTGTGTTAGGTATCAACCGTCGACTTACCAAAGAATTACCAATATATGACCTGATGAACAAGAAAAGTCGAAATTATGCCCAACTGCAGTAAGGAAGGCCAGTGTACTTCATGGTGCCTAGGAAGGGAGTATTTATATGGTTTTTGTCATCTAATATAAGGTAGAGGGGGTTTTCTCATCTAATTTTAGTAGGGTAGTTGGGGGAATACTGATTAGACTTGGACAAAGTTGGTGATATAGTAGTTAGGATTGGTGGACATAGGCAAGGTTTGTAAAGCAGGTGATAGAAAAGTACACACATATTTGATGAATCTAATTGAGTGATCTATTGCTCTGAGAAGGAACCCAGATGAAAGCATGCTGAATAGTCTGTTTTGGGACAAGTAGATTAAAAGTTTCTGAAAGAAACAATAAAGTTATCTACAACTTCATTTCCTAGGCAAGAATTTCCTGGGCTAATTAAGTCATATTAATTTAGAGAGTAAAGCCGTGGCTATAGATGATTTCAATTCTCACAGGTAAAACTTAGAATTCCACTGGTTCTTGGCCCTAGAAAATTATATGTTGAGAAGACGAGATAAGCTAATTTAGCATTCCTCTCTTTTTAAAAAAATATATAACAAACTTTCATCTAATACTGTAATTTAACATTATAAACACGACTACATTATTTTTCACATTTTATTGAATTAAAGATGGATTCTATGACATATATGATGTTCCATAAATAGTACTTGAGCAATTCAGTTTTTTATTTTTTTATTTTATTATTATTATTATTATTATTATTATTATACTTTAGGTTTTATGGTACATATGTAGCAATTCAGTTTTAAAAAGTGCTGAAATTTAGTTTGCTTATCTGAATTTTGCAAATAATGAGTCGGGTAAGAAGCTTCAAAAAGCACTTTAAAAAGCTGATTTTTAATAATGGTGTTAAATGATAAAAATATTGTGCTTTTTATCCTTGTCATTTATCATGTTCTATAAGGCAGAATAGTTCTGGTTTGTTAAACATTAATTAAAATCACAGATTTGCTTCTTGCTAGTATTGATGATGCTTTAGTTGGTGAATTATTCATGATAACTAATAATAGTTTAGTTGCTTGGTTTCTTTCTATTTATTATGCATGTAGTAAATCATTTAGAGTTTTGATCCTTTGCACATTAAAATCCACATTTACCTTTCAGCCCTTTGTAACACTGTATAATCTTTCTTGTTTGAGAGGCCTACTGGATGACTTTATACATAATCACAGAAGTTTGCTTAGTACTTGGTGCCTTACATTTCTGTGTTTAGAATAATCTATGATAACACCAATAGCTAGCCTATTGACTAGCAAATATATCCCCTTATGAGAGACTTTTTTTTTCTTCTTGGCTATAGTGCTAATTTTGGTACCTTGAAATCAAGTTTGTTACGGTTATTCATAACAAAAGGCAACAAGTTTATAAAAAGTGTTGAATTTACCAAACTATTAACAGACAACTTATTAAAAATGCAAAAATAAACTAATTAGAGCTTACTGCAGAACAGAATGAGCAAGGCTTAGAAGTGATCCAGAAAGAAGCAGGGTTCAGAAGAGGCCTTTAGGGTCTGACCTGAAGTCTCGTAAAGTAAATCTTTCAAAGAGGGAAAATGATTGGGTTTGAGCAAAGTTCATGATATAATATAGTTTAGGACTGGTGGATATAGTACAGGGATGGTGTTTAAGTAAGTATACTGTTACTTAACAAGTGATATTTGCTCGCATGAGAATATTTTTATCTTCGTAAATTGATCTCTAGGAATTTTCTGAAGCAAAGAGTGATTTGTTGGTTTACAGTCTTATCTTTCCCAGGCAAAACTTTAAGACACATTGACACAGTCTCAGTTCCCAAAGCCAACTAGAGCAAGAAATAGCAAGTATTTACTAACTGGGCCTTGTGTTTTGCTGAGTCTGTAAAAAATTTACTGCTGTCTTCATGCTTGACTCAAGACCTAATGTAGGATCAGCTCCAGCATCTGGTGGAATTTGGATAAATGTCAACTGTCCTGGCCTCAAAGGACAAGACCATTATTTATTCACTTTTTCATTTCTTCATTTAGATGTTCAAAAAATTGTCATAATGGTTTATGTTGCAGGAATTTCTATTTATTTGTGGAAACACAAACTGTATGAATATAGGTGTTGTTCTCCCATTTTCATGGAACAATATTATTTTGGTGCCTCTATGTTGCATAGACATAGACATCCCAAGACACCAACTGTAACACTCTTTAATTTCAATCAAGCCTTGAATTTGTTCACCAAAGGAAAATTTAGCAAACATTTATTGCTTAACTTGTAATACCCTCTAATTCCTTCTTATATTTCTCTTATCTTGGTTTTTATCTCAGACTCCCAAATCTCAGCCTTTTAGGCTGCAGTTCTGATACCTCAACCAACTCTTGCTAGTTCCTTTTCTCAGTTCTACTCACCGTGTGTACCCAGTCACTGGGTGGGCTTCTGTCAAAAACCGGGCCTCTATCAGAACTACAATGCAGATGAAACTATTGCCTTTGATCTTATTTTTTATACCATGTCTTAGCTTTGCATTTTCTGTTCATCTTGGACAACTGTTCATCAAGCCTAGCCTTTGCAGCTGAATAAATTGCCCGGACTATAACTTTCAGTTAGTGAATCTTGGCCTTTCCGAGTTTCTAATGTTTTTCCTCTTCTAGACTCTTTGTGGTAATCTAGACCAAACGTAGTTTCTACCAAAGTGTATATTAGTTAGGGTTTCCCAGAGAAATAGAGCCAATAGGAGAGGTGTGTGTGTGTGTGTGTGTGTGTGTGTGTGAGTTCGTGTATATATACAGAGAGAGAGCGAGAGAGTGCAAGGGCACAAGGCATAAGACAGGATTTATTATGGGAGTTGATTCACTTGATTACTGAAGCTGAGAAGTCCCACAATATGGCATTTGCAAGCTGCAGAAGCAGAAAAGCCAGTACTGTAACTCAATCCAAATCTGAAAGCCTGATAACCAAGGTTGCCAATGGTGTAACTCTCAGTATGATACTGAAGGCCAGAGAAACTGGGGCCACTGGTGTCCCCTGACCGAAACCCAGAGAGAACCCTGAGCTCTGATGTTTAAGGGCAGGAGAAAATGGGTGTCTCAGCTCCAGAACAGAGAGCAAATGTGTTTTTCCTCTGCCTTTTTGTAATACCCAGCCCTCAACCAATTAGATGGTACCGGAACACACTGGGTGAAGGCAGATCTTTCTTCCTCAGTCTACTGACTCAAATGCCAATTTCTTCCAGAAACACCCTCACAGACATGCCCAGAAATAAAGCTTTACCATCGATCTGAGTATCCCTTAACCCAGTCCAGTCGACAACTGAAATTAACCGTCACATCAAGCCTACTCTTACTATGAGAGATTATATTCAGGAAAATACAGACTATATTCAGGAAAAGAGGCTTGAAAATGGGTAAAGAAGTGGCCACAGGAATTAGGAATTTAAAAGAATAATAGTAAATAATAGGAACAACTTTTTTTCCTAATCAAATCAGCTGAAACAGTTTACATATCTAGTAAAATTTTAATTAGGTAATGCATATGTCTTGATTAGCAGTACTTTTAACAATTCCATCATATTTTTTCCAAGTAATTTATACTAAAACTTGATAGCTATTTATTTATATGGTAATTATAAAAAAACTAAACGTTTGAGATTTATTAATTGTTTGATAACATATTACTCATCAATATATTATCAAAAGATATTTGCAGGTGAAATCCTATTTTCTGATTTTTTTTTACCACTGAACTTTCATTCTAAGGAAGATTATTACCATATTTGCCCTAAACAGGTTGAACTCATTTACACTTTGTTCAATAGTGATGCTCTTCTGCCTGCTTAGATCACCAGATCACTAGATCACTTCTCTTCTCTTTGGATAGCCATGTCATTCAAAGTCACATAATTATTTTCCAGCAAATATCTACCGAACAATGTTAGGCCAAGTTAGGAGGAGCAAAGATGAAGTACAGGATTCACCTTCCCTCTTCTAAATTGGATTTTCCATGTCCATGTAGAAGAACATCCAAAGTATACTCTTCCCTTAATATCTTCCTTTAATACTCTACATTACACTGATTTTTCCCTTTGCTTGAATCCTCTAGCTTTTAAAAATATACTAAAGAATTGAGAATTAAAAAATACTTTGTTTTTTCTCTCTTTATTTAGCATGCCATAGCCACGTCTCCATAATCAGGTTCCTGGAGAACAGGAAGTAAAGTTTTCTTATATATTCCCTATGGCATATATCTCAATATAAATAGTATATACTTCATAAATAGTTCTTCAGTGAGTCACTGATTGATCAAGGGCTTGTTGATTAAAGCAACAATTTAAGCTGCTTACTTTATTATACAGGAGCATCAGACACGGTTGTAAGAAAACAAAGGGCCCAGATCACTCCTGTGATTGCCTATGAGTGAATAAAGCAGTTAGCTCCAATTCAGCAATCCTCAGTCCACTTTCGTATTCATTTTACATAGCTTATCCACAGGGCATTCAATATTATTTCCTGAGTAGAAAAGGCAATATTTTAGAAATAAAAATTCACCATGTAATTCAAAAATCTGTTCTCATAATCTTCAGGGACTTGTCCTGCCGTTTTTACATGTATAAAACACATTAAAATCATTTGGAAGTAACAAATAAAAGTGACAAATTGCATCATTGGGCCAAGTAACTTCAGGCCTAAAGCCAAATATAATTATAAAACACTAGAAGCATTGGGATATCACAAAGCGTTCAGAAGAATATTCCATATTTTTTCTTAGCAAGGATTTTCAGTATGTAATTCATGAAATGGTCAACTATTAATGTACTTAGTGAAAAATAGTATATTCTCATGAAATTAACTCTAATTTACATATACTTTGCAATGCACTTCAGCCTACATAGGTGGACTCCTTGAATTATATAAATTACTGATGCAAAGTCAAAACAATGATTATTGCTTATTCCCCTTCTCTAAAGGACTGTGGGGCTAAGAAAGGAGAAAACTGTGAAGTGCAAAGAAACAAAGCCCTCAAGAATTGCTAAGATTGGTCACATATCACTGTATTGAATAGAAAGGCATTAGTATTTGTTAAACAGTAAATATTGATCAGAGGTCAATTCTCAGTCCTCATCCTCCTTGAATGACTTGACCACACCATCTTCTTGGAAACACTTTCTTCACTTGGGTTCTGTGACACACTCTGAATTTCCTCCTATTTCGCTGGCTATTCCATCATAATCTCTTTATGAAGTGTCTCTTATGTGCTAATGTCTTACTGTTAGACTGCTGAAGCTCAGTTTTTTAATCTATTATATATCGATTCAGTAGTATAATAGTATATACTATTCTTTGTTACCTCATGAAGTTTCATGGCTTTAAATACCATCCTCTACATTGATGACCCCCAATTTTTAACTGTAGCTCAATTGTCTCCCTTGTACCCAACCTCCATGTTTTGAGTAGTATTTTCAAATTCATATCTCCCAAATGTGGCTCCCAAACAACATCTCATTTAATTGCAAATACAGTCTTCCCACTGGTCAGGCCAAAGGTCTTGATGTAATCTTTGACTTTTCTTTCTCTCACATTTCTCATTCAATTGATTGAATGTCAGTATGTCATAATAACCTATGAATATATCATAATATTCCCAATATTAACATTTCTCAATACCACCACTGCACCTTCCTTCATCTAAGCCACCATTCCAACTGGCTGGGTAGATCTTTACAGAGGCCTAAAAAATGCAGCACAGGCCGGGCGCGGTGGCTCACGCTTGTAATCCCAGCACTTTGGGAGGCCGAGGTGGGGGGATCACAAAGTCAGGAGATCGAGACCATCCTGGCTAACACTGTGAAACCCTGTCTGTAATAAAAATACAAAAAAAAAAAAAAAAAAAAAATTAGCCGGGAGCGGTGGCGGGCGCCTGTAATCCCAGCTACCGAGGAGGCTGAGACAGGAGAATAGCCTGAACCCAGGAGGCGGAGTGTGCAGTGAGCCGAGGTTGCACCATGGCACTCCAGCCTGGGCGACAGAGCGAGACTCCGTCTCAAAAAAAAAAAAAAAAAAAAAAAAAAAATGCAGGAAATAGGAACCCATCATCACTCTGACCTCGCTGTTTACTATTGTACTGTTGGTAACCCTGGTCCACACACACGGGACTCTTTGCTCTTCTTTCGAAACATCAGTTGTATTCCCCAATTAGAACTTTTGTAGTCTTACTATTTCTGCTGGAAGCTATTTTACTGCTAAAAACCCATGTCATAAACTTAATTTCTTCTTTTAATTCGTTGCTCAAATGTCATTTTCTTGGCTGCAGATCTCTGAAATATCTATATGATACCATAGAACCAAGGCCTGGCACTCCCCAACCCACTCCAGGATTTATTTGCAATTCCCACCTGCAGGTGCTTGTGATATATATTTGTGCCTACCTTTCATGAGACATGGTTAGAGAACTGTATTAGTCTCTTCTCAAGCTGCTAATAAAGACATACCTGAGACTGGGTAACTTATAAAGAAAAGAGGTTTTATTGACTCACGGTACTGAAATTTATTTTATGGTCAAGCATATGCCTTTTCTTGGTGAATGTTTTATAAAGACTTGAAAATTATGTTTATCTTACAATTGGGCATTTTATAAATATCAATTTGTTTTATATTGTTGTTCAAACCATGATAACTTCTGTCTACATTTCTACTTCTTCTCCCACATGTTGGAAGAGGTGTTTTTAAAAGTCTTCATGTGTTTCTATTTCTACCTTTAGTTCTGTTCAGGAATTTATAATCTGAATTTAGAAAATCTATTATTAGAGGAATACAGCTTTGTAATCTTCATGTCTTCTGATGAGTAGGAACTTCTGTCATTGTAAAATGTATTTCTTTATCTTTGGTAATACAAGTTATCTTTGAAATCTACTGTAACATTGATAGAGCCACATCTGATTCCATTTGAATAATGTTTTCAGAATATATCATGTTTAGTATTTTGAGTCTTAGACATAATTTATTTTGTCTATTTTTTTGTTTTGTTCTCTTTGTTTAATCCAATCTCACAATCTCTGTCTTCTATTTTTTGTATTTAGTCTATTTCTATTTAATAAATTACTAATATTATGGCATTTAAGTTGACTTTGATGTTTATTTTTATTTGTCCAATCCATTTTTTATTTTGTTTCTGTCCTTTTCTTTCTCTTCCTTCTTTTAAGTCAATACTTATTTTTTTAATTTTTATTTCAATTGATGCAATTTTTTTACTACGTATTTTTGCATTACTTTATTAGATTTTGCTCCAGGGGTTATAATATGGCTCCTTAACTAATTAGTCTACTTATAATTTATATTGAATTATTTCAGTTAAAATATACTATTTTTTAGAATAATACAATTCTATCTACCATGCGTCTATTCTGAAAAAATATTATTTTGGTAAATAAGCTGCAAAAGCATCAATATTAGCTTTTATTTGAAAAATTTCCTTTAAAGAAATTATAAAAAATATAATATATAATATTCTTTGATATATATCTGTATTTTTTTTACCATTTCTGGGGTCCTTCATTTCTTCTTATAGAATCAAGTTCCCACATTGTATCATTTTACTTAAACTTGAGATTTAAAAATATCTTTTTGTATGTAGGTCTTCTGGCATCAATTCATTATACTTTTGTTTATCTGAAAATGTTTCTATTTCACTCTTACATTTGAAAAATATTTTTGCTGGATATTTAAGTTTTGGTTGGTAATTTTTCTTTGAGCACTTAAGAGATGGCATTCTATTTTTTTTTAAGTCTTAATTGTTTATGGTAAAAAAATTATCTGTCATTCTTGTTTTTGTAACCTGTATGATATATCCTTATTCTTCAGCTTCTTTCAAGATACTTTATTCATTTTTGGTTGTAGCAGATTTACTATGATATACCTCAATGTAGTTTTCTTTTTTTTCATCATGCTTGGGATTCACTAGTTTTTCAGTATTGATAGATTAGTGTTTCTCACTGAATTTGGAGAAGTAAATACTTATACACACACACACATAAATACATACACACATTTGCATATATGCATAGAAACATAAATATAATGATACATACAAACATATATGTTATATACATACATGTTCCATTCCTGTTTGTTTGCTTTATTTAATTTTTACTTGCTCTTCTTTATCAAAATATTCTGGAAAAGAGCTTTGCACAAAATGGAGTAAATTGAAGTCAAACTGAACTACTGTACTCTGGAGAAGAGTCTGATATATGTAACCTAACCTAACCATTCATCCATTTTTACATTAGTCATTATATAGTTAATTATTTAGCATAAATTTTACTTTTATTTTAAATTTATTCTAGAGAGTATTAGAATGATTCCAGTAAATTTTACATAAGCAAAAAGTTATAAAACTTCTACATGATTTTATATATAATTTTTAATCTTTAAAATGCTATATTTTTCTCTAACAATTTGCAATTGTATTTTTCATTATATCTGACACTATAAATTTTATATAAATACAAGGAAGAAGGACAAAATGTATGAACTAGTAAATATTCAAAATAGAAGTCACTTGTTTACAGTTTGTAAATAATAGAAAAATTTTTATTTCTGTAAGGTGAAAATATTATTACCATATTTAAACATTAATTATAGAAGATAACTACTATTGTTACTGGATATTTATCTTAAAACATCTTTTGTACAGTAAAACATGCCTCTAGCCTATCTGCCTACAAAGTATGTGGATAAATGCATACAAAGACTTTTAGAAAAGTTCTAATTGCTTTCAAAGGAGCAAAAGAATACTCGTTTAGTGTGTTTGTTTCTGAAGACCTAATAATAACAGCTTGCACATTTTAATTCAAAAGTTATTGAGTCATTACAATTATTTCACGTTGTTGTATTTTATATAGGTTCTTCCCAGAATAGCTCATATTCACTTAATTAAAGCGAAAAAAAAGAAATAATATTTTGAATCTTGTCAGCAAGATATTATTCATATCAGTAACAACAAACAACATATAATCATTTTAGTTTTGATTTACTAAGGTGAAAAATTAGTCTCTATTAGTTAAAAAATAAGAAAGGGGGATGTCAGAAAATAAAAGCACAATAGCCAAAGCTATCTTCCATTTTTTTTTGCATACTGGAAAATAAATAAAAATTCTTCCTTCTAAAGTGTTCTTTCAATCCCGAGGACTATTTAAAGTGAGGTTTCTAGTTTTTAGAAAGGTATTTTCTTCTTGGTAATAATGTGTTTATTGAGTATTAAAAAAACAGTAGACTAGAAATCATGGCAGTAGATTATAATAGTCATGGCTCAGTCCTGATTCACTATGAGACTTTAGGGAAAATCTTTTAAATTTATAAAAACTTTCTTTCTTAACTGGAAAAAAAATCAAAGTCATAGTTTAACTCAGAGACCTTCAAAGATTTTTCATTGTCACCAAAGTAAAAACATTTTGCATGCTACCTTGAACTTTTTATATATATGTATATATAAAAATTATATACATAACTTATATATGTATATAAAAATTATACATAATTTATATATGTATATAAAATATAAATATATATACATATATAAATTTCAAGGTAGAAGATATAATTATATATAATATATAAATTATATATATTATATATAATTTTTACCCAAAATAACATTATAACATATGATTCTCTGTACCTACTTATTCTGTTCAATTTTTCTTTTTAGTGTTAGTCAGAATCTAAAATGCATGAGCTATTAACTAATTGATAATTACACAGTTATGTACCACATAAGGGTGTTTTGGTCAACATAGGAGCACAGCATTTCCATAAGATTATAATGGAGCTAAAAAAATTCCTATTACCTAGTGACATTGTAGTAGCCCTGGTAACATAGTAGCACAAGCAAGACGTTACCTTTTCTATATTTAGATATATTTAGATATGCAAGTACTTACCATTGTGTTACAATTGCCTACAGTATTTGCTAAAGTAACATACTGCACAGATTTGTAGCCTAGGTGTGTAGTAGACTATACCATATAGGAGGTTTGTGTAAGTACATTCTGTGATGTTCACACAATGAGCAAAATCGCCTTATGTCACATTTCTCAGAAAGTATATTCATCTTTAAGCAAAGCATGAGTGTAATTTGAAATATATTAAATCAGGTGATCTCTCTCGCTCTCTCTCTTCTTTTATTTTATTTTATTTTTTTGAGACAGGGTCTTGCGCTGTTGCCCAGGCTAGATGGAGTACAGTGGTGAGATCACTGCTCACTGTGGCCTTGATCTCAAGCAATTCTCCCACCTCAGCCACCTGAGTAGCTGGGACTACAGCTGTGCACTACCATACCCAGCTAGTTTTTGTATTTTCAGTAGAGACAGAGTTTTGCCATGTCACCCAGGCTGGTCTTGTTACAGGTAGTTAGGCATGAGTGAGAAAGGAGAGGGCTCTTCTCCCCACCCACTAGAAATGTCAGGTGATGGTTAGGTAATCACGTTGCCTCTCTAAAAGTGCTAAATTGGCAGCTGGGCCGGGGGAGGCCATTTCCTGCTGGTCCACACTCATTAACATTAAAATGTTAATTGATTTCAGGCCCCAGGAAGAAGCAACTTCCTGGGCATGCACATTAAGAGACAAAAATGGCAAAGTATGATCTTCCAGGTACACTGTCACTCCAAGTGTCAGGTTCTAGCCTAAGCTGAGGAATGAGTGGTGTGGCTGAACATGTGGCAGGCAGCTGAAAGAACACTCTAGTAATCATAAGGAGTTTCAACATGGCTTTATTCTCTCTCTCTGGGCACAAGTGGTGTGCAATCTCTCTCTCCCCTCATCTGCCTGCAAGGCGGTTGTCTCTCTCTCTCTCTCTCTTTTTCTCTCTATCAGCCTTTATCTTGGCTCCGGCTCCAGCTGCAGCCCCTCTCAACAGCTGGCTCTGTGACTACTGCCGCCCCCATGCCTGCAGTTCCACTTCCTGACACACTGACCACTTCTAGGCTACCCCTGTCTGCCTGCAAGGTATCTGGCTCCGGCTCGGCTCCATTATGCGTGTGCTCTCACGGTATCAGTGATACATTTATGCACCTCACAGACAATAGTGGCTCAGAGCCAGGTGACCAGGTGATGAGCTTACACAAACAGGTTACATAATGAGTGGAATTATGCGCCTGCACTCCAAACTTGCTGAGTAATGCTGGACTGGATGTCTGCCTCGGTGTATTCTTGACTGCAGCACATCCATTTTCCTTACACCCCACCCCCTACGCTGAGGGAGACATAGTTCTTAGACACACAAGTCACAGCAGTAATAGAGGGAGCAACAACTTCAGGTTATGGCAGGCAATCACCCCATGGTGATGTTACCCCAATGTTGCTTTATACATTAAGACAGGTTTTTATTTCCCTGCCTTTAGGAGCATTAGGGCAGGCAACAACAGGCTACCATTCGTCCCTATACCTGGTTGGAGGAGGTAATCCTTCCTCCTATATGTCTTGCCACATGGCTTGACCCTACATGGGCCTGTGACCAACTAGCCAATTTGTAACTTCCAGGTAGTTAACCACAAGTTTAAGCCTTGATAAACTGCCCAGCTCTTGGTGCAGGTTACCATAAGTGTTACCTCCTTGGTGTTTACCACTCACATGGCTCTGGGTTCAGCCCATTGGCTACTCTATCTATACCCAGTATCAAACCACATAGCGTCAGTACCAGGTTGGACCACAGCAGCGGTCCAGGCAGCAGTAGCACCTTGGCTAGACCCATCTGTGTACCATGCCCCATCAGGAATGGGAGGACCCCATTCCTTAAACAGTGATGGCTCGGAGTCTAGGGGTGCCTCAGACCCCATGGCCTTCTCTTGCGTTAGGAATACAGGTCCCAAGACCTCTTGAAGCTCTGCTGCTAAGGGACTCATACTCAGAGTACTCCGCTGCTCTAAATAGGTGTCCCACTTTGCTGACATGGATACCTGTGCTGTCCCAGTCCAGGTGGTCATTACCCCTGAATGCACCCATCCTGCTATCGGATAAGTCATCCTCACGACTACTGCAGCCTGTCCTGTCACACTCTCACAAGCCTGAAGGGTGGCATATACAGCTGCTAGCTGTTTCTCTATCAAGAAATACCAGAGCTCGGCTTCTTTCCATAGTTGGGACCAAAAGCCTACTGGCATTCTCAAGTGCTCAGTGTGCTGCCACAGGCCCCAGCTGAAACCATCTGTGTTCATATGCACATCTAGCTCAAACAGGTGCCCCTGGTCAACTACTCGTAGGACTTGTGCCTACTGAATAGTCTACTTGGCTACCAGGAAGGCAGTTTCAGCAACATCAACCCAGTCCCAGGTAACTCTCTTCTTTGTCAACTAATACAATGGTTTTATCAGTTGAGCTAAATGAGGCAAAAATCCTTGCCAATATCCCAAAAGGCCCACAAAAGTTTGTAACTGCTTCACCAGGGTGGGCCAGGGATATGCTTGAATTTTATCAATGATAGCCTCTGGAATGGCGTTTGTCTTACCCAACCAGATAACTCTTGATAATTTGGCAGATAGTTCAGGACCTTGGACCTTAGATTCATTGATGGCCTAAATGCATGCTGCCAAATATTGCTGCAAGAGGGGCACTGCCACTTCTAAATCTGCAAGAGCATCAAAGGTTGACATAATATCATCAATATAATGGAATAGGTGGAATCTTTCTGAACGTTACCAGGTGGCTAAATCCATGGCAACAAAACCATGACTTATGGTTGCTATGCACATAGCCCTGTGGCAACACTGTAAAAGTCCATTGTAGCCCTTCCCATGTGAAGGTGAACTGTTCCTGGCTCTCTGGAGAATGTCTATGGAGAAAAATGCATTGGCCAAGTCCACTACATAGTGGCACTGTCCCAGTTCTGTTGTCATATGGTCCATCAAATCCATGACTGATGGTACAGCTGCATGCAAAGAGGGTGTTACTTTATTCAGTTCCTGATAGTCCACCATCATCCACCAAGTTCCATCAGGCTTTCTAACTGACCACACTGTAGAATTGTATGGGATGTGGGTGCCATGCATTATCTGCACCTCCAGCTTTTTAATTGTCTCAGTTATCTTCATATGCCCACCCAGAAAATGGTACTGACAGGTGGAAGTAAACCATCAAGGTTGTGGCAGGACCTGAGGCTGGTGATGTGTATGTCCCTGTAGCACCAGCTTCACCACACACACTCGGAGTCTGAATTCCCCCGCTGTGGTTCGTAACACCAGGCCATATAAAATGTCCACCCTCAGAATGTATTCCAGTATGGGAAAGACATAACACAGTATATAAACAGGGATTCAAGTGGGCTGATGCCAAGGTACAGAGATACAGGTTTCACTTTCACTGATTGAACTCCACAACTGTCAATGTATGCAGCTTTGCCCAGAAACTTATCCAGGTTCCCATAAATAAAGCTACAATCTTCGCCAGTATCTACCAACACCAGCACTCACTGTACATTGTTGAGGGACTAGTTGATTGCTAATTCCACATGCAGCCTCTGGTTGTCCGGTGTCCCCCTAAGCCAGACACTTCAGTCAGTTCCCTAATCAAACAGGAATTTCCACCTCGCTGCAGCACATAGTCTTTGAGCTGAAGCACCTGGCTGGGACCAGGTCATGCAGCAATGTCATTCTCCCTGTTGGCCATTTTCTAGAATTGCTGCTCTGGAGACAACTGCTTCCACAAAGTTAAGTGTACTTCCTTGGGCTGCTTGTCAGTTTTCTCTGTCAACCCCAGCCAATATCAAATGTATCCACATCTGTGAACATGTCATTCATTAGGGCCCTCTTTTCTCCTATGGGGGAGCCTCCTGTGAGTGGGGCACCTTCCCCTTCTTTATGGCATGGATCTCTTGGTCCCACCAACAACCTACTGCTTTATGTATGCAGCAACCTACATACCGGATGAAGACAGCGGCAAGGGAGCCAAAGGCACTCAGGGGTGCAGAACCCAACATGAGATTCCTCATGTGGGAGGTGAAAAGTTCATCATCTGGCTCTGGGGTATTCAGGTCAAGCACAGCCTGTCACATATCCATTTCTCAGATGACTTGCACCAAATTGGCATACAACTGCCATTTACTCACAGTTTCGGGTCCTTCACCAGTGTCGTTCCACACAGTCTGTATGGCTGCCCATAGCCACTCAATCAGGGTGTGTTCACCTTCCCTTTGTGCCAGCTGCCTACTCACTTGCAGCCACTGATGGAAGGAGGGCTGAGTCATGATAGAGGCCAGCTTTTCCATCTCAGAGGCAGAACAGTATATTCTATCTGCCCCCTCGTCCCACAGATGAAGCATCCAGGCAGGCAGAGGTTCCCTTGGATGCCAGTGGCACTGCTTGCATAATTCCTGCAACTCAGTTGGTGTATAGTCAGTATATGAAGTGTGTCGTGTTGCGCTGGGGTTGTCCCTGAGCCTGCCATTGGAGTCCCAGTGGTTGTTCATGATGTACTTTCTGATGGACCACTGGGTGAGCCTGCAACAGGGGTCCTTCCCCCTTAGTATCAGACCAAGTGGGGTTCTCAGGCTGAGATGGCAGACCCAGGTTTGCATTCACTGCAGCCTTTAATTCCTTTTCCAAGCTCTGTAGCCGGGCCTCCAGGTTCCCTGTCTGTGCCTGAAGGTCCCCATATACAGCGGCCTCTAATTCTTTTGCTGAGCTGCATAGCTGGGCCTCCCGGTGCCCTGCCTGAACCTGGAGGTCTCTTACCTAGGCTGCATCCCTCAGGGACTAAGTGTGTACTTCTCATAGCACAGTCAAAATGCCCATCCAACTCTGCCAGCAAAGGCTCGCAGCTTCCAGTTGCTTCAGCACCTTCTCCATGCTCACAGGGGATTAATCTGTCACTGCCTAGGTTTCCACCAAAGCCCATCTGAGCAGCATAGCTGCCAATGGGTACTATAACCCATGTTGCAGCCACATGGCCGACCCAGAATCAGTGGGGACCGAAGGCTCACTCACCTCAGTAATCCTGCCGACCACACCAAATGTCATGCCAAGTTTCAGGTTCTGGCCCAAGCTGAGGACCGAGGGGAGTGGGTGGATGAGTGGGGGCAGCCAAAAGAACACTCAAAGGATCACAGAGAGTTTTGACATGGCTTTATTTTCTCTCTGGACACAAGCCTTGTGCAGTCTCCATCTCCCCTTGTCCAGTCTCCATCTCCCCTTGTCCACCTGCAAGGTGGCCAGCTCTCTCTGTCTTTTTCTGTCAGCCTTTATCTCGGCTACTTGCTCTGGCTGCATCCCCTCTCAGCAGCCAGCTTTGTGGTTCCTGCCCCCCCAGTGCCTGCAGCTGCACTCCCTGGCACACTCACCAATTCTTGGCTCCCTGCTGTCTGCCTGCAAGGTGGCTGGCTCCAGCTTGGCTCCATTATGCCTGTGCTCTCACAGTATTGGTGATGCATCTATGCACCTCACATACAATAGTGGCTCAGAGCCAGGTGATGAGCTTACACAAACAGGTTACATAATGGGTAGAGTTGTGCACCTGCGCTCCAAACTCTCTGAGTCATCCTGGACCAGATGCCTGCCTCGGCCTATTCTTGATCGCAGCACATCCCTTTTGCTTACATACATGCTACCAGAAAAGGGAAGAAGGCCTCAGAAGGGCATGCCTATGACCCCTTAAATACATTGCATGTGCTCAATTCCCAAGGGTAAGAAAGACACTGCATGAGGAAGCCCACCGTAAGCGAAGAATGATGGGAAAAAAGTGAGCCTATAAATTTCCAGGATAAAGTTCTTATAAAGTTCCAGGATGAAGCCTATAAAGTTCCAGCCTATAAGGTCACTCCTGTTTTCTCTCTTTGACCTTCAGGCACCCACTTGTATCTCTTCCAAGGATTCTTTTTTTTTTTTTTTTTTATTGTTCTGAAGCTTTAAAACGCTTTAAAAAGGAAGTTAATTAAAATTAACTTCCACTCCTGCTCTGGAACTCACCTAGGTCTCTTTTTCTGCTTTATGCCCCTCAGTCAAATTCTTTCTTCTGAGGAGGCAAGAATTGAAATTGCTGCAGACATGTATGGATTGGGGGATGGTGACTTGGATCTCTTCCACCACTAACAGTCTGGAACTCTTGGGCTCAAGCAATTAGCCCATCTCAGCCTCTCAAAGTGCTGGGATCGCAAGCATGAGCCAGCACACCTAACAGTGATATCTACTGTCTTACAGCACTAATATTTGATAATTCTAAACACACATATTGTTATTATACCTTAGCTCCATGCACTGATTTGGGCTAAGTTCATAAACATGTTGCTGATAGAATTCCCTAGAGATCCTACTGTAATACTTTAACAAAAACAGTGTGTCATTAACAGGATTTCTTCACAAATGTAATATATATTGTCAAGTTATTCTTAGAGAAGATAAAAACTTATCTCCTACACCCTTTAAACATTTAATCTGTTTGGCAAACTTTTTTGTATGTAAATTGTGCAAAGATGTACTTTACATCCTGCACAAATTAACTTACATCTTCAGGGAAAAATGTAACTAAGTTTTATTTTATTTGTGGAGTTTGGTAGTAATGTTGATTCAGATTGACTCTTTGACTAAGAATTCTCTAATACAATTATTGTTTTTGTTTCTTTATCATGTGTTATTAAAGCTGCTCAAATTAATTTTTATTGTTTATCATGTTTACTTCATTTTAGTGGGCTAGTAGTATAAATTTGTTTTAGATAAAAATAGGGGAAAATGTAAAAAATAAAATTTTTCTCTATTAATATATAATGCTAAATTTTTCCAATTAATTTGTAACTTTTATTAGTAATATGTATAATATTCTCCCCCACCACCATTTTGCTGTAAGAAGTGGCTGCTGTCCACAGACTTCCTGACCCTCGCTGTGGGACCTGTGTTTGTGGGAGAATGATATTTCCTGTCTCACTGATTCTCATTTGTAACTACTAAGTGATTAAATTGAAAAGGTGTTTGAGCAACAAAGTTGTTTATTATTCAGGCTTCGGGCAAAAAATAAGCTAGGATATGGCCTTCAAGGCCTTTTGTTAAAGGACCTCAGTCAGTTAAGGTGAAACCCTGAAGACTCTCTCAGTATTGACTCAGGAAAAGAAGACTGAAGGCATGGTTCTCCAAGGAACATCTAATAAACTCTAGGTGACCAAAAATGAGGACGGAAAGACAGGCAATTCCCACTGAAAATTGTGAATATCTAAGGGTAGCTTATCATAATTCTTTAAGCTGTTTATTTAAGTATTTTTTGTATGTATAAGTTTTCTAAATTGAATTAATCTAAACAAAACATTTAAAAAAGACTTTGATGTTATTTCTAGCTCTGTAAAGGTCATCAAAAAGTATGGTAATTATTAGGTTTAATCTTTCTTTTTTATTAGAAATTGGTAAATTCCTATCCCACATTAGGGTCTAATGCGTAAAAAATATATAAAGGGAGCTTCTTAGCATGTCTTAAAAATAGAACTTTAAAATATGAAAATAAACCAGTTTCTTTAAGTACAAAAGCAATAAGTCCTAACTTTTAAAACTCTGTTTTGAAAGTTGTAATGTGCTGTTAAATGTAATTCTGTATTTTAATATATAGCCTTTCTAAAACAAAACAGAATATAACATTTTAAATTTACCATTCAGAAGTCAAACTTCTATGTAAATAATTATAGTAATTTAAATAACAAACATGATTTATTAATTAGGAAAATTCTGACATATGTCCAAATGTTTTAAATAATATTATGCATCAAGTAGTATTTATTAGTTTACTGATTTATAACCAAAATGTTTTGGATAAAACATTTTAAATCAAATGCCTAATCAACATTTGACAAGGTTTAATGTTATTTCTCCTCTGTGGATATTTCTAATGGTGTCACTTATCTTCACTCACTAAACTCCAATCTCATGGATCATTCATGTTAAGCCCTCAACTCTTGCTTAATCCATTGATAATATACTCTTATTATGATACATGGAGGCACAATTAGTTTGTTCATTTATTTGTATTTTAAAAATTATCTTCTCAGCAGAAGGTAAGTTCCCCGAACTTATGATCAATAGTGTCCCATTCTCTGGTATTACTTCACCACCTCTATAGTAGGTCACAAAATTCTAGCTATGCTTTATTGAACACTTTCTATGGTTTAGACACTCTTATAAGCTTTGTATATTTTCATCTTTTTTTCATTTTTGTAGCATCCATAGGAAATGAATAAAAGGATTATCATCATTTTTAAAAAGCAGAAAACTGAGAAAGGTTGTCATTTATCTGGTATTTCATAACCAGTAAGTAGTAAAGCCAGGATTTGTTCTCAGACAGTTTAGTGTTAAATATCAGTTGCAATAATGAATATAATATACACTAGATTTGTAGTATAATTACTATATGGAGATGTCAACAAATATAAGATAATGTGCCAGCAAAGGTTAAATATATTAATTTTACAAACTCTAGTATTTAACATAGATGTGTTTTATTTCATAATTTAAAAATAATTAAATAGCCTTTTATCATGTGTTCGATAATGAATTTTAAAAATTAAATCAGTAAATACTGGAAACACTTCTGCTTGAATTATTCTGGAGAAAATTCTCATCACAGGACTATAAAGAATATGTCACAGAGATTAAGCATGTTATTCTAGCTGACACATTTTGATGTGCTTTCAGAGTAAAACAAATTTAAACCTAGCGTGCATTCACTGTGGTTTGGCTCTAGGTAGAGTGGGATCTGTTTTACTACCTGAACTTACATTGAATATTGATTGAAACAAATATATGTGATTACATGTGAAAGCTTATTTGAAAAAAATAAGTGAGATATTTTTTCCTTTTCACTCTCCGCAGAAGAGAACAGGTTTTAGATGGAGATCTCTATTGGATGGAGATCTCTATTCCAGAAAAGGTGTCAAGTAAACAACTGGCTTCATAAGATTGAACTTGACTGAAGAGATCCAAGTTTCAAAAAGGACTCACTTGAATATAGATAGGATTTAAATCCAAAAGGCTGGTGAACAAATTACATACAGGATAATACAGACCTTTGAACCACACCTTGGAAGTTACTTAGCTAGGAAGAGGAAACGTAGGTGGAGGAGGATGTAGAATCATGAGAGTGCTTTTAAAAAATTCAATATAGATAGGAAATCCTCAAATGTTTTGATTGTCAAAATACAGTGTAAAAATGGTGATTATAAAATTATATAAGATAATTTTTATTCTAGAGGACCTTAGAGCCTCTATGTGTGATAAATGATAAAAAACATAGAATGATAAAAAACATAGAATGATAAAAAACAATTACCAGGTAGCAATAATAACTTTCAAAAAACAATCTGAAAAGCATAATTTTCTGGTGATTGTATTCAATAATACATTTTACATTTAGTCTTATTTATGTTTTTACATTTAGTCTTGAGTTCACATTGTATTTGGCTCTGATGACTGGCATTTTTTAAACAACCAATTTCAATACCCAGGTTGTTTTTTTAGAAACTGTTGTAGCTCACTGTGTTAAACAAGATTTGTTACCTTTCAAAAAAAAGATCTTCTAATATTGATAATAGGACGACTTTTTATAAAGGCTTTTACCTTATCAAGAGAGAATAGCTCACTGCCTTCAAGTAGTTAATAGCACACATAAAATTATTATTCCTTCAGGCATAAAGCATTAGGATTCTGTGGTGGTATATACATGAGTACTCCACACAGAAAATACACTTGTGGGTGACTTCCTTTGAGAAGAAAAAAGAAAATACACTGAGGGTTGGTGAAGTAGGTAAAGAAGCATAAAGCACTTTGGAGGCAGCCAAGAACAGCAAACAGCAACACTTTTGCCCACTCTGGAGAGTTCAAGCCACATTTAACAGTTTGATTTTTTTTCTTTCTTTCTTTGAGACAAAGTCTTGCTCTGTTGCCCAGGCTGGAGTTCAGTGGTGCGATCACGGCTCACTGCAGCCTCCATCTCCTCTCAAGCAATCCTCTCATGTCAGTCTCCCAAGTAGCTGGAACCACAGGTGCACCACCACACCTGGATAATTTTTTGTTGTTCTTGTTAGAAAAGGGCCTAGGCAGGTTCTTGAATTCCTGGGCTCAGGTGATCCTTCTGTCTTGGCCACCCAAAATGCTGAGATTACAGGTGTGAGCCAGTTTTGTGATGTTTTACATGAGAAAATGCAACACTGATGTTTAATAGATGTGTTCTTAAAAACAGAAGATATATATGCCCATATACATATATGTATTTGTGTATATATGTACAAAAAATCCTCACTTAACATCATCAATAGGTTCTTGGAAACTGCAACTATAAGCAAAATGACAGAGAAGGCCCTCAACATTGTTTAGTTCAGTGTTTTGCTATAATGTTTATGACAAAAAAATGGTTTTAGGATACATTGTTTTTCTTAAAGTTGTAGTTTCCAAGAACCTATCAACAAGGTTAAGTGAGGACTTCCATTATATGTATGTATTTTTGTGTGTATATATGTGTGTGCTATCCTAATATACAAATTACCAATATCCTATATACCAATTTATGGGATCCATATATCCTATATTGAAGAAGAATTAATTTGGTTTCTTTACAATAAATTAACAGTATTAATTTTAACTCTGAAAAAAGTGCCAATATAATTTTAGGGGTTGTGTCTATATTAGTAAGTATGATGGGTGTTAGTAAGTATAGCAGTATAAAAATATCTGAACTTAGTAAAATTATCCAAGCATTAAAAGCATTAAAATATTTTTGAGATGGCCATCTTATAGTTGATAATAGGTATCAACTGGGAGTACTGAGGTAAAGGGGCCCAGACCACAGTATTTTTTAATTCAATAATCTCAAGTTGTACAAAGGTTGTAGGATTTTGAAGTTTTATTTCCTTTTAATAGAATATGTGCAAACTGATTCAAATGACAATTCCTTGAATCTTTTTTCTCCCATCGGCTTATGGGGAGTAATTTTTCTCCACCAAAATGACTGAGGGGATATATACCTGACTAATTCTTGTACAAACCACATATCCAAAGAACTTTATAATCTCACTTCATGCCCATATATTGTGGTGTGATATCATGGATGAGAGAGGAGTCATAGTAAGTTTGACTTGTATTCCTTTTGCATTTGTTTCTCATCATCCTATATTAGGCAACAGTATCCTTTTTGCTGTTCACAAGATGAAAGCATTTTCTCTACTCCAAGTTCCAATTTTTTTTACCAGGTCATGAGTATTAAGTTTGAATCTTGTATCTTGTGGCCTCTTCTCAGTAAGCACACATTGACAAATATTTGCATTAGTACAGAGCTAATAGACCTAGGAGCAGATGGTATGTCTGCCTATGATGTTACTGTTTTTTTTTTGTTTGTTTGTTTGTTTTTAATGAGATGGAGCATCACAAAAGGCCCATTATTGTGAACCAACTAGTCTGCTGCAGTACAGTTCTGACACTAACTACCTGCAGTTGGCATACACCTCACAAGCTAAAGAGCACAGTCCCCAACATAACTGCCCTCACTTCAAATGTTAGGTGCATTTTGAGATTCCCCAGGCCACCTGCACTTTTTACCAATGGGCCATGAATTCTGTATTTCCCACATTTCCTTTCAATTTCATAATTTGCTAGGAAGACTCACAAAACACAGAAAAGTATGATTACAGTTTTATTATAAAGGATACAAATCAGGACCAGCCAAATGAAAAGACATACAAAGTGAAGGTTAAGTCTGGGAGGGCTTTATATGCAGAGCTCCCATGTCTTCTTCTGTGTAGCAGCCTCTCTGTCTGGGATATCCCCTGAGGTTCTTTTTCTCATGGTCATGGAAATCAAAGAGGTGAACACAAAGGGCAAGGTTACAGCAGAAGTTCAGTAGGTGAATGGAAAAGAACAGCTCTGTCACAGAGAGAAGTCCCAAATGGGTTGCCATGCTGCAGTAAAATGTAAGGGTTTATATAAATGAGCTAGTGGGGAGGGGGTATCTTATCTACATAGGGTGCAAAAACCTGGTTAGGACCAGGTGTGCCATCAGCATAGAGCAGAGTCTCTGTTTCTAGCACCCTCGACCTCACTCTTTTATCGTGCAGGTGGGCTCTTAGCTTGGGCTACTCCCTGTTGCTTATCCTTCCACTGCGCATGTGCTAAAAAGGGGAGGGGGAGTTTCTATGCTTGGTCCCAGGTACCTCCTTGCAGCTGCAGGCATGCCTCCATCACCCTGCAAGCTTTCAGAGTCCCTATTTTAGTGTGCCCAAAAAAAGGGAAAAGAATGTGCTCATTAAGACCCAGTGTTTTTATTGGGACCCGTCTTATGTATGTGAAGCGTCGTGATTACCCAGGAAACTCTCCCTTTGTGCTGGAGCTGCCTATCTATGTTTTACAGCCAGACCTTCCAGGCTGTTCTTTGTTAGAAGTGATTTCTTTGAACTGCGTGTGGTTAGAAAGAAAGTAATTTCTGAGCTGCTTCTTGTTAGAAGGAAAGTTTTTGCCAGGGACTCTTTCACCGTAACTATCTGACTAAATAATTTCTTTCTATCTCCTGTATCACTTGTGGAATTAGGAAGCATCACTGTCATGGTACATTGATTTTGTTTACCAGCCAGGAAATTCCACTGAGCTTCCATATCCAGAATTTTTAATGGGCTTTTGCTATGTAGGTATGTTTGATTTAATCATTGGCTACAAGGCTGAACTCAGTGTCCTACCTCTCTACTTTCCCCGGAGGTAGGGCTTGCTCAAAGCCCTAACTCTCTACTCACAGGGTTGGTCGTTCTGATGATCAGCCCCCATTATGAGGTATCTGTTTAGCATACACTCAGGTGTGAGCCAACAGACTAATAAATAACAAATCATAATTTATGTAATTAATCCTCTATCGATGAACATTTCACTTGCTTCTGATCTTCTGCTATGTATTAACAGTGCCACAATAAACATTCTTCTACATTCAAAAAAAAAATAACAAATACAGTCCTATTGTCAGGGTGTAGGTACAAGAATTTAGTTTTCCTCTCAGGCATCAGGGACAAAGGCCAAATTTTCTCTCTCTCTCTCTCTCTCTCTCTGTGTGTGTGTGTGTGTGTGTGTGTGTGTGTGTGTGTGTGTGTGGTGAGAACACTTAAAGTCTATTCTGTTAACAAATTTCAACTATACAATCCATTATTACTAAGTATAGTTACCATGCTGTACATTAGGCCTCCAGAACTTATTCATCTTACAACTGAAAGTTTGTTCCCTTTGACCATTTATTCTTTGAATACATTTATTCATTTATTTGTATCTTTTATTCTATGAATAAAAATATTTTATATAATAGGAATTTAACCTAAAATAATAAAGTAAGAAAGATTGAAAAAGGCTTGAGGAAACATGGAGCCGAATAGGAAAAACAAATAGTTTCTACATGCTCTAGGAAGATTCATAGTTTAAAATTAATTGTTTTAATTACTGTGTACACATTTCATGCCACCCTGCCTAACAAAGATGAATCATTTTCAATTGCAACGCAGTCTAGGCATCCCTCCTCATTGGTTGGAATAAGAAAGTTGGCAGGTGAGATGGAATGCCTTCCCCAATAATGTAACAAGAATTTATAAAATTTTGCTTTTGATCATCAGAAAAACGGATTCATGTTTTAGGCTATGAAATAACTCATATTTTCACTTATATATCTGTAAATTATTTTTGTCATTAAAATAGCATTCATATGCTGTTATCCACAATAAAAAATAACAATAAAAACCGTAATCTATATATGCTTGCATTTGCAAACATTGCAGTGCATTGCTCCCTCTAGCAATTATATATATGTTTATGTGTATATATGTGTGTGTGTGTGTGTGTGTGTGTGTGTATATGCCTTTATCATCCATGTAAATGTAACATATGAATTTTTTAAAAAATTCTTAGGGCATAATCACTACATTATATCAGGCTTATGTTGTAGAACATGCATTTTTGATGTTGCCAATTATTTAACAAAGCTGTCTGTAATGTGCACTTTTAATGCTGGATAAAAAGTCAATGGAATTTTTCAGATACATTACTGAGGAATCAAACCAAGAAAAAATGCTGTTGTTTATTGTTGACTTTGTGAATTTCTTCTTTACATTAACCTAAACTCATACTAAAATATTTTTGCATAACATCTAGATAAATGATAGGCATTTTCTATATTAAAATGTCAAGTCCTCTTGAGCTTTTAATCCATTTTCAACAGAAAGATATATTTTAGACATTATTTTTTAAAGTCAGATGGCACAGTAATTTTCAAGGGGGAAGCCAGAGTAACACATCACAAGTAGAGCCACTTAACCTGACCCCAAGGTGAGACATAAACATTCTTTGGAAGGTATACATTTTGCAGAAGTAGAATATAATGAGATAAACATGAACTAGAATTTTAGTTTCATAGAAAGTGTTATTACATATGCAACACTGGAATGTGTTTTTTAAAACATTATGGATCTAGAATTTTAGTATGTAAAAAAAATACCTGGCATGCTTTTGCAAACCATAGTTTGTGTTGCCTCTACCCCAGAAACATGGATTAAACAGATATGTGGTGAACTCTAAAATCTGCATTTTTTTAAACAACATCCAGAATGACTATGATACAGTTAGACTAAGACGTGCTTTAATAACCTATAAAAGATTTCTAAATTTTCTATACAAGAAATATGGTACAGATCTTTACTGATGTGAAAAGTAAGGACTCTCTATCAAAATATATTTGAGAAATGAACGAACATTTAAAAATATATTTAAAAAGTTGTTTGTGTTCATAAACCATACTCCCTTTAACTATAACTTACCATTGCCAGGAAACACATACCTAAGCTTGGTATATTTTTGAGAACATACACGGCTTTGCTGAATGAAATATAAGTAACAAATGTTAGTAAATGACCTCACATGTATCCTTGCCTATTTAATTCTGTTAAGTATTAGATATATTTTAAAATGAAGAAGCGCTTTGATGGGTCTATACAGTCTATCATTTCCAACATTTTCAACAATTTTGCATGATCAAGCTCTATATTTGTTGCTGCTTTCTTGTTTGTTTACAGCTCAACAAAACAGAGAAAGTTACAGAGCATGTATATGTACTCTTGGTAGGTCACACTTGATAGCTAGTCTCTTATAAAAAGAAGAAACAGAAGCCGTCCTCTTGAAAGATAAATAATGACAGCATTTCTTAAAATCACCTTGTAGTAGTAGAAGGAAGTCAGAGTCTGTAAAATGAATGTATTTAGGTTTCAAACCTAGGAGAAAAATACATTGTCAAGTAGTACCTTTGGGAACTAGTGAGATAAAATAACATAGGAGTATATACCAATAGATAAAAACATATCAACAGTGGAATTCTCTAGTGAGATTAAGAAATAGAACAGTTCCAGTTTATTAAGTTATACTATATTTTAGAGACATGTTTAAGTGACAACAGATTTACATATTAGTCTTTGAACCAAAAGTCAGCATAAGTGAAAGCAAAATGATTCAAAATAATTTTGTGACATTTTGTACTAATTTACATTGTTTATATACTTTTTGTCTTCTGGGTTACATAATTCATCTACTATCAATATTTCATGATGAAACGAGATAAATCATGATATCTACACAGATACAATGATAAATGAAATAAATCAATATCCTTAGTAGAATAAGTAACTTGCTATTTTTAAGGCGAAAAAATGTAGCTGGGAAGAAATATGTGCTGTTATTTCTTACTTAGAATTATTTAAATCAAATAATTGGTAGTAAACTTGGCCTTTTCTACTTTATATGTGTACATATATTCATATTTAAGTTTGATGAATGTTATTGGCCCTTGGAAAAATGGAAATGGATTTATTATTGCTTTAGTATTGGTCATGTTTTTGTAAATTTAGGCCCTCAATTGATAATTTTTTTCCTCAGAGAAAAATAAATGAGCATTCCTTCCAATGTAGAGAGAATATGAGAATATCCACAATATTTTTAATAGTAAAAAAGTACTTCTCAATAACTTTTTTTTTTTTTTTTTTTTTGAGACAGAGTCTTGCGCTATCACCCAGGCTGGAGTGCAGTGGTGCGAACTCAGCTCACTGCAAGCTCTGCCTCCCGGGTTCACGCCATTTTCCTGCTTCAGCCTCCCAAGTAGCTGGGACTACACGCACCCACCACCATGCCTGGCAAATTTTTTGTATTTTTAGTAGAGATGGTGTTTCACCATGTTAGCCAGGATGGTCTCGATCTCCTGACCTCATGATCCGCCAGCCTCAGCCTCCCAAAGTGCTGGGATTACAGGCATTAGCCACCATGCCTGCCCCAGTAATTCTTAGAATAAGGAGTTCATTTTTTGTAAGGGAGCTCATTTTATTGTTGAATAGATCTAGCATGGGAAAAATATATTTGATATCTTCAATGAATTTGTTTTTATTATTTTTATGTATTTATTTTTGTTGTGATTTCTGGAGTAAAAAATATGTGATGTTTTCTCCACCGTTCATAACTAGCCCTTCAAGGATGTAAAAATGGCTTTTCTAGTTGTTTTCCTCTCACAGAACAATCTTCTAGTTAGAAGTAAAGCCCCTGATGATAGACCCCACTATAGCATTTTAAACTAGGATCCTTAATTTGATAGCTAATTGACCTTTAATGGGTTGCTTTATAGCTCTAAACGTGTTTTCTATTTTTAAAATGAGAACAGATTAAAACATTTTACATCCTAGGAAATTTGTATGTATAAAATGACACACACACACACACACACACACACACAACTAAAACTAAAACTAAAATAACCCTGGTAGGGAATATAAACTCAACTAATATTAGGTTCTATGATCACAATTTAAGTGAGTTCACATTTCTCTCAACAATAATTATAAGAAATATTTTACATACCTTGTTAAAATAAAAATACAATGTCTCTAACATCTACTTCCATTTTCTACTTTCTGTCTTTATTCATCTGTCAAATTCAGTTGATTTTTCTGGCACCATATTGATGGCAGTGACAGCCCATCTGAAGTGGCCTCTTTCATGATGCTGGTTGCAATTGGGGAAGTACAGACAGGGCTTCATGTTCCATGGTTCCAGCTGGAGCCAGGAGCCAGGATCAGGATCCAGTTGAAAGCCCAACCCCTTTCAAGTTGTAGGTTTGGGAGCCCTGCCCTGTTGGGTGCAGCTGCAGCCACCAAGTCTCGGCTGCAGACATGGGCATCTCTGCACTCTTGGAGGCCCAGGTAGCCCCCCAGCTCTCTCAGGCTCAGAATGCCTGCATCTACTGCCTGGCCTCTCCCTGCTCCCAGTGCCCACTCTGATTTTTAAGCAAAGTTGTGACTTAGCCCATGCACTGTCACGACCTGGCTAGGTGTGTGTGCCCTCGGGGCAGTGCCAACATGCCAGCTCCCTGCTGCCGTTCCCCTCTGGACTTTGGGCACCAATAAGCATGGGAGGGAGGCTGAAGGGGACTAAGGGTGGCTCTCCACTGGCCTGCAGGCACCCTTCAGCATGAACAGCCTGAGTGCTGTGGACACCGTGGATAGCAAGTTAATGGTGGCAGGAGGTAGACAGGCTCCTGGGTGGAAAGGAGCAGGTGCCCCATGAAACTCCACCTTCAGACCAGGGACAGCTTGAGGCCTGGGGGCTGGGCTGCCATTTCCATGGACCGGAGTGAGAACGTATGGTGCTGTCTTCAGGCCTACCCATTGCCAGTCATGGACCAATCAGCATGCACTTTTTCCTCTCTGAAGCTCATGAAAATCCCGGACTCTGGCCGGGCGGGTGCAGTGGCTCACGCCTGTAATCCCAGCACATTGGGAGGCTGAGGCCGGTGGATCATGAGGTCAGGAGATCAAGACCGTCCTGGCTAACACAGTGAAACCCCGTCTCTACTAAAAATAAAAATAAAAAATTAGCCGGGCGTGGTTGCAGGCGCCTGTAGTCCCAGCTACTAGGGAGGCTGAGGCAGAAGAATGGTGTGAACTCGGGAGGTGGAGCTTGCAGTGAGCGGAGATCGTGCCATGCACTCCAGCCTGGGTGACAGAGTGAGACTCCGTCTCAAAAAAAAAAAAAAAAAAAAAAAATTCCCGGACGCAGCCAGACTCTGGCAGATGATGGGACAACCTGCCTGCAGAGAGGAGCTACCCACTGCGGGTCTCCTCTGAGCTGTTCTGTCGCTCAATGAAGCACACCTTTGCCGTGCACACCTCCCTCTTGACCACATTTCTCATTGAATCTGGACACGGGACAAAAAATCCAGGACCTTGCCAAATGGCAGGGCTGAAAGAACTGTAACACAAACAGGGCTGAAACACACTCCTTGATTGTCACATTATGGGCAGCAAAAAGGAGAGAAGAAAGAATGAGGGAAGAGTGGTGGCCCTTCAAGGAGCCCAGACCTAGGAGCTCCCTGAGTCAGGGCTGTGACACGCTCTTTGGGGCTCTGTGGTTCCTGGTTTCTCCAAGCTGCCAGGCACCACTGCATGTCCCAGTGCCAGCCATGAAAGCAGCTTGCAGTACACCTGGTCCAGCTGCAGCCTCACAGGGAGCCATCACCCATGCCAGTGCCTGGAACTGCCCACCCAACTGAAGCCAGCATGCCTGGTCATGTGCAGTGACCAGATCCAACGATTGCTCACAAATACACCTCTCACAGCTCTGCTCTTGGTTTGCCCTTGGCGGGCATGGGATCCAGGCCGGTACTGTGAGCTGAGTGCAGCCTGCCAGACCAAGTGGGCGGGATGAGTACAGGAGGCCCCAGCAAAACTCAGGCAAAGGCTTCACTGGCCTCAGAGGTTTACAGCCAGAAAAGTAACACCTCAAGTACCCTGTGACAATACAAAAAAAAAAATGAATTGTCAATACTTATCTTTAGTTGTCAATGCTTTTCATAACAATACTTTTTGTTCTGAACTGTGACTTATTTCACAAAGTATTTCCAAATAATGTCTATTAATGTGTTCTCAAACATTGCTGGGACTTAGCATCAAACTTAACAGTGTCCCGAACTTGTCTTACTTACTACTTCATAAAATTAAAACAAATGTACATAACTCCCAGCTTCTAACAGTCTTACATGTCTGAAGTACATAACAATTAATGCTACTCATAAACTCAGATGAATCAGAGAATATTTTGCAGTACCAAAGAAGAAATACATAGAAATACTCTTACATTTACCTATTAATAGTATAATATTATGGGAGATAAATTTTATAACTAATTACAATTTCATGAGACAAGTTCAGTGAAATTCCACGTTTAAAAAGTGAAAACTTCAAAATCAAATGTTAGTTAAAAGCCTATAATTTTTAAATAATCTCAAAACTTATCAACAGTCATTTATACTTGTGACTAATTACCTTAAAATTTTGTTTCTCTATTCTTTTTTTGATTGTATTATTTTCTCCAGAATTATCCAGAGATGAAGATTATCCACCTCCCCTCCATTACCATTTTATACTCAAGGTCTGATTGTAATATTATGCAAAATAGAACTCACCAAAATAGCTGAAATAAAGAGAGGGCACTAAATAATGTGTCCCAAATCACTCCAGATGTGGGAAACTTCCTTTGAAATGCCAAATGCATGATTTTGAATGCCCTATTAATATATATTTAGTGGGTTGATGAGTTATATTATAATATAAATTGTGAATTGTTGGATGTGTTCTTCAACTTCAGTTCTAATTACAATATAGTCAACTCTTGATTATCCATTGTAATGAAGACGTGAAATGTAGAGATAAACAAAATCTACAGATTTTTCTCGCACTTCTAAAAACCATTAGTTTTTATTGTTTTTGCATGCAACCTTTATTTGCCCTCCACATTCTCTTGCCTTCTAAGCATCCTTAATTAAGTAACAAAATAAACTGAAATTGGACAGGCATATGTTAGTATACGTCTGATATTTGATAAAGAATAGCTAAATTTACAAGGTGTTAGCTGAAATTTCTATGTCCCTGTAAAGGCATGGAGATTATAAATAATAAATGAGATTGTTCCAATTATGATTGCATTGTTCATTCATTGTTATGTATAATAATATGGACTTATGTATTCATACAAATAATCATGACTATTCAACATATATGCATTATATAGATAGATTTGTCCCCTTTATACAATATTAGAAATTTGGGTATATCTGGATCTGTACTCCTCAAATATTTTTCTTTTTGTTGTTTAAGTCAGTTGACTATCTGGAGTAAAATACCCCAAGTCCAATTATACGATAAACCCTAAAGTAAGGCTAAGAGGTTTAAAGAAAATAACATAACTCTAAACATGTCTACATTCTTTTTTCTTTTGGAACTAACTAGCCACTGGTAATGGAGGGGAGGCTAATATTTTAATACAAACATTTTTCAAGGCTTAATTTCAAAGATTTGGCTAGCTCTTTTAATAGTCGAGAGATCAGGCAGGCATTAAGAGGTCAACATTCATTATTTTGCTGGAACCTGTTTGTATGGGTTTCTGAGAGCTGATTCCTATTATTTCAGGAATTTTGCCAGCAGGTTGTTTAACATTGGTGGCTTAAAATAGACAGTGATAGGAATATTTACAACACCAAAATTTGCAAAGACTAAAAATCTGAGCTTTTTGTCATCTAATTTTTTTTTTGACAGTCCGTTACCAATGCACACACCTGTCAGCATTAGGCTAATTTCTTACTTTTATATGGCTAATGGGGGAAAATTTTAAAGGGTTGACCTTGAGGGTGAGGAGAAGGAAAATAATTAATATTATTCTACACAATAATAGGAAGAATCAGGTTCTTTGTAGAACCAGACTTGTAAATTCCAAATTACACTTAAGGGATTTAGCAAATGTTATGCTTCCTGACCTTGTGTCACAGTTTAAATACCAATTCTTTGTTTCTCAGACCTTGTACTCCTGTCTAAAAAATAAGGTCTTTGTCTTATTCGCTTTTCTCAAGACTCTGTTTCATAAGTTCCGTGCAGTTAAGATCTGTGTCTGTTATGTACGTAAAGCCCATTATTATGTCTTCAGCAACAAACCCAATTCCTTGAATGTAGTAGCCATCCAAACATATTGATGAATGAATGAATCACTTGCTCAGCACTAGATGCTCTGGGTTCTAGCCTAGGTTTTGCAAGCCTCCTGGCAACTAACTCCCAAGAAATGGATTCCTAGCTCCAATACTAAGCTATCTAAGATTTATTTAAAAAACTCATCTGATTGAAATCATCTGCCTAATACTTGAAGTTGTTCCTCTGTGGTGCTGGTGTGAACAGCATTCTGACTGTTTCCTGTGTTCAGTATATTATTACTTATTTGCCTACTGGCCTTTTATATCTCCTTGTGTCTTTATATGCTTCTCTCTAGGAGTCTATTTTGTTGCTATCTTCAGACACACCCTAGGCTGCTTGATTGATGACTATCCCTCCCAAAAGAAGAAAAATTAAAAAGAAAACAAAACCAAAATACGAATAACAACCATAAAGCATTTCTGTTTTGTTCAAGTAAATAATGCAAGAAGATCACAATGTTACTATGTACATCTTAAGAAGGAAATGCAGACTTTCTTCTAGTGATACTGTAAGTCTATTTTTCATTGAGAAAAATGTTCAGCAGCCAAGACATGCCACTTGCCACCCCACTGAGTCTTCACTGGCTTTTCTTTGCTCCTCTGCAGGCTTTACAAGACTGAAACCAAGCTATCACCTTTGTTATTGCTACAGAATTACCTAGGTTTTTTTCTCATCCCCAGTTACATGACACATAATTCCTCATACTGCCTATCTGACTTGATTCTGGAAACTAAGGAGTTTCACATGAATTGTGTCACATTGAAGTAAGCATGTTAGAAGCAGTGTAAAGGATTTTAGCTTCAGTAAAAGGGAAGTAAGTGGTAAAGAAGTGATTGTAAGTGGGCAAGAAGTCAGCAAGAGGTAAAGAAGAACATCATATGTATCTATAAGATAGAAAATATAATGTTACTAAATTTGATTGGCTGGGCACAGTGGCTCACACCTGTAACCTCAGCATTTTGGGAGGTCAAGGTAAGAGGATCATTTGAGCCTAGGTTTTTGAGACCAGCCTGGGCAATATAGCAAGACTTTCTGACTACAAGAAAGAAAAGAAATTAGCCAGGCATCATGGTGCACACCTGTGGTCCAAGCTACTTGGGAGACTGAGGTGGGAAAGATAGCTTGAGGCCAGGAGATTGATTGAGGCTGCAGTGAGCCAAGATCAGGGCACTGCATTCCAGCCTGGGCAACAGAGCAAGACCACGTCTTAAACAAACAAACAAATTGTATATATTACATTGTATTCTTGTTCTTCAAGAAATATGTTCTTCTACAGTGTATAATATACAAAAAATCTAATCTAAATGTATTTACATATATTTAAAAATGTATACCTCATATATTTATAAAATTATACATATTTCTATATAAATAAATTTGATTATAAAGATGTAAAAAATTACAAGAATATTTGCCATGCCCATTTTAAAAAGACCATTTAAACCTGCCACAATGTAAGAAAAAAAAAGGAGAACTATTTGAAAGGACTCATAAATAAATAAATATGAGCTACCAGTCTTGCCAAGAAGTACTGGAGAGCATATGCTGACTCTATACCATGTCTTAACACAGAGCATGATGGCACTCTGCTCCCATGTTGAAAAATATCTCGGAGCAGCAAAGGAAAAATCTGTAGAGATTTGGACAAACCAATCACAGCTGTGCCAACATATGGCAAGCTGATTAACGTGTGTGTCATTAGTAATAATGAACCATAAGAAAATGTTATGCACATAAACTGTTTATTTTTAAAATGTAACTCTTTCTTTCCAACTTTATTTTTTAATTTTTTGATCAAAAGATAAGTAAAAATATGAGCCTTAAATTTCAAAAAATTCCAATGAAGTTTATAATTTAATAATTAGGATATTCAAATAAGCATATTCTGAATCATGACATCAGAAGACTCTCTTCCTTTAATGGGCCTTTGTATCCTTCAGGAATGACCTCTCATGGAGGCCTCTAGTATTTGGCATTTGTAAAATTTTCCCCAGAAATGTAAAGTATAGTGTTTCTCTTTTTTGATGCCAATATGGGTAATGCCTGAGATGACTTTATTTTTTTTCTCAGCAGTAGAGATGCGAACTCTTTGGTATTGAGACAGATCCATTCAACAGCAAAGAGGAAGACCTGCCTTGAGGAACTAATGCATGCATTCTCAAGGGAGCAAGTATTGCCCCAGGGGAGCATAACTAGTTCTTGGAATAAAAACAAATCTTAGTTATTACAATGGCTGTGGTTTTCCAAAGAACCACCCTAAATAAACGTATATATGGTATATCTGTGATTGTAAGACTTCGTGGAAGTTGGGGGAGTGATTAGGAAGAAAAAAAGTTTAACAAGCCTCCTTAACGGGTGATAATATGAAAAACATAAGGTTTATTAACTCTGGGTTAAGGTATCCCTCATTCCAGATGGGAGTTGTCAATCCATGGGACTAGAACCAGCTCTCAGAACCTAAATGAAGAATAAGAATACAGTCGCACAGCTGGGAGAGCAGGTGAATGTGTAGCAGGTATTTATTTGGAGTTAATGGTGTGGTAGACATTTAGAAAGTAAAATGCACAAATCAAGAATCTCATGAAATGAGGGAGTACAGTTGCCATGTAAAATACAGCACACTCAGTTAAATTTGAATTTCAGATAAACAATAAATAATTTTGGATATATTTATACTAAAACATTATTCATTATCTTAAATTCAAATTTAACTCTGCTCTGTATTTTTATTTTAGAATTCTCTTAACTCTTTTCTGCCAAAATGCCAGTTTTCCATAGGATAAAGATGAAAATAAATCAATGATCCTAAAACCTTGTGTTCTATCTAAATGTTCATGGTTTTTCAGAAGGCTCTGTTTATTCCCAAAGTTAATATATAAGTTGTTACTTTTCTAAATTCAAAAAGTCTAAGCTGCTAATCTACTTCGTTTTCCCCCACAATCTTCTCTCTACCTCATCATCCCTGTTACCTTGGATCAATCTATCTCTACTGCTATAGAAACCACTTAGAAATAAAAATACGTATGTACATACAAAAGTACATATAGCTACACGCACTTAAATATTTATGATCACACCACAAGGAACTCTTAGTAATCCTCTCTGTTAAGCAAGAGGACGAGAGACATTCCATTTACTCCTCATCTACTGAAACATTGTTACAAATTTGCATTTGGTTGAAAGGTAGACAGACAGGTAGATAAATAGCAGAAAGAAAGTAATAGCTAGGTCTTATCTCTGATCCATTGATAAATACATAATACATTGTCAATCAGCTGACAATTTTCCTTCACTCTAATACCTCCGTGAATTATGAATTTCTTATCATTAGAAGATCATGTATTTTCATGGGCCTGGGTTGTTCTCAGACTTTGAGAACTGCTGTTTTTCCATTTTCTTCATTTTCTCCTGATATATTTCTCCATGTCATTAATTATTACTAACATTGAGTTATAATCAGCTCTTACTACCTATAGTCTGAAGACTTACATGACTGTTAGGAATAATAACGTTTTCCTAAAACTGCAATTTAACATGAAAAGAAAATCACTGAGTGGGAGTTCAGTCTGAATCAGACTTATAGTTCTAAATAGATGTACTCATGAATCAGGAGAAAATTAGTTATGCTGATACTGTGAGCAATGTGCAGCATGTAGTCAAAAAATCTAAACAACCTTCTATATTTTAGAAATTATATACACAAATTTAATGTAAGTAGGACCTATTAAATGTCAAAATTCTTTGCTCAACTAAACTGTAGTCAGGCTTCTTTTGAGCCTGCCCCTAGACTCGTTTGTGCACTACCTTGTAAAATCCCGTTTCAGCAAATAACACTGCCAGGGCAGTTTAGGGAATCTCCCCCTCCCTCAATAACAGATCGCTCTTAATATCTGACCAGGATTTTTCACACCGTGTGTTTGATACCTGATCACCCCGGCCTGCCTTCAGCAGGAATCCTGTTAGGTTGATTCAGCCAGAACTCCCCCGCAACACCATGTCTTCTCTTAGAAATTTTCCATCCGCAGACCCCTGCTTCTTGGCTGTAAGTCGCCGTTGTCCCCGGTGTAGTCAGAATGGAGCCCATTCTCATTCTGTGGCCTCTCTTCCCTTAATGAAATAGTCCTGAATTAAACTTGTTTTCACCACTTTAACTTCTGCCCAGCTCTGCTTTCCTTTGGCATACCATTCACTCTCACATTAAATAAATGGGAGGGAACATCCAGTGTTATGACACCTTTGAAAAAAACTTTTATAAAAGATGAGGGGTCTAGGACCAGCAAATAAAGACAAGTCATTTATCAATTTACATCTAAAGCCTCTCTCTTAGTTTGGGGTATTTAGACCATAATAACGGAGTATTTAGTTGCCAGTGAGAAGCCATCTAAGAGCTGCAGCAAACCAGCTTCTAAGGACATAACTATATTTCATATTTCTCAGAGACTTAAAAATAAAACAATTAAAAATTCCAAAAAATGTATTACTTAGGCTATCAAGAGCATGTAGTATAAAGATGTGTTTATGTTCACAACATACCTTAAATATTTTGATAAATTGGTAAATATTTTTGTACATTTGCTAAATTTTCACTGAAAATTGAGTCACAAAATTAAATTTGAAAAAATCTTATAAATTTGAATAGAAATAATTAAATATAAATTAGTGTCTCTGTGAAAGAGTCTCTAAGTCAACCTACACAGATTCTAGAAAAGCACTAACAGAACATTTTCCAGTATGATTTGAAGAAGCTACATAACATATTGAAAAAGTTAATATATCTTTTTGTCTAATATGAGTGGGGTGAATAAAAGGCATTTAGGGAGGGGCGCAGTGGCTCACACCTGTAATCCCAGCACTTTGGGAGCCCATGAGGGCAGATCACAAGGTCAGGAGATCGAGACCATCCTGGCTAACATGGTGAAACACCGTCTCTAGTAAAAATACAAAAAATTAGTCAGGCGTGGTGGTGGGCACCTGTAGTCCCAGCTACTCGGGAGGCTGAGGCAGGAGAATGGCGTGAACCAGGGAGGCGGAGCTTGCAGTGAGCCGAGATCGTGCCACTGAACTCCAGCCTGGGTGACAGAGCGAGACTCCATCTCAAAAATAAATAAATAAATAAAAGGCATTTAAAAAATTCTGGTATTGTTTTATAAGGCCTATGAAAAAGTCAGACATTTTCATCTAGTGATCAATTTTATTCCCTGACACCTTCAACTCCCTTCACTCCGTCTCCTCTAATTTTTAATTGAGTACACATAATTAATCCTAATAATACATATTAAATCTTCTTGGAATATAAATTGAATACTTTCATCTTTAAAACTCATCAGCTCATTTACTCTAACAATGTATTTCCTTTAATAAAGACTCCAATATGTTTATCTTGTGTACCTGAATTTTCTAAACTTCTGGTCCTGTGTATTCAATAACAAAGGGACATTCCTTTTGATGGCTGCTTAACATGTGAAAATGTCATTTACTATAGAAATTCAGCCAAACAGAAAGGATTACCAGTTTTTGTAGTCATACACTTTAATAGATTCAAGACTTCTGGCATGAGGCATCACCAAGTTAAGTGAGAGACTGAAAAATTAAAGATTAGAAGTCCAACAAAGTTTTATTTTATTTATTTATTTATTTATTTATTTATTTATTTATTTTGAGACAGAGTTTTGCTCTTGTCACCCAGGCTGGAGTGCAATGGCACGATCTCGGCTCACTGCAACCTCTACCTCCCAGGTTCAAGCAATTCTCATGCCTCAGCCTCCCTAGTAGCTGGGATTGCAGTCGTCTGCCACCACGCCTGGCTTATTTTTGTATTTTTAGTAGAAACTGGGTTTCACCATGTTGGCCAGGCTAGTCTCAAACTCCCGACCTCAGGTGATCTGCCCACCTTGGCCTCCCAAAGTGCTGGGATTACAGGTTGTAAACCACCGCACCTGGCCCCAACAAAGCATTTTTATATTTCAATGTCAGGATCAATGTAAGAAATTTAAGAAGCAAGAATATAGGAACTTAAAATAATTAGGCTTTATTATGGGGCCAACAACCTTTTTGACAATTGCCTAGAGTAACGTGAAAATGAGAACATCTTTGAGTCTGTAGATGTCATTTTGGGAAATCTATTTGAGAGTGTTATAAAGTAAAAAGATATCCCCTACCCACATTTTATGAGGCCTGAAACATCTCCTAGTTAAACCACCCTCTCAAACCATGATATTTCATACTTCAATATTTTATTTATTCTATTCTGTCTTCCTGGATTATTTTGACACATTACTTTTCCTCACTAACTCTGTTCATCCAGGACTAAGCTCAATGATTATTTCCTCGAGCAAGCCTCCATAAACTACAGTATTTCAGATGCTCCCGCATTCTTCCAAGTTATATTTTCTTCTGCCTCAAGTGTATTGTGTTGACTGCCTTTTCTCATTATGATTGGCCTAAATAAGTAAACCCCTAAGGCCAGAAAGGGCCATGTTTATTCTTTTATTGCAAAAGCAACAGTAAAAACCCAGGTGAATATGAAGATGGCAATAAATGTTGCAATGGGCTAGGTACTGTGTGTAAGAAAAGATGACTCTTCTAAGTCAAGACTTAGAACACTCCATCTGGAAGTAGTAAGAGTAACTCATTGTTCTAAGGGACAAAAAATATGGGAGTAAACAAACCAAATTTCGTCCCCCTTGTGGGGTGAGGAGAGCAATAACGTTGGATGGTATATGATACCATATATGGTAATATATATTATACCATATATAAAATACCATGTATAATAATGTTGGATGGTATAAGATACAGGCCAATGTGGTTGCTAGTTTGTGTAAAGTTGTATGAAAGTCTATAATGTCATGGAACAGCACTTGAAATATCTTGGAAAATACTGCTACAGGCAGAAGAATTGGCAACTACTGAAGTACAAAATTCCTGACTTGAGAGAACTCTTGGAAGCATTTTGAGCCAAAAAAATATAAAACTATTGCAACTAAAGTAATCTGATGCATGTTTGAAAGGAGATAGGAGGCCAAATGGTGGCTGTGGTTGGGACTTGAGTATTTGATTAAAGAAAGACCTAGGCTCCTGTAGGGACTGTGGTTTTCATGCTAAAGAAATGCTAAATTTTGAAGAAGTTTGAACAGTTTATTGTCACTATTGACTTATATTTTGAAAAATAACTCTAGATGCTATGTAGATGTGAAAGTTAAGCCTTCTCATATAATCAGTTGCAATCCTATGCTAATATCCATGCACCTAGAGCCATGGTGATGGCCCTCGGCCAAACCTAAATGAAATGTACTAATTATTGGCTGCCATATTTACTGTTTCACAGCCTTCACTGGTGATACCTCCAAGTACTAGAAAATCTGAGGCATCTAGGATCTAGCGCAGACTCTCCAGCAAACCACAGTAGCCGTATGAAAGAATAGCCAGACTGTTGAAAGAAAACCAACCAAACAAAAACAATAATAACAACAACAACAAAAAAACAAAAACCTTATCTAAAGGTCAGCAACTTCGAAGGTCAAAGGTAGATAGCCCACAGAAATGAGAATCAATGCAAAAATGCTACAAACTCAAAAAGCCAGACAGCCTCCTTTCTTACAAATGACCTCAACACCTCTCCAGCAAACATTCAGAAATGTGCTGAAGCTGATATGGCTGAAATGACAGAAGTGGCTTGAGAATGTAGATAAAAATGAACTTTGTTGAGCTAAAGGGGCATATTGTAACCCAATGCAAAGAAGCTAAGAATCATGGTGAAACACTGCAGGGGCTGACAGCCAAAAATAGTGAATATAGAGAGAAACATAACTGACCTGACAGAGCTGAAAAACATAGTGCAAGAACTTCACAATGCAGTCACAAGTATTAATAGCGAAATAGGCCAAGTGAAGGAAAGAATCTGACTATCTTTCTGCAATAAGACAGGCAGACAAGAATAGAGAAAAAAGAATGAAAAGGAATGAACGAAACCTTTGAGAAATGTGGGATTATGTAAAGAGACTGAATGTACAACTGATTGGGGTACCTGAAAGAGACAGGGAGAATGGAACCAATTTGGAAAGCATATTTCAAGATATCATCCAAGAGAGCTTCCCCAACCTAGCATGAGAAGCCAACATTCAAATTTGGGAAATCCAGAGAACTGCAGTAAGATACTCCATGAGAAGATAATCTCCAAAACACATAGTCATCAGATTCTCCAAGGTGAAAATGAGAGAAAAAGTGATAAGGGCAGCCAGAGAGAAAGCCCAGGTCACCTACAAAGGGAAGTACATCATACTAACAGTCAACTTCTCAGTGGAAATCCTACACAAGAAAGAGACTGAGAGCCAATACTCAACATTCTTAAAGAAAATAATTTCCAACCCAGAATTTTGTATCTGGCCAAACTAAGCTTCATAAGCGAAGGAGAAATAAGATCTTTTTCAGACAAGCAAATGCTGAGGGAATTCATTACCACCAATACACAGACTAGTGACACTATGAAGCAACCACATAAACAGGTCTGCCAAATAACCAGCTAGCATCATAATGACAGGATCAAATCTACATATAACACTATTAACCTTAAATGTAAATGGGATAAATGTCCCAATTAAAAGACACAGAATGGCAAGCTGGGTAAAGAACCAAGACCCAGCAATATGCATGAAAAGACCCATCTCACATGCAATGACACCGATAGGCTCAAAATAAAGGGATGGAGGAAAATTTACCAAGCAAATGGAAAACAGGAAAAAGCAGGGGTTGCAATCCTAGTTTCTGACAAAACAAACTTTAAACCAACAAAAATTTTAAAAAGACAAGAGCATTACATAATAGTGAAGGGTTCATTTCAACAAGAAGAGCTAACTATCCTAAATATATATATGCACCCAATACAGGAGCACCCAGATTCATAAAGCAAGTTCTTGGAGACCTTCAAAGAGACTTAGACTCTCACACAATAATAGTGGGAGAATTTAACACCCCACTGACAGTATTAGACAGATCATCAAGACAGAAAATTAACAAAGATATTCAGGACCTGAACTCTGGATCAAGTGGATCTGACAGTTATCTACAGAACTCCGCGCCCCAGAACAACAGAATATGCATCATTCTCATCACCACACAGCACTTACTGTAAAATTGATCACATAATCGAAAGTAAAACACTCCTTAGCAAACGTAAAATAACTGAAATCATAACAAACTGTCTCTCGGACCACAAAACAATCAAATTAGAACTCAAGATTAAGACATTTACTCAAAACCATACAACTACATGGAAATTGAACAACCTACTCCTGAATGACTTTTGGGTAAATAATGAAATTAAGACAAATCGAGAAGTTCATTGAAATTAATTAGAACAAAGATACAACATACCAGAATCTCTGGGATGCAGCTAAAGCAGTGTTAAAAGGGAAATTTACACCACTAAATGCCCATATCAAAAAGCTGGAAAGATCTCAAGTTAACAACCCAAGATCACAACTAAAAGAACTAGGGAACCAAGAGCAAACAAACCCCAAAGCTAGCAGAAGATATGTAACTTACCTGCACGTTGCGCACATGTACCATAGAGCCTAAAGTATAATAATAATAATAAATAATAATAATAATAAAAAGAAAAAAAAAACAAGTTAAAAAATAAAAAAAATAAAAAAATAAAAATGGTTTGTTTGGACAGAAAAAAAAAAAAAGAAATAACCAAGAATTTGGTTATTTGGTTATTGAAAGAGATAGAGACATGAAAAATGCTTCAAAAATTAATTAATTCAGGAGCTGTTTTATTTTAAAAATTAATAAAATAGACGAGTAGCTAGACTAATAAAGAAGAAAAAAGAGAAGATTCAAAAAAACACAATCAGAAATGATAAGGGGAATATCACCACTGACCCCACAGAAATACAATCATCAGAGAATATTATAAACACCTCTAGGCACATAAACTGGTAAATCTAGAAGAAATTGATAAATTCTTGGTCACATATATCCTCCCAAGACCGAACCAGGAAGAAATTGAATCCATGAACAGACCGATAAAAAGTTTTGAAATTGAGGCAATAGTAAATAGCCTATCAATCATAAAAAGCCTAGGACCAGATAGATTAACAGCTGAATTCTATCAGAGGTACAAAGAAGAGCTGATACCACTCCTCCTGAAACTATTTCAAAAAAAATTGAAAAGGATGGATTTCTCCTTATCACATTCTATGAGGCCAACATCATCCTTGATACCAAAACCTTGCAGAGATACAACAACAAAAAAAAGAACTTCAGGCCAGTGTACTTGATGAACATCAATGCAGAAATTATCAGAAAAATACTATCAAACCAAACCCAGCAGCACATCAACAAACTTACCACAATCAAGTGGACTTCATCCCTGGGTTGCAAGCCTAGTTCAACATACACAAATCAATAAATGTGATTTATCCCATAAACAGAACTAAAGACCAAAAACCACATATTATCTCAATGGGTGCAGAAAAGTCCTCCATTGAAATTCAACATCCTTTCATGTTAAAAACTCTCAGTAAACTAGGTATTGAAGGAGCATATATCAAAATAATAAGAGCCACCTATGACAAAACCACAGCCAATATCATACTGAATGGCCAAAAGTTGGAAGCATTCTCCATGAAAACCTTCACAAGACAAGGTTGCACTCCCTCGTAACTCCTATTTAACACAGTATTGGAAGTTCTGGCCAGGGCAATCAGGCAAGAGAAAACACATAAAGGGTATTGAGATAGGAAAAGAGGAAGTAAAACTATCTGTGTTTGCAGATGACATAATCCTATATCTAGAAAACCCCATTGTCTCAGCCAAAAAGCTTCTTAAGCTGATAAACAACTTTAGCAAATTCTCAAGATACAGTATCATGTGCAAAAATCATTAGCATTCCTTTACACCAACAACAGGCAAGCCAAAAACCTAATCACGAATGACCTCTTATTTACAACTGCCGCAAAATGAATAAAATACCTATGAGTACAGCTAACAAGAGAAGTGAAGGAACTATTCAAGGAGAACTATAAACCACTGCTCAAGAAATCATAGATGACACAAAAAAATGGAAAAGCAGTCTATGCTCATGGATAGGAAGAATCAATATTATGAAAATGGCCTTATTGCCCAAAGCAATTTGTAGATTCAATTTATAGTTTATTCCCATCAAACTACCATGGACATTCTTCACAGAATTAGAAAAAAAACTATTTTAAAATTCATTTGAAACCAAAAAAGTGCCCGCGTAGTCAAAAACTCCTAAGCAAAAAGAACAAAGCCGGGAGCATAATGCTACCCAACTTCAAACTATACTACAGCGCTACAGTAACCAAAAATCATAATACTGTTAAAAGATCAGACACATAGATCCATGGAACAGAATAGGGAACCCAGAAATAAGACTACACACCTACAACCATCTGATCTTCGACAAAGCTAGCAAAAACTAGCAATGGGGAAATAATTCCCTATTTAATAAATGGTGCTGGGAGAATTGGATAGATAGCCATATGCAGAAAGTTGAAACTGGACCCCTTCCTTACACCATATACAAAAATCAACTCAAGATGGATTAAAGACGTAAATGTAAAACTCTATAAAACCCTAGGGAAAAAAAAAAAAAAAAACAACAACTTAGGCAATACCATTCAGGACATAGGCACAGGCAAAGATTTCATGACTAGATGCCAAAAGCAATTGCAGCAAAAACAAAAATTGACAAATATAATTAAATTAAAGAGCTTCTGCACAGCAAAAGAAACTATCAACAGAGTAAACAGACAACCTAAGGAATGGGAGAAAAATTTTGCAATCTGTCTATCTGACAAAGGTCTAATATCAGCATCTATGAGGAACTTAAACAAATTTACAAGAAAAAACACACAATCCCATTAAAAAGTGGTCAAATGACATGAACAGACACTTCTCATAAGAAAGCATACCTGTAGCCAACAAACCCATGTAAAAAAGCTCAACATCACTGATCATTAGAGAAATGCAAATAAAAACACAGTGAGATAACATCTCACACCAGTCAGAATGGCTATTATTAAAAAGTCAAAAACTAACAGATGCTGGCAAGGTAGTGGAGAAAATGGAACACTTTTACACTGTTAGTGAGAGTGTATATTAGTTCAACCATATAACATGTGGAAGACAGCGTGGTGATTCCTCAAAGACCTAGAAGCAGAAATGCCTTTCAACCCCGCAATCCCATTACTGGGTATATGCACAAAGAAATATAAATTGTTATTTTATAAAGACATATGCACAATATGTGCATTGCAGTACTATCCACAATAGTAAAGACCTAAATGCCCATCAATCAACCTAAATGCAAATCACTGATAGACTGGATAAAGAAAATGTGGTACATATACATCATAGAATACTATGCAGCCATATAAAGGAATGAAATCATGTCCTTTGCAGGGATGTGGATAGAGCTAGAGGCAATTAACAAATTAATACAGGAACAGAAAAACAAATTAACACCTCTTCTTATAAGTAGGAGCTAAATGACAAGAACACGTGGAAACATGGGTGAGGAACAATGCACACTGGTGCCTGTCATCATGTGGAGGGTGGCAGGAGGGAGAGGATCGGGAAGAATAACTAATGGATGCTGAGCTGAATATCTGGGTGATGGGATAATCTGTGCAGCAAATGACCATGGCACACGTTTACCTGTGTAACAAACCTGCACATGCTGCACGTGTACCCCTGAACTTTTAAAGTTGGAAATTTTTTTAAAAATGGAAAAAAAAAGAAAATTAAAACCTCAGGGGCATTCTACATTTACTGTCCTTTGCATTATTCTTATAACAACTTAGTTGATAGTCATTTCTTAAAAGCACAGAAAAATTTCCACCAGTAGATAGTAATAGATACTGCTATATTTTTTTAAAGCCGTTATCTATAGACAAGATCTAAACATATAGGTCTGTAGAGAAGAGAGTAAATGACACGCCACCGTTATGGGATCAGTAATATATTCTTAAATGTGTCTTATTTAGTAATACTCTAGGGTGATGAGCAAAGAAGAGTTCAGAGGTTTCTCATAATGACAATTCCAGAAGTTTCTCTGTATTCCCTTGAAACTTTCAGGTTCTTAAAAGCTGTGACTTTGACATGCTCACCTCATGCTCTTGCTAAGACATGTATAGGTTATATATTCATATGGAATTTTTATGCCACATAACAAAATATTTTAATAAGGATGAATACACACTTCATTTGATAATTCCTTTCAAAGATAATCAAAAATAGAAATTTGTCAAGTAAGTGGTAGCTACAAATGCATAAAGCGTTGTTCAATTAAGCCATTCTAGCAGATTCAAAACACATTCTAAAAACACTCTCAAAGACATTAACATGATTTCTGAGACATGTGAATGAACTCTCCTCTACTTTTCTTCTAAATAAGGAAAATAGAGAGGAAAAGGAAAACAAAGATACTTTTTCAAAGGATTATTTGTTAATTGCCTCTGCAGGATTCCTAATTTTTGCTTTTTCTATGAATGAACATGAATATATAAGTCTGTATAACATGTAAAATACTGAACACCTACACATTACTAAGATATTTGTGGCACAATGTGTTGTTGATTCAGGAAAGAGTATAATTATCATACTTCTGGCTGGTATTATTTGGAACCTCAGCTGTCATGTCCACTTAGGGATGGCTAAATTTCAAGTGAAATGGAAATTTTTTGTGAATGACCTTTAGGAAAATACACTAAAGGAATAAAGCAGAGTTTTGGAAGGAAATACGAAGCATGTCCAAATTTGGCCAACTTGACCATTTGCAGTTAGTAGTATTTAAAAAGTTGTGGACAACCTCTCCTGATGCTCAAAGGATTGTGCAATATCCCGAGACTACTAACAGTAAAATACTGTCAGCACCCTTTGGCTTAAAGGAGCAATGGGCTAGAACAGTTCCCAAAACATGAAGAGAGAAGGCTACTGAGAATAACAGAATTTTGTTCAAGCGATGCCTAGAGGAAGAAAGTGATCCCCAGCCTTCACCCGATGTCCTGCTGTGCTCTCCTTTCTGTAAGAGAGCAGGGTAGCTTATTGATGCATTCTGTATTGGTCATCCTCCCGGAGAACAGAGCAGGGTACAGAATGTGGAAATTCAGATAGAAGCTAAGGGGCAAGCAAAAGGTATCCAGCAGAGTAAGAAATAATGACAAGAAATAGAGAAGACGTATTTAGGAAACAAAGAGACAAACAAATCAGAAACAATTATATGTTCTGCTAGGGAAAATGTAGAAATATATAGTGAATCCCAGAATACCTTGCTTCGTTGGTTATGTTATTGCTGCTGACACTTATTTGTTTGATTTTAGCTTTTTCTTTAAAATGAAAGGCATTTTCTAGAACATTTTTGGACCAATATAGCTGGAGCCATTTCAAAATGCTTGTTCTATTCAGTGTGATAAGAATTTCCCCAAGCTCTAGAAATATGTATTATCTCTACTAAATTTTAAAAGGAAAGATGAAGCCAAAAATGATATTAGAAATTATGCATTCCTTAGGCAGGATTTTGGAGGGCTGTCTCAGTGTTTCTTGTTGTTTAGGGTGGCTTAAAGCCACATTAACTTATTATTTGTCATGACTGTCAGTTGACAGGGCTCAGTTGGGCAGTTCTGCTCCATATGGTATAACTGAGGTTAAGTTATCTGGTTTTAACAGCTGAGAGCTCAGCTACAGCTGGAATCTACACAATGGCGTCATGTCTTCTATGGCCTCTCTTCACATGATCTCTCATCTCTCATGATTCTAGACTGAGTTTTATTACATAATATACACTGATTTTTAAGAAGGTAACACTCCAAGGAGACAAGCCCCAGTGTGTAAGTGTCTATCAAGCCTCTGTTAACATCATTCTTGATAATGTCTCATAGGTCAAATGAAGTCTCATGACCAAACTCAGAGTTGTAAGAAGGACTCTACAAAGGAGGCTTCGTTCACTGTGGGCCGTCTACGTAAAAGTCGAACAAAGCATGTACTTACATGACATCATGTATTTATACCACAAGTTTTTATGAATACCAAGCACACTGATTTACACTGAATATATAAAATTTATAAAGATTAAATCCATGTGTTCAAGTAATTTGCAAGGCATAAAATGGGACAAATACTTAACAGTAAAGTTCTGTAATAGAATTGCATATGAAATGTTGAGAGAAACCTGAATATGGGACCATAATCTTGATCTGGGAAGTGGAGTGGGGGAAATAAAATCCTTTTTTTTTCTGTGTCTTGAGGAATGTAGATCTTCATGAGTTATAGGAGGGAAAAATTAAGATATTTCCAGGAGAAAGATGAAAAAAGCATGGTGACATGACTATTAATTATGTATTTGAGAAAAGGTATGATCTGTTAGACAAGAAAAGCAATTATATGAAGTATGATGGGGCTGAAAAAGAAGGTTCAGTGCAGCTGGGAAAATATTGGCAATGTCCAGCTTCTGTGATACATAAGAGAATGATACATCAGATGTCTCATAACTGAAGACAGTATGGGATCCATGGTATTGTCATTAGCAGAGAGAGAATATTCAGGTTCATCATATAAGACAGGAGCTATCCAGGTGGGAATGAGGCATGTAGATGTGTTCATGAACAAGAGGGGTCAAATTACAGTGGGGAGGAGCCAATGTCTTGACCGGAAGACAGATATATGTGCAAGATCAAAGGCATGAGGCAAAGGAGTAATACAAATCATAGAAACAGAGATAACGGAGCTTATTACTACAAACTGTATATAAATCATGGATACAGAATTTAGTAGAGAATTGTCAATTTCTAAATTTCTCTAAAACTTAAGTTTCTCATTAGTAATTTGGGCCAATGATAATATATATTATTGCTTTAATATTTAATGTATACTATATATAATTATATATAATATATGTAGTTATGCATGTATCATGCATATAATTATATGAGTATTATAATTATATGTTATAGTTAATGCATAATATGTAACATTACATATAACATACAATTATAATATATATTGTGGACATATATAAATATATATTATATATACATATACATTATATATAACTATACATTATATGTATATATTATATATTATAATATACATTATATATTACATAAAATGTATTATATATAATATACTATATAATATAATACAACACTTATATAATATTTATGTTATATATTACATAATTAGCAAGAGAAAAATATTAACTGTCCTGACATCTAATTTTTTTTAAGCTTCAAGAAATTATAATACAATTACATTATCTCTTTCTTTTGACTCCTTTCAACTTTTGGCACCTTTAAGGTAATAGGTGCTGCCTTGCAGAGAAAGAAGTGAGGGTATAAATATTATATATAATATGTATATATATTATAATATATATATAAGTGTTTAGTGAAGTGCTTGTCAAATTGCAGGTGTTTAGTAATAGGTAGTGGCTGTTATTTTCTCCTTCTTAATCCAATAAGTAATAGATACCTCATCAAGCTTTCTATAATCATTAATTCTAATCCCAAATAGTACAGTGCAAATTAACTACTGTTATTTATGTTCTTTATACAAACAAAATCAGTACCAGAAAATCATTTTTCTAGCTTAAGTGCATAGAGAAAGTTAATTTAAAAATCTAACATTCAGGTCTCCCTAATTTAAAAGGCTGGTTAGCTATTAAATTCTGCCGCAATGTAGATACAATATATAGAGAAGAAAAGCCAGTTTATTAGGTTTAAATTGTTGGGTAAATATGAACTATTTAATTCTCAGCCACCAGTTTTCTGCAAGTGCTGAGTCTGCTTTTAACAAAGGAAACATCTTAATAAAGCTGCTACCCAAAGTAAACAGAGAACTTAGAAGGAATACAATGTCCTTGGGTAGAGAACTATCACTTCTGAATGTATTAAGTTTGGGGTATCTGATAATTCATTTGAAGAAAATAGTGTGCCTTCGTAAATATAAATCTGAGTCACCAGAGAGCACATTAAAGGAAAACATGCAGAGCACAAACTAAAGATCTTCACCACGCTGTCAGAAACACTGTAAAAGATCAAGGCCTACTTATTAAGTACAGGCTTGTGCATTGTGTGGGCTGAATGTCGATGTTGGCCTTTGGACACTCTGGGGGAATTTTAAAGACGGGAATAGGGATAGAAAGAATGTTAAATACAATCTCCTTTGGAGAGCTCATCCATGCCTTTTCTTACCCTCCCTTCATCTTTCTCTGCAAGACAGCACCTCTTACCTTAATGGAGCCAAAAGTTGAAAGGAATCAAAAGAAAGAGATAATATAATTATATTATCATTTCCTGAAGCTTAAAAAAATTGGATGTCTGGACAGTTAATATTTTTCTCTTGCTAATGCCATGCTACCTGGTATTGTATGTTACCATTTATTTCATTTAATATTTCAAACAGTCTAGTAAGGAAATGCCTGCTATGTCTTGCCTATATCTCCTCAAATACCACCATGAACTTCTCACTCATTATACTTCATTCAGACTGCATTTCTCACCAGCTTGTCCCTAAATTCAGGTCTGTCATATTGCTGTTCCCGCCACTTAGGAAACTTCCCCAGTGTGTGCATGGATAACACTCTTCATGCGGTTAATGACTCAGCTATCTCTTCTGCCAATATTTTCTTGATGATTTAATCTAATGACCCCTCCGTTCTTACCCACAAAGTTTTCATCTTTTGGTCCTTTTGAAAATGTCTTCATTCTACAAATCACTGCCTGAAATTATCTTGTTTCAATTATGTCTACTTGTTTATTATTATTTGCTTCCCCAGATTAGAAGGTAGAGTCCATGGGATCAGAACCTTGCTTGCCTTGCTCTTTGCTGTGTTTCTGGTGCTCAGAAGAGGGAGCACATGGCGTAATGGCAACAATAATATATGCTTGTTTCATTAAAAGATGGCTTTCCACTTTAGCTAATAATAAAAAAGCCAAGCCATAGTAAAAATAGATGTATTGTGAAATATAAAAGAGCTGATATTATGTAAGAGCAGAGACTTTAGCAAACTTTTTCTGCGAAGAACCAGATTATAAATATTTGGGTTCTGAGGGCCTTGTAGTTTCTCACAACTACTAAACTCTACCATTGTGGCTTGATTGTGTTTCAATAAAATATTACTTACAAAAACAGACAGTGGACCATAGTTTGCTAAATTCAGTTGTAGGGTACGGAAATAATGCCCTGACATTTGTGTGTAAGCAGTAAGTGCTGAATTAACTTCAAATGTGCCAGTAGCTGTGATAAATCTGTACCTGATGAATCAATTTTTTCCTCACTCTCTTTCACCCTATTCCAAATCAGCAAAAATATATGTAGTTTATGTTTAGACAGGTGGTTCTATTAACTAGGCTGTGTGTTTTGTGATAGAATATGATACTTTTTCCCATAAATATAACTCTTAATAAGTCGGCTAATCAGTTACAAGCAGACATTAAAACCTACCTACCTTTGTTACTCTCCCTTTCCATTGCTTGCTCCTATCCTAGTTACTAAGTTAGATTTTCCATGCATTTAATTAGTTATGAACATTCAGAAGAATTATTTAGATGAAGTAATATGTAGATTTTGGCTTTAAATTCACAGCTTCAGCAGGAAGCATTCATAGAACAAAAATAGCATTTTATACTCTCAGCCAATGCAATTTTTCCTGCATGTAAATAATTACTGTTTGTTAATTTCTTTGGCTCCCTCTACCTAGCTTCATGTTAAAAAAAAATCAAGGTTCTTAGTGCTACAAAACACTATGAAATAATTGAGACAAGCATTTCACCTCATTAAAGAACATTGCATCAATGACTCAAAAATCACACAGCTTCAATAACATAATTGACATCTTCTGCTTGATTATTTGAAAATAATGCAGAAAATGTAATAATTGAAAATCCCTGAAAACAACAGAGTTTTGGATTTTTTATCAACTGTGAATTCTATTATATTCCAATATTAACAACTGACTAAAATGTTCATTGAATATTATCATATCATTGAATGAAATTATTGATTTAATATTATTTAACAAGTTAATCTTGTATACATTTAAAATCCATGCTTCAGATGATCTTACTGTTATTTCCAAAATCTTATGCAGGTAAAATCTTCCTCTTTTCCAGGGGACTTTATTTATCTTGATGATTGATGACTATAGACTTGGATCACACTCTGTCACACTGCTAAATGTTATCTTTGACAATGACATGTGTATCTTTTATTTACACATTATAAATATGGCTTATTTTCTGAAATTCAAATAATATTTCATTTGATCCTGTACATTATTCATATTTGAGTGAGGAAATATTCTCTAGGTTTGGTCTTCAGGCAGATTGATTCTTTTTACTGAAAATTTGTTTTGCCAGTTTTTTCCATAGGTCCATTTAATAGTTTATTAAATGACAATAATTCATATGAGTTTCAGCAAGGACTTAAATCTGCCAGATGGTTTATAACATAGTTGACTTCAGCCATTTAGAATGTTATTTATAAACATTTGTCATCTTAAATCTTATCATGAATCTCTTTCATGCAACTATTTTTCTTTGCAAGAAATCAGTTCCTTACATGTTCCTAATTCTTTCTGAGGTAGTTCTCCATTCTGCAAGCTCATTACTTTTTCCTAAATAGATTTGCAGAGTAAAGCCAAAGTTTCCTGTAAAAAAACATCACCATATAATCTTTAAGCTAGTTTTATCCCATTTATACCATAATAATTAACCATGGCCTCAAGAAGTCAGAGATGTAAGCGATAGGAATTATATTTAAAAAAATGTAAAATCCCAATTTTAATAAAAAGGGAGTGTGTAACTAATATTAAATACTTTATAAATGTGTGTTGATTAGTGAAAGATACATCTTCATATATGGAAGAGCCAGTAATAATATACCTACTATTGGTAATTAAACTATTAGAACCTGAGGTTACTCTTAGGCAAGGTAAATTGTTCTGAGTTTTATTACCTCAGAATTCAGGTTCTGTGTGGATGCTTATTTAATATGTATTGTAAGTCAGCATTGTCAATGAAATGGAATGCGTTTTAATGAAAAATGCAGATTTGCTGACTATAAGCAAATAGCAAGTAAATTATTATGTTGAAAGTATGGTTTTATTAGAGTCCGGAGAAACTTTGAGTTCCAAAAATTAATGTACATAATGCTATATTATTTTAAATATGACAGAATGTCTAACTGGTCAGTTCATAGTCCAAAGAGTATTTCTAAAATTGATGTATTTTAGGACTAATATTCTACATGTCTATTTAGAGAATTTTCAGTGATTGCATAGAACCTGTACCTACAAAAGACTTAGAGACATATGCTTGAAGAGATAAGGAACAGAAAACTTTGCCTGCCCTTTGTTTACCAGATGGCTTTTGCTGAAGAAAATTGCAGCACAAATATTTTTAGTTTCCCTAGACATGTTACAGACCATGCCATCAACTGGGAAAACAATCATACATTTTAATATTTTATAGATACATACAAATAAATACTACATAATGGGATATTTCAATAAACTCCTGCAAACATGCTTATCTTAAATATTTAGCAGAAATTTTTAAATTCAAAATTTAAAAATTGTAAGCATATTATTAGAAGAGTTTTTTTAACTTTCAAAATTATTAGAGTTTTTCTGCAAATTCTGGACTCTCAAACTTGCCTATTTGTTTACTATTATGTGTTCCCCATGTTTGATACCACCTGGTTGGAGCCAATTATTTTTAGCATAACCTTACAGGTTAGAGTTATCTTAGCAAACATTCTAGTCTTTTCTTTTTAGGTTACCAACCTGAACATATTTATCTCTATTATATGAGAAAGGCAGGAAAGGTTTTAGGCATATCTCTTTCACTAAATATTGTACTCGGGGTCTATATGTGACGACATTTGTGAGGAAGAAAGAATACTATGTTGATTTTATTATATTTTATTTAGATGTTGCCTTCAGCGAAATTAGTAAATTATGGACAAGGGTGATATTACAAATATTTAACAACCAATCAAAGCTGACACTGACTGTTATGTTCCTAACTGGCTACAATCTGTCTATTAGCTGAGTAACAGCCATAACTACCTGAAATAAATTCATGAGCTCATATAACTCCTTTAAATATTGATAGTCACAAAAACCTGTACCCTTAAAACATCACATGTTCTGCGTTGGTTTTCTTCCTCCCAATTTGTTTTTGTTTTTTTGGATATGATAGATATGGATAGATAGATAGATATCATATTCCTAAGGTAGAAATAAATCATAGATTCCAAATGTCAAATATCTGGGGTCTCATTTCCAGTCTTCATCTCATAGCCAGGTACTCCTCTGTCTCAATAAATTAAAGGAAATACTCAACCTTTGGAATTAGATCTGTGATACAGCAGAACTGCAACATCTTCTCTCACATTTCATGCCTTCTTCTGAGCCCTCCTAACTGTTCCAACCTCTGCCTATTACCCAGTTCCAAAGCTGCTTCCACATTTTCAGGGATTTTTTGTTTTTTTTTTTGTTTTTTTTGTCGCCCAGGCTGGAGTGCAGTGGGGGTGATCTTGGCTCACTGCAAGCTCCACCTTCTGGGTTCATGCCATTCTCCTGCCTCAGCCTCCCGAGGAGCTGGGACTACAGGTGCCCACCACCATGCCTGGCTACTTTTTTTTCTTTATTTTATATTTTTAGTACAGATGGGGTTTTACTGTGTTAGCCAGGATGGTCTTTATCCCCGTTTTCAGGTATCTTTATAGTAATGCCACACTTCTCTGGTACCAATATTTTGTATCAGTCAATTTTCACACTACTTTAAAGAACTACCTGAGACTGGGTAATTTATAAATAAAAGAGGTTTAATAGGCTCACAGTTCTGCAGGCCATACAGGAAACATGGCCGGGAGACCTCAGGAAACTTACAATCATGGTGGAAGGAGAAGCAGGCACAAGCTTTACATAGTAGAGCAGGAGAGAGAGAGAGCAAGGGGGGAAGTGCCACACACTTTTAAACCATCAGGTCTTATGAGAACTCACTATCACAGGAACAGCAAGAGGGAAATTCACCCCTCTGATCCGATCACCTCCCACTTGGTCCCTCTCTCAACATTAGGAATTACAGTTCAACGTGAGATTTGGTTGGGGACATAAAGCTGAACCATATCAGTGAAATAGAACGAAATGGGACAAACATCCAAACTATATTAGACAGTTAGTTAAACTCTTTAATTTTAACCACCTATTGGAATCACAGTTAACTTTTCTCGCAAAAAGTTTGACTATTTGAAAAAATGCACTAAAAAAAAAAAGCTAAAACAGCTCTTGTTTCCTTGCATTTTATATTTCCTTTTCTGATCCATATGATAAGGATTATGGTAGTAAAGAATCAGTCAAAAACATAATTCACATGTCTGAGTGTGTTGCTTGATATAATTTTTTCAACTTCTTTTTTAAGTTCAGTGAGTACATGTGCAGATTTTTTACATGGGTAAATTGCATATCCCTTGGGTTTGTTGTACAAATGACTTCATTACGCAGGTAGTGAACATAGTACTCAATAGGTAGTTTTTTGGTCTTCACCCTCCTCCCACCCTCCACCCTCAAGCAGGTCCTGGTGTCTATTGTTCCCCTCTTTGTATTCATGCATACTTAATTTATAGCTCCCCTTATAATTAAGAACATGTGGTATTTGGTTTTCTGTTTCTGTGTTAATTTATTTAGGATAATGGCTTTCACTTACATCCATGTTGTTGCAAAAACATGATTTTGTTCTTTTGTATGGCTGCATAGTATTTCTTGGTGTATATTTACCACATATTCGTTATCCAGTCTACTCTTGATGGGCATCTATGTTGATTCTACGTCTTTGCCGTTGTGAATAGTGCTGTGATGAACATATGAGCATGCATCTTTTTGGTAGAATGATTTATGTTCCTTTGGTTATATGCTCAGTAATGAAATTGCTAGGTTAAGTAGTAGTTCTGTTTTAGACTCTTTGGGAAACTGCTTTCTACAATGAATGAACTAATTTACAGTCTCAGCAGCAGCATAAAAGCATTCCCTTTTCTCTGCAACCTTGCCAGCCTCTGATATTTTCTGACTTTTTAATAATAGCCACTTTGACTGGTGTGAGATGATATCTCACTGTGTTTCTGATTTGTATTTCTCTGATGATTGGTGATGTTGAGCATTTTTTCATATACTTGTTGGCCATGTATAAATATTCTTATTTAAATTGTTCCAATCTTAATTTTGACCAATATAAAAATTTGAATCTTCTCCTACTGAGTACTTCCTTACATGACAATGAATAATTAGAAGCACATGTATTATTACATAACATTTTTGGGTATTTTAAAACAAAACTTTAATTTTTTCTATAAATTATTCTTGCTGAAGATTACTGTGATTCTTACATTTTTTCTTTTTAGAAATATTCTAAAACATAGTAGGCAAGAAAAATTTGCTAGAGAGACAAGAAATTCTTATCAGACAATGGGCATAGTTTGGGTTAGAGACTAACAAAATATTTACATTGATGTTAAATGTAAAGATTACATTGATGAGCTATATTAAAAATGTGTATTACATATTTATTGATAATGTAAGACACATTGTAGCTATTTTCTTAAAAGGGTATTTGAAGTTCGGTAGCATTGATATAAATTGTTAAAATTTTATTGTAAACAAACATGTCTGAGCACTAAAATTCAATTTAATAACTTTCCAGATGGGATCACTTTTGAAGTAAGTTAATTGGAAGTGTAACTCAATACATTCCATTTAGTTCAGTGTTGAACTCTTGTGACCAAATTAATAATTGAGCCATGGATAGTGATGGCTCACTAAATGATAAAGCAGATCAAAAAATTAATTTTTCTACAAGATGTATGTCAAAATATGTTATGTCTAAAGTGTGTGTTTATGTGTACAAAACAGTTTCAAAAACCAAAGAATAAACAGAACAATTACATGTCATTCACTCTTATGTCTAGATCCAACATCATGTCTCATGTTCAAAATACATTCACCTGGGTACATTCTAGAACTATATTAATGATTTCAAGTATTTTACAATGTTTTCTGCAATATTGGATGTAGGAAGTTGTGGAAGCTTTAAAAATTGCACTATATTGCATTCAATTCAGAGATTCTTTTGTGTGGTAAGCAAATTTTCAGGACGCACAAAACAGATAATAAAGTAAAAAGCTATCATATACTGCAACTTACTCTGTAATCTTAAATCAGATACAAGAAACTATTGCGAAAATGCCTTTACAGAGATTAAATATTTAGGTGAACATCTATATCTTACTGAAAGTAGCATCATTAAATTCTTTGAATAATTCACATGTTCAAATACAAGAATGTGAATATAATATTGGGATGTAAACCAGTAAACATATTTTACACAATTTGCAAAGAACAGATGTCTTCTTATTTACTCTTTATTCCATGTCCTTGGAAGAATATGATACTTCTAGCTTTTCCTATTTTATCTAATGAGTTTAATTTTGCTGCTTTTTTCTTTTTATTATTGTGTCATATCACTTGGGAGTGACTTTATTTTGTACTAAGGGTTTATTTAAATTTATCATCTTCTATCCCTAAAAATTACTGTTTTCATAGAAGGAATTTACAACACATAGACACCAACCCTCCTACTGTTCTTTATTTTACTGAGAGAGACACAGAAACTGGGTATTTGCAGCCTCTCCCTAGCTAGAACATAGCTCCATCATTCTCCTACAAATTGTGTAACATACAATTAATTAAAAGGAAAAATGTAATTAAGGAAGTCATTCTGATTCTATTAATTTCCAGTTTCCTTCATGGGCAAATTTTATTTTTCTATATCCCTTTAGAATCTCATTTTTATGTTCAGTGAAAAAAGATTGTGGATTAAAACATTTTTCAAAGGCTTTCCCAAAAAAAGAGGAAAAAATAAATGTATTATTCACTGAAAGAAGGTATAGACAAGATTCTTCTTATGAGTCTTATCTTTTAACTGGAGAGAAAAGGTTTTCTAAAAATAACATCACCCTTGATGCCCTCTGTCCCAACCCACTAAAGCCTGCTTCATCTAATACCTCTGAATCTCACAGGGACCCCTAACTGTAAATGGGACTGGAAAACAGCTTACCTTCCTATGGAAGTGCATACTAGGTGTCAAAAAGAAAACTTATTTAGCTAGCCAAGCAACGGGATTCTTCACAACTTGATTGACTCCAGTCTATCCATCAAGTTAGTGTCTAAACATCCTTGCCTGCAGGACATCTCTCCTGCCCCCGTTGCCTGGGTTAGGTTCTTTATTCTGTGATTCTATATGATGTTGAAATTATCTTGTCATAACTTTTTAACAGTAAATCATAATGACTTATTTGTCAACCTTTCATTAGATACTAAACATCATGAAAAAAAAACCATTGTGTACTACTAAATAATTGGGGCTAAGAATAGACTGGACACAAAACAATCATTGAATACATGTTTCCCATAAAGAATGAAGAAATGAAAACTGAATAGCTATTTAAAATACCTGGAATATATTAGGTCCTTAGTAATTATACCTTCTTTCCTTTTTGCTGTAACTCTTTTTTATTTTCTACGTTATCTTTGAAACATTAAGAAAAATGTTGAAAAGCTTAAAAAATTTTTAGTGGTATCTGAAGAAGCACATTTTGGGTTTTGTTTGTTTATAAAGTAATTTTGATTCAGAATTCAAACTGTCTGTGTTTCTGGTTTCAAATCTTACTTATGGGGAAAATAGAGACACTCAACACATAAAGTTGTAGAGTATGAACAAGATAATCTGAAAAAAATTACGGACCTCTATCTCTAACATTTTATAAGTAACAAATACACGAGACCTTTTTTCTATTAGCTTTAAGTGCAACTCTCCATTAAAGTAGACCCAATAATGTAAATGGACAACTTACTGTTTAGTCGATATAACATTGACATTATTTATCTAGAAAATGTTACTTTTTGGTGAACAACTGAACTGAGGGTGAACTCAGAAGAGATATCAATGATTTGTCCTTAGAGAGACCAGTTCCAGAAGAATAAACTCTGAGGATTAATCTATTCTTAAAGTTTTATACTTATTAATAACCTGAACAAAGCAATTGGAAATTTGCTCATCAGTTTTGCAGATGATACTAAATGAGACAAGTTTGTTAATGACCCTGAAAGTGAGAAGTTAAATTTCAAGTGAATTTGACAAATTGTAACTGAGTTCCTTTCCTAATGCTTAAATAAATAATACATTCATGATGCCATTTTTTTAGAACTAGAGAGACAAATAAAAGGTAGGGGGTATGGAAATGCTAGCCAGGAAGAAGCACAGAAGAATAGAATTAAAGTCATAGTTGGGTATAAGCAGAAAAACTGAGTTAGTGATTTACCCTTTTATTAAAAAAATTAATGGATTTTACATTTAGGTTAAGTACATTTTTTCCAATAATATTTTTCTCACTATTTTAAATTTCCTAATTCTATTAACATTGTCTTTGCCCAATAGATCTGAAAAATTCTGTTATACAATGCCTGTTACACACTTTCACCTTCCTTAGCAACCAAGCAGTATGCATGAGTTGTATACACCTTTGCTGGCTGTAATTACTTGGTCTTTAAAAAAATCACTAAGCCTACTAACACCATTTTTTCTTACCATACTGTTGAATGTCTTTTTGCTACTATCATCCATGTACTCAATAAGAAAGTCTTCCCACCATTTACTGTATTTGTTTATCTCTTAGATAAATATTAAGCTTATTTTGCTGTATTATGACACAGTTGTTATGTAGAATTTATGTAGTAAAGGCAAATTTCGAGCAACAAGAGTCTTGTGTTTTTTGAAAAATTGAAGGTCCAAGGCATAAATTCCTCATGTTATTATCCAACTCCCTAAAAAGCATTTTGGGAAGTTAGGAGGTGTTTTTTGTTGTTGCAATGACTTAGAAATAATACAGGCAGTTAGTGGAAGGGTACCTGAGGTATTGCAGGGGACAGAATAGTGCTTCATATGATTGAATTGTCAAAAACTAAGCTTGACTACCCTTCTGGACATTTGTGTATGTGAAAAATATCTTCAGATTATGACCCTAGACCATTTTTTAAAACATATAAACACAAATAATTGTTTATGATTTTAGTATACACTAAATTCCCAAAGAATATAATAATTAAACAAATTTAGGGAGATCATCTTTGGTTTTACTTAGAGCTTCCAAGAGCTGTTCACCATTCATAAAATTGTGTTATCAACAGCAAGATTGCTTATGGGACAATATATGTATCATACACATTACACATCTGAACAAGTCTGAATTGGTAGTTATCACAATCATGGTGATCTTATCTATAGGTGTGAGCAACTGGCTACTTCATTATGTCTTCTAGTTAATCCATTCTTTTCCGAAAATCTATTTGGTGAAATACATGTATCTCTATTATAACCTAAGTTTTACATCATATTTATAACAATTATGGAATATATTGATTTTTAAAAGTCATTTGTGAAAGTATTTAACATTATCTTGAGTTTCACAGAGAACCTGTTATTATTATAAGGGATTTTTTTGAGGATAAATCAACAAAATGACTATTGGTTAATACAATGCTATTTTGAGTAGGCTTACTCCTGGGGTTATCCTGAGATAACAATCTACCCTGTATTCATTAAGTGGGTTCTCATATAGGAAACTCTGTCTCAGAAGGTGGGCCTTAGGAAGGAGTATAAGACCTCTGAGGCTCTGAGGAGAGGGATATCTTTGAGACTGTTTCTATTATTGGGGATAAAATGTTCTCTGCTACACAGTAGCAGAACAGTAGCAGGAAAGTTGCCTCATTTTGTGTCACAAACTGAAAGTCAGATTAAATAATTGCTTGGTTTTGGCTAGACCTATTTATCTCTTCCCAATCCACAAACATTTGTAAAGTGTACACTGATCTCAACTAGAATACATTAAGGAAAAAATCTTATTTGCAGGATTGGGACAGATTATTAAGAAGGAAGAAGTGCTCTCTTAAATCCAGTTTAAATGGTGGCAGAAAAGGTGAACCATAAGTTTCCTTTCTTCTTCCACTTGTTGATGTTTTTTCCATCATTTCACAGCTTTAGAAACATAGTTTGAATGTCTTAAGTCAGCTGGCACACATCTTCCACTTTCCAAATTAATAAATTTAATATAAATAGCCAGTTGCCCTTTCTTCTGAATTTCTCCAGCCATGGCAATTTTGACACCAGTCTTCTCTTTTGCATCATCTCTTCTCAGTCTCTGTCAGTAGATTCTTTTTTCTTGATGTACTTTTCAATTTTTTAGTCTCAGTCTTATTGTCTCTCCACGGTATATCATCATTAAAGAAACCTTGCTCACAAGAATATATCTACAACCTAAAAACAAATGGCTTCTAAATGTAAATACTTAGTTCTTGAGATCTAAGTCTATTCTTCTCCAATTTTTCTTTAGACATTTTCCATCTAGATTTATCACAGTTACTTCAAATTAAACGACATCATTATTCACTCATTATCTACTTTTCTTGTCCCCTCAAATCATGCCTTGTCTTGTACAATATATCTAGATTGTTCACTGTATTCATCCCACTTTACCTAGCTTTTGATCTCTTAATTATCCTCCCTCTACTGGACAATGAATTACCAAATTTTGTGAATTTATCTTCTAAATATCCATGTTATTGCCACCTAATCCCCAACCCCATTGTTACAATTGCTCCTCTGCATGGACTATAGCAATAAATTAATACCTACTTTTCTGTTTTCTCACTGTATATCCTTTTTATCTGGTTTTTAAAATAGAGTGTGGAAGATGATCCCATACAAAAAAAAACTGTGATTTCTGTGGCAGTTTTAACCTGGCCCCAATTATTTGTCACCTCTGTCATTTTTTTCCGACTTTCTCTTGGATGTTTGCTCTTGAATGTAGCTATCATGTCTGTGGAGTGGCTCATATAAAAAGGATCAGTGCAGCAGCACTAACTTGCAGGGCCTGGGAGTGAACCTTCTTGGAATTTGATCCACCAGCCCCAATTCAGCTACCCCAGCTGACATCACCATTTCCACCAAGACAAAGCAGAGTCCATAGGGCAGAGACAAACTATTTCCACCAAGCCGTGATGAAAATGTACAAACAAAATAAATGACCATTACTGTCTTAAAATATGATACTTTGAATTTTCTATGCTGCCCTAGATAACTGACACAACCTCTATTATGACTATATCATGTGAAAAAATATATTCACTTATATGTAATATATACACTAATCTTATCTCTTCACTGGTCTATGTGGAACATGCAGGGTATAGTACAATATTTGAAGAACTCTAAAGGAAACACCAAAGTTCCCAAGTACTGATGTGGTGAAAGTAGCATTCTTGTGCTCGTTTTTAGTGCATTGCAACATGCTGCAGTAAATGTGGTCCTGGTTAGGAGTCATATAGATTTAAAATAGCTAATACTGCCTAATCTAGTTTTTACAAGGTACACAAATAACTTGAAATATTATATTTCCTCTAAATAAATATTGCATTAAAGATGATATTGATAAGATTACCAAAACTAACCAAAAGGGGTAAGCTAACATGTTACTTTGTATTCGTATGCCATCGGTAACATTATACATCAAAACCATTCATAATCTAATCATTTTTGGCAGGAAGTTGGCCAGAAAGCTTATAAATATTGAATTACCAAGAGCATTATTTAAAATAAAATTTATATCAGATTTTTCATAATGATTCTTGTCCTTTGTATGTATTATAACTTCATATATTATTAAGGACAGGACAAAAATAAATTTTAAAGAAAATTTTAAAAGCCAAGAAGGCAAAGCTAATTCTCAACAATTGTTTTAGGTAATATTTCTAGCTACGTGATATTAAATACATTAATTTATAAACTCACTGGACTTAGTAGAAAACAGTTATAAGCCTCACTTGATTTAACTTATTTAAGAATAAAAGGATATAATTCACATGCTTTTTTGTAAGTAGTTATTTTTCCTATTACAGTAACAGTGACTAAACTAATGTACAAAGGAAATAAGGCAAGAAGTAAAAATATATCCCTCTGTCCACAAAGACTATTGAGAGACATAAGGTAAGATTCTGGTGGATAGAATCTTCCTTCTGTTGTGTTTTTGAACGTGGTGTAGAGTCTATTCTTTCTTTTCTTCCCTTCATTTCTTTTTCCTTCTTTCCGTCTTCCTTCGTTCTCTCCTCCTTTCCTCCTTTCTTCTTTCTTATTGTGATTTTAAATGTTCATTTCCAGCAGGGGCCACAATAGGACTATTTCACAAAGTAAGATGTATATCTGCTATCACATTTCTTCAGAAACCTTCGTTTTCTACCCTGGGTGCATATTATACATTTATTTAAGAAAATATAGAATATGATTTTATGCATACATTCATGGATAGCTTTACTAAAAATACAAATAATAGGAGTAAAAGGTCCATGTCACATTAGAGATAAAATGCTTACTCAGGCAAAAAAATATGCATAAAAGCAGCAAAAATCCAAATGCCAAAACATTATTAAAGTATTGGAGCATTGACAACTTAGTTTCTTAGGAATTGGGCTGCAACTGAAACTGTGCATATGCCTGGCAGAGAAGAAAAAAATTGCATGACACTTAAATCAGTTTCAGATGAGGTATGCCAGATGCCAAATGCCAGGTGAAATATAATTATCAGTTGCAAATCAACTTAGTGGGATGCATTCTAGAATTCTTTTTAAAAAACAGAAGGCAATAGAAAATATCAGAGTTCATAAAAGTTAATATTGGTGAAAATCATTTAGTGAAATTTTTATTTAAGACTGTGTGTGCTCAAGTGTGTGTCTGTGTGTGTACACTAGAACATTATATAAAATGTGTAAAGTGTGACTTATAGTTAAATAATAAAAGCTAGTACTTTATATAATGAATCAGTTATGATTTAGGAAACACTTTCATCTCTAGATATAATGGAAAACAACATTTTGAGGAATCAAAGAGGGCTGTTGTTCAAAGGGACTCAAGGTTTCAGAGGTTGAATTAGACTCAATTAAACATGGATAAAAGTGTCTCCATAAATTTAAGTCAGATCTAACTATTATGAATATGATTTTGGAAAATAATAGGAAACATTATTAGATTTGGGTCGCAGAAAGTGACTAATGCACTTAACAGGAAACAAAGAATCAGAGAGAAGAACTGAATGGTTCTCTGAAAGAGGGAAAATTCAAAACATTATTAAGAAGCACTCTCTCAAAAGTTAAGTGCTATAGGGAATCACTCCCTGAAGAGTAGATTAGCAATTTCAAAATGGTTATGGAAGATTTGGCTAGACATAAAAGAGAAGGAGAGGAAGAATAGAAGAAAATATTCATAGCATTATCAAGTTCCAATCTAGAGATGCAGTGTGACCTGGACTTGACATATTAGTCAAAAATTAATAAATTTTACGGCCTCCGCCTGCTCCTGGAGTCAGGATGATTTGCGCTTAGAACAGGCTGTCCCTCTGGAAAACCGCATGGCCTTACTATTTCTAAATCCCTACTCATTTACTTTTGAGATGTCTCCTCGCCTTTATTCAGTCTTAACTGCTTTGCTTAGGTTTTCCTAGGCTTCAAACCTTATACTGACCTCATGCTTTTTAACATTGCCTCTTGGGCCTTGTGAAGACATCCTCACAGGATTAATAAGAATTCTGGACAGATATATAGTTATAATTAAATATTAATGAGGTTACACTTTGACTCACTTGCTTATAATGGGAAATCATGTAACTAGTGTATTAAGCTGTTCTTGCATTGCTATAAAGGAATACCTGAGATTGGGTAATATATAAGAAAAGAGGTTTAATTGGCTTATGATTCTGCAGGCTGTACAGAAAGCATAGCACCAGCATCTGCTCAGCTTCTCTGGAGAACCTCAGGAAGTTTGCAATCATGGTGGAAGGTGAAGTGGGAGCAGGCATCTCACATAGCAGGAGCAGAAAGCAAGGGAGTTGGGGAAGGTACCACAAACTTAAATGACCAGATCTGTGAACTCAGAGCAAGAGCTCACTTATTACCAAGGGGATGGCCCAAGCCATTCATGAGGGATTCGCCACCATGATCCAAACACCTCCCATCAGGGTAGACCTCCACATTGGGGGTTACATTTCAACACGATATTTGGGTGGGGACAAATATCCAAACTGCATCAACTAGATGCTATTTGTATCCCCATTATTCCTATAAATAGAATCTCTGACATTAGAATCATAGGCCTTTGTCTAAGAATTGCTTAAGCAGATCCTGAATTCCAGCAGAACAGCTAATGCCAACTAGGTTGAAGACCTCTATAGAGAAAAAAAATCAGTAGGAGAATTCAATTTTTTCACCTCCTTGTCCCATGACTTTACCCAGCACTCTGATTAATCAGAAATCTCAATACTTTGGGTCACTCTAAAACTCTGAAAAAACCCTAGCTCCAAACTCCTTGGAGAGACAGAGTTGAGATTTCCTTCCAGCTCCTCATTTAGTAGTCCTACAATTAAACTTCTTTCTCTGCTACAACCCAATGTCTCGTTGTATTTACTTGACATGTGCATTATGAAATGGACATATTACAGTTATAATTGCTCCCACATTTTACATTGGGTTACTAGTATTTCTGTAGTTGTCCTTTTTCAGAATCTTGAGGTATGTAGCTGGTCTCATTTTTCTCTACTTATGGGTTCTAACATTCATTTCTATTTCTAACATGTTACTTTAAATTTAGCCAGTGGGGTAATCTACAATGAGATATTGTAAATGCCATATGTCATTTAAACAGAACCTATCCTGAGTAGCCTAATTCCACACAAGAATTCACACAGCATTTAAACCAGGCCTTGAATCTGCCTATTAGGGTCTACTTGTATTCCATCTAGTTTACATCATCATATCTGAATCATATTTGGTGTTGTAATTTTATGGACATTCTTCTAAAGCACCCAGCCTGTCTTCCAAGGAAAGGTCAACAATGAAGGCCTATAGAACTGTAGCATCAGTTAGCATAATTTAATATATTCTGTCATGAGAAAAAAATCTTCAGAATTTCTTTCTTTTAAGAGAAATAAATCTTCAGAAAGATGTTTTTTCAGAAAGTTCCAGAAGATACACCAAAATATGTAATTTATAGAAGCTTATGCAAATATACAGAAAAAGATACTAGTTGGACTTATGGAGATACATTTTTTTAGTCTCATTTCTTCTTTCCTCTGTTCAGTGTCTTACGTTCTGTGTATTCATTTGTTTATTTCTTCATCCCTTTTATACAAGTCTATACACTTACAATTCAAGCTTAGGACACTCACTGAAAGACTCCACATCTTAGGATCACTTGAATAAGCTACTGTTATTGATCAGCTGTACTCCTGGCCTCTCCATCACCTATTATTTGTAAATAGGGTGGCATTGGTATGTCAATAAAACTTTGATAAAAATATTGAACAATTGATTGAGTTATTGAAGTATTAATTTAATGGGGATTTTTTAGACTAAAAATGCCACATAGGCTGATGGGAATTTTCCTGTGGGGTTTTTACATATTTTACATTTTGTAGAATGGTAGTGAGAGACTGCATTGCAAAACTGAGAAACTGCCCATTTTAAACATAATAGGTAATCTAGTAGGAAGCTGGATAGATAATATGAACAGTGATGGTTGTGAAAGATACAGTATGAGGACACGTCTAACAGTGTATAAATATCCTTGCTCATGATCTTATGCTAGGTGCCACATCCCTCCACTATAGAAAAGTTGAAGGAACCCTGCTGAGGGACATTTTCAAAATCTCTTATATCATTCAATCGTTTTGTAGATAGTGCAGTCTATTTTCAGACATCTACTGGTAATCTGAGAAAGGCTGACACTAGAACTGCCATCCTACTGGGAGGTATTTGGTGAATGTTAAAATCTTTGTTTTGAATATGTCAGCAACTGCAAAGTTGAAGGATATGAGGTTTAACAATACAGTCTTATCAGAAGAGATCCCAACTGAGCTTATTGTAAACCTGGATACTCGGATAAGTAGTTTATCTGAATTTCAACACATTTCTTTTGCCATATTGTACGCTGTTGGGAGATAGTTCTCAACTGGTTTCTTAAATTTCTGTATGTCTTCCAAGCAGAAGCCCTAACAACCATTGTCCCAGAATATTAACATATTTTCAATGATTTCTGTAAAGTAAAGGACAGGTTTGTTTACTGTCTAGTACAATAAAGATGATGTGTTCACCCGGAGCAACATTAAGAGGTTAGCTTTCAGCCCATTATAAAAGATGGGGGTTTCCTAAGCTTGAGTGTGTTCATCTGTGACAAACACCCACGTGTGTATAGCATTCACCCTGACCACTCTATGTTGCTCCCATGAGGCTTGGAGTATCAGGGGAGTCAGTCAGCATGTGAAATTTATGCTGCTTGTCATTCTGTGACTAATAAACCCCTTTGTCTCTGACCCAAGTGTCTCATGCCTTCTGCTAGTATCCAGGAAGCTTTTGTTTCAATATCTCAGATCCATATAAGATATGATTTGGAATGAACTGAAGCATAGGAGCTCAAGGCAGTGATTCTGATGGGAATGATATGAATTGCAAAATATATCAGTGTCACACTCACTTTATTTCCTCATACTGACTTATTTAGGGATTAAGCAGTGCCAATATAGAGGCTCTAGAAAAGCATGTCACAGATCTCACTGCTGACCACTTTATGGTTACTATTCGAATGATATAAATGGGAGAACAAACCAAATCAATTCTTCATAACTATGCAGGACTCAGTACTGCCCTGAGGTTTTGGGAACTAGGGCAAAGGCACTAAATGATGACTCAAAATAAGGTATTGTGGGAATCTAACCCAAACTTATATGGACTTTGAACTGGAAATATAATAGATTCTTTCTATTTTGAAGTTAGATTTTGAATTGAAAGTTAGATTCTGTAATATGGAAAATAAGATCTAGGAAATTAGTAGGGTCCTGAAAAACTTGTACACCAGATATCTGGGTTAGGTGAGTTTGATAAATATATGAAAGCACATATGACATAATTGTTTTTCAAGGAAGTAAAACAATAGTAAAATTGTTTTACTGTTTTAAAATAGTAAAATCTTCGAAGTAATATTTGACATTTGTTATACAAGTGATATAGTAAAAGTGTGAAATGTACATGGACACACTTGGCAGCCTCTAAAGAAAACTGCCACTTCAAAAAAAAAAAAAAAACTCTGCTCTGGGAAAGACGTTATTATCCACTTGCTATAATCGCACCATATTGAATTAATAAAGTTTTACTTTAGTACACTTTATAGACAGTGATCATTATAAAATAATACTATACTGGTGTTTAATCAACAGTGATAGTTTATTATCATTAAAAATAATAAAATAAAATATTTTAACTTTATTTGTTCTCCGATGCTTATTCATTGTTACTGTGGATTCAAGTTTCTAATTAATTTTCCTTCAGTGGAAGAATTTCTGTTAACATTTCTTTCAGAAAAGATTTGCTGACAGTGAATCCCATTAATTTTTGTTGGAATTATCACAGTAGTTTGATTGAAGAAGACTTTATTTCTCTTTCACTTTTAAAAGATAGTTTTGTTGCATATAGAGTTCTATGTTGGCATTTTTACTTTTCCAACACTTCAAATTTTCCATCCATTTTCATACTGTTTGTATCATTTTTGATGAGAAGTCTACTGTAATTTTTATTCTGGTACCTCTTTAGATAAAGCATTTTTGTTCTGCAAGATATTATCTTACGTTTTCTGGAAACTTAATATAAAATGCTTATGTTTTTATTTGTTTGTTTTAACTTTTGCTTGTATTCATTATGCTTATTGTTGCCTGAGCTTCCTGGATCTGCAGTATGCTGTCAATAATTTTGGAAAGTTTCCTGCCATTACTATAATACATCAAACATTTCTTCTGTTTTGTTCTCACTTATCTCACAATTCCTTGAAGTTTTATTCTATGTTTTGCTTCTGTTTTTTCTTTAATGTTTTTATTAGGATAATAATTGTGGAAAATCCTATTGATCTGTATTCAGGTTCACTGATTTCCTGGGCATGCCAAGTCTACTGATGAGCCTACTGAAGTTATACTTCATTTTTGTTACAGTATTCTGATTTTGATTTCTAGTATCCCTGTAATTCTTTATTAGAATTTTTATCGCTCTGCTTACATTTTCCATCTGCTCTCTTGCATGTTCTACTTTCTCCATTAGAGTTCTTAACGTATTACTTATGGATATTTTAATTCTCATTGTGATAATTCCAACATCTTTCTCATATATGGATCTGGTTCTGATGATTGCTTAGTTTCTTCAGAAGATTTTCCTTTCTTTTTTTTTTTTTCTTGTTTGTTTGTTTTAGCATGCCTTATTTTTGTTAGAAAGCTGGACATGTTTTATTGAGTAATGGAAACTGAGGAAACTAGGCCTTTAATATGAGTGCATATGTTAAACTGGCTAGGAATTGGCTTGTGTTTAATGTTTGCTCAGCTATAGGTGCCAGAGGCTTCACATTTCCTCTTGTAGCCTTGTGTTTTGTGTCCTATGTTTACTTTGTGCTTTCCTAAGACTTTAGAGAAAACCTGTATCTTATAGCTCCTTCAGTTGCAATTCACTGTTATAATACTGGAGACCTGCTGGTATGGTGACAAGGTTTGGAAGATTAAAGGGGGGCAGTCTGTAATCTTACAATTAAATCTAATCTTTTACTCAACAAATGTCTCAGGGCTGAGACCTTCACAAGTGTTTCTCCAGTAATATAACACACTCTCCGCCCCACTCCGCTTTCTACTCCTTTTCTTCCTTTCCCTGGCTGAAGCATTCCTAGTCTATTGCCTTGAAGCCTTTGTGACTACTGATGACATATCATATATATGTAATATCTATCTGTCTGTCTATCTGTCTATCTATCTATCTATCTATCTATCTATCATCTATCTACCTATCTATCTACACAGGAAGGCTACAGGGAGCTAAAATAGGAAAAGTGTTCTTTCCTGAGCTGAGTTAAAGATCTAAAGATAAAGATCTGATCCAGAAGGGGAAAAGAATCCCTTCCGTTGGAGAGTACCCTGGGTGATAATGAAAAGGTCTTGGGATATTTCACAAGAGACCCTTATCCTCCCGCTGCTGGCAAAGGTGAGAGGACTTTTTTTCTGGAATATTACTGTATGAACTTGACTGGGTTCTCAGAGGTGAAACACACAAAAGTGTGCCCGACTCCCGACCCCATCCCAAGATTATATGGTCTTTAGGAATTTCTCATTCACACTAATGCCCACTTGGCTTCCAACAGTTTATCAAAATCAGCATTTATGTGTTTTTACCATGTCTACCAGTTTATGACTCCAGCAGCTTCTGCTCCAGGTCAGCAGATCTTAGGTGTGACTCTGAATATAATTTTCTCCTCAGTTTGGGAAAAAGTTTTGGGATGACAGTTCACCGTGTGACCTTAGTTTTTTGATGGCTTAAAAAATTGTTGGTATTCAGTATGTTCAACTTTTTCTTGTTTTAAGGTAGGGAGTGATAATTTCCAAGCTTTTTGCATGTTGAAGCTAAAACCAAAATCCAAAGTCATGTTTTAATTTAAATGTTTTATATTTTTCTGTACTATTAACATATAAATTAATTAATACATGTTCTTTAGTAATCAGAAATTAAGAGAAAAAATAAGGTTCCCTCCATTCATGAAAAATTAAATTTGCCATTTTCTTTGAATATAGCCTGTCTAACCTTCCTGACAACCCTCCTTCAACATTTTAGAATAACTTGTGTTTCCTTTAACTCCTCTGAGTCAACCATCCTATTTTCGTCTTTTTTTACTCCTAGAAACCATAATAAAGAACAAAATTTGGCAAGTTTTATCATTAAAGGCAATGTGAATAATCCTCTGCAAATTTAGATGTGGGGATGGATAGGTTTGAGAACTTCTCTATAGACACTTGAGGCTGAAATGCATTAAAATACCAAGCCCTTCTTTGCTACCATATTCAAAAAATGAGGTTAAAAAGATATAATGGATTTTGAAGAGAGCTGACAGAGATGATTAAATAGATGGGAGGTATAGCCTGTGGGGAAAGATATAAAGACTTCAATTCTTTCATTTGAAAGTGATCATTTATAACCTGGACGTGAAGTTACAAAGGCATGATAAGAGGATACTAAATGAAAGGGTGGTGCTTTGATTCCTATTTCTAGGAAAATAGAGACTGTGACCTTTTAAATAATATATGCACTAATTGCATAGTTGGTCTAGAGTGAGAAATGAGAGCTACTCTATTTATGCCCTTGAAGAATTATGATTTTATGAAATTATCTTGTTTCTTTCATCACATTATTTCTGACTTTATTTTTCAAGACAATTTCATGACCCTAATTTGGCTTTCTAAATAAGTTTTCTCCAATTAAAAAGAAATACATTGATGGGAAACAAAAGGAAGATTAGCTAGGTAGTTATAATTCCCATGGAAAATGAATCTACTGACCTTCTCTTTAACAAGTTAGCATTTTATGAATTTGGTTAGCCTATAACAGGCTGTTAGGGCCAAATAAACAATTCAATCATAAAAAGGGACCTGAAATTGAGATCCTTAAGGACAAAATTATAGGCTACAAAAGGAAATCTGACTAGGAAGGTAATCTAGGATTTGCAAATATAAGCTATGTTATTAATTACTACTTCACATCAGTTATTGGATACTGATGAGGAGACATATTGACCTTGGTATATCAGCAATGCCCAAAATGCAACACAACTAACTTAGCAAAATGCAATTAGCTAAATGGATTATTAATATAATTATTGCTGTGGGCACTAATTAAGATGAAAATTAATTTCATGACCTGGTATAAGAAAACATCTAATCACGTAAATTATCATTGTTATAGAAAATTGTTTGCCTTAGGAAGCCACATTTTTAAAAGAATGGGAATACACTGCCTCATAAAAATGATTTTCATAGCCATCTAGTTATTGTCTGTTAATACCAATTAAATATTTATATAATTTTATATGACAAATATTGTGGTCAATAATTATATAAGGATACTATTCAGAATTTTTTTCAAACTATTTTAAAAATTGGAAAGTTAGCTAAATTGTATAACACATTTAGACACTAAACTTTTGTTGGTAGTTAAGTTTCTAAAAAAAAAAAAATAAGAATTTCCCACTAATTTTTCAAAGTTGTCAGTTTCTAGGTGGATATAAAGCAACCCAAGGTAGAAGTAAATATTTAAAAGATCTGACTTAAAAAACCTAATTTATAAAGCATTCATTCATTTATTAAATATTACTTGAATTTCCTCTGACCCATACACCAGAAAAGCGAAGTGGAATACATCAAAATCATATGCCTCTTCTCTACAGAAATAAAAAGAACCAGATACCTGTTCTTTAAGAGATTATAATCCAGTAGGATGGACCAATTAATTCAGTATAAAGTGATAAAACAGAGTCAGAAATATGTTAATAAGTAATAGAATTCAAAAGCCGGTTTAACTTTGTTACAGCTCTGTAAAGGAAGTTGCCCAGGACATGAATACACTGAAGGGATAAAAATAAGAGTGGTCTCAAAATGTTACTGGCAGGTGAGGAGTAAAATTTAGATTAATATGACTTTAGAAGTCTTAGCAATAAGCAGAGTAGTTGAAAAGAAAATATTCTCAGTCAAAACTGAAAACTAAAGTAAAAGGAATGGGGAAAAGACAAACAGTTCAGTTTAACAGAAATAGGCATTAAGATGTGAACAAGAGAGTATATGGTTCTTTTGATCACATAAAGCAAAAACGATATTTTTTTTAGAAGAAAGACTCTACAGTATTCATAAGAAGTTGTCTTGGATCGGCCCATGTTATAGCAACAGATACCACAATAGAAAGAACAGTAAATAAGAACAGTTCTTGTGTGGTCCAGAACAGCAAGAAATTGCTGAGAGGGGATCTTGAGTGGATTAAAGAGAAACAACAGAGGTAGGATTGTGATTTTGTATACATATGTCATGTTTAGCCTGAAAGCACAAAGAATTTTTCATCTTGCATATACTTGTCTTTCTACTACTGCCATAATCACAAGTCAATGTGAATAATTCATGCAATGTGACACCTTGTCTCATTTCAACATCTCTTGTGAGTAACTTCCAGGATGAAGACAGTGAAGCTCATCCTTTTGGTGATAGTGTAGAAGGGAAACCAGGATGGCAGCAGTTATGTCACCATGCTGCTTTGACTGTTCTTTTTTCACTTAATTACTACCAAGGAGAATGGCTTTCTTTCCCAAATAGGGAGAAAAGAGGAATTTTTTTGTCATCTACATCTATTCTTTCCTTGAGGAAAATATAGATGTCATTCCTAAGAGCACTCATTTCTTGAGAAAAATAAAAGAAATGAAACAGTAGAAAGACGATTTATTTCCTCAAGGTTATTAAGGTAAATTTGATCTAAAACTCATAACATGCACAAAAATCTTCACAAGCTTTGTTAAGACAAGTTGAAGACTTTTTGTGTACTTAGTATTTTTTCTTAGGCATTTCCTATTATCCTCTCAAGCCAGTTTTCCATCAGGCTAAAACCAATTATGCTTCTATGCTTTTGTTTCATTTGGTCTTTAAGTGTCTACAATAATCTAAATTCTGCCAGCACTGATGGTCAGATTTCAGCTTCCCAGTTACTAAATTCACAGCAAGTCCTGAAAATCATTTCTCCCACTCCCTCTTCCTTGGACACTTCCTCCCAGGGTTTTGTGAAAGCATATTCACAGATAAGGACATTTATAACTGCTTGTTTTGTTTTGAGGCATGCACTTGAGATACTTCCCAGAAATGGAAAATTATATTTTTGGCATCTCCATACTCAACAATTGCTGATAGTGTATTGGGAGAAAAGAAAGGTTGGTACGAAAGCATAAAGCATCTTAGAGGTGAGCTAACAGTGCTTTTAGGAAGTAAGAGAGAGAGATGTAGGTAAGTTTGATATGTTTAGTTAGTTGTACTTCCTTTCTCCTCCACCTTTATTATGTCCTCTGAAAGATCCTGGTGCTGAGGAGATTCTAAGAATATCTTCACAAATTCTGAAGGATATCCAGTAGTTTATAAAAGTCACAGGAGAATTACAAAGGCAAATAACTATTTTTAGTGAGTTATGTCATGGAATATGATTTGATATATTGTTCTAGCATCAAACAATATGATATCATGGGAAATAAATGAAATTATTTATTGGAATTTGTTTCGTTATCTCATACTTTGATATATATTTATTTTTAACAAAGAGATTATGGAAAAAATTGCACCTTTTTGCTTATCCATTGCTCAAATAATTTTTTTTCTCTTTTTTATTATTATTATTATACTTTAAGTTTTAGGGTACATGTGCACAATGTGCAGGTTTGTTACATATGTATACATGTGCCATGTTGGTGTGCTGCACCCATTAACTCATCATTTAGTATTAGGTATATCTCCTAACGCTATCTGCTCAAATAATTTTAACACATTGGCTTTTCTTCAATGTACCGACTGGTTGGAATGAAGAAAGATGAAGATTGCAGGAACTAATGAAATATTCCTTTTTTCTGTTGTTAAAAGAGTTTTTAGACAAATAAACAAACCTGGAAATATAAAATGCATCTTGTTAGCCTAATTATTTTCTTATAGACATTTCTGACTCTTGTGAAAAAATGGTGTAAAATTTACCTACTAGTATTGTTCCTACAGCCTGATGAAAATGATGGAAAATAAACATTATTTGAAACTGATTTGGTTAAAAAGGTTTACAATTAAAGCTCTCATTCAGTAAACTGGATCACATGACAAGTAGGAGGGGTCTAGTGTTCCAAGAATCAGGATTTTAAATTGTAGCTACTTATATGAAAAATGGTATTTTTATATCTGTCAAAAATGATGTTCGTTGCTATCAAATCCTGATTGCTAATTTTCTGCAAAATAAATGAAAATAGAAATCGTTTTTGGCTGAACAAATCTAGGTCTGATTGTGGAAAAGCATCGAGAATTGGACATACCCAACAGGCAACCAGCAGCAGGACTCTAATCAAGAAAAATTATAATCAGCTTTCCGGAAAAAAAAAAAAGTTCTACTTGCAGCAGAATACTAAATCTATGTCTCTGTTTTTTTCTTTTTCTTCATTGAAGTTAGTGGACTGCCTCCACAAATTCAGTTCTTGTTCACTCCTAAACAAACTGAATTTTCTTCCCTAGTATAAAAAAAAAAAAAGAAAAAAAATTCTCCTGAGTTCATTTCCATTTTAATTACCCCCTTTGAAGAAGCTGACATTATTTGACTAATACCAAATAACCCCTTAGTTTCTTATTGTCACTCTCCTCTTTTTACATCTTTTCTTTATTTCTTCGTATTTCTCATGGTTCTAAATTTAGTTTTCTCTCTTAACATACTTCTACTAAAGGAAATTATCCATGATGACTTTATCTATTGCCAAAATTTTAGTAACTTTCAAACCTATGCTTTCAGACCTAATTCTCCTCTGAGTTTAATACCCAAATTTTACTCCACATTGAATTGAGCAGAGATGGCTCAAACACACCTGACCAAGAGTGAGCTCATCATCTCCATCCATGCCTCCAAACTGCTGCTCAGTTCGAACATTCCACAGACATAATTTTTCCAGGAATAAATTGTTGTTATTTTCAACTACTTCTCCGTGAACAGCGATCTGTTATCTGGCACTAATTTGTCATTTGTGTATCAAAAATTTCTGCTACATGCCACTTCTGGCCTTGATTTCTGGCCTTTGTTTTCTCCCACCCAAATGACTAAAATGTTCTCTTAACTAGTCTTTGTTCTTCTACTTTCCACCTCAAAGTGTCTAAAACAGTCTTTCTTTCATTTTTTCATTCTTCATTGTAAGAAAAAAAATTATTCTACTAAATCTACATTGCTTTCAGTCTAAATCTATACATAGTCAGGCTATTCAGGGTTCTCCATGAATAAGCCTACGCATGTAGGATTCATTTTTTGTTGTCCCCCCCCCAAACCTGTGTTATCTTTAATACACAAGGAAATATTGGGTTCCTTGCATTCAAACAGTAATTTAGGCACCTACTCCACTTTATGACTTTGGACATGAAGCTGTTTATTTTAAGAAAATATCTGTCTCACATCTTTTTAATTCACAGCCGTAATCACTAATAGGATATGACAAGATAATAGGAGACAAAATTGAGACAACACAGATTAGCTTGCTACTACTCTAACGTTTAGTAGTATTTTATTCCACTTTCAATTCTACTTGAAATGTCTTGCTATTTAGTTATCTCTATTATTTTTCGTAGGCCCTAAAGTTAAAGGAGTTTAATAGAAATCTTAGGAATTGATCTCTCCAAATGAACATCACAGTTAAATGGATCTAAATTATTATCCAGATTATAGCTTCTGAAGTTTAAGGACTTAGAGACTTAATAAGGACATAGAGACTTAAATCATTATTTTTGATAGAGTAGGTTTGGGGTGGGGCCTGAGATTTTTATTCTTAAGAAGTTCCCAGATGATAACAACGTTGCTGGTCTAAGGACGGCACTTTAAATAGTAAGAGTCTAAAATGGCTTTTCTTAAACTTTAGTATTTATAAAATTAATCATACACAATTGTTAAATATGAAGGCTTTAGAGCCCCAAGACACAGAGATTCCAATCCATTATGTCTGGAGTATCATATTTTAATAAACTCCTATTTGTGAATTGAAATTAGAGAAATAGTTGCCTAGAGAAAAAGTGGATGATAGGCGTTCTTATTGAATTGAGGTTTAGCTTTATCATCACATGGTTCTGTTTGCAGAATTAATAACATGAGGATGGATACTTTTCACTATCACAGCATTAGAAAGTTAAATAGTAAGATAATACCCTTTCCTTAAACCTGTTTATACAGAGTAAATTTAAAACGTTCACATGCATTCCAATGAAAGGAAGTAACTTAAGTTACATGGCCCATTTTTTAAATGTAATACATTTAGAACATTTTCAACATCACACTACTTTTAAACAGTTGCAATAAACATTTTCTAAAAGTACATTGAGTTAGAATTGCTCTATTATTTCAAAAGAACAAAAGTTCAGGCTGGTTAAAGTAAAGATGCTCACTTTTAAATGTATATGTAAAATCAACTGAAAAACTTTCTTACAGAACTATATGAAAAATCCTCTACCTAACTGTTACAAAAAAAAGTGTGTGTATTATATATACACATATTTATGTATGTATATTACATATATGCATATAAATCATATTTGCATTTGGTTACACATAAGGAATAAGCAGGAAGTCCAAAGAAGAATGGATTCAGAAAGACCATGTAGAAACTTCTTACATTAATTCAGATAAAAGATAACAATGGCTAGGGCAGGGTAGTGGCAGTAGTAGATGGAGAGGAAAAAACAGAATTATGAAATTCTGTTGGTAGAATCAAAAAAAGCTAATTTTTTGTTGGTTGCAGAATGTAAAGGAGTTAATTTCTGAACTTAGTAAATTTGACATGCTAATAAAATATGCAAACAGACGGATAGAGGGGCTTAGAAATTTTGAGAGAAGACTGAGAGATGGTTTTCAAAGTGAGCAATATCCAAATGGAAATTGGGAACCATTATACAATGGATTCAATCATCTGGGGAAATACAGACAGCAAAACACAAAGAGCATCTGACATGCAGCTATCAGTATTGTCAATATTTGTTTTATTTATTTTATTTTATTTTATTTTTTTGAGACAGGGTCTTGCTCTGTCGCCAAGGCTGGAGTGCGGTAATGCAATCATAGCTCGCTTCAGTCTCCCAAGTAGCTAAGACTACAGGCACATGCCACCACACTTAGATAATATGAAGTTTTTTTGTAAAGAGGGTGTCCTGTTACGTTTCTAGGCTGATCTCAGACTCCTGGCCTCAAGTGATCCTCCCACTTTGGCCTCCTAAAGTGATAGAATTACAGGCATGAGCCACCATACCTGGCCCACTTGCCAGCATTTGAAGGGAGAATTGAGATGAGCAAAGAAAACTGGGAATGTATTTTCACATAAAGGATTTTTGTTTGTTTGTTTGTTTTTGTTTTGTTTTGTTTTTTGAGACAGAGTCTCACTCTGTCAACCACACTGGAGTGCAGTGGCACGATCTTGGCTCACTGCAACCTCCACCTTCTGGGTTCAAGCAATTCTCCTGCCTCAGCCTCCTGAGTACCTGGGACTACAGGCACCTGCCACCAAGCCTAGCTAATTTTTGTATTTTTAGTAGAGACAGGGTTTCACCATGTTGGCCAGGATGGTCTCAATCTCTTGACCTTGTGATCTGCCTGCCTCGGAAAGTTTTTAAAAATTCAATTGAAGGTTATGTTTTGGTTGGCAAGAGAGGGGAGTATGTGAATGAGAACCCCTCACCATTCCTTCTTCTTCAGTTGTTGGCCTAAATGGGAATTTAATTCCTTTCCAGATGATAAGGTTTTTTTTTTCCTTTTTTAAATTTTTTCCTCTGTAAAGACTGTCATTATTTGGCCAAAAGATTACTTCTCATCTGACTTAGGCATATTATTCTTCTAGCTAATTTTTGAAAGGACTTTTAGTCTAGCCTGTCTTCCAAGTTTCTGTCCTCACTAGTATATATCTCTGCTGCATTCCAGTTTTGTTACAAGTAAAAGTAATTACACGTATTAGAAGTCATAATATTTTTACAAGTAACCAAGAAATTGGAAATGTCTGCAGCAAAGCAACCATCAGCAGAAAAGCAAACAATTCAATCATGCCTATCTTTGGTTTAATGGAAATCACTACTGAGAAGAAAATGAGAGATTATTACCCTGCCTTATGGAAGAACTCTTCTGCTTTTCATAAAATATTTCTCCTTGATGAAAGAACCAGGATACTGAAGGATACCAATAACACAAAGAAACCATAAACCTTTTGTAATTCTTGAAGTCAAACTCTCCCAGCAGAGGAACTGTATTTTATTACGGGTTAGTAATGGCCATGCAGAGAAATCACTCACAAAAAAATAGCAGTGCACTTGGGGAGGATGATCAGTTATTGTACACACTAAGTGGATCAGAAGTTCTTCTATCTGTTTCTGCCCACATCTGCTGCAAATTTCTGCATAAAATTTGCATTCAGACTCCTCACATAATAAGTAATTAAATTTCAAATGACTGTTCATATTTTTAAGCTTCAAGTGGAGTTGAACATGTAGTTGTTACTTAAACTATATTATATTTTCCATGTAATTAATATATGCACACAGTTAAAAAGCTAATAGTGCAGACTTAAAATAAAAAGCAACAGCCTGCTTTGCAACTTAAGTCCCTTTTTTAAAAAGGCAGTCTTGTTTAAACCCTAGATAATTTTTTGTTGTAGTTTTAAACTAAATATTTGTTTTATTTTATTTTAAAATTTTAACTTTTATTTTAGGTTCAGGGGTACATGTTCTGGGGTTTTACTTGGGTATGTTGTGTGATGCTGAGGTTTATGGTACCATTGATCCCTTTACCCAGGTACTGAGCATAGTACCCAATAGTTTTTCAACTCTTCCCCCTCTTCCTACCTCCCCACTCAAGTAGTCCTCTATCTATTGTTGCCAATTTTATGTGCACGAGTACCCATTTTTTAGCTCCCACTTTTAGTGATAAAATGCAGCATTTGGTTTCCTGTTACTGTGTTAATTAGCTTAGGACAATGGCCTCCAGCTGCAACCATGTTGCTGTTCATTCTTTTTATGGTCACATAATATTGCATGGCATACATGTATCACATTTTCTTTACCCAGTTCAGTGTTGATGGCCACCTAGGTTAATTTCATGGTCTTTGCCACTGTGAATAGTGCTGTGATGAACATACCAGTGCATGTGTATTTTTGGTAGAATGATTTATATTCCTTTGGGTGTATATCCAGTAATGGGATTTCTGGGTTGAATGGTAGTTCTAAGTTCCTTAAGAAAATCTCTAAACTGCTTTCCACAGTGGCTAAACTGATTTACATTCCCACAAACAATGTATAGGCGTTCCCTTCTCTGTGCAGCTTTACCAGCATCTGTCTTTTGACTTTTTAATGATAGCCCTTCCGAATGGTGTGAGAGGGTATCTAATTGTGGTTTGGATTTGCATTTGTCTGGTGATTAGTAATGTGGGGTATATTTTTATGTTTGCTGGCCACTTGTATGTCTTCTTTTGAGAAGTGTCTGTTCATATCTTCTGCCCAACTTTTAGTAGGATTATTTGTTTTTTGCTTGTTGAATTGTTTAAGTTCTTTATGGATTCTGAATATTAGATCTTTTTCAGATGCATAGTTTGCAAATATTTTCTCTCATTCTGTAGACTTTTTGTTCTGTTATAGTTTCTTTTGCTGTGCAGAAACTCTTTAGTTTAAATTAGGTCCTACTTGTCAATTGTTGTTTTTGTTGCAATTGCTTTTGAGGACTTAGTCATAAATTTTTTGCCAAGGATGATGTCCAGAATGATGTTTCCTAGGTTTTGTCCTAGGATTCTTCTAGTTTAAGGTCTTACATTTAAATCTTTTATCTATCTCAAGTTTAAACCCTAGATGATTTTTAAATTAAATCAATAATATGTATATTATTAGAATTATTTAGCTATTTTAGACATCTATTAATTTACTTAAACTACTCCTTTCTTATTCTTTTTACACCTTTAGAATCGAGTTATTACCAATTTTGTGTTTTTATCTGCTAATTTTTGCAAATTTATGTAATTAAAAAATTTTTTAAAATAACCCTATGATGGGTGCAGCAAACCACCATGGCGCATGTATAACTATGTAACAAGCATGCACATTCTGCATCTGTATCCTGGAACTTAAAGTATCATAAATAAAAAAAAAAAATTAAAAACATGTCAACCCTAAAGAGAATTTCTTTTTTTTTTTTTTTTTTGGTTAGATAAGGATATTAACATACAAAAAGTTAGAATTCAGACTATTTAACAATACGTAGAGAATGATACTATTTCGAATGAACTCGTCAGGACAGACACAGCAGTGAGCAGCCTTCTAGTGAATGCACCCAGCCTTCTACAGTTTTCTTTGGCACACTTTGTCATTTTTGAACTCCCAGCCTCTGTCATCTCAATTTTCCTCTTTAGTATTTTAAATTTTAATTAATTTTACCTTCTCCTCTGAAACTCTAGGGTTGATATTTGTATTTTGTTTATATTACTGTCTATTGTATTTTGTTTCTCAAACTTAGCTACATGATAGACAGTTCTGGAGCACTTTCACAAACAGTCATGCCTGGGCCTTGTTACCAGACATTTTAATATAATTGCTTTAAAATCAGGGTTAAAACCATAGGTCTATAACTTGAATATGCATTGTGTTTTCAGTATAACACCGTGTTTTCAATATATACCGTGTTTTCAATACCTTTATGTAAGTGATATCCACAACTAAAAATTATATTTCTTCATATGGAGAATGATGTGTCTATGTGTGTATGTTTTACTATATTTTCTACATAGTCAATGTGTCCTCTAATTTGCCATTATAATCAGCTACTCTGTTGAAATGTGTTTTGCCTTGTTTTTTTCTGAAGATCTCTATTAACTATTGTGCCAGTCCTACAAGACCTCCCATGTAAATACATTTTTTGATATTTTGATTGATTCATCATATAATTCTTAGATAAAAGTCATTCTTATTTAGAAATATGAAGGCACTGTTCAGTTGTATGGTTTTGCTGATGAGAACTCCAATACATTAATGGTCTTGGGTAGGTAACACATTTTGTCCTCTGAAATTTTTATGGGTGTCTATACATCATTGATGTTATAAATTTCACAATTTATATGCCAGTGTGTGTATTCATTTAAAAGTTATTGGCCTGTGTACTTGTTGGTTACTTGAATAACTGTTGCAGCTTTAAAAGCTCCTTGGATGATCCTTTTCCTATTCCTGCCTTCAATTTTCTTTCTTCTCTATTTATCATTTTTACTGATATTATGTGGATGATGTAGATGGTGTGAAAGAGGTTGATTCATAGATCGATCTCTGTACTTTCAACTAAAGCTCCCTTAATAGACTCACATCTTCTACAACCAACTGCCTGGTGTTTTTGAGCCCTGAGCCTCAGGAGCTTGGTGGAGACAGCTCAAGTTATCCACTGTAGTCTTCTCATATGTCCTGCAGAGCTTCATCCTCTTTTCTCCATGAATCACCCACCTTGCAAAAGCTTTCTGTGATAATCATACCTGTTAAAAATTTTAATCACTGATCTCTCTCCCATTTTAATTGTTCTTTCTTTTCTTTTCTTCCTTCTTTCTCCTTCCTTCCTTTTTCTTTCTTTCTTTTTCTTTCTTTCTTTCTTTTTCTTTCTTTCTTTCTCTTTCTTTCTTCTCATCATCCTCTTCACGCTCATCCTTCTTCTTCTCTTCTTTTTTCTTTTTGTTTATTCTCCATTAATGACACCTTGGAAAATTATTGGGAGTGAAAATGAATAAATCCAAATGACCAACTTTTAATGCTTGAACCAAAGCCAATTTATTCTAAAAAGCTTTACCCTATAATTATATCTTTACTTTTAATAAAGTTATACAAAGATAGTAATTATGGACTTGTTTAAAAAAACTATAGTGAGCCAAAAATACTGGACTTCTTACATATTGGACAATGTAGTAAACTCTTTCTGCAAATGACTATAAAAAATATGGATTCTCTCGGACTTTTTTCTTGTATTATCTTCCTTTTCTTCACTTTCTGAAGTTTCCGCCATACCATTTCTTCCTTGCTACTGTTTTTACTCAACTATACAAATTAGGCATTGCTCTCCTACTTATTTTGCAAATTCTACACATGAGATTTTACATTTATTTTTCGGGGTGGTGTACATATATAATTTTTAGATTCAAATGCATTTTCTCTCTTCAAGATGACCAACATACAGTCTATTTACTGTGTTCGAGGTACAATGTGACAGATGTACTTAAAGTGCAAAAAGATTACTGAATATGGAAGGAGAGACATGGGATATCAGTTTAATCTACCATTTGGGCAAGTTATTAAAACCCTGATACTCACATCAATGACTTGTAAAATGGGGCTTAGTATGTATTCTTATTGGCTATTATATAAAGTAGCTTTAGAAATTTTAAAACTTCATCAAATCTACAATGTTAACACCTGTAATAATTTTAGGGGAATATTATTTTTACTCAAAGAATGAATTTTTCACCTTGTGCTGTAATGTCTAAAAAGATTCATTTGACAATCTTTCCTTTTGCTAGGAATCTATTATTTAAATTTGAAGGCACTTCCTATAAGAGTGCTTGAGTAATTTAAATGAGTTACTTTCATATACTGCGACAGGTCTGTAAATTGTTGTATTGATCTGCAAGAGTTCTATGTATTCTACAAGCCATTAGATCAGACAGTGCATAAATATAAATCTTGAGAGTATTTTAAAGAGAAACACAAAAAGGCTTTTTTATATGTTTACTTCTATAGCCAGTATTGTTTAGTTGATTAATTAGGTCTTCAATATATGGACTTATTTTATTTATATACTCCAATTTTGAAATAGTATGTTCAATGGATTTCTTCTCTTATGCAGATCAAATCATGTAGATAAAGCAGTGGTACAGAGGGAAGAGAAACAATATTTCAGCTGAATGATTTTCAATTAATCAGCCCAGGAGGAGATGACATGAATTGGAAATTCAGAGGTTCAAAGAATATCTGATGAGTTTTGACAGGAGGCCCATTATCTACTAAATATTTTTAGCATCTAACTCAGATATTATGAAAGCAAATACTTATCACCTAAATCAAATAACATGGATCTTTTAATAACAAATAGAGTTGATTTTTATAATACTTTAACACTTCATAGTGTTTTTTTCTATGTAATTTATTATATAGGTGACAGTGCAACTTTGATGTTGTTAGGCATTATTGATATTAACTTCAAGTTCAATAGCATTATTGGTCCAGCGGTACTTTTACTTGACCTATGTCCTTTTAAATGTAATGGCATCTGCTACTACCCATCACTTACATTTTTAATTGCACTCTTGGCAGCAGGCCAAGTGAGCTCAAACATTCCCTAGAACCCAATGCATCAACCAAACTACAAAAGAACATTGTATGTCACACATGGTAAGATGTCTTTCAATCGTCCTATAATTTTTAAAAAGATACGTGCCCTGAAGTCAGCATTATAAGGTCTAAATATGTTTTACTCCTCAAATGAATAGAAGGCCTTGATGAATACCTAAAAGTGGCAAGAAATTGTTGGAAATGCAGTTTTGATCCCTAAGTACTCTCTCCAACAATGAACCTGAAAAGGATCTGTTGAAGATTAGTTTGCTTTTCATTGTGCTTTTTAAGAAACACATATATGCATACACTTTCAGATAATTTCATTGTTCCTTAAAGGATTGGCATACAAAGTCAATCAAAGATGAGTGGGGTAAAGTGTTCTCAGTTGAGGTACGCCTCAGCTTCTCTGCCTGATAGGCAGGAGGACAGAAGCTTGGCTTAGCTTAGCAGAAGTGTGTTCCATAAAAAACTGTATCACCCTCTACCTTCTGAGGACGTCAGCTACATGAAAAAAAGCAGTGAATAATTTGACTTTTTATGAAATAACTTTATATAGCTGTGATTCTTATTCCTCATCAACAGTGTGCCTGTTTCACTCTTAATTCTGTCAATTGATATAACTTGTTTCAAGTCCAATCCAACACTTACATAATAATAATCAAATGCCATGAATTTAGGTTTTACTTACTTTTATCCACAGTCTAGTAACTATCTTTCACTCGATTGCATATCAAACAAAGGATAACGAACAAACAAAGTCTTAGATTATCTGGGTATTTCAATCTATTCAAGTAAGAATTTCACTATATAATGAGATAAAATTGTTATAAAATGATAACTGGAAAGGTCCATAATCACTGCATCTAGACTAATTTCTTTAAAAAAATTATAAAAAGAGCCTTTGGATTCAAGATTCCAAATTTGGTTCCAGCTCTACCATTCTTAATAATGTGTTCTTGGATAAATAGCAATCATTTTAAGCTTGATCTTCTTTATCTAAGAAAGTTGAGTGGGGTGAGGCAGTTGGACAAATAGATAATGACAGTTATCCAGTATTATAGTAAAATACAGAGTATTTTCACCACCCTACCACCCTAGAAATCTTCTGTGTTCCTCTTATTTGTCCAAACCCATGGAATACACAACACTATGAATGAACCCTAATAAAGACCATCGACTTCAATGATAAAGATGTGTCGATGTGGGTTCATCAATAGTAACAAAGATAACAATCTGGTGGGGGATGTTGATAATGGGAGAGGCTGTGCATATAGCGGGGCAGGGCATATACTGGAAATCTCTGTACCTTCTTCTGAATTTTGCTGTGAACTTAAAACTTCTCTAAAAAAGTCGTTTTTTTAAAAGGATGCCATATAATAATATTATTAAAATGGTTGTTATGATTATCTATTTAGTTCATTTTCATACTGTCCAGCACATAGTAAATGTCCCATAAATGTTTTCTTTCATTTCACAATGTCCTCTCTTGAAACCTTAAGCAGGGGCTGTGCACAGTGTCTCATACCTGTAATCCCAGCACTGGGAGGCTGAGTCAGGTGGATCCTGAGATCAAGAGATTGAGACCATTCTGGCCAATATGTTGAAACCCCGTCTCTACTAAAAATACAAAAAAATTAGCTGAGCATGGTGGAGTGTGCCTGTAGTCCCAGCTACTCAGAAGGCTGAGGCAGGAGAATCACTTGAACCCAGAAAGTGGAGGTTGCAGTGAGCCGAGATCATGCCACTGCACTCCAGCCTGGGAGACAAAGTGTTACTGTATCTCAAAAACAAACAAACAAACAACCTTAAGCAAAATATCTATTCCATCTAACAGGACATGTATATGAAAACAATCACACAGTGAAGTTGTATAGTCCCAAATCCTCAGTAATCAGGAACTACTTTATAGGAAATAATTGCATCCTACATGCAAGGTTTTTATATATAGGATAAACTGTTCATCAGCATTTTGGCACAAGAAACACATTCCTCTAAAAGAATGGATGCTGACCATGAACTTAGTGATGAATACTTTTAGAATGGTAGGTAAAAATGCCTTCACTCATAATTGTCTTTTGATACTTGAATCTTTAGGAGATTGTAAACTAAATGGAAAAGAATGGAACATACATTTTTGAATATTAAAAAAGGACATGCATATGTAGTTATCATTGACTTGCCAATTGAAAAACTGGGTATTGGAGAGATCAGCTTAAACAAACAAACAAAAGTTTTCTGTAAATCACAGAAAAGTACTTCTTACTATTTATACATACCTTCCATGACAGCATAGCTACATTAATTTGTAATGTCATGGAATCATTATTCTAATCCTAAAAACTGGCACTAGTTCTAGTGTGCCCTTTAGAATCTACATAATTAGGACTTAACAGTGCTTATTATATATGAAATATGCAATGCTATTTGTAACTTTTTAACCATAATACACTAGAAATACTTGTTTCAAGGCAATTTTGGCCTACCTTAGGCTATTGTGAAATAAACTTACCAAAAAACAGCCCATGACACAAGACTCGGAAGGTGTTAATAGGAGACAATTCAAATTTTCCAAGGATCTCACAAGATTATCACTTTTCTCTCTTTGCTACCCAAATGATTTATTTATTTGTCATACACTGAGAACTGAAGTTAATCCTACTATTCTTGGTAATTTTTTCATGAGATCCTTGAAGATATAAATTTAAAATACAAACTCATCGAATTAAGCTGGCAGCAGGTATATTCCACTTTATGGTCATCAGATGTGTTCAAAGAAGTTTTTCTGGTGCTCAAAGGAGATATAAGGCACTAAGCTTATTCCTTGGATTCACTTTGACTTCACTTTAAAGACAACTGAAATATTTTCTCATTGTTTCCAAGGTGATAAACTAGGGTCTAGTTTGGACAACAAGGTGATTTATTTAAGTTCCCTGCATATATAAATTTTATATGTATATATATATATAGTATATTATATATATGCGGACATTATACATTTGTATAGGTATTACAGGTACAAATTCAACTATAGTAAGAGTCGGTTTCTGATTATACTCTAAGAAAATGTTTTTAGGGAGGAGAAGAGTATCACAAATGGCTTTGTTATATTTTGTATGTAAAACTAATATAAAGCTTTTTATAAGTGCACAAAACGGAATTTTGAAAGAAATTGGACACAGAAAAATTAAGTGGAAGCTTTATTAAAACCTAAAATCATGAAAATATCTAAGCTCTTATTTCTATGCTCATTCTTCAGATTTATATCACCTCTGTATCAAAAACTGCTATTATAAAATTAGTTTATTTGTATTCTATTTTTTATTGTAGAGTACTAGTTAAATATACAAATACATATATATATATGATGATGATATCAGGGTAATGTGCTTTTTACCATTTTATTTTCCAAAAAGGAAGAAAGAGAAAAGATAATAAAGTTGTTAAGTCTGAAACTGTACAGATTATAAGATATTAGCCTACTTGCAACCTAATGTTTGCCTGCCCCAGATACACACACACACACACTCACACACACACATGCACACATGCATCACTTCAGCATCAAGGAGAAAACTTCTTATGGACAGAGAAGCTTGGGTCTGTTTTCCGAGCCCCAAATTCAAGTGCCTACAGCGTCACATGCTAAGAGCATGGCACTGGCATGGTGAGAGGGGCTTGCGCCAAAGGAGAAGACCTCTGGAATTATGAAACTCAGCATTCATAGAGAATGTGCAGGCACGTATATCCATCCTTGCCTCTGAAAATAAATAGCCATTGTCTTCTACTCTGAAATGTGAACAGATTTTCTCTTGGAGTAGGGGGAAAGGGCTCTAACTTGGAATGTAGGCAATGGGCACTGGGTAAGATAAAATATTTATCTAAACTATATTGTCATTAGAATAGAGGCAACTGGCTCTGGGGAAATTCATCATCTCTAACTCCCAAGCCTAGTTAGTACTTTGTTATCCTTGAGGTCCCAGAGGTCTTTGTTCATAAAGCCCTAAGCATGGAGAAACGTAAAATTACTCATGGAGTATCATCTTCTTAAAAAAGTTTCTATGAGGAGGTCATATTAGTGCAATGAATTATAAACGTTGACATTGCATTTGCATTATTAAATAATAAAGTATAATATGAACATAGAAAATAATAAATATTTCAGATACACAGAATCTGTAATTAAAACAAAATGAAATATATGTCAACAATACACTTCAATCATTTCCAGTCCATATGATTGGCAATAGATACATATTCCCAGTTACATCTTATTCATATTCAAAGAAAAGTACAAATATAAAAATTGAGAAAATAGGCAAAAGTTATGAAGGTGAATCTCAGAATAAGAAACATAAATGTCCTTTAAAAAATAAAACATAAAAAAATTACTAGTAGCCTGAAAATGAAGATTAAAACAAAATTCAAACACTTCACTGTTATAACACATAACAAAAATTTAAACTATTGATAATATTCAACGTGAATAAATATGAAAGGGAAAATGCACTCTCATACATTGTCACAGGGGATGGAATTTGTTACAACTTTTAGGAATACATCAATTATTATCTATGACATTTTGAATAGCTCAGTCCACCAAAATTTTTATCATTGTTACAGGACCAACATGTTCCTATGCCTGTTGTGCAGTAACATACCAATATACTTAGACAGCAGGATTTGCAACAGAGAGTTTAATGATTTCAGGGCAACCGAGCAAAGAGATAGGAGGAGACTCTCAAAGCCATCTCCCTGAAGAATTATGGGCTGGGGCTTTTAAGGGGATCATGGAGGGCAAGGAGCTGTAAAATTGGGGTTGTTGATTGGTTAGGGGAAAGGACATAAAGTCATCAGGATATGGAAATTATGTTCTTTGGTGAATCAGCTTGCCTGGGGTGTCATTCAGATCAGCTGACATCAGTAGTTTCATTGGTATGCAGGAGCTGAAAGAATATATCAAAGGGAAAACTTAAGATTTTACAGTGTTTAAGTTGTTATCTTTAAAGCAGTTAAGGGGAACGATAATCTTGTGATAAGGTCTATGTGAGTCTGAGGCAATAGGCAGTGGACTGCTCTGAGGAAGCAGGTCGGAGAGCAAGCTGCATAATGATTAATGCTGAACATGCTGCAAGCATGATTTCTTTTTGTTTCTCCTCTTCCTTCTTCCCTGATTAGTGTTATAAAATTTATCGGAATAGTTTCATCACCTGTAGAAAATATTACAGATTTGTATACCTTGTTACAGAAGTTGTTTAGAGTGGCTATCAAAGGCTGCATTTCTCTCTCTCCTAGTTAGTAGAGGTGTTTCTATGACTGAGGCCTAGCCATGAAAGGAAGTGCCACTTCAAGCCTAATATGTGAATATCTCCTACAAGTGATTCTCCATGCTCTGTCACCTCTGGCTAACGTATAATAGAGAATATTCTCAGAAAGATTTTGGAAAACATATGTAGAAGATAGCAGAGCTTTTGTAACCCTGGGCCCTGAATGAGTACATAGAAGAGGCTGCCCTCTGTTTTGTTCACCCAGCCGTTATCATTAGATAAGTGGGATATTAACTATGATTGAGTTAAGCCACTAACACGCAGTTTGTTACTTATAGCAATTAGCTTTGCCCTAATTCAATCCCAAAAGGTGAAGAAAGAAAACAAAGTACAGAGCATACATCAAAAAAGATATAATTAACAATTTAGGCAGTGTCAAAACTTTGGACACAAAATTATATTCTCCAGTAAATTACATAATATCAGTGTCTTACAAAAGGTCATTAAACATAATTAGATAAAAGATCTGGAAAATAGACATACTGAATTTCTAATTAAAAAGACAACATGTGTGTATAGAGGTTGGTTTATGAACTACCACACTCTTGAAACCATCATCCCATCAAGAAAATAAACATCTTCATCAACTCTAAAAGTTTCCTTTTGATGTTTGAAATTCCTGACTCCCAACCCTTTCTGTCCCAAGCAAAAATGTCCCAAGAAAAAATATTTCTGTCACTATAGTTTTCATTTTAAAAAAATGTACATAATGGAAATCACAGTATGTAGTTGGATTTTTGAGAGAAAGGAGAGGTGGAAACCTAGCTTCTTTCACTCAGTGTTTTCTTTTGTGATCCATCCAGGTTGTAATATATATCACTTGTCCATTACTTTATTATTACATTTTGTTATGAAATTATACCACAATTTCTTTATGCTTTCACTTGTTGATGGATATTGGTGTTGTTTCTAGGTCTCAATGATTACAAGTATAGCTAGTAGTAAGTCTATGTACAGCTCTTTGAATAGGCATTTGATTTTATATCTCTTTTATAAACATCTAGTGGGAGAATGTCTGGGTTTTATGATAGAAGTGTATTTACCTTTTTAAGAAATGGCCAAACTCCTTTATTCAAAACTGGTTTTACCACTTTACATTCACGTCTTGTGTATGCCTTCTCTTGCTGTCTCCCTTAGTGATTTGATAACTTATTATAATGGTATACTTTGATTACTTCCTCTTTATCTCTTCTGTATCTATTACGGGTTTTTTCTTTCTGGTTACTATGGGGTTTACATGAAACATTTTATAATTATAACAGTTTATTTTAATCTGATAAAAACTTAAATTCACCTACAAAAACTTTCACTTCAACTTCTCCTTCCCCCACATTTTATGCTATTTTACATCTTTTAAATATTGTGTGTGCATTAAGAAATCATTATAGCTACAGTCATTTTTATTTTATTTACCTTTAAAATTTTTATTTTATTTAAATAATTTTATTAATACTATTTTTAAGTAAATGATTGTATATACTTATGGGGTACAGTGTGATGGTTCAACATATGTATGCAATGTACAATGATTAAATCAAGCCAATTAACATATCTGTTACTTCACTTACCTATCATTTTTCTTTCTGGTAAGACATTTGAAATTTAGTCTTAGTTATTTTGAAATATATACTACATCATCATTGCCTATAATCAGCCTGCCTTGCAATAGATCTCAGAACATTCCTCCTATCCAACTGAAACTTTTTACAGTTTGGCAACAAGCTATAACTACTGCTAATACTTTTGTTTTTTAACTTTTATACTTGAGGTTAAAGTGATTTATACTCTACCACTACAATATTAGAGTATTATAAATATGACTATATTCTTACATTTACAGTGAGTTTTATACTTTCATATATTTTCAGATTGTCACTTAGCTTTTCATCATTTCATGTTCAAGAACTCCCTTTAGCATTTCATACAAGGTAGATCTAGTTGGGCTGAACTTCCACGCCATATTTTTTTTTCTTTTTTTTTTTTTTTTTGTGGAAGGGGTCTGGGAAAGTCTGTCTCTCTTTAATTTCTGATGGACAGCTTCTAAGTACAGTGTTCTTAATTGGCAGCCTTTTTTTTCCCTCAGCATTTGAAATATATTATCTTGTTCTCTCCTGGCCTGGAAGGTTTCTTCTGAAAAAAATTCACTGATAATCTTTTGGAAATCCCATTGTTTCTGATGAGTTGCTTTTCCTTTGCTGCTTTCAAAATTCTTTTTACCTTTGAGATTTTAGAATTTGGTTATGAAGTGTCTCAATGAAGGTCTTTTTACATTTAAATTAGTTAGTTTTCTTTTGGGTTTATTGAACTGAGTGTTCATTTTCCCCTGTAGATTTTTTTTGTCATTATTTCCTTAAATAAGCTTTCTGCCCTTTTTTTCTTTCTGTGTTCTTTCCTCATACTCCCATGTATTTATGTACTTGGTGATGTCCCATAAACTATGTAGTCTTTCCTTCACACATTTTCATTCTTTTATCTTTCTGATCCTCGGAATGGGTAACTTCAAATGGGAAGTATTCAAGCTCAATGATTCTTTCTTCTACTTAACTGAGTCTGCTGTTGAAGCTCTTTATGGATTTTTTCCAGCTTTGTCATTGTGTTCTCAGCTCTAGAATTTCTTCTTTATGGTTTCTATTGCTGAACTTCTGAAATTTTTCATGTATTGTTTTACTGATATTGTTTAGTTTTCTCTGTGTTCTCTTGTAGCTCAATGAGCTTCTTTAAAAACATTACTTGAATTATTAGTCAGATAGTTTATAGGTATTTATTTCTTTACAGTTGGTTAATGGTGCTTAATTTTGTTCTTTTGACATTGACGTTTTCCTGATTAGTAATCCTTGTGATCTTGTGTTGTTATCTGCACACTAGAAGAATCAAGTCACCCTGTCCAGTATTTACAGATTGGCTTCAGTGGAAGCAGATTTGGGCCTGTCTATGCTGGGGCAGGCCTTGGTTCTGGGTTAGCAGGGGCATAGCTGAATTCTGGGTCTGTGTGGGTTGGGTTGGCAGTGAGTTGGGTCTGGAACATGTCTCTACTGGGTCCAGCCAGAAACCTGAGTCTGCAGGGCTCATCTTGGAGTCTTGGTATGCAGAGGCTAGGCTGAAGCCTGAGACTGCTGGTGCCAGCCTGGCCCTGGAGTCCATTGGTGTGGTCCTGGGATCTGTGTTCGTGGAGGCAGTTCTGGAGCCTGGGGCTGTGGGGGCTGACCTGATGCTGAGGTGGTCCTGGAACCTGGGTCACTGGGTGCTGACCTGGCAATAGGGGCTGCTGTGGGGAGGCTGGTAATGGGGTCCGTTACAAGGTTGAGCATTCATTTTACTCTCCTTTTCCATTTGAATGGTCTCTTTCTCCACAATATCATGTGTAAGATTGGGGAAAGAATAATATGGATAATGTGAAACTACCCTCTTGGATGCACCTTTTCTTATCTCTGTGCCAGACCCAGGTGCTGTAATCTCTCATCTGAATTCTTTAAATCACATGAAAGTATTTTTACATATGGATAGTTGTTCAAATTTATGCTTCAGTGAGGTGACGAGCAACTCCTATTCTGCCAGTCTTGCTAACATCACTCCACCTGATATTGATAAGAATCCATTGATCATATATGTGGAGATCAACTTAGACAGTCTCTATTCTCTTCTATTGATTTCTTTATATACTTTGACACCAGTACCAAACTGTCTGGGTTACCATGTACTGTAAGTCCTCCAACATAATTCTTCTTTTCAAAGTTTTTTTTTCTAAGTTCTTTCAATTTTCATATACATTTTAAAATAAGCTTGTCAACTTCTATAAAGAAGCATGCTTATATGTTGATTGGAATCATGATAAGTTTATAGAATGATTTTTGAAAAACTGACAGAAATATTTAGTCACCTAATCTATACCTCCCTATTTATTTAGGTAATTTTAAACTTGTATCAGCCATGTTTTACAGTTTATGCAAATCTTGTACATCTTTTTTCATATTTTTCCCTAAGTATTTCATACTTTCAGTATAGTGAAAAACAGTATTTTAAAACTAGCCACAAACTAGCCACAAATTAGTTACATAAGAATGTAACTAATGCCAGAAAATCTGAGGTGGAACATTTTCATCCTAAAAGCATGCCCCCACTCCCTCTGAAACAAGTCCCTTGTGCCAGAAAGGTTGGGGACCACTGCTATAGTTGATTCTTCAATGACGGCTGATGAATTACATCTATATGTTATTGGATTGTATCACGGAAAGAACGCAGCTGTTCAGTTGTCACTGCATTTAAAGAGTGTAAAATATCAAAGCTAATTTAAGATTAGGTATGTCTGGATGTTGAATCATAATATGTTAGGTGAAAGCTACTTCAATATTTCGTATCTCATATCTGGATTACTTCTGGTGGAAGTGTTATTAGCTATCAACAACAGGCAGAGGAGAATGCATGAACTGGTAACCAAGAGTCTTAACAATATTCACGATGTTAAATTAAGAGAGCATATTAAAACAATGCTTTTTAACTCTTAAAATGCAAAGAAATCACCTGAAAATCTTGTTAAAATTCAGATTCCAATTAAGTAAGATTCTACTTGATTATGATGGTTCAGGTCTATAAATCGAGCTTTGAAATGCAAGGGCTTAGGTGTCACTCTAAGCATAATAACTCATAAGGTTAAGAGTTATTCTCCAAATATAATTCTCCAAAAGATGCTTTACTAGTTAATGACTACACTTAAAAACATACTTGCAAACCAAAAAATATAAATACCAGAATTTCTGGTGTCTGAGTAACCTGAGCTTCCAGAGACCATGATAGAAGATGTGCAGCATATTTTAACATGTTTTGCAGTGTCTGATGATATGTTCTGTCATTTCTAGATAGGTGTAAAATATTATATCCAAATAATAATCTCACATAAGTCCTGTAGAATAATTTCTAAGTTAATTTTCTAAGTGATATCCTATTTCCTAAAGGGTACTGTTTGCTCTAAAGTTCTATTAAGTCGGAGTTATATTATTTTCTCCCACATCAAATTTTCTGCAAGAGTTGGAGGTGAAGCTGATGTTCTCTTTGATAATCACTAGTTGTTCAACAATATTGTTATTCCCTTTGCCTTGTAAAAATAACTCTTTAAAAAGAAGATGATCTCGTAGTACCTTGGCTACTTTTACTGACCACAGTTGTCTATAGTCAGTTTCTATTTCTTATTATTAGATCTTATGATTTGGCTCAAAGTGTATGTGTGTGTGAGTGTGTGTGCATGTGCACGAATGTGTGTATACATGTGGCATGTTTCCTTCCTCATCTGCATTGAACTGCTCAGACTTCCAGTTTCTTGAACTCCTCTTCCCTAATGATTCATTTACTCATCCCAGCAACCTACTTTAGTGTCATACTCTAAGCCTTATGACTGCTGATAACTATACTTTATCCCAGATCTTATTTTCAATTCTTGCTCTCTCTGACTACTATCTTCATGTTCCTAGCCCACTTCTTTTAATACTGTCACCTCAGCAAATTTTCCCCATCAGAATATCCAGACACTTGATCTTATAATTTTTTCACTGTCCATTATCCATTATGAAATCAAGTTCTCATTTCTTTATTATACAGCTTAGGTTTTCTGATCAACCCTTAATCAGTACCCTGCATTAAATCCTCAGCTCTATTGCCACCTCCTTTTTTTATATCACACTTGGCTGGAAAAACTCTTATCTCTAGTTTAATTCTAACTGTCCATCAGCTATCCACCTGTAAACATGGCTGAAGGAACCTCTCTTGAAATATATGACTCCAAACTCAAATAATTGTTCAGAACTCCCTGGTATCTGTGTTTTTATAGTTGAGTAACTTTGTCACTCTCCTTGATGACTATTTCAAAACTTCTCACTTCTCAGATCTCTGAAGTGCTTCTCCTTTTCTTTTTTAAGGCTGAATGGTTTGGCTACTCATTTGATGAGATATTTAAAGAAACCTCAAATAAAATTATTTTCTTTTTTACTGATAGATAATAACAGCCCTTCTACAACTGTAGCCATACATTCTGTCTTCCCTTCTACTACAATGAGGAATTTGTACTGGCTCTTACCTAAAGACCCCTTTTGCCTTTGTGCACTTCCTTGCATTACCTCATGCATCCCTGAGTTTGCCACTACACTTGCCTGGATTCAAATGTGCCATGTGAAAAATAGTATTGTGCCCTTTGAAACGTCCAGGATAATTTCTACCTTCTTGACCTCTCCTTGGAACTCCAGGTTCTTATATTCAAAACAAATTGATGTCAATAGTAGATGCTTAATTGACATCTCAACATGACACTAATTCTCGATTTTTCTCCACCAAACCACTTATTTCTCATTATGCCAGTATCAGTAAGTGACATTACCACCCACTTGATTGCTCAGATAAAACACTGAGGAGTTATACACGAGTTAAATCTGCATTTCACATTATGTATCCTGATACTTAGTAAATCTATTTGCTTTTCCTTCAATGCATTTTCTTCTTGCCACCACCAGTGCTACCACCAAAGTTTACTTGTCTCTTCCCTGTACCATGATAGTGACTTCTTAACTTGTCTTTTCAGTGTTTTTTTGTTTAGAGCCTATCCCTACAAAAAGCCTGGCTCAATTTTTTAAACATAAAAATACAATTTTTCTTAAACTTAGAAAATAAAGTATAAAGAACAATATAAATATAACAATATAAATATAAATATAAATTTTATTTATAATATATTTATAATATAAACATATATTATATATTCTATATTGTATAGAATATATAATACAATTATATATTCTATAATATATAATATATAATTATCATAAATATATATTGTGTTATATATATTATATAATATATAAATATATAGTATAATATATAATATAAATATAATATATATAAATATGTAAATATAATATAAATATAAATATATAAATATCATATAAATATAAATATGTAAATATATAAATATAATATGAATATAAATATATTTATATAAATATATCAATATAATATATAAATATATAAATATATATTCATATATATTTATATAAATATATAAATATATAATATTTATATAAATATATAAATATATAATATTTATATAAATATATAAATATATAATATTTATATATAATGTATTATATAATATTTATATATAATGTATTATATATAATATTTATGTATAATGTATTATATATAATATTTATATATAATGTATTATAGATAATATTTATATATAATGTATTATATATAATATTTATATATAAATAAAATATAAACAATTGTATCTAAAAATATATTTATCTAAAAATAAATATATAATACATTCATATTAAATATATAAATACATAATACATTCATATTAAATATGTAAATACATAATACATTCATATTAAATATGTAAATACATAATACATTCATATTAAATATGTAAATACATATTACATTCATATTAAATATGTAAATACATATTACATTCATATTAAATATGTAAATATAATTATATATAATTATATTTTTAATATAAAATATGTATTTATTATATATTATATATAAATTATACATATATTTGTATATAAATTATATATATTTATATAAATTATATAAAATATAAAATAAATTATATGTATTTATATATAAAAATATATAAATATATTTTTATATATATATAAAAATATATTTATATATATAAATTTATATATAAATTATATATAAATATATAAATATATTTATATATATAAATATATAAATATATTTATATATAAATATATAAATATATTTATATATATAAATATATAAATATATTTATATATATAAATATATAAATATATTTATATATATAAATATATAAATATATATAAATATGTAAATATATTTATATATAATATATAAGTAAGATAAATATAAATATATATATTTATATAATAGAAATATATATATCTTTATATAATAGAAATACTTATATAATATTTATATAATATAAATATATAATATATAATTATATATTATATATAATTATATAAATATAAAGAGCAATATAAATATAAATATATATTTGTATTAATATAAATATTTATATTAATATAAATAGATATTTATAGTAATATTTATATTAATATAAATAGATATTTATAGTAATATTTATATTACTATAAATGTATTTATATTTATATAAATATAAAGAACAATATAAATATAAACATAAATGGTTACATTAGTGCTGCAGAACCCACCAATGACTTTCTATATTATATAGCTCTAAATCCAATGCCATTATGGTGACTTAAAGATGATTTGGTGGCTATCAGGAAGTAGCAATCCTAACACTTCATAATGTATTTGGAGACATGTAGGGGCATTCGTTTGCAGTGTGAGGTCCTCTGCTAGCATTTAGTGAGCAGAATTTTAGATAATGAGTATACCATAATGTATAGGATGAGGTGTCCCAAAATGGAAACATCCTATCTCCAATGCTAACTGCATCCCCAAAATGTGGCCTTGGCTTCCTAATCACCTTGATTCTCCTGATTTACTGTACTCTAATTACAGTGACATTGGTATTCATCTGTCATGACGAACTAATTTCTACTGAAGATCATTTACACTTGATCTGGTACAACATTACAAATGTACCCAATTTGCACTTTTTATTTTCTCATATTCTGCTCAAATTACATCTCCTTAGATAGGAATTGCTTTGCCACACATGTTTAAAACAGTCATTAGCATTACTCTCAATTCCCTTACCTTACTCTATTTTTCATCATACAGTTATTCCCATGTAACATTTATATATTTGCTTTTAAATGTATTTGTTGCCTGACTTTCCTATTAGGATGGAAACTGCATGATAGAAACACATTTGTATGTTTTATTTATCATTTTTAATAAAAAATAACAACAATGACTATAATGTGAACTTGATACTCATTTATTGAATAAAATAAAATAATTTACAGAGTAGATTTGTTAAATAAAAATATTTATATGAATATTGGGAATGTGAGTAGTGATTATCTGGGCATTTAAAATTATAACTCTAGATCTAATAAGTAGATGCCCATGAATAAGTTCCACTGAGTACAAGAGATGGGGGAATGGTTGGTTGATGGAGCAGTCAGAACACGTATATTTATTAAATTTGCTGTCCTACATAAGTGTGGCTTTTGGTACCCAAAAACAATTACATTAGTAATATCAAAGATCACTGATCACACATCACTATAACAAATATAATAAGAAAAATATTTGAAATATTACAATAATTACCAAAATGTGACACAGAGACACGGAGTGAATACATGCTGTTGGAAAAATGGCACCAATAGACTTACTTGGCACAGGGCTGCCACAAACCTTCAATTTGTGAAAAATACAAATCTTCAATGCACAATAAAGCAAGGTATGTCTGTTTTAGGGTAACTTGGAGAGTGTTGCAGATATCCTCAGGTGGGCTGCAGACAAAGGGACGTTCTACCTACATATGTTCCCAAAAGGGGGTCAGAGTATGAAGTTTATATGAGAGTTTAAATAATTTGGCTCAAGGTCAGTTTCTTTTGGTGTTTTGGGCAATAACCTGGATACCTTTCTTAGTGCCTGGGTATGTTTAAGGCTTTGGCTTGGGTTCAAGCCCATGAGAAAAATCATGCAGCTGAGCCAGTTTACAAGGCCGTTAGGACACTCCTTGTTTCATCTTCAGGACATAGAAAGAAAGCGGGGGAAACTGGTGGACCACACGGTATGTGTGTCTGAACATGTGTCTAGATGTTTGTGTGTTTCTTCAAATCATAAGTCATTCAGTAGATACAAGGCAGGTACTTCCTTTCCTGAACAATGTTTCTCCCGCCACCTCATGACTAATTTAGTAAAACCGAATATCAATGTAAAGCAAAGACTAATAAAAATGCAAAGTAATGTTTCAAGGTTATTTAAAACATATGCACATCTAATCCCTTAAATATAATTTAGGCCAATAAACTCCTGAGAGACAGAGAGTGAGAGAAAGAAGGAAAGAAATACAAACCTTGCACACATTTTTTTTTCTGGCAAATATAAAATGATTTCAAAGAAATCTATAATTCCGGAGTCTCAGAAACAAGAGAATCAAGCATTAATCTTTTATTAATGATATTTTATTAAAATATCAATTTTCACTATTAAGATGTTTATTTTCATACAAAACAACAGATTAAATAATAGTGAAAATTGATATCATTTTTAAGAATCTAATTATTTGTGATCATAATATGCAAAACAAACATGGCTTTATGACAAAACCTTAGGTTTTTCCAACTCTGACAAAACACCAGGTTTTCCTAACACATTGCCCAATGAAACCACACACTTTTCTGTAATGAAAAATAAAACACACCAAAACCTTTAGTTGTGTTATCAGGAGAATGCATCAGCTAGCTACTGACTATTTTGACTGAAGATAAATTATGGTTGCTAGTGCATCATATTTGTATGATAAAATAAGCAACGTATTTCATACTTTTAAGGGAAACATTTCTAAATGTCAGCTAAAGTACTGTGAATGCATTTTCTTTTCTAAACTTCTAAATGTCTTTGTCTTAAAACTGGATTTTCTATTAAGTTTAACAGTAATTTATGGCTTACCCCTACCTAATTAGCTTAGAATTTGATTTTCTCCACTGAAATGACAGGAACCAAACTATTAATTATGGGCTTAGACCCAAACTGATAGGAACATCAATAATTTTACTGCAATTTTCTCAGTAAATTTCAAATAATAAAACCTTATGCATGCATTATGGAGGTGGAACAAGTTTTATGTCCATTAACATGAAGACAATACATTGATTGCTTGCTGTGACGTTATGAAAATGAACTGATGAGACAGCTCCAGGGGAAAAATGTTCAACTAAAGGGCGCATTCCACTACATTAATTCATCCTTTCCAAAATTAGGATATATAATGTTGAGCCAAATTATACATATTTAAATAATATATTTTGATTTGAAAACCCCAATATACACAAATATTGAAAACTCAGCAATAAATGTTAACACTCCTCTATCCATTTTATTAACTGTAGTTTATAGCCAGTAAGAATTACATTCATTTGTTCAAAAATATTAATCATGAGACTAAGTGCCACTCTTCTTTGATTGAGGAAAGGGAAATCTGCTAAAAGCCTATTATTGATTAAGTGAAAGAAAGAATCTAGATCACCAGTGTCAGGTTTTCCTTATGAGATAAAAAAATGAGCTAGTTATATGTAATATTTGGAGAGAAGGCAGAGTCCATAGATGTGTATGAAAGTAAGCACACAGATTTGCTGGTGGTAGCTTTGGAGTGCTCTTATATGAGGGTTTCTACTTTCCTTATTAATTGAGAAAAAGTTATCATTTGATAGTATGCTAATCAAGTCATGCATGAAGTTAGTGGTTTTAAATTTAACACCCAACAAAAGTTACGTGTTTTTGCCCAGCAGATACATCTGCATTGATGCAGGAACACAATAGGTGGAAAGTTTTTTCTAGTAAGATTTGGGACCTTTCCAGACAGATATCAAGAAGAGAGAATAGCAAGAGGGTTCATTGTACCTGCAAGAGTATGATTAGAAAGATAAACCCTGGGATCAAATTTGAGCATGGTGAGATACGAAGATATGAGGGTGGTGGGTAATGATGGATGGGTGGTAAAATGCATGGGATATTTTTGGAGGATTGCACAAATAATTGTTGAAGTAGTAGCTATAATGGGGGAGTGGGCTGGAGAAGCAAGAGTGGAACACTTCCCACTGAGATTATAGAAGAGATGCAAATAAGAGCTATAAATATATTATTTAGGATGTTTTAAGATCAATTCAGTGGGTCGTGGCTAGCATTTTAAAATATAGTAGAACAGAATATTGTTGAATAGAATAGAATATTTAGTACATTGTAAATTTAAGAACAAGTGTTTTTGTTTTTATGAAGATTTTTTTACAGCAATTTTATTATTTATTTATTTATTTTGAGATGGAGACTCACTCTGTCACCCAGGCTGGTGTGCAGTGGAACGATCTCGGCTCATTGCAACCTCCGCCTCCCAGGTTCAAGCGGTTCTCCTGCCTCAGCCTCCTGAGTAGCTGGGATTACAGGCATGTGCCACCATGCCTGGCTAATATTTTGATATTTTAATAGAGATGGGGTTTCACCATGTTGGCCAGGCTGATCTCAAACTCCTGATCTCAAGTGATCCGCCCACCTCAGCATCCCAAAGTGCTGGGATTACAGGCATGAGCCACTGCGCCTGGCCATTTTTTTTTTTTTTTTTTACAGCAATTTTAGATACACAGCAAACTTAAGAGGAAGGTACAGAAGTTTCCCCTATACCCTCTACCCCTACACATGTAAAGCTTCCCCCATTACCAACAATTCCTACCAGAATACTACATTTGTGACAATTGATGAACCTACATTGATGCATCATGATCACTCCAAGCCAATAGTTTACATTAGGGTTCACTCTTGGTGTTGTGCATTCTATAGTTTCGGAAAAATGTGTAATGAAATGTATCCTACATTAAAGCACCGTAGAGAATACCTTCATAGCCTTACAAATCCTCCGTGTTCTGCCTGTTTATTCCTCCCTTCCTCCCAACTGCTAGCAACCACTGATCTTTTTACAGTCTTTATAACTTTGTCTTTTTCAGTATGTGACATAGTTGAAGTCATAAAGCACATAGCCTTTTCAGATTGCCTTCTTTCCCTTAGTAATATGAATTTATTATTTCTCCACTTTTTTACATGTCTTGATAGGCTCATTTCGTTTAGTACTGAATAATATTTTGTTATCTGGATATAAATAATAATTTATTTATCCATTCACCTATTAAGGAAATCTTGGTTGCTTCCAAGTTGTGTCAATTATGAGTAAAGCTGCCTCAAACATCCTTCTGCAGGCTTTTGTGTATACCTAAATTTTTTCTTTCTTTTCTTTTCTCTCTTGTCTTCTCTTTTCTTTTCTTTTCTTTTCTTTCAGACAGTTTCACTCTGTTGTCCAGCCTGGAGGGCATGTTCTAGGCTCACTGTAACCTCCACCTCCTGGCCTCAAGAGATCCTTCCTACCTCAGCCTCCCAATTAGCTAGGACCACAGGTGCATGCCATCAGGCCTTGCTAATTTTGTTTCATTTTTGTAGAGAGGAGGTTTCACTATGGTGCCCAAGATGGTCTTGAACTACTGGGCTCAAATGATCCTCCCAACTTGGCCGCCTGAAGTGTTGGGATTATAGGTGTGAGCCACCATGCCTGGCCTACAAGTTTTTAACTTCTTTGAGTAAATAACAAGAAGAACAATTGTGGATTTTATGGTAAGACAAATTTAGTTTTGCACAAAACTGCCAAAGCTGAGTGCTATGGGTCACGCCTATAATTCCAGTACTTTGGGATGCTGAGGTGGGCAGATTGCCTGAGCCCGGGAGTTCAAGACCATCTTGGGCAACATGGTGAAAACCCATCTCTACAAAAGTTACCAAAAAAAATTAGCGAGGTGTGATGGTCCATGCCTGTAGTCCCAGCTACCTGGGAGGCTGAGGTGGGAGGATCTCTTGAGCCTGGGAGGTCAAAGCTTCCATGAACTGTGATCATGCTAGTGCACTCCAGCAAAGGTTATAGAGTGAGATCCTTGTTCAAAAAACAAACAAACAGAAAAGAAACTGCCAAAGTGGCTATACTATTTTGTATTCCTATCAGCAATGAATGAGAGCTTCTGTTGCTTCATATCCTTGTCAGTATTTGGTGTTCTCAGTCTTCCACATTTTGACCATTCTAATAGGTGTATAGTGGTATCACATTGTTGTTTTAATTTGCATTTCCCTGAAGACATATGATATAGAACATCTTTTTATATGTTAATGAGGCATCTGTGTATCTTTTTGGTGAGTTGTTTGCTAAAATCTTTGACCTATTTTTAATTGTTTGTTTTCTTACTGTTGGGAGTGTTTTCAATGAACCTTCTTTCATATATATGTGCCTATGTAACTGTGTATGCATGTGTAACCTGATCATGATGTTGTCTTGGCAAGAAATCTAGTAACAAAATTGAAACCCACTTCTCGGTATAACAATAAAGTGGATAAGGCAGGTTGGAGGGAACTAAGGAAAACTAGAGAACTAGAAAAATGTTCAACCTATTATTTTAAGTCTTCTCTCTTTTGTTTATGGTCAGTAAGACTAAGCAAATTGTTTTTTAATATCCACAATAATTCCTTCTTTGATACATGACTTATTTAGGACTCTATGGTAAATTTAATTAATTTATTTGTATTATTTGTCATTGCATAGTGGTCTAAGAATATATTATTTGGCATAAAAATCTGATATTTGTAAAGAAGATTTTTGCATTGTATACTCTTATACAGATAAATATATATATTATCTAATTTTTGAATTCGGAATTCTGTGGGTATCTTTCAGTATTTTTTCCAAATAACTCATGAATGATTGATAAATTATGTTGACATTTCTTGCTATCCTGATAGGTTACACGTTTTCTCTTGAGTTCTATCAATTTTTGCTTTATGTATTTTGAAGCTACTCTATTAGATCCATGAAACTACTTTATTACATGCATACCAGTTAAGAATTATAATTTTTCCTGACAAATATTATCATAATTTAGTAATCCTATTTATAACACTATTTTTCTATTTTATAGTTTATACATTTAATTAATGTAGTTTACCTCGTGAGCTATACTATTTGGATTGCATTTGCTTAATGCATCGTCTTACACTTTAGAAATTCTCTTTGTTCCAATAATTTATGTGCTCTCTTATAAGTATTATTGAAAGTATAATGTCTTTAAAAAAAATTCTGAACATCTTTGATATTGGCCTTTGTCTTCTCGGAAACCTCACTTTTAGTGTTTCCTTATTTCACATTGCTTCTGACTCAGGTGTCTCCTCAATTTGTTCTTTTCTGTTTGTTAGATTGCTGGGGGTGGAGGTGATTCTTACTGGGTTTTCAAAGGGAGAATTGTAATTATTTTTACTTAATTCTATGTTATTGCATTGTGATCTAAGGTTTTACTATGATTTCAATACAAGTGCATCAATGCTTTACTATATACTTTATGTAGAATCTACATGTTTTTCGATGTGAAGGCACTCTGAGTATTTACATTGTATTGTGAAATGTAGACATCGTCTATTCCCCTTTTTATTGTGTGACCCAGGAAAGTGTACTATATCTTAGCTTTTCATCTCTAAAATGAACAAAATGATTAAAGTAATACCTGCCTTATAAGGTGTTGTAACTATTAAACAAGTTGCCACATGCAAATAGCTTGCTTAAGAGCAATAACTATGCGTGCATTCTCACCAAATCGGAACTCTAAGAAAAGGAGAATCTGGTCGGGTTTGTGGAATTTCAGAAAGCTTTCTATTGCTATTGTTGTTTCTGTGCCAACTACCACTGCACAAATTTGCATAAATGTTGAAATTTAGAAAGGTATAGCTCTCCTTCAAGCCATGACCTATAAAATATCTGCTTCACATATTTGAGAATCTCCATCCCTTTCCTCTATCTTCTCTCCTACTCTTTAAAGTACTATGCTGGTTGTAGAAACAGTTTTTATAGACCACTTTAATTTTGGCTGGTAGAGAACAATTTTCAAATGGGTAACTAAAATAGGCTACCCCGCTGTTCTAAGGGACTTTTCTATGTTATTAACAGGTTTTTATTGTTAAATACTTCCTAACATCCTGAGTACCCGAGGGTTTTCAATTTAAGTTCTTCATGTCTATTTACGCACTGACTCTAGTATGCATAACCTCTTTGTCTTTATCCTTTTAATGATTTACTTGATATTTAACCTAAGGGAGAAGTTCTGTGATTTTATGGGAATGATAGAATTAAACTGCCTCCCACAAAGTCCCTACAGGTATAAGACAAAAAAAGATGCACTTGGAGAATATACTCAGGAGGATCCATTGTTACATCCTGTGGAAAATAACAGAGAACAGAGAAAATAAAATATGGAGAAAATGATAGAAGAATGTTCACATAATAAAAAGAAAGTTGATGAAATTCTAAGCACCTGGGCACATTAAATATAGTATCACATTTTTATCATGAGCTTCTCTCTATAATTAAAATTTTAAAACTCTGATAAGCTTAAACACTAAAATGTTTTTCAAAATTTCTCTTTTATTTTCATTTTTTAAAATCAGGTATTAAGATATTCTGATTAATTAAATATTTGTTTATGTCATATATTAAATATAAATACTCAAAGAGAATGCTCCTTTAACACTAACATTATATGGCATATTGATTGACCATTTATGATGATTCAGAAGAAATTTTTGAATTTTTAAGGTTATTAAATAAATATTGAATATTATTTTACTGTCGTTAAAAACCTACATTTCTTAGAGGGTTTAAAACAATGGGAAAATAATATTCAAAAAATACTAAATGAAAAGACACAAAGTTCTAATGTTCTTCTATTAAATAGAAAAAGTTTTAACAAATTCTTAAGCTTAATAAGATGCATTTGGTTGAAACCTTCTCTAGTCTTAAAAACAGAGAAGCCTATATTACATTTGTGCTTCAATTAATTTACGTTGGTGTAAATGCTAATTTAGGTAATCAATCAAAAGTATCATCCAGTACATGAAAATTCTCTTTAGAGTAGTGTTCATTTTTAAATATGAAAAATGTTCATATACTTACTGCATGTACTAGCACATTTAAGCAAAAATTACAATGAATTTTGCTGCATTCGTATTATCTGCTAAACTCTCTGGCAGAGTAGAAGAGCTTTCTGGAATAAAATAATCTGAATTAACATAATTTTAAGTGTCCATACAATGCATAGTTTTGGTGCTGATAATAATAAGCATGCGGAATTTTATGTTTATTTTACCTATGTGGATTTGCCTTGTAAATACTTAACTTGGGCTATTCTAATTTTTTGTTCTTATACATCTCTGGATATCAGTTTCTTTTATGAACAATGGGTCTAAGTTGAGTGGTTTTACTATTTTTTTCTACATCATAAAATGCTTGAACTTATTAAGAATTAATTAACAATGATCAAAATATCCAGCTTTTGTAAATATAATTAAGCATTTTTAATGTTTTATAAAATAATTTTAAGAGACAATTATTCCTAGTATTTTCATATATCTGCATAGTTAGAGCTTATTTAGCAAAATAAATGGTCAGATATTTAAAGAGGAAACATTTTGGAAGAACTAGATAGTAAATTCCTCTAGAATATAAAGCATTATCTCTCCTATCCTTATTTACCAAAAGGGTAATAAGAACCTGGAGACCTTCTCATCTTTTCTCCAGATGATTTGTTTATGTTTCATGGCTAAGGTCTCTTTCTCTCTAGAAGGAAGAAGGAGCAGATGTGACAGTTTCTCCAAATAAGCTTTGGATCTCATAATCTGCGGTTCCTGTTCTGTGGATCGACTTCAATGCTCATGCAGGGTAATATCAAGCTTTTATCAGATCACACCGCTCAGAGAACTGGCACTACATTGCTCTGTAAGTAATAATGTTTTCCCTGATCCAGAGACCTTGTGTACCCTTTCAAGATAAGTAAGTAAATATAGATATAAAAGCCTAATACCGAATAACAATTACTTAATAATTCCTTTAGTGTCTATCTTTGCTTCAAATCATAAATTTAACATTCAGTTTTTACATAAAATTTCTGAGTACTTTTATGTGTCAGATACTGTGTTAAGTTCTTTCACATACATTAAGTAATTTGAATCATTATTTTAGTGAACTTGCTCTAAGATTCAAGGTCATAATTTAAATAATGCAGTAAAATTTCTATTAATTTACACTGCTTACAAATAAAGTTCAGAAATCATAAGCATGTTTATCACAAGAATCTTATGTTTAAAATGTATAATTCATATATCTGTACCCACTTTTAAATCCTCAGTCTTTAAATAAGTAACATGCCAGATATTTCTTCCTTTTATCTATAGAAAAACAAAACTCCGTAAGAATGCCAGAAACATTTTAAATAAGTAATGTCATTAACTCAGATTGAACAACCAACATAAGAGTGAGGAAGTATGTAGAAAGCAAACATGTTATTTTTAAACCAGTGAGCTTCCCTGAAAATTTAATGCGAATGCATTACCAGGTTGGAGCTCTAACAATATTCACATAGTGAATCATACCTTTTGATGAGCTCAAACTTAATTTATGTTATTTGAAGAATTTAATGGTGCTTGTTTTCCATAAGTTAAGAATGCCTTAGTTGCTAGAAATAAAGCATATTCTTGGAGGAATTATTTAGGACATACTGTATCCAGTTCTCTGTATTTGAGTACTTTGGCAGAGCTAAGCTAATGATTGACTTGATATTTAGAATGCATGTATTTTGATAATCTCACCCACCCTATTTTAAAGTAAAACATGATAAGTTACAGGCAGTGAAAACATTGATCAGTGGTCCCTTAGCAGTCAGTAGAGTGAACACAATTTAGACATAAAGTTCTTAGATGTTACTTTTTTAATTGACAATTGGTAATACTGTAAATAAAAACAGAAATTTAGAAACACACATGACTTAATACATGAGCACATTCCATTAGCTTTCAAAGCAATTATGTAATCACATGTTGTGTAGTTTTTTAAAAATCCACCTTATGCTCATTAGAAGATGAGAGTGAAAAAAAACCCAATAATACTCTCAGTATTATTAAGAAAATATTTCTCTTGATTCTGTGGTCACCTGATAGGATCTCAGAAATCTCCAGAGGTTACCAGACCACAAATTGAGAAGTGCTATTTTGGAATATAATTGTAATTTTTATTTCTCTATAGCATTTTATTATATATAAAAGCACAAATTATTTATTTATTCTACTCTGGATATATATTTGGTTGTTTCAATTTTTTGTTAATAGTCTGCTATTATTAATGGCATTTAATTCCAGGTGAATATTTCCAGAGGCTTATTCCAGTAAATATTGCTAGCTATGGGATGCTTAAGTCATAAAATAATGGCAATATAATTTACCTTAACTTTTCAGGGAAAAGAAAAACTGTTTTCTGACTGGACGCCATGGCTCCTACCTGTAATTCTAGCACTTTGGGAGGCTGAGGCAGGCAGATCACTTGAGGTCAGGAGTTTGAGAGCAGCCTGGCCAATATGGTGAAACCCTGCTTCTACTGAAAATAGAAAAATTAGCAAGGCGTGGTGGTGTGCACCTGTAGTGCCAGGTACTGAGGCTGAGGTGGAAGGATTGCTTGAACCCAGGAGGTGGAGGTTGCAGTCAGCCGAGATCTTGCCACTGCACTCCAGCTTGGGTGACAGAGTGAGACCTTGTCTCAAAAAAAAAAAAAAAAAAAGGAAAAAAAAGAATGAAAAACTTTTTTTCTAATATGGTCATTTGATTTACACATCCCCTCACTGCGGACTAAGGAACATCCCATTTGCTGACATTCTCAACAACATATTCAGAATTTGTCATTTTGCTGTTAGGTAAATGTAAAATGGTTTCCAATTGGGGTTTCAATTTACCTTGTCCTTATTCATAAGAAAAAGATTTAAAAACAGACATTCAATGTCTTTTTAAAATTCGAATGTCTTTTTAAAATTTGTTGAGTTTATCTATTTGTAATCCTTGTTCTATGAACTATAGCTTCTTCTAGCTAGTATTTTTTATACAAACATCTAATATGTTTGTTATTAATAAAGCTATGCTATTTTCTTTTGGTTAGTGTTTACATATTTTACCCTCTTTTACTTTTACACTCAACTTTTTTCTCTGTCCTTATGAATTAGGGTGTGGTTTTACAGAGAACTTGGATTAATTTTTCATTTAATTGAGTATCAGTTTTTTAAGTGGAATTTTAGTCCATTTAATGTAAGTAGATATTTGAAGGTCATATTTACCAACTTATTTTTGGCCTTTCAGTTGCCTCACATGTTCTACTTTTTATTGCCCTACTTTCTTACCCCTTTAGGGATCAAGTGAGGTTTTTTTTTGTTTGTTTGTTTGTTTTTCTATTTTTCTCCTTTACTAGTTTGGAATCTTTATACTCTGTTTCTGCTCTAGTGGTAACAAGAGAAATTACATTATGCCTATTTAACATATAATCTAAGTTAATCAATATATTTCATGTTCTCCCCAACAACATCAGTCTCTTAGATCACTTTGCTTTTAAATCTCTCATCTTATGAAATTTTACTGGGTAATATAATTTTATTTTTTAAAATCTAAACATATATTATTACTTTTTATACAGTCAGCAGCCAGTAGCCATAGGATGTACTCACATATTTACCATATACTTTGTCCTTGATTACATCTTTGACTTCTGACTTTTTAACAAAAATCTTGTTTGCCTCAACATGCATATGCTCCTATGTAAAATATCTGGCTTTCAACAAGTAATTATAAGATATGCTATAGAACAAAACAAACGAAAACAAACACAGTCTGAAAAGATGAAAAAAATATGCTATAACCAGAATTGGGTATGATATAAATTTAAAAAAAAAAGAAAGTTATTTAAAAGACTGAGAATTTGAAATATCTATTTTTAGTGTGTTAAAGACTGATAGTAAAGGTCTGCAATATGCCAAATCAAATAGATAATTTAATCAAAGAAATGGAAACTATAAGAAAGAATAAATAGAAACACTAGATATAAAAACACAGTAAAAGAAATGAAGAAGTCTTTTAACAGGCTTGTATTAGTTCATTAGCATACTGCCATAAATAAATATCTGAGACTGGGTAATTTAGAAAGAACAGGGGTTTAATTGACTCACAGTCACATGTGGCTGGGGAGGCCTCCAGAAACTTACAATCACCGTGGAAGGCAAAGGAGAAGCAAAAGCATGTCTTACATGGCAGCAGGTGAGAGTGAGCGTGTGTCAGTGCAGAAAAACCTACCATTTATAAAACCATCAGATTTCCTGAGGACTCACTCACTATCATGAGAACAACATGGGGGAAACAGCCCCCATAATCCAATCACTTCCCACCAGGTCCCTCTCTAAACACCTCAGAGTTACAATTCCCAGTAAGATTTGGATGGGGATGTAAAACCTAACCACATGAAGGCTCATCAGTAAATTTGACAAAGCTCAAGAAATTCAGTAAACCTGAAGACAGATCAACAGATTTACTGAAATTGAAATTCAAGAAAAAAATGAGTATAACTGGCCAGGCGCAGTGGCTCATGCCAGTAATCCCAGCACTTTGGGAGGCCAAGGTGGGTGAATCACTTGAGGTCAGGAGTTCAAGACCAGCTTGGCCAACATGGCAAAACCCCATCTCTACTAAAAATACAAAAACTAGTTGGGCATGGTGGCACGCGCCTGTAATCCTAACTATCTGGAGACTGAGGGACAAGCTTCACTTAAACCTGGGAGATGGAGGTTGCAGTGAGCCAAGACTGTACCACTGCACTCCAGCCTGGGTAACAGAGTGAAACTCTGTCTCATAAAAAAAAAAAAAAAAAAAAAAAAAAAAAAAAAAAAAAAAAAAAAAAAGATGAGTATAACTAAAGAACAGAACATTCAAGGGCTATGAGACAATAGTAAATGACATAATGTGTGTAATTAGAATCTCAGGAAAAAACACACACACACACAATAAAATGTGAAACAAATTGACTCACATTTTATATGCCTGAAAACGTCTTTATTTCTCTACTATTGAAGGATATTTTCTTTATATGTAAATTTCTCTATATGTAAGTTTCATAGCAGTAGGTCTGCTATGGTTTGAATATTTGTCTCCTCTAAAACTCATGTTGAAAACTAATCCCCAATTTTATAGTATTGAGAAGTGGAGCCTTTAAGTGGAGATTGGGTCATAAGGGCTCTGTTCTCATTAATGAATTAATGAATTAATGGATTGATTGGTTATGGGTTATCATGAGAGTGGGTTAGTTATCAAGAGGCTAGGTATGTTATAAAAGTCAGATTGGCTCTCTTGTGAGCCCCTTTGCTTTGTGATGCCCTCTCCTGCCCAGTGACTCTGCAGAGAGTCCTAGTTACCAAGAAGGCTCTCACAAGATGCAGCTTCTAGACCTTGGACTTCCCAGCCTCCAGAAGGGTAAGATACAAATTTATTTTCTTTATAAATTACCTAGTCTGTGGTGTTATGTTATAGCAGCAGAAAATGGACTAAGACACCTACCGTACAAAATGGGTTAAAGTTCTGTTGGCAAAATAATTTTTGTAACATCAGAATCCTGGATATACACAGAGAAATAAAGATCATTTGGAATGGAATAAGTGAATGTCTGAAGGTTATACATAATTTGTGTATGTTTACGTATGCGTATATACATATACATATGTCCATGTATATATATACTCATACATGTATCTCTACATAAGTTTATATATAATATATATAATACAAAATAGTACTCTTAAAATAACTAACTTTAAAGATAATTTTAAAAATTACTTAAAGATAGCTAACTCTAAGGCAATAACAGTAATGATGCATTGGCTGTTTCTTTCTCTCTCCATACACACACAGACACACACACTTATACATATATATGAGGTAATGTAAAAACTTGTTTACTCAGTATGCATTCATATTTACTAAAGAAGATGTACTCTCCTTTTCTTGTACCATTTATTCATAATCTCCAGAAGATTGGGGGATGAGTGAAAGCAGAGGAATCAAATAACATTCAAGTACTTGCATGGGTAGTGTTTCATTTTATTTAATGTGGATTATAATATTCGTCCTATACTATAAACCTGGAGACTATTCCAGCACCAAGACATCTTAATCTTCCTCTGGGACACTCTAAATTATTTGTTTGATTACATATAATTATGCACTAGTGTAGATTCTCAGATATAATATTGAGGAAAATTTCGTTCTCTATGTCTTGTCATGTGATCAATTTTATAAAAAAGAGAATTATTTTATAATGTTATAAAAGATACTGTTAAAACAGGAAAATGACAAATTATTTGGGTAATGCCATGCCAAACATCTATTTTAAATCAAAGTTACCTATAAAGGCTTTTCTAATGAGATCATAAAAAAATCTTAAATGTAATGTGTGCTATGTACACGGAAGTATAACCTAGGTGCAGCATACTATCAATTTGCAGAAGCAACCCTAAATAATAAAATATATTTTCATATAAAATCATAGAAAAAATGAGTCAATAATGGACAAAATTACATTTCTCTGGGTAATTATATTCACTATCTTTATAAAATAAAACTCCAGAAAAATTATCCCTGTCAAAGTTTCTATTTTTTCTGCACTCCAGTGACTTGCTAATAACTAACATTGTTATATGCTTTCATCTAATTTAATAAAGAACATTAATCATCTATTAGTTGGTTCTTTAGCTTAACTTTATTTGTTCTAGTCCACAAAGAAGACAGCTAGAGCTTGAAGTTGTTAGCATTGGGATTCTATTAGGATATAGCATTTATCTTGTCCCTTCGTATTAGTTCAGTTAATTGCATTTGATTTTTTATTATTGTACTTAATGAAATATATACACTATTATATGTAGTGCCAGCCCTAAGCAAAATAGTTAAGCAAATTAATGTGCCTTCACTTTTTATCTGTACATTGCTCTTCTCTTATATTTAGGAAGAAATCTATAGAAAAGTTATTAAACAAAATGATTGATTAGGTTGGCTTGTCAAGCATCACTGCAAGTGAATGGCATGAGAGTTTGGAACATCTGAACCTTTTACAATGTTGTTGTCTAAAGAGTTTGTACATGGAGTGATCACAAGTATATAATAAATGAAATATGCTAAATAATATGATTATAGACAAAACTGGATGTACACAGTGAACACATGAGAATGCAAAAGTAATGGAAGAAATCAATGGTTTCTATTATACATTAGCTAGCAGAGCATATTATATGAGAATGAGTTACCCGTTAGTGACAATATTATTAAAAATAAATCATAAACTATTCTCCTATGAATACATTTAAGTGCAGTTTTATGTTGTCACAAAAGAACAAACTTGCAGGGGCTAAAAACATTGCAAAAGTAAGAACTCTAAGAGGTAGTCAGTTATCAAGATGGTTTCTATCAGAGATTCTCTATGGACCTTATGTCTTAGTCAGTTTGGGCTGCTAAAATTACCATAGACTAGGTGGCATAAATGACAAGCATTAATTTCTTAGAGTTCTGGAGGCTGAGACTTCCAAGAACAAGGTGCCAGCATATCCCCTGTCTGTTCAGGGCCCACTTCCTGTCTTATAGACAGCCACCTACCTACCCACTGTATCTATAGGGGGAACCCGCCCCAGATATTTCAATGTAGGTTATTTCTATTTTCCAGAAGTGTTGGCTGGCTGATAAATAAAGAGAAAGTGTACAAAGAGAGGAATTTTACAGCTGGGCCTCCGGGGGTGACATCACATATTGGTAGGACCATGATACCCACCTGAGCTGCAAAACCAGCAAGTTTTTATTAAGGATTTCAAGAGGGGAGGGGGTGTAAGAACATGGAGTATGTCACAAAGATCACATGCTTCAAAGGGCAAAAGCAGAACAAAGATCACATGCTTTTGAAGAAACAGGGCAAGGACAAAATCAGAACTACTGATAAGGGTCCAACAAAGATCACAAGGCAAAGGGCAAAAGCAGAATTACTGATAAGGGTCTATGTTCAGCGGTGCATGTATTGTCTTGATAAACATCTTAAACAACAGAAAACAGGGTTTGAGAGCAGAGAACCGGTCTGACCACAAATTTACCAGGATGGAGTTTCCCAATCCTAGTAAGCCTGAGGGTACTGCAGGAGACCAGGGCTTATTTCAGTCCTTATCTCAACCGCATAAGACAGACACTCCCAGAGCGGCTGTTTATAGACCTCCCCCCTGGAATGCATTTCTTCCCCAGGGTATTAATTATTAATATTCCTTGCTAGGAAAAGAATTTAGCAATATCTTCCCTACTTGCACATCCGTTTATAGGCTCTCTGCAAGAAGAAAAATATGGCTCCATTTTGCCCAATCCCGCATGCAGTCAGACCTTATGGTTGTCTTCCCTTTTTCCCTGAAAATTGCTGTTATTCTGTTCTTTTTTCAAGGTGCACTGATTTCATATTGTTCAAACACACATGTTTTACAATCAATTTGTACAGTTAACACAAATATCATAGTGGTCCTGAGGTGACATACATCCTCAGCTTACAAAGATAACAGGATTAAGAGATTAAAGTAAGACAGGTATAAGAAATTAGAAGAGTATTATTTGGGAACTGATAAATGTCCATGAAATCTTCACAATTTATGTTTCTCTGCCGTGGCTCCAGCTGGTCCCTCCGTTTGGAGTCCCTGACTTCCCACAATTTATGTTTCTCTGCCGTGGCTCCAGCTGGTCCCTCCGTTTGGAGTCCCTGACTTCCCACAACATGTATCTTTACATGGCTGAGAGAGAGATCATCTTTTTATAGCTCTTCTTATATGGACACTAATCCCATTTGTGAAGGCTCTACCTTCATAACCTAATCACTTCCTAAAATCCTCACCTTAAAAAATCAACACTATGGGGATGAGGTTCCAACATGTGAATTTTGGAGGGACACAAAAACTCAGTCCATAACACCCAAGATACAATGAAATTCTGTTTTGAGGACTGCATGAGTTACAGATGATAGAAACTATAGCCTAGTACCTGTACAATGCAGGAAGTCTAATAGCAGATGCCCATGTAGATACAATTTTTCCTAATATAACATTCTCAGTATAATTGTGAATGAGAAATAAACATAACTTGAAATACAAAACTTGCATCTTAACTTTAATGTTGGGAGACCACACAGAAACAAAGCAAACAAATAAGATATCTCCCCAGCAGATCATAAGGATATAATGGCCATTGTGTGATTCTTATAAATTTCAAGTTAAAATTTTTATCTGAAGTATTCTTTTATTGGAAGTCTCTCAGGTAATTGGAAGAAGCAAGCACACATCCTCTTTGGGGGAATGACTTTTTAAATCCAGACTTCAGAGCATTTCACTTATAAAGTTCAAGGAACATGGACTCACAGTTAAAAATAAAACAGACAAGCAAACAAACAAACAAAAATAGGTCACAGTGACCAGATGCAGTGGCTGACACCTGCAATACCAACACTTTGGGAGGCTGAGGTGGGTGGATCACTTGCGGTCAGGAGTTCGAAACTAGTTTGGCCAACATGGTGAAACCCTGTCTCTACTAAAAAGACAAAAATTAGCTGGGTGTGGTGGCAGATGGCATGTAATCCTAGCTACTCTGGAGGCTGAGGCAGGAGAATCACTTGAACCGAGGAAGTAGAGGTTGCAGTAAGCCAAGATCACGCCATTGCACTCCAGCCTGGGAATGACACTCTGTCTCAAAAAAAAAAAAAAAAAAAAAAAAAATCACAGCACCGTATGTAAGAACCAGTAGGGGAAAACAAACAAACAAACAAACAAACAGTGGAGTATAATAGATAAGAATTTATTGAACTTTGAAATTCTCATATATAGACTGAAATGTATCTAGAGTTCTCTGTTAAAGAAATGGAAGGAAAGCAAGTTATGTAAAAAAGAAACAAAGACTTACATCAGTTAGATTTTACTGACAAACAAACTACTTGAAAATTTAGTAGCTTCGATGAACTATATTTAACTTGTAGGTCAGCAATTGTGTCTGGGCTCAGTTGGGCAGTTCTTTTTGCTGGTCTTGGATGGGTTTAGTCATGCATCTGCAGTCAGATTTCAATTCTTCTGAAAATTGGTTTCATCTTCAGGGCCCCAACCTGGAGGGGTTTTTCTCAACAGTGTGTTGTCTAACTTCCAGCAGAATACCTTCAATTTATTCATGTGGCAGAATTTTAACACGACTTGAAAGAGGGACTTCTTCAGTCTCTGCTTCTATGATGTTTGTCACTGTCTCACTGGCCAAAACAATTCAGAAGACCAACCCAGTTTCAAATTTTGGAAAAATAGATTACAATCTTTGATGAGAGGTTCTTGAAAATCCTGTTACAAAGCATATATATATATATATATAATCTGGATGGTGCAAACTCATGGTCATTTTTGCCTTTTGCCTCTTGCCACAAACTGTAAAACATGGCCATGTAAATTTAGGGATAAATGACAGAAAAAAAGAAAAGATACAATAATTAAATATATCAGTGGTCTGTTAGCTACATTATAGACACAGCTGAAAAAAAGTATCTGTAGACTGTAACATATCCCATAAAAATTACCTGAAATGCAACCCCAAAAGGCAATGGAATGCACACTATGAAAAAATGTTAAGACACATCAAGGATAAGAAAAGAGAATTTATGAGTAGCTGGCATTTATGAGACAGATATTAGAAATTAAGAGTTAAAGGCAATATCTCAAAGGGTAATGGCTGCTAATTTTTTCAAAATGGCTTAAAGACACCTATATTCAAGTTAGAAGACCTCATGAATCTGTTACCAGAAAAGAGGTCTTGAGCTAGACACCCTGGAGAGGGTTCTTGGATATCACACAGGCAGGAAATCAAGGTGGGTCACAGAGCATAATGAAGGAAGCAATTTTATTAGAAACTACTCCATTACAGAGTAGGGCTCCCTCAAAAAGCAAGAGAAAGAATGCCTGGACTTTGTTTTAAGTTTTTCTTAGATAAGAGTTTTGTCTATGTAAAGACTAAGCTAAGCTGTATCTGCATGCAGGTCAGCCGACATCATGACAAATTTATTACTCTATTGATTTAAAGAGAACTAGCTTTGACAGTCTTGTTTTTGAGTACATTAAAGCATAACTATTACTATCTCAAAAACACATATGGTCATGGGTATTGGGACATCTGGACTCTCTGTTGTTGTAGAAGTGTGTCTTTGCAAGTATCTTTAGGCTGTTTTCTCTACTGTAAATGTCCCATGAAAATGGGTCATGACCATCAAGCAATGTACTTTGCTAATTTCAAAATGAAGTTGAACTTAAAATAGCATTACTCTGGCTCTCCCAGACTCCTGTTTCCCTGACAAATCTTTACTAAGAAAAATAAAGGACTATAAATAAAATAAAACTCATTATAGACAAAATTCTAGGCCATGAAATACTATGAATAGATCCTGAAAGAAGCTAAAGAGTAAAATATAGATTACCTTTAAAAAAAAAGGATGTATAAATCAGGTTGGCTACTAATTTGTTAACAGCAGGCATAAAATCTAGAAAACATTGGAATAACATTTCCCTGTGTAATCTAAAATAACTGCTATTCTAGAGTAACAGTAAAATAAAGACTGTTACTTTATTAATATTCAGAAAAAAAACTACAGCATGAAAAGCTTATCACCAATAGACTATCATAAAAGAAAATGCTAATGGATGTATTTGAGAGGAAATGAAAATTACCTCAGGTGAAAATTCTGAGAGACAAGAAGGCAATAAGAAAAAAATGTGCAAATTTGTGAGTGTATCAGAATAAACAACAAGACAATGTATATAATGTTTGATTGGAATTTTTCCAAATTATTTAAATAATTTGAGAGGAATCATCAAAATTAGAGTATATTTCTTATACTTTATTGGGAGTGAGCTAACAATGATTACTCTTAGAGCTTGCTATCTAGAGTGAAAACAAAAAGAGTAGAAATTGTAACTTCAAAACCCCAAGAAGGAAAAAATGCAATGAAAAGAAAAAATTTGAAAAATTAGACAAAAAGAAAAAGAACAAGAAAAATAAGAAATTAAGAAAAAAGAAAACAGGAAAACGGAAAAATAATACAAATAAACAGGGAAACGTTCATAATAATCTGATTAAAATGCATTTTTATATATTGTTAATCATTCTGAATAAATTTTCTCCTTTATTGTTCAGCTTATGTAGAAAATAAAAGCGCAATTTAATAAATTCTATATTAAGAGATACATCTAAAGCATAATAAAATAAAATTAAAACTAAAACATGGAAAAAGATATGACAGGATAATATACCTAAATGAAAGTAAGGATATGTCTGTTACTATCAGATAAAATATACCGAAGTTTCTAAGTATGACTAGCGATAAAAAGAGTTACAAAAATAATAAAAGCTTGATTTTATCAGGAAAGGGTAATGGTTTTCGTTTTGTATTAGTCTTATGGCTTATAAACAAAGGATATTTGATGCCATTAGTGTATTAGCCTAAATTTTCCAGAGAAACAGAAGTAATAGGATGTATTTATTGGCTCACAAGATAATGGAGTCTGAGAAGTCCAAAAATCGCCAGTCAGAAAGCCAGAGATTTAGGAGAGCTGATGGTGTGGTTCCAGTCCATGTTCAAAGGACGGAAAACCAGGGGAGCACATACTGTAAATTTTAGTTTGAAAACTGGCAGGCTGGAAACCCAAGAAGAGACAATGTTTTCAGTTTGATTCTGAGGCAAGAAAAGACTAATATCCCTGCTCAAGACAATCAGGCAAAAGTTGTTTGCTTTTACGCAAGAAAGGGTCAGGCTTTTTGTTTTATTCATGCCTTTAAATTATTGGGTGAGGGCCACCACATTAGAAGGACAATCTGCTTTACTCAGTCAACTGATTCAAAGGTTAATCTCATTTAAAAACCCCCACAGACACAACCAGGATAATGTTTAACCAAATATGGGTACTGTGTGGCCCAGTCAAGTTGAGACATAAAAGTAACCATCAAAAGTGCAAAGGTGTAAGCTTACAAAAAAACTGGCAAGTCAATCAAGAAAATAGACTATTTTAGCTTATCTCTCTCAGTAATTGATAGACCATTTAAAAATGAATACTAATTAAGAAGACTTGAAATGCAATCCTGTTAACAAGCATGATCTTTTTAGATGTTTTACTCATCACAAGAACACATTCTTTTCAAGTATGTAATGAAAATTGTGCTGGAAAATGTACATACAAATTTGCCATGTGCCAGCATGTTCCAGTCCATAAAGTAAGGCTCAATAAATTTGTAATTAGAGTACAGTAAGCACAATATATTCTGATACTTATATTTAGCATTTTACATTTGCCATATTATTTTATATTTTTTAATATTTCAGTATATAGCTAGATCATTGACCTTCAAATGGAGTGATTTTGGCAACGCCTGGAGTCAGTATTGGTTGTCACAACTAAGGGAAAAGTTGCTACAGTTGTCTAGTAGGTAGAAGATAGGATTACTGCTTAAACATCCTTCTAATGAATAAGACAGCTTGCACCATCAACAAACAAAGCTTTGGTCCAAAATGTCCATAGTGCGAATTTTGAGAAACTCTGATATAGACAGATAGATAAATAGATAGATGAATGAGAAATATAGAAATATAGATAGATGCAGAGAAAAATATATATAGTTATATATCTAGATATAAAATATTTTGTTTGTTAATTAAATAAAATTAAATTGCAGACAATCAGATGCTTGGCTTTAAAATACTGTGTATCTTCCCTATTAGGAAATCATCTTTCATCAATGCAATAGTAGTAGCGCTCTAAGAAAATACAAAAAAAAATTTCCGGTGAAATCAAATATTCCACTTATATTCAAATTTATCCAATTTTCTCCAAAATGTATTTCCTACCAGTGTTTTTTAACCAGAATTTAATTAGATTTAACACATATGTTTTGTTGTTATGGATCTAGTATATTCTAGTCTGAGAAAATGTCTCAACATTTGAATTTTTATATGGTACTCTCCTACCAGTGAGCATGACCAAAACAAAATAAAAAAAATTTAACTCATTCTATAGGAACATATTTGTGATGGTCTCTTAATTAGGAGTATTTATGACCACAGAAAGATGCCATGCCATGCCATTAGTGAGCAGGGAAACCCTTTTGCTTAGGAGGAGGGGTATGCTAAAGAGAACCACTTAGGCATTTGAGGCAGCAATGGAGTGTTTTTTATTTTTTATTTATTTATTTTTTTGAGATGGAGTCTCGCTCTGTTGCCCAGGCTGGAGTGCAGTGGCGCCATCTCGGCTCACTGCAAGCTCCGCCCCTGGGGTTCAAGCCATTCTCCTGCCTCAGCCTCCCGAGTAGCTACGACTACAAGCGCCCACCACCATGCCTGGCTAACTTTTTGTATCTTTAGTAGAGACAGGGTTTCACCGTGTTAGCCAGGATGGTCTCGATTTCCTGACCTCGTGATCCGCCTGCCTTGGCCTCTAGAAGTGCTGGGATTACAGGCGTGAGCCACCACACCCGGCCGGCGTAAGTGTTCTTAAGTGTTCTTATCCCTAACTTTCTCCAGTGAGAAAAATTTTTTTTCTCCAACTAGGTATTTCCTTACATCATTAAAACAAATGCATATCTCTATGTAATCTCTCCTCTATGAAAGACATGGTTTCAAATGGCCTTTAGATATTTTCACATTTCCACTAATCACCCATTTTATTTCAATTCCATTTTTAACCATACAATGTTGGATAGAAAAAGAAAAAACAACTTTAGAAATTATACTCAGGCCACCAACATATCCAAAGTATTCCATTTTAAAGTAAATAAATCCACTTGAATCTAAATCCCATTTTTGAAATCATGTTGTATGAATGCTGGCTATTCTAGTATTTAACATTTACTGACAAAATAAGTTAGTTTAATGAATGCTGATACTTCATAAATCAAGTATCAACACTCAATTACTGAAAAAATACAACACTGAACTGTGTGTTCAATCTGGTTCCTAAAAATTATTTCAAAGGATACTAAATAACAAAATAATTGTTATTTTTATAATAGTACAAAAAATTACAGAACAGTGTTCACACTATTTACTTTCCTTCTAATTTACCACTCAGACATCACTAACTCCTTTTTCCTAATTCATTTTACATTTTATGTTTGAATTTGTACCCTGTCTCAAATTTAATGTGTTCAAGTAAGGGTGCTGTGATTTTTTTCTACAATTCTGTTTGCCTTATTTTGCTTTTTAAATTTTTTCTTTATAACTTGTTTCTACCAAATGATACCAGAGATTGGATTTTCCAATTTTACAATAAGGATGCCTAACTGGTACGTCTGCAGTTCTCACAGTAATCACTGGCCTTCAGTTACTAGATGTGTGTAATCATATTTGTGGCTACAGTCTTCTTCTAGAGAGTGTTTTCAATAAACCAGATGCTGTCTAATAATCCATCCAAGTGGATTTCCTAATCTCATAGGGAAATCATATTCCCAAGCCTACATTTTGTTTCCTTTTTGACGATGTTACCTTCAAAAGTACAAGTAACCAGACCTCTTTTCCTTTCCCTCAGGAAATATAGTTCTGTGTGATATGCTAAGTCAATAGGTCCCTCTTCTCAGCTTAAGAAGCTAATGGGAATACTTTCCTCTTACTGTTTTTGCTTCTTTATACTGATCATTGTTTCATTTGTTGTCTCACACTGATCAAAGTTTATAATTTCTAGTACTAACAGACCATATCGATTTGTCGTAAGAACAACTGTTATTATACCTCAATAAAATGTAGCATTTAATCTTATGTCATCTTATTTCATAGATTGCAGATTCTCCTAGCTGACATTTGCTCTTCTGATTTAACATGCATACATGTACTTTTATGTATGTATAAAGGATTAATGATTACTATTATTTGCATATATTATACCATTCATCTTAAACTTTTAATTACTTCTTTGATTTTTAATTTATGGTAGGATTTTTCAATTATTACTTTGTAATTTACTAAATTTCAGTGCTGTAAGGTTGTGGACTCAAAGTAAAGTAAATAAAATGGATTAAGGTTGTAAGAAGGTAAATTTTAATTTGATTTTTTAACTTTGTTTAGGGTTATCATACCTAGATGAAGTATTGCTCAATTCTTTTTTTTATTATTGCTCCAAAAAGCTACCTTTTAAACATATTCCTGGGTAATCATACCCCCACACCCTCATCAATAAATACGATTTATGCTGCTTATGCTGTTTATGTCCTGTGGCCCTTTGGGGGAAGACAAGCAGCTGTAATAACAATTTTTCCACCATCCCAAACCAATTTTCACCTGCTTGTTGCTGATATTTACCCCCATTGCAATAGTAAGCCTGAGACAAAGAGTTCTAACATTTATCTTAAAATTATCCATACATGAGTCTTTTCAGGATTTTCATGAAAGGTGAATTCTTCCTTTCATATCTTTCTACCAATCCTCTTCTTCATAGATGTCTTGTTATAACAGTTATCAAATGTTTTCACTACAGTCAGCCAAATGCTTCAAATACCAATGAATTGCTCTATTTCACCATATCCTAAGAGCACCAGATTTTAATAATAGTCTACTGAAGGTAAAATGTGGTAATTAAAAGTTGCAGTGAACACATATTCTTAATGTATGCACCTGGGGAAAAGATGCACACACAGATATGTTCCTTTTTGGCTTTTGGAAATTTTGATTATATTGTTTATACAAAGTTTCATCCTATTCATGCAAGTACCGTACTAATACTTCTGTTAAAGTCGAGTTTTTTGTTTATTAATTTATAGTAATAATTCATAAGGTTGGTAATCCTTACTCTGTAATATATGTTCCTAGTCATATTTCCTAAATTCATTTATAAAACGTGACAGTGTGGGGAAGTGTGGGGTTCCTTTCACTAAAATATAATTAAGGTAATTTATTTATTTGAAACTCTTGTTAATCATTATAATTTTATATCTCATTTCTAAATCAGATAAGCATTTATGTTCTATTTTGCATAGCCTTAACATTTTGCAACTTTGAAGATTTTATCTAGCTGAAAATTATTTTGGTTGATGATGTAACTGTGAGAGTATCTAATTCTGTGCTCTGTGGTATTTAGGACAATGGTGGGAGGATAAAGCAGGACAACATTTCTTGTGATATCATGTAAGATTCCACTTTTTAAAGAATTATACAGGACCGGCCGGGCGCGGTGGCTCAAGGCTGTAATCCCAGCACTTTGGGAGGCTGAGGCGGGTGGATCGCGAGGTCAGGAGATCAAGACCATCCTGGCTAACACAGTGAAACCTCGTCTCTACTAAAAATACAAAAAATTAGCTGGGTGTGGTGGCGGGCGCCTGTAGTCCCAGCTACTCGGGAGGCTGAGGCAGGAGAATGGCATGAACCCGGGAGGTGGAGCTCGCAGTGAGCCGAGATGGCACCACTGCACTCCAGCATGGGCGACAGAGTGAGACTCCACCTCAAAAAAAAAAAAAGAATTATACAGGACCAGTTAACAAACACCTTTTTATCAAAAATCAAGCTATGGTGCATGTATTTGTGTTCATTCATTTGTACATCTATTTATTTATTCAACAAAAGTTGATCAATTACTCATTGTGGATAGAAATAAAGACTTGAATTAAATATAGCACTGACTGTCAAGGTATACATCGCTTAGTTGGAGGGATTGGATATGTGTATATTTAATGGCAATACAACCTGATATTAATCTCCTAATTATTCTGCACAGTACCCAGGCCAAGGCATATTAAAATACAAAACTAAAGTATAGATTTCATAAAATTCTGAGTGTACCTTTTTGTGACAATACAAATTACTCTTTTATGTGAATAATATTTTCCATATATTCAGAAATCTTAAATGACCTATTAATTGCAATTGTCAAAATATCAAATAATCATTTTCAAAATACTTTTAGATTTGGCTGGATGTGGTAGCTCATGCTTGTAATCCTAACACTTTGGGAGGCCGAGGCAGGTGGGTTGCTTGAGGTTAGGAGTTTGAGACCAGCCTGGCTAACATGGTGAAACCCCGTCACTAAAAATACAAAAATTAGCTGGGCATGGTGGCACATGCCTGTAGTCCCAACTACTCAGAAGGCTGAGGCGGGAGAATCGCTTGAACACAGGAAGCAGAGGTTGCAGTGAGCAGAGATTGTGCCATTGCACTCTAGCCTGGGTGACAGAACAAGACTCCATCTTAAAAATATACATATATATATATATGTATTTTTTTTACTACATGTAGAAATGTTCTTCAAGTATAATCTGACATCGATATTATATGCACATGTTCTTAAATCTACCTTTATAAGAACTGGAATGAACTCCATTTTTCAGAAACAAAATCTCGTGTAATTTTAGTCATATTTCTTTCCAATCATTACCACAAATCTTAATTTTACTTTATGTTGCTAAGCATTTAGAACATTAAATATTTTTAGTTGTAAGAAACATTTAATCTTGAAAAACAAAACTTTTTTTGTTTAACAAAAACTGACTTTGGCAAATACATTTTTTGAAACAAAAGAAAAATGTCAACCTGGGAAACATAGGGAAATCCTGTCTCTACAAAAAACAAAACAAAACAAAATTAGCTGGGTGTGTTGGCACATGTTAGTGGACCCAGCTACTTGGGAGGCTGAGGTGGGAGGATCACTGGAGACTGGGAGGTTGAGGCTGCTGCAGTGAGCTGTGATCGCGCCACTGCACTCCTGCCTGAGCAACAGAGTGAGACTCTGTCTCAAAAATAAACAAACAGATAAAATAAAACAAAAATATGAGGAAAACCCCATAGCGATAGGTATGTACTGTGAATATATTCAATCAAGAGAAATGTCAGGAATAATTTTTGTTGGTAAAATTTAACAAAACTTCCTATAATACCTTTTATATTATAGGTAGTTTTGATTGTATTACAAACACAGTAGATAGAATGCTGTACTTTTGAGTGTATATTTAGGAAGGGTTTGCTTCAAATGTAAGTTGATGTTTCATTAAAACTAAAAGTGGTGATGAGGGTCACTAATGCCTGTAATGGTTGGATACCCTTCATATTTCAGCAGATTTTACAAATTCATTGACTAGAATTCAGGAAAAGAGACTATTTTTGTTATTAATGCTACTAACTCATATTTTGGGGATGCCATCTCACTGAATTTCAGTTACTTTCTTATTCAAAAACACTTTCTATTTATCTCCTGTTATGAACATTAATGAAAGTAAATCACCTCCCAAAACTTTGTAGACATTTTATAACCCATTGCTATACTACTTAGAAAACTGAAAGTATTGACAAATATACTGTGAAAGAAAGCAAAATATTAGCTTGAGATAATGTCAGAGTGAAGTAAAGAATCCACATCAGGAAACCAGTTCCAAATCAAGCAACCAAACATGATCAGTAGCACGACGTTCTCACCATTCTTTGTACTCTCAGTGTTTACCATTCCAAAATGATACTGGCCTTGACATTTGACAGCATAGAGGAGTACGACCTACCTTAGGATTTTTATATAAAGGCATTTTCCATTATGTTCTTCTCTAGGTCATGCAGTTGTTGATTATTCTCATGGCTGTGTAATATTCTCTGGTATGAATAACCACAATTTGTTCATCTGTTATACTGTTGATGAGCATTTGTTTATTTTACTTTCACGGCTTATTTAATGTAGTGCTGCCATGATCATTTTACTATGTATGTCTGGTAAACATAAAATTACATTTCTTTTGGAATTATATCTAGGAATGGAATTATTGGATCATGGAATTTGCACATATTCAGCTTTAGTAGAGAATGCCTAAAGTTTTTCAAATGACTTTAGCAACTCGTGCTCACTAGCAGTGAATGAGGATTCTAGCTGCTCCTCATCCTCAACAACACTTGACATTTTCCCACCATCAATGTTTGTCGTCTTATTGCTTTACTCTCCTTCTAAATGATGTTTACCTGAAATGTTTTATAATTTTTTCTGTAGTTCCTTCATCTTAAATGTAAACAGGTACGTTTTCCATTGAGTTAAATCCTGTATATGGTTCCTTGAAAAATGACTCATATGATATACACTCAAAGAACAGCTGTTGACTGAATAAATAAATGTACAATAATTTACTTGTTTATATAGATGCAAAAAGATTGGAGGGTTAAACAGGACATCTGTCTTAAATTATATTGTCAATTGTCCTTCCTTTGTATGGTTTCTAATATATGAAAAAACAATGAACATATAAAGCATCATGTTAACCATTAGAACCTTAGTGTTTTACACATATTAGCCTTCCTCCTAGCAAGTTCTTAAGAAAACTGGAAAGAAAATCAACATATCTGAGTGAATCACTTGATATAAAATTTATTTGTTCAGGTTAAAAAGATTAACTTTAAATCTAGGGAAAAATAAAAATATAAAAATTGACTTATTTTAAAAGTATATTCATATTTAACAAAAAAAACCCACATAAAGTTTATTATTCAGCTCATATTCTTTTAAAGACTGATCTTTTCCTGCTCTGTTTCATCTCTGCTAGAGTTATAGCATAGCGTTATGAAGTTGTAGGTACAAAGCTGTATCTATCAGGTCCTTGAGTTTGACAGTGATTACCCTGTTTTTACCCCTAGAAGATGTTATTCTAAAGTTTGGCAGCTAGAGTTACCCAGAATCTTGCTCAATTCAATGTAGTTCTGTTGTCAAATCTTAGAATTGTGCATGCTGAGAGACGACGCAGCTAGTTCTATGTAAGACTCAAATGCTGGCAGCAAGAAGGGCTTAGCCACCATAACTTTCATAATAAAATATTCTATTGGCCTAATTTACCCACTGAACTTCAGGATTCTAAGATTTAAGCACTTTCATCAGAATATATTTCCCTTGGCACATGCAAAATTAACATATTGGATCTAAGGTGAAAGAAAAATATTCTAATGTATAATAAGCTACAGCTAGATTTGCTACTTATGAAAACTTTCATTTTGACAGTAATTTTAAATAACTAGGAAATAAAATAATACCCTAGGTTAACTGAAGCATAAATACAAATCACTCACTTTCTATTTTCAGTGCTACTTTTCTCTGCCTTATTTGAGTAGTGCTGAAATATAATCACTTCAATGTAATATTTAGACAAAACTTGAACCATGTACAACATATGGAAACTAAGGAAGTTTTACTAAATATAGTAGTAGAAAGTTTTTCAGGTTTACTAAAGAATTGTGTATTACAAAATAGGAATTGCCTGCATTTTCTGATTACTTTAGCCCTCATTTTCAGGATGAAAATTATATGTGTAGATGCTTAGCTACAAGGATAACGGGGAGGGTCCTCATGGTACCTAAGAGAATCATATTTGTTCTCGTTTTTTGCTGGTAGTAATCAGCCTAATCTCTGATTGGCTCCCTGTGTCTTTACGACTCTTATAACAAAATTCCCTGTGTATTTATTTAGAGTGTTGTGTGGTAGAAGAAAAAAATGGATATTTTCCTTTATTAGGTAGAAATAAAATATCTCTGACAATCAGACTGAGGCACTTTAAGTCACATTAATTGCTGTATATATTTAGACAATCTGTAGAAAAAATACAGAAGTCAACAGAAGAAAACAGGGGAATTGGATGTTTAAGGAAGAGAGGAAATCTTACATTGTATTCTAGCTAACAAATGGGAGTGAGAGGAGTGTATGGGGGTAATGGGAAAAATGCAAGGTAGGAGAGAGCAAATAAGTTAGAGAACAAAACGAAATGAGAAGAGAGAAAGAGAAGGAAAGGGTAAGGAAAGGAAGAGGAGGTAGAGAGAGGAGAGAGAATTTAATGGGGACTCAGAATGCTTCTGGAAATCCATATGAAAGACCAGGCCTTGATTTTATTTCTTCGGATATTTTAATGACATTAATAACTTTTATGAGACACAGTAAAAGACAATACTACTAGAACTGCATCATTAATTGCTTAGTAAGTTTGAAGTCCTGTCCCATTATTGCTGTCTATTAAACTCAACAGCAAGAAGTAAAGACTATATTCACCAAACTGATTTATCTTAATATCATTAAATAAGAGTTGAATACTATCCAAGAATATCAAAGATTCTCATATTGTCACATCAAATAGTTTCTTTTTTTATATATTATTTGGCCTGTGAGTAACATTCAGTAACATTGGCTACTATCTTTGTTTTGAAAGACTTTCTTCTTCTGGTTTCTTTTTTTTTAATTTTTTTTTATTATACTTTTAAGTTTTAGGGTACATGTGCACAACGTGCAGGTTAGTTACATATGTATACATGTGACATGTTGGTGTGCTGAACCAAGTAACTCATCATTTAACATTAGGTATATCTCCAAATGCTATCCCTCCCCACCTCCCCCTACCCCACAACAGGCCCCTGTGTGATGTTCCCCTTCTGGTGTCCATGTGCAGCTCACTTGCCCATGTTTCCTGTCACTTCATTGACTGCTCCTTCACAGTTTCCTTTCCTGTAACTTCTCTCTCTTCAGATCACAGTGTTTTACAGTCTCTAAACATGTTCTCAGTCCTAGTCTCTTCATTATCTAAAAAGAAGAATTGCATGATTTTGACTAATTCCAGTACTTAATACAGCATTTTCCTACAACTCTCAGATATTTACCTGTAATGAAGAATGATAGAACTTTACCCAAAACTTGAGACTTGTTTATCTAATTACTCAGTCTCTAGTGTTGTATTATCTAACCAGGGTGAAGTGTTGTTCAATTACATAGTTTTATTAACTCAGAGTGATTACTATGGGGTATATCTAGCTCTACAAATGGAGGATTTTTTAATGTATTTTCCTAATTGCTAAGGTTTAGCCAAAATAGCTAAGATAAAACAGCGAGAGTCATAGTCTACATTTTTTATATTTTTCTACCTGATAGAATACATGGGGGAGTGAATGAGACAACATAGCTCAAAGATATGCAGTCTTTCTTAGAATAACTAGATTCTGTTTCCTCTGAGACTTTGATGAATCATTTCACAATGGGATTTGCTGCATCACCTCCTTCTTGGCATTAAGCCACTTCCCATATTCTTTAAACATAAAAGGAAAATTAGTAGACTGCAGAACTAGTTTCCTTAGGTAATAAGAAATATCCACAACATTAAAGAAGAAAAAAATAAAAGAAATATTAAGCATAAAGAAGGGCAAGGGCAATAGAATTCCAAACAGTCATTAATAATCATGTCTTTGAAGAATATTCAATACTATTAAGCATTTTTGTTGAAATATTACATGAATTAATAAAAAGCATACAAAAACTGCATTAATTATTTTCAGCAGTAGCACATATCCTAATATTGGAATAATAGTGAAGAAATTATCATGGCCCCTATGTAAATATAATAAAATATTTGTAAAGTATTTCATGTAATTTATTGAGTGTATGTGAAATATGTATTTAAAGTTTTACCCTACAAAGGTGAAATATGTATAAAATATGGAGAATGCCAAGTACAAAGTTTGATGCATAATAAATGCATTATATGTATATCTTCATCCAGTACTTATATGCAAATTCATCCTATATTTCCCCTTCTCTCTTTCCATGACTATGCATTAGCTATCATAAATACAGTATCTGATAGGGAAGAACATTCTTAATTATGTTATACTCAAGAATAGAATATTATTTTGTAAAGGATGGGTTAGGCAGATTTTTCAAAAGAAAACATGTTATCAAAATAAAGTGGTCATATGTGGTTTTACTGTGTATTCTCACTTATGTTTCTTTAAATACAATTTTAATTCTTTATTAAACTTTATTACAAATTGTACACATAAATTGACAACTGACCTATTTTTCACATTATATCTTATACTGTTTTTATTTGAATACTATTATTATGTATATATGTATATGTATACACCACATATCACGGAGCTATATATATATGTTAAGGTATATATTATTTTAAACAATAAAAGTAAACCCTTTTGGAGACTTTCAGGTAGTTCACAAAACAAAGGTGATATATACATATGTATATATGTTTGTTTATAAAATGTTTTCTTTTTAAAACGTTCTTATTTTTATTAGATACTCAAACATAGCTTTTATACTTCCTTTCATAAATGAATGGGATAAGGCACTATATCTTTTAAATAAACTTTCTCTTACCCCATCCCCACAAAAGGGATATAAGTACAAAACAAGTAGTTAATTGATGTCCCAGAACTCAACCTATTTTGTAGGTAATATCTTTTTGTCTATACTTTCCACCATTGTTATGAATTTTCTTCTCATTTTGTTAAATTGCTTCTGACCTGCTATTTTGATAAACAAAAAAATAATAATTTGGTAGTCATACCATAAGAACTCTGAAATTATGTTCCTTGTTATTAAAATTTTTTTTACAGCATACACTTTTTCTTTAGACTTTTACAAAACATTTTAGCAGAATATTATAATAGCATTATTGCTACAAATTTCACTAGTCAATTCAAATTTTTGAAAAAATATGTGCATGTAAAATATCAACTTTAATATCAAAGTTTATTTTACAGTGTACTTTTTATAATAATAAATATAATTAGAAATGAAATGAGTCATCTAATTATCCTAGACTTCTTAGAATTGGGTTTTTAATAAAATTGCAAAATAAAATAAAATATTACCGATGTTTTAATGTTATGTCTGTTTTTAATCTTAAAAATTTTATTTAGGAAGTTTGTGGTTTTCATTGACATAATGTCTTTTCTTCCAGCAGTGTAGTTGGGGTTTTTATTTTTGTTTTTGGTTTTCATATAGCAGCTTCAGGAATCCAAAGAGCAGCAAAGGTGTTCTAGTATGATGGTACACACACATAACAAATCTCTTCTTGCATCACATTCTTTAATATCCTTTTGGATAAAACAAATCAAATGGCCAACTCAGAATCAAGGGGTAGAGAGATAGATTCATTTTCTTAATGGAACAATCTGTAATGCCACACCATAAGGGCATGAATGCAGGAGGGAAAGAACATTTGACCATTTTAATAATCTATCACAAATGTGTCTGGTAGCGATGAAAGATTAGCTGCAATTAGGAGAGTCCATAGAGGGATGTAGATAAAATTCTACATAGTGGTAGATGATCTAAAGACTTAAATTTTTGGTGTCACCTAGGTATGCAGGGATGTAGGGTCTAGGAACATTAGTTTTGATATCCTCTTAGAGAAGGTGAGTGGGCAGTTTTAATTATAGCCTCCCCTGGCACTTGCTCTTAGATATATTTTCATGATAATGCAGGCAGCATCATTTTGGAGTTATTAGGAACAATGATATTACCAAAAGCATAGGAAGCCTTGTGAACTTGGGCAGCCTGAGGTTTCTATCCTGGAGAAAGATTATTTTTCTTAGCTAATTTTCTTGTTTTCTAAGTTTCTTTAAAACTTGCAGCATTGAGACTCTAAGAACACTGCGAGCTAAATTCTGCCAGGTTTAACTGCAGAATATAAAAACAGGTCCATATGTGTTGTAAGGCACAGTTATAGACAGTTTTGTGTATCTATCTGGCCAAAGAGTTAGTAAATAATAAATATTATACATGTGAATTATGATGAACTAAGGCTATCAGTTTAGATAGCATACTTATCTCTTTGGCATTAAAAAAATAGAACTAATAGCCACCACAATATTCATAGTGATTGTTATAGATTGGCAATGAAAAGTTATTTTTTCTTTAGTTTATATTTTTAAGTTTTTTATAATTAAAACATGTTGCTTATGTTAAAATAAAATTTTGGGTTTTAAAATGTATGATTCATAGTAATAATGAGCATTTATCTGAACTTTAATCACATAATTTTATATTGTAAAAAACTATGAGTCATATGATAGAGCTCTATTAAAATAAATGAAATAAAGAATTTCATTGACAAAAAATGTTCAAATATATAATTCAGATTAAATATTTAAATAATGTTATAACTATTAAATGCATGTATCTCATATGTATATATATCCATAAGCCTAATAAGAACAGTTAAAATTTAATACCAACTACTTTTCTGATACCATGCCAAAAATATTATAATTTCTTTGTACATTTGCACTGTAAAATTTGCTTGGCTATAGAAACATTTCTGGTGGAACATTCTAAAAATGATTAAAATTTAATATGTAAATATATTCACATAGCAAAATATAAAACAACTACCTAGGTTCTCCAGCTGAAGCCTTGTAAACTGAACTGACAAAAGATTAATAAGAGAAAAACAAACAGAATTTTGTTAGCATGTGCATTGTGCTTACAAACTGGAGTACCCAGAGATGAGTAATTCAAAGGCTTAGTTAGAACTTGGGTTTATACAACATCTTCCATTTTTAGAGCAGTAACAAGAAAAAGGAAAATGACTTGGTTTCTAGGCCAACAAATTATGAGAAGGCAAATATATGGGAAATGAGTAGTAGATGGCTAGTTAGCAAAGTTTGTTGTATAGATTCCTTCAGTGTCATCTTCAGGCTCATAGGGTGTAAAGTTGTCCCAGTAACTGAATTTTTTCCTTCTTGGTCTTTGCAAATTTATATCCTGCTTTTAGGCAAGTATGAGACAGCTGAGAGCTTTTCTTGTATTTGCCTCTCCTCAAGTGCCTTCAGCTAAAAATAATCCTTATGCCCAAAGTGGCATATAGTGGGGTGGCATATTTTGCTACCTCTAAAAACGTAACACATTAAAAATTTATTTACAGCTTTAAATAATTTTATTATTAAAATAATATTATTAATATAAATATTTTTAAATTTTACATTAATTATTGTAGTTATACATCGATAACAATATATTTGAATTATATACCACACTTTTAATAGTTAAATTAACAATGTTTTTGCTTGCTAAATTCTTTATGAAAATCAAGTAAATATTTACAAAATGTATAAATATTGAGAAATATCTTTTAACATTATCACTCAAACACTGCTTTTTTTTTTATACCACATTATTCCCTGAGTTCTCAGTTCAACAACATACAGTTGATAATGCCAAAATATCTATGTCCTGGTAATCAACAAATATGTAAATGATTCAATATCCTTCAAATTGAATAAATATAAAATTGTTTTAAAATCTCATGTGTTTTAGCAGCAGAATCTCAGAAATACACAGTTTTGTTACGGTGATAGTAATGACAATGTAAAGTTGGAAAAATAATAGAAGCTTATAGGAATAATTGAAAATTATATTATTTTTAAAGTCATGTTAGAATTTTTCAATAATAAAGCACTTTTCCAAACATTTGATGTCAGCGAAATAAATAAATAAACCTTTGTCTATTTGAATTCACATGGATGTCATTCATGAAAGAATCAAAAGAAATGGGACATAAAACATTATATGCTATAAACCAATAATATACAAATAAAAATTTAAAACTATGTATGCACATAGTGGTATTTTACCTTTGCAGTATAGGCTGTGTCTTTCTCTTTTGGATGACTTTTAAAATAAGTTGTCTTTAACAGTCAACAAACATGTTGTTACTTTATTACATATTCAGATGTAGTGTTTCACATACTAAGTTGAATATGTTTTGTTTCTTGCCCTCATTGATATATTTTAAGGGAAAACAATGACATTTATGTACTATATAACACAGAGAATAACATAGGCTTTTATTAGAATTATGCGGGTCAAAATATATCAAGGATGTGGCCGGGTGCGGTAGCTCACGCCTGTAATCCCAGCACTTTGGGAGGCTGAGGCGGGCGGATCACGAGGTCAGGAGATCCAGACCATCTTGGCTAACACAGTGAAACCTCGTCTCTACTAAAAATACAAAAAAATTAGCCGGGCGTGGTGGCGGGCGCCTGTAGTCCCAGCTACTTGGGTGGCTGAGGCAGGAGAATGGCGTGAACCCAGGAGGCAGAGCTTGCAGTGAGCCGAGATCGTGCCACTGCACTCCAGCCTGGGCGACAGAGGGAGACTCGGTCTCAAAAAAAAAGAAAAAAAAAAAATATATATATATACACACATATATATATATGTATATATATTTATATATATACACATACATATATATATATATATACATACATATATATATACACACACACACACACACACACACATACATATATATCAAGGATGCTAGTTACTAACCTGAAGAAATGCCCACAGAAAAAAAATTACTTTTTTAGTGTAGGTCTAGAAGGAAGCGTAGACTTTCCAGGTGGAAGGGCTGTGTAGATTATTCCAGGAAGTGTTGGAAGGAGGTTGTCAAAATGTAACCCACAAAAATAGATACAAAGTATAAGTTAAAAGAAAGCCAAAGTTTTCTTCTGATTTGATCTTAATAACTGCAGAGAATATGATTACAATAATATTTAAGTGAACTGGGAACAATATTATTTTTAATTTAGAAAGTCATACATTACATTGAATAATAGGCTTTGTTTGTAACTTAGGTTCTATATTCCATTTGTTTCTGGTGAGCTTGTCTTTCTCCTCTAAGGCATGGACATTTTCCAAGCATTAGGAGGCAGATTCCAGCACCAAACCAAGTATTAGGATACATCTTTCAGTGAAGATCTTAAAAATAGCATGAAGGGCACTAGTGCATCTCTGGAAAGTGAGGGCACAACGGGAGTTCAACGAAGAAGCAGAAGTAGCACTAGGGGATTAGAGAGCGTTGCAGGAAGAAAGCATAGGTATAAAGGGAATATAATGAGAGGCCTCAGAGGAAATAACGAGACAACAGAAAAAAGCAAACTGCAGAGCAGACAAGAAAATGTACCGCAACACATAAGAGACAATGCACGTGTAAGAAAGAATGGAGAAAAATGACTGAAAGAGCATGAGACTTTTCAGAGGGGTTATTAAAGGTCAAAAGACATCATGATTGCTGAACACTGGGAAACTACAGTGTGGTAACAGAAGGAGAGAGAACGACACAAAACAAAGTGGGCATGAGATCAAGAAAACTTGCCTGTGTTGAATTTCATGCTATCCCTGGCTACAGAATATATTCTAGGAAAACAATGACCAAATTTTCATGGAAATCATAAATATACACAAAGTCTGTCTATATTAAATTCTTTCCATCTACTTTATATATTTAGAAAATGATACAGTTATACTAAATAGGCTCTTGAAAATTTAGTTAAGAACTCAAATACTGGCAAAAATATAGATCAGAGTTATTCAGTTATTTAGGGTTTTTATATGCTTTGCAAAATATACATAAACCCTATCTCCAGAAGAAATTATATGTTAACATTTACAGATATTTAGGTTTAGTTCATTATCTTGGAATTAATGTATTTCACAGAGAAAGTCTATAAAATAACAATTATTTTATTTTATAAAATTTTATTATATTTTTACACAAGAGTCAATGACCACATTTCTTAAGAAAATGTTGAAAGTAGAATCTTTTAAAAAGATGTTTTAATTTTACTCAAAAATAAATTTCAACATCAAAACTCTGAGTAGTTTTAATAAAACTTGAAATTTGAACTGATACTTGGCTTAGCAAACTGCATGGGAGCTGAGCCTTTAATCAATTTCTGCAATGTATTTTGATGACAGAAAATGTTTGTGTTTTAGAGTGGATATGTACTACTGCCCAGAATTAGACATTGCGTGTCTCACTTTAACAAACAAAGGGAGATTTGTGTCAACCACGATTGAAATTCACCAAGATCCTTTACAGTTTACTCAGTCCAATGAAGCCACCTGTGTCAAGTTCAACCATCGTGGAGTCTGTATCTGTCAGCGTTTAAATGACTGTGAATGAACACTGAAATTATAAGCATATCATTTGCCTGCATTTCACCTTTATTTCATTATATGTTTTTTTACCTTTCACTGTTCTCAAAATTATCTAAAAGTGTACTGCATTACTTCTGGGTTTCTGCAGATGTTAGATTTGTATGAAAATGGCCTAGCTTTGTAATACTTTCTTGAAGTCTGTGCAAGCTCTGCCTCTGACAACAAAATGTTCACTTAACGTTCCTAATGTTAGAAATTGCTCAACACAATCTAATTTTTCTTCTTCTTCCTGGGAATACCTAGCATTTCCCAGTGTTTGGTGTAGTTGACTATAGCCATGGGACTGTTTCAGTCAGTGGGGTTTGAACACTGAAATAATCTGAATTATTTCTGGTCCTGGCGGGCTCATAATAACTCCCACACATGCTCCAGTATATTATTTCTCCTTCTGGCTGAATGGTGTGCAGATGATTCTAACGACAACTTGGAACCCATATTTTGAAGAGGGTGGAAGGGCCTTGGTAAGCCTTTATCCAATAACAACTGAGCATAAGCAGGCTACCCCAGCAACTTCTTTACCTGCTCAGTATTGTTGCAAGAGAAAGAAACATAGTCTTATCATGCCTGAGCCTGCAGACATCCTGGTACTTTTCTGTTGTAGAAATTGGACAATCTAAATGATGTAGAAATTGGACAATCTAAATGGTGTAGAAATGTGTACCTTGATATGGGTGGTTGAAGTAAAATAATTTAAAACATGTGCCAGTGGACCTGTAGACTGGTGGTGAGAAAATAGACAAGGTATGTTAGAAAGATGTATATCCTTGTGATTTGTCAGTAAACATTTGGCAATATTATCACACATGGTGGGAGTGGGCCAGGTTCCTACTGATCCTGTAGTTTCAGGGAATTGTTTGAAAAGATTCAGTAAATGTATATTAAAAGAAAGAGATGAGCTCTGGGTGAAAACAGAGTCCAGTTTCAGGTATAAATTTAAGGGAATACAAGAATTACAGAAATTGGGGTTTTGCTGAGTTGGAATCGGTTTTAGACACCAAAGAGCAAGAAATTAGACTGTAAACAGCTTTTCATAACAAAGCCTTCGGTACTTCTCAGATAAATTGAAACATCCCCGTGTCACTCCTAGGTGGGCTGTAGTCCTGTCTTGCTTTTCTTTGTTATCCATGGGTCCACTTGTTTCCTTGATTAGTCCCAATGCAAGTACTGGGAGGTTTCAGTTGAAGGTGTTGTATTTACTTGTTCCTTTCATTCCTCTCTGTAAGAGCCACACACTGTAGCTGCTTCTAGTCGGCCATGCAAATCAAAACCACAATGAGATGCCATCTCACACCAGTCAGAATGGCTATTATTAAAAAGTCAAAAAATAACAGTTGCTGGTGAGGTTGTGGAGAAAAGGGAACACTTACACACTGTTGATGGGAGTGTAATTTAGTTTAACCATTGTGGAAGGAAGTGTGGCAATTCCTCAAAGACCTAAAGACAAAAACATCATTTGAGTCTGCTATGGCATTACTGGGTATATACTCAAAGGAATATAAATCATTCTATTATAAAGACATGTGCATATGTTTTTTCATTCCAGCCCCATTCACAATAGCAAAGGCATGGAATCAACCTAAATGCCCATCAGTGATAGATTGGATATAGAAAATGTGGTACATATACACCATGGAATACTATGCAGTTATAATAAAGGACAAGATTATGTCCTTTGGAGGTATATGGATGGAGATGGAGGGCATTATTCTTAGCAAACTAACACAGGAACAGAAAATCAAATACCACATGCACTCACAAGCAGGAGTAAATGATGGGAACACATGAACATGTAGAGGGGAACTACACACACTGGGGCCTATCAGATGGTAGAGGGTGGAAGGAAGGAGAGGATTAGGAAAAATAAATGACGGGTACTAGGTTTAATACCAGAGTGATGAAATAATTTGCTCAGCAAACCCCCATGACACACATTTACCTGTGTAAAAAACCTGTACATGTACCACAGAACTTAAAATAACAGTTAAAAAATTACAAAAATAAAACAGAAAAAACAGTTCTTGCAAATGATCCAACATCATGTTTTAAGAAATTACATTGTGAAATGTACCATGCATGCAAATAAATGTATCAAAGGTATTTACAGAAACAAACAAACCAAACAACAAGAAACCTAGCCCCATCACAAAACTTAGAGTTTAGATGTTATTTACATCCAGGCCTATTGTTTCAGTTGGCTTCTGATATGGTTTGGCTGTGTCCCCACTAAAAATCTCATCTTGAATTGTAGCTCCCATAATCCCCTGGTGGGAGGTAATTGAATCACGGGGGCAGGTCTTTCCCATGCTGATCTCATGATAGTGAATGAGTCTCATGAGATCTGATGGTTTTTTAAAGGGTAGTTCCCCTGTACACACTGTCTCTTGCCTGCTGCCATGTAAGACATACCTTTGCTCCCCTTCACCTTCCACTATGATTGTGAGTCCTCCCCAGCCATGTGGAAGTGTGAGTCCATTAAACCTCCTTTTCTTTATAAATTACTCAGTCTTGGCTATTTCTTTACAGCAGTATGAAAGTGGACTAATACAGCTGTCCTGCCATCATTTTAAGAGACAAAGATAGTATATGGTTGCAGGAAACAAAGAAATGAAGGATTTATGAGACATGTCTAGTAAAGAACTTTCAGTATTGGTAGCTAGTGGCACATGAAACAATATGTGAGAAAGCAGGCCAAATGCCTTCTAATATATTAAGGATTTGATTTGTATTTGTGAATAAAATGAGAATCCTGAATTAATAAAGATTAGATTGTAAAACAAAAAAAAAGTCTAGGTTTATAGTAGTGGAAAGAGTACTATAAAATGTATGCAGCACTCTGAGTCATAAAGGTGACTTATGTCATACCACAACAACACTTCATAAGTGGCTATGATGAAAATGGAAAATAACATCATCCCAGAAACTGTGTTGCCACCAAAAAGCAGTAGACAAGGCATTTCCTTCTAGTAAACAGAATCAATTCAAATAAAGAAATGTCCCCCTCTGTGAAGTTCGAGATGGACATCTCAATGTTTAATGGGAAGTAGCAAGCCATCACCATGCACCATTCACTTCTATGTATTTCTTTTATCTTATTGAGCTCTTAATCAGATCATCCATTCCCAGCTCCACAGTTGCATATTGTGTTTGGTATGCGTGTGTGTGAATGAGGTAGGAGGGCAGATGCTTTGTCTACCTAGTTTTTTAGTTCTTGGACCAGAAGTAATCATATACACAGGCTGGAGAGGACTGAATATTCTTTAGCTTTTATAGCTTCACAGTCCTGCACATTTCAGTACAAGGAATGGGAACCATTATAAAAATATAAATAAACATAAAATGTATGTAAGTTCTCACAATGAAAAAGGTAAATGTATTAGTCTGTTCACATGATGCTAATAAGGACATGTCCAAGACTGGATAGTTTATAAAGGAAAGAGGTTTAACTGACCCAAGTTCCACATGGCTGGGGGGCCTCACTCATGGCAGAAGGCAAAGGAAGAGCAAAGTCACATCTTACATGGTGGCAGGCAAGAGAACATGGGCAGGGGAACTCCCCCCATCAGGCCTCCTGAGACTTACTCACTATCACGAGAACAGTACAGGAAAGACCCAGCCCCGTGATTCAATTACCTCCCACCAGGTCCCTCCCATGACACCTGGGAGTTATGGGAGCTTCAATTCAAGATGAGATTTGGGTGGAGACACAGTCAAACCATATCATTCTGCCCCTAGCCCCTCTCACATTTCAACACCAATCACGCCTTCCCGACAGCCCCTCAAAATCTTAAATCATTTCTGCATTAAGTAAAAAGTCCGCAGTCCAAAGTCTCATCTGAAACAAGGCAAGTTTCTTCTGTCTGTAAGCCTGTAAAATCAAATGCAATTTCATTACTTACTAGATACAATGGGGTTCCAAAGTCACTTCCACATGTTCGGGTATCCTTTTAGTACCACCCCACTATACCAGTACTAATTTACTGTATTAGGCTGTTCTCAGGCTGATAATAAAGACATACCTGAGACTGAGTAATTTATAAAGGAAAGAGATTTAATTGCCTCACAGTTCCACATGGCTGGGGAGGCCTCACAATCATGGCAGAAGGCAAAGGAAGAGCAAAGTCACATCTTATATGGCGTCAGGCAAGAGAACTTGTGCAGGGGAGCACCCCTTTATAAAACCATCAGGTCTTGTGAGGTTTATTCACCATCATGATAACAGCACAGGAAAGACCTGCTCCTCATGGGAGCTACAATTCAAGATGAGATTTGGGCTGGGACAAAGCCAAACCATATTAGTAACTAGCAATAATTTTATTTCCTCTAGCATTTCTAAATTGAACTATGTATAATAATTAATTGCTCTTTAATTGCTATCAATACTGATTCTGGATATTACAACACAAAATTTTTGACAATTGTACATTTACCATTGTATATTAAAATATGACCGAATAATTTTCAGACAAACTGATCTATGAAAAAAATTCAAAGACAACTACTAAAATATAACTAAGGAAACAAATTTGCATATTATATTTATCTATATTGATGTGCAATTTATAAAGACAAGCCTCAAAATAAATGGAAGAAAATTAAAATATATTTATATACCTATACATATAAATAACATAATACATATAGTCATACTTCATTTTATTACCATTGATCTTATTGTACTTCCAAGATACTGCATTATTTTCCAAATCGAATGTGTAAACCGTGTATTAGCAAGTCAATTGTCACCATTTTTCTCACTTCACATGTTTGTGTCACATTTTGATAATTCTAGCAATATTTCAAGCTTTTCCATTACTGTTATCTCTGATATGGTGATTGGTGATCAGTGATCTTTGATGTTACTAATGTAATTTTTGGAGGCACCATGAACTGTACTCATATAAAATGACAAATTTAATCAATAAATATTATGTGTGTTGTGACTGCTCCAACATCCGTCTGTTTCTCCATCTTTCTCCCTTTCTTTGAGCTTCCCTTTTCCTGGATATACAACAATATTGAAATGAGGTTTGTTAATAACTCTACAATGACCTCTAAGTATTCAAGTGAAAGAAACAGCTCCACATCTCTCACTTTAAATCAAAAGCTAGAAATAATTAAGCTTAGTGGTTAGAAAGCCAATATAGGCTGAAAGGTAGGCACTTGTGCCAAATAGCCAAGTTATAAATGCAAAGGAAAAGCTCTTGAAAGAAACTAAAAGTGCTACTCTGGTGAACATATGAATATTAAGAAAGCTAAATAGCCTTATTGCTGATATGCAAAGTTTTAGTGGTCTGAATAGATCAAACCATCCACAACAATCTCTTAAGACAAAGCCTAATCCAGAGAAAGACCCTAACTCTCTTCAATTTTATGAAGGCTGACAGAGGTGAGAAAGCTTCAGAAAAAAAGTTGGAAGTTAGTAGAGGTGGTCCACAATGCTTAAACAAATAAGCCATCTCTATATCACCAAAGTTCAAGGTGTAACAGTAGGTGCTAATGTAGAAGCTGCAGCAAGTTGTCCAGAAGATGTAGCTAAGATAATTAATGAAGGTGGATACACAAAACAAGAAATTTTCATGCAAAGGTGATGCTATTTAGGATTTTCATAGCTAGAGAGGAAAAGTCAATGCTTCAAAGCTTCGAAGGACAGGATGATTCTCTTGTTAAGGGTTATGCAGCTGGTGACTTTAAGTTGAAGCCAATGCTCATTTACAAAAATCCTACATGCCTAAAGAATTATGCTAAATCTACTCTGCGTATGCTCTATGAATGAAAGAACAAGCCTGAATGGCAGCACATCTGTTTACTGCATTATGTACTGAATATTTTAAGCTCACTCTTGAGACCTACTATTCAGAAAAAAGATTCCCTTCAAAATATTACTGCTCATTAATAATGTACCTGGTCAACCAAGAGTCTGATGGAGATGTAAAAAGAGATTAATGTTGTCTTCATGCCTGCTAACACAACATCTGTTCTGCACTCATAGGTCAAAGAGTAATTTCAACTTTCAAGTGTTATTATTTAAGAAATACATTTTAGAAAATGTACATTTTATGGTCATAGCTGCTATAGATAGTGCTTCCTCTAATGGATCTGAGCAAAGTGAAAAGGAAGTATCAATCAATGTGGCAAACTCCACTTGTTCTTTTATTTTAGGGAATTGCCACAGCCACCCAACCTTCAGCAATCACCACCCTGATCAGTCAGCACCCATTAACATAAAGACAAGACCCACCATCAGCAAAAGGATTAGGATTTGCTGAAAACTCAAATGATTGTTAGCATTTTTTAGTATAAAATGTTTTTAATGTAAGAAATGTACTTTGGTTTTTCTAGACACAATTGTATGTCCAAGACTTAATTATCTACAATATAGAATAAACATAACTTTAATGAACTGGGAAACCAAAAACTTCACTTTTTGTAGTGATCTGAAACCAAACCAGCAATATCTCCAAGGTATGACTCTACATACTTAATATATTTAAAATATAATATAATTAGAATATTTAAAATATAATAATGCATTATCTAAATATATAGTCATCCATTATGTGTAATTTATGTTAAAATTATTATAAATCATTTTAATGCATTACATAAATTTTGGTTCTGTTATTTTTCTTTCTTTTTTTTTTTTTTTTTAGAAACAGGGTCTTACTCTGTTACCCAGGTGAGATCACAGTGGCACAATCATAACTCACGGTAGCCTCAAATTCTTGGGCTCAAGACATCCACTTCATCCTCCTGAGTAGCTAGGGGCTGTAGGCCCATGCCACATCCAGCTAATCATTTACAAAATTTTAATATTATATATTGACATCTTAATAAAGTTATATGCATAAAATTATCAAACTGAATTATTAACTGAAAATTGCATGTATTTTTGCTAATTACTACAAATAGGGAAAACCATTATATACTTTATCATCTGTTCAATATATCTTTTGTGCAAGTGATAAATATGTCAAAACCTTTTAAAGCAAAACTTCAGATAATATTATCTACAGCGATCATATTAAATGTCTATATTTTTTTCAACATCTATATTTAGAGAAAATTGACTAATTATAGTCAATTTATGAATTATAAACTAAACTTGTACCAATTCTTCATGAATTAATTCTTCTTGAAGTACATATTTGCATTTAATAATTAAGGGGGTATTAAGAAAGATATTCACAAATATATTTTGTTCAGTACATATATACTGCTTTTGTATTCTATTGCTCTGCAACAACTTACTGCAAATTTAATGGCTTAACACAACACAAACTTATTATCTTACATTTTCATAGGCCAGGAGTCCTGGGATGGGTTCATAGGCCTGGGAGTCCTTTGCTCAGGGTCTCACCAGGCTGAAATGAAGATATTAGCTGGGACTGTGATCTCATCTGAAGTTTGGGATCCTTGTCCAAGTTCAGTGATTATTGGAAGGACTCAATTTTTTTGCAGGTGCAAAACTGAAGTCCCTACATTCTTGCTTGCTCTCAGCCTGGGACAATTCATAGCTCCTAGACACTGTTCACCATAACTGGCCCTGTGGCGTACGACACAGCAGTTTCCTTCTTCATAGATAGTAGCAGAACACCTGCTGCATCTCCAAATGCCATAAATTTATACAAAGAAGAAGAAAAAAACAAAACTATCTAAGTTTTTTCATCTGTAGCCTCCAGACATATTTTCAAATGGCCTCACCTCATCCTAGGACTTACCCAGGATGATCTATTTAACTTAACTGAGTAGGGATTTATACATCTTCAAAATCCATTAGGAGCAGCACCTTGATCAGTGTTTCAGTAGCTAAGGGAATGTGTACCTCAGGAGAAGGAATCTTAGGGACCATCTTTGAACTCTACCTACCACACACACACAGGCAAATAGAATATGATAGCTTTATAGAGAAGTCCTCTTAATTAATTGGATTCAGATGCAGTCATATTTTGCAACTTATTAAGTACTACAATATCTTATAAGTAGTCACTATTCTCTTTATAAAATGTGTGTGTATATTGTGTATATATGTATAATTTGGAATATTCAGTAAGATACAAAAATATATCTTACACTCTAAAATTGTGTTCACCTAATTGTATTCTATGTTTTGAGAAGAAATTAAGTTTAATTTTCACCTTTTTACTATTTCCAATATTAAAATATACTTAAGGCCAGGTGCAGTGGCTCACTCACACCTGTAATCCCAGCACTTTGGGAGACCAACGAGATGGATCACTTGAGCTCAGGAGTTTGAGACCAGCCTGTGCAACATGGCATAACCGCATCTCTACAAAAAATTCAAAAATTAGCCAGGCATGGTGGGGTGTGCCTGTAGTCCTGTAGTCCCAGCTACTTGCAGGGCTGAGGTGGGAGGATCACTTGAGCCCAAGAGGTTAAGGCTGCAGTGAGTAGCAATTTCACCACTGCACTCTAGCCTGGATAACAGAATGAGACTTTGTCCCCACTACAAAAAACAAAAAAAACCCTTAATGTAAAAATTTTTACCAATTAGGTGGCACATCTCAGGGATTCAGTAATATACTTTGATAAAACAAATGTTCAAGATCTAGATTTTGATATCAATAATTAATGATTTGTATTGAGTTCATTTTTGGCTTAATATATATTTCTGATGGAATTATCTTTTCAAGTTTAATATATGGCTTGTGCTATTGATCTAGCTATACATAGTTATGATTCCACTGGATAATACAGTCTTATTTTAGACATCTACAAATTTTGATATGTACTTTATAGATCAAGCCCTAGTATGCATTAATCAAGCTGCAGACATTAGAAGCTCTAAGAGTTTTATTCTTTATTAATCAATATACACTTTTAGCATTTTCAGAAATATACGTTAAAGCTTTCTAATTACCTCTTTAATTTCAAGTCTTAAATTCCATGAATTATTTCAGAATTTTCAAGATTATAGCATTGCAAAATCTTATTGATACTTAATTATATTTTATCACAAACCATACAAAATTATTCATTTAATTTTATTCTCAGTAATAGGGAGAAAATAAGTGTCATATTTTTGGACACTTGATCCTAAATAGGATCAAAGGTAGATTCCAGATGGTCACATTATATAATTAGATGTTTTGCGAATTTCCTAATGCTTAGGTCACTTTCCTAGGAAATCTTCAAAAAATGTCCTTAGCTATGTGAGGTTGGGTTAAAAACATATCTTCTGCTTTCAGCTTAATTATTGGCAAAACTGGAAGTCTCTTTCCACTCAGCAAATGCTATAAAGTCTGAGATAGATGAATAAGTAGAAATTTTCCCCAGAACCACGCTCTGAACTGCAGCTTTTTATAAGTGTTCACTGTAGAGAATAGCATAAGACATTTCTATCTAATCTATCTATCTATCTATCTATCTATCTATCTATCTATCTATCTATCTATCTATCGTCTATTATCTACCATTCTATCAATAATTTATTTATTCAATCAACTACTTACCTATTTATTGAGCCATATTATACTTTTCCAAATACAGTATCATGCTCAGGAAAATGCTGATAGTATGTTATTAATCTTTCCTTTCTCTCAAATGACAACTTAAGATACATCTCTGCATCTACTCTTGGACCTGTTGTTGTCGTCAACAGAGGTTATATAGTTTATATAGACTCAACAAGAAGATATGTACACTATTTTGCATTAAAATTAATTAGCTTAGGAGTTTAAATGGTACTTAAGAGTTAAGCTTATGTACCAAAACTCTCAAAGTAGTTGACCATTATGCCTCCAAATTCTTAAGGCCATCGAAAACAAGTAGACTTAATATTTTTATCCTTATCATAATGCCGTTTCTACTTTTTTTTAAAAAATTACTTGTTCCTTTTTAAAATTTATTTAAAATTTAGTTTTAATTTTTTTGATTAACAAAAACCGTATGTAACTGAGTGCAAGCTTGGCTGCTCATGGCTTGTAAAGTCAACGAAAAAGGACAAGAGCAGGGAAAGGAAAATGACTTTATTCCAAAAGCTAGCAGTTGGGGAAATGACCAAGCTCATGCCTTAAAGAAACCATTTCAGATTTTGAACTGAGAGCAGTGGTCTAAGCAAGGAAATTTGGCTTGAGGGGCATGCAGGAGTGGTGAGGAGGTGCCGGTCTACATATCCTTTTCTGACAACTATCTTGAGTTATTTTCCCACCTTGTGTTGGGGCTGGCATGATCGGGTACAGCCTGTGTGTAAAAATTAATTGCAATCTTGAGTTAATCTCCAGGTGTGATGAGAATTCCAAAGTTGCCTAGATTGTCTCAAGAGTTAGACCTTGGAACTTCTCAGAAATCATTAATTAGATAAGAAAAACATTGTACAAGGGCATGTCTGGTGGAAAAAGGAGAGCAGGGGCTAATACATGACTAAGAGCAAAACAAAAAATGAACAAAGAGAGTTTTTAAAATAGGATACTCTGATATGTATATACTTATTGGGTACAACATGATGTTTTGAAATATGTGTACATTGTGGAATGGCTTGATAGAGCTAACTAACATATGCATTCATTCCCTCACACTCATCATTTTTGATGGTGAGAATACGTAAAATGTACTCTGTTAGCTATTTTCAAACTATAGTGCATTGTCATTTACTATAGTCACCATTTTGTACGATAAATCTCTTGGATTTATTCCTCCAGTCTAACTGAAATTCTGTATTTGACCAACGTCTTCCCAACTCCCCACCCTCCCCGCCCCTGTTAACCATCACTCTGCTCTCTATTTCTATGAAATCAGATTTTTCACAGATTCCACATTGATGACATGGATGAATCTGGAGGACATTATGTTAAGGGAAATCAGCCAGGCACTAAAAAACAATTGCTTCTTCACAAAATTACTTGGCAAATAATTCTGCTGAAAAATGATCTAGAAATATGACAATGGGCAAAGTAACTGCCTTTCAAGCCAAGAAAATATTTTCTGAATTTCCATTTGCATCACATCTTTCACTGATATGTATTTATTATAGTATCTTCCCTGGACTAGAATAATTGTAAAATTTTTCCACCTGCTATCATGTAAAACATCCTTATACTGTCAAAGGACAGTTTAGTTACTCAGCAGGTTCCAGCAAAGGAACTACTTCCTCTGCAAGCAACCACAATTTAGTTCTGCTTTGTTAGTATCTTTATCTGAAACATACAGTAAAAAGGTCTTCTTTTGAAACCATTAAAACGTACCTATTCCATCATGTAACTACAAGTTATATCTTGAATGCTTACTAGTACTTACAATTAAATACATATTTCTTTACTTTTTTAAAATAAATCCTAATATTATAATTTGTTTGCAGTACTGTCTTATGGTGGTTATTTATGAAAATAAATGACTTGATTACACAAGTATTTGACATTGCTAAAAATGATATTGAGGAAGATATTTAACTATTTATTTTTCCAACATCCAAGGCTAAAACTGAAGAGGCTAAAGACTACATTCTGATAAAATAATGAGGCTAAAGCTGTTTGTCATCCCTGCTTCCTTAGTACCTCAATTTCTTTTTACTGCATGCTATCTCACAATAATTGTGCCTTTTTTACTATGTTTCTCATGAATTTTCCTTTATTGTTTTCCATTTAACTTTTGATAAATTTCTTTTGGTTTCTGTATATTTTCAGCATGTAATTGATCACACATGCATCATATTTTGTGGATAAGCCACTCTATATATTACTGGTTAGCATGATCTAACACAGTGAATATATGTGGAAGGATTTTCATTGTATGATTGGTGGGCATGATATGTATTTTTGCACTTCCCAGTAAAATATCATTATAAACAAAACTATAAAAACAAGTGAATTCACAATAAACACATTGATTACAATGTTTAAAATTTCTTGCAAACTTTGTGGGGCTTTTTTTTCCCTCCAATTTGGTTTTTTTTTATTTATTAATATTATACTTTAGGTATATCTCCCAATGCTATCCCCCCCCCTTCCCCCCACCCCACAACAGTCCCCAGAGTGTGATGTTCCCCTTCCTCTGTCCATGTGTTCTCATTGTTCACTTCCCACCTATGAGTGAGAATATGCGGTGTTTGGTTTTTTGTTCTTGTGATAGTTTACTGAGAATGATGATTTCCAATTTCATCCGTGTCCCTACAAAGGACATGAACTCATTCTTTTTTAGGGCTGCATAGTATTCCATGGTATATATGTGCCACATATTCTTAATCCAGTCTATCACTGTTGGACATTTGGGTTGGTTCCAAGTCTTTGCTATTGTGAATAATGCCACAATAAACATACGTGTGCATGTGTCTTTATAGCAGCATGATTTACAGTCCTTTGGGTATATACCCAGTAATGGGATGGCTGGGTCAAATGGTATTTCTAGTTCCAGATCCCTGAGGAATTGCCACACTGACTTCCACAATGGTTGAACTAGTTTACAGTCCCATCAACAGTGTAAAAGCATTCCTATTTCTCCACATCCTCTCCAGCAGCTGTTGTTTCCTGATTTTTTAATGATTGCCATTCTAACTGGTGTGAGACGGTATCTCATTGTGGTTTTGATTTGTATTTCTCTGATGGCCAGTGATGGTGAGCATTTTTTCATGTGGTTTTTGGCTGCATAAATGTCTTCTTTTGAGAAGAGTCTGTTCATGTCCTTTGCCCAATTTTTGATGGGGTTGTTTGTTTTTTTCTTGTAAATTTGTTGGAGTTAATTGTAGATTCTGGATATTAGCCCTTTGTCAGATGAGTAGGTTGTGAAAATTTTCTCCCATTTTGTAGGTTGCCTGTTCACTCTGATGGTAGTTTCTTTTGCTGTGCAGAAGCTCTTGAGTTTAATTAGATCCCATTTGTCAATTTTGGCTTTTGTTGCCATTGCTTTTGGTGTTTTAGACACGAAGTCCTTGCCCATGCCTATGTCCTGAATGGTAATGCCTAGGTTTTCTTCTAGGGTTTTTATGGTTTTAGGTCTAACGTTTAAGTCTTTAATCCATCTTGAATTAATTTTTGTATAAGGTGTAAGGAAGGGATCCAGTTTCAGCTTTCTCCATATGGCTAGCCAGTTTTCCCAGCACCATTTATGAAATAGGCAATCCTTTCCCCATTGCTTGTTTTTGTCAGGTTTGTCAAAGATCAGATAGTTGTAGATATGCGGCGTTATTTCTGAGGGCTCTGTTCTGTTCCATTGATCTATATCTCTGTTTTGGTACCAATACCATGCTGTTTTGGTTACTGTAGCCTTGTAGTATACTTTGAAGTCAGGTAATGTGATGCCTCCAGCTTTGTTCTTTTGGCTTAGGATTGACTTGGCGATGAGGGCTCTTTTTTGGTTCCATATGAACTTTAAAGTAGTTTTTTCCAATTCTGTGAAGAAAGTCATTGGTAGCTTGATGGGGATGGCATTAAATCTATAAATTACCTTGGGCAGTATGGCCATTTTCACGATATTGATTCTTCCTACCCATGAGCATGGAATGTTCTTCCATTTGTTTGTATCCTCTTTTATTTCCTGGAGCAGTGGTTTGTAGTTCTCCTTGAAGAGGTCCTTCACGTCCCTTGTAAGTTGGATTCCTAGGTATTTTATTCTCTTTGAAGCAATTGTGAATGGGGGTTCACTCATGATTTGGCTCTCTGTTTGTCTGTTGTTGGTGTATAAGAATGCTTGTGATTTTTGTACATTGATTTTGTATCCTGAGACTTTGCTGAAGTTGCTTATCTACAGAACTCTCCATCCCAAATCAACAGAATATACATTTTTTTCAGCACCACACCACACCTATTCCAAAATTGACCACATACTTGGAAGTAAAGCTCTCCTCAGCAAATGTAAAAGAACAGAAATTATAACAAACTATCTCTCAGATCACAGTGCAATCAAGCTAGAACTCAGGATTAAGAATCTCACTCAAAACTGCTCAACTACATGGAAACTGAACAACCTGCTCCTGAATGACTACTGGATGCATAACAAAATGAAGGCAGAAATAAAGATGTTCTTTGAAACCAGTGAGAACCAAGACACAACATACCAGAATCTCTGGGATGCATTCAAAACAGTGTGTAGAGGGAAATTTATAGCACTAAATGCCCACAAGAGAAAGCAGGAAAGATCCAAAATTGACACCCTAACATCACAATTAAAAGAACTAGAAAAGCAAGAGCATACACATTCAAAAGCTAGCCGAAGGCAAGAAATAACTAAAATCAGAGCAGAACTGAAGGAAATAGAGACACAAAAAACCCCTCAAAAAATTAATGAATCCAGGAGCTGGTTTTTTGAAAGGATCAACAAAATTGATAGACCGCTAGCAAGACTAATAAAGAAAAAAAGAGAGAAGAATCAGATAGATGCAATAAAAAATGATAAAGGGGATATTACCACTGATCCCACAGAAATACAAACTACCATCAGAGAATATTACAAACACCTCTATGCAAATAAACTAGAAAATCTAGAAGAAATGGATAAATTCCTTGACACATACACTCTCCCAAGACTAAACCAGGAAGAAGTTGAATCTCTGAATAGACCAATAACAGGAGCTGAAATTGTGGCAATAATCAATAGCTTACCAACCGAAAAGTGTCCAGGACCAGATGGATTCACAGCCGAATTCTACCAGAGGTACAAGGAGGAACTGGTACCATTCCTTCTGAAACTATTCCAACTAATAGAAAAAGAGGGAATCCTCCCTAACTCATTTTATGAGGCCAGCATCATCCTGATAGCAAAGCCGGGCAGAGATAAAACCAAAAAAGAGAATTTTAGACCAATATCCTTGATGAACATTGATGCAAAAATCCTCAATAAGATACTGGCAAACAGAATCCAGCAGCACATCAAAAAGCTTATCCACCATGATCAAGTGGGCTTCATCCCTGGGATGCAAGGCTGGTTCAATATATGCAAATCAATAAATGTAATCCAGCATATAAACAGAACGAAAGACAAAAACCACATGATTATCTCAATAGATGCAGAAAAGGCCTTTGACAAAATTCAACAACCTTTCATGCTAAAAACTCTCAATAAATTAGGTATTGATGGGATGTATCTCAAAATAATAAGAGCTATCTATGACAAACCCACAGCCAATATCATACTGAATGGGCAAAAACTGGAAACATTCCCTTTGAAAAGTGGCACAAGACAGGGATGCCCTCTCTCACCACTCCTATTCAACATAGTGTTGGAAGTTCTGGCCAGGGCAATTAGGCAGGAGAAGGAAATAATGGGTATTCAGTTAGGAAAAGTGGAAATCAAATTGTGCCTGTTTGCAGACGACATGATGGTATATCTAGAAAACCCCATTGTCTCAGCCCAAAATCTCCTTAAGGTGGTAAGCAACTTCAGCAAAGTCTCAGGATACAAAATCAATGTACAAAAATCACAAGCATTCTTATACCCCTCCAATTTGTTTGTGCTCTTAATTATCTTGTTTAGAACTGCATGGTACAGATAAAAGCGGTGAGTTTGTTGAGTGAGAGAACCATTTAGTCTCTGTGATGAGCGATGTGTTAAGTATTTCTACCTGTTGTTAGAATAATAATAACTAGAATAATTCTAAGAATAATAATGGTCATAAGTGGCATGCTTTAAAAAATCTACCTCAGTGAAAACTAGTATAAATAAATTCTGTTAAAGAAGTTATAACTATAAATGAAAGAAATAATACTGTTACATAGAAAATTAGAAACTGCATCAGAATGTTTAGTATGTGGGATCTAAACAGTAAAAGCAGTGGTGTGGAAAGTAAAAGTTGTAGTGGAGGAAAAGGGAAGAAGACAATTACCTTTTATTGTCAATGTACCTCTATGTCCACATTAGATCTGTCACATCTTTTACCAGTGACTGATTTTTTTAATCTAATCCATAGTGTTATTTGCATAGATTTGTCCATTGATAGGTGTTAAAGATGGCTGTTTACTCTAAAAGAGATACTAAAGTAAGAAAAATTTTCATCACTGGGCTTTTCCACAGCTGAGAACAAATAAAATTAGTAAAATACCATATTGCCAAAAAAAATTGAACTTTCATTTGCCTTTGTGAAAAGTCAAAAATACTTGTGTATCAATAATATGAATTTACTTCTCTTCCTTCTGTGCCCTTCCTAAATTTCCTAGTTATCTGTTCTATTTTATTCATCCATACAATGATTTTTAATTCAGCCAGCATTTCATTTTCTCACCAGCCTATTTTTCTTGTATAAATTCTTAAAATTAAGTAATTTTTGTTTGAATATTTCAGCATTGCTTGTTAGTTATTATGCACACCTCTTATAACTCTTGGAACATGGCAGACTTTTAACAAAAATATATTGAATAAATCACACAATTACAAGTAAATTACATCACACAGTTACAATTAAACAGAATGTGGCAGTATTCCTAAAGTAGTAGTACCCCAACAGCAGAGTTTTCTACTATCGGGAAGCCTACTTTTCTTATTCATTTCATACGTTTTAAAAATTGTTCATAAATTAGCTGAAATGATTTTAACATTTGAATGAGATTTTTTTGTGTGTGGCACCAAAGAACTTATACAAATGTGATAGTTTAACCTAAATATACTACACCTACAGGACACAATAGTTAAATACAATTTCAAAATAGAATTGTACTTATTGACCATAGAAATCTAACCAAAGAGAAGCGGTGCTTGAAATGAATCAATACCATAAAAAGGAGAGAGAAAAAGGAAGCATTATTTTTCATCCCAATATGTATATACATTTTACTTTCTCATTAATGTATTCCATTGCAGTTATGAAGTTCTTACAAACACACACACACACACGCGCGCGCGCACACACACACACGTATAGTTCCCTAATAACTCAAGCTAGAACATTTTCCAGCAAGTAAAGAAGGATGGTCAAGCAATAAGGTATTTAAATCTGAACAGCTGGGAAGACCCAGGAGAAAGTATTAATCTTTATAGCCAGCCTTTGGTTAAATTGCAGCATGAAACAGATTTATTTGGAATGTCTTAAACTCTAAAGTTGGACAACCTTTGTTAAACTCTGGAGAGGACAATATTTTATTTTGGGCCTAACAAATTAAAGATCAACCTGAGCCATCTGGGTCTGTAATAAGAACAAATAGCACTAGCATGGTTAGCAAATATCATAGCATGGTTAAAGGGATGTTGCAAACATAGCTGTCTATACGTGCTGTAATTTACAGATATTTTCTATTTCCTCTGATAACAAATTTAATTTATTCTTTTGGCACTTTATTTAGGGTAATTTTTCTCCCACTTCATCAATACATTTCCAAGGAGTACAGAATCATTAAAGTTAGGTAGATGAAGTTTAGGGGTATGACACACTGTAGGTAAAACAATTTCAATATCTCATAAATTTGCTACATATAGTTTTCTCTCCTAGATTTATTAGTTAACAAATAAAAGTTATTCAAGCAAATTGTAAATTTTATATTTTTAGTTTATTCATTGTCTATAATATTAGCTAGGAAGGATTTTTAAAATAATGATTACAGGAATTTTTAGTAACATAACACTAACCATATGAAAAACTTCCAGAAAGAAGATGTATTTTAAATTGCACCATAAAGTCACATTTTTTTACTCTCTCTCTCTTTGCACTAGTAATATTTTATTTTTCTCTTTTAGGTCAAATATTTCATTCTCATTGGCAATTCAATCTAATGTGTGAGTGTAAAGACGAAAATGAGATGCAAAGAAATTTCATTTTGACCACAGCAAATTGATAATTAGTAGCTCATGCTTCATGGGAAACTATCATCTTCTGTCTCAATGATTTTCAAGTATAGCTAATACCACTATATTTCAAGTATAGCTAATACTGCTATTTAATGATATTTGGAAATTGATGAGGACACTTCTGATTGCTATAGACTTAGCAGTGCTACTGGTGGGTAGAGTATAGATGGCAGGGATGTTTAAATCCTGCGTTCTGTGGGGTAGTGTCAAATGTCAAACCATGAAGTTGGTTCCTGGTGATATTCACTTTGTAAAAAACTATATATGTATATGCTTTGTTTATTTTGTTTTTCTTGTTTTTTGTTTTGGTTTTTTTTTATTGTACTTTAAGTTCTGAGATACATGTACAGAACGTGCTGGTTTGTTACATAGATATACATGTGCCTTGGTGGTTTGCTGCACCCATCAACCCATCATCTACATTAGGTATTTTTCCTAATGCTAGCCCTCACCTGGCCCCCCACCCTCTGACAAGCCCCTGTGTGTGATGTTCGCCTCGCTGTGCCCGTGTGTTCTCATTGTTCAACTCCCACTTATGAGTGAGAACATGCGGTGTTTGATTTCCTGCCCCTGTATTAGTTTGCTGAGAATTACAGTTTCCAGCTTCATCCATGTCCCTACAAAAGACATGAACTCACTCTTTTTTATGGCTGCATCTTATTTCGTGGTGCATATATACCACATTTTCTTTATCCAGTCTAACATTGATGGGCGTTTGGATTGGTTCCAAGTATTTGCTGTTGTGAATAGTGCTGCAATAAACATACATGTGCACGTCTCTTTATAGTAGAATGATTTATAATCCTTTGGGTATATAGCCAGTAATGAGATTGCTGGGTCAGATGGTATTTCTGGTTCTAGATCCCTGAGGACTTGCCACACTGTCTTCCACAATAGTTGAACTAATTTACACTCCCACCAACAATGTTAAACCATTCCTATTTCTCCACATTCTTACCAGCATCTGTTGTCTCCTGACTTTTTAATGATCGCCATTCTAACACACAGTGGTATCTCATTGTCGTTTTGATTTGCATTTCTCTAATGACCAGTAATGATGAGCTTTTTGTCATATGTTTGTTGGCCACATAAATGTCTTTTGAGAAGTGTCTGTTCACATCCTTTGCCCACTTTTTGATGGGGTTGTTTTTTTTTTCTTGTAAATTTGTATAAGTTCTTTGCGGATTCTGGATATTAGCCCTTTGTCAGATGGATAGATTGCAAACATTTTCTCCCATTCTGTAGGTTGCCTATTCACTCTGATGTTAGTTTCTTTTGCTGTACAGAAGCTCTTTAGTTTAATTATATCCCATTCGTTAATTTTGGCTTTTGTTGCAATTGCTTTTGGTGTTTTAGTCATGAAGTCTTTGCCCATGCCTATATCTTGAATGATATTGCCTAGGTTTTCTTCTAGGGTTTTTTTTATAGTTTTAAGTCTTACATTTAAACCTTTAATCCATCTGGAGTTAATTTTTGTATAAGGTATAAGGGAGGGGTCCAGTGTCCGTTTTCTGCATATGGCTAGCCAGTTTTCCCAACACCATTTATTAAATAGGGAATCCTTTCGCCGTTGCTTGTTTTTGTCAGGTTTGTCAAAGATAAGATGGTTGTAGATGTGTGGTGTTATTTCTGAGGCCTCTGTTCTGTTCCATTGGTCTATATATTTATTTTGGTACCAGTACCATGCTGTTTTGGTTACCGTAACCTTGTAATATAGTTTGAAGTCAAGTAGTGTGATGCCTCCAGCTTTGTTCTCTTTGCTTAGGATTGTCTTGGCTATAAGGGCTCTTTTTGATTCCATATGAAACTTAAAGTCGTTTTTTTCTAATTCTGTGAAGAAACTCAATGATAGCTTGATGGGAATAGCATTGCATCTATAAATTACTTTAGGCAGTGTGGCCAGTTTCATGATATTGATTCTTGATTCTTCCTATCCATAAGCAAGAAATGTTTTTCCATTTGTTTATGTCCTCTCTTATTTCCTTGAGCAGTAGTTTGTAGTTCTCCTTGAAGAGATCCTTCACATCCCTTGTAAGTTGTATTCCTAGGTGTTTTATTCTCTTCGTAGCAATTGTGAATGGGAGTTTGCTCATGATTTGGCTCTCAGTTTGTCTATTATTGGTGAATAGGAATGCTTGTGATTTTTACACATTGATTTTGTATCCTGAGACTGCTGAAGTTGCTTATCAGCTTAAGGAGTTTTGGGGCTGAGACCATGGGGTTTTCTAAATACACAATCACGTCATCTGCAAACAGAGATAATTTAACTTCCTCTCTTCCTATTTGAATACCCTTTATTTCTTTCTCTTTCCTGAATGCCCTGGCCAGAACTTCCAATACCGTGTTGAATTGGAGCAGTGAGAGAGGACATCCTTTGTCTTGTGCTGGTTTTCAAAGGGAATGCTTCCAGCTTTTGCCTATTCAGTATGACATTGGTTGTGGGTTTGTCAAAAATAGCTCTTACTATTTTGAGATATGGCCCATTAATACCTACTTTATTGAGTGTTTTTAGCATGAAGGGGTGTTGAATTTCTTCAAAATCCTTTTCTGCATCTATTGTGATAATCGTGTGGTTTTTGTCATTGGTTCTGTTTATGTGATGGATCACATTTATTGATTTGTGTATGTTGAACCAGCCTTGCATGCCAGGGATGAAGCCAGCTTCATCAGGGTGGATAAGTTTTTTAATGTGCTGCTGGATTTGGTTTGCCAGTAGTTTATTGAGGATTTTTGCATCAATGTTCATCAGGGATATCAGCCTGAAATTTTATTTTTTTGTGTGTGTGTCTCTGCCAGGTTTTGTTATCAGGATGATGCTGGCCTCATAAAATGAGTTAGGGAGGAGTCCCTCTTTTTCTATTGTTTGGAATAGTTTTAGGAGTAATGGTACCTGCTCCTTTTTTTTTTTACCTCTGGTGGAATTCGGCTGTGAATCCATTTGGTTGTGGGCTTTTTTTGGTTGGTAGGCTATTAATTATTGCCTCAATTTCCGAACTTGTTCTTGGTCTATTCAGGGATTCAACTTCTTCCTGGTTTAGTCTTGGCAGGGTGTATGTGTCCAGGAATTTATCCATTTCTTCTAGATTTTCTAGTTTATTTGCATAGAGGTGTTTACAGTATTTTCTGATGGTAGTCTGCATTTCTGTGGGATCAGTGGTGATACCCCCTTTATCATTTTTTATTGTGTCTATTTGATTCTTCTCTCTTTTCTTTATTAGTCTGAGTAGTGGTCTATCTATTTGTTAATCTTTTCAGAAAATCAGCTCCTGGATTATTTGATTTTTTGGAGGGTTTTTTGTGTCTCTATCTGCTTCAGTTCTGCTGTGATCTTAGTTATTTCTTGCCTTCTGCTAGCTTTTGAATTTGTTTGCACTTGCTTCTCTAGTTCTTTAAATTGTGATGTTAGGGTGTTGATTTGAGATCTTTCTGGTTTCTGATGTGTGCATTTAGTGCTATAAATTTCCCTCTACACCCTGCTTTAGCTATGTCCCAGAGATTCCAGTACATTGTGTCTTTGTTCTTATTGGTTTCAAAGAACTTCTTTATTTCTGCCTTAAGTTCCTTATTTATCCAGTAGTGATTCAAGAGCAGGTTGTTCAGTGTCCAAGTATTTGTGCAGTTTTGAGTGAGTTTCTTAATCCTGAGTTCTAATTTGATTGCACTGTGGTCTGAGAAACTGTTTGTTATGATTTCCATTTTTTTGCATTTGCTGAGGAGTGTTTTACTTCCAATTATGTGATTGATTTAGAATAAGTGCTTTGTGGTGTTGTTAAGAATGTATATTCTGTTGATTTGGAATGGAGAGTTGTGAAGGTGTCTATTAGGTTTGCATGGTCCAGAGCTGAATTCAAATCCTGAATATCCTTGTTAATTTTCTGTCTTGTTGATCTTTCTAATATTGACAGTGGGGTGTTAAAGTCTCCCACTATTATTGTGTGGGAATCTAAGTCTCTTTCTAGGTCCCTAAGAACTTGCTTTTTGAATGTGGTGCTCCTATATCGGGTGGATATATATTTAGGATAGTTAGCTCTTCTTATTTCATTGATCCTTTTACCATTATATAATGCCCTTCCTTGTCTGTTTTGATCTTTGTTGGTTTAAAGTCTGTTTTATCAGAGACTAGGTTTGCAACCCCTACTTTTTTTGGCCGTCCACTTGCTTGGTAAATATTCTTCCATCCCTTTATTTTGAGCCTATGTGTGTCCCTGCATGTGAGACAGGTCTCCTGAATACAGCACAACAATGGGTCTTGACTCTTTATCCAATTTGTCAGTCTGTGTTTTTTAATTCAGTCATTTAGCCCATTTACATTTAATGTTAATATTGTTATGTGTGAATCCAGTCCTTTCATTATGATGCTAGTTGGTTATTTCGCCCATTAGTTGATGCACAAGATTATCAACACATTTTTCTAACACTGTTTTTGATGACTCTAATGCTGTTTAGTTTTTATCGTAATGTTGTTTCTTTGCTTTGCTAGCAAGATGCCACTATGCAGTTTTTTTAAATCTCATACCATTGAGATGAAAATTAATGTTGTTTGCTAATTTATTTATTTTATAGTAATAATAATCTCAATTGATTTGGTTAAACAGTATTTTAATTTTACACAAAATATATATCTTTGTCTCTAATGACTGAGATGAAATTTGCTTTTTTTCTTTTCTTCTTTTTTTTTTTTTGAGACTGAGTCTCTGTCTGTTGCCCAGGCTGGAGTGAAGTGGCACAATCTCGGCTCACTGCAAGCTCTGCCTCCCAGGTTCACGCCATTCTCCTGCCTCAGCCTCCCCAGTAGCTGGGACTACAGGTGCCTGCCACCACCCCTGGCTAATTTTTTTGTTTTGTTTTGTTTTTTAGTAGAGACAGGGTTTCACCGTGTTAGCCAGGATGGTCTTGATCTCCTGACCTCGTGATCCGCCCACCTTGGCCTCCCAAAGTACTGGGATTACAGGTGTGAGTCACCACGCCTGGCTGAAATTTGCTTTTATCATTCTACTTACAATTTATGAATTATTTGTAGTCATATGAGTTTCAAACTCACATAATTTAACTAATTTTTGACATGCTTCTGTTGTTTCAGTGTATTTAATTGGATTGTTTGATCATAATATGTTTGTGACACTGGGTAAGTGGGAATAAATGTCATCTAAAATTTTGCATAAAGTGTCTATCATGCAGTTTCATTAAACATTTGTTTTGTAATATAAATATTTCTACTTATGTGAATAAAAGGTGCAACAAATATAAAGACATTGTCAACAACATTTTGTTAGTGTATTATTATCAATTAGAACTCATCAAGTGATTTTTCACAAATATTTTTAGAAATATAATTAATTGTTGCTCTTGACTTATAGGAAAAGGCTCAAAACATAGATGCAATTGACCTATGCAAATGTCACTTGTTCTTTATGATTACAAATAAGATTTTATCTCCTCATTTATGCATGTTTTGTCTTCTTTCTAACTTTTGTAAACCAAAAAGTATCTGAGACAAGTTTCACTCAATTTAGAAGTTTATTTTGCCATGGTTAAGGACATGCCTGTGGCACAGCCTCAGGAGGGCCTGAGAATATGTGCCAAGGTGGCTGGGTTATGGCACGATTTTGTACATTTTATTGGGACAGATGCTGCAAGCAGACATCAATTGATATATGTAAGGTATACATTGATTTGGTCCAGAAATATGGAACAACTTGAAGCAGGAGCTTCTAGGTCATAGGTAGATTCAAAGATTTTCTGACTGGCAAATGGTTGAAAGAGTTAAATTATTATGTCAAGGCTTGGAATCAATATAAAGGAATGTCTGGGTTAAGGTAAGGGGTTGTGGATATCAAGGTGCTTATTATGCAGATGAAGCCTTCAGGTAGCAGTCTTCAAAGAGAATAGACTGTAAATGTTTGTTAGAGGTAAAAAGGTACCAGACTATTAATTATTCTTAATTATTCTCTCCTAGTTCAGGAGAAAGGCCTGAAAAGGGAAGGAGAATTTTCAGTGAATGTAGATTTTTCCCCACAAGAGACAACTTTGCAGTGCCATTTAAAAATATCTCAAGGAAATATAGTTTTGTGTAAAATACTTTGATTTATTTCAGGGCCTGCTATCTATCATATGATATATCTTACTGATACAAAGAGTCAGCATGGTCAGTCATAAGATCTTTGTTTTAATGTTAACGTTGGTCAGTTGTACCTGTATTCAAAAAAAAGGAGCATTTAATGATGCATGTCCACACTCCCTTCCCATCATCACCTCAACTAGTTTTTCATGGTTATTTTGAATGCCTTTGGCTGAGATGGGGGGATCCATTCAATTGTTGGTGGCTTATAGTTTTATTTGTTGTACGCTTTACATTGCCATCAAGGAAGTGGATGATAATGAAAACTAATGTTTATTGAACTATTTACCAGGGCTTCTGCAAATCATAGAAGATAATTTGCCCAAGTTCACAGAGCTAGTAATTACATAATTTACCATATTCACAAGGATATGAAGTAAACTGTTATTTGATGCAATATTTATCATTCTCTTTATGATGTCTTGTTAGTATGCTTTTGACGGCATTTGATTCCTGGATCTAACTGAACCTGAACTCGGTTCAGTTGCATGATCTTCATGTATTTTTTACGTGTCTCTATTGTTACACAGTAGTCTGATTTTTAAAAATAATTTCATACTTGCATGAAAAACATTTATATTTTTACCTTATTGTCTTTTATCACGGCAATTGTATTAAATCCAAACTTGAGTATTTGAAGATACTTTTAAAAATAATTGCAGATTAATCCAAAGTCATTTCTTATAACTGCAGTGTGTCTTAGTAATTTTTGTAAGACTTTTCTAGTCATTGTCTCAAAAAATATTCAAAAAATACTAATTTGTCACTCATTCTTTCACCTGATTTTTTTTATATATTTTAGACTATTTCTTACTGTTACCCATCCAAATATTACCCTTTTTAAAAGTTTTATTTTAGCATCTTTTATATTAATTTTTCCTGGGATGTCTTATCCATTGTTGATTTCCATATTTATAAATGTTGATTTTTTTTACATTGCATTTTATCTTAATATTTACTTCACTGTTTAACATTGGCATTTTTAAATTGTTAGTTCTTATAAATTTTTTTCTGACAGTTCATTTTCTAACATCTATTAGGTATAATAATATTACATAAAAAACAAATGATGACATGAATATTTAATAATAATTAAGGTAACATGTTTACATGAAACATTCATAGTTTAAGTTCTATATTATTATACTTGAAATATTTTTTTAAATTACATATCACAGATATTTGAATCTCAATAAACTCTTATTCTTAATTTCCTAGTATGTAACTGAGCTGCTATCAAGAGAAGTAAAAATTACAAGTCCTCACTTCTGATTATAAGTATTATATATGGAATACTGTATCATGAATTATGGTGTTATATCAATCTGCTAAATATTATACTATTGGCATATAAGCATTAAATACAAATTAGTCAAATTGCACGCTTTATTTTACTAAAGAGATATTATAATTTTGTATAAATTGAGGGAACAATGCAATAATAATTACAAAAGTCATGACTGCTAAGCTCTATGGAGAAATTAGAATAAGAAAAATGCATGACAGATAAATGAATATGCATTGGCATATCCCATATTGAATATCCCTTGTCAATGTTTCAGACAGAAAATAAAGCCTCATTTTAGAGGCACATAGTGTGTGAAAGCTTTTGCCAATAATGCTATATGTGTCAATTCAGCCTTCTCCATAATTTCAGGTTTTAACCAACCACTCATGAATATGTTGTTTTGCATGTACAGCTATAATTTTAGTAAGGCCATAATTTGAGGTACCCATGAGGGATAATTTTTTTATCTTTTATTTTTCCTGAGGACATAACAAAACTTGTTCTTAGGCTTCACCGAAATAAAGCAATTTGATAATTATAAAAACACTTAAGTGTTCATTTTAATATCTATATATATGCATATATGCACATGCATGCATAAATACCAACTAATGATATGAAATGTTTGTCATGCTTATTCACATGCTCAGATTTAAAGACTAGCCTCATTTTACATTTTAGGTGTCCCTGTATTTTGTTTTGTTTTTTAATAAGTGTAGAATCATTTACATTCTAGTCTTCCCTTTACATGTTCTTTCCAAACAGAACAGTCAATGCTTAACTACTCCGTGTAATGCTATTTTTGCAACATATTACCTACAGCACAATATGAAGCCCAGAGCCACAATAGTATGCAGTAAATTGGAAAATGTGGGCATTGTTAGTACAGTAATTTCTTTGGGGTTAAAATTAGTCAAGTTGCTATCAGTGGCAGGTATCCAAGTTATTGGCAGCGAATCTGTACATGTCTGCAGCAACTTCAATTCTTTCCACCTCAGAAGAAATATTTGACTGAGAGGCATAAAGCAGAAGAAGAAACTGAGGCAAGTTTTAGAACAGTAGTGAAAATTTATTTAAAAGATTTAAAGCAGGAATGAAAGGAAGGAAAGTACACTTGGAAGAGGCCCAAGCAGCAATCTGAAGCACAAGTGTGGGTTTGACCTTTATGAGTTGGGGTTTTATACCTTGGTATACTTAAGGGGTTTTGCATCCCTTCTCCCTTGATTCTTCCCTTGGGGTGGTTTGTCCATATGCGCAGTGGCCTGCGAGCGCTTGGGAGAGGAGCATGCGCAGTGTACTTAGTGGGGTTGTACACATGCTCACCTGAGGCATCCTTCCCTTTGAAGGTGGAATGTCACTGTACGGTCATATACCAGTTAAACCCCACCATTTTGCCTCTTAGTGGACATGTGTGAGCCCACTTACCCAACTCTTTGGATCTTATCGGGAAGCCGATGATCATCGGTTTCAGTTTTTTTCTATCTACAGGGAGACTGCCTTTGGCCAGAGCTGGCTGCAACCAATTATTATTTTAGAGAGACAGTTAACAACTTCAGACCATCACCTGATTGTTGCCTGAAATTCCTGGTTGTTAGTTGGGGTGGGGGGGCCTCTCCTGCCCTGTCATATCTGCCTATCTACTGTAACAAAGTTAGGCCACTTACATTTATAATTATTAAGAAAATTGTTGCCTTGTATTAAAGCAACTTATTCAATTATAATTTTGTATAAGTTCTTCCAGACAGCCTAAAATGAACTTAAATAGAACCTGGCACAATAATTTTTGGTTGAATTAATAATATATTATTTGTCACTAAATTATGACAAAGGACTCCTCTAAAATAGGCATATGGCTGACTGTCATTAGAGTTAAAACCCTGTCACCAAGAAGGACATTTAATCAAGATTTGGTCTATCGGATTACTTTAAACTCAGATTAGAATGATTGGCTCAGAGGTGGGCAGCACAGAGACATAAGTATAATCTTTCAAAAAATATATATTCTCTAAAATCATGACAATAATTTCACTAATTTCTATTACCAAATTATATTTTAAAATAAATGCAATGGTTATTTGGTGGATGACAGATAGAATGATTAGATGGATAGATAGATAGATAGATAGATAGATGATAGATATAAATGAATACCATTCTATAAATATTTGTTGTTTATCTTCTTTGTGTTACATACTATTTTATTATACTCACATGGCATGCACCAAGTTGACAATGCTACTTTCTAAATGGGGAAGAAATAATATAAAAACAAATACAAATATTTGACTATATTAGAGCATAATATCATCCTGATTCCTGATTGTTTCTTATATAGGAAAAAAATCAATAGTCATGAATAAACAACAGATAAATATGACCATATTAAAATGAAGAGTTTAGTGTTGACCTGTAAATAATTTTAGGCAAAATAAATAGGCCAGCCAAAAAAATGGAAAGAATATATTAGCAAAACATATACCTAAGAAAGGTATACCTAAAACATATACCTAAGAATATAAAACAAACTAGCATGTGTTGATAAGCTAAAAACACATGAGTGGAGGAATGAGCAAGAAATTCAAACAGCTAATTAATTTACTGAAATGGAAATTTAGGTGGCAAATAAGCAAGGGAAAATGTTTGACTTTATTAGTAATAATAAATAAGTGATAATAAATAAGTGAGAATAAATATTGATACAATCATTGCAGAAACTATTTAGTTAATATCACTAACGCTAAACTACACATGGTCTATCATCCAGCAGTTTCATTCTTAAGCATATCTCTAACTGAAATCTATGCACATATATATCAGAAGACATGTATAAGAATATGCATAACTGTATCATTAAAAAGAAGTACAAACAGGAAAATAAAACAACATGCAACAACAGGAAAATACATAAATTGTGTTATATTAATTTATACAGTGACATCAAATATATGACATCAAATATATGCTTGAAAATAGATGAACTGTATAGATAAATACAACCTGGATGAATTTCACAAACATAACACACATCGAAAGATACACAATACAGAATGACGTATGTTGCATAATACCATTTATACTAAGCTCAAAAACAGGCAAAACTAAATCCACTGTTTAGGGATACATATTTAAGAAGGTAACCCTAAAATATGCAAAAACAGAGTCAACATAAATTACGATATTGATTAAATTTAGTAAGGAGAAAATTTGAGGGGGGGCAAAGTAAATGGAGAATTCTTGATTGTTGACAATAATTTATACCATTAGTAGGGAGAAGTTTTTATGAGTATTCACATTACAAAAATTAAAGGTGTATAATTACTTTTATACTCTTTCTATATGTGACTTATAGTTAGGGTAAAACTTTCATATGTATTTCAAAAGTTATCTGCATTAAATATATTATTCAATTTACTTAATTAATTTACTCTCCATGTAATTATTTGCTGAGCAGTGTTGCCCTGTGATAGAGAACTTGTTCAATACCTATTTATATAACAAATATTTTGGGGGATTTAGTATGACTGTCAATTACTGTTGTATGTAATCAAGATTCAAAGGTTAACTGAGATTCTCTGTCTTCAGAGATTTCATAAATATACTTTTTGCACATTTTAGTGTTTAAAATGTATGTAGTTTGATGGTATATTCTTTTTTCATGTAATCCACTACTAATGTAACTTTATTAAAATTATACTCATAAACAAAATAAGATGACTCTTCTTGACCAATTCATTATTATTTACCCAGATTCAACATTGTGTGAGCCAAATAAATGTCACTATTGTCTATGTGTTTATTTTCAATCTCATATCTGGTGTTTTGAAGAAGTTTTCTCCCGTACAAAAAGATCTGAAGGATCTCATACCTATTTGCCTCATGAAATGTTTATTTTCTCTGTAATAAGAGAAATATGTGTATAGCAAAATTATCTTTTCTATATGTTACATTTTTGGTATAATAGTTTACAAACAGTTTCTGGATATTATGTAAATTAGGACAGCATGAAGAACACTAGGAAATAAACTTGTGAATAAGATATATTTCAAATTACTTAATACCATTTTAACCTTTTTTTATCCTTGCAAGGAAATGAGGATCAGTGAGAAGGAACAGTTTCTTAGTTGTGAATGGTGCACATTCCATAAGATAGTTTGATATTTTCTTTAAAAGAATATTTTGAAAGTTTGAGTTCTCATTGCACTCCAATACGGAGAATAAAATCTTGATCATTAAGTTGCAATAATATTATGATTTTGAAATACAAATATTTTGGTTTTATATATCCATTAAAAATATTTGTTTGAACAGCAGTTTAACAAATTACTGATAATCCTCCACTGTTCTATTTAAGAGTAGACATAAGAAGAATATCAGCTTGGTTTCTAACTGAATTCACAATACATTATTAAAAACATCAGGATGCTCATATGTGATTAACAACAAAAGTCATAGCAATAAAAAAAACTAAGGATTTCTAAGTCAGATGGCTTGTGTGCTCGTTTTTAATTTATTGTCTTCCAATATTTCTGGTGAAATATTCCCTGGAACAATGGGAAGGATTCTATTGTTTTCAAAAGTTATAGAAGACGTTTGCACTGCTGAAACCTCAAGATATTTCCACTTGACATAGTATGTTTTTGAGGTTAAAATATACAGCCAACCTCATTCTCATCATGTATTATTAACTTACTCTGAATAAACGTGGCACCATGGAGTTCGACACATATTTAGCTACTGGGAGGAGTGAGATCTTCAGAAGACCTGAGTACAGGCCTGTACTTTGAGATCCTTCCTGCTGCATGAACATGTGGCCTAATCATGCCCAGAGAAATTTGAAAGAGATCTCCTGAGGACATCTAAAGGGGGATTGTTTATCCCCAAGAAAGAAACACAAGACATCCAGGGGTCCTTTCTCTGTCTATGGACATCATTGTGTATAGAAATGACACATACAACTACTTGAAACTGTAAGAGAAAATAACATTTGAATAAAAGCTTGCTGATGACAGAGGAACATTTTTCCTACCAGTTTAATCTTCACCAAGTTTGTCTAATGATATTGATCTTTAAATCTGCACCTTCTATACTGTAAGTACTCCTTATATTCTCTTTATTGTGCCTAATTTGCCAACTTTGTTACTCTGACATACTAATTTAATTTTAGTTCCATTGCAAGAGGAATGGAGGCACATTTATTTACTTTTTATTCACTTGTTTTTAAACATATATTTATTGAATGCCTAGTATGTGCCAAAAACTCTTCTAGAAATAAAGAAAACAGAAGATAAGAAAATATACATGAATATCAGTTCAGATCTCAATCTAGAAATCACAAAATTATTATGTGACTTAATCCCTTTTTAACTTTTATTTTAGGTTTGTGGGCACATGTGAAGCTTTGTTGCATGGGTAAACACGTGACACAGGGGTTTGTTGTACATGTTATTTCATCACTCAGGTATTAAGCTCATTATTCAATAGTTAGCTTTTCTGCTCCTCTTCCTCCTTCCACCCTCCCACCACAATAGACCCCAGTGTCTGTTGTTTCCTTCTTTGTATTCATAAGTTCTTATAATTTAGCTCCCATGTATCAGTGACAACAGGCAATATTTGATTTTCTGTTGCTGTGTTATTTTGCTAAATATAATAGCTTCCAGCTCCACCTATGCTTCCACAAAAGACATGGTCTCATTCGTTTTTATGCCTGCATAGTATTCCATGGTATGAATGTACCACAATTTCTTTATCCAGTCTGTCATTGATGGACATTTAGATTGATTCTATGTCTATGTTATTGAGAATAGTGCTGCAATGAACATTCTTGTGCATGTGTCTTTATGGCAGAATGATTTATATCCCTTTGGGTATATACCCAGTAATGAGATTTCTGGGTTGGATAGTAGTTCTGCTTTTAAACTCTTTGAGGAATCACCATGCTGCTTTCCACAATGATTGAACTAACACTCCCACCAAAAATGTATAAGAATTTCCTATTCTCTGTAACCTCATCAGCATCTGTTATTTTTTTTTTTTTTTTTTTACTTTTTAGTAATAGCCATCCTGACTGATATGAGATGGTATCTCATTGTGGTTTTGATTTGCATTTCTCTAATGATCAGTGATATTGGGCTTTTTTTCATATGATTTTTGGCCGCATGTATGTCTTCTTTTGAGAAGTGTCTGTTTATGTCTTTTGAACATTTTCTACTGGGGTTGTTTTTCTCCTGTAAATTAGTTTAAGTTCTCTATAGATACTGGATATTGGAACTTTATCAGATGCATAGTTTGCAAGTATTTTCTCCCATTCTGTAGGTTATCTATTTATTCTGTTGGTAATGTCTTTTTCTGTGTAGAAGCTCCTAAGTATAATTAGATCCAATTTGTCAATTTTTGCTTTTTTTGTGATTGCTTTTGATATCTTTGTCATGACATTTTTGCCCATTCCTGTGTCCAGGATGGCATTGCCTAGGTTGTCTTCCATATTTTTATAGTTTTTGGTTTTACTTCTAATCTATCTTGAATTGATTTTTGTATATGGTGTAAGGAAAGGGACCAGCTTCAATCCTCTGCACATGGCTGGCCAGTCAGTTATCTCAGCACCATTTTTTCAATAGGGAGTCTTTCCCCTTTGCTTGTTTTTGTCAGCTTTGTCAAGGATCAGATGGTCATAGATGTGTATCCTTATATCTGGGCTGTCTATTTTGTTTCACTGGTCTATGTGCCTATTTTTGTATTAGTACCATGCTGTAATTTAAAAGGTTACAGTCTATATTAGGACACTCTGGCATTAGGGGAAACATTTATACCTCTAATACATTAATTTTTTTCTCTTTTGATCAAGTCAATGTTGGGTAAAATTCTTTATAAGAATCCAGCTAGAATTCAGTCCAGGAAGTATAATAAGGAACAAGCAGGTCTTTGAACTTAGGTTAAAATAATCAATAGGAGAAGAGCAATCTGAAACATTTTAATGAGAAACAAAGTATAATATTTTAAAGTGGCGGGGCGAGGTAGCTCACATCTGTAATCCCAGCACTTTGAGAAGCCGAGGGGGCGGATCACCTGAGATCAGGAGTTTGAGACCACCCTGGCTAACATGGTGAGACCCCGTTTCTACTAAAAATACAAAAAATTAGCCACATATATATATACACACACATATATAATATATATAATTATATATATATATACACACACATATATAATATATATAAATACACACACACACATACTAAAGTTCACTGAACCAAAAATGGGGACATTTGAGTTTTTTTCCTGATTTACTAGAAATAAAATTTCCAGCAAGTTGCCTAATATCAGATGATTCAATTTTGTATAAAATATTTATTTCAGGGTGTTAATAAATTAAGTAGGAATGCAGAATAAGGCCTTTTTTCCCCAAACTATAGAGAATTGTGTAAGTAAAAAACATCATCAAGAAAACTACCAGGAGGACAAGAAGAACTGTCTGATTTAGAGCTAGCTATACGTGAATAAATAAGAAAAATGTTAAATACATACATCTATGAAGGTGACAATTTTTAGGCCTCATTAAAATTACTTCTAACCTATGAGGGAAAAAAAAACCCATCTGTGCTACCATTTTCAATCATCTAAGGTTTGTGTACTCCAGTAATGAAGTCAGAGAAGAAGCTTCTGCTGTTGCTGCAGAGAGCTGTCTGTGTTCCTGACATAAACATTTGTAACCTTGCTCCGTCTATTGAGGTGTGAGAAAATATATTCACAATTATATAACTTATTTCACTGGAAGTAAGTTCATTTACACACCTCAAAGCTATTCCTCATTTCATTTGTTTCTGATATTGTTTTTTTCACACACAGTGGTGCAGAGTGTAATAAAATAATCAAATGAAAAACTTCCAAATGAGGTCGGTTAATAGAATTAGAGGCGGAAATGTGATACATAAGAACAGTAACAAGGAGTAGAATAGAGGAAAGAAGCCAAGGGCAATTATAAGGAATCCAAATAAAATCACCAAGAAATAAGTAAGATCAAGGACCAAAAACACAGGCACAAGAAGCAACAGGAGAGGGCATTGGGCAGGGCTGATAAAATGTTGGCCTGGTCTAATTAATTTTCATAAAGTAAATTTGTTCAGGCTTGAGGCTAATTTTAAAGGTTCTGCAGTGCACTGGCATCCCTGGTTGTTCATATTTTTTACATTTTTCTAAATGTATGCATCCCATGAAGGCATACATCCTTAAACACACAAACTCTAACACTAGAGTTATGCCAAGGAATTTATATAGTCAGTACAATTGCTATTTTCATATTAATTTCTTCAGTTTTAATTGTTTATGGAGCACAAACAATGCTAAGAATTTTACAGCTATAATAATATTTTAAATCATATAAAATAAGTTATTAGTGGTTCATAATTCAGTTGGCATATCATTAAGGACTCAAACATAATTTAAGCACCTTTAATGTACCAAAATTATTGTAATTGTAGCTTATACAAAATAAAAACATACAGTGTTTTGAGTTCAGGTAGAAGAAAAAAATAGAAGAGATGATAGCTAAATTCTATATTCTGAAGAAAAAAATCAAAAGAAATATGTAAATATAGAGTGTCAGAATGACAAAAGATGAAATACCAACCACTTATTTAAAATTAAGGCTATTTCACTGAAAATTATTTGTCATTAGCACAACCAGAAAAGATACGGTGATACATGGTGACATGGAATAATAAGTGTGACTTTAGGGATAGTAGTTATTGAAGGAATTCATAAAATGGCCACAAGTACTGGCAAAAATGGGAGGCTCCCAGTGTAATATATATTTGGAGATTATTTGGCCTATAAATGTTGATTTCATGTCTTTTTATTTCTCACTTTTTTTTTTTTACCTATTAGTGTTAGATGGTAGAAGAGAGATAACATGGCAAATAAGGTCTAGGAAAATTGAAGACATTGTAATCCAAAACGGTTTGTCAGGGGTTTCTGTACATTTATTTTACAATATTCTCTGTAGCTTTAATTTCCATGGATTAAAACTGTTGACTGGACTATCTATATACAGGTTTTCATTTCCTCTTGTTTACTCTAATGAGTCACAAGGGCATCCTGGTTTATTAGTTTTACCAGCTATTAGAGACTTGATTACTTCCTTTTCCATTTATTTTATTTTCCCCCTTAGTCCTTCTGGGATATGGCTCTCTAAACAATCTTCTATTTATACGGTACCTTTTCCCTCTGGATGTGATTATTTTTAAACTGGTCAAAATTACATTTTGCAAATCTATGTTACCTGAAGTTTTCATTTTTTAATTTTTTTTTGTTTTGTTTTGCTATAAGGACATGTCATGCAGAATCTCAGAGGCTTAGCTTCATGGTTATTTATGGAATTACTTTATGAGTATATAACTAATGCCACTATTTGGAAAGTTTTAAAATAAGTTTAACATTACCCTTGATGTCACCATTAATTTTACTATTTAAATCTCCCTAATCCTATCTTCCATATCTCCAAAGAACCTTCAGCAGTTTTGCTAGCTTTCAACAATTCTTTAGTTGAAATAAAGACTATTTAAACTCTTCTTTAAGTAAGCATCTGCATGCTTAATCCTTTTATTTTGAGTGTAAAATTTGTTTTTATTATTGAAAGGGCTTTTCAATGATAAAATATGAAATTCTATTTTCTATACTATATTAAGTTTAATATTTTTAATCAGTGGTATCATCTCATATACACTTTCAGTCATTCAAATTTACGGTAAGAAGGGTGGTACATTTAAAGAAAAAGTGATGTTATACTTTTTCATAATTAGAACTATATATATACATATTATATATCTGTATATAGTGACTGAGAAATACATGCATACATATATATCTGCATATTAATGCATATGTAATACCCATATCAGTTTCAATCATTAACAATACAGAAGTGAGTTTTAATTTTCCTTATAGAGTCCATGAGTACAGAACAAAAGAACTGGAAGCAAAAGATCTAGGTTATATTTTTATTATTCTAAACTTTTTTTTTTGAGTTGTTTTGAGGATAATTGAGTCACAGTTTTTAAAAATGCCTGGTAAACAGTCATATGCTGTATATATGTTATATTCTAATTAATAGAAACATAGATTTTAGAAAATATGTGTTTCATTGCAACAAAAATTAACCCAGTCTGTATTCCAGGCCCTAACTTAATCTTATATGCATATAAGATCTGTAGACAAGCACTATGAAATACATGTAGAAGTATTCCGCTAGGATCTAACAAACAAATGAGAAATAAAACAAAATAATTTGGGGAAAAATTTTTTTTCTCCTAAATGGCAGTGTGCACATAAAACTTAAACAGATTGAAGAAAAAGTTTAATAACCTAACAGTTTTCTCTGGGTACTTAGAGATTTTCATGTTAATTATCTTTCTCTTAGAGGACAGAATATTTCTTTTAGACTAAAATGATATATGATCACAAAATCCTTTGCTTTCTAGAATTATTTTTATCGAAGTCAAATGGTATAGCAATAATTACCAGACTTCACAGCTTCTGGAAGCACTCTGCAAAATAGCAGTGCAAACAAAAATATATACATGAAACCATGTATGAAATACTAAGGCATTGTTTGCTATTTATTTTATACTTATAGATTACTCTGAGAAATAGTTTGCTCTTTGGCATTATTTCAGATATTATATAAAACCATGCGTATATACCATTAAATAAATAAAAGTAATATAATAACTCTATATAGTGTTGCTTAACAAAACAGTATAAATGAGCCTGTAAGGATGGGTGTGTATAGTATTTGCCAAGAGATGGTAATCATAATTATTCACCTAAACACTATGTCACTCCTCATATTTCCTGAAATGTAACAAAGATTTTATTGAAAATAGGATGTTGTGTTGTAATTGTTATTTGTTGATTGTATAGCTAAGCAATAGAAATGATTTTACTATACACCAAAGAATTTAGTTTAGAGAAAAAAGTGTGTATTTTTTAAATTTCTGGGTCCTCAAATCAGGTTCAAATAATAGCAGGGTTTACTGCAAAACATATGTGCAATGTTATTACAAGATAATCATATTATGTCCAGAAACTTCACCCTAGATCTGCCACGTACTGGTAAAGATTCTATCTGCTGTATATTTGAATTCATGTAATAATTGTTCACATGAGAATAGGATTATTGTTGTGTATAGATAGTCTCCAGTCTCCAGTCAGTCCCTCACGTGGGCAGACTTGATATAAATCACTTTGAATGTTAATAAACAAAATAGAGAATATAGATATTTTATTATTGTTGATGCAGCAGACTTATTGACCATAAAAGGCTGCTATTTGTGGGATAATGTCACAAAGTGAATAGTGAAAGAGCAGAATACATCCCCCAAGTTAAGAGAGGGAATATCTTCCATTCCTTTGATTCTCAAAGCTTATTGCTGTGTCAGGAAATTTTCCCTAATTTTTATTATTTTTTCATGGCCTAGAGTACTTTCTCCCTGCATCTTTTCATAACTTACTCCACAGATTTAAAATAAACACTTCCTTAAGTCTCTATATCTTGTACTTTATATACTTCACATTTCTTCTCACTACCTGACATATGCTATATGTGTATGTACATACAATACACACATATACATGTAGACATATGTACACACATAATGCTATGGTTTAGATATTTGTCACCTCCAAACTTCATCTTAAATTTTTTTGGTGACACAAATATCTGTACATATTTATGGGGTACAAGTGGTAATTTGTTACCTAAATAGACTAAGTAATTATCAAGTCGGTAACTTATTCTGTTTACATAACTGTATATTTGTATTAGTAACCAACCTCTCTTTATCCCTTCCCCAAACCAGACATTCTTCCCAGTCACTAGTATCTATCATTCCACCTTCTACCTCCACGAGATCAACTTTTACCTCCCACATATGAATGAGAACATGTGATATTTATCTTTCTATGCCTGGTTTATTCACTTAACATAATGACATCCAATTCCATTCATGTTGCTCCAAATGACATAATTTCATTTTTATGGCTGCTTAGTATTCCATGGTGTGTATATGTGAGGGGTGTTTGTGTGTGTGTGTGTGTGGAGAGAGAGAGAGAGCACTTTTTCTAATTTATTCATCTATCGACGGACACTTAGGTTGATTTCACATTATGCTATTGTGAATAGTGCTGCATGAGAGTGCAGGTATCCCTTTGATATACTGATTTCTTTTCATATGGATAAATACCCACAGTGGGATTGCCGGATCATATGGTAGTCCTATTTTACTTTTATGCAAAATCTCCTTGCTATACTAGTTGACATTTGATACCCAATGTTGGAGGTTAGCTCTAATAGGAGCTGTTTGGTTCATGAAGGCAAATCTCTCATTAATAGATTAATAACCTTTCTTGAGGGTTAGTGAGGTCTCGCTCTATTACTTTTCTGCAGAGCTAGTTGTTAAAAAGAGCCTGCAACCTCCCTTCTCTCTTTTTCGCTTCTTCGCTTGCCATATAACCTCTTCACAAAGTGGCTCCCTTTTGCTTTCCGCCATGAGTAGAATCACCCTGAGGCCCTTACCAGATGCAGATGTCCAGTCTTGGACTTTTAGCCATCAGCATCATGAGCCAAATAAACCTTTTTCTTTATTAATTACTCAGCCTCAGATATTCTTTAATAACAACATAAAATGACACACATATATACTTATATATACATACATGCATTCTTTTGAGTGTCTACCAGCAGAAATAAGGATTATGAACTTCTAGTCCTCATAAAGGCCCATTCTTTTACTCATTCTGCTCCTTATTTCCAGTCCCTCTAAGGATTCCTGTTTAATAGAAACTCTAGGAATATATGCTAAAATATGAATGAATAAATGAATGAGTAGAGCTGAGTGGAAGATAACACTTTATTCAATGGGACAAGAGGCAAGCCTGTGTAGTTATCCTGAGAAAGCCTTCCACATTTCAGAATGACTGATAAAAGGTGGGAGAAGGGGTTGTATGTCAGTAGTGGGGCATGCAGGATGTGAGCATGGGTAGAACTTAATTCTAGTCATTGCAATTTAGGCTTTATGTAATGTGATCTTAACAAATGGCAGCCAGTGAAAAATTAGGTAGGGTTATAGCATTGCAGATTTGCAATTCAGGAGGATCTCACTGCTAGAAGGTTAGATAGGAAATTATAGGTTGTGAAATTAAAGGCAGGGAATTAGTTAACAGAACATTGAACAATTGAGGCAACAATTCATAGGAGCCTAAATTATGAGTCTAAAGGTATAGTAAAAAACAGATACCAATATTTCTAAATAATAGTAGCCTATGCACGTAAACCTATCCCCTTCTACATCTCAGCTCCCTACTGAAGTAACACAAAATTTGAAAGGATCTTTGGAATATTGGGAAATAATTTATTTAGAATATTCAGATCTCATACTGCAAAATGAGAGTGAAGAACTGAAGTGTTGCCCACACCTAGGAAATGACTAATCCTCTCTAGGAGAATCTCAGGCAAAGACTGCTAATTTGATTGATGAGATCAATGTTGAACTTCATATTTAAAATTATGGAAGCTAGAAAACAGTATAAGAAGATATTTAAAGTGCTGAAGAAAAAAAAAATCAGTCAAGAATTTTGCATCAAGCAATACAATCCTCCAAAAATGTAGAGATGAGAAGGATATTTTCAGATGTGTAAAACCAAGTCCTTGAGAAGAGCAGATATGCACTAGAAAAAAATAGTAAAGAAATTTCAAGCTGAAGGTAAATGATACCAGATGGCAACTCATGTCTATAGAAGGTATAAAGAATATAAAATATTATTTATAAATAAATCCATACTATTTTCTCACTTTCTTTAAAGACTTTAACAAAACATAGCACTGTACCAATGGGCTTAAGAAAAATTGATAGATACACAATGCATATTGATAACAATAGTAAAAAGGATGGTGTGGGGAAAGATTAAAACATATTTTGATAAATTTCATCTATTTTACCTAAAGTAATTGAATTAGAAACAAATAGCAAAATGCAGACCTTAATCCAACCACATGAATAATTATGTTACATTATTATATGTGAATAACAAAATACTCCAATTTTTAAAAGAATTGTTAGAAATGATTCAAATGCAACAATTAGTATATGAAAATTAAAATACAAGGATATGCAGACAGATGTTCTTAAAATACAAAGACGTGCAGATTGAGAAAAGAAGAAAGGAAAATAATATATCATGCAAACAAACCCATAAGAAACTGGCTGTGGCTATAGCAATATCACATAAAATACAGTTCAATTCACAGGTGGTATTACAGTGAAAGATGGCAATTTCCTACTGAAAGAAGGGTCAATACATGAAAAAGATATAATGAATATGAATTCACAGTCATGTATCACTTAATGGCAGGGATATGTTTCGAGAAATCTGTTCTCTGGTGATTTTATCTTGTGCAAATATCAATCACAGAGTATACCTACACAAATCTAGATAGTATAGCTTATAAACACCTAGGCTATATGGTATAGCCTATTTCTCCTAGGCTACAAACCATATAGCATGTTACTGTCCTGAATACTGTAGGTAATTTTAACACAATGATAATATTTTGCATATCTAAACATAGCTAAACAAAAATGTTACAGTAAAAATATAGCATAAAAAGTAAAAAATAAAGAAACACATTTAGGGCACTTTAACAAAATATTAGCAAATTAAATAGAGAAATATATAACTATGATTAGTGGGAATTTATCAGAGGCATGCAAAATCAATTTAACATCTGAAAATCCATTAATGAAATATACCACCCTAATAGAATAAAGGAAAATAAAACACGTAATATCAATAGATTTAGAAAAAAAAATCAGGACTTGATCATTAGAAAAACAAACAGTAATCTAGTAATGAAAGGAAACTTTCTGAACCTGATAAAGGATATAAAAATAAAAGTGCTAATATCACACACAATGGTAAAAGAAGAAAGTCTTAAATGCTTCCCTGCTAAGATCAAAAACAAACACAGTGGCTCACGCCTGTAATCCCAGCACTTTGGGAAGCTGAGGCAGGCAGATCACTTGAGGTCATGAGTTCAAGACCAGCCTGGCCAACATGGTGAAACCCCATCTGTACTAAAAATACAAAAATTAGCCAGGCATGATGGGGCACACCTGTAGTTCCAGCTACTCGGGAGGCTGAGGCAGGCACCAGAATCACTTGAACCTGGGAGGCAGAGGTTGCAGTGAGCCAAGATCATGCCACTGCACTCCAGCCTGGTTGACAGAGCAAGACTCTGTCTCAAAAAAAAAAAAAATTATGATTATAGTTTTTATTTTTTTACACCAGTTTGACCAGGCATATTCTCAATAAATTTTCACTCTCGATTAAATATTTTTTCATAAGAAAACTATATAGCAGAAAGAAACACATAAAAAAGGAAATGCTATAATTTTACAAATATGTAAAATATGTGCAATATAGATAGAAATAGGGAAGATAGATAAAATGTATGCCTCAACAAGTCAGTGATCTTTGCTCTTTTGTCACTAGTATATACCTATAAATGTTTGTTAAATAATATCGTATATGATTTTTACAATTATATGAATGGTGGACATATGTTGAGATTTGGGTGGATTAAAAGCAAAATTCTTTGTTACTTATACCTCCAGGGGAGAGAAGTCTATCAGGCAGGATCATACAAGATGTTGAACTCTGTGGACAGGGTAAAAGCAAGCTGGAGCTGCAGGGGGCAGCTTATGTACAACACTTGCAGGATGCAGTTAGGAAAGTTTCTTGAGCTGCCTGTACACTAGCTCATTTGAATAATTTCATAGGCACCAGGGACATAGGAGCTGTCTCTAGTTGTCTGGTACCTGAGTTTAGGGCTATGAGGGTGAGTGTACGGTGACAAAAAGTGAGAAAGCCCAGTGAGGGAAGTGGTTGGAATGTAGATTTAATCAACTCCTCAAAAATGGAAATAGACCAGTCTCTACCCAGAGCCATAAAACTAGGCCAAGACAGCACTAAAACAACAACAACAACTATTTTACAAATAACTATACATCAAGGACAAAAGTCTAAATAACAAGGGTCATGTATAGTAAGCAGAATTTTTTTTTTTTTTTGAGGCAGAGTCTCGCTCTGTCACCCAGGCTGGAGTGCAGTGGCGCGATCTCGGCTCACTGCAACCTCTGCCTCCCGGGTTCATGCCATTCTCCTGCCTCAGACTCCTGAGTAGCTGGGACTACAGGCGCCAGCCACCACGCCTGGCTAATTTTTTGTATTTTTAGTAGAGACGGGGTTTCACTCTGTTAGCCAGGATGGTCTCGATCTCCTGACCTCGTAATCAGCCTGCCTCAGCCTCCCAAAGTGCTGGGATTACAGGCGTGAGCCACCGCGCCTGGCAGAAATTTTTAAATAATAATCTGAACCAATATAAACAAAAGAAGTTAAAGCCGTGTTTTTTAAAGAAAAACTTTCTTACAGTCATGCTACTATCCAATGTGAGATTCATAGATTTGGAACATCATTTAATATTCATGATTTTATATATACCGCTAAAGTACTATTTATAGCATTGTTTTCAGCCAGTACAGACAATAGTACACAAAACATTTTGCAGATCATTTCCTTGATTACTTAGTAGCATTCGGAAATATAAACCCAGCAGTTTGCCTGTATCTCCTCTAGCTAAGCTGTTGTGTCCAGATTGGCTCATCACAGATCACATGGGAGTCCACTGCGTTTATCTCTGCTCTGAAGAGGTGCTTGTTGTTTAGAGGGGCCCGACTACTGTATCAAATTTTTATCTGAGATTCATATTCTGAGAAAAAATCAATCACCATTTCAATCAAGTTTTAAAAAGAGCAAATGATTATTTTCCACTTCAGAAACACACACAAAACAAAAGCAAATAACTCAGAAATGTGTATTTCTAATTTTTCAATGCCATCCGAGCTACCTAAGTCTAGTTATCTGACATTATTCCTCAGGAAATAAAATGTATGTTCTGGCCCTAGCTAAAACACAACCTCTATCTACCTTAAGCGCATTTCCCTTTTCTCTGTTTAAATAGTTTCTAACGTATAATGATCATCCTTTCTTTTATTTAATTTCTGAAATCATACAATGCCCTATACTACGTGAGGTAGAAAAAATATTACGCTCATTCATTATACAATAAAATTTGGGGGTAAAAGATTTAAGTGGCAAATACAGTATTTTATAGTAAGTTTAAATGATACAAACTATGGAATTTTACATACATTTTATAGGATGATATTTTAAATTGAATCTGGCATTATCAACTTTTTAAATTAATCCAATGGAATGTAATTTTCATATGGATTTTAAACCTGACAATATTTATTTAAAAGACATGTTAGACTTTTTTTAATGTTTGAAAATTTACATGATGAAGAAGCTCAAATTTCCATTCCACTTCTTGCAAAGAATTTTATGCAGATGAATAGATATATAAAATATAAAGCAGTATGTATTTAACATTAACTTTTGATCCTTACAACACATTTTTGCTATAAAATATGTGTTATAAATTATCACATAATTATTTTAATTTCTTTAAATAGGTAGGTTCTGAGAATTAAACTATTTATAGACTTTATAAACAATTGACAAATATTGTTATTAGTTGTAACAATATACAATTCTCAAAAATATGTATACTAACAATTTTGATTAGTTATTAAACATGAACATAATGTTTTATTAAAAAGACATCAGTGAAATGTGTGAGATTTACTATTCTGAATTACCTTATGTATCTGTGGATTACTGTCAGTTGGTAAAATGAAGAATTATTATCATTTCCATTCCTTTTATGAATTTGATTGCTGTGGAATATTTTATATAAATAAATAGAAATAAAATGAGTTTTGTTATAGAAATATTAATTATTTGCAGTCTTTCTAATTTATATGCCAAAGTTCACATAATTGTTGATCATCAAATGTGCTATGTGCTGACAGCTTGAGTAGGTTTCCCTTTAGTTTTGTTGAAACCATGAAACAAAATGATCTAACTTGCACAATTTAAAAAATCACACTCTTAGAGAAATTCACATTCTAACTTATCATAAAGTAAACAAAAAAGGCTTTATGAGGAGTTAACAATAACTGATCTTAACTGATACTCTTTAACTTAGAGATATTTTGAGTTAAAATTAGCTAAAACAAGTGTAAAATGTTCTAAAAATTGGAATATGCACATTTCATATTTTTTTCACAACTATGATCAAAGACCTATACATCCATGCCAAATTTCAATTTCAATTTTATTTTGTGATGCTTCCCTTTACCAACCTGTCATCTAAAATCTTACTCGAGTCCTCTATTTTTCTCACTCTCTGTATCTGCTTCTTCAGCAAGTACTGAGAGCTCTGCTGTCAAATTATAGCCAGAAACAAACTACTTCTCTTCCACTCTACTGTTAAAACTTGAACCCATTTGCCATCATTTCTAGCCTGGAGTATAACAAAGGTTACCTAACATGTCATTCTTTTTCTGTCTTTGTATCTTTTTGTGTTAGGAAGATCACAAAAGTCAGAATTATGCTGTTTAATTCAGAACAACTTACTCTGCAAAGAATCCTCTAATGTATAACTAGTCCACTCAGAGTAAAATGCCAATTATGTTGCCACTTTGAATTCTTGTCTTACTTTTTCTCTCTAAACTCACTCCTTTTCTGTCATACTGACCCATTTAATGTAACTGAAACACTACAGAGACACTCCAAGAGCATTAAGTGAGATACAGTGGAATTTTTATTTGACAATATTTATTTTGGATATTGGTCAGATTCCATAATTATTACTTCTTTGCTTCATTGATAATATTATTCTGTCTTTTTCAGGCTTTTTTAAAAAAATATTTATTCTGTCTCATCATTTTCAGCAGTTTATTGTGATATACTTAGGTCAGGCTGTCTTTTTATGTATCCTCACTGAAATTTGTGGAAATTCTTGTAGAAATTCTTGATTATGTATTTTGATGGCTTTCATCAGTTTAAGGAAATTCTCAGGAATTATTTTTTCAAATATTTCTTATTTCTCGTTCCCTTTGTGTTATACATTTTGTACAACAATTACATGTATGTTAGAACTTTTTACAATGTCCCATTTATCTCTATCTTTCTATATCCCCCATGATTTTCTCTTTAGTTTCAACATGAATATTTTTATTTATATCACTCCTATTTCATTCTTCTCTGTTCTACTATACCTAATATTTTATTAAACTTATATGTTGAATTTTTTGTTGTAGCTTAAGAGTTTTAGCTCTAAAATTTTTATTTAATTCCTTTGGATTTATTTCAGTTTCTTAGGAATTCTACATATATTTAAACATATTAATACTAGTTATTTCATAGTCTATTCCTGATGACTGCAAGATCTGAATTGACTGTAAATCTCTCCCTATTATTTGTTTTCTTCTGATATTTTTGTTCTAATTTTTACAGTATTAAAATTTTGATCGAATACCAGATATTTTTCATTATAACTTGTAGAAATTCACAGCCTCGCCAGGCGCAGTGGATCACGCCTGTAATCTCAGCACTTTGGGAGGCCAAGGCAGGCAGATCATGAGGTCAGGAGATCAAGACCATCCTGCCTAACACGGTGAAACCCTGTCTCTACTAAAAATACACAAAATTAGGCCAGCGTGGTGGCTAGCACCTGTGGTCCCAGCTACTTGGGAGGCTGAGGCAGGAGAATGGCATGAACCCGGGAGGCGGAGCTTGCAGTGAGCCGAGATCGCGCTACTGCACTCCAGCCTGGGCAACAGAGCAAGACTCCATCTCAAAAAAAAGAAATTTACAGCCTGAAGGGAAAATTCTTCACAGAATATGAAGCCAGTCACTGAGGTTCCCTCTTTGCTGGGATTCTGATCCTCAAGTTCTAACTGCTTTGGCATTCCTAAGATATAACTTCTGCCTCTTCAGCCCATGTAAATGTGATTTCTGTTTGGACTCCATTCAAAGAGTTAGTAAATATCCTCTTTGAAAAGTCCATGGTGAATGGAAGGCTACAGTATCTTATTTTCTCATATATAGTAGCCCGTCAAGTCCTGCCTGTTTTAGTTGCCCTTCAGTGACATCAGATATTTTTGTTAGTTTTTATTTGTGTTTTTAACCAGATTTGGCATTTATAGATATTTTTTGTTTTTAGGTGGGAGAGTAAGTTCATTAGGAAATTTTGGTCAGAGCTGGAAGTCTCTCAATCTTTCTCTGTAAGAAAATGAAGAAAGAATTTTTAAAAATGTACCAGAGGAAAATAAATAAATATATATATATATATATATATTTTTTGAGGTGGAGTCTTGCTCTGTCACACAGGCTAGAGTGCAGTGGCATGATCTCCGCTCACTGCAAGCTCTGCCTCCTGGGTTCACGCCATTCTCCTGCCTCAGCCTCCCGCATAGCTGGGACTACAGGCGCCCACTACCATGCCCGGCTAATTTTTCATATCTTTTTAGTAGAGACGGAGTTTCACTGTGTTAGTCAGGATGGTCTCAATGTCCTGACCTTGTGATCTGCCCACCTCGGCCTCCCAAAGTGCTGGGATTACAGGCATGAGCCACTGTGCCTGGCCAGAAAAAAATATTTAACATGGAGGAACAGCCCCAGACTACAGCTCCCAGTGCGGGCGATGCAGAAGACAGGTGATTTCTGCATTTCTAACTGAGGTACCAGGTTCGTCTCACTGGGGCTTGTTGGATAGTGGGTGCAGGACAGTGGGTGCAGCCCACCGAGTGTGAGCTGAAGCAGGGAGAGGCATCGCCTCACCTGGGAAGTGCAAGGGGTCAGGGAATTCCCTTTCCTAGCCAAGGGAAGCTGTGACAGACAGCATGTGGAAAATCGGGTCACTCCCACCCTAATACTGCGCTTTTCCAACGGTCTTAGCAAATGGCACACAAGGAGATTATATCCCGTGCCTGGCTTAGAGGGTCCCACGCCCACGGAGCCTCACTCTTTGCTAGCACAGCAGTCTGAGATCGAACTGCAAGGTGGCTGCGAGGCTGGGGGTGGGGCGCCCACCATTGCTGAGGCTTGAGTAAACAAAGCGGCATGGAAGCTCCAACTGGGTGGAGCCCACCACAGCTCAAGGAGGCCTTCCTGCCTCTGTAGACTCCACCTCTGGGGGCAGGGCATAGCTGAACAAAAGGCAGCAGAAACCTCTGCAGACTTAAATGTCCCTGTCTGACAGCTTTGAAGAGAGTAGTGGTTCTCCCAGCAAGGAGTTTGAGATCTGATAATGGACAGACTGCCTCCTCAAGTGGGTCCCTGACCCCCAAGTAGCCTAACTGGGAGGCACCCCACAGTAGGCGCAGACTGACCCCTCCCATGGCCGGGTACCCCTCTGAGACAAAGCTTCCAGAGGAACCATCAGGCAGCAACATTTGCTGTTCAGCAATATTAAATGTTCTGCAGCCTCTGCTGCTGATACCCAGGCAAACAGGGTCTGGAGTGGACCTCCAGCAAACTCCAACAGACCTGCAGCTGAGGGTCCTGACTGTTAGAAGGATAACTAACAAACAGAATGGACATCCACACCAAAACCCCATCTGTACGTCACCATCATCAAAGACCAAAGGTAGATAAAACCACAAAGATTGGGAAAAAACAGAAGAAAAGCTGAAAATTCTAAAAATCAGAGCGCCTATCCCCCTCCAAAGGTATGCAACTCCTCACCAGCAATGGAACAAAGCTGGACGGAGAATGACTTTGATGAGTTGAGAGAAGAAGGCTTCAGATGATCAAACTTCTCTGAGCTAAAGGAGGAAGTCCGAACCCATCTCAAAGAAGCTAAAAACCTTGAAAAAAGATTAGACGAATGGCTGACTAGAATAACCAGTGGAGAGAAGTCCTTAAAAGACCTGATGGAGCTGAAACCATGGCACAAGAACTACGTGACGAATGCGCAAGCTTCAGTAGCCGATTTGATCAACTGGAAGAAAGGGTATCAGTGATTGAAGATCAAATGAATGAAATGAAGCAAGAAGAGAAGTTTAGAGAAAAAAGAGTAAAAAGAAATGAACAAAGCCTGCAAGAAATATGGGACTATGTGAAAAGACCAAATCTATGTCTGATTGGTGTACCTGAAAGTGACAGGGAGAATGGAACCAAGTTGGAAAACACATAGCAGGATATTATCCAGGAGAACTTCCTCAACCTAGCAAGACAGGCCAACATTCAAATTCAGGAAATACAGAGAATGCCACAAAGATATTCCTTGAGAAGAGCAACTCCAAGACACATAATTGTTGGATTCACCAAAGTTGAAATGAAGGAAAAAATGTTAAGGGCAGCCAGAGAGAAAGGTTGGGTTACCCACAAAGGGAAGCCCATCAGACTAACAGCTGATCTCTCAGCAGAAATCCTACAATCCAGAGCAGAGTGGGGGCCAATATTCAACATTCTTAAAGAAAGGAATTCTCAGCCCAGATTTTCATATCCAGCCAAACTAAGCTTCATAAGTGAAGAAGAAATAAAATCCATTAGAGTCAAGCAAATGCTGAGAGAGATTGTCACCACCAGGCCTGCCCTACAAGAGCACCTGAAGGAAGCACTAAACATGGAAAGGAACAACTGGTACCAGCCACTGCAAAAACATGCCAAATTGTAAAGACCATCGATGCTAGGAAGAAACTGCATCAACTAATGAGCAAAATAACCAGCTAATATCATAATGACAGGATCAAATTCACACATAACAATATTAACCTTAAATGTAAATGGGCTAAATGCTCCAATTAAAAGACACAGACTGGCATATTGGATAAAGAGTCAAGACCCATCAGTGTGCTGTATTCAGGAGACCCATCTCATGTGCAGAGACACACATAGGCTCAAAATAAATGGATGGAGGAAAATCTACGAAGCAAATGGAAAACAAAGACAGGAGTTGCAATCCTAGTCTCTGATAAAACAGACTTTAAACCAACAAAAATCAAAAGAGACAAAGAAGGCCATTACATAATGGTAAAGGGATCAATTCAACAAGAAGAGATAACTGTCTTAAATATATATGCACCCAATACAGGAGCACCCGGAATCATGAAACAAGTCCTTAGAGACCTACAAAGAGACTTAGACTCCCACACATTAATAATGGGAGACTTTAACACCCCACTGTCAACATTACACAGATCAATGAGACAGAAAGTTAAAAAGAATATCCAGGAATTGAACTCAGCTCTGCACCAAGTGGACCTAATAGACATCTACAGAACTCTCCACCCCAAATCAACAGAATATACATTCTTCTCAGCATCACATTGCACTTATTTCAAAATTGACCACATAGTTGGAAGTACAGCACTCCTCAGCAAATGTAAAAGAACAGAAATTATAACAAACTGTCTGTCAGATCACAGTGCAATCAAACTAGAACTCAGGATTAAGAAACTCACTCAAAACCACTTAACTACATGGAAATTGAACAACCTGCTCCTGAATGACTGCTGGCTACATAACTAAATGAAGGCAGAAATAAAGATGTTCTTTGAAACCAACGAGAACAAAGACACAACATACCAGAATCTCTGGGACACATTTAAAGCCATGTGTAGAGGGAAATTTATAGCACTAAATGCCCACAAGAGAAGGCAGGAAAGATCTAAAATTGACATGCTAACATCACAATTGAAAGAAATAGAAAAGCAAGAGTGAACACATTCAAAAGCTAGTAGAAAGCAGGAAATAACTAAGATCAGAGCAGAACTGAAGCAGATAGAGACACAAAAAAACCCTTCAAAAATCATTGAATCCAGGAGCTAGTTTTTTGAAAAGATTAACAAAATTGATAGACCACTAGCAAGACTAATAAGGAAGAAAAGAGAGAAGAATCAAATAGACAAAATAAAAAAATAATAAAGATGATATCACCATAAATCCCACAGAAATAAAAACTACCATCAGAGAATACTATAAACACCTCTATGCAAATGAACTAGAAAATCTAGAAGAAATGGATAAATTCCTCAACACATACAGCCTCCCAAGACTAAACCAGGAAGAAGTTGAATCCCTGAATAGACCAATAACAGGCTCTGAAATTGAGGCAATGATTAATAGCCTACCAACCAAAAAAAGTCCAGGACCAGACGGATTCACAGCCAAATTATACCAGAGGTACAAGGAGGAGCTGGTACCATTCCTTCTGAAACTATTCCAAACAATAGAAAAAGAGGGAATCCTCCCTAACTCATTTTATGAGGCCAGCATCATCCTGACACCAAAGCCTGGCAGAGACACAACAAAAAGAATCTTAGACCAATATCCCTGATGAACATTGATGCAAAAATCATCAATAAAATACTGGCAAACCGAATCCAGCAACATATCAAAAAAGCTTATCCACCATGATCAAGTGGGCTTCATCCCTGGGATGCAAGGCTGGTTCAACATAGGCAAATCAATACATGTAATCCAGCATATAAACAGAACTGAAGACAAAAACCACATGATTCTCTCAATAGATGCAGAAAAGGCCTTTGACAAAATTCAACAGCCCTTCATGCTAAAAACTCTAAATAAATTAGGTATTGATGAGACTATCTCAAAATAATAGGAGCTATTTATGACAAACCCACAGCCAATATCATACTGAATGGGCAAAAACTGGAAGCATTCCCTTTGAAAACTGACACAAGACAGGGATGCCCTCTCTCACCATTCCAATTCAACATAGTGTTGGAACTTCTGGCCAGGGCAATCAGGCAGGAGAAAGAAATAAAGGGTATTCAGTTAGCAAAAGAGGAATTCAAAATGTCCCTGTTTGCAGATGACATGATTGTATATTTAGAAAACCCCATCGTCTCAGCCTCAAATCTCCTTAAGCTGATAAGCAACTTCAGCAAAGTCTCAGGATATAATATTAATGTGCAAAAATCACAAGCATTCCTATACAGCAATAACAGACAAACAGAGAGCCAAATCATGAGTGAACTCCCATTCACAATTGCTTCAAAGAGAATAAAATACCTAGGAATCCAGCTTACAAGGGATGTAAAGGACCTCTTCAAGGAGAACTACAAACCGCTGCTCAACGAAATAAAAGAGGACACAAACAAATGGAAGAACATTCCATGCTCATGGATAGGAATAATCAATATCATGAAAATAGCCATACTGCCCAAGGTAATTTATAAATTTAATGCCATCCCCATCAAGCTACCAATGACTTTCTTCACAGAATTGGAAAAAACTTCTTTAAAGTTCATATGGAACCAAAAAAGAGCCCACATTGCCAAAACAATCCTAAGCCAAAAGAGCAAAGATGGAGGCATCACGCTACCTGACTTCAAACTATACTACAAGGCTACAATAACCAAAACAGCATGGTACTGGTGCCAAAACAGAGATACAGACCAATGGAACAGAACAGAGCCCTCAGAAATAATACCACACATCTACATCCATCAGATCTTTGTCAAACCTGACAAAAACAAGCAATGGGGAAAGGATTCCTTATTTAATCAATGGTGCTGGGAAAACTGGCTAACCATATGTAGAAAGCTGAAACTGGATCCCTCCTTACACCTTATACAAAAATTAATTCAAGATGGATTAAAGACTTAAATGTTAGACCTAAAACCATAAAAACCCTAGAAGAAAACCTAGGCAATACCATTCAGGACATAGGCATGGGCAAGGACTTCATGTCTAAAACACCAAAAGCAATGGCAACAAAAGCCAAAATTGACAAATGGGATCTAATTAAACTAAAGAGCTTCTGCACAGCAGAAGAAACTACCATCAGAGTGAACAGGCAACCTAAAGAATGGGAGAAAATTTTTGCAATCTACTCATCTAATAACAAAGGGCTAATATCCAGAATCTACAAAGAACTGAAACAAATTTACAAGAAAAAAACAAACCCCATCAAAAAGTGGGCAACGTATATGAACAGACACTTCTCAAAAGAAGACATTTATGCAGCCAACAGACACATGAAAAAATGCTCATCATCACTGGCCATCAGAGAAATGTAAATCAAAACCACAATGAGATACCATCTCACATCAGTTAGAATGGCGATCATTAAAATGTCAGGAAACAACAGGTACTGGAGAGGATGTGGAGAAATAGCAACACTTTTACACTGTTGGTGAGACTGTAAACTAGTTCAACCGTTGTGGAAGACAGTGTGGCAACTCCTCAAGGATCTAGAACTAGAAATACCATTTGGCCCAGCCATCCCATTACTGGGTATATACCCAAAGGATTATAAATCATGCTGCTATAAAAACACATGCACACATGTTTATTGTGGCACTATTCGCAATAGCAAAGACTTGGAACCAACCCAGATGTCCGTCAATGATAGACTGGATTAAGAAAATGTGGCACATATACACCATGGAATACTATGCAGCCCTAAAAAAGAATGAGTTAATGTCCTTTGTAGGGACATGGATGAAGCTGGAAACCATCATTCTCAGCAAACTATCGCAAGGACAAAAAACCAAACACCACATGTTCTCACTCATCGGTGGGAATTGAACAATGAGAACACTTGGACACAAGAAGGGGAATATCACACACTGGGACCTGTGGGGTGGGAGGAGGAGGGAGGGATAGCATTAGGAGATATACCTAATGTAAATGATGAGTTAATGGGTGCAGCACACCAACATGTCACATGTATACATATGTAACAAACCTGCACGTTGTGCACATGTACCCTAGAACTTAAAGTATAATTTAAAAATATATATATTTAACATGGAGTTTCCTTGGAACAGGTCTTCTTAAAAAGGGACAGTCAGAAACTGGTGATCCCTCTAACATTAGTTAAAAAAATATGGATGTGCATTTAAAAATTTTTACTATTAGAGAAGCCATGGTTTTCATAGTCTAGTATGGTACATGCTTATCTTGAATTTTCTATTTCAACAAAATTAGATTTTAGGTACATAATATTTGCTACTTTGCCTATAGAGTATGCAGTAATATTTTTAACAATTGGAGATACAAGGATGAGAAAAAATACCTCCATACAAATTGAACCAATACATTGTAGGTAGCGTGAAAATGCTGACACATTAGACAGAAAAGGTGGAACTTCTAAAAGTTCAAACTTCAAGAGTGTTAAATACATATTTACATCAGAATTGTTCTTTAGAAGTATGCATCAGTATGTGAATGAATTATTCAAAAATACATGAAATAAATTTATTATAGGGAGTATTATTTTAGTTAAGCATAGAACATACGATTATTTTCTGATCTAGAGCATACATGCTATAATTTAACATTATTTAATAACATGAATTTATGAGATAATCTTCATAACAGATTATACTGTGTGGAAAATTAAATTACGGTGTTCTTGTATTTCTAAGCTGATTCATTTATAGGTACAATTATTTTAACTTTTGTTAAACTATAAAGAGAAGAAAAAGATTGACTTAAAACGAAGCTTTCAAAAGACAAAAAAACTTATATTCACCATTTTTTTCTCAAGAAGTCTGGCAAGTTATGTATGTGTAATTTTATTTTACAGAAGGTATATACATCATGTTACCTAGCCTATTTGCCCAGAAGCAATAATACCAGTGCTTCAATGAAATATCATTCCTCATTTCCTCTGATTAAATATCTTGGTCCTCTAATGTTTTATTGATATATTTTATGTTTTTCTGGATGCTCCATGTATAAATTTTTCCATTTTGTAATACATTGTTGTAAACTAAATTTTGACATTTTACACAACCAGATAAGCCAAAAGTTAGAGTGAAATGAAGTTTTACTGTGTTGACTGATTATAATTATAATTGTATATGTATTATATATATGTAATGTATTATGTAAATATGTATAGATATGGATTTGTATATGTATTACAATATACAGTTGATTATAATTTTTAAATTATAATTTAAAACAAGTGTTCACTAAAGAAATGATTCAGTACTTGTTGATGAAATTAAAATTGAAGCAGGACAGTTGAAAACATACAGAGCATATTAATTCTACCACATGGAGGTCAAATAAGCATTTTCATGATTATAAGTATAGAATGTACATCATAAAAATGATGCTACATTATTTATATAAAAATAATATTTTCTCTGGAAATAACAATGACAAAAATATATATCTGGAAGAAACAAAAGTAGCTGAGGTCTGTATCTGCAAATATTACAAGAAAGTTAAAAAACCCTACGTTGCTTTGTTCAAACAGCTCATAATCCAGCTTCAGTCATTGCATCAAGATACAGATGCTGCCCATGGCGTTGATTTTCTGTTCTGCTCCAACTCTTAGAGAGCAGTCATGTTAATTAAAAATTCTGAAATATCATAAGCATGTCTAGAAATCACAGAAAGACTAAAGACAGATTTAATTGTATTTGATAATGAAGTCATAGTCCTTGGTTAAGATAAACTAGGTTTGCTACAAATGTTCATGGAATATGGAGGACTTCCAGGGTCACTATCAGGGCAAATATTTGGGATTATACCAATAAGAACAAAACTGGCAAATTTGTTAATTTCTGTCTCACTTATGAGCAAATCTGGTCAGCAGAGATGTTTGCTTTCAATTGAGAACTTAGAATTGGTATGTTTGCCTTAGGGAGACAGGAAAAGTGAGATAGAAAGTTGCTTATACCCCAAAGAAACAGAGATAATCCACAATTCTAGCTACTGGCAAAATATGTTCAGCCACACACACCCAAACTGGCCCCACAATTGTGAGAAGCAAATATGAGTAAATAGTATAATATAGGATATTTATTCACAGAAATGCTAACAGGATCACAAATACAGTTAAACTTATACCATATCTTTGGAATTGGGTATGTTATAGTTGGAAGAATAGGGAAGGCACACCAGTTCTGCAAAACTCAAATATTTTGCTGATAGTGAGAAAACTCTTGGCTTTAATGGCCCCTTCAGTTATCACAGTAGATTCAAGCAATTATTTAATTATTTGGACACTGCATTCCATGAGCTACAGGCCCTTAATTGTATTCACTGTCATTAGCCTTTTCAGGACAGAGAAGCAATCCAAAATTCTACCCATTACCCTGAGAGTCAGTTGCCTACAATCATTTCTGGTAAAATGTCTCTATGATTCATAGTTTCTAATTTCAAGAAACAAAAACCATATCTGCATAGTACAATTCCATAAAAATATACTAAGTGCCTCTAGGAATCCCAGCCAGCATCTGAAAACCAGTCTTGGAGGCTGAACAGGCAGGAAAAAAATGTTCACATCTTCCCTCAGAACTATTTGAAGTTCTCACTGGCTGACACCATTAGACAGTAACAGTGGGCCTTGCTCCAACAATGCCATCAATGCCAAGTCTGTGCACTTCCACAAATGGGACTAGGGAAATTGTATGTGGTTGCCTCAGTTGCCCTCCTTCCTCTGTCATAAAATATGCTACGTGGTTCCTCTTTTCTGTGTATGTGGAGGAGATTTTGTTTTCACCTTTTTTCCTTCTCTTTATCCTCCTCTTCTCTGTTTTCACTTCTCTTCATATTTTCTTCTTTTTCTCCTCCTGTTTCTTCTCCCTTTATTCTTCCTCCTCTTCCTCTTTCTGTGGATCTCCTTTTTCTCTTTTTTTCTCTTCCTTGTCTTCTTCCTTGTTTAATTAGAAGTCTGAGCGACCACTTGATTTCCAAAGCCCCATATTCAGGAATGGCAGAAAAAGCTTATATCTGAACTTTACAGTTTGTTTAATGGAAGGTAGGATCTATCATAAGAGGCGGAGGATTTCCAAACACAGGTTCAGGATAGACATAATGAGTAGTTAAATGTAATGATGGATATCTACTCCATCAGTACTTCCATTCCTTAATAATTACCCCCCCACACAAAAACCCTCCTGTGATGTGAACCAAACTGTTACATATTTATTGCCGCATTAGTTGCAACTTAGAAAATAAGAAAGAAAGAAAGAACAGAAGAGGGAAAATAAAGAAAGAAGGAAAAGAAAGGAAGAAGAGAAAGAAAGAAAGAAAGAAAGAAAGAAAGAAAGAAAGAAAGAAAGAAAAGAAAAGAAAGAAAAGAGGAAGGAAGGAAGGAAGGAAGAAAGGAAGGAGGAAAGGAGGAAAGGAAGGAAGGAAAGAAAGAAAGGGATCACTAACAGATAATTAAATAAATCATGAAATGACCATATTATGGATTACCATGTTGCAACTCAGATCAGTCTTATGGAAAAATGTACCAAATATTTATAGAATAACAAATGGATTTCTGAATGTAATATATATTTTTGATGTAGTTGTCAAGTAAAGATTTTTTAAAAGGATTTATTTTAAAAGTATCTTTATAGTTCTACTATGTATTTTACTTCACTATGGATATATTTCCATTTCTACTATACATTTTAATTTTATGAATATATATTTAAAAAGAAAAACCAATTAGATAAAAATGACAGTGCAATTTTTAGGTCCTTTTAGGCAAGATAAACAATATTTTCCTTTTTTTAAATTCCTAAAACTTTTTTATGGTTAACATTATTATTTCAATAGTTTTGGGAAACAGGTGGTGTTTGCTTACATAGCTAAGTTCTTTAATGATGGTTTCCGAGATTTTGATGCACCCATCACCTGAGCAGTGTACACTGTACCCAATGTGTAGTCTTTTATCTCTCACCCCCTTCCCACCCTTTCCTTCAAGTCCCCAGAGTTCATTATATTATTCTTGGGCCTTTGCGTCCTCATAGATTAGCTCCCACTTATAACTGAGAACATACGATGTTTGGTTTTCTATTCTTGAATTACTTCACTTAGAATAATGGTCTCCAACTCCATCTAGGTTGCTGTGAATGCCATTATTTCATTCTGTTTTTTTGGCTGAGTAGTATTTCATTTTTTTTTAACTATGTCTATTTTTGCAGGAGTAAGGCGGTATTGTATTGTGGTTTTGATTTCCATTTCCTTGATCGCTATTGATGTTTAGCATTTTTTTTGCACATGTTTGTTGACCATTTGTGTATTTTCTTTTGAGAATTGTCTATTCATGTCCTTAGCTCACTTTTTGAAGGGATTATTTTTTTTCTTGCTGATTTGTTTGATTTCCTTGTAGATTCTGAATATTAGCCATTCGTAAGAAGCAAGGTTTGTGAAGATTTTTTTCCTCACTCTGTGGGTTGCCTGTTTACTCTGCTGATTATTTCTTTTGCTGTGCAGAAGCTTTTTAGTTTAATTAAGTCTCATCTATTTTTCTTTGTTTTTTGTTACATTTGCTTTTGGGTTCTTGGTCATAAACTCTTTGCTAAGCTAATGTCTAGAACAGTTTTTCTAACGTTATCTTCTAGAATTTTTATGGTTTCAGGTCTTTGATTTAAGTCTTTGATCCATCTTGAGTTGATTTTTGTATGAGATGAGAGAGAGGATACAGTTTCATTCTTCTACATGTGGCTTGTCAATTATCCCAGCACCATTTGTTGTTTTTTCCCCACTTTATGTTTTTGTTTGCCTTGTCAAAGATCAGTTGGCTTTAAGTATTTGGCTTTATTTCTAGGTTCTCTATTTTGTTCCATTGGTCTATGTGCCTGTTTTTATATCAGTACCATGATGATTTGGTAGCTGTAGCCTTTTAGTATTGTTTGAAGTTAGATAATGTGATGCCTCCAGATTTCCTCTTTTTGCTTAGTCTTTCTTTGGCTATGCAGACTCTTTTTGGTTCCATATGTATTTTGGGATTGTATTTTCTAACTCTATGAAGAATGATGATGGTATTTTGATGGGAAATCCATTAAAATGATAGACTCCTTTTGGCAGTGTGCTCATTTTCACAATGCTGATTCCAGCCATCCATGAGCATGAGCTGTTTCCATTTGTTTGTGTGATTGATGATTTATTTCAGCAGTGTTTTGTAACTTTCCTTATAGAGATCTTTCACCTCTTTGGTTAGGTATATTCCTAAGTATTTTATTTTTCTTGCAGCTGTTTTAAAAGTGGTTGAGTTCTTGATTTGATTCTCAGCTTGGTCACTGTTGCTCTATGGCATTGCTACTGATTTGTGTACAGTGATTTTGTATCCTGATACTTTACTGAATTTATTTATCAGATCTAGAACTTTTTGGATGAGTCTTTAGGGTTTTCTAGGTATATAATCATATCATTGGCAAACAGCAACAGTTTGACCTTCCCTTTACTGATTTAGATGCCCTTTTTTTCTTTCTCTTGTCTGATTGCTCTGGCTAATACTTCCAGTACTTTGTTGAATAGAAGTGGTGAAAGTGGGCATCCTTGTCTTGTTTCAGTTCTTGGGGGGAATACTATCAACTTTTCTCCATTTCGTATAATATTGAGTGTGGGTTTGTCATAGATGGCTTTTATTGCCTTAAAGTATGTCCCTTCTATGCCGATTTTGCTAAGGGTTTTAATCATAAAGAGATGCTGGATTTTGTCAAATGCTTTTTGTACACTATTGAGATGATCATATAATTTTTGTTATTAATTCTGTTCATGTGGTGTATCACATTTATTGACTTGCATTTGTTAAATAATCCCTGCATCCCTGATATGAAACCCACTTGATCATGGTGGATAATCTTTTTGATATGCTGTTGAATTTATTTAGCTAGATTTTTGTTGAGGATTCTTGCATCTATGTTCATCAGTGCTATTAGTCTGTAGTGTTTTTTTTTAGTGTCCTTTCCTGGTTTATGTATTAGGGTGATACTGGATTCATAGAATGATTTATGAGAGATTACCTCTTACTCCATCTTTTGGAAGAGTTTCAGTAGGATTGGTACCAGTTCACCTTTGCATGTCTGATAGAATTCAGCTGTGAATCCCTCTGGTCCTGGACTTTTTTTGTTGACAAGTTTTTTTTTATTATTACTGTTTTAATCTTGCTACTTGTTATTGGTCTGTTCAGAGTTTCTGTTTCTTCTGGTTTAATCTTGGAGGGTTGTGTATTTTCAGGAATTTATCCATCTCTTCTAGGTTTTCTAGTTTGTGTAAATAAGGTGTTTATAATAGCCTTAAATTATCCTTTGTATTTATGTGGTATTGATGATAATATCTCCCTTTTTTTTTAATTGAGTTTATTTGGATCTTCTTCTTTTCTTGATTAATCTCACTATTTATCTATTTTGTTTATCGTTTCAAAGAACCAGCTTTTGGGACCACTTATCTTTTGTATTTTTTGTTTCAATTTCATTAATTCTGCTCTGAGATATGTGAATTTTCTTCTGCTGGGTATCTGTTTGGTTTCCTCTTGCTTCTCTGGTTCCTTGAGGTGTGAGCTTAGATTTTCTATTTGTTCGCTTTCAGACTTTTTGATGCAGACATTTAATGCTATGAACTTTCCTCTTAGCACTGCTTTTGCTGTATCCCAGAGTTTTTCTTAGGTTGTGTCACTATTATAATTTAGTTCAAATAATTTTTAAATTTCCATCTTTATTTCATTGTTGACCCAAAGATCAATCAGGAGCAGATTACTTAATTTCCATCTATTTTTATAGTTTTGTGGGTTCCTTTTGGAGTTAATTTCTAATTTTATTCCACTGTGGTCTGAGAGAGTACTTGGTATAATTTCAATGTTTTATAATGTATTGAGACTTTTTTTGTGGCCTATCATATGGTCTATCTTGGAGAATGTTCCAAATGCTGATAAAAACAATGTATATTCTGCAGTTTTGGGGTAGAATGTTCTGTAAATGTCTGTTAAGGCCATTTGTTCTCGTGTATAGTGTAGATCCGTTGTTTCTTTTTTCTTTTTCTTTTTCTTTTTTTTTTTTTTCAGATAGAGTCTCGCTCTGTTGCCCAGGCTGGAGTGCAGTGGCACAATCTTGACTCACTGCAAGCTCCATCTCCCAAGTTCACGCCATTCTCCCGCCTAAGCCTCCTGAGTAGCTGGGACTACAGGTGCCCGCAACCACACCCAGCTAATTTTGTTTTTGTGTTTTTAGTAGAGACAGGGTTTCACCGAGATAGCCAGGATGGTCTCGATCTCCTGAACTTGTGATCCACCCACCTTGGCCTCCCAAAGTGCTGGGATTATTGGCATGAACCACCACACCAGGCCGTGTAGATCCTTTGTTTCTTTGTTGACTTTCTGTCTTGATGACCTGTGTAGTGCTGTCAATGGAGTATTGAAGTCCCCCACTATTACTGTGCTGCCATCTATCTCATTTCTCAGGTCCAGTAGTAATTGTTTTATAAATTTGGGATCCCCAGTGTTAGGTGCATATGTATTTAGGATTGTGATACTTTCCTTTTGGGAAAATCTTGTTATCATTATATAATGTCTCTCTTTGTCTGTTTTAACTGTTGTTGCTTTAAAGTCTGTTTTGTCTGATATAAGAATAGTTACTTTTGCTCACTTTTTTCAATTTGCATAGAAAATCTTTTTCTATCCCTTTACATTAAGTTTATTTGAGTCCTTATGTGTTAGGTGAGTCTCTTAAAGACAGCAGATATTTGGTTGGTGGATTTTTATCCATTCTGCTACTCTGTATTTTTTAAGTGGAGCATTTATGCCATTTACATTCAATGCTAGTATTAAGATGTCAGGTACTGTTCCATTTATCATGCTAGCTGTTGCCTGAATATCCCGTTTTTATTTTTAATTGTGTTATAGTTTTATAGGCCCTGTGAGACTTATGCTTTAAAGAGGTTCTATTTTGGTGTATTCCAAGTTTTGTTTCAATATTTAGAATCCCTTTTAGTAGTTCTTGTAGTGCTGACTTGGTAGTGGCAAATTGTCTCAACATTTGTTTGTCTGAAAAAGATTTTATCTATCCTTCATTTATGAAGCTTAGCATTGCTGGATACAAAATTATTGGCTGATAATTACTTTGTTTAAGGAGGCTAAATATAGGACTGCAATTCCTTCTAGCTTATAGGGTGTCTGCTGAAAAATCTGCTATTAATGTTACAGGTTTTTCTTTATAGGTTACCTGATGCTTTCACCTCACAGCTCTTAAGATTATTTTCTTTGTCTTGACTTTAGATAACCTGATGATTATGTGTCTAGGTGATGATTTTTTTGCAATTAATTTCACAGGTATTCTTTGAGCTTCTTTTATTTGGATGTTAGATCTCTAGCAATCCAGGGACAATTTTCTTGACTATTTCCTCAAATACAGTTTCCAAACTTTTAGATTTCTCATTTTTCTAGGAACACCAATTATTCTTGTATTTGTTCATTTTACATAATCCCAAATTTCTTGGTGGTTTTATTCATTTCTTTTTATTCTTTTTTTCTTTGTATTTGTCAGATTGGGTTAATTAGAAAGCCTGTTTCTAGCTCTTATATTTTTCTTCTACTTGTTCTAGTCTTTTGTTTAAACTTTCCAGTGTATTTTGTATTTCTTTAAGTGTGTCTTTCATTTCCAGAAGTTATGATTGTCTTCTCTTTATGATAACTATTTCTCTGGAGACTTTTGGATCCATATCCTGTATTTTTTAATTTCCTTAAGTTCATTTCACCTTTCTCTGGCATCACCTTGAGCAGCTTAATAATTAACCTTCTAAACTCTTCATTTGGAAATTCAGAGATTTCTTCCTGGTTTGGATCCATTGCTGGAGAGCTAGTGTGATCTTTTGGTGGTTTTATAGAACCTTGTTTTGGCATACAACCAGAATTATTCATGTGGTTTCTTCTCAATTGGGTAGACTGGTTCAGTGGAAAAATCTGGAACTCAAGAGCTGCTGTTCAGATTCTTTTGTCCCATGGGGTGATCCCTTGATGTGGTTCTCTTCCCCCTTCCGTATGGGTAGGGCTTCCTGAAAGCTAGACTAGAGTGATTGTTATTGCCCTTCTGGGTCTTGCCACCCAGCATGGCTACTGGGCTCTGGGCTGTTGCTGGGGAATGTCTGCAAATAGTCCTGTGATGTGATCTGTCTTCAAGTCTCCCAGATGTGGATACCAACACCTGCTCCAGTGCAGATGTCAGGGGAGTTAAGTGGACCTTGTGGGAGTCCTTGACTGTAGTAGTTTTGTTGAGTGCATTGGTTTTCTTGAATGCTTCTTATGCTAGCAGTGAAGTTGTCACATGGACAGACTCAGGACCTCTGGTTAGCCAAGTTGTTGCAGGCAGTGGAATTAGCTGATATTTTCTCATTCTTTGGAGAAGCGTTGTTTTTTTATGAGTTTCTGAGTTTGTTGGCCTCCAGTCCAGAGGTGGCACTTTCAAGAGATCACCAGCTGCAATAGTAGAAGGTGGATATAAGCTTGCCTTATGTTGCCCAGGATAAGTATTCTGGTTTCTCAGGCAATAGGCAGGGCCATAGAGCTCCCAAGAGTTTATGACTTTTATCTGTGGCTACCAGGGCTGTTAGAGAAAATCCATCAAGTGGGCACAAGTTTAGGCAGGTCTGAGCTCAGACTCTCCTTGGGCAGGGCTTGCTGTGCCCACTGTGGGGGATGGGTTTGGTTCTCACGTCAATGGAGCTATGTTCCAAGGGGGGTTATGGCTGCCTCTGATGTGTCATACAGGTCACCACGGAAGTGGGGGAAAGCAAGCAGTGACAAACCTCATCCAGCTCCCATGCAGCCAGCAAAGTCAGTCTCACTCCTGCTGTGTTCCGCCAACAGCCCTGAGTTTATATCCAGGCAGCCTGCACAAAAGGCTGAGATCTTGCTGCAGGCTACAAGTCTCTCCTCTGAGAAAGCAAGCAGGCTTCTCAGACCTCTCCTGCTGGCTGCAGCTCCTGTGCTTGTATCTGCACTTGTCATTTGCCCCCCTGGAGTTTGCTCAGGAAAATTCCTGCTCAATCAAAATATTACAAGTTCAGCTAGAAGTTTCCTTTACCCTGTGGCTTCTCCTCAATTCTGCTGGGTACCTTCCCCTAGGACCCTTTTGAGATAAAGCCAGGGATGGCTTCCCTTGGCTCAAGCTGGGGACTGGGAGTTCCTACAGGGCTCTTCCCACTGCTTCTTCTGATTTTATATTTTGCTTGGGTCCCTAAATCCATTTCAGCTCTAGGTGAGATTAAATTCTTCTCCCATGATCTGAATTTTCAGGTTCCCCAGTAGGGATATGTGTTCAGAGGCATACTTTTCCCCCTCTTGCACTTTGGGAACTCAGTTTTTCAACTGTCTCACAGAGTTTGCAGCAGCAAGCCACTTCTTTTGAAGGGTCTGTGAATTATTTTGGTTTTCTTGGTATGTTCCTGTGGCGGTTCTTGGAGTAAAAGTTCATGATGTGAGTCTCCACCTGCTGTTCTGTCCATCTGAGTGGGAACTGCATGTTAGTCCTGTCTCCTGTCCGTTATTTTCCCCTCGAGTGGTAGGAAATTTTCTTCTGTTAAGGGCTAAATGGCAAATAATTTTAGTTGTATTGCAAAAATATTCACTGGTCACAACTACTGGAATTTTCTCCTTGCAGAAAGAAAGCAACCACGGACAATACATAAATGAGTAACAATGACTTTGTTCCAATAAAACTTTATTTACAAAAGTAGGCAGAGGCTGGGCTTGGTCCATGGACTTTAGTGTGCTGACCTCTGAAGTACAGCATCAACAAACTAAAGAGGAAAAGTCCTGAGGATGTAATACTGAGTAATTTTACCAAAATAAAAAACCTATATTTGCATATCAATAGAAAATTATTTTATAAGTGAAGTTAATACGTAGAGGAAACTACTATATATGATGGTTATATTCTTAGGAATTCTACCAAATGTTTATAGAAATTATTGTAGAATATAGGGTTACAGGTTTTATCTTTTCTTTGTATTTTTCTGGTAATTCAAAGGTTTTATGGATTTGTTTTCCTGTGAGCTTATATCAGCTTTTAAATCAATATGCTTTTCTCATTAAAAAGATATAACATTTATTAATTTTGCCTAAATTGAATGCCAAATACTAGAATTCATAACTTATATAGGTTCTAGTTGCTATATATCAAGTATTTTTCTTCCTTCATATCTGTTAGAATTATAAAATGATATATACATTTACATCCATAAGCATTTAGTAAATACATGCAGTGAGTTAATTATGCAGTCAATGGATTAGTCTAGCCAGAATGATATTTCTTCTGTGTGCAGAGGCTCACACATGGAATCCCAGCACTTTGGGAGGTCAAGGCAAGAGGATAGCTTTAGTCCAGGAGTTCGAGACCAGTCTGGGCAATATGGCAAGAATCCATCTCTATACAATAGTTTAAAAATTATCCAACCATGGCAGCACACACCTGTGGTTCTATCTACTGAGAAGGCTGAGGTGGGAGAATGACTTGAGTCCATGAGGTCAAGTCTGCGGTGAGCCGTGTTCATGTCACTGCACTCCAGCCTGAGTAACAGAGTGAGATATGAATAGTAACATGCAAAATATATGCAAACTGAAATGCTTTATAATTAATTCTTGCTATAAGATGGTATTTTCCCATTCTCAGTAAGACTGTTTTTATTTTTTAAGTTATCATCTGAATTTTCACCAATCTTTGCCCCCTTTGATGAGTCATTGCATGGGGACTTGTCTAAGGCTTTGAAATAGAATCTTACTATTAGTCTTTGGAGGAAATGTAAAGCTTATACATTATGTTACACAGCTCTCTTCTCTGAGCCACAACTCTTACTTTTTATATCTTTCTTTAGGAAGCAGGAGGACATTTACTGTAATCTTTGTTTTCGCTTACAGAATAAGAGTTGCATATGTGGCTAACATATGCAAAGTTAACAATCCTGAAATACTTTAAATGGAGCCCCTTATATAATGGCCCTTCATATAATGGTAGTTATTTTGATATGTTTATCTACGACTTCCCAGGTACTTCTCTTATTTTCTCTCTATCACTATGGTGATATTGTGAAGATAGAAATCAATGTGATTTGCAGCTCTTACATGTGGAAAGTGAATGAATATTCATGTCAACTATTAAAATCAGCAATTTAAACAAATTTATTTCCATTCATTCAGTATATTTAGCCATCTTATTTTTCATATTTGTCTAATAAATTATAGACATAATATCATATACAGTTTAATTAAGAAATAATGTTAAACTTAACATTCATGGAAAATAAAATATATATCATATAATGACTCAGGACAATAGAAGTACAATTCTGACTCACCTAAAGTAAAAGTATAGGCATTTCTAGTTGTCAGGCAATGTAACAATTCACAGACACTGGGTTTTTCATCTCTGGAGCTTTTATCTTTTTGTTGTTGTTATTGTTAGAGATGGGGTCTTGCTCTGTTATCTAGGCTGGAGTGCTGTGGCACAATCATAGCTCACCGTAACCTTGAACTCCTGGGCTCAAGCAAACATCCCACCTCAGACTCCAAAAGTGTTGGGATTACAGGTATGAGCCACCAAGACCAATCTTTATGTGGATCTCAGAACACATTCGATGTGTTCTGAGAACCCTCCCCATCTTTTATCTTTAACATGTGATTTTAAATTTAAATGGTTGTTAGTGAGTCAGAGGTAGGAAGAGCATAAGTAGTTTCAGTACACATTACTTCTGCTCATTTCCCATTGGGGAGGATTCAGTCATTTGGCCACAACTAACTACAAAGGAGGCTGGAAAATGAAGTCCGACTCTCCATGACGAAGACAAAATGGGCTTGGTGAATAGCTAGATAATCTGAGAACATAGAATTTGTCATACAGTAGTGACTGTAACGTGAACACCTTTTAAGTAAAGACTTTATATAATTAATAATATTAGGATGCTAACTTTGTAATCCATAATATTATGTTTGTATATTCTAATTCACAAAATAGGTGTGAGTTACTAGTTAGAACATAGACCTTGACATCATGTGCCCTTCCCTTTGGTGCAAGAGATATGTTAAATACAATTTCAGAGCAAACTGAACTCAAGGAACACTTTATCAAAAATTATTTTTTTGTTCCTCTTTCTTAATCTAGATTTCTAACATTTTATGTTCTGCTTGGTTTCATGGATGTTGCAATAATGGCCTGAGTTTTAATAAAATAATTTGTTTTGTTAGCTAAAAGTGAACCTTTATTTAATGACACCAATCCATTAATATATTTCTATTTTTGAATTAACCAATATTGCCGCTTTTGTTCAAAGAATTGCTACCAATTAAGCTGATTATGGAGAAGTGTTACGGGCCTTTAGTCAGAAAGGCAGCTGAAATCCGGAGTGTTTATTATAATACACAATTTCAACCTCAGGCTATTCAAGCCAACATAAAAAGACAAATAAATAAAAAGGAACTGATATTATTAACTAAAGCAACATTAACTTTGGTATTGATGAGATGTCAGGGAGAAGAGACACAGTCCAAGAAACTTGGATAATACTATTTTATTGTTTGATTCTCTATTGGAAGTGTTCTGAGATCCACATAGGGATTGTTCTGTCAATTTTCAAGCAGTTCCATTATTGCAATGATTGAAGAGCCTCAGTTTGGTAGAGGACAAACAGTGATCTTGTGTGTCTCAGTGCAATCTAATAATAATACAAAATACAGTTTACATCTCTGTCAAAATTAGTTTTACTGATACCTCTCCCATATATCCTGAACAAAATGTTTCCTCAAACTCCAAAGGGAAAATAAGATTTCCACCCAATTGCACCTTGTGTTTTTTTCTCATATTATACATGGATAAATTGGAGGGCTAGGAATAGAACAGAGAGAAGAAAAACGTGTGTCTTTGTGTGAGTATTTACTCCTCATGGTGACTTGTAAGTCAGTTAGTTTGTCAATAGTTACTGAATGTCTTCTCTGAATCAGAACAGCATTAACCCCAGCAAAGCTCTTGGTCTCAAGGAACTTATACAGTATTCTAATGAAGAAAATGATCAATAAATACATAAAGTTCAGACATCATTAAGTATCTAAAAGAAAATAAAGTAGCATAAAGTTAGACTGTGTGAGGAGGTAGGGTCTAAGCAAATATCTCGAGACTGAGGCTCTACCTCTGAGACAACACTCTCCACAATCAACAAGAAACTGATTTTACTTTTGGTTATTCTCTAGAAAAGAAAGAATAACTTAGAAATTAACATCAGCTAAATTAAAGTAGCTAACTAATGCCTGAGGGACATGTAGGAAATAAGAATGTGCATGTTAACCATCTAAATAGGAAAACATAATTGGGTGCTTTGAAAAACAGTAGGACCCCTTTCTGCTTCTGAGAAATGAATGATGGCATAACCACCTCCCTGTCCTGTCACCTCCACCCACAGTACACACTCTAGCAGTTTCCTTCCACCACACCATTTTCCTCCACATCTTATTTCCTCATGGCCCTGCCATTGCTACTTCCTCACCATTATTTCTTTATCTCTTTCTGAGCCCTCCTAGTTCTTTCCACATAAATTTCCATTTTCAGTACCTCTCCTCTCCCCACCCTAATGGTAAACTTTCACTAAAAGATCAGTTCTTGGAGGAAAGTAGCAGGAGATGCCATTAGAGTTTTTTTTGTGTGTGTGTTTTTGTTGTTGTTGTTTCCTTTTTCTTTCTAAAGACATGGAAATTCACCTAAGCCCTTGACTCTCAGCCTCCTGGCCCTCAAGCAGGGCTTGGTTTTTTAAACACACACACACACAGACACACCAAACAACAGCACCAACAAAACACACACGAGAGAGAGAGGAGATTTTGGTGCAAAAAATGATAATGATGCAGGGCAGTTGCAAAATGGGGATATAAGAGGGGGGTTGGGAGCTTTACCTGTGATCTGAGATCCCAGTGTAAATATCCCCGATCTAAGGGGTCAAATGTACACAATCTGCCAGTACAAATTATCTGATGATGTGTCAGAGATGGGAATTCTAGGTGAGGGTGATGATAAACATCTTTCCTCTCTCCCGGTTTACAAAGCTTGAAATCCACCTGAGAGTTATATATCATACTCCTAATCAGGACATCATGACATATTGCCTCCCTGGAGAGGATGCGTTGGGCAAACACAAGGATGCTATTTGTAAAGCAAATTTTCAGAGCCAGCTCAAGAAATGAAAAATACTCACCTAACTCGTGAGGTGCCTGTGATAATATCCATATTACAGACAGGGAAAATGTGGCTCTCTGGGATAAAATATGATTTTCAGTTATTTGAGTCCATGAACTAGAATTCCAAATCCACACCCTGTGAATAAAAATCTCAATCTTTCTGTACAGCAATATAATTGTTGAGTCTAACTGTCCTAGTTTTAAATCCTAACTTTGTTACTTACTGGTTATTTACTGTATGCAAGAAACTCAATCCTTCAACACCTGAATTTTCTTGCTTTTGAAAATTGGGGATGATGGAGCTCACCTTAAACTTTAAAACGTAGTTGTGAGCATTGTGAGAGGTTGATGATAGAAAACACATGTAAACTCCTTGGCACATATAAAAAGAGTACAAAATATTTATTATTCTTACCATGTTTATATAAATTAGATGTCTACATTAGATAGCATCTTAATGAAAAAAAGCACCACTCGAAAGTTGCCAATAGTTTGCTATCAGAATGTAGGTAAACTCAGGAATATGAACTTATTTGTTAAATATATGAAATGGCCCTTCCGATTTACACACAAATCAAGTTTTTCAGTTACTTTTTGCTGTGTGACTGAGTAAACCGAATAAACCATCACGTATGATAGCTCATGGATCTGTGGTTAGTTGGATGGGCTGGAGTGACTTCTCTAGGCCAGGTTGTTTTCTGCTGGGCTCACTCAAGCAAGGTTAGGGGCTCTGCTGTAGGTTGGGTTTGACCAGGAAAACTTCATAGGGTATCTTGGCCCTATTTGTGTTTCATCCTTCTGAAACCAACTTGCCAGTGTGAACACATCCTTTTCACGGCAGTGGCAGGAGTGCAATAGAGCACATCAAATAGTACACCTACATTGTCAAATCTCTGCTTGCAACACATCTGCTAATGTCATATTAGCCAGAACATGTCACAAAGACAAATGGACTTGAGGCTGATGGAGATGTTTTCTGTTTCTTAAAAGGGGAAGCTTAAAAAAGCAGTTAAAAGGGTATAGGCACAAGGGAAATTGAATAATCTATAGCAAGTAAACACTCTCTTGGGAAGAAAAGTGTAAAAATCTCTATTTGTGTTTAAGGATGGATTCATTCCCTTCCTCTTGGTAGAAGAGAAGTTTAGTGTATTGTTGAATATGTGCTGTGTGACCTTGGGCAAATTATTTAAACTTTTATGTGATTCAGTAAAACAAAAATAATAAGAAGAACCACGGCATGGAGTTTCTTTGAGAATTAAAGAAGATAATCTATAAAACATGCTTAAAACATCTGGCATATAGTAAGAAATCAATAAATGCTTATTACTAGTTGGACCTGGTCAATGAAAATTAATTTTACATGAAATTTTCCAGAAAACACGGATAATCTGACTCCAGCCTCTCAAATTTTGGGGTCCCGGACTATTAGAACTTGTAATTTGTTGAGATGTTTCCTACACCAAAATCCACAGGTTCATTAGTTTACATATGTAGTAATGTTCTGGGGGAAAATGTCAGAGGATATTATTGTAATGCAAGTGCAATAATTTGGAACTGTAAACACAGAGCATGCCTGTCCTTGGATAAGACTGAGAAATTTGGGAAAATTTCTCTCAAAATAGTACTCTGGTCTAGGTAGAATGCTTCATTAATACCTGTGGTTAAAAATATTTAATTAAGTATAAGATCATGGGGATTTTTAACCATCACAAATGAGTGTTACATTGTGAATAAGACATGTTTCCTCACCCTTTAAGACTGTAAAACATTACTAGAAGACCAACAGGACACTCATGACAACAGTCGATAGGGACAGTATTTAGAGTTGATATCAGCAGATACATGGGAGCCTGTGTTTTGCCTGTGGGCTCTTAGAAGCAGGACTAACCTTTCTTAATTGAGTAAGCCTCCAAGTTTCTGGGGCAATTAATGGGGAGAGATACCATTTTTTTCCCATGTAAGTATCTATGTTTCAGAAGAATTTGTTGAAAAGGTTATCATTTCTCATTGAATTTTCTGGCATCTTTAAACACACACACACACCCTGATATCACACTGTTTTAATTTGTTTTATTGTTAAGTCTTAAATTAGGTAGTGTAAATCCTCTAACTTTTTAATTATTGTTTTGATTATTCTGATAATGTGCATTCCAGTATACATTTTAGAATCAGCTTATTGAACTCTGCAGACAACCTGATGAAAATTTGAGTGATACTTTGCTAAATTTGTCAATTGATTCAAGGAAAATCAACAACTTATAAAATTAAGTCCTTTCAGTGCATGAACATGATATATCTAGGCAAATATTAAGGTGTTCAACCTTCTTTCTGTGATGCTCTGATGTTTTCAGTGTAGAGATCTGGTACAGATGTTGTTAAGCCTGTGAATATTTTATATATTTTTATGCCATTGTAAATGGAATTATTTTTATTTTATTTCCAAGTTTATTTTAACAACTTTGAAATGCAATTGATTGTGTGTTTTACAACCTGCTAAATACTTATTTCAAACAGCTTTTTTATAGATTCCTTAAAATTGTCTATGAATGAATCAGGTGGGGTCAAATAATAATAGCTTTAACTTTTTTTCAAATTGGTATATTTCATTTATTTAGGTATTTTTAAATTTTTGAAATGGGTAAGCCCTCCATTATAATGCAATACAGAAGCAGTGAAAAATGCCCATTCCTGTCTTGGGCCAAATCTTGGGAGTGTGATGGGGTAGGGAAATTGCCCTTTCACTATTTCCTGATGTGATCTTTAGTTTTTTTTATAGGTGCTTTTATCAGCTGAGAAAGTTCCCTTCTTATAGTAATTTGCTGAAAGGTTCCATTTAATTTATCATAAACAGGTGTAAAAGTTTCAAAATGAATCTCCTGAAATTATCACTTGATATTTCTCCTTTTCCTATTAATATGGTAAGTTAACATTGAGTAATTGATTGATTTTAAATAAAAAGAAAACTGCATTCCATAAACTCCTTATCTTATGACACATCATTCACTTTATAATTGATGGGCTCTAACAACTATCCTATTGCTATTAATAATGCTTTGGGAAATCAGTGTTTATGAGGGATATTGGCTTATAGATTTACTTTTAAGATAGTGCTTGAAGGTGGGAGGGGAAAAAAGACACTGATATTGGTATTAGGGACTTACTGTCTTCATAAAATGAGTTGAGAATGGCCCCATCTTCTGTATTTCCTGAGCAATTCTGTGGAGAGTTAGTGTTATTTTTTCCACAAATGTAACAGAATAAGTCGGTGGATTTGTATAAGGCTGGTGTTGTGTTTGTGGAAAGATTTTATATTTTTATAATTTCTTCAATAGAGATAAAAATAATCAGATTTTTATTTTATTTTTATAACATTTTTGGTATTTTTTGTGTTTTACAGGATCTGACAATTTTATCTATGTTGTTGAATTGACTGACATAGTTTTGTATAATATTTCCTTATTATTGATATCTTTAAAAGTTCTGTTTATTTCTGTTATTGAAAATTCCAATCCATTTTCTTATTACTTTCATTTTTCCTCTTAGGAGTCAGTTATCTAGTGAATGTTTCTACTTTGAACATCATCTGTCTTAAACACTATGTAATTTCAAAATTTTACCTTTTAAAAATTGTTTTATTTTTAAATATTATGGGTATATAATAGTAAATTTATGAGGTACACGTGATGTTTTGATACAGGCATACAATTTTTTTAAATAGTTGTTACTATGATGTTATCTGGTACGTTTTTCTCTTTATTTGTCCTGTTTAAGTTTCATAGTGTCTTTTGAAAAAGTATAGTTAAAGAATTTTCATAAGTTCTGAATCTGTCTTACCTATTAGGTATTAAAATGTGTCCCATGTCCTATTGTCTGAATCCTATTTCTTTGACTCCATTAATGTCCTCCATTAATCTTACCTCTTTCTACTTTGTCTGAGTTCTTGTTCCTCTTGACCACTCTAGATTTTTTTTTCCTAACCTATGTACCAGTTCCTCATTTGTATCTCAGTCTGTGTCTTACATGTCATTAAACCATCATTAAGTTCTCAATTTTATGGTTTTATTATAGAATTATCTTATTATGTTGGACTATTTTTTCTATTTCCTTATCAGAAATTTTGGTCCAAATTGTCTAGATCACCATTGCCAAATTCACAAGGCCAAAATAATTTTATACTAGTAATAATTTATATTTTTATAGCTATATTTTCTAGCTATATAAATTATTCAGCTGACCTCTCACTCTTATTTAAGGCTCATTTATATCTCAGTGACTATAATTTGAACTCACAAATAGATAGTGGGAGAGAAAATGTTGAGGAAATGACCTGTTAATCCAGTTTATTTTTTATAGGTTTAACAAATAGTGCAATCTAGTTTATATATCAATTTCTTATATACTGGATAATTGTGGGAGAGTCTTCTTGGTTTCAAACAACTGGAGACCTAAACAACGACAACAAAAAATAACTGTTTTTCTCCTTACAGTTCTAAGAAGACATTATTCTATAGTGAATATTTTAAGAAAATGTCTATCCTCTGACCAACCAGGTAGCCTTCCTAAGAAATACTTCATCCTGTATAGCTTGGCAAACATCATTAGGTGAATCTTAATTAATAGAGGTAAATTCTACATTTTTGAGAGAGGTTACTTAATACCTTTATTATTTAATTAATATGCAGTTATCTGTTCAATTTTTCTTTTACATATTATATTGCCAAAATTATTGTTGATGAAGTCCCATATAAATTATGTGGATGAGTCACTCTCTGTACATTCAGAAATAATGCTGTATGCTAATTATTTGAATGAGGAATTGACCTTCCGCTATTCTCAGGATAAATGGAATTATAATCACAAGGGAAAGAAGGTGTTAGGCCTACAAACAAAAATCAGAAAAGACCCGTTAAGATAAGTCAAATTCATTTATTAACTTAGCAATTTATTTTAAAACTGCTAGGCATTAGGGACTAATAAGCCAAAAGGGGGAAAAAAAGATGAAATCTAGACTCTGGGAGTTAACTCAACTAGTATTTAGAGGTTGTAGAGGAGCACTAGTTTTCAATCTTTTTTTTTCAGGACTGCTTTGCACTAAAAGATGGTTTGAATTTTCACCCATATTAATATTGTTACATTAATTCAACTTCCAACTTAATTAAAATTTTAGTAAAAGTTAATAATATTATAAATATAACCATATGTTAAAATAAAAGATGCACTTCTACCTTTTCATGAATTAAACTGGGAGGGAGAGCAACAGACATGTTGCATTACAAAATTGGTAAGCTAAAAAGTTAGAATAGAGACGGAGAGCCCTTATAATTTAACAAGAAAAAAAATAAGAAAAATGTAAAATTTTGTCCTGGTACAGAAAATAATACTTAATGAAAAAATAACTTAGAAGCAGAAATATAAAACAATAAGCACTAATGGTGATTTTTGCACTAAAGGAGTAACTTGACTGTCAACAATGCTAATGCAATCTAAACTGAAATAATATAAAGATATAGATAGTGAAGCCAATATGATTCTACTCTCTTGATTAGAATCACTAGAATCATTTTTAATTTTGAAATTTTTATTTTAAGAAATCCATAAATTAGTCATATTGTTTCCATAGGATTTTGATCTGAATGACAAGAAGTCTAGAAAATGAATCATATCATATAATAAATTTTAGGAAGAAGTGTGCATTTTTGCCTGAATAAGACATAAGTATTTGAAGGTCTCCTATGCAGAACAGGGGTTTGGGCTTATTATCATGAAGAAGATACTGACAAGGTTGTCTAAAAATGGAATGATTTTTTTCTGCCACTAAAGTTCAAGAAGAAGCTGAAGGAACTTCAGAAGTAGTTTTAAAGAGGATATTCAACTATCTGATAAGATACTGAAATAGAAAACTAGGTAAAAACTAGGTAACCTTAAATGTTCCTTCTAATCAAGACATTCTCTAACTTTATGAAAACAATCTAGTAAATACACTGTTGTCTTCATAAACTCTATTCTCATTTCTCATAGGCTAAGGGATGTTTGCATTTATTATATCCTTTATATTTTACATAGTCTTTATATAACTTGTTATATATTTATAAATGTGTGATTTATGGCTCAGATTTTTGGTCATAGTCTAAATTAATCTCATCTTAATGGCTTTATATTAGAATCAATATTTTTGTTTCAAAACTGGTCCTCTGAAACTTCTCCAAGCTAGCAATCACCCTAAGCTTAGAGAGAGTGGAGACACCATTGTAAATTTCAACTTTAGTTTCACAGAGCTCACGTAACAAATTTTTACTAATCTGGTGGCTTAAAACAACAGAAATGTTTGGGAGGCAGAAGTGGGGGGATCACTTGAGGCCAAGGGTTTGAGACCAGCCTGAGCAATATGGTTCAACCGTGTCCCTACTAAAAATAAAAAATTTTAAAAATTTTTAAAAAGCTGGGCATGGAGATTGAGAATCAGGAGGTTGAGGCAAGAATCGCTTGAACCCAGAAAGTGGAGGTTAAAGTGAGCTGAGATTGCACCACTGCACTCCAGCGACTCTATCCAAACAAACAAACAAACAAAAAAGGAAATTTATTCTCTGACATTACTAGAGACTAGAAGCTAGAAGTCTGAATTCAAGGTGTCAGCAGGGTCATGCTCCCACAGAAAACTCTAGGGCAGTATCACTACTTGCCTCTTCTGTCTTGTGGCCCCAGGTGTGCCTCTGCTTGTGGCAACATAATCCCAATCTCTACTTCTGTCTTCACATTGCCTTCCTCTCCCTATACAGTTTCTATGTGTACTCTTCTGTCTCTCATATAAGGGATACTCGTTAGATTTATGGCCCACCCTAATCCATGACGACTTTATCTCAATCCTTACCTTAAGTGCACCTGTAAAGGCCCTATTTCCAAATAAAGTCATATTCTGAGGTTCTGGGTGAAGATGAATTTTGAGAAGCACTATTCAACCCACTGCTCTACCGAGACAGGAAATGAAACACTTATGCTTTGCATTTCAGCAGGGGCTTGCACTTTACATCTGTCCTCTTAGGTGATGAATATTAAGTATCTTTACTAAAGAAACAATGTAAGACTTGTAATTCACTTTCATGAAGCAGCAACAGTTTGCACTATTTAAACATGGTCATGTTTCTTCCATTGATTTTTTTGTGATAATGTGATGAAATTAATTTCAGAAAATATTTTTTAAAATTTATCAAAACAATTCTTACGTATGGGATTGAAAGGTAAACCATGTAAAGCATTAAAAGTAAAGAATCTTTGTAACTCACTAAATAGTACTTATCTAAGAAATGTTTCTGCAGTCTGTTAATAGAACACTGATTTTCCATCCTGGATGATCCGATTTTGGCTTACTGATCCCAGAAGCTAAAAAATATATTGAATTTCAGACAAAGTGTATAGATATAAGATATCAGATTAGTTATAGAAAGAAGGTGCTTTCAGCAAATTGTAAATCAAATTAAGATTTGTCTTTAACACTGCTACTAGTATGTATTACAAGCACCTTAAATTATTTTTACCTTAGGAAGAAAATGTTGATCTAATCATCAGTTAATTTGCCGAAGCCACATGTGACATGTACAAATAGTTATTGGTGACTGTTATTTTATTTTTATCTTTAATTATTTGTCACTAATTTATAGAACACTAAGTAATTGCATTTTACAGCTGTATTCCTTCAGAAATTCTTCAACTGGTGAAAACTTTACTCTCTGATTATGTATGCATTCAAAATATCTTTGGGGATTTTTAAACTGTAGTCTCCTGTTATGCTCCTTGAATAGAGAATGTTCTAATAGTTGTAATAATAATAAATATCTCAAAAAGTTAATTTAGGAAATACACAAATAACAGAGCCTGTATCTAAGCTGGGGATCAAATAGTAAACCAGAAACTGAAATAAAGTCACATTATGCATTCAGAATAAATGGACACCAGAGGTCTAATTTTGTGCTAATTGTCAGCCTTTTGAAGAATAAATGGACGCTGAGGTGGTGGGTTTGGTCTATGGTGAGGGAGGGTGCTCATGAGGGTGTCCACTGTAACCATTACCTAGAGAACAACCAATGAAGTCTTCTAAATATGATGTGATTTATATAATCCGACCCACGCCACCCCCCCCAGCAAAGGATCATTCTTTTTAAACTTGAATCTTTTAGCCCATGTTGAGATATATATTTGTCTATATGCTACCTTGTTTTTCTTCAGTTTCAAAAGTAGAAGGCAGGCCGGGCGCGCTGACTCACGCCTGTAATCCCAGCACTTTGGGAGGCTGAGGCTGGCGGATCATGAGGTCAGGAGATCGAAACCATCCTGGCTAACATGGTGAAACCCCATCTCCACTAAAAATACAAAAACTTAGCCGGTTGTGGTGGTGGGCGCCTGTGGTCCCAGCTACTTGGAAGTCTGAGGGAGGAGAATGGAATGAACCCAGGAGGCGGAGCTTGCAGTGAGCCGAGATCGCGCCACTGCACTCCAGCCTGGGCGACAGAGCGAGACTCCGTCTCAGAAAAAAAAAAAAAATGTAGAAGGCAAAGGATCAGGGATGTTATTTTCTTTTCTATGGTTTTACACATGGTATGTTAAGAGAGTACTAGTTGATATTGTGATTCTTTTGCTGCACTCTTAAAACCAAGTCTTGTAGTAAAATCAGGACCAAATAAATTTTGACCTTTTAGGAAATCAGTGATATGTGGGATGTTTTAGAAACAGAATATTAAGTGCTAGTGAGAAAGCCTAGGGATTGCAAATTTAGTCCTTGATTTATGTAGTTGAAGCTTAAATAAGACTAAAACTTATTTTATTTCTGCTTTTTAATTTCTCTGTATATCTATTGAGAAATGAAAAATGGCAGCACATTAACTGCCTTTTAATTACTTTCTGATACCCTGATGAAGCATGATAATTTAAAAGCTCTTGCTTAACAACAGCTTGTAGAGTGAGATCATTAAATATTGTGTCACAACATCGGAGTACTATTATTTTATGCTCCTGGTTTATCACATTAAAGCTTTTTCTTAATGAGCACCTAATAACCTTCAGGCTGCCCTGCCCTTCTTCTGAAACTAGTGAGAGGAGAGCCAGTCAGAATATCAATAGGCCTAGCCCAACATATAATACAATTTCAAAATGTTTATTTCTGCTAAATATCTAAGATGGAAGTACTGGGTGACAGTTACTCCCCAGAATAGATCTACAGACACACTGCAAGGGTCACCTCTATCCAGGGAATTTGTGCCAGTGTTTTTCTTGACAAATCATAGTTGTGTACATTTATGTAGTACAGTGTGATATTTTGATATATGTATACAATGTGACAGGATTAAATCAAGCCAATTAACATATCCAGTACCTCACTTACCTATCATTTTTTATGGTGAAACACTTGAGAAGTATACTTAATGTGTCACTCCCCTTTCCACTGAGTGTGAGACACAGACGACTGTCCTGTGGCCCAGCCTTTTGACCATGTCTTGTTTATCTGTATTATTTAAATAACTGAAATAAAATAAACGTTTTTCTTCAGTAAAGCAGAGTTTATAGACATAAATTGTTGATGAATAAAATAGCTTGAGGTTGTTAATGTTTTGGAAATAATGAAAATTTCACGCAGATGCATTGAGAAAAAAGTTAAACATTATTGATTCTTAACTAATCTTCAAGTTTGTGATATGCATGAAATTATTAAATAGTTTGGAGTATAACAAAAATACATGATTTTGTTGATGACAGGTCTTTAGAAATGCAGCTAGAGCATTCACTGATGTCAAATAAAAAATAAAAGAATCCACAAAAAATCAGAAGGTTGAACTTTGCAAATTGTCTAACAGTACACAAATGCAGCAGAGCTTTTATATTTTAATGGGTGAAAAATTAACAGATTACCTGGAAAGAAGATGGTTTGCTAAAATAATTCTCACACTATCACTATAGTGAAGAATTCAGCAGTTTATTTAAATTTTTGAAGGGATTTCAAATTTATTACATTAAACAAAAATCTCAGAGACAACTTAGCTGTTACCATATTTTTTTCTCTTAGATAAAAAGCTATATGGAATATTCTATGTCACTTAGATATATAAAGAAGATTATACAAAAGATGAGGGATTTCCAAACTAATCCTTTATAAAAAGCAAATGATTCATCTCTCTTTTCCTGTAATGCTGTCTTTATCTGTGCTCAGTCTTAATACATCAGTGTATATCCTGATTTTTATTGCGCACCAATTTTTAAGAGTAAATATCCTCTCACAGCTCAATTCCAATGCAAAGGTGGTTTACAACATAGAATTCTACTGAGTATAGATTTTTAAAATCCTACAGAAACATGTAGATACTCAGTCAAATGGCTGTAAAAGCATTGTTTTTTTCCAATATTCTGCTCCTTCTTGTTAAATCAGTTTACTAATTCAAAGCTTTACATGACCCTTTTAAACACAGATTATAATCACGTTCTTAGATGTATAATTCTACATACATGTAGGATCAATTACAGCATTATATAAAATAGAGCATAAAAGAGGTAAAAGCAGCTAATGCAGAAAAACAGAAAAAGGCAGTGGGGTTCATAGATAATTATCTAACAACTATCAATACAATGCTATTGTTACATAAATGAAATAAGATATATCCTAGGTTTTATTACATATACTTAAAGCTCAAAGGTGCTGAAAGCATAGCATTGAATAGATTATGAATAGGACTTTTTTTTTTTGCAGTTTAAGAGGTGAAAAAAAGTAGAACATGATCTTATTCTATCTCAGTTGAGAACAGGTGCATCATGTGACACAAATATTTTGCCACCCTGTCCTCAAATGATCACAAAAAGCTGTAAGCATTTATTCTGAAATAACTTAAGTATACTTAATAACACCTAGGATCTATTTTATTTCATAAATAGAAAAGACTATTGGAAAGATTATCATGAAGAAGAAATGCTTGACAATCTTCACAATAACCTAAAATCACAATCGTGTACAAGTATAGTTTCATAAGAATATTTGCACTGTTTGAATACTATGGAGTTATTAGCCTTGCTTTTTATATAGATAAAGTATGAATAGATCAAGTACTCTAGGAGTATTTATAGTATCATTATATATTGATTACAATAAAATGATGAAGATTTACTATACTGAGCCCTTTTTCTTTAGATGTTTTATTTTAAGGTTGTTTAATTTTTTTATGTTTAACTTAAACTTAAATAAGTTTAAGGTTGTTAATTAATTAAAATTAATTGTTGTTTAATTTTAAGGTTTATAATAAAAAATTTTAGAAATGGGGTACTCCACTGGTTAAAGTAATACTTGAGTCTATTTTAAAAAATTAAGAAACATGAAGTATTCCTGACAACAGATACATTCAATTATTTAGAGTTGATAAACTTATTAAGGTAGGGCATTTGCTTTTCCCTTCAGGCTGTAACACATATTGAAATGTTTTCTCATTTAGATATTATTTTTCAATTTACTCTGTTTACAAAATGTAGTCAAACTCTTGATTTATTCTGAGTTCAGCTCTGTTGGCTTTTGTACTAAAGGGTATTATACAGCATAAGTAATAGTGACACTAAAAAAAAAGGCCATACCCCATTTTGAAACATGTGAACCAGTCAGCACTAGCCAAGAAGGACTTAATATTCTCCTGCTCCTGAGTAACATAACCATAAATTTCTTTGGCTTTCAGCCGCAGAAGAATGCCGTCTGGTATGTTTTTTAAAAATTTTCACCATTTGTGAATTCATAAATGCAATCACTTTTCCATCTTTTCCATAGCTTCAGCATATACTAGGGATGTTATGTTAGCAGCTTCTTCAGTAGCCTCATATACAGATCAACAAATTTTTTCCACCTTTTTCTTGATGTATGGCATTGTTGATTCATTAATGTTGAACTTATGGCCAACGGCACTATAACTCATATCCAAAGGAAGCTTCTGTAGCGTATGTTATTTTCTCGTTAAAGCACATTGCAGTCTTGTGCTTAGGAACACTAGGCAGTGTTTCAGCACTGTATTAGACTGGGTAATTTATAAGGAAAAGAGGTACAATTGATTCACAGTTTTGTATGGCTGGGGAGGACTAAAGAAACTTACAATCATGGTGGAAGGAGAAGCAAACACGTCCTTCTTCACATGATGGTGGGAAGGAGAAGTGCCTAGCAAAAAGGGGGAAAGCCCTTTATAAACCATCAGATCTCGTGAGAACTCACTCACTGTCATCAGAACATGATGGGAAAAACCACCCCAATGATTCAATTATCTCCACCTGGTTCCGCCCTTGACATGTGGGGATTATTACAGTCAAAGGTGAGACTTGTGTGGGGACACACAGCCAAATCATATCAAGCACTATGTTTGGGGGCCATGGTTTTTTTCACAAAATAAAACAAAACAAAACAAACAAACAAAAAACCTAAAACGTTGAATAGATTTCAAATAAGACTTTTTTTTTTTTCTTTTATTATTATTATACTTTAGGTTTTATGGTACATGTGCGCAATGTGCAGGTAAGTTACATATGTATACATGTGCCATGCTGGTGCGCTGCACCCACCAACTCGTCATCTAGCATTAGGTATATCTCCCAGTGCTATCCCTCCCCCCTCCCCCCACCCCACAACAGTCCCCGAAGTGTGATGTTCTCCTTCCTGTTTCCATGTGTTCTCATTGTTCAATTCCCACCTATGAGTGAGAATATGCGGTGTTTGGTTTTTTGTTCTTGCGATAGTTTACTGAGAATGATGATTTCCAATTTCATCCATGTCCCTACAAAGGACATGAACTCATCATTTTTTATGGCTGCATAGTATTCCATGGTGTATATATGCCACATTTTCTTAATCTAGTCTATCATTGTTGGACATTTGGGTTGGTTCCAAGTCTTTGCTATTGTGAATAATGCCGCAATAAACATACGTGTGCATGTGTCTTTATAGCAGCATGATTTATAGTCCTTTGGGTATATACCCAGTAATGGGATGGCTGGGTCGAATGGAATTTCTAGTTCTAGATCCCTGAGGAATCGCCACACTGACTTCCACAAGGGTTGAACTAGTTTACAGTCCCACCAACAGTGTAAAAGTGTTCCTATTTCTCCACATCCTCTCCTGCACCTGTTGTTTCCTGACTTTTTAATGATTGCCATTCTAACTGGTGTGAGATGGTATCTCATTGTGGTTTTGATTTGCATTTCTCTGATGGCCAGTGATGGTGAGCATTTTTTCATGTGTCTTTTGGCTGCATAAATGTCTTCTTTTGAGAAGTGTCTGTTCATGTCCTTCGTCCACTTTTTGATGGGGTTGTTTGTTTTTTTCTTGTAAATTTGTTGGAGTTCATTGTAGATTCTGGATATTAGCCCTTTGTCAGATGAGTAGGTTGCGAAAATTTTCTCCCATTTTGTAGGTTGCCTGTTCACTCTGATGGTAGTTTCTTTTGCTGTGCAGAAGCTCTTGAGTTTAATTAGATCCCATTTGTCAATTTTGGCTTTTGTTGCCATTGCTTTTTTTTTTTTTCAATATAACAGCTGAAAAAAAAAGTAAGGTAGCGTGTGGTCTTAGTCTATCTCGGCTAGGAAAGTATGCATCATGTGACTCAAATACTTTACCACCCTGACTGCAAATGAGCACAAAAGCTCATGAGCATTTATTTTGAAGTAACAAATCATAGCAAGCAGGTGAATTCTCAAATAATCTGCAAACATGATAATCTACTGTATTTTGATTAGAATAGAAACCTAGGGCAAAGAATAATGCTTAAATGTAACTTAAGTTTATTTGATCTTTATAATCAATGATATAAATTAACATCTTTTAAAAATATTGCTTTGTATAATACAGGATTGGTTCTTTTGTAATTTTTAAATTAATGCAAATATTGTTTAAGTCAAATAATCCAGCATTTAAGATATTTTTATATACAATTATACTCCCATGTTAACATTTAGGTTAATAACAGCAAGAAAAAATACTAATATCTTCTTTTCAGTTTCTTTTTTAAATAAATTACATTGACCAAAACACAGCTGTTTTCAGTTTACATTTCTGAGGGTGTTGACAAAGCTATACAATCAAGTGAACAGAATCACAATCAAAATACGGAAGGCTTCCTGAGAAAATTTCTTCATGCCACTTTTTAGTCAGCTACCTCCTCCACAGCCCCATCACCATCGATCTGTTTTCTTCCTACATATTTACCTTTTCTAGAATGTCAAAAAAATGAATTCACATGACTCACTGCCTTTTCATTCTGACTCCCTTCGTTTAGCATTTTTCATTTGGGATCCATATATGATCCACCACTTATCAATGTGTCATACTTTTAAATTGATAGGCAGAATTCCATTGTGTGGATGTACCTCAGTTTGTTATCCATCACCCAAGAGAAAGGCATTTTGAATATAATTTTGGGCAATCACAAGTAAAGTTTCTATAAATATTCACATGCATGTTTCAGCATAAACATAAGCTTTCATTTCACTTAGTTTGATACCTAGAAGTGAGACTGCTGGATATTTTAGTAAATGTATATTTAACATTGTAAGAAACTGCCAAATCTTTTTTTTCCAACATAGCTGTACCATTTTGCATTCCCACAATCAATGTATGAGAGTTTCATTTGCCTTTCCTAATTGCAAACATATGGTCTTTTTAGTTCATTGTTACTGTTGTGGTGATGATTTGCTTGTTTGTTTTGAACGTTAACCATTTTATTAAGTATGTAATGATATCTTATTGCCAGATTATGTTGTGTTTTCCTTAATGACTAATGATGTTGAGGATATTTTAATATGTTCAACTCTATTACCTTTCTTTATTGGATTGTTTGCTTTTTATTGAGTTTTGGGAGTTCTTTATATATACAAGCCCTTTATTGGAGGAGTGATTGCACAGTATTTCTAAGTTTATATGGCCTTTCTACTAATTTAACAGTACATTTCAAGAGCAGGAATTCTTACCTTGGCTGTTGCTTTTATGGTACATGTTTCTGGTGACATATCTAAGGAATATTTGTCATATTAAAGACCACAAATATATTTTCTTATGTGTTCTTCTAGTAGTTCTATAATTTTAGGTTTCATATTTAAGTTCATGTCCTATTGTGAATTAATTTTTTATATAATGCAAGGTACGGATCAAGATTCTTTATTTTACTGCTTGTCAGTGTCAAAAACTTTCAACACCATTGTTAAAAATGTTATCTATTATTAATTAAATATACTTAAATCATAAAGAATGAGCCTATTTCTGAACACACTATTCTGTTCTAGTCATCTAACTGTGTATATATCTGTAATATTACACTATCTTGATTATTGTAACTTTACAGAAAATCTTGAAAGTAGGTAGTGTGATACCTCTAATCTTGTACTGTATCAAAATTGTTTTGGATATTCTTATTTGTTTTCATTTCCATGTAAATTTAAGAATCAATTTGTTAATTTCAGTAAAGTTATAGTAGAATTTTAACTATAAATAAATTTGAATCCTTTCTTTAATTTGTTTACAATTGACATCTTAAAATACTGTGCATTCTAAGACATAAACAATTTTCCATTTTATTTATATAACTTCCCTTTTATTTAGATCTTCTTTGATTACTTTCATCAGTGTTTTGTAGTTTTCAACATACAGGTACTAAAAATATTGTGTTAGTTTTATACCTGCATTTTTCATGCTTTCTGTTGCTTTTGAAAATTTGTACTTTAAATTTTAATTTCAATTGCTCATTGTTATAATACATTATACATGCATATATGTATGTGTTTGTGTGTGTGTATATTATGTATCTCTTGGGTTTTTTGTTTTATGTCACAGCACATCTTTATAGATACATACACATACATATATAATATGTATGTATAATGTACCTACATCTATAATATATGTATTATGTATTTTATATATTTATACACATATACAGAATGTATATATATACACATATACAGGATATATATATATATATATGTGTGTGTGTGTGTGTGTGTATATTGACCTCATATTCTGCAATGTTGGTAAACTTATTTGATCTATAAGATATTTACAAATAGGTTGGTTGTTAATCTTTGTAGATATTTATGTCACCTTTGTATAGAAACAAATTATTTATGTTCACATTTTATGCATTTCCTATCTTTTTCTTGACTAATTTCACTGGCTAAGATCTTCAGTACAGTAATGACATCTCATACATTCACTTTCTCTCTGCTCTTAGAAGAAAACCTTTCTTCAACTAGTAAGTATATTTTTATCTGCAGGGATTTTTAGTCTACCTTAAAAGGCTTAAGAAAGCCTATTTTCTTTTCAGTTTGCTTAGATTTTTTATCATAAATGTTGAATTTTCTCCAATTATTTTTATACAACTATTGTGGTGATCATATGGTTTTTCTTTTTTTGTTTGTAGATACAGTGAATTTTATTAATCAATTCTTGATTACTGAAGCAGTTTTTATTGCCAGGGTAAACTTATTTTCCATGACCTACTTTTAAATATTGTTGCACTAAATTTGAGTTTTTCATGTCTATGTTCTTGAGAAATATTAACATGCAGATTTCAATTTTTATAATAATTTGTTTATGGAGTCATATTAATGCTAGTCTCTTAAAATGAATTTGAAAGCATTCCCTTCACTTCTATATTCTGGAAGAAATTCTGTACATTTGGAACTACTTCTTTCTTAAATGTCGGGTAGAATTCACCATTAAACTGTTGGGACTTGGCATTTTCCTCATTTGGAAATTTTTAATTATAAAAATAATTATTTAATAGATATAATACATCTTAGATTATGCATTTCTTTTAGATTGGCCCTGGCATTTGTGTTTTTTAAAGGACTTTTAAAAGTTGTTAAATTTATGGACAAAGAGCTTCTCATGCCATTTCCTATTTTCCTAATAAATTCTGTGGGCTCTATTGTAATGTCCTTTTTTTTAGTACCTCGTATTTAAAATTTCTTTCTTTCTCTTTCTTTGTCATCCTGCAGGAAGTTTAATGATTATATTCATCATATTAGTTTCCTAATTCCTGATGCCTTAAAAATTACACAACTGAGCAGTTGAAAACATCAAGTTTATTTTCTCACGGTTCTGATGATCAGAAGTCTAGATTGGCTTAGCTTGGATGGCTTTCTCTGTTTTTGGGTTTCACAGGGCTAAACTCAAGGTGTCAACCAGCTGAGCTCTTTTATCCGGAGGCTCTGAGAAAAATCCCCATTCAAGCACGTTCATGTTGTTGGCAGAATCCAATTCCTTGTGGTTTTTGGACTAAGATCTCCATTCCCTTGTTGACTAGCTCTCAACTGGGAGGTGACATTAGCTCCTAAATGACTCTCTCTGATCATTGCATGTTGGCCCTTATTTCAGAGCACTGATAGCATGCTTCATGTTTGAGTTCTCCTGATTTCTCCTGTTGCTACATCTCTTCAACTGACTCTTTTGGCTTCATCTTTTATTTTTATTGGCTCAGGAATTAGACTGAGACCACCTGGATAATTCAGGATAGTCTCCTTATTTTATAGTTCTCTGATTATTAACCTTAATGATATCTGCAAAGTCCCTTCATAGCACTACATAGGTTAGTGCCTGGTTGAATAACCAGGAACAGAAACTTGAAGGAAGGAAGACATCTTAAGATTCTGTCTACTACATTGATCTTCACAAAGATCAGATTTTGGTGTAATCTGCCTTCCTCATTATTTTTCTGCTCTCAAGTTCATGATTTTTTTCCCATATGAACACCGTTTTATCCCTACTGCTGGCCATTTGTTGCTACTACCTGTTTGTTTTAATTTCGTCTTTTTGATCCTCTCTGTTTTTAGTTTCTTATTTCTTAAAGTGGCAGCATAAAGCATTAGTTTGATACATTTCTTCCTGCCTAATATCAGTATTTAATGTGATAAATTACTCTCTAAACACTGTTTGTTTGCATATAACAAATATAAGTATGTTGTATTTTCATTTTTGTTCAATTCAAAATATTTCTAATTTAACATACTTTCTTTTTTGCCCTTGTGGTTATTCAGATGTGTGTTCTTTAATTTTCAAAATATAGGCAAATTGCAGATATATTTCTAATAATTCCTTCGTATTTAATACTGTTATGGTACAATATTATATTATGTATCTTTGGGGCTATTTTTGTTTTCTTTCACAGTATATGATCTATTGTTATGACTGTTATTTGTGTATTCTTTTGTTGGTTAAAGGTTTTATAAACAAACACCTAAGGTAGACTGTTAGTAGTGTTTAGGTCTTCTCCATTTTTCTGATTTCTTTCACTTATTCTATTAATAGCTGAGATATGAATGTTGATATCTCAAACTATAATTGTGGATTTGGATTGTTGGGATTTTAATTGCTATCTTTCTTTAGTTTGTTCCTGGAAAAGTATATCTGCTTTATCACTAATGTTTCCCAGATTCTTACATTCTTATACATTTAGAATTTATGTGTTTATATATTAAATTATTTCCTGCAAACATTTTTAAATTTATGTATTGTGAGTGTGTGTGTGTGTGTATGTGTGTGTGTCTGTCTGTCTGTCTGTCTGTTTAAGTACAGTCAGCATAGTTTTTGTTTTCTTTCTGTTCTGATTATCACAGTATATGTATATTCTAGGTCTGTTGCTATACCCCATGGATGATAGCATATCATCTATCTTTGTTTCTTTTTTTAAATTATGAGCTGTGTGCTCTCTTGGGAAATTATTTTGAAAAATATTTATATTTAGATTCTAATTTTAAGATCATTTCCACTATAGAGGAGGACCCAATGCTATGCCAGGCACTGGGGAACGTAACCTACCTGGTATTTTATACTTAATTAAAAATGTGTATTTTTGAACACAGATCACATAAATTTGATCTATAAATGCAGGCAAAGGTGAGCTTTGTGCTATAACTTATCATATACTCATTTTGTCCTCCACCTTTGCTCACTGCCATGGTAAGCCTCATATCAGTCTTCTTGGTATAAGGGCTAGAAAAAATATATTTCAGTTTCCATCACATACCAACGGTGTTTGTTTTTGGTGTTTCTGTTTTATTTGGAAGAGTCACCCACCTTGTAGCAGCACTGAACTTTATGTATGTTCCCATTTTCTTTTTTTTTTTCCTTTATTATTATTATTATACTTTAGACTCTATGGTACATGTGCGCAACGTGCAAGTAAGTTATATATGTATACATGTGCCATGCTGGTGCGCTGCACCCACCAACTCGTCATGTTCCCATTTTCAACAAAGCCATGAAAACTAAAGTTCAAATTATCAGACTTAGAAAATACGGTCAAAATAAAAATATGTTTCTGTGAGTTCCTGTTTCACTGAGATTAACTTGCTAATTCCCTATTCTCCTTCAAGAACTTTGATATTTTGAAGGCTCGTTTTTTATGTTTTGACTTTTGATTAGAGTGGATACATAAATAACCATGCTACTAGAAATGGGACTTCATTCCAAGGATTTTAATTGCCCATTCTTCTTTAGCTTCTACAATGGCAACTTGCATCCATTAATATTTTCCAGATTCTTACTGTTAGTTAAGGTGGTTTGCTTGAAGATACTTTCTCTGATTTCTTTGAATTCATATGGTATAACATCCTGCTATTTCTTATTATGATACTTTGTAGATTCTCAGCTTATTAGATACCATTTTACTATCTTTATTTTTATGTGGTGTTAAAATATTCTCTCATTCAAAGCTTTTAGATTTGTTTTCTTTAGAAAGGGTATAAGCAATGTACAATTTTTGAGTTCTTGTCTTTTTTATATTTAGTCTTCTGCCAAACTTGAATTGAGAGCATTACTGCATATAAATTCAGATTCAGAGTATTTCCCTCATTTTGATGAAAATCATACATCACAATTTTAATATGGTATTAAATATCATGTTATTATATATTATGATAATATTTGTGAAATTATTTTTCAATGTTGTATAAGAGTCTAGTGCCGGTTACATATACATTTCAGTGGCCTTTGCTTACTTGAAGTAGAAGAGTTCAGTTCCCTTTAGAATTAGGACTGTTGTTATCCAGGGTGCAGCTATGGGTGAAAATTGTTCATTTACTCTACATACGAAATCTGTAAGATCAGTTTTCAAGCATCTATATAAATCATATGAGGTAAATGCTGTGTTAAGAGTTCATGTCTCATGCTTTTCCCCCACCCCATATTTTTCATTCTTATCTTTTTTTCTACTCCATAGAATTTTACCTTATAATTGTAAGGAGCTTGATTTGTCATTACTTTTCTAGCTCTTGAGTTAGAAGGTTTAGATTATTTATTTTCAACTCATCTTTTTTTCACCCTATATGTATTTAAAGCTATAATTTTATTTTAAATTGTGGTTTAGCTATACTACAAAATTTGATATGTTGCAATTTTATTTTTATTTCACTCAAAGTATTTTCTAATGTACTTTTTTCCTACGCATGAATTATCTAAAAGTATTTTGCTTAATTTCTTTTTTATTTTTCTGGTAACTTTTCTTTCCTATTTACTATATTCTGTATTATTCCAATTACTTGTATTATGTTGTGGCTTGTTTTTGGACATAGCTTATGACCTATTTTGGAAAAATTTTCATGTGAAATTAAGAACAGTGAGTATTTAGTGGTTGAAAAAATGTCATTAAAGTAAGTCATGCTGTTCAGATTGAGTTTTCCTTCTGTAAGATGCATAGAATATTAGATTACCTCAATTTTCTCAGAGGTTATATTTCAGTTGTTAGGTCTTTTCTGTTTTAGTTTTGTTTCCATTCCTAGGGCATAGCTGTTACTCATATTGTGTGCCGTGGTGCCTTGTGTAGGTCACTTACTCTCATCTTTCTAGGTCCTGAAATGAATGAAATGAAATTGATAATACTTTTCTGCCTTGTCTGTCTTTGAGCTCAAAGCTTAAGAGATTCTGTTCAACTGAAACTGTACATGTATGACTAAACCATTGCAGTTATGCAGAAATGCACCTGTCTCAAAATGTTTTAATAAATATGTTTATATTTGAAAAATATATATACATATAGAATATATACAATGTTTTCTGTAGGAAACCAATTTTCACTGTGGTAATGCAAATGAACTTGTTTTTCCCAATAATTTCATGATATAGATAATGATTAGCAATTTTTTCTAATAAAATAATGTATTAATCATAGAGTTTAACAACTTCTAAGAATTTTTAAAACAAGCGATTTCAATGGGTGATATTCACAGTTAACATACAGAGATCAGATATAAACCTTGAGTTATATCTGGCTTGTGTAATTTTAATCTGTAGCAACTTCAAGCCTGCTGAGGATGTTTTCTTGTTGGAAAACTTTTTGTCTTGACAGCAACGATACTCTTAAGTGGTCATCTTGCCTACTTTGTCATTTCTCCCTCTCTGTTTTTGCTGATTTATCTTCCCCTACCAAGCCATTTCTAGTTGGAATTACACAAGATTGGATATTAAGCTATCTGATCTGATCTGATCTCTTCTTGTACTATAGTCTACCCATAAGCATTGTATCCATTCACAAAAATGCAATTATCACCTATACTCAACTGTGTCATTACTTTTATTTCGAACTCCTATTTTTCCACAGAGTACTACCCATTTACCTAACAGTCTAATTGAAGTTTTACACATGTCCAAGGATACTCAAATCTAACATATAAAAAACCCAAACTGATCACCTCCCTTCCTCTTCTTCTTAACTATTTGATTTCTCTTAGTAAGTGGCCCAATTCAATCCATTATTGCAAGCCAGAGAACTAGCAATGAACCATGGCACGTCCATCCCCTTCACCCACAGTAGTTAATTTATTACTGAGTCCTGTCTGCTTTTCTTCCTTGACATTTATCAGACTCTCTCTATCACCTAGTTCAAACTAACAGTTCCCATTGGGACATTTACAACATCCTTCTCAAAGTCTTCATCTGCATTCACCCTGTCATCTGCTCTTGACACTGTAGGTCCAGTTATCTTTCTCTCTTCCCCCACCTCTAAAATCTGTCTGATTATATATAAGCTTCTCAAATAACTTCAAATATATTTAAAAATTTTTATCATTGTTAGGATAGAAACAAATCTTTATAACATGGTTTACAAATTATCCATCTAATGTTAACTTTTTATTGTATTGTACTTTTTATATTTCCCTATTCCAGCCATTCTGAACTTTTTTCAATCCTCTACCATGGAAAACTGCTTATAATTTTCACTCATACTGAAACACAATTATGTCCTTTTTTAATGTGGATTCCTCGGACACATTTAAGTTCAAAACTTTTTACATTAGAAAAGAGTTTTTTACCCACCCTGAAAAGATGAAATTACTGATTTTATCTTCTCTTATAAAACATTATAAGTCTTCTACTTAGCATTTATGTCAATTATAATTTTATGTATTTATTTTGAAATTATTTGAACCAATGTGTATCTTCCCCACCAGAGTATAAGTTGTTATAAATCATACCCATGTTTATTTATTTGTTATATGCATTATATCTGCATAATGTCTGTTATTCAATGAGTATTGACAATCATTCATGCATTTGTTATAAAATAACTTACTGAAGGTTTTTTAGAGTTCATATGTATATCGGCTAAGGATATAATATTGAAGGGGAACACCCATGATTATAGCTGCTGGTGATAAAACTAAACAAACAAAAATCCTTATCCTTTGAAAGCTTCATTAGTGGGATGAGACAAACAAAAAGTGAACACATAAATATTAAATATCAGTCCTATAAAGAAAAAATAAAGCATGGTAGGGCATTGCCTCACTGCAATTCTATTTTAAGTAGGGTGATCAAAACAAGGCCTGTTGGAGAAGACAACAATTGAGAAGAGACTTAAGCAAAATAAGACAGCAAGTCACGTGGGGATCTGAGAAAGGCAACTTATGGTTGAAAAAAACAGGTGCGAAAATCCTGATGCTAGAGTTGCCAAATCAAATACAGGACACCCAGTTATATTTGAAATTCAGAAAAACAACATTTGTTTTAGGAGAAGAATGTCCCAAATATTTCATGGGGCATAATTAGACTAAAGAAGTTTTCATTGTTTTTCTGAAATTCAAATGTAACAGGGCATCCTGTTTTTTCTTTGCTCAATCTGGCAACCCCACACTGAGGCAAAGTGAGCTTTGTGCATTTAAAATATAGCACAGTGAGTCTGAGCCTTAGAGGGATGAAAAAAATGGAAGAGAGAAAACTGGAGAGAGTTACAGTGATCAGAACAGGTGGGGTCTTGAGGACAACTTTAATGTATAATTTTAGTCTAAGTGTGGAAGAAATTATTGAAATTTTTTTTATTTGGAGAGTAGCATAATCCCATTATTGTTTTTAGAAGAATTATAATAGCTGCTGAATGAATAAATAATGATGATGATTACATGGAATGGTAATTAGAGAAGCTTTTTAGGAAAATAAAACATCCTGAGGGAATATATAATTAGAGAGGATTTTGAGAAAGGAGTTTTAAGTTTGCAAAGAATGTACTAAAGATTAACTTTGTCCTAATAATTAAGTTATAAGAAAAATAAATTTGTAGTAGAGGTCAGAGATTATTATATCATAGAAACCAACTATTTACAAAGATAAGGTCAGAAATGTTAAGAAAACAATCACAGTATAGCAGTAATTTAAATTGTTGAAGAATGGATTAGGTAAACTTTAGCAAAATATGGGAATTTCGAATAAGGCTAGTCCAGCTCTACAGAAGACAATGCGTTGGTAATAGGCACTGTATTAGTTCCTATGACTTTCCTAACAAAGTAGCACAACACAGGGTGGCATAAATAACAGAAAGTTTGTGCCTCACCCTTCTGGGGGCTATTGTCCAAGATTAAAATGTTGGCAAGGTTGGTTCCCTCTGAGGTATTCTGGTGGTTTGCTGGTAACCTTTGGCATTCCTTGGCTTGTAGAAGTTTCACCCAAATCTCTGTCTTCACCTTCACATGCTGTTTGCTTCGTGTCTTTATCTGTGTTCAAATTTCCCTCTTTTATGAGGCCATCAGTCATATTTGAGTAGGACCCACCCTACTGCAGTTTGACCTCACATTAACTAAATGTATCTGGAACAACTGTGTTCCCAAATAAGGTCCCATTCTGATGTATAGGGAATAGGATATCAGTACATGACTTGGGAAAGGGAGTAGAATTAACCCAGAACAGGTACTCACACAAAATAACTGGTAAGACATTTTATAGTTGACTACAAATTTTAAATTTTATAACCGAAGTGTATACTACTATTTCTATCACATAACCTTTTTTTAACAACATACATACACAGTTTTAATATTTTAAGCATTTTCACATAAAATTCCATGTGATCCACATATCACTGCTATGTGGTAAATATTGTTTTCTAATTTTATGCATAAGCTGAGACTTCGAATGAGGATTTCACCTAGTGAGTGACAGTCCTTATTTCAACCTTAAATTTCCACTGTCCAAAATCCATTTGGATCACTAAGCAAACAATTTATGGAGAAAGAAGTAAAATCCAGGGAGCATAAAGTGCATGATGTCTTTCATTGTGAAGGTATAAAAAATATCAGAGTTTGTTGTATCATAATATTTCAAAAAGTATATTTTCATAATTTTAATACTTTTATTTTAATAATAATATAATTATTTGAAATTTTGCATGCCCGATTCTTTTCCTTGTCTAGTCATTTTATTTGCAACAAGTAATGCTTATCAATGAACTCATTTCTACTTTTCAAATTTTAAGGCCAATCACCAATTTCTTTCACTGCAGTCTTAAAATTTTATACTTTATTTCTATCCTAGCAGCTCTAGCATGTAAGACTACTGAAGAAATCTGTCAAATATTCACACCTAGTGACAGACAATGAACTAGTTATCACCAAATCTTCCTGGTTTCAGGAGAAGCCACAAAAAAGGAGAGAGAAAAGGTTGATTTTCCCTTTTGAAAACACTTCTAAGTGAATCCTCTTACTGTTAATTCTATGGTTGAAACATAAGTTCAATTGGAAATCACTGAAAAACACCATCAGCTTAATTGACTATAGAACATTTCCATAAATCTGGCAAGTAATAAAGACTCAAATATGCCTGTTAGGCAGACCTTCCTTTTCAGATCTGTTCCCAATGCACGAAATCAACCTGAATATGACAGTTGGTTACATTTACTTGTCATCATGACACAGCTAAGAAAAAGAAGAGAAATTATATTACTTATTGGGAGAAGAGTGGTGAATATTTTGGATAGTTAACTAAACAGATGAGACAAATAAATAATGTATCTACACTGGTTCCTCTGTCTTTTGAGGTAAACGTTTAATGTAAATTTTCAGAATGGTCTTAAAAATGATCTTAACATTATTTATTGACTCTGTTTTTATATGGACATGAATATTCTTCAAAATAATTTGTTTATTATTTTAAAAACTTTAAAGCTTATAGTTGTAGAATATTTTTAAATGAAGGGAATTTATATCTAGTAAGAAAACTTCAACTCACAATTATCTGGAAACAAATCTTAGACAAGTTTTGTAATTTTAATATTTAAAACTGTAAACTTATAAAGAAAAATATTTAAAAGTAAAATGTATTCTACTAGTATGATACAGATGAGAAAGGATAAGAATATAATAAAAATTTTCAAGGAAAACATCAAGAAATAAAGGGAAAAATGATAAAAGAAGACTTCTTTATAGGATGACAATATATTTTGTTTTCCCAGAATTGTAATGATTTAAACCGGTTCTCCTGGCAGTCCTTATGCTTCAGTATGGTGCCTTGGATATTTTTATTTATATTACTACTAGGGGAGTGTTATTTATATTACTAATAATTATTGTACTAAAATAACCTAGGAGAATTTGGGGATACTGACATTTTGTACCTTTTATTTCTTCAATCGTCTCCCATAATCATATATAAAATGCATATATAGTTAATAGTATATATTCGTAGTAATATTTGACTAAATCTGACAGACAATCATGTTTCTCTTCTCTTGATCTTTGCCAGGCTTAATGTACTTAACATGTCCCTTTCAAGACAACATGTAGGAAAACAACATTTGCTAAAATAACATTTGCAAAAATATTGAAGCGTGCTTGGAATATGAGCAGCCAATTAGGGAGGATGCCTTCTGTTCTCAGAGGGTGGTGGGAGGTGTGTGTATGCTACTGTACCTACTAGCATTTTGGTAAAAAATAGTCAGTTGTGCCATAACTTGTGCTGGGTCTTGCAAAATCAATGAAGCAGTAGACCACCACGTGGCTATATTTTTGGGAAATGACATTGTTTGACATTGAAATAAGACATAAGCTTGAAATAGAGGATGAACAGCCTTGCCCTTGAGCACCTTGAATGTAATGTGAACCCTATCGTGGCAATAGTAGTACCACGTTAGTAACATACTACTTACGTTGTTACTTGGTAACTCTTCATTTTGCAATAAATCACTTAGGCCGTACAATTGTAAAGCAACAAAAGCAGAAAGAACTACTGAATTTTCAGTTGATGAAGAATGGGAAATAGGAAAAATTGTAGATTCTTTTGAATTATTAAGATTTGGAGAGGATTATTGTGATATTGCTTACTACATTAAACTCAAATGGCTCAAATCTATTAACAAAGCACCCGGATTGAATGTTAGTAATTTTAACACACCTTTTCAAAAGAGAATAATTTAACATGTGAGACCTAGAGGGATGAATGCCTGCAAGAATTATTTGAAATTTTCACAAGAGAGTTGTCTTTTCTTTCTTATTTTTTTTTTTGAAAATTTGTATTAGTGTAGACATATGATTTTATACTTCGGCTTATAATACAATACTAGCTTATTTATTTCATTACCCAAATTGTTTCACTTTGGGCATTGAGAGCACTTTCAGTTATTCCCTGTGTCCTTTCAAGATCCCTCCATCATTGTGAGTTCTTTTGTTGTCTGTTTTGATTTTAAGACTTCCTTAATTTCTGGCACTACAAGATGTTTCAGCCTCACTTTCCATATTTCTTGTAATCAGCTATTTCTTTAAGGTTTCCTGCTTCCTCTTCCTAGAGAATAGTATAAAAAACTAATATCCAGGTGCAAGGTGAGGACTGTTGCTACTGAAGTGTTGTATCTTCTAAGCCTCTAAGCTGACAAGGCAAGGAAATATCTGAATGTATACTAACCAGTGTATATATGTATGTATAAGTATTTGTATGTCTAACCATCTGTATCTCTATTGAGGTAAAAATAAGTTCACACTGATCTCCCCAACTAGAGTAATCCATCACCCCATGGATTACTCTAGCCTTATCCCTTTGTTTTCCTGTAAATTCCCAAAAGTAGAAAACTTGACTCACAATAGTAAACAAAATCTGGTGTGAATTTATTTAATATTTCATCTTCTTTACACAGGTGTAGCAGTATTAGAAGTGGTAACCTGTACCCCTGTGGGATACAACTTTGTCTAATACAATGCAGTGCTTACATGCATTTGCTTTTGCTTTGAGTCTTAGACTCTTCTTATGTCTAGTTACTCATGTCAGCACTCCATTCAGTGAGGTTGTTTCATTTGTAAGACAGTTGATTCTCTTCTTACAGCCTGCATTCCTTCCTGGGATCCCCTGACCTCCTAAGGTTTTTTAAAAAATTGTTGCATATATTAAGGTTTGCTCTTTTTGCTGTAAAGTTCTATGAGCTTTAACATAAGTATAATACTAATGTAACCACCATTACAATATCATATATTATATTTTTACCACCATATAAATCCCCTGTGACTCATATAGTCAATCCTATCTCTACCTTCTAAACCCATGGCAAACACAGATCTTTTATAGTGTCTGTATAGTTTTTCCTTTTCCGGGCTTTCATATGTGGGAATTATACAGTATCTTCCCTCTGCAGACAGTCTTCTTTCATGTAGTAATGGGCAGTTAATATTCATTCATGTCTTTCGTGGCTCACTAACTCATTATTTATTATAGCTGAATAATATTCCGTTATATGGATGTACTAGTTTTTTTTAATCCATTTACCTATCAAAGAACATTTTGATTGGTTTCAATTTGGGTTACTTCTAAATAAAGTCACTTATAAATATTGCATGAAGGTTTTTGTGTGACCATAAGTTTCAAATATATTGGGTAAATACTTAGAAGCATGGTGTCTGGATTATATTTTAAGAATATTTTTAGCTTTGTAGGAGACTGTTAAACTTCTTCTTAAGTGCCTATACCCTTTTAAATTCCCACCAGCAATTAATGAGAGTTTCTGTTGCTCCATTTCGTTGGTAGCATTACGTATTTCGAGTTGTATGAATTTTAGCCATTCTAATAGATGTATAATGGTATCGTATTATTGTTTTAATTTGGAATTATCTGGTGACAAACAATTGTGAGCATATATTTACATGTTTATTTGCCTTATGTGTAACTTTAATGAGGTGTCTGTTCTGATCTTTTGCCATTTTAATTTTGTATTTTCTTACTGTATAGTTTTAAATGTTCTTGTATATTTTACATACAAGACCTTTATTAATGTTTTGCCAATATGTTCCCACATATATAGCTTATCTTTTATTCTTTCATTTGTTTTTCACAGAGAAGAATTTTTAATTTTTAAAAAATACAACTTGTCATTTTTTTTCTTTCATGGGTTGTACTATTGGCGTTATATCAAGGACTTCATCACATACATTCTTTCCTATGTTTTCTGCCAGAAGTTTTAGGCTTTTCTGCATTACATTTAGATTTATGATCAATTTTGAGTTATTTTCTGATGAAGGTGTATGCTGTGTGTCTTGCCTCATTTTTTGGATATGGACATCTATTTGTTTCAGCATGACTTGTTGAATACACTATCCTTTCTCCATTGAATTGGCTGTGGATATTTGTCACAGTTCATTTGATTATATTTGCTTGAGTCTATGTCTGTTCTCTTTATCTTACTCCATTGATCTGTGTCCTCATTCTTTCCTCAGTATTGTGCTGTCTTGATTCTTATAACTTTGTAGTAAGTCTTGAAATGAGTTAGTCTACCAACTCTGCTCTATTGCTTTAGTATTGTGTTGGGTGACCTTTCTATATAAATGTAGAATGAATTTGTTAATATCTACACAATAACTTTCTGGCATATTTGGGATTGCCATGAACCTATAGAGCAAGCTAAGAAGAATTGACAGCTTAATAGTATTGAATATTCTAATTCACAAATGTTAGTTATTCCCTGATTTCTTTGATAAGAGTTTTTGTAGTCTTTCTCATATAGATCATATACACATTTTGTTAGATTTATACCTAAGTATTTCCCTTTTTTGTGATACCATAAATGACACCATGTTTTTAATTTTAAATTAAAATTAATTGGTTTTCATTTTATTTTCCAAATGTTCATTGCTGGAATGTAGGAAACCAATTAATTATTTGTATTATCCTTCAATCCTGACACCTTGCTATAATTGCTTATTAATCTCAGGAATTTTGTTGTTGTTGTTTCAAATCTTTGGAACTTTCTAATCATAATATTAGTTTCAGAGAAATTGTACTTCAAGGAAAAGACAGTTATCAGGGAAAGAGAAGGACATCATATAATGATGTAAATCACTATGGAGTTTGCATTAATCTGTTTTCACACTGCTGATGAACATATACCCGAAACTGGGCAATTTACAACAGAAGAGGTTTATTGGACTTACAGTTCCACGTGTCTGGGAAGGCCTCACAATCATGGCAGAAGGCAAGAAGGAGCAAGTCGCATTTTACATGGATGGCAGCAGGCAAAGAGAAAAAGAGAGCTTATACATGGAAACTCCCATTTTTAAAACTATCAGATCTTGTGAGACTAATTCACTATCACGAGAACATTACAGTAAAGACCTGCCCCGATAATTCAGTCACCTCCCATCAGGTTCCTCCCATGACATGTGAGAATTGTGGGAGTTACAATTCAATATGAGATTTGGGTGGGGACACAGCCAAACCATATCATTCCACCCCAGCCCCTCCCAAATCTCATTTCCTCACATTTCAAAACCAACCATGGCTTCCCAGCAGTCCCCCAAATTCTTAATTCATTTCAGCATTAAAAGTCCAGAGTCCAAAGTCACATCTGAGATAAGGCAAGTGTCTTCTGCCTATGAGCCTGTAAAATCAAAGGCAAGTTAGTTAATTCCTAGATACAGGCATTGGGTAAACATAGCCATTCCAAATGGGAGAAATTGGCCAAAACAAAGGGACTACAAGTGCCATGCAAATTCAAAATCCAGTGGGGCAGTCAAATCTTAAAGCTCCAAAATGATCTCTTTTGACTCCGTGCCTCACATCCAGGTCATGCTGATGAAAGAGGTGGCTTCCCATGGTCTTGGGCATCTCTGCCCCTGTGGTTTTGCAGGGTATAGCCTCCCTCCTGGTTGCTTTCACAGGCTGGCATTGAGTGTCTGTGGCATTTCCAGTTGCATGGTGCAAGCTGTGAGTGGATCTACCATTCTGGGATCTGGAGGATGGTGGCCCTCTTCTCACACCTCCACTACATGGTGCTCCAGTAGGGACTCTGAGTGGGGGCTCCAACCCCACATTTCTTTTCTGCACTGCCCTAGCAGAGGTTCTCCATGAGGGCCTTTCCCTGCAGCAAACTTCTGCCTGGGCATCCAAGAATTTCCATACATCTGTAATCTAGCTGGATGTTCCCAAATCCCAATTCTTGACTTCTGTGCACTCACATGCCCAACACCACATGGAAGCTGCCAAGGCTTGGGGCTTGCACCTTCTGAAGTCATGGCTCAAGCTCTACATTGGCCCTTTCAGCCATAGCTGGAGTGGCTGGGACACAAAACCAGGTACCTGCTGCACATAGCTCAGGGACCCTGGGCCTGGCCTAGGAAACCACTTTTTCCTCCTAGGACTCAAGGCCTGTGATAAGGGGGGCTTCCCTGCAGACCTCTGACATACCCTGTAGACATTTTTACCATATTCTTGGGGGTTAACATTTGGCTCCTCATTACTTATGCAAATTTCTTCAGCCCGCTTGAATTACTCCTCAGAAAATGGGATTTCCTTTTCTATCGCATTGTCAGGCTGCAAAGTTTCAGAACTTTTATGCTCTGCTTCCCTTATAAAACTGAATGCCCTTAACAGCACTCAAGTCATCTCTTGAATGCTTTGCTGCTGAGAAAGTTCTTCTGCCAGATATCCTAAATCTTCTCTCTCAAGTTCAAACTTCCACAAATTTCTAGGGAGGGGGCAAAATGCCAGCAGTCTCTTTGCTAAAACATAACAAGAGTCACCTTTGCTCCAGTTCCAAACAAGTTCCTCATCTCCATCTGAGACCACTTCAGCCTGGATTTCATTATCCATATCTTTATCAGCATTTCGGTCAAAGCCATTGAACAAGTCTCTAGGAAATTTCAGGCTTTCCCATAGTTTTCTGTCTTCTTCTGAGCCATCCAAACTCTTCCAACCTCTACCTATTACCTGGTTCCAAAGTTGCTTCCACATTTTCAGGTCTCTTTTTAGCAGTACCCCACTCTTGGTACCAATTTACTATATTAGTTTGTTTTCAGGCTGCTGATAAAGACATACCCAAGACTGGGCAATTTACAAAAGAAAGAGGTTTATTGGAATTCCAGTTCCACATGTCTTGGAAGGCCTCACAATCAGGGCAGAAGGCAAGGAGGAGCAAGTCATGTCTTACACAGATGGTAGCAGGCAAAGAGAGATCTTGTGCAGGGAAACTTCCATTTTTAAAACCATCAGATCTTTTGTGACTTATTCACTATCATGAGAATAGCACAGTAAAGACCCACTTCCATAATTCAACCTCCCACCGAGTTCCTCCCATGAAACACGGGAATTGTGGGGGTTACAATTTAAGATGAGATTTGGGTGGGGACACAGCCAAATCGTATTACTGTTAAATTTCCAAAAATACGTAAGAATCCTTAACACGTATGTATTTAAAAACAGATGAAATGGACTAATGCTTGGAAGACACAAACTCAAATAAGGAGAAATAAGTAATCAGAATAGGCATATCTATATATTAAATAAATCAGTTTAATAAAAATAATCTTCAAAAAACAAAAACATTAGATCAAAATAATTGCACTGGTGAACTGTACCAGATCTTTAAGGAACAAATGATACCAATCTCTGTAATCTGTTCCTGAAAATAAAAGCAGAGGGGAATATTTTGCACTCATTCTCTGAGGCTAGCATTACAATAATACCAAAACAAGTAAAAGACATTGCAACAAAGTAAACTAGAGATCAATATCATTCTTGAACATTGATGAATAATTCAAAACAAAATATTAGCATATATTTCCAGTAATGTATAAATAGAGTTATAAATTGGAAATATCTTCAGAATATTATTTTTACTTAAGTGTACATTTAGGCAAATTCACACTTGATAAATTATATAAAACACTAATTAAGGAGCTGAATATTCAAATATTAAAATTGGGAGAGGTGAAAGCAATAGATAATAATAGGGAATTAGTGAACTTCAGGATAGGAAGAGAAATAAAGAATATTATCCAAATTAAATTAAGCAAGAAGATTAACATTTTTATTCACTTCCAGCTAACACCCTGTAGTGGACAAATTGCACATAAATGACCAAGTAAAATTGGATTCTACAATTTGATGAATAAATGACCAATTAACATCTTTTCACATGATCTTTCTAGCTTCATGAAATTCACAGTGTTTTAGTATACATGTCAGTGTTTGCCTCTGAAGAGGAGCTAGGCATACAAAGCCTGCACATCATCACTTTGTTCATAGAAAGCAGCTCTTTGAGAATCTCTACCCTTAGGCATGTGTTTCCCTCTGGGTAGATACGGCCCTCTGAAGTTTATATAAACATATTAAGATAGAGGTAGGATATATACAAATTCACAAAGCAAGGAACTTCCTTAACTTTTTCTAAATGAGAAATTAGACAATGCAATAAATCATTTTAATAAAATCTCGGCTGCTAAGTGGAGATATATATACCCTCCCCCCCACACACATATTCATGACCTTGATTCAAAAAAATTTTTTTATCTAAAAAAATGTTACTTGAGACCTAATTAACATGTTTGTAATATATATACATAGGAGTTCTGGTAAATTCTGTTGAATATAAATGTAATCTTATGAACATTAAACTTTTCTGCAAATATAAGCAATCTAGCTGTACAGATCTTTTATACACTACTATGTAACTCATAATTCTTTTGGTAAAATAAATTGATTTTGAAGTTTCATGAAAGAAAATTAATCTTTTTTCAGGACATTATTTTTAAACCACTTTAATGAGATATGATTGACAAAACTTGATGAATTTGGAGATAAATATACACTTGTGAAATTATTACCACAGTTAAGGCCATAAATCTAGTCATCACCTCCAAAAGTTTTATTTTTTTCTTTTATGGTGAGAGCGCTTAACATAAGATTTACCTGCTTAACAAATTTTTAATTAGACAAAATAATATTGTTAACTCTTGGTATTGTTATGGGTAGTTAGGCATGAGTGAGACAGGAGAGGGCTCTCCCCTACCCACCAGAAATATCAGGTGATGGTTTGACAATTATCACATTGCCTCTCTAAAAATGATAATTTGACAGCCTGCACCAGGGAAAGACAATCTTCTAATGGTCCACAGTTAACATTATAGTGTAAATTGAATGCAGGCACCAGGGAAAAGCAAAAAAGAGCTTCCAATAACATCTCAGTTACGGGCGAGTGACCCTGGGCACGCACATTATGAAACAAAATGGCCAAGTATGACATTCTGAGGGTACTCCACCAGAAAAGAGAAGAAAGCCTCAGACGGGCATGCATACAACTTCCTAAACACACTGCACATGCTCAGTTTTCAAGGGTAAGAAAGGCACTGCGTATGTGGGCAGCCCACCCTAAGGGAAGAAGCATGGGAAAGGAGTGCAAGATACAGGAAGAAGGTCAGACTGTAAAGTCCTAGGATCATGGTTAAACATGGCACTTGACTTTCTCGGTGCCCATGTGGGTTTCTTCCAAGTGTACTTTCCTTTATTTCCTACTCTAAAGCTTTTAATAAACTTCCACTTCTGCTCCGAAACCTGCCTGAGTCTCTTTTTCTGCCTTATGCCCTCAGTCAAATTCTTTCTTCTGAGGAGGCAAGAATTGAGGTTGCTGCAGCCGTGTATGGATTCGCCACTGGTAACTGGATACCTTCCACTGGTAACAGTATTATCCTGTACTGTAGATCCCTAGAACTTAATCATCTTGCATAACTGAAACTTTGAACGCTTTGATCAACAACTCTCCATTTTCCCCTCCCTCCAATCCCTGATAATCACCAGTCTATTCTCTGCTACTATACGTTTGAGTATTTTTGAATCTATATATAAGTGAGATCATGCCATATTTGTTCTTTTGTGTCTGGTTTAATTACTTACCATAAAATCCTCGAGTTCCATGCCTTTTGCTGCAAATGGTAGTATTTCTGTCATTATTAAGGCTCAACAATATTTCATTGTATGTATATAGCATAATTTCTTTATCCTATAGACATTTTAGACATCTTGACTACTGAGAATAATGCTTCAACGAACATGGGGGTGGAAATAGCTCTTTGAGATCCCGATGTTCAATTCCTTTGGACATATGCCCAGAATTGGGATTGTTGCATCAAATAATACTTTGTCTGTTAATTTTTGGAGTAACCTCCTTTCTGTTTTCCACAGTATTTACATCCATTTATATCTACCAACAGTGCACAAGGATTCCCTTTCTTTCACATACTTCCAGCAATTAATCTTTTGGTTTTAGTTGTAGCTTTTTAAATTTCAGTTTTTTTAATAATAGCCATTTTAACAGGTATACAGGTATGAAGTAAGATGTAATTTGACTTTTGATTTGCATTTCCCTGATGATTAGTGATGTTAAGCACCTATTTATACACCTGCTGGCCATTTGTATATCCTGTTGGGAGAAATGTTTATTCAGATTCTTTGCCCATTTAAATAGTTGGATTATCTGGGGTTTTGTTTTGTTTTCTATTGAGTTGTATATGAGTTCCTCAATATTTTTAATATTAACCCCTTATCAGATACACAATTTGCAAATTTTTCCTCCCATGGCTGACTTTGTATTTTGTTGATTGTTTCCTTTGATACGTGGAAAATTTTTAGTTTAATGTAAGTCAGCTTGTCTGTATTTGTCGTTGTTGCCTGAGCCTTGGTATTAGATGCAAGAAATTATTGCCAAATCCAAGAAAAATTTTTTTTATGTTTTCTTCTAATAGTTTTATGGCTTCAGATTTTACCTTTGTCTTCAAAGCATTTTTGAATGGATTTTTTTTGCATGGTATGAGATAAAGGTTCAAATTTATTCTTTTGCTTGTGGATATCCAGTTTTGCCCAAGCCATTTATTGAAGAGACTATACTTTGCAATTGTGTAATCTTGACCTATGGAAGACGAATTGCTCATATAAGCATGGGTTTACTTCTGAGTCTTTGTTCTGTTACATTGGTGTCAATTTTTTTTATTAGTCTCATACTGTTTTGATTACTCTAGATTTGCAATGTATTTTGAAATCAGGGAGCATCATACCTCTAACTTTATTCCTTTTGCTCATAATTGCTTTAACCATTCAGGGTGTTTTGTAATTTCAAATGAATTTTAGGATAGTTCTATTACAGTAAAAAATGCTATTGGGATTTTGAAAGAGATAGCACTGATTCTGTAAATTGCTTCTGGTAATTTGGGCATTTAACAATATTCTTCTAATCATTCATGAGCATGGAATATTTTTCCATTTATTTGTGTCTGTGTTAATTATTTTCATGAATGTTGTATGGTTTTCAGTGTACCAATTCCTCACTTCCTTGGATACATTTATTTGTAAGGATTCTATTCTTTTTTATACTATTGTAAACAAAATTCTTAATTTCCTGTTCAGAAGTATACAAAATTAGATGTGTACAAAATTAGATGTGAATGGAACACAACTAATTTTTAATGTTGATTTCTAACATGCAACTTTACTGAATATGTTTATTAATCTTAAGAGGTTTTTTGTGGGCTCTGAAGTTTTCTACATTTAAGATTATGTCATCTGCAAACAGATTTAAATTCACTTACTCATTTCAAATTTGAATATATTTGGATGTTTTTCCTGGCCTAATTGCTCTGGTTAGGACTTCTAATACTATGTTAAATGGGAGTGCTGAGAGTGAGTGTCTTTGCCTTGTTCCATGTCTCAGAGAGAAAGTTTTTAGCTTTTCAATAATGAGTGTAATTGTTTTGTTTGTTTGTTTGTTTTTTGAGAGGGAGTCTTGTTCTGTCACCCCGGCTAGAGTGAAGTGGCCTGATCTTGCCTCTCTGCAACCTCCACCTCCCGGGTTCAAGCGATTCTCCTGCCTCAGCCTCCGGAGTAGCTGGAACTACAGGTGTGTGCCACCATGCCTGGCTAATTTTTTGTATTTTTAGCAGGGGCGGGGTTTCACCATGTTAGCTAGGATTATCTCAATCTCTTGACCTTGTGATCCACCTGCCTCGGCCTCCCAAAGTTCTGGGATTACATGCATGAACCACCGCGCCCGCGAATTTTTTAAAAATGGTCTTTATTGTTTGGAGGTTAGTTCCTTCTACTTTATTGAGCATTTTTATTATGAAAGGGAATTAAATTTTATCAAATACTTTTTTGTAGCTACTAAGAGGATCATGTAAGTTTTACTGTTCATTCTGTTAATGTAGTGTAACATATTGATTGATTTGGATGATTGATTCAACCATCCTCTCATCCTAGGTATAAATTCTACTTGGTTATGGTGTATGAAAGTTGTAATGTGGTTTAAATCTGGTTTGCTAGTATTTTCTTGAGCATTTTTGTACTATGTTTATCAGGGATACTAGTTTGAAGTTGTATTTTCTTTCTCTTGCCTTAGTATTAAGGTGATGATGGCTTTATTGAATGAGTTAGAAAGTGTTCAATTTTTTTTCTATTTTTTGAAAACGTTTAAGTAACATTAGTATTGATTATTTTTTAAAAGTTTTTTTTTCTTGAATTTACCTGTGAAACCATCTAGTTCTAAGCTTTTGTTTCTTAAGAAGTTTTAAATAACTGAGTAAACCTCTTTATTTGTTATTGGTCTTTTCAGGCTATTTCTTCTTACTTCTCACTTACTAGATTTTGTATTTTTATGAATTTATCTATTTCTTCTAGTTTGTCCAATAATTGGGGGAATATCACTCATAATAGTCTATTATAATTTTTTAATTCTTGTGCCATCAGTTGAAATATTGACTCTTTAATTTTTAATTTTATTTGATTTTTCTCTTTTTTTCTAATTTGTTTATTTTTAAAAAACACCAAATCTAAGTTTTAGCAATTTTTAAATTGTCTTTCTATTCTCTGTTTCATGGATATCTGCTCTGTTATTTATTCTTGACTTCCTTCTGCTCAATTTGTGCTTAGTTTGTTCTTCTTTTCCTAATTTCTTGAGGCATAAGGTTAGGTTGGTTATTTGAGTTCTTCTTTTTTTTAATGTAGACATTCATTGCTATAAACTCCTCTCTCAGTACTTCTTTGGATGTACTCGATAAGTTTTAGTATGTTTTGTTTTTGTTTATCTTGAAATGGTTGCTGATTTCCTTTTTGATTTCTTCTTTTATCTAATTGTTGCTTGGTGGTGTATCGTTTAACCCTTTTCCCATTTATAAAGAAGTGCAGCTCACTGCCAGCATTTATTTAATTTTACATAAACACATTCGTTGAGGATGAAGCAAATATGATTGACTTTCAATGTAGAAATAAAATATAAATATCGTTCTAGGAGTTATTTCTAAACAGAACTAACATCAAACTCATCTGAATCATCCAAATCATCTATTTCAGAAAAATTGGATTCATCAAATGAATCTGGCCAACAATGGTTCAAGAATGATGTTAACATCACCCTTAAGAATGCTATGTTTTCTAGGATTTGGCATTTTCAGTAATTAAGAATTATTATATTTTATAAATGAAAGTACCACTATTAAAAACCGAATGCTATAAATAGAATGATGTCTTTTTTTCCAAAGTTTATATACTAGAGCAATGTGAAAATAATAACAAAAGTGAGATATTTTGTGGCAAAGTTATCTCTGGGTAAACTGCAGCCACAAGTGCTGCTGGTGAGTACTCTCAAGAAAAATGGGAAAGAGCTAATTTTCATGCTTTTGTGAATTTTCACATTTTCCTCTGGTTATTGATTTCTATTTTCATACCATTGTGATTGGAAAAGATACTTGAAATGATGTCAATCTTCTTGAAATTTTTAAGACTTGTTTTGGGAACTACCATATTTTTTATCCTGGATAACGTTCGGTGTGCATTTGAGAGAAATGCATATTTTATTACTGTTGGGTAAAATGCTTTGTATATATCTGTATGACCATTTGGTCTACAGGGTTTTCAAGTCTGTTGTTTTCTTATTGATTTTCTACTTCAATATCCTACTCTATAATTGAGAGTAGGGTATTGGAATCACCTACTATTATGATATTACAGTCTATCTCTCACTTCTGATTTGTCAATGTTTGCTTTAGGTAATTAGGTGTTCTGATGTTGGGTGCATACATATTCATAATTATTATACATATTTTCTGAATTGACCCTTTTATCATTATATAATGACCTTATTTGTCTTTTGTGACAGTTTTTGACTTAAAGTCAATTTTTAAAGATTTTTTATTTTTAATTTTTGTAGGTATATAGTAGGTGTATGTGTTTGTCTGATATAAGTATAGCCACTTCTTCTCTCTTTTGCTTACCATTTGTATGAAATGTCTTCTTCCAACTCTTCACTTTCAGCCTATGTGCCTCCTTAGGTCTAAGGTGAGTTTTTGTAGTCAGCATAAAGTTGGTTATTGCTTTTTTATCCATTCAACTATTCTGTATATTTGATTGCAGTATTTAGTCAGTTTCTAAGTAAAGTAATTATTGGTAGGTAAAGGCTTACTATTGCACTTTTTTATTATCTTTTATTTTGTAGTTCTCTTGTTTTCTCCTCTCTTGTTTTTCCTTGTGTTTATTTTTTCAGTGATATGCTCTGTGCTCTTTTTTTCTCTTCATCTTTTATTTATCTATTATAGGTTTTGCTTCTTGTGGACAAGATGAGATTGCATCAAAAATCTTACATTAATAACAGTCTATATTAAGCTGAGAACAATTTAACTTAAATCACAAACAAAACTACAATTTTACTTATTTGACACACACATTATGTTATTGATATCAGATTTTGCTCTTTACACACCACCATTAATGTGTTACAAGATTTATATTTGTCTATACATTTGCCTTTGCCAGTGAGAGTTATGCTTTTAAATGCTTTTGTGTACCATATAATATCTTTTTATTATAATTTGTAGAACTCTTTTTAGTACTTCCTAGAAAGCAGGTTTAGTGGTGATGAACTCCCTCAGTTTTTACTGACCTGGGAAAATGTTTTTCTTTTCAGTATTAAAGGACATATTTGGTGGTTATAGTATTCTTGGCAGCAGTTTTTTCTTTATGTGTTTTAAATATATCAACCCATTCTTTCTCGGTCCACATAGTTTCTGCGAGAAATCCTCTGACAGTTTTGTGAGGGTTCCCATGAATGTGATCACTTCTACCTCTGCTTTCAAAATTCTCTCCATCTTTGATTTTGGTCAATGTAAGTATAATGTGCCTTGATGTAGATATCCGTATATTTTACTGATTTGGGGTCTTTCAGGTTCATGAATCTGAATGTTCATTTCTCTCTCAAGATGTGGGAAGTTTTCTGCATTATGTATTTAAATAATATTTCTTCTGCTTTCTCTCTCTTCTCTTTTTAGACTCCTATAATGTATGCCTTGTTGCAATTGGTTGTGTCTCATAAGTGCCATAAGCTTTCTTCACAATTGTTCAGTTTTTTTTCTTTTTCCTCTCTGACAGTCTAAATTCAATTGATCTTTCTTCGAATTCACTGATTCTTTCTTCTTTTGATCAAGTTTGCTGTTGAATCTTTCTATTGAATTTTTTGATTCAGTCCTTATATTCTTCAACTCCAGGATTCTGTTTGTTTTTTTGTTTCTTTGTTTGTTTATTGAACTAATTTTGTCCTTTTATTTTTTCTGAGTTTTGTTTATTTACAAATCTATGTTGTTTTATATTCTAATAAGCAATAAGCTTCTTTAAGATGAATTCTTTGTCAGAAAATACATAGATATCCGTTTCCTTAAGGCTGGTTACAGGAGTTTCATTAAGCTCTGTTTGTAGTGTCATATTTCCCTGATTCTTCCTGACCTTTGTATCCTTCTGCCAGTGTCTGCATATTTAAAGATGCAGTCACGTTTTCCCTAGACTTTACCAAATTACTTTGGTGGGGAAATACCTCTGTGGTAGTCAACCTAGTCATAGATTCTTGGTGGGTCTGCTGTTGCAGTCTGTGTGTAGGTGGGACCTGCTGTTAGGACCTGTGTGTAGGTGAAGCGTACTGTTAGGGTTTATGGGAAGGTGGATTCTACCACCACATTCTGTACACTTGTTGTTCAGAGACCACACCACTTTTCTTTGTACTTAAGTTCTTCCAAGGAATCGAGTCATGCCAATTTCGCCAACGCTCTGGGTAAGGCAATACAGAATGGGTCTCTTGGGAAGTGCCCTGAAATGCTGGGAAGCTCCAAGTCCACTTATACTATACTTTCACCACAGGAGAAATTATAGATCAAATAAATTCTTCTCAGTGATTAACCATACTGACTTAAAAAGCAGCGATGCAAGAAAACTTCTCTTACTCTTTTTAATGTGGCTTTCTTTTAGTTTCTGTGCTGTGCTCCACTGTGTGTGGTACTGCATCCCTTGGATTTCAGAGCTCTTACAATGGCATTTTTAAAAAATCTGTTGATGGTTGTCAAGTTGGTATTTATGTAGGGGGATGAACTTGGGCCCTCTGTCCTGCCATTTTTTTAATACACTCTCAATAAATTAATCATAAAGCAACATAGTCCCAAGTTAATTTTAAATAAATATGCATATCATACACATATGTTTGTAATTAACAATTTATCAAATGTCAAAATTAATGTTTCATTTTTTGCATCATTCTATATTTATCTCAATTTAATCAGGCCATTTCTTTTTTTACATTGTGATTCAGCTCAGATATAAACTTTTCAGCAAACTCTCTAATCCCTCAGGATTTATTAGCTCATTCTAAGTGCTCTCTTAATTCTCTAAATATATTCATAATTATTCTACAAGAATAACACTATATCATAATTTCCTCTGTATTCTAATTCGTCTCCATTTGACAGCAAGTTTTTTAAGAACAATCACCCTTTATTGTTCATAATTATCTTCTTGTATTCTGTCACATTCAAAAACAAGTAGAAACCTGTTTTTGTGATTGACTGAATGACTGAATGGAAATAAAACAGAACATTTTCCATGTTTTTAGCATTATTTCTTATGTAGGGGAATTTTTTATATATAACTTTAACATTTATAACTGCTGTCTAAATAATCATATAGATTATTATAAATAAAAGGATTCATTTAATGAAATTTATAATTTGGCTTCCAAATACTATTTTTTATTCATCTATATATACATATATGTAAATATATGTGTGCAGAAGCCCATATAAATTTTCATATAATTAGGGTATAAGTAGAGATTATCTAATAGTAAGTGTGATTGCAAATTTGATAATACTATTCAATTTATGAAATTTTTCTTTTCACAATATTGGAAAATTTTTAAAATTTCCTTTCCTAAATTTTAACTTGTATTTATTTGTTAGGTCTGAGGTCATATATTATTTCATTCATTGTTGAAATATTCTTATGGCAATATTACCAGTACTCTAAGGGTTAAAGGTATAGGAATAAGGCTATCTATATTTGCTTGGTATAAAGAGGTAGACTATGGAAACCAGAATCAGGAATATGAGTATCTTAGCTTTAGTTGAGCTCTTACTTGAAGGTGAGAGTTTGAAAAATATTCTCTATCCAGCTTCTCTCTATGTCCCATAAAACATTAGAAATATTGATTACCCCTACAAATTTTGGAACATTTTTCTCTGTATGTGAGCATATTGTTGAGTAGCCTACTGCCTGTTTTGAATTGAAACAAACATAAAGTCAGACAAATATGTGTCTAGCCACCATCATGAATTAATAGGTATTAGTTACAATGCCTAACTCATAAGTTTATTGTAAGAATGAAACAAAATGACATATGAGAGGATGCAACACACTACACTATCTAACATGTATCAGTTTCTCAGCTACCTATCACTTGACAGTTAATATTAAATAATTATGCATAAAGTGACTTAATATTAGTTTTGATGTGTAAAATATACAAGTAATATTTTTTTTTCTCAAAAATCACTTGAATTAGAGCACCCTAAAAAGTCCTTATAAAAATTCCTGAGAGCACCACTGAAAAATCATTGGGGACCTAGGAGTGTACATTAGGAAAATCCCTTTGGTAATTCCTATGAATTATAGGCAATGATATTTAATGTTTACCTTTAAGTTTAATTGTATATATTCTATAAGGAAAATATGGTTTATAATAAACATTCAAATAATAACAATCATTATATGAAACGCTTCAACATTACTAAAACACTCTATGACTATAGATATTTTGATGTTATTAACAAAAATAATGAAAACACATAGCTATATGCCCTTTCAAAAACTATTCCTACAGGTGATACAGATGCTAACTTTAGCTAGTTTACAGGTTTATTTCTTAATTTAGATAATGTTACCTGATATGGTCTCTTTTTTTGCGGAAACAATTATGTTATCCTCTAAAACAAAATTCATACTTGTTACTATACATTGCACAATGTAGCATCTCAAAGAGAAAGTTTGTCTACTATTGCAAAGAATAAACTAGAAATAAGTATGGGCATTCCCTGTTCAGTCACTTTCCAACATCTTGTTGCATTATGTAAGGTTGTTTCTTAATCTCTATAATGAAAAACACCTAAATTAAAACAGTTTATTCAAGCAAAATATATTTATATGGACTTCTTTACATGCAGGGCTAGTAAACTGTGTCAGCAATTCTCCAGTTTAGTTATCTATCCTTTTATCTAGTCTCTGCACTTCACATTCCTACTTCAGAGTGCTCTTCACAAAGAAGGCCAAATGATATCTAAGTGTGTGTATGTTTGTATGTGTGTGCACATACGCAGGTGTGTGTGTGTGTGTCATATTCAGAGTATTGCACTCCTCTGGTTACCAGAATTCAAATTTCACAAGAATGAAATCCAATTTTTTTAGAATAAACAGAAGGCTCTGTGTGGTTTGATCTTTGGCTACTATTTTAATCTTTCATGCATAAATCACACTGTTTTTTAATTCTTCATATAACTCTCTGATTTGAATATCTCTCTCCAAATGGCTAGATCCTCTGTACCCTTCAAATTTTAATGGTAAAATGATCTCCTTAGGATTTTTTCTCATCATATAAGCTAAGGAGATGTAGATGTTTCTCGGTTGTTCTATATCAATTATTTGTCATGGCAAATGTCATAATTAAAACTTATTTTTAATTGTTTGTACTTTTCTCCCTAAAAACATAAATAGTATATGGTTTGGTTTTTGGTAAATACATAGAGTGAAATATTTCACATGTAATAGTTTTTTAATAAACATTTATCTTACAAATTAATGAATGAGTAAAAAACAGTATGTTAAGTAGCAAAATGCAATGCAATTTTGTGAAGATATTTACTGTATTTTTAATTCATGAGGAATTATATATTTTACTTTTCTCTAATCTTTCTAAACAATGTGATATATTTATTCTTCTATTTCAAAGACAAAAGGTAAAATTAGATCATTTGGAGTGTTAAATTGACTGAAGAGTTATATTTATGAGAAAAGTTGCCTGCAGTGTTTGATTGCAGGAATACTACAAATACTATATAGCTAATGATCATCCTCTTCCATACTTCCCCCCAAATATTCTATTTAAATCAAAAATTTTTAAGTGAATTCAGTTAAATTGCAATTTTTTAATGGAAAGCTACAGGGTATCTATTAGTTGGAATTCCAATAATGTATAAACTTTTTTACTGGCTACTTAGAGCATTAGCTATGCACAATATTACTTTCCTTTTGATCTCTGAAACATATCAGATTGCAAAATATGCATTATCTGAGTAACCCAAAAAATGTAACTTTCTCTTAGCCTTTGTGGTGTCACAGTGTGATGGAATAAAAAAGCAAAATGATTCCTTTAGGCTTATCATATATTTCATTGGCATATTTTAAAAATCATTTTCAGCATACTTTACTGTAAGACACCATTTATGGTTTTTTTTTGTACTATTCTTCCTATTTATTGTCAAGTTTTAGGAAAACTAGGGCAGTGCAGGGAAATGCAAAGCATTTAATCAAGGTAATTCTTTAAAGAAAATGTTTCAGTATTATAACTGTTACAGGAAACAGGTCCCAATACAGACTCCAAGAGAGGGTTCTTAGATCTTCCACAAGAAAGAATTTTGGGCAAGTCCATAGAGTAAAGTGAAAGCAAGTTTATTAAGAAAGTAGAGGAATAAAAGAATGGCTACTCCATAGACATAGAAGCCCTGAGGTGGCTGGTTGTCCATTTTTATGGTCATTTCTTGATGATATGCTAAACAAGGGGTGGATTATTCATGTCTCCCCTTTTTAGACCATATAGGGTAACTTCCTAATGTCACCATGGCATTTGTAAACTGTCATGGCGCTGGTGGAAGTATAGCAGTGAGGATGACCAGAGGTCACTCTTGTTGCCATCTTGGTTTTGATGGGGTTTGGCCAGCTTCTTCACTGCAAACTGTTTTATTAGCAAGGTGTTTATGAATTGTATCTTGTGCCAACCTCCTATCTTATCCTGTGACTTAGAATACCTAACCATCTGGGAGTGCAGCCAAGTAGGTCTCAGCCTCATTTTACCCAGCTCCTATTGAAGATTGAGTTGCTCCAGTTCAAACGACTCTGACATAATTGAATTAAGTTAATCAGCACTGCTGGTAGCTCCTTTTGGAATCATTTCCAAAGTTAGCTGGAAATTCTTGTTATCCTCATGCTGTTTGCTAGATAGCTCTATTTTCCTTTGTTTTCCAAAAATCTTTTTTGGACCTTTCATTTGTAACTGCAAGTTCCATGAGTTTAAATAGCACTCTGGATACCACTCATGACTAGTTTGGCTCTCTGAAATTGTGAACCCCGAATATCTGAGACAGGTCTCAGTTAATTTAGAAAGTTTATTTTGCCAAGGTTGAGGACATGTGCCCATGACACAACCTCAGGAGGTCCTGATGATGTGTGCCCAAGATGGTCATGGCACAGCTTTGTTCAATATATTTTAGGGGACATGAGACATCAATCGTTATGTGTAGGATGTACATTGGTTCTGTCCAGAAAGGCAGGACAACTCAAAGCACAGAGCGGGCTTCCAGTTCACAAGCAGGTGAGAAACAAACGGTTGCACTCTTTTGAGTTTCTGATTAGCCTTTCCAAAGGAGGCAATAAGATATGCATTAATCTGAGTGAGCAGAAGGATGACTTCGAATAGAATGGGAGGCAAGTTTGCAGCAGTCCAGTTCTCACTAACACAGGCCTCCATAGCAACTCTTTCAGTACTGACTGAGTGGTTAAGTTAAATATTAAAAAGTGAAAAAAAAAAGCCAGTACCCTTATACAAAGGCTGGAATGTAACAAAAACTCGCCAAGAGTTTTGCCTAAGCCTTTCCTAGGCCTTAAAGCATGAGAAAATAATGAAGAAATTATTAACAGGACCCATTTAGGATTAAACAAGTTGTATTGGGGGTCTGAAGAAACTCCCCAGGCCTCCACAAACAAGTTTATTGGGGGTTTGAAAGAAATCCCCAAACCTCCATGATTTAGCAACAGACAGGATAAAGGTAATCACCCAGCACCTGGACCCATTTAGATTAAGTAAATTTACTGAGGCTCCAGAGGAAGGTCTTCAAGACTCAGACCTTAGCTATAGATTAAGAGAAGTTAATCACTTATGTCTTTAGATGAATGCACAATTACATATAGACATATAGCTTGGAAGATATATAATCTTGAAAACTTTGTAATTTTGAGTTGGTCTGGCAATAATATCCAGGCCTTCTCCTTGTAACCAGTTGCAGAAATAAAAACTCTCTTCCTCCCCAGTTCATCTGCATCTCGTTATTGGGCCATGAGAAGTAGCACCTCAGCCCTCAGCTTGGTCTGGGAACTGGTTTGCCCTAAGAAGTTCCAAGCCTGACTTTTCAGTTTAGCTTAATAATTTGGGGGCTGCAAGAATTATTTTCCTTTCACAGAATCTACTATAGCTCCTGGATGCTTTTAATAAAAAATATATATGTTTAAACTTTTTGGTTTAACAGAATTAAAATAGTGTTCTAAGAAAGAAAGAAAAAAATTGGAAGATATTTTAACTAGTAATTTTATAATAAAGAAAGACAAATTTGAGGTATTTTGGCCACAAGCATTCTCCTGAAGAATTTCTTCTAATTCTCCCTTTATTTTATATATATCTAAAAATTGGCACCCACAAAACATGGAAGCAACACTCTAGAATTAATCATAGAAACATTTTATTTCAAGAAAGTAAGAACTCCAAAGTGAACATAACACTTCAACTCCAACTATCTGTCAACAAAAAGAGTCAAACTCTGCAAAATATTTTAAGAGTTTTATTCTGAGCCAAATATGAGGGACCATGGCCCATGACACAACCCTCAGGAGGTTCTGAAAACATGCGCCCAAGTTGGTCGGAGTACAGCTTGGTTTTATATATTTTAGAGAGCCATGTGACATCAATCAAATACATTTAATAATACATGGATTTGATTCAGAAAGGTGGGACAATTCGAAGTGCAGGGGGTGGGGGGACTTCCAGGCTATAGGTAAATTTAAACATTTTCTGGTTTATAATTGGTTGAGTTTATCTAAAGACCTGGGATAGCTAGAAAGGAAATGTTCAGGTTAAGATAAAAGATTGTAGAGACCAATGTTCTTTTGAAGTCTTATAGTGGCTGCCCTTAGAGACGATAGATGACAAGTGTTTCCTGTTCAGATCTTTAAAAGGTGCTAGACTTTTAGTTAATCTCTTCAGGATTACGAGGGCCTGGAAGAAAAAGATCTAGCTGTGTTAATAGAGATTCTTTACAGATGCAAATTTTCCCCCAAAAAGGACAGCTTTGCAGGGCCACTTCAAGACATGGCAAAAAAAAAAAAAAAAAACATGTCTTGGGGTAAAATATTTGTATTTTCTTTCTCATCTTGTAATGTTATTCCAGAATCGGATTAGAAAGTAAGTCATAATATATATGGTTAAATGAAACCCATCCAATGAGAATGTATGGTTTATAGGGCATGATTCCACACACCCCTTAGATAGGAATTTGGGCATGATAAAAGTTTCAGAGCTTAGCCCTCATATCTGTTAATCTGACCCATGGAACTTAATCAAATGTATCTTCCTCTCTTTTTTCTTGTTGAATATATAAATTGAATTAGTGTATCTCCTATGCATCTAAGATGGTGGAATGCACCAATCTTAGGAGAATGGAGAGGAGAGCTACATATTTTCTTTTTTTAAAGGCTTAATTCTCTTGCATAAATCTCGGTGAAGAATTTATTATCCAGCTCCAAAAACGTGGTTATTCAATCAGCAGAATTTTTGTCACCAAAGGATAGGAAATCAGAATCTCAGGCCCTAACCCAGATCCACTGAATCAGAATCTGCATTTTAACAAGATACCCAGGGGATTTATATGGCCATAAAATTTTGAATAGCACTGACATTTTCATTAAAATATTAAATTGTTTTCATTAACATTTTTAATTAAATTTTAAAATTTAAACAGACCTCAACAAACTAGGTTATTTGTGACAGAAGTCACAAAACCGGTACAGCAAGATTATCTTTTTGCCTCACAATACCTGGAACAAAGTCTTCTAATAGTGACTTTAGTTGCATGTGTGGAAGTAAATGCTGGCATCTACTGAGAAAGAGTTTTATTTTAAACCCAACATAACCTGGTTGCCTTATATTTAAAAATTCATTCTTTTGCTGATCTTTCCTCCTTTCAGATTATCAACAGGTTTTCTCTCTTCTTGGATACTTCTCATTGAAAAGAGTCTAGGCAGTCCTTTACACATTTTCAATATGGAAATATTTTTAGCTATTTCATTATGTTTCTTAGAAACATTTCCTGTTTTTCATATTACCATGGGTGACAGCATTACCAAACTCTCTGCTGTTACATAACAAAGGTGCTCTTCCCTTTACTGGGGTCTTTTCGGTTTTCATTAAGTCTCCTAAAAGCCTTTCCAGATGGCTTATTGCTCAGTACCTACTTACTGAACATTTAAAAAAACAATTCTGGTAGCATTCAGTTGCTAGGTACCAAATTTCTGTTTCACGTGTTATGGTCGTAATAAAAATTTACTATCAATTATTGGTCTTAAAACAACCACATTATTACACTCATACATTCTCTGTATCAATAATTTAGAAAGGGACCAAAAGGACAGATTTGGTTTGCTTCAGATATTTTAAGGTCCAGGACTTGGGTCTTCCCAGCTGAAGCCCCAGTTGGGAAGACCCAAGTCCTGGACCTTAAAATATTCTGAAGTCATAATCATTTACAAGTCTTACACCTGACTGCCAGCTGGAACTTTACCTGGGACTGTGGACAAGAATCCCTTACCTGGCCTTTTCATGTGATCTGGGCTTTCCCATAACATGAGATCAGTGCTCTAATGTTAAATCTCCCAGCTCATACCTCAGACGTTTTATCATCTTGTAAGACTTGGCCTTGGATTTAGTGCAGTTTAATTTCTGTCATATTCTTTTCATTATAATTTAGTCACATGTTCTGCCTTAATTTAAGGAGTGGGGAATTTGACTTCATGTCCTGATGGGGGAGTGACAAGGTCCTAGAATAGCAAAATTAGATGCAATCCACCAAAACTGGCTAATTTCATGTGTTTAAATGATTACTTATGTGATGGCTTCTACCAATATGTAGACTTATCCAAGCATTTATTTTTGTTCCAGAATTTAGATGTCTTAAGAAGAAGGAACAAAAACTGTAATTTGGTTATACTTAGAATCCTTAGCATATGATTAAATGTATACCACATGCTTCATAAATACTCATCAACTTATAATGGTTCAGTGGCTATTTCCAAGTATCACCATTTGAATGACATCAATACCTCATAAAATATTTAGAAAAAATAAACTTCTAATAAAAGACCATTGAACCTATAGGTTAAGTTAACTATTTATTTATTTATATGTTTATTTACTTAAGGCTTGAATAAGAAAAATATGCCAACACACGTATTGGTTGTAGAAGTACATGAAGATTTATAACTCACACAATGGTAATCAGCTGCCCCTCACCTACACTAAGAATTTAACAAGAGAAGAAAAATGGGTTTAAGTTGTAGTATGAACAGCCTAGATTGGGAAAATTTAAACATTGGTTTGAAAAGACAGTATCATAGACATCCCTAAAGATTTTAAGATAGTGTCTAAAATGGCCAAATAGGAACAGCTCCAGTCTGTAGCTCCCAGCATGATTGACGCAGAAAATGGTGATTTCTTCATTTCCAACTGAGGTGCATGGTTCATCTCATTGGGACTGGTTGGACAGTGGTTGCAGCCCATGGAGGGCAAGCCGAAGCAGGACGGGGCATCGCCTCACCTGGGAAGTGCAGGGGGTCAGGGGATTTCCCTTTCCTAGCCAAGGGAAGCCATGGCAGACTATACCTGGGAAATTGGGACACTCCCACCCAAATACTGAGCTTTTCCAATGCTCTTAGCAAACGGCACTCTAGGAGATTATATCCCGCGCCTGGCTCAGTGGGTCTCACACCCACAGAGCCTTGCTCACTGTAGTGCAGCAGTCTGAGATCAACCTGTGAGGCAGCAGCCTGGCAGGGAGGGGGGGTCCGCCATTGCTGAAGCTTGAGTAGGTAAACAAAACGTCAGGGAAAGCTCAAACTGGGTGGAGCCCACCGCAGCTCAGCACAGCCTGCTGGCTCTGTAGACACCACCTCTTGGGGCAGGGCATAGCTGAACAAAAGGCAGCAAAAACCTCTGCAGACTTAAACATCCCTGACAGCTCTGAAGAGAGCAATGGTTCTCCCAGCACAGTGTTTGAGCTCTGAGAATGGACAGACTGCCTCCTCAAGTAGGTCCCTGAACCCAGTGTATCCTAACTGGGAGACACCCCCCAGTAGGGGCCGACTGATACCTTATACAGGCAGGTGCCCCTCTGGGATGAAGCTTCCAGAAGAAGGATGAGGCAGCAATATTTACTCTTCTGCAATATTTGCTATTCTGCAGCCTCTGCTGGTGATACCCAGGCAAACAGGATCTGGAGTGGACCTCCAGCAAACTCCAACCAACCTGCAGCTGAGGGACCTCACTGTTAGAAGGAAAACAAACAGAAAGGAATAGCATCAACATCAACAAAAAGGACATCCACACCAAAATCCCACCTGTAGGTCACCAGCATCAAATACCAAAGGTAGATAAAACCACAAAGATGGGGAGAAACCAGAGCAGAAAAGCTGAAAATTCTAAAAACCAGAGCACCTCTTCTCCTCCAAAGGATCGCAACTCCTCACCAGCAATGGAACAAAGCTGGATGGAGAATGACTTTGATGAGCTGACAGAAATAGGCTTCAGAAGGTCGGTAATAACAAATTTCTCTGAGCTAAAGGAGGATGTTTGAACCCATCACAAGGAAGCTAAAAACCTTGAAAAAAGATTAGATGAATGGCTAACTAGAATAAACAGTATAGAGACCTTAAATGACCTGATGGAGCTGAAAACCATGGCACGAGAACCACGTGATGCATGCACAAGCTTCAATAGACAATTCAATCAAGTGGAGGAAAGGGTATCAGTGATTGCAGATCAAATTAATGAAATAAAGCGAGGGAAGAAGATTAGATAAAAAGGAGTAAAAAGAAACAAAGTCTCCAAGAAATATGGGACTATGTGAAAAGACCAAATCTCCATTTGATTGGTGTAACTGAAAGTGATGGGAAGAATGGAACCAAGATGGAAAACACTCAGCAGGATATTAACCAGGAGAACTTCCCCAACCCAGCAAGGCAGGTCATCATTCAAATTCAGGAAATAGAAAGAACACCGCAAAGATACTCCTTGAGAAGAGAAACCCCAAGACACATAATTGTCAGATTCGCCAAGGCTGAAATGAAGGAAAAAATATTAAGGGCAGCCAGAGAGAAAGGTTGGGTTACCCACAAAGGGAAGCCCATCAGACTCACAGCGGATCTCTCGGCAGAAATCCTACAAGCCAGAAGACAGTGGGGGCCAATATTCAACATTCTTAAAGAAAAGGATTTTCAACCCAGAATTTCATATCCAGCCAAACTAAGCTTCATAAGTGAAGGAGAAATAAAATCCGTTACAGACAAGCAAATGCTGAGAGATTTTGTCACCACCAGGCCTGCTTTACAAGAGCTCCTGAAGGAAGCACTAAATATAGAAAGGAACAAACATTACCAGCCGCTGCAAAAACATGCCAAGTTGTAAAGACCATCAATGCTAGGAGGAAACTGCATCAACTAATGAGCAAAGTAACCAGCTAACATCATAATGAGAGGATTAATTTCACACATAACAATATTAACCTTAAATGTAAATGGGCTAAATGTCCCAGTTGAAAGACACTCAGACCGGCAAATTCGATAGAGTCAAGACCCATCAGTGTTCTGTATTTAGGAGACCCATCTCACGTGCAGAGACACACAGGCTCAAAATAAACGGATGGAGGAAGATCAACCAAGCAAATGGAAAGCAAAAAACAAACAAACAAACAAGAAAACTGGGGGTTGCAATCCTAGTCTCTGATAAAACAGACTTCAAACCAACAAAGATCAAAAGAGACAAAGACGGCCATTACATAATTGTAAAGGGATCAATTCAACAAGAAGAGCTAACTATCCTAAATACATATGCACCTGATACTGGAGCACCCAGATTCATAAAGCAAGTCCTTAGAGACCTACAAAGAGACTTTGACTCCCACACAATAATAATGGGAGACTTTAACACCCCACTGTCAATATTAGACAAATCAATGAGACAGAAGGTTAACAAGGATATCCAGGACATGAACTCGGCTCTGCAGAAAGCAGACTTAATAGACATCTACAGAACTCTCCACCCCAAATCAACAGAATATACATTCTTCTCAGCACCTCATCGCACTTTTTCCAAAATTGACCACATAGTTGAAAGTAAAGCACTCCTCAGCAAATGTAAAAGAACAGAAATCACAACAAACTGTCTCAGGCCACAGTGCACTCAAATTAGAACTCAGGATTAAGAAACCCACTCAAAACCACACAACTACATGGAAACTGAACAACCTGCTCCTGAATGACTACTGGGTAAATAACGAAATGAAGGCAGAAATAAAGATGTTATTTGAAACCAATGAGAACAAAGACATAACATACCAGAATCTCTGGCACACATTTAACGCAGTGTGTAGAAGGAAATATATAGCACCAAATATCCACAAGAGAAAGCAGGAAAGATCTAAAATTGACACCCTAACATCACAATTAAAAGAACTACAGAAGCAAGAGCAAACAAATTCAAAAGCTAGCCGAAGGCAAGGAATAACTAAGATCAGAGCAGAGCTGAAAGAGATAGAGACACAAAAAACCCTTCAAAAAATCAATGAATCCAGGAGCTGGTTTCTTGAAAAGATCAACAAAATTGATAGACTGCTAGCAAGACTAATAAAGAAGAAAAGAGAGAAGAATCAAATAGACACAATAAAAAATGATAAAAGAGATATCACCACCAATCCCACATAAATACAAACTAGCATCGGAGAATACTATAAACACCTGTACGCAAATAAACTAGAAAATCTAGAAGAAATGGATGAATTCCTGGACACATTCATCCTCCCAAGACAAAACCAGGAAGAAGTTGAATCTCTGAATAGACCAATAACAGGCTCTGAAATTGAGGCAATAATTAAAAGCCTATAAACCAAAAAAAGTCCAGGACCAGACGGATTCACAGCTAAATTCTACCAGAAGTACAAAGAGGAGCTGGTACCATTCCTTCTGAAACTATTCCAATCAACAGAAAAAGACAGAATCCTCCCTAACTAATTTTATGAGGCTAGCATCATCCTGATACCAAATCCTGGCAGAAACACAAGAAAAAAAGAGAATTTTAGACCAATATCCCTGAAGAACATCGATGTGAAAATACTCAATAAAATAGTGGCAAACCGAATCCAGCAGCACATCAAAAAGCTTATCCACCATGATCAAGTGGGCTTCATCCCTGGGATGCAAGGCTGGTTCAACATACGAAAATCAATAAATGTAATCCATCACATAAACAGAACTAATGACAAAAAACACATGATTATCTCAATAGATGGAGAAAAGGCCTTCGACAAAATTAAACAGCCCTTCATTCTAAAAACTCTCAATAAACTAGGTATTGATGGACTGTATCTCAAAATAAGAGCTACTTATGACAAACCCACAGCCAATATCGTGCTGAATGGGAAAAAACTGGAAGCATTTCCTTTGAAAACTGGCACAAACAGGGATGTCCTCTCTCACAACTCCTATTCAGAATAGTGCTCCTAGTTCTGGCCAGGGCAATCAGGCACGAGAAAGAAATAAGGGTATTCAATTAGCAAAAGAGGAAGTCAAATTGTCCCTGTTTGCAGATGACATGATTGTATATTTAGAAAACCCCATTGTCTCAGCCCAAAATCTCCTTAAGCTGATAAGCAACTTCAGCAAAGTCTCAGGATACAAAATCAATGTGCAAAAATTACAAACATTCCTATACACAAATAACAGACAAAAAGAGAGCCAAATCATGAGAAAAACTCCCATTCACCGTTGCTACAAAGAGAATAAAATACCTAGGAATCCAGCTTACAAAGGATGTGAAGGACCTCTTCAAGGAGAACTACAAACCACTGCTCAATGAAATAAAAGAGGACACAAACAAATAGAAGAACATTCCATGCTCATGGATAGGAAGAATCAAAATCATGAAAATGGCCATACTTCCCAAGGTAATTTATAGATTCAATGCCATCCTCATCAAGCTACCAATGACTTTCTTCACAAAATTGGAAAAAACTACTTTAAAGTTCATATGGAACCAAAAAATAGCCTGCATTGCCAAGACAATCCTAAGCAAAAAGAACAAAGCTGCAGGCATCACACTATCTGACTTCAAACTATACTGCAAGGCTACAGTAACCAAAACAGCATGGTACTGGTACCAAAACAGAGATATAGAACAATGGAACAGAACAGAGGCCTCAGAAATACCACCACACATCTACAACCATCTGATCTTTGACAAACCTGACAAAAACAAGAAATGGCAAAAGGATTCCCTATTTAATAAATGGTGCTTGGCAAACTGGCGAGCCATATGTAGAAAGCTGAAACTGGATCCCTTCCTTACGTTTTATACAAAAATTAATTGAAGATGGATTAAAGACTTAAATGTTAGATCTAAAACCATAAAAACCCTAGAAGAAAACCTAGGCAATACCATTCAGGACATAGGCAAGGGCAAGGACTTCATGTCTAAAACACCAAAAGCAATGGCAACAAAAGCCAAAATTGACAAATGGGATCTAGTTAAACTAAAGAACTTCTGCACAGCAAAAGAAACTACCATCAGAGTGAAGAGGCAACCTACAGAATGGGAGAAAATTTTTGCAATCTACCCATCTGACAAAGGGCTAATATCCAGAATCTACAAAGAACTTAAACAAATTTACAAGGAAAAAAAAATCAAAAAGTGGGCAAAGGATATGAACAGACACTTTTCAAAAGAAAACATTTATGCAGCCAACAGACACCTGAAGAAATGCTCATCATCACTGTTCATCAGAGAAATGCAAATCAAAACCACAGTGAGATACCATCTCACACCAGTTAGAATGGCAATCGTTAAAAAGTCAGGAAAGGCTGGGCGCGGTGGCTCACGCGTGTAATTCCAGCACTCTGGGGGGCCGAGGTGGGTGGATCATGAGGTCAGGAGATTGAGACCATCCTGGCTGACACAGAGAAACACCGTTTCTACTAAAAATACAAAAAATTAGCTGGGCGTGGTTGCGGGCACCTGTAGTCCCAGCTATGTGGGAGGCTGAGGCAGGAGAATGGCGTGAACCTGGGAGGTGGAGCTTGCAGTGAGCCGAGAGCACACCACTGCACTCCAGCCTGGGTGACAGAGCGAGACTCCATCTTAAAAAAAAAAAGGTCAGGAAACAACAGATGCTGGAGAGGATGTGGAGAAATAGGAACACTTTTCCACTGTTGGTGGGAGTGTAAACTGGTTCAACCATTGTGGAAGACAGTGTGGCGAGTCCTCAAGGATTTAGAACTAGAAATACCATTTGACCCAGTGATCCTATTACTGGGTATATACCCAAAGGATTATAAATCATGCTTCTATAAAGACACATGCACAAGTATGTTTATTGCAGCATTATTCACAATAGCAAAGACTTGGAACCAACCCAAATGTCCACCAATGATGGACTGGATTAGGACAATGTGGCATATATACCATAGAATACTATGCAGCCATAAAAAAGGATGAGTTCATGCCTTTTGCAGGGACATGGATGAAGCTGGAAACCATCATTCTGAGCAAAATATCACAAGGACAGAAAACCAGTCACCACATGTTCTCTCTCAGAGGTGGGAATTGAACAATGAGAACACTTGGACACAGGAAGGGGAACATCACACACGGGGCCTGTCATGGGGTGGGGGAATGGGGGAGGGACAGCATTAGGAGAAATATCTAATGTAAATGATGAGTTAATGGGTGCAGCAAACCAATATGGCACATGTATACCTATGTAACAAACCTGCACTTTGTGCACATGTACCCTAGCACTTAAAGTATAATAATAATAATAATAAAAAGATTTTAAGATAGCAAAATCTTAGATCCTATATGACTGGAATAGTTTAAATGGCCCTTCTTGGAGGAAAACAAAACAAAATAAAACAAAAATTGTTTGCCTCCTTATATCTAAAAATAGATAGTTATAAAATGTGCTTTTAAATAAATTTTTATCATGAAAACAAAGCATTTTTTCAGTGTTTATGTCAAATGTCCTCATCATGCTGCAATACTGAAGTAGCATTAGTGCCAAAAAATTTAAATACTTTGTTTTGACCAACAATTGTGGTAATATTGTTGCAATGGGTAGCTAGTCAGGCATGAGCAGGACAGGAGAGGTCCCCCAAAACCTTTACCACCAGGAATGTCAGGCAATCATCAGGTGAGGTTTGGGTGAGTATTAAACTGTCTTTCTAAAATAATAATTGGTCACAGCTGGCACCAGGGAATGGCAGGTCTCCCGGTAGATAGAAACACCTAAAACTGGTGATCAACAGCCTCTCCATAAGATCTCAGGAGTTAGGCAAGTGGCCTCCAGCATGTGCACTAAGAGGCAAAATGCCAGAGTTTAATTAATAACCCTCAACTGGTAAGGGAAAATCACCTTAAGTAAGCATGTGTACAATGTCAGTATACACATTGCTCCTGTGGCCCCTCCCAAGTGCTGGCAGGCCACTGTGCATACGGACAGCCTATTCCAAGGGAAGAATCAGAGGAAGTAATGCAGGACCCAGAAGCATGCCAACATTTAAAATCCCAAGTCCAAGGTCAAACCATGCACTTGAATCTCTCAAGTTGCCTGCTTTACCCTCTTCCAAGTGTACTTTACTTTCTTTGGTTCCTGCTCTAAAACCTTTTAATACACTTTCACTCCTGCTCTAAAACTTGTCTTAATCTCTCACTCTGCCTTATGCCCCTTGGCTGACTTCTTTTTTCTGAGGAGGCAAGAATTCAGGTTGCTGCGGACCCCTATGGATTCACCACTAACAATATGACATTTATGAAATCTGAAGATTAGAAGGATATCAGGCATTCATTAAATTGTTCTTTCTACTTTGAACTAAAGCTGAACTTTACTTTAAAATTATAAAAAAAATTTCTAAAATGTTTTATAACTTTTCTTACATTCAAAATCTACTATCTAACTTTATATCTGACTGTAATTGAAATTGTGATTCAATTCAAATTTGAATCCAACTGAAAGTAAACCAAACACTTTTGGTTTACTAACCCTAACCCTAACCCTAACCCTAAACACTTTTGGTTTACTTTCAGTGGAAACTGAGTAGCTGCTCTATTTGTACTGTGATTTTGTGACCAACTGTTAGATTAAAAGTATCCATTTTTAAGACAGATTTCATTCAGAGTGGTACTTTCATGTTTTTCTTCTAATTCTGTATAAAGAATTTAGTCTGCAATAACCATATAAATAACTAATATCTATTTATAACTAACCTCTGACAGATTAGCTATGTAAGTTTGTAATATAAAATGATAATTGGAATATTTCTTAATCCTCCCTTAAAAATAATAGATTTCTACATGTTGGACAACCTTTTAGACAAAAATAAGTACAACACACCTCCACATTTAGTGTGAGGGGATACTTCTGATATATAATTTTATTTAAATTAAGGCAGAAGCAAATGCCAAGAAAACGTGGACTACTTAATTCTTGAAATGTGAAAATTATATGCATTTATGAAAATATTGATTTAAAAGATAAATAACAAAAAAAAGATAAAGAAGTTCTTTTCAGAAAGGGTGTAAAATCTACTTTCCAGGTGAAACTAAATGTAAGTCTTGTTAAAAATATAAAAAATTGACTAGTACTGATGGAGCTTTCAAAGTGAACAAATTTGCATAAATCTCTTAGTGTATTCTTTGTATTTCTCTTCCAGCTTTCTGTGTTTTCACTCGCTAAACTCATGGGCATCTACCGAATTCCACGATTTTGTGTCAGTCAAATTTCTAGACTTCCTCAGAATAATGCATGTGCCATAATAATCTTATCCTTCTGTCATAACTTTATCATAAATCATATTTTCATCAGTACCTCTGATTTTATATGGTCATTATGGAGACAAAAAGGACAACTCTTTTAATTCATCTTTAAGTGAACTGCCTCAAATAGATTATGTTTGTGGTAAAGTGAGACACATATGGCTCTATTCTTATGCAAATAATTTAAAATAATTCATCTCCTCTCTAAATGCTCCTTATTAGCACATGAATTTTCTAGAAAGTGTTTCATATGTGCTTCTAATCTCTTGTCTACCAGCGAAATTGTTTCCTTCTGCCCTTTTCAGAGCTTTTTAGTAGTATCTCCACTACTCCTCATGCTCAATCTTGGAATGCTTTGAGACAGTACTTTCCCTCATCTCTGCATTCTGTCCTCCAGAATGCTGATAAACCCTCTAACATTTCACATCTATTTGTGCCATTTTTTGTTGTGTAAGTTAACAAAAGAGTGCTGTTTGGTGCTCCTAGTATCTTGCAGCAAGTTTAGCTGTTAAGTTTCAATACTTCTCTCCTAGGAAAAAAGGTGAGAGGGACAGAAATTTAGTTGCCTTTCCTGTACTTAAAATAATCCTTTTACTCTGAGGCCGACCAATTACTTCTGGCTCTCAATTGTGCATTTCTACTCTCTCTTCCCTTACTGTACTCTTTTTTTTTTGTTTTTTTTTTTTTTAATTGAGCCTGGTAGATTCATGTCCAAAATGCTCCAAGCATGGATGGGATTATATAAAGTTTACATCAGCCCTCTGGAGACCAACTATAAATCTATTATGGGCGAATAAAACATTTCTTCTTGACTTTTCAACAAGATATTTTGTTCTAATATAAAATATGTTTTCCTATAAGAAATTTCTCCTCCTGAGAAATTGTTATTAAAGCATCTCAATGTGGATTGTTTCCAAACTTGGCTAAACATCGGAATATTCTGCGAAGATTTTGTTGTCCACTTACCAATTTTTACCTCCGAGTAATTCTATTACTATTCTTGTTGGGAATAATGAGAAATCATGTGGAGTAAAGGAGCAGAAAATACAGCCTGGCCTCAGCAGTGTTTGAAAATGGTAAGTGGGTCGGGTGTGGGGTGGCTGACTCCTGTAATCCCAGTGTCAGTATAAAAATGCTCTAGAAATAAATTCTCAGTGCTGCAAAGTGAAACCAGCACTCAGGCAAAAGTTTTCTTTGAAACGCAATTTACTTCTGCAGAAGGATGCTGCCTACATTAATCACGATCACAAGAGCACAGGGAACAAAGGAAAGCAGGGGGTTTTTATTCTTAATGCAATCCCTACCTCTGGGTCACTCCCCCATGGGCTGGGGTTGGACTGCACAATCTAAGCTGACCTGGTTGGCTGCTTGTGAATATTTCTCCTAAATAAGGAAGGGGGAAAGGGACGTGAGTTACAATGGTGGGACGTGCAGTTTTGAAGGGTGGACGTGTGGTTTCAAAGGGTGGAATGGGTGCAGAGTGAGTTACCAAGTGAACAGATGTGAGTTATTGATTAGCACTTACGAGAAGGTTGTTTACAATAACCGGGAGCAAGAAGGCATGGAGAACAGAACAAGAAAGTTAGGTTTGAGAGCAAAGAACAAGAAAGTTAGCAGGCTAAACCTTTGAAGAGAAACGCAGAGAAATTTATTGTATCTTACACTGGCATTTTGGGAGGCTGAGGCAGGCAGATTGTTTGAACTTAAGATTTTGAGACCAGCCTGGGCAACATGGCAAAACTGTGTCTTTACTAAAAATACATGTCTGTAATCCCAGCTACCTGGAAGGCTGACGTGGGAGGATAGCTTGATCCCAGGAGATCCAGGCTGTAAGTGAGCTAAGATTGTGTCACTGCATTCCAGCCTGGGCAATACAGTGCAATCTTGTCTCAAAAAAAAAAAAAAAAAAAAAAAAAAAAAAAAAAAATATTAAGTGGAAACCTATCAGAACACGGGGAGAAGACATTATCATTTCTCTGATGCTACAAGATATGCCTTGCCTTTCTTCTTAATACTGCATCATATTTTGTTCTGGTTGGTGTTCCTACTTTGCTATTTATTTCCACATCTGACATCATAAATCCTTAAAAGGAGAAGTCTTCTCCCCCAAGTTTTCATGTCCTTCTAGTTCTGTCACCACCACAACCAATTCAGTAACTGCTTGTAACCCTCTATCCTGATTCTAAATACTTGAAAGTTAAATTTTTATTTATCCAGCCTATGTCAGATGGTCATAAATATGAACATCAGGAGTGGGTAGAAACAGTTTCATAGGTAATGTGTTATTTTCAGGGCTGTTATAAACATGTGCTACTATCAGAGCTATAAAAACTGTTTCAGTGGATTTTTCAGCAAACCTTGCAAGCCAGAAGAGAATAGGATGACATAGTCAAAATACTGAAAGAAAAAAAAGCCTGTCAACTAAGAATGATTTATCCACAAAGCTGTCATTCAGAAAAGGAGAAATAAAGACTTTTCTAGAAAAACAAAAGCTGAGAGATTTCATCACAACTCGACCTGCCTCAGAAGACATACTAAAATGGAAACTAAAGTTGAAGTACTTCAAGTGGAAATTAAAAGATGCTAATTAGCAACATGAAAATATGACACTATAAAACTCCTTGATAAAGGGAAGTATACAGTTAAATTCAGAATGCTATAACACTGTAATGTAATGGTGGTGCATAAAATCATTTTTAACTCTAAAAGTTAAGAGTATTAAAAAATCTATAGCTACAGTAATTTGTTAATTGATGCATGATATACAAAGATATAAATTTTGACATCAATAACAAAATGTGTGAGAAGATAGAGGAGTTAAAGTGGAGAGCTTCTGTATAAGATCAAAGTTAGCTTGTTATCAGCATAAAAAATTAGAATGTATCTCCAAACTAATTGCATTGTATACAGTATGTACAGCTTTACATGACAATCATACCTTAATAACATAGCTATTTTTAAAATAAAAAGTTATACTATTTAAGGTCATATAATAAATAAGCATATTTATTTATGTATATACCATAATGTTATGAGATACATACAGATTGTTAAAAAGTTACTAAAGTGAAGTAAATTAACATATTCGTCATCTCACATATTTGCTCATTTTTTTATTTTTATGTAAAGTGCAGCAAAAATATACTAATTTAGCATGAATCCCAAATAAAGTACAATTTTATTACCTATAATCCTTATACTGTACATTAGATTTCTAAACTTGTCTCTCCTATGTATCTGCTACTTTGTATTCTCATACCTGCATCTCCCCATTTGTTCCCCAGCCCTACCCCATGGCCTTGATAATCACTGTTTTATTTTCTATCTCTGTATTTTTTTTTTTTAGTTTCCACATATAAGTGGAATCATACAATATTTTCCTTTCTGTGTGTGCCTTACTTCACTTAGCATAATGTCCTTCAGGTTTATTCATGTGGTGGCATATGGCAATATTTCATTCTTTTTTTACAACTAAATAATATGCCATTATATATGTGTGTGTTATATATGTGTATATGTATGTATACAACTCTTTATCCATTTGTCTATTGATGTACACTTAGGTTGTTTTCGTATTTTGGCTACTGCAAGTAATGCTGCAATGAATATGAGAATGCAGATATCTTTATGAGGTGGTGATTTCTTTTTCCTTGAATATATGCCCAGAAGAAGGATTGCTGGGCCATATGGTAGGTCTATTTTTAATTTCTTTAGAAATTTCCATAGTGTTTTTCATAATGGCTATACTAATCTACATTCCCACCAACCGAATACAAGAGTTTTATTTTCTCCACACTCTGAGCAATATTTGTTATCTTTCAACTTTTTGGTAATAGCTATCCTAACAGGTGTGAGGTGGTACTTCATAGCGATTTTGAAATTGGTAGCATTTTATATAATAATAACAACTGAACTAAAAAATAAATCAAGAAAACGATCTCATTTAGGATAGCATAAAAATAGTTGAGAATATATTGAACCAGGGAAATGAAAGTTGTGTACGCTAATAATTATAAAACATTTGTGAAATAAGTTGAAGAAGACACAAACAAATAGGAAGATATCCTGTCCTCAGGGCTTGGAAGAATTAATATTGTTAACATGTCTATTCTACCCAAATAAATATACAGATTCAACACAACTGCTTCCTACTGCTGTGAGGAATCCCAATGGCATTCTTCATAAAAGTAGCAAAATGGTCCTAAAATTCATATGGAAACATGAAAGACCCCCTAGAAACAATTCTTTGGAAAAAAAAAATATTGGAGTCACTATACCTCCTGATTTAAAATTATATTAAAAGCCTATAGTAATTAAAACAGTATGGTGCTGGCATAAAACAGACAAATAATCCAGTAGAACAGAATAGAGAGCCCAGTGATAACTCCAAACACACAGTCAACTAATTTTTGACAAGGCTGCCAAGAGGGCACAATGAGGAAAGAGTAGTCTCTTCAATAAATGATGTTGAGAAAATCATATTTTCACATGGAAAAGAATAAAATTGGACCCATATCTTATTCCATACACACACACACACACAAACTCAAAATGGATAAAAGATCAAAATGTAAGACTAGAAACTATAAAACTTCTAGAAGAAAACATAGAAGAAAAGCTCTTGGGAAGCAATTTTATATATATATGTATCACAACAAATGCTCAGTCTACAAAAACAAAATTTTAAAAAGGGACTACATCAAACTAAAAAACTTATGCACAGCAAAGAAATCAATGAAATGAAATGGCAGACTATAAACTGAGAAAAACATTTGCATATACCTGAAACAAACCATACAACTCAATAGTAGAAAAACACATAACTCAATTTTTTAAAATGAGCAAAAAACCTAAATAGACATTTCTCTAGTGAAGATATAAACATCACCAACAGGTAAAGGAAAAGGTGTTCAACTCACTGTAGTCTATTTTAATGCAATGTTTTACTTATTTGCAACATTTAAAAATAATTTCTGGTAAGGACTTACATGAGATGAGAATATGCATTGTTGAGCCAATCCAGCGGAGGAGTCCCAGTGCATGGAAGACAGTAAAGAGTGAAGCAATGCCCACAGCCAGGAGCAGTGTTTCAGGATGTCAACCCGCTGCCTGGTTTGCAGGTATCAGTGTCACCAAGAAAGACACAATTTACACAGGCACCAAGTAAAACAATGCTTTACTCACATAGAGAAAGAGCAAGATCACCAACAGTGAACACAGGTCTCCCATGGCCAGTTGGTCTTGCCCAATAGTCTATACAGGGAGACGGTCTGTGCACATCTGCCCTGTGCTATAGGTGAAGAACCCTGTTTTCTCCCCACCAGAAGTAGATATAGGAGTTGGGTTGGCCAGGTTCTGTATGATGCACGTGCTTTAAGCAAAACAAAGAAGTGCTTATCAAGTCCACAGCAAGGAAAGATAATCCCAAACAACACAATATGCCCAGCACAGGCTGTGAGATCTCTTTATTTCCATGTAAAAAAAATGTTCCAGGCCAAGGGAACTCTTATTTGACCACGCAGGGATAAACAAGCTCACATGACTGTCTTTCTCAGCATGCAGCTAATATAGAAGTTATTAATGGGTATTCTACTGAATTTTGTTATGTGTTTAAACATTGTATGTTTCAAATATAAGTATTTTCCCTAATTTGCTAGTTAATTCTGAATATAAAATGAATATAAAATGCCTGTATTGACAGTTTGTATTACCATCTCTGTATACAAGGAAGTCTAGTTTATGTAGTCTTGGGACAAACAGGTTTAAATTAAATTAATAATCTCAGCTTCACCATGTCCAAACATATCATCATATAATATTTGCTGTGCTAATTGATTTTTATAATCTTCTTAATCTACTCTGCTTATGTGACTCTATCCCTTTCTCATATGAGTTCACAGAGAAATGCTCTCTGGGGCTCAGTGCAAACCAGTTTCCTCGTGTTCAAACAAATATAATCAGATTATTATTTACCATACCAAAATAGGACAGAAGCAGGAAAAAAAAGTATGACTAGCCAAAATCTAATTAAAATATAATTATTTAACATGTAATGTAAAAACTATTATATTAATCTTAATATGAAATTTTGTATACAAAAACAAATTTATCACTTTACAGACTTCCTGCAAGAATGTAAAGGTAATAACAGTGGAACAGTAAATTTATTTAAAACATAATATACAACATCTACTGAAAAGTTAGTTTGTACTTAGTACTTCACAACTATAAAAAGGAAGAAGTGAGTTGTTTATTCCCCTTCCGAGAAAACATCCAGGCCATTATATCTAAGGTCCAGATTTCCTTCGTATCCATAAAAGGCAAATAGCCTCTATTTAATCAGAGGACTGGCTTTCTGAGTTACTATGTGCTTCTCAAAAGTCCTATTTTAAGTGAACGAGTTTGAAAGTGAGTAAGAACACTAAGCTTGAATGGGTACGTAGAACTCAAAAGAAAGAATACAGGAGAACTTAGGTTAAATGCATGAGGCCTTTTAGAATGGAGACTTCAGACACTGGAATTAGAAGGAATACTGGCGGTAGCTGGCCACACAGCTTAAATACTGTGTAGACTGTCACTATATCCAAGCTTGATCAAAGCACTGCCATGATTACAGGAAGCAGAGTAGAACAACGAAATGTCATAATTGCATTGAAAAGCACAGACAAATATGGTGCCAGCCTCTGACAGTGGGGACGAGTGGTAAGTGTAAATGTGAGATGTGTCTACAATGGCAGAACTAGAGTTTATAAAAACGATCTCTGAAAATTTAGCACTGCTGAGGACAGTGATAGAAAGATAGAAGACTATCTAAAAGTCCTCAAAGGCAGGTTCAGTACATAAGAGGATACTAATGCCATGCTTATAGTGAAAGTTCAGGTCTTGATGTGTGTGTGTGTGTGTGTGCGCGTGTGTGTGTGTGTGGTGTTTGGCTTGATTTTATTTCCCTTCTCAGATGAACTATTGGCCCTGTAGCATGGTTGCCAGGTGATTGTAGGGTTAATTTTGTGACTGTGACACACTAACTTGTTCTGCCAGTTACTGCCCTCTCAAGAACTCTCACTAACTGTAGCAGTTAACCTAGGGATGCACCCCAGGGATTCAGGTCTCTGGCACCTTAAGTCAAATCTCCCTGCGGCTCTGTAATTCTGCCTGCCTACTCCCAGATACATACATACACACACACACACACACACACACACACTTACTTCACCTTTATCCCTCAATATAAATTAATCAACAGATATAGATATGAATGTGTGTGTGTTTGTGTGTGTAGCTAGAGAGAGAACCATTTTTTGGTGACATTTTCTAATTTGTTAAACCCAAATAAACGTGTGTGTGTGTGTGTGTGTGTATGTGTGTGTAAATAATCATTAAGGTACTTTATTTACCTTTGCTTGGAAACCTCTCCAGCTAAATATCCAATTTCAATACTCGCATTTCTACCTTCCACAAAACTGCAGAATGGGAATACAAATTAGGCAAGTTCTTTGCCACTTTATGACAAGAATCTTCTTTTCTCTATTTTTCAATATCATATTCCTCATTTACATCTGACCTCTCATCAGAATGGCCTTTACCATCCACATCTGTACTGACATTGTGCATATGATTACTTGCATATTCTCTAGGAAGATGGAGGATTTATCTCCAGCTCTTCTCTTTTCTTTCTGAGCCCTCACCAGAATCACCTTTAGCAGTCTCTTCACAGAAATATCGTTTTTTTCTAATATACACCTCAAAACTCTTCTAGTCTTTACTCATTACCTAGTTCCAAAGTCTCTTCCACATTTTTAGGTATTTCTTACAGCAACACCCCATTTCCAGGTGTGGATATTTGTCTTAGTCAGTTTGTGCTGCTATATCCGAATACTGTAGACTGTGTCTTAAACAACATAAGTTTATTTCCCACAGTTCTTGAGGCTGAGATCAGGGTGCCAACATGTTTGGGGTTTTGTTGGGTCTCCTCCTCTTGGTTCACAGACAGCTGCCTCTGACTGTGTTCTCAAATAGAGAGAGCTCTAGTCTCTTTCTCTTCTTATAAAAACACTAACCTTTCATGGGAGATCTACCCTCATATTCTCATCTAATGACCTTTCAATGCCCTTCCTCATAAGGCCATCCCATTGGGGGTTTGAATTTCATCACATGAATATTTTGGGGAGGGGCAACAAACACACAGTTTATAACAATTACATAAACAACATTTTATGTGCCTGTATCATCAATGGTTTTTGTAAGCAACAAACAGAAATCTACTCTAGCTCATTGAAGCAAAATATACCTTAATTGGAAGGATTCCGAGAAGGCTGAACAAAGAAGCAACTACCAAACCAGAGTCCAAGTGAGGGCTCACAACAATTATGAAGAAGTTTTACAAAATGAAATGGAAGAACTCTTTCCCAAAGAAAGCAAAGACAAAAAAAGCTAGCTGTCCCGAAATGAAAATGTTCACTATCGTCAGTCTCTTCATGTATTTAGAACAGCATTATATCATAGAAATCATGTACTATATGTAATTTTATATATTTATTTTTTCATATAGACAACCTTTCAGTAAAAATAAAAAATGGTCTTTTACACTTATTTCAGAAACACAAGACAGTCCCCAAGGATCCCCTCAAGGGGAATAAATGAATGCAAGTAAAAGCACTAGTAAAAGGAATAGCAGGGAATATAAACACTGCAGTTGGAATAATATAGGACTATAATTTAATTATGGATCTGCCAATTCGTAGGTTTGTGACCCTGAACAATTTAATTAATCCCTTTCTGCCTCATTTTTCTCATCTAGAAAAGTAGGATTAAGGTTGGCAATGCTACAATGATATAATGAAGTAAATTAAAGTGTGATCTGCAATGCATGCCCAAATAAGTTTATTTTAATTACAAAACACAGTAATATTTAAATATTTAACATAAAATCTTTCTATTGAAGAAGGATAAATAAATAATATAGTTGCTCTTGTAAAATGAGAGCTAGGCTGCTGATAGCCCTCTCCACCTGACTTTCCTCTCATCTTTCTCAGTAGAGCTGTGGTACCTTCACGGAACATTTAGTTTCAAAGAAATGCAGTATAAAAATCACAGACTTCATCCCTTGTTAATTTACAAATGAGGTGACTGAGATATAGAAAATCTATATGCCCTAGTCCTACTCACATAGCTAGTTAGAGGTAAAACTGAAACTAACACCTGCTTCCTATTATTACACAAATTCTGTCCTTTTCCTCATGTAGTTCATATTTTATCATTGTCTATGAGAGATAAAAATCCGAAAGTAGGATTACATAGCCTTATATTGCAAAGGCCACATTTAGGGTTTCATGTATCCTTTTTGAAAGAGAATGATTTGAACTGTACAAAATCTAGTTTCTTTTATAATTGCTTTCGTTATTTAAATTGCTATGTGATGATTGGAACAAAGAGCATTTGTGCATTTCCTAAGCACTGAATGAAATTTCTTACATAGGTTATGTTTCACTGATCATCCCATTCTTTGAATTTTGATCAAAAGCAAAACTTACTTTTGCACTTTTGAAAAGGATTTTGTTGAAATTTAAAGCCTTTTTTAAAGGCAGACAGAAATGTTTAAGGTCCAAAAGAATTTCCATAAGCTCACAATACTCTAAGTATTTAAAACAATAATTATGAAAATAAATTTATGTTATAAACATCCATAAACAATTTGCTAAACTTTTAGTAAAAAACATTCAGTTCTTTAAAAGTATTTACATTTACACCTTAAATTTGGTAAACTAAAACCATTCTTTAAATGTGCAAAATCCTCCTCCTCTTTCTCTCATCTGTTTCTCTGTCTCTCTATATATAAATATTATATTTTTTTCATCTTTTAAGCTATACCTTAGTATCTCCTGAAACCACCAATTCTGCTGTGACGAGAGAGTTCAACTTGCATCACATGTAAAAGGCATATATAAGATAACATATGTGGGTTAATTATTTTTATTAAATTTACCTGTTTTTAAAGGATTCAGTCAGGTGGGTGGGGGAGTGGCTATACCTGTTGTAATTGAAAAAAAATAAAATAAACCTTCCATTTTAACTATACAAGAGAAAAAAACAATTTATCTCATTTTTATTTTAAAGAATTGTAAAGGTTAAAACAATTAAACAAGGAATTAAAAGAACCCAGAAGCTATTTTCCTTATATTTTTGAGGTATTGACTATCAAATTATATTTAGTTCCCTATTTTTTATTTGTATCCATTTTACATTTTTCTTACAGAGTGCTTATCTTTCACCAATGTTTATATTAACTTGACTCCTTAAACGATTGTCGATTTTTGTAATTAAATTGTATATATTCAATGCTCTATTATATCTTCTATTATATTTCCTATTTGTACTGTATTTTCCCAAGATCTTAAGATTGTCAGTCATGAATCAGGATATTTACTTACAGCTTTTCATTTAGCAAATTATCTTCAAGTCATTTGAAATCACATGTCTTATTCTACCCACTGATCTAGGCAGAAATACAAAAGTATAAAATATAAAATAATTTATCAGTAATATAAAATAATTTATCAGTAACGTAAAGTAAATCAAGATTGTATGTAAAGCATATAGTGTCAGAAAAAGAATCCAGCACCCTGAATGCACTGTGCATTCAGGCAACCTATGTTTATTAAAATCGGTTAGTTTCTAACAAACATAATTTCTTTAATTTTCAATTTTTATTAATAAAAAATATAAAATTACTTGATGCTGTATGTGTTTTTATGGCCGTTTAAAATAATCTTGGCATAAAAAATGCACACATGCTTACATAAATAATTTAGTAATACATTTATTTTTCTGGTTTCTAACATCAGATTATTAGCCACATAAAAACTGTGTCAAAATAAGAACAGAATTTTTCAATTAGAGAAAAAAATAATTAAATATAACAATGTAGGCTACTGATACAGCAATAAATATCAGAGGTATGTCAACAAAGAAAACTTCAATTTGGATTTTATATGTTATTAAAATATTTCTTGTGATACATAGTCTTACATTCATAACTTGAAATTGGATCATACTACTGCTTTTCATATTATGGCTATTCGTGTTCTTGATACTTTTTGAGGTATATTAATCAGGTGTGTTTTTTTTTGGTGATTATGATATCACAATCATGCCATATTTGGGTGAGGCAGGATTTAGTGTTTCTTTCATTAAATAGTTTTTCCAAAAACTTTATGATGGTCGGTTTATAAACATGATATAGTACTCTACATGAATAAATTGTGTCTTCTAAATTTATTCAAAAATTATATGTAACAAACATTACTGGATTATAATAGTACATATTTTCTGTAGTACTATGTAAAAATACATCATGAAATATAAAAGTCTCTACTTAAGTATGTTTTGTCTTCTAGAGGAGAAATTCATTTCATAATTTTGTAACTTAAGGAAACATTTATATTGAAACTAGTAAGACAAAATTTGTTTTATGAAATGCTACACATGTAACATCTAGTACTTGACAATGGTTAAAATACATAACAATATGTTTTAAAAAATCTCCAGCAGAAAATTAAATACTGATTGAATTGGATTCACATTTTGATGGTCTGCTTTCCCCTGCATTGGATTTTAAATGTAAACTCCTAGGCACATTAGGAAAATGTATGTAATAGTGACTGACGATCTTAAAATGCCTTTTAATTGTAGGGCTGCAAAATATTTCTGATTGCTTATATTTTTCTACACAATTTATTTCATTTCTACTTAGAAAATAGAACCCAGAATACTATTGTGTGAACCTGACACCGAAGAGACCTTGTAGCAGCTGAAAGTATATAGTTTTTTCATGTGATATCACCAACTAGTTATATTTGAACAGATAGTTTAAAACATTTAAAGTTCAATTAAAATCGTGTGACAGGTGATTATGCCTCAGTGCTCTAGTTGCTTATATAAATATGTAAGTATGGTTCTTCACAAATAGAAACAAAACAAAACTTCTGCTTGTGCCTAATTATACTAGTAAACTGTATATAGAAAGTAAATATTATTTAATTTACCTGAACAACTATTTGTAACTACGTTTAGAAAGTGAAAAATAATTTATTATTATATAAATCTATCTTGAAGTCCTAACCATGAGTTTTATTTTTTAATATTCAAAACTTCTGGGCTACAGATCCTTTGTAAAAGAAAGGAAATTACGGTAACCAACAAAATATACTTCTGCAAATTTTGAGAAATTTCTGCAAATTTTGGTTCCTTAGTTGTTTGCCAGAAATTGTCCAACTGGATTCTTTTGGTTAGCTCATCCAAGAAAGGACATTTCTTTACAACTAATTGCATTTTAAATAACTTGGTTTAATGATTTATGTGTTTGAAAAATATAGATTAAAATATTTCATGTAATCAACATTAAGAAAAAATATATCATCTTCAGCATTGTTAACTAAATTAAAAAAACTTAATAGGCTTATTTTACTTTTTTTTTTTGATCATTCTATGAGTTTTTGTTCTTTTTCTTGTACTTTCGCAAAAGAATTTTGAATTATCTGCTACGATAGAAAATGCCAAAAAACAAAGTAACAGCATGTCTTCTGCCGCCAGCCATAATTGTGTCTTTATGCTGTTTTATTCCTTGAAAGACAACATCATATCACATATCATATGTGATAATGTAAGTCCCATTGAGAGGAGGTGCCAGCTGGGCGTCCTGAGTCTAGTAGGGGCTCAAAAGCTGTGAAACTCACTCATTTCCTGCATCAGGACTTACTTCAGTCCTAGATGAATAGTATTGAAGATATATGCTTAAAATATTCCTAACACCAGGATTTGTGCGTGTGTTTTCTTCCCCAAGAAAGCTATCAACAGCGAAAATTTTGCTGTAAGTTTCCCTGTATCCTTCTCTCCCTCTCTCCCTTCCTCCTCCCCCAAAACTAAAGTTAAAAAGAATGTTAACTGCCTGTTTTTCTGCGACCAGTGGACCTTATCTAGACTCCCAATTCCAATTCCTTGTGAACATACTTTGTAAAGTCCTGTAAGATCCTGTCTCTTTTGACATATCACTGCAAGGTCATACAATAGATAAAACCTAAGTTGCAATTCCGGTTTTCCTCAAAATCTAAGACATGTCACAAATGGTTAACTGCCTGTGTTTCTCGCTCTGGTAACATATTCCTGCCGCACGTTATTTCCGCCTTAAAGAGTTTAAAAGGCAATCGCATAATCTAAATCTGACTACCCGTTCAGGACCCCTTCCACACTGTCGAAGCTGTGTACTTTCACTCTGCTCAATAAAGCCTACATACAGCTTTTTCTCTCTCTCGGTCTGTGTCTCTACCACTCGCCGCAATCAGCCGCCACATTAATTCTTCGGCGTGGCTAGGCAAGAAACTTAGGCGTTACACCATTATTGTCATTTTTTTTTTTCTTTTTTTTTTTTTGAGACGGAGTCTGGCTCTATCACCCAGGCTGGAGTCCAGTGGCGCGATCTCCGCTCACTGCAAGCTCCGCCTCCGGTTCACACCATTCTCCTGCCTCAGCCTGGGAGTAGCTGGGACTATAGGCGCCGCCACCACGCCCGGCTAATTTTTTGTATTTTTTAGTAGACACGGGGTTTCACCATGTTAGCCAGGATGGTTTCGATCTCCTGACCTCGTGATCCGCCCTCCTCGGCCTCCCAAAGTGTTGAGATTGCAGGCGTGAGTCACCGCGCCCGGCCTATTGTCATTTTTTTAAGGAAGTAGTGTGTCCTTTTCTTATCATATATGCATACACTTGTGTTATCAATGCATAATGAAAGGAAATAGATTTAAATTACTGATCTTCGTCCTATTGAGAAAAAGAATTCATTGACTTCTTCCATTAGAGGAAATTTCAAATGTGAATTTACCGGTAGATTTTGAAGGCATGTGAGACTTGGTTTCTTGGTTTTCTTCTCAGTATTTTGTAAAAACACTGTTTTCAGCCTTCCATACATTTAATGATTATTCCTCTGCTTAGGTTGCATTTGTAAAAAAAAAAAATCATAATCAGCCGGGCACGGTGGCTCACGCCTGTAATCCCAGCACTTTGGGAGGCCGAGGCAGGCAAATCACGAGGTCAGGAGATCGAGACCATCCTGGCTAAACACGGTGAAACCCCGTCTCTACTAAAAATACAAAAAAAAAAAAAAAAAAAAATTAGCCAGGCGTGGTGGTGGGCGCCAGTAGTCCCAGCTATTAGGGAGGCTGAGGCAGGAGAACAGCGTGAACCCGGGAGGAGGAGCTTGCAGTGAGCCAAGATCTCGCCACTGCATTCCAGCCTGGGCGACGGAGCGAGACTCTGTCTCAAAAAAAAAAAAAATCATAATCATAGCTTATATGGGGAGAGGGAAGGGTACGTGGAGGCAAAATTTACATAAGCAGAAGTATAAGTAAGTAAAACTAAGAACTTTCTTCCTATTCCCATATATTCCTATACTTTTTCAGCAAGTAGCTCTGTGACTAGGGTATAGTTTTTCTAAACTTCAGATGCAAAATAGGTACGGCAATTTATACATTCGACTCTAGCATTATAGGTGATGAGGAAAAGTAATCCCTTACTCAGGAAAGGCATTGCTGTCATTATTTACTTTTTTGTGACGTAATACAGCTGACTATAGGCTTTTTAGTACAGAAAATATTTTCTAGAACCTACCTTAGAGACAAGGTCATAATAAGCAATCAATGTTTATTTGAATTTGGTTATATAGGATATATTTGAGAAAGACAAATGGAAATATGGCTATAAAAGTTCTATGTTTTCTCTTTAATTGGTTTGTATAAATAATTTCAATTTTATTTCCCATGACTATGCAGTAATACTTTATAGAAAGATAAAAATAGCATTTTCAGTTTTATTAAATTATTGAAAATTATTATTTGCTTCACCATATGAGTAATTTTCACTCATAATACATAGACCTTAGATTTTTCCTCAACTGCTTTTATTAAATTCAAATTAATCTTTTCAATGGGAGACTACACAGTTCTTACAGATGCTAATATGTAAGTGTCTATCTAATATGTCAGGATAACCTAGTGATTCCTAGGTTAGAGGCCTTTGGCAATGCCACTTGTCACCTCTTTTCTGTCTTTTGGTTTTCCTTATTCCTTCCTAAATTTCTCCAGCAAGCCTTTTATTATCATCTGAGTTAGAAATAATCAATTATTTCCTGGAAAATGGATAGCAATTACTGACTATCCCACCCATATTACAAATGCTGTATTGTGCTTATTTTACTCATATAATAATAAGTATGCATAGCTGGAATATCTATTAGATTTTGAAGTTTAGCATATTATTAAAAATGGCATTTTTATATTTAAGCAAAATTATGCAAATGTGAAATTATTGCTAAAAATAATTTCAGGATAATCATGGAGAAATTTATTATTTTGTAGATGAAACTGAAGACTCAGGAAGTTGAGGTCACTTGCCCAACTTCACATAGCTCACAAAAGTAATGTCTTGAGTCGGTTTCAAGGTACTATGTACTAGGGACCAAGTAGTGATATTCTCATTACACCACCAATTATATGAACATTGGCAAAAACTTCCAAATTATTAAATGGCAACAGTCTTTCATAATCTCCAGATAAATATTTTGTTGTGCTTGGGATTTCAACAGTGATATCATTAGTGTGATTAGTATATTGATTAATAGCCACCCAATAATATCTCTACATCGTAATCCTTAGAATCTGTGAATATTATCTCATAAGGCAAAAGATTTGATTAAGCTAAACTTTTGAGAGGTGGAGCTTACCCTGAATTTTTCAATATAATTGGCTCTAAGTTCACTGACAAGAACCCTTATTAGAATGAGCCAGAAGCAGATTTGACAGAAGAGGTGAAAGCAATGTGCCCATAAAGGTAAAGAGAGAAGTGATGAGGCTACAAGTCAAGGAATGCCTATGACCATCAGAAGCTAGAAGAGACAAAGGAGGTATTTGCACCAGGACCTCATGAAGTGTAGCCTTGCACAAACTTTGATTTAGAACTTCTGGCCCCTATAACCATGAGAGAATACATTACCATTATTTAAACCTACCTAGTTTATGAAACTTTGTTACAGCAGCCACAGGAAACTAATAGAGCCAAGAAACCCAAATTGTAGCTGGCACAATGCTGACAAGGATAACTAGAACACTTCATGGCAGAATTTAGCCTATTAGAAAAATAAAATAGATTAAAAATGTTTTTATGGAATAGCAAATGTATATGGAACAATTAGCACGTGTCTGGCAGTATTGTAAGGACTCACGTTACTTCATCCCTTCATGGCAAAATGACTTGAAGTACACAATCTTCAGTGCAAATGAAGGAACTGAGGCAGAAGCTATTTCCTATGTTAAATAGCTAATGAAAAAATAAAGTCTTACAGCCTGACCAAGGTCAATCAACAAGTAAAGACTAAGGCTTGAATCTATTAAGATTAGGCTTAACAGAAATGAATGTGAAGTCACAGCTTGCATTAAAATACAAACAATGAAGAAGGATAGATACAAAATCAGCAATTCTTAATTATTTCCTGTGGACTTGTAGGCTGTAGTTCAATGTGATATCACATAAACATTTGGGAAGGGAATTTAAAAAGTTAAAGAAATGTAATCACGATGTTCAGAACATTACTGGTAAAAGGTTTTTTAAATGCGTAATTAGATATCATGTCCATTTTTGGGAATGGAAAAACTACAGTGAGAGTTTTGACAAAATGTATAATACCCAAAATGACAAGTAATGTCCAACGAGATCCTCTGGAGAAATTTAGGAGATGTAACTTTTAAATCTGAAAGCTGTATCTTTAAGTTTATGTTCAAATATGTCATAGCATCTCAAAGAAAAGAGGAAATAAACTTTGTTGATATTGCCTACAACACAGAATCTGGACTAAGGATAGAAACTGTAAGAGGGTAGATATTTAGAAAATTTCTAAGCCACAAATAAGAACTCTGAGAAACTGTATAAGACAGAATAAGAATACATTAGAGAAAAGATCAAATCAACTGAGGGCAAAATGAAACCACATGCTGATGAACAGACAATATTGAATGAGGAGAAAAATAATTAGAAAGAAAAGTGAAATACTGTATGATTATTCAACTGTAAGTTCCAGATGTGAATAATCAAAAAGTATGTGTAAAAGAGAATACTTAAGAAAATCTTTTATGACTGAGCTCTGCAGTGCACATGTATAGAGCTTCATGTTTTTCCTGCGTCTCATTACGTTACATGTAAATTCCATTTCATAATCATAAGGAAGCAGTATTCTACATAAGGGAGACATACTGGGGCACATTTGCTTGCATGGATGCAACTCTAGTCTCCTGGTAGGGAGTGAGAAAGCAAAATAATTTAAATGGAGAAGTTTGCTTTCCACTTAAGGACAAGGTGAAACTGAGACGGGGAAGTGAGATCCTGTTAAGTCATCAAAAAAGAAGTTTTCATATGCTCCTCACAGAATAAACATCTCTTTGTACTGAGCATGGCTGTCATTTTTAAACATATAACTTTTTCATATGATGTACACTATAAATATAAACTTCATTTGAAGCTGAATGAAAGCAATAGTGGAAGACAATATCTGGAATTAGGTTTATTGAGAGAAGTTATGTAAACTTTCAATAATAATACTAATGAGCATTTTAAGGGTAACTTGATTATTTGTCAGCTTTGCACTAGGAGAAACCTTCTTAATAGTCATTAATACATCACAAGCCAGGCTGTAGAAGGAAAATGTTATGTCACCTGAAATCTATATTTAACTATGGAGTACTGTATGTTATGTTTTATTTGAATATGCCTAGGTTACTACAAGGTACATTTACTTAATTGGAGGACTAGAAATCAGGTTTGGAAAGGAAAGACCTCCAGAACTCCAGAGCTCTTCTTAGTCAGCACTGAAGTCTAGGATCTACTTCAGCAGAGATGGTCCAGTCTGGACCTTCCCACTTCTAGCCTGGGTGTCACTATCATCCTCATTGATGTGATGTCCAGATCACCAAGTATCTCTGCTTTTTATGTAAAAAAAATTCCTGCTGGAGTATCAGATTGGAAAATGGTAGGACATTGACCTGCACCTCTGGCTGCTAGGGTTTAGATAAAGAGAATTTTTCTTTTTCTGTAGCAAGGGAGAGTTAAAACCCATCAGCAATATATGTAAAGGGACAATCTACTCAATAGGAAATATTAATCTTACAGAATCATGTATAAAAACAACCAATTAAATATTAAATGGTGTATTAATAATTTATTGTGAAATATTAATGATAACAAAAGGGACATAATATCCTGAGTCCAGATGGAACGAACATCTTGATAAATACTATCTGGTGGCAATGTAATGGGGCATTCTGGATGAGTAAGTGAAACATATATGTGAAAATTTTAAATGATTCAATTACCAGGTTTTCCAGGATATTCTAAATTTGAAGATATTTTCCCTCATAATTCCAAAGCCATATTGGCATTTCACTATGTTTTAGTCTTTATAAAATAATTATTATAAAATTATTAATAATTTCTCTTTACTCCATTCATAATTTAGATCTTGGCATTACTGAGGAATAGCCTAAGGAATAAAAGAGTTGATTGAATAGATAGCTAAAATCCATGCAATGTAAACTGATTAAACAAACATGAGGAGGATGAATTATATGATCTCTACTCTTTGGATGATTCCTCACAGTTGAATTATTAGAAAAGGACAGATAACATAATGTTCCTAAATAGATTTATTTAAACAGCAGCAGCAGTTGAGTGGAATAAAATTTAAGTATGGGTAAATCATCCAACAGAGATTTAGAACTATACTTTTATAAACAAGGTAAACCCCTACCTCCTTTGCTTCCTTTATTCTTTCTGGACTTCTTCCTGGGAACAAAAACACACTGATTAGTGATACCTATTAAATGAATACCTCCAGTTTATTTTCTTACCAAGAAAGAGGAAATGATAACAGAAATTATTTGGGGTTTACTTTAGAGAACTTTCACATTTTCCATCCTAAAACAATTATTCAAGTAATATTGTAATCCATATGCTTTTATCATATTTTTGATTTGGCATGGCAATTTTTAAAGTAACTTAAAATATTTGCAATTGACATAACCTTCAATATATAGTAAATATTTGACATTTGAAAATAAAGCTTTTATGACATGCATTTCAATGGACCCAAAGGAAACTATTTACCACTCAATTTTGGGGTCTATAGTAATCAGTTAAACATAAACAGCCTCAGCAGAAACTTTACAAGCCACGAGAGATTGGAAAACCTATTTTATTTTCAACATTCTTAAAGAAAGACATTCCAACCAAAACTTTCATAACCCACCAAACTAAGCTTCACAAGTGAAGGAGAAATACAGTCTTTTCCAGACAAACAAGGGCTGAGAGAATTCATTACCACTAGACCAACCTTATGAGAGACCCTTAAAGGAGTTGTAAACATGAAAACAAAAGAAAAATACCTACTACTGCAAAAACACACTCAAGTACATAGCCTACAGACCCTATAAAGCAACTACACAATAGAAAACACAAAACAATCAGGCAACAATTTTATAATAGTATTAGAAACTTACATATCTACATTAACTTTGAACGTAAATAGTCTAAATGCCTCACTTAAACAGCACGTAATGGCAAGTTGCATTAAAAAAATACCCATCGATCTACTATCTTCAAGAGACTCAACTCACACTTAAAGACATCCATACACTCAAAGTAAGTGGTTGGAGAAAGATCTATGATCTACATGGAAAACAAAAATGAGCAGGGGTCACTGTTCTTGTATCACAAAAACACAGATTTTAGACCCACAAGAGTAAGAAAGGACAAAGAAGGATATTAAACAGTGATACAGGACTCAGTTCCACAAGAAGACTTAACTATCCTAAATATGTATGCTCCCCAAAATTGGAGCACACAAATTCAAAAATCAAGTAGTTCTGACCTATAAAAAATGTAGAAAGCCAAACAGTAATAGAGGGGGACTTCAACATCTCACTGTTAGCATTAGACAGATCATAGAGGCAGAAAACTGACTAAGAAATCTGGTTATTAAACTTGACATGTGACCAATTAGACCTAGTAGACATCTACAGAATTCTCCAGCCATCAGCCACAGAATATACATTCGTCTCATCTGCACATGGAACATATTCCAAGATTGACCACATTGTTGGCCATAAAGCAAGTCTCCATTAATTAAAAAAATCAAAATAATACCAGCCATACTCTTAGACTAAAGTGGAATAAAAATAGAAATCAATAGTAAGAAGATCTCTCAAAATCACACAATTACATGGAAATTAAACAACTTGCTCCAGAATGACTTTTGGGTAAAGAAGAAAATTAAGGCAAAAATGAAAAATTATTTGAAATGAAGGAAATCATAGACACAACATACCAAAATCCTTTGGGATGTAATAAAAACAGTGCTAAGAGGAAAGTTTACAACATAAATCACCTACCTCAAAAAGTTAGAAAAATCTCAAATTAACAATTTAACATCACACCTGGAAAAACGAGAAAAAGAAGAGCAAATCAACCTCAAAGCCTGTAGAATAAAAGAACTAAAATCCGAACAGAACTGAATGAAATTGAGACCCCAAATTTCATACAATCAATGAAACCACAAAAGCTGGTTTTTTGAAAGGATAAACAAGATTTATAGACCAGTATTTGGACTAATGAAAAAAAAAAAAGAAGATACAAATAAGCACAATCAGAAACAACAAAGGTAACATTACAACTGATCCCACAGAAACACAAAAGATTAACAAAAACTATTATGAACACGTCTATGCCCACAAATTAGAAAATTTAGAACAAAATCAATGAATTCCTAGAAACACAATTTCTAAGATTAAATCAGGAAGAAATTGAAATCCTGAACAGCTCAATATCAACTTCTAAAAGTAAGTCAGTGTGGGGGTGGAGCCAAGATGGCCGAATAGGAACAGCTCCAGTCTACAGCTACCAGCATGAGCGACGCAGAAGACGGGTGATTTCTGCATTTCCATCTGAGGTACCGGGTTCATCTCACTAGGGAGTGCCAGACAGTGGGCGCAGGACAGTGGGTGCAGCACACCGTGCGCGAGCCGAAGCAGGGCGAGGCATTGCCTCACTCGGGAAGCGCAAGGGGTCATGGAGTACCCTTTCCTAGTCAAAGAAAGGGGTGACAGACAGCACCTGGAAAATTGGGTCACTCTCACCCTAATACTGTGCTTTTCCGTCAGGCGCACCAAGAGATTATATCCTGCACCTGGCTCAGAGGGTCCTACGCCCACGGAGTCTCGCTGATTACTAGCACAGCAGTCTGAGATCAAACTGCAAGGTGGCAGGGAGGCTGGGGGAGGGGTGCCCAACATTGCCCAGGCTTGCTTAGGTAAACAAAGCAGCCCAGAAGCTCGAACTGGGTGGAGCCCACCACAGCTCAAGGAGGCCTGCCTGCCACTGTAGGCTCCACCTCTGGGGGCAGGGCACAGACAAACAAAAAGACAGCAGTAACCTCTGCAGACTTAAATGTCCCTGTCTGACAGCTTTGAAGAGAGCAGTGGTTCTCCCAGCATGCAGCTGGATATCTGAGAAAGGGCAGACTGCCTCCTCAAGTGGGTCCCTGACCCCTGACCCCCGAGCAGCCTAACTGGGAGGCACCCCCCAGTAGGCGCAGACTGACACCTCACACGGCCAGGTATCCTCTGAGACAAAACTTCCAGAGGAACGATCAGACAGCAGCATTTGCGGTTCACGAAAATCTGCTGTTCTGTAGCCACCGCTGCTGGTACCCAGGCAAACAGGGTCTGGAGTGGACCTCTAGCAAACTCCAACAGACCTGCAGCTGAGGGTCCTGTCTGTTAGAAGGAAACCTAACAAACAGAAAGGACATCCACACCAAAAACCCATCTGTACATCACCATCATCAAAGACCAAAAGTAGATAGAACCACAAAGATGGGGACAAAACAGAGCAGAAAAACTGGAAACTCTAAAAAGCACACCACCTCTCCTCCTCCAAAGGAATGCAGCTCCTCACCAGCAACGGAACAAAGCTGGACAGAGAATGACTTTGACGAGTTGAGAGAAGAAGGCTTCAGATGATCAAACTACTCCGAGCTACAGGAGGAAATTCAAACCAAAGGCAAAGAAGTTGAAAACTTTGAAAAAAATTTAGTCGAATGTGTAACTACAATAACCAATAAGAGAAGTGCTTAAAGGAGCTGATGGAGCTGAAAGCCAAGGCTCGAGAACTACGTGAAGAATGCAGAGGCCTCAAGAGCCTATGCGATCAACTGGAAGAAAGAGTATCAGGGATGGAAGATGAAATGAATGAAATGAAGCGAGAAGGGAAGTTTAGAGAAAAACGAATAAAAAGAAATGAACAAAGCCTCCAAGAAATGTGGGACTATGTGAAAAGACCAAATCTATGTCTGATTGATGTACCTGAAAGTGATGGGGAGAATGGAACCAAGTTGGAAAACACTCTGTAGGATATTATCCAGGAGAACTTCCCCAATCTAGCAAGGCAGGCCAACATTCAGATTCAGGAAATACAGAGAATGCCACAAAGATACTCCTCGAGAAGGGCAACTCCAAGACACATCATTGTCAGATTCACCAAAGTTGAAATGAAGGAAAAAATGCTAAGGGCAGCCAGAGAGAAAGGTCGGGTTACCCACAAAGGGAAGCTCATCAGACTAACAGCAGATCTCTCGGCAGAAACTCTACAAGCCAGAAGAGAGTGGGGGCCAATATTCAACATTCTTAAAGAAAAGAATTTTCAACCCAGAATTTCATATCCACCCAAACTAAGCTTCATAAGTGAAGGAGAAATAAAATACTTTACAGACAAGCAAATGCTGAGAGATTTTGTCACCACCAGGCCTGCCCTAAAAGAGCTCCTGAAGGAAGCACTAAACATGGAAAGGAATAACCGGTACCAGCCACTGCAAAACCATGCCAAATTGTAAAGACCATCGAGGCTAGGAAGAAACTGCATCAACTAACGAGCAAAATAACCAGCTAACATCATAATGACAGGATCAAATTCACACATAACAATATTAACTTTAAATGTAAATGGACTAAATGCTCCAATTAAAAGACACAGACTGGCAAATTGGATAGAGTCAAGACCCATCAGTGTGCTGTATTCAGGAAACCCATCTCATGTGCAGAGACACACATAGCCTCAAAATAAAATGATGGAAGAAGATCTACCAAGCAAATGGAAAACAAAAAAAGGCAGCGGTTGCAATCCTACTCTCTGATAAAACAGACTTTAAACCAACGAAGATCAAAAGAGACAAAGAAGGCCATTACATAATGGTAAAGGGATCAATTCAACAAGAAGAGCTAACTATCCTAAATATATATGCACCCAATAGAGGAGCACCCAGATTCATAAAGCAAGTCCTGAGTGACCTACAAAGAGACTTAGACTCCCACTCAATAATAATGGGAGACTTTAACACCCCACTGTCAACATTAGACAGATCAACGAGACAGAAAGTTAACAAGGATACCCAGGAATTGAACTCAGCTCTGCATCAAGTGGACCTAATAGACATCTACAGAACTCTCCACCCCAAATCAATAGAATATACATTTTTTTCAGCACCACACCACACCTATTCCAAAATTGACCACATAGTTGGAAGTAAAGCTCTCCTCAGCAAATGTAAAAGATCAGAAATTATAACAAACTCTCTCTGAGACCACAGTGCAATCAAACTAGAACTCAGGATTAAGAAACTCACTCAAAACCGCTCAACTACATGGAAACTGAACAACCTGCTCCTGAATGACTACTGGATACATAACGAAATGAAGGCAGAAATAAAGATGTTCTTTGAAACCAACGAGAACCAAGACACAACATAACAGAATCTCTGGGACACATTCAAAGCAGTGTGTAGAGGGAAATTTATAGCACTAAATGCCCACAAGAGAAAGCAGGAAGATCCAAAATTGACGCCCTAACATCACAATTAAAAGAACTAGAAAAGCAAGAGCAAACACATTCAAAAGCTAGCCGAAGGCAAGAAATAACTAAAATCAGAGCAGAACTGAAGGAAACAGAGACACAAAAAACCCTTCAAAAAATTAACGAATCCAGGAGCTGGTTTTTTGAAAGGATCAACAAAATTGATAGACCGCTAGCAAGACTAATAAAGAAGAAAACAGAAGAATCAAATAAACGCAATAAAAATTGATAAAGGGGATATCACCACCGATCCCACAGAAATACAAACTACCATCAGAGAATACTACAAACACTTCTATGCAAATAAACTAGAAAACCTAGAAAAAATGGATAAATTCCTCGACAGATACACTCTCCCAAGACTAAACCAGGAAGAAGTTGAATCTCTGAATAGACCAATAACAGGCTCTGAAATTGTGGCAATGATCAATAGCTTACCAACCAAAAAGAGTCCAGGACCAGATGGATTCACATCCGAATTCTCCCAGAGGTACAAGGAGGAACTGGTACCATTCCTTCTGAAACTATTCCAATCAACAGAAAAAGAGGGAATCCTCCCTAACTCATTTTATGAGGCCAGCATCATCCTGATAGCAAAGCCAGGCAGAGACACAACCAAAAAAGAGAACTTTAGACCAATATCCTTGATGAACATTGATGCAAAAATCCTCAATAAAATACTGGCAAACCGAATCCAGGAGCACATCAAAAAGCTTATCCACCATGATCAAGTGGGCTTCATCCCTGGGATGCAAGGCTGGTTCAATTTAGGCAAATCAATAAATGTAATCCAGCATATAAACAGAACCAAAGACAAAAACCAAATGATTATCTGAATAGATGCAGAAAAGGCCTTTGACAAAATTCAACAATGCTTCATGCTAAAAACTCTCAATAAATTAGGAATTGATGGGACGTATCTCAAAATAATAAAAGCTATCTATGACAAACCCACAGCCAATATCATACTGAATGGGCAAAAACAGGAAGCATTCCGTTTGAAAACTGGCACACGACAGGGATGCCCTCTCTCACCACTCCTATTCAACATAGTGTTGGAAGTTCTGGCCAGGGCAATTAGGCAGGAGAAGGAAATGAAGGGTATTCAATTAGGAAAAGAGGAAATCAAATTGTCCCTGTTTGCAGATGACATGATTTTATATCTAGAAAACCCCATCGTCTCAGCCCAAAATCTTCTTAAGCTGATAAGCAACTTCAGCAAAGTCTCAGGATACAAAATCAATGTACAAAAATCACAAGCATTCTTATACACCAACAACAGACAGAGAGCCAAATCATGAGTGAACTCCCATTCACAACTGCTTCAAAGAGAATAAAATACCTAGGAATCCAACTTACAAGGGATGTGAAGGACCTCTTCAAGGAGAACTACAAACCACTGCTCAATGAAATCAAAGAGGATACAAACAAATGGAAGAACATTCCATGCTCATGGATAGGAAGAATCAATATTGTGAAAATGGCCATACTGCCCAAGGTAATTTATAGATTCAATGCCATCCCCATCAAGCTACCAATGACTTTCTTCACAGAATTGGAAGAAACTACTTTAAAGTTCATACATATGGCACCAAAAAAGAGCCCGCATCGCCAAGTCAATCCTAAGCCAAAAGAACAAAGCTGGAGGCATCACGCTGCCTGACTTCAAACTATACTACAAGGCTACAGTAACCAAAACAGCATGGTACTGGTACCAAAACAGAGATATAGATCAATGGAACAGAACAGAGCCCTCAGAAATAACGCCGCATATCTACAACTATCTGATCTTTGACAAACCTGAGAAAAACAAGCAATGGGGAAAGGATTCCCTATTTAATAAATGGTGCTGGGAAAACTGGCTAGCCATATGTAGAAAGCTGAAACTGGATCCCTTCCTTACACCTCATACAAAAATTAATTCAAGATGGATTAAAGACTTAAACGTTAGACCTAAAACCATAAAAACCCTAGAAGAAAACCTAGGCATTACCATTCAGGACATAGGCATGGGCAAGGACTTCATGTCTAAAACACCAAAAGCAATGGCAACAAAAGCCAAAATTAACAAATGGGATCTAATTAAACTAAAGGGCTTCTGCACAGCAAAAGAAACTACCATCAGAGTGAACAGGCAACCTACAAAATGGGAGAAAATTTTTGCAACCTACTCATCTGACAAAGGGTTAATATCCAGAATCTACAATGAACTCCAACAAATTTACAAGAAAAAAACAAACAATCCCATCAAAAAGTGGGCAAAGGACATGAACAGACTCTTCTCAAAAGAAGACATTTATGCAGCCAAAAAACACATGAAAAAATGCTCACCATCACTGGCTATCAGAGAAATACAAATCAAAACCGCAATAAGATACCATCTCATACCAGTTAGATTGGCGATCATTAAAAAATCAGGAAACAACAGGTGCTGGAGTGGATGTTGAGAAATAGGAACACTTTTACACTGTTGATGGGACTGTAAACTAGTTCAACCATTGTGGTAGTCAGTGTGGCGATTCCTCAGGGATCTAGAACTAGAAATACCATTTGACCCAGCCATCCTATTACTGGGTATATACCCAAAGGACTATAAATCATGCTGCTATAAAGACACATGCACACGTATGTTTATTGTGGCACTATTCACAATAGCGAAGACTTGGAACCAACCCAAATGTCCAACAATGATAGACTGGATTAAGAAAATGTGGCAAATATACACCATGGAATACTATGCAGCCATAAAAAATGATGAGTTCATGTCCTTTGTAGGGACATGGATGAAACTGGAAATCATCATTCTTAGTAAACTATCGCAAGGACAAAAAACCAAACACCTCATGTTCTCACTCATAGGTGGGAATTGAACAATGAGAACACATGGACACAGGAAGGAGAACATCACACTCTGGGGACTGTTGTGGGGTGGGGGAGGGGGGAGGGATAGCTTTAGGAGATATACCTAATGCTAAATGACGAGTTAATGGGTGCAGCACACCAGCATGGCACATGTATACATATGTAACTAACCTGCACATTGTGCACATGTACCCTAAAACTTAAAGTATAATAATAATAAAATAAAAATAAAAATAAAAAAGAAAACAGCTGACAATCAGAATTTGTAATATGAATACCAAGACATTTAACAGATATTTAGCATAAAAAGGAAATTTTATCATCCAATGAACACATGAAAACATGATCTCTTCATTAATCATTAGCCTAATGCAAATAAAATCACATTGAGATAACACTTCATGCCTACTAGAATTCAAAGCCAAACAACCAGGACAAAACAAAACGAGACCCAAAATACCAAAAGTAGGCAAGTAAATGGAGCAATTGATATTCTCATTCACTGTTGGTAAGAGGGTAAATTACAATAACCAATGTAAACAAATGGCTGCTGATATCTATTAAAGCTAAACATTTACATACTCTATGACCTAGAATTCTACTACTATGTGTTTATCCAGTGAAATGTTCACGTGTGTGCAAAAAGTGAAAAGTAAAAATGGAGGGAAGTTCATCATAGCACTATTTGCAATATCCCCAAATGGAAAATAACCCTAAAAAGGTTTATCAACAATAGAATTAAGAAAAGAATATTGTTATATTCATATAATAGAATTCTATATAGTAAGGATAATAAATACGCTACAACTAAAAGCAGTAACACGGATAAATGCCAAAAGCATAATAATGACTGAAAGAAGCCAGGCATGAAAGAAAATACATGCTATATAATTTCCATTTATACAAACTTTAAAAATAAAATTAGTCTTCGGTATTAGAAATCAAAAAAATAAATAAATAAAAATAAAAGTGAGTCAATGACAAAAAAATTTAAAAAAATTTAAAAAGTCCCAGAAGACATGAATTCACAACCAAATTTTAGCAGATGTACAAAGAAGAGCCAGGATCAATTTGACTGAAACATTTCCAAAAGCCCAAGGAAGAGAGACTCCTCCCTAACTCATTCTATGAAGCCAGCATCACCCTGATACCAAAACCTAGCAAAGATATGATGAAAAAAGAAATCTATAGGACAATATCCCTGATGAAAATAGATGCAGGCCGGGCATGGGTGGCTCATGCCTGTAATCCCAGCACTTTGGGAGGCCGAGGCAGGCACATCACAAGGTCAAGAGTTTGAGACCAGCATACTGAAACCCCATCTCTACTAAAAATACAGAAATCAGCTGTGCGTGGTGACGTATGCCTGTAATCCCAGCTACTCAGGAGATTGATGCAGGAGAATTGCTTGAACCCGGGAGGTGGAAGTTGCAGTAGCCAAGATCATGCCACGGCACTCCAGCCTGGGCAACAGAGTGAGACTCTGTCTCAAAAAAAAAAAAAAAAAAGAGAATATAGGTGCAAAAACCCTGAAGAAAAAAAAAAAAACACTAGCAAACCAAATCCAACAGCACATCAAATGGTTAATTCACCACAATCAAGTAGGCTTTATTCCTGGGATGCAAGGTTGGTTCAAGATATGTAATTCAATAAATGTGATTCACCATATAAACAGAATTAAAAACACAAACCCTGTGATTATCTGAACAGCTGCAATAAAAGATTTTGGTAAAATCCAACATACCTTCATGATAAAAACTCTCAATAAACTCAGTATCATAGGAATAGAACCATCTATGACAATCTATAGCCAACATTATACTGAATGTGCACAAACTGGAACCATTTCCCTTGAAAACTGGAACAAGAAAAGGATGTCCACTCTCATCCCTCCTATTCAACATAGTACTGGAAGTGCTAGCCACAGCAGCCAGGCAAAAGAAACAAACAAAAGGCATCCACATTGGAAAAGAGGAAGTCAAACTATCTCCCTTTGTGGATGATATGGTTCTATACCTAGAAATACCTATAGACTCTGACAAAAGGCTCCTGGAAATAATAAACAATTTTAGTAAAGTTTCAGGATACAAAATCAATGTACAAACATCAGTAGCATTTCTCAACACCAATAACCTGTATGCTGAGAGTCAAATCAAGAGTGCAATCACATTTCCAATAGCCAGAGAAAAAATAATACCTAGGAGTACACCTAACCAAGGAGGTGAAAGATCTCTTTAAGGAGAACTGCAAAACACTGCTGAATGAAGACATAAATGACACAAACAAATGGAAAAATATGTCATGCTCATGGATTGGAAGAATCAATATAGTTAAAATGGCCATAATGACCAATGCAATGTATAGATTCAGTGTTGTTCCTACCAAACTACCAACATCATTTTCACAGAACTTTAAAAAAAAAAAAAAAAAAAAAAAAAAAAAAAACTCTCCTAAAACTCATATGGAGGAAAAAAAAAAAGAGCCCAGATAGTCAAAGCAATCCTAAGCAAAAAGAAAGCTGGAGGCATCACCCTACCTGACTTCAAACTATAAGGCTACAGAAACCAAAATAGCTTGGTAATGGTACAAAAACAGGCAGATAGACAAATGGAACAGAATAGAGAATTCAGAAATAAAGCCACACATCTACAATCATCTGATCTTTGATGAAGTTGCTAAAAATGAGCAATGGCAAAGAACTCCCTATTCAATAAATAGTGCTGGGATAGTTGGCTAGCCATATTCAGAAGAATGAAACTGGGCCCAATTTTTCACAATACACAAAAATTTACTCAATGGATTAAATATTTAAATGTACTATGTCAAACTGTAAAAATCCTAGAAGAAAACCTAGGAAACACCATTCTATCTATCAATCTTAGGACAGAATTTATGACTAAGTTTTCAAAAGTCTTTGCAACAAAAACAAAACTTAACAAGTGGGACCTAATTAAACTTAAAACTTCTGCACAGCAAAATAAGCTATCAACAGAGTAAAGAGACAACCTACAGCATGGATGAAAAAATTTGCAAACTCTGCATCTGATAAAGGTCTAATATCCAGAATCTATAGGGACCTTAAGAAGGAACTATAAGGCATACAAGGTGTCAACAAAGATGTTAAAAAATACTGCACATTATTAATCATCAGAGAAACACAAATCAAAACCACAAGATACTACTTCACACTAGTCAGAATGTCTATTATTAAAAACTCAGAAAACAACAAATGTTGGCACTTAAAAACCTAAAAAAGATTTTCTTCTTGGTTCCTTATATTTTGATATCTTATATTTAAATCTTTAATCCATCTTAGGTTAATTTTTCTACACGGTGAAACATAGGAGTCCAGTTTCATTCTTCTGAATACGGCTAGCCAGCTATCCCAGCACCATTCATTGAATGGGGAGTTCTTTGCCTATTGCTTATTTTTGCCAGCTTCATCAAAGATCAGATATTAGTGTGAATGTAAATTAGTTTAGCCACTATAGAAAGCAGCCTGATGATTTCTCAAAGAACTCAAAACAGACCTACCATTTGACCCAGCAATCCCATTACTAAGTATGTAGATTAAAAAATAATAAATTGTTCTACCAAAAAGACATACACTTTCATGTCCATTACAGCACTATTCACAGTAGCAAAGACATGGGTTCAGTCTAGGTGCCTATCAGTGGTGGAGTAGTTAAAGAAAATGTGGTACATACACATCATGTAATATTATGCAACCATAAAAAAAAATGAAGTCATATCCTTTGCAGCAACATGAATGCAGCTGGAGGCCATTCTTCTAAGTGAAGTAACACAGGAAAAGAAAACCAAATACTGCATGTTCTCACTTAACAGTGGGAGCTGAATATTGGGTACTCATAGACATAAAGATGGCAACAATAGGCACTACTAGAGGGTGGAGGTAGGAAGTGGAGCAAGGGTAAAAAACATAACTCTTGGGTATGATGGTAAGTACCTGAGTAATGGGGTCATTTGTTTTCCTAAGCTCAACATCACACAATATGCCCAAGTAACAAACCTACACAATGTACTCCCTGACTCCAAAATAAAAATTGAAAAAAATTCTTTCTTAAAATAAAATGAGAAAAAATAAACACTTTTTAGCTACTATTATGAAACCTGAATTGTTTCTTCTTGACTTTGTATTTCTATCTTTCCTCAAGTCCCAGTATTTTATCCTAACAAATGTAGTGTCTTTGTATATTTGAAATTCTATCCTCCAAATGATCATATCACACTTCTTTGATAAAAGAACAATTATATACATTTATTATTTGTTAAAATATTCTGTGGGTCTAAGCCTGTACTGGGTATTTTTTTCTGGACTGAATTATCATTACATGTTTTAGTAGTACGCAACTGACAAAATCAAATAATACAGACATGGTTTGTATTCCCATTATTTTAGTATTTCATAGACAAATATTATATAGTGCTAGAAAGTCTTCAGCCTCTATAATATTCCTTTATATAAGAAATATTTTAATATAAATAAGTAGGTAAGAATAAATGTTTTATTTTAGCAATGCTACTCAGTATTTTGATTTTTTCCTAAAGTTATATGTCAAAATAAAACATTGTTATACAATAAAATTAAATTTAGTAATCCATCTGTTTTTAGTTTATAAATTTCCTTTTAATTTTGTTGAAAACAACACATTGGACACCACCTATTTATCAAGACATCAAATTATTTAGTTGTGCCTGCAAAACTTCTATTTTACTTTGTTTAGCTAAAATTAAACAAAACTAGGACAAAAGTCTTATCATATAATTGTAAATAGTGCCATTTAAGATACTGCTTGCTGTACCTATCAAGTGTGAAAACATTTGTGTATTTATATATAATTATATATTCAGGCTTAGTTTTATTTTGTAGATTCTTTTAACATGTCTTACATTGGCACAACAAAAGCTTCTAGCTTCCACCTGGGATTTTAAAAACTGAAAATAATATCTCTTCCACTCTGACAACAATAACAAAGAGACAGGTAATTGCATAATTGCAACTTTTCTTAGCTTAGTTGGAGAGCTGAAGTTGCAGGGCAACAAAATAACCTTAAATTTGAGGTATGACGATTGCCGAGTAGAGATGCAATCCAAGCACTTGCTTACCAGTGTAGGATACAGCTGCTAGTAAGAAGAATTTAGCTACAATTGTTGATTAATTGCTCAAGGCCAAGTGTGAGAGCACAGAACACATTGCACTTCAGACATCACATGGCCACTCACAGCCTCTTTTCCACTGATCTCATCAAATTTTTAGAGGAAAGATTGAGGTCTGGGAAAGAAACTGGAGAAAGCCTCCTACAAGTTGTAGGTTGGATGTGGGGAAAACAGCAGAGTTCCTGGTGCAAAACCCAATTCATATTCTTCTCCCCTAATTTTAACTTTCAGCTCTTATATCTACAATCTGTTTTAAACTAAATGTTGTTATGGATAATGAAAAAATGGGTTCAATTTTTTTTTCCATTCAGATATCTACTTGGAATCAATTATTGAAAGATGACCCTTTTCATCTTGAATTGTTGTGGTGGCTCTTTTGAAAATCAATTGACCATGTGTGTACAGTCCAATTTTTGGCTCTCTATTCTGTTTTATTGGTTTATTTGCCTATCTTTATGCCTAAATGACAATATATTATTTACTGTGGTTTTATATTAAGTCATAAAATCAGGTAGTGTATATTTTTGAACTTTTATTTTGAAATAATTTGTTTTAGTTATTCTAGGTTATTTGCTTTTCCATGTAAATTATGGAATCAATTTCTTAATGTTTATAAAAACAAAACAAAACAGAAATGCCTACTCAGATTTTATTAGAATTACATTACATACATAGATTAGTTTAGGGACAATGTACATCTCTGTAATATTGTTTCATCCAACTAATGAACAGATATACGTGTCTTTTTATGCAGTCTTTCCTCATTTCTCTCAGGAGTTTTTGGAGACTTTAGGGTAGAGGTCTTGCAAGTTATTTTATTCACTTAGTTCCTAAGTTGTTGTTTTATTATTTAATACTTTTAAAAATTTTTGGTAAAATATACTCAATGTAAAAATGTATCACTTTAACCATTTTCAAGTGTGCAATTTAGTAACAGTAAGTACTTTCAAATTGTTGTATAACCATCATCACTATCCTTCTTCATAATCTTTTCATTATCCCATGCTGAAACTCTGTACCTATTAATAATAACTCTCAATTTTCTCTTCCCCTCAGTCCCTGGTAAGCATTATTTTCCTTTCCATCTCCATGATTTTAACTATTCTAATTACTTCATATAAGCAGAATCACACAATAATTCAATTATTGTCATTTTGTGTCTGGTTCATTTCACTTAGCATAAAGTCGTCAAGGTTCATCTATGTAGTAGCATGTATTAGAATTTTCTTCCTTATTAATGCTGAATAATATTTCATTGCATGTATTTGCCCTACTTTGTTTCATCTTCTCTCAATGGATATTTGGGTTGTTTCTACCTTTTGAAAATTGCGAATGATGCTACTCTGAACATTTCTGAACTTCATCCTCGACACAAATGTGTCCAAAGCAAAGAACTAACCAGAGCGACCCTATCAGAGGTTTATGGGTGACTTCACTAGTTAAGGAAAGCTTCACTACTACTCATTTCCAAGTCTACCTTTAGTTGGCAGCCTGGAGGTAGAAGCAAATAACCTTGAAGGTAATGGATCTCCAGTTCCACAGCCACTCCCTTGAACAGACTTCTATGATTGCTTGGAGTTACTGTTGGCTGTAGATTGTTCTGGGAGAAGAAATGAAGACAGATTGCAAGTAAGAAGCATTTCTATGTAAGTAGTTCTGGTAAATAACTTAAAGCAATTTAGTAAGAAATGGACCTGAACTCCAATGCACTAGCAATTACTTATGATTTCTTTTCTTATCTTAAATAAATATTTACTTTCATACCTAATTTTCTACTTGCCATTTTGTATTCTCTTTCTTAAAGCAGACTTTTTACCTTTTATAAACTTCAATTTTCTCAAAATTGTGGTCTGTCAATGGGAGGAGCATTTTAAAAGCTGGAGCAATACACAGACGGAAATTACGGATGAGTGAGAAAGATGACTTTCTCTTTTGAATGTGGGGATGGATAATTCAGATAGAAAAGTTAAGATGGATGATTTGACATGTTACCTCAACAAAAGCATTCTCTCAAGTCAGGCAGAATACATTTAGTGTTTATGAAATTTGAGTATATGAAAGATGGCTCCCTTCAGCCTGCGGTAGTTGTTTATACAAATTTGTATAAGGTGTGCATCCCAGTTTGAGGAGCGTTTCCTGGACAGCATTGTTTTGTGCCTACAGTCCTCTTAATGTGAGTATTTGAATGGCCTGACTACTCAATAATACTGTGATACACCTGTATACAAGATAGATATTGTTTTTCATTTTACCATATACAGTCTAATTTGTATTCATCAATTCTGAATAATTTTTTACTGACATGAACATTTTGTTCTGCTTTTTGGGAAGAATAGAAACATATTGTTTTAATTTCTTCATACTTATTGATGTCTCCTTTATTTCTCAATAAAAAATACCTAGCGTGATATAGATAGCAAATAACTCTGTAGAGTGAAACAAGCCAGGATTTGTTATTTACATCTATCCACGACTGTGTGACATTAGAATGGATGCCTTTCTGTAGTCTCTATTTTTTCACTGGAATGTTATAAGAATTGCTTTGAGATGGCATCCATTTACTCATTTGTGTACTTATTACTGTATATTTACTGTATGTTGGATACTCTACAAAGGGGTAGAAACACTAGTTTACACTGAGTAAAAAAGCCATGTGTACTCAGGTTTTTGTCTGAATTTTTAAACATTTTTGTCTATACAGTGTATGAATATACTTTCAATATATAATAGTGCTTCAAGGTTTATGTAGTTGCCTACCCTACCCCGTGCCAACCCCAAAAGACTAGAGACACAATCACTTTCAACTCTCTTGTGTTTGTGTAGATGACTAGGTTCTTAAATATGAACTTCAGATATTTTCTAACCAATTACTATGCCATAATGTAACTTGCTTCTTATACTTCCACCTATTGCAGACACGTTGATTTCAGTCTCTTCCACTTTGCTAAATCAGTTACAACTAATCTATTTGTATTTCTTCTCCCAAAAGCTGTTTTTTTAATTTTCATATTTTTACTGACACTCTCTTCTAGTTGTCCTTTCTCCCTGAATTTTGATTCTGTAGTTTTGCACATTTTCCCATTCTTTTTTTTACTGCCATTTTACTTGAGGTTCAGTAGGAAATGATTATAGTACTTATGTTTAACAAATGATTTTTAATGGGGGACTTCTCAGTTACACAGGTCGTACAGTTAATTCTATCACAACTCTATGTAAAAGTATTAAGTGCAAAAGCTGACATTAAAAGATATTTGATAAAAGCAAGTCTTTTTTTTTTTTCTCCTTCTTCCTGGTTCCAACTAGAGATATAAGTAGTCTATTAGGTTTGATGAAGCATCTAGTAATGGGTACTGCATTTCTGTATGGGCTATTTTCCTGACATGAACAATTTAATGAGGTAACATAAAACACAAACCATGTTTTCTGGATTTCGATGATTACAGGAAAAAACATACACAGCTGATTTTTACTTTGTTTGAAATCACCCGTAATAAAGCCCTTGTGTCTGTTCAGATCAAGGTTTTCAAATACAGTATCTCATTGTTGGACTGAATTCACAAAATCCCATAAATTTTCTAATCAAATTATTGCTGGGTATGACATAAAAGTATATTTCTATAATAGGGTGATAACATATCAAGGCAAGCCAAACATACTGAAGTTTAAAATTTTCTGGAAAACTTTATATATTTCGTGGCTCAAAAGGATACTTAAAAGTGCACAAAGCTTTCGCAATTCTAATTTTCAGTACTGTATGTTTTTTTATTCATGAATAAAAAGTAATGTATTTTTATAAATATATAACACATAAAGAAATACTAAGATTCCGTACCAAAATTTCCACAGAGGCATGAATTGCTATACATTTTTTTCTCCATTTATTCAAAAGAACCCAACTAAAATTATTTATTATAATATTTCAGGTATAATAAAACCAGTGTGATCCATCAAGTAGCAGTCTTTGAGGAGTTATTTAAATTCTGCATGATGCTCATAGCTGAAACTGTGTGCTTGAAACTTGCTTTATAATCGAATTTCTATGAATGGAATATAGAGGTTATAAAAAATGAGCTAAGATGTGAAAATCTTATGAGGTAAGAGGTATGATCTCTACACAATGATAATCTCTAATGAAGGATAAGGTGTAGAACTATTCCTAATTTTTAGTGGTTTGAAGTTGTATATTATATTATGCATTTTCATTTTGATTCAGGCATAATTTCTAGGCCATAGGTTTTAACTGGAGACCATGATTCAAAGGATTTTAAGAGGTGAATAAATCCATTGACCTTGAATATAAAAAATATTATGCACAGAGAGTTTTTAAGATTCTCAACAAACTCTATAAAATGAAATATTTAAGAATTACTGCAAGCAATACATTTAAAATGATCAGTTGATGCTTCTATATTATTGATTAATATTATTATTAATAGTAGTCAATGCTAGAAATTACAGTATTTCCTATAAAAAAAGAACTGTTTTTTAAAATCAAAAGTTAAGTATTTTTTTTTTTCTATTTTGGAAAATACCTACCTCGTTGAACTTTGTATGCAGGGTTATGTCTAACGTTTAGACTTTAAAAGTTAAAATAAATATATAAACAAAAATAACAAGCACTGTGACCAGTTGAAAGGGACTTTACATGATGTCACAAAGTATAAATTCCTGAGAAGATGAAAAGGAATGATTAAAAAAAGAGATCTCAATGAGCCAATATAATTTTCTCAGACTTTACTAGGAAGCAGCAGAAATATCCAATTGCTATCAATCCTTCACCACCACCGTATATCTCTAGTTTATAAATGAAAAAGACTTAGTATTAAACAGGAAAGGTATTTATTTGCTTCCATACTGTACAGTATTAATTGTGACAAGTTACTCCTTTTCATAATGTGAGAGGAAAAGGGGGAGGGTGTTCAAATAAGAGTGGAAGGCTCTAAAATAAGTTGTTAGTGGAGACGGAGAACATCTTCAGGAAGGAAAGACTGACATCTCTTTCCCTGAATAGTTGCTGAGCTGTAGAACTTGCAAACTCACCATATGTAGTCGTCAGAATGAAGCAGAACATAATGGGGGATTTCTTGGAAGAATATGCCATAGGTCCCTTACAGCTTAGGGGAAAACTGGCTCTTTGAGGAGGTGTAGAGACTTTTAAGTATTCACTATATTATTCTGAGACAGAAGGGCCTGAGGGATCCATGGTACAGGGTACCTGAGAAGGCTATAGAAAGCATGTCAATCATCTTAGTTCTTTAAAACTCTCAGACTGGCCAGGCACGCTTGTTCATGCCTGTAATCCCAGCACTTTGGGAAGCCGAGGCGGGTGGATCACGAGGTCAGGCGTTCGAGACCAGCCTGACCAACATGATGAAACCCCGTCTCTAAAACAAACAAACAAAACAAAAACAAACAAACAAAATAATTAGCCGAGTGTGGTGGTGCGAGCCTGTAATCCCAGCTACTCAGTAGGCTGAGACAGGAGAATCACTTGAACCCCTGAGGCAGAGGTTGCAGTGAGCAGAGATCGCACCACTGCACTCCAACTTGGGTGACAGAGTGAGATTCCATCTGAAAAACAAAAAAAAAAAGTAAAAGAAAAAGAAAAACATACTCTCAGACCACGAAGAAGAAAGACCCATTACATGATATGTCTCAACAAGAAGCAGTATGGAAGTTAGAGAATGGGTAGGAGCTCCAATGCTGTTTTGAAAGCTACATGATCAAGTGATGGGACACTGACTACAGGGATGGTGTTGGTGCATCAGCCTTGGCTGGGGGAAAAAGGAATAATAGTTGTTCCTCTCTAAGAGGATCCTCTGTGACAAAGAGACTGAAGAGAAGCTGAGCACCACCCCAAAGAAAAATAAACATCATTCACACAAAGTGATCACATAAGCAGAAGTTACCATCAGCAGGCAAGATTAGATCCAAACTGAGTGAGGCCAAAAACATTTCTGTTTTCCTGAGTGGTAGCTAATTACACATTTCTGTTCCCTGACCTAACTCAAAGGAATGTAAGTTTTCAAATAGGAATATAGTGGGAAGTAAGTATTTGGATCCAGATCTACTCAGGCATCCCTTATAGGTATCCAAGAATCTACTTTTGAGAGGTGAAGCCAGCTGGGCTTCTGGGTCGGGTGAGGACTTGGACAACTTTTCTGTCCAGCTAGAGGATTGTAAAAACACCAATCAGCGCTCTGTGTCTAGCTAAATATTTGTAAATGCACCAAACAGCACTCTATAAAAACGCACCAATCAGTGCTCTGTTTCTTGCTAAAGGTTTGTAAACGTACCAATCAGCACTCTGTAAAAACGTAACAATCAGTGCTCTGTGTCTAGCTAAAGTTTTGTAAACAGACCAATCAGCACTCTGTAAAATGGACCAATCAGAACTCTGTAAAATGGACCAGCCAGCAGGACATGGGCAGGACCAAACAAGGGAATAAAAGCCGGCCACCCTAGCCAACAGTGGCAACTCGCTTGGTTCCCCTTCCATGCTGTGGAAGCTTTGTTCTTTCACTCTTCACAATAAATCTTGCTGCTGCTCACTCTTTGGGTCTGCACTACCTTTATGAGCTATAACACTCACAAGGAAGGTTTGTGGCTTCATTCCTGAAGTCAGTGAGACCAGGAACCCACCAGGAGGAACAAACAACTCCAGATGTGCCACCTTTAAGAGCTGTAACACTCTCTGCAAAGGTCTGTGACTTCACTCCTGACGTAAGCGAGACTGTGAACACACCAGAAGGAAGAAACTCCAGACACATCTGAACATCTGAAGCAACAAACTCCAGACGCACCATCTTTAAGAGCTGTAACACTCACTGCGAGGGTCCTTGGCTTCATTCTTGAAGTCAGCAAGACCAAGAACCCACAAGAAGGAATAAATTCCAGAAATACTTTGAACAACTGCTTGTGTTGTGGAAGATAAGATATATGTGATTAAAGTATTAAACTTTACTGAATTAAATCGTTTTGAAATAAACTTTTTGAGGTATAATTTGCATACATTAAAATGTACATATTTTAAGTATACGTATAAGTAAGTTGTGATTAATGTATACATCCCTATCACTACGACAGCAATCAAGACATAAGACATGTCAAAAATGCAAAAAGTTTCTACATGGTGTGTTGCAGTTAACAACTCCTTTACACACATCTTCACACCCAGTTTCAGGTAACTAATATGCATTCTGTGACCACAGATAAATTTTACTTTTCTATAATTGTATAGAAATGGCATCATATTGTAGACACATTTTTGTATCAAGTTATTTTTACTTAGCATAATTTGTGATTCCTCCTCCATGTTGTTTCATTTACCAGTGGTTGTCCCCCTTCCGTGGCTGTGTAATATTTCATCGAATTTATATACCATAAATTGTTTTGCCATTCACTTATTAATGGACATTTGGGTTGTCTTTAGAATTGAGATGTTGTTATAAACCCTTTGTATAAGTTCTTTTGTGAATATAAATTTTTGTTTCTCTTCAGTAAGTACCTGAGAGTGAATTAGTGCGTCAAATAATAAATCTATAGAAATTATTTCTTTCAAAAATATTTCATCATTTTGCAATCTGACAAGCAATGCACATGTGTTCCAGTAGCTCAGTATCCTCAGTAAACCTGGTATGGTCAGTCTTTCAGTCTTTTTTTTTTCTTTGAGACATGGTCTCAGGGTATCACTTTGTCACCCAGGCTAGAGGGCAGTGGCGCAAGCTTGGCTCACTGCAGCTTCCTCAGCCTCCCAGGTACAAGTAATCCTCCTGCCTCAGCACCCCAAGTAGCTGAGACTGCAGACACATGCCACCAAGCCTGGCTAATTTTTCTTTTTTGTAGAGATGGGTTTTGCCATGTTGCGTAGGCTGTTCTCGATCTCCTGAGCTCAAGCAATCCACCTGCCTCAACCTCCCAAAGTGCTGGGATTACAGGTGGGAGCCACCATGCCTGGCCATTGTCAGTCTTTTTATTTCAACCATTTTAGTGTGTGTGTCTTAATATCTAAATATTAATTTCCAGTTCCTTGGTGACTAAAGAGGAACTTTTTGCATTCTTATTGGGCATTTGTATATCTTCTCTTATATAATATATGCTCAAGTTTTTTGTCTCTCTCTTCAGAAAGTCTTACTATTGACTTTCTGAAGAAAGAGTTGCTGTCTTATTGTTGTTTTGTAAGCATTCATTATACATTCTGTTTGACTCCCAGTCTTTAGAATGCTTTTTCGAAAGTTGTACATTTGGGGAACTAATTTTTTTTTCCTACTCCAAGGTCACAAATATTTCTTGTATTTTTTAAAAGTGAATTTTATACTTTTAAAATGATGACACAATTGTAGTTAAATTTTGTAAGTGCTGAGTGGTAATTGTTGAGGATTATTTATTTTTCTATTTTGAATTAGAGTGGTTTCACTGCTATTTGTTGAAAAAATAATTCACTATGAAATCAATAACATGGTTAAAAATAGTTGAAAATATGTGCATGGGTCTACTTCTCAACTTCTTATTTTTTGTTTTGTATTGCTCTGAATATCTATCCTTATGCTGATTTTAAAAAGGCCTTATTTACTGTAGCCTTATCATAAGTAAATCAGATAATGTAAGTTCTCCAAGTTTCCTTTTCTC